>NC_082679.1:42239797-43489797 GCF_025265405.1 Mesoplodon densirostris | reverse complement strand
CTAAGAGGAAAAAAGTCTACATTTAAAACAAAGTGAAACAAAATAACAACCTCCTCACCCGACCTCTACCTTGCAGGATTGTCCTGACAAAAATGACCCACAGAATTTAAAAGAAAAGTGATGTTACTGAAATTACCACCGTATGAGTTGCACTCTTTGGGACATATGTTTGCTCAGATGTAATCAACTTCATTGTTCAGCCATTGTGGAAACAAGGTGTGTTGGACTGAATGTTTGTGTCCCCCTGAAGTTCATGTGTTGAAGCCCTAACCCCCAATGTGATGCTATATGGAGGTGGGGACTTTAGGAGGTAATTATATTTAGATGAGATCGTGAAGGTGGGGCTCCATGATGGGACTAGTGTCCTTATAGGAGGACAAAGAGACCAGAGTTCTCTCTCTGCCAAATGAGGACACAGTAAGAAGATAGCTGTCTGCAAGCCGCGAAGAGGTCCTTCATCAGAACCCGACCAGTCTGGCACCAGGGTCTCACATGTGCAGGCTCCAGACCTGAGAGAAATAGATTTCTTGCTGTTTAAGCCACCTAGTTGATGACACTTTGTTATGGCAGCCCGAGCTGACTAAAACATAAGGTACTGAGGGTAAGAAAGCAGTGTGGGCTCATGGAAACCTAACATGTTAAGCATTGTGCTACAATTCCAAGGACTCATGGAACATCCAGCGACCTCAGGAGCAGATGCATATTTCTCAACCAGACACATTAAGAATATGGGTTCTAGGGACTTCCCTGGTGGCACAGTGGTTATGCCTTCCAATGCAGGGGACACGAGTTCGAGCCCTGGTCCAGGAAGATCCCACAAGCTGTGGAGCAACTAAGCCCGTGTGCCACAACTACTGAGCCTGCACTCTATAGAGCCCGCGAGCCACAACTACTGAGCCTACGCACCACAATTACTGAAGCCCGCGTGCCTAGAGCCCGTGTTCCTGGGTTCCACAACAAGAGAAGCCACCATGATGAGAAGCCCGCACACCACAACAAAGAGTAGCGCTTGCTTGCCGCAACTAGAGAAAGCCCGCGCACAGCAACAAAGACCCAATGCAGCCAAAAATAATTTAAAAAAAAAAGAATATGGGTTCTAGATTGGAACGCCAGAGTTCAATCCTGCCTCTTCCACTGTCTGTCTAGATCTGCAAATGGAGTAAGTTAACGTTTCTGATCCTCAATTTCCTTAATGTTAACTTTTATTATTATTGTTTTTGTGAATCAGTTTTTATTTATATCTGCTTTTCTCTATATTTTTTGTCTCCTTTTCTCATTCTATTTTCCTTCTTTTCTATGAGTCTAACATACAGAATAGTTCAGGAAAAAATACTTTTTGTTAATTTTATCAAGTTTCATATAGAATATTTCCATTAGGCAGATTTTATGTACAGATCCCCCATAGGTTATCAACCTGTATGCCCAATCTATAAATCACTGCCTTAGTTATATTATAAAACATGGTCCACCAAATTGAATTCATGATGATAGAGCCACATGGCAAAAAACATTATGTCCTACACCCAAGGTATTTATTGCCCCTGATCACTTTCTTTAGGAGTTAGACCAGAAGTTAGTTGGAACTTCACAGATGCCTCCCACTGTAATCATCAATCCTGCTGGATGACAACTACAGCCATTGCAGATTTTCAACACACTGATTACAGTACTAAGCAGAAGTTACACGGTCTTCTCTCAGTATTATTTGCCAAACTTAAATCTGTGTTAAGAAATAAGAACTATGGGGCAGAGTCTGGATGTATTGATATTTTGAAAAGGGAGACATGGAGAAAAATAATGGTTTAGGAGGAGGAAATGGTAATAAAGATAAAGGTTAGTTACTCTCAAAAACAACTTACTTACAACAAAACATGATAGGACTAAGCACAGAGCAAGGTGGCCATTATCCAAACAGCTGTGTCAATCCACCAATCAATGCCTCTGCTGGGACCAGGTCAGTACCAGGCAAAATATTTATCTGTGAGAGAAACAAAGACTCTGTGTGTCTGTGTGTGTGAGTGTTAGGAAAGAGACAGAAGGGGGTAAAAAAGACAGTTTGCCTCTGGTGCTACCCATAGAAACTCACCAAAGAGCTCAATTGCCTTAGGTCCTGTATTTGCTTCCTATCTATGAAATCATTTTTAAGAAGATGGGAAAAGCTAGCATCTAGGAGCTATGTTAAAAATGAGCATCTTTATAAAATAAATAAGCCATGGGGATTTAAGGTACGGCATGGTGACCACAGTTAATAACACTGTATTGTATATTTGAAAGTTGCAAAGAGTAGATCTTAAAAGTTCTCATCACAAGAAAAAGATTGTAACTGTGTAGTGATAGATGTTAACTAGACTTATTGCAGTGATCATTTTGCAATATATACAAATAGTCGATCATTATGTTGTACACCTGAAACTAATATAATATTAAATGTCACTTACACCTCAGATAAACAAACAAACAGGGGCATGGACTAAAATCCAATGCCTCCATTAAACAAAATTAATTTCCCTTAAATGCTAAAAAACAAAAATGAATATTAACATATTCTGTGCTAACTCCAGTTATTTTTCTTACCTGCATCAGATTGATTTATTTTCTGTCTCCATTCATCAAATATTTTGTAGTTACTAACATCAGATAAACATGGAGATAGAAAGATAAGTAAGGCAATATTTCATAACTCAAGTCACCAAAGATGATCTTATGAGGAAGGCAGACTTGCAATGATTTAGAATAATTTCATTGAGGAATATACAGGATGCTATGGGATCATGTAGCAAAAAAAAAACCCTACCCTGTTTGAGATCATACATGTTGGTGACATGACTGCATAGATTCAATTTTCCCAAGACATTTTTTTTTCCCTGTAGTTGATTGATTCTTATTTGATCACATGAGTTAGGATGGCCAAAATGATCAGGCTTAGTAATTATTTCAAGGGTGAATAAATAACTAAAATAGATTTTAGTTCTTTAGCACTTTTAATACCTAGATACTGGAGAGGGACGCATACATTTCCTCCACTTGGAATGTTAAGTAGATAACTAGTTGGGGCTAACAATGGCATCTTGGTGAAGTACACAGGTTTTCTTTTAGAGCAACACAGAGGGATCCAGAGGAGAGAGAGACAGAGAAGCAGAATAGAAAGAAGTTTGTACCATACCAAGTCCCATTTGAGATAAACTCATGATTGTTCCATTTTCCTTGTACACTGAGCTGAGCCTCAGTTACTTTCAATCACAAGAGTTCTAGCTGATACAACATTAGGACATTATCATTAACTAAATTCCAGACTTTATTTGTATTCACTAGTTATCCACTAGTATCATTTTCCATTCCAGGATCCAATCCAGAATACCATACTATATTTACTGAGCTTTTAAAGAACACTATAAAATATGTCAAAAGCATTCAGGAATAAGATATCATAGTCAAATTATTATTATTACCCCTGCCCTTATCCAAGCTCTCAGGTTCCTTTTAATCACAGCAATATGAGATTTCAGTACCAAATTCTTTGATCTTCTTTGTCAAAGTTATAAGCAAATATACACAATTACAAATAAAATAAAAGTTATTCCAAACAGCTAATTATTTATTAACCATCTATTAGTGTTAACAATTAAAATCTGTTCCTTGTTAGAAATACTTCTTTGAATAGTTAACATCACTTTATCAGGCAAGAAATAATATGAGAAACCACATCTACAAACTGTATTCTACTTCTGATAGAACTCCATAACTCAGCTGTTAACATAGGATTGGATTCAAATTTGCAGCCATTAAGGCATGTCTCCATTTTATATTAGGATTTTAATTTAACATTTGTCACTAAGGAAACTGATTTGCATTTTAATGAGAAAACTCACTATGCAAACTTTTGAAACATTTCACCTAGAGGTTGACAGCAAAGTCAAAAGAAGTAACTTCACAACTTTAAAAAACCTCAGTTAAATTGTAAAAACAGGAATTATTTTATTATTCAAATTAGATATTCTGTTGGGCATTAAACCTATGTTTTCAATTTTCTAGATATGGTAGAGGACTTACTTTTCCCTTGAAATAAAGATGTATAGGGCTTCCCTGGTGGCGCAGTGGTTGAGAGTCCGCCTGCCGATGCGGGGGACGCGGGTTCGTGCCCTGGTCTGGGAGGATCCCACATGCCGTGGGGCAGCTGGGCCCGTGAGCCATGGGCGCTGAGCCTGCGCGTCCGGAGCCTGTGCTCCGCAACAGGAGAGGCCACAACAGTGAGAGGCCTGCGTACCGGAAAAAAAAAAAAAAAGTATATTTTATTCACATTTAAAACATGTATAGATCGCTATCAGAACTATAAACTACTAAGAATTGGTTTTTTCCTTTTTTTAAAAAAAATCTTTGTTCTACACTATTATTTATGTCTTGGTTTCCTCAACCATATCTTTTTCATTAAGAATCCAAGAGAATTTCTGATGTGTAAGTATGCATTTATATAGAACAACTTCTTTTTTCTCTGTACAGTGACATAAATTTCAGCAAAAGTAAGAAACATGACAAAGGTAGTTACAAGTGAGCCAAATATAAAGCTGTGGAGCAATTTTCTAAAAGAGATCTATACCACTTGAAAACACTGGGTTTTAAATTTTTACTATTACCAGAAAAGTAGTTCTCAGTTTAAGCCTAGAAACCAAAAATTATTTTAAATATCTAAAGCAACATGTTTTTCAAAGAACCTTGGGTACTAGATGAGTTAGTTATTTCTCTTTCCTGAGCATCAATTTCCCCTTAATGTCTGTATCTTAACTCAGTCATTAAGATTATCCAGAACAATAGGTGTAAAGCACATAGCATGGTTCCCAGAAAGCATTTAATTAATAGGAGTCACGTTCCCATTTTCAGTCATAGTGTCTGCATTACCCATTGGGTCAACTGCACCTAATGTATCCAGTTCAGATGGTGTTAGTTAGATATATAATGTTCCAATAATATTTTGTTGTAGCATTTCCCTCTTTAATACAGGATCTAACTTAGGGCCATGCTTCACATGTAGTTGCTCATGTCTTTAGCCTTTATTTATTTTGAAATTGACTCTCAGCATTAATTAACTTTATCTTTCATAGCACTGACATTTTGAAAAATACAGACCTGTTATCTTGTAGATTATTCCACCACTTGTGGTTTAGTGGTTCCAGGGGTTAGAGTCAAGTTGTGTATCCCTGGTTACATTATGTGACAGTTAAAGCAGAATCATTTTTCATGCATTACACACATCCAAAGGAACACGGTATCTGAGTATCCCTCACAGTGATGGCTATGATCTCCTAGTTAAGGTATTACCCAGTTTCTCAACTCTATACTACTGTATTTCCCTTTCCACACAATAAGCAATTTGTGTGGAGACTTTTTCAGATGATGCAGTACTGCTATGATGAACCCTCACTCCCAATAACTTTTGCCAGGAACAATTTTAACTGTAAGAATTGCAAAATGGTAGTTTTCAAACTCCAGTATTTACCTCACCTTTAAGAGACAGGGCACTGGAGGGATATTTTCTCTCTTCTTTTTTTTCATGTAGTTATTTCTTTACTTATCTATCTACATCTATTTATTATCAAAGTTAAATCACACATTCTCACTTTATGTAAAGGGCTACAATCCAGCTTTGTTTTTATCAAAATAATGATGGTGTCCAGATTTAGCTGTGGAAATTCCTTCAAGCTGGCTCTCATTTCTGATGTCTTTATCATGTCCCTATTATATCTCAGTTCACTTTCCTCCCTGTGGAATAACTAGATGTTCCAGGCTTATTTTGCACTTTCTTTGCCCTAGGCCTGGAATCACTTATTTCTCCAGAATTCCTGATTCCTTTTGGTAGGAAGGGATACTTTGAAGCTAAGATCTGAATGCTGGGTATGCTCATTACTACTAGAAATAATGTTACTTCTAGGCCCTTTCAGTGAACAGAGCTAGAAGAAACAAATACATGCACACAAGCATACACATACATATATACTCACATATCATTCACATACACACACAGTCATGGCTCTATATATTTGTCACTGCTTCCTTCCTCAGTAAGTGCCCTAGCTTCCAACTACAGCAACACTGTACAATTCATTTACCGAACTGTACATAACACATGAAGGGGAGTTTTAGAGTTCGTATGCCCACAACAATACAAAAATCAAGCACATTTTGAAAAGTTAAAGTGTCATTTTCAATTATTTCTTTTCTACAGACTGAGTTTTTTCCTTCATCCTATTTGACTCATTTCCCCCTTCTCTCTTTGATAAACAAAAGAAAGCATATATATACTTATATACTATGCTTTTTAAATTAAGTAACATACTCTGGAAATCAATTCGTGTTAGTTAGGAGATACCCTATTTTCAAAGCAACATTGTACTTCATGGTGTATATGCCAAAAAGTTTGTTCAACAAAATCTCTTACCTCAAGTGTACAGCAAACTGATTCAGTTTAACATACATACATGTATTTCTTTTTCAGATTCTTTTCCATTATAGGTTATTAGAGGTTCCCTGTGCTATACAGTAGGACCTTACTGTTTATCTATTTTATATATAGTAGTTTGTATCAGCTAATCCCAAACTTCCCCCCTAATTTATCCCTACCCCCCCTTGCCCCTTTGGCAACCAGAAGTTTGCTTTCTATGTCTGTGAGTCTGTTTCTCTTTTGTAAATAAGTACATTTGTATCTTTTCTTTAAGATTCCACAGATAAGTGATATCATATGGTATTTGTCTTTCTCTGTCTGACTTACTTCACTTAGTATGATAATCTCTAGGTCCACCCATGTTGCTGCAAATGGCATTATTTCATTCTTTTTATGGCTGAGTAATATTCCATTGTCAATACCCACTTTTATATCTTTCTTTGATATGTGTGTCATTTGATCATTTTTCTGTATGATTTGTGGGTATTGTTTCTTTAATATTTGAATGTTCTGTATACATTAGGGTTATTGTGCCTTTGTCATTCTCTTGATTTCTTTTCTTGGGTGAAAAAGAAATCATTTGTGATTTTTCTAAGAGGACTTGAAGAACTTCTTGTTCTTCCTCTTCCCCTTCTTCTTTGTCCTCCTCCTCCCACTTCTCTGCCTCTGATTCATTTTAAATGTATTCTTTTATGGCTGTTAGCATTTCCCTTATATATATATCAAAGTGCTCCTATGTTGGGTGCATAAATATTTACAATTGTTATATTTTCTTCTTGGATTGATCCCTTGATCACTATGTAGTGTCCTTCTTTGTCTCTTGTAAGAGTCTTTAAAATCTGTTTTGTCTGATATGAGTATTGCTACTCCAGCTTTCTTCTAATTTCCATTTGCATGGAATATCTTTTTCTGTCCCCTCACTTTCAGTCTGCATGTGTCCCTAAATCTGAAGTGGGTCTCTTGTAGACAGCATATATATGGGTCTTGTTTTTGTATCCATTCTGCCAGTCTATGTCTTTTGGTTGGAGCTTTTAATCCATTTACATTTAAGGTAGTTACCAATATGTATGTTCTTATTGCCGTTTTGTTAATTGTTTTCAGATTTTTGGTAGGTCTTTTTCCCTCCCTTCTTCTTTTGTTCTTTTCTCTTGCAGTTTGATGACCATCTTTAGTGCTGTGTTTGGATTCCTTTTTCATTTTTGTGCGTATATCTATTGTAGATTTTTGGTTTGTGGCTCCCATGAGGTTTTGATATAGCAGTCTACATATCTATACAAGATTATTTTAAGTTACTGGTCTCTTAATTTCGAATGCATTTCCAATATCCTGCATTTATACTCTCCTCTTCTCACAATTGCTAGTTTTTTTTTTTTTTTTTTTTTCTTTTTGCGGTATGCGGGCCTCTCACTGTTGTGGCCTCTCCCGTTGCGGAGCACAGGCTCCGGATGCTCAGGCCCAGCGGCCATGGCTCACGGGCCCAGCCGCTCCGCGGCATATGGGATCCTCCCAGATTGGGGCACGAACCCGTATCCCCTGCATCGGCAGGCGGACTCTCAACCACTGCGCCACCAGGGAGGCCCCAATTGCTAGTTTTGATATCATATTTCTGTGTGTATGATTTCCTATCTTAACTGTACATTGGCCTTTACTGGTGAGCTTTCCCATTTGTAATTTTCTTGTTTCTAGTTGTGGGCTTTTCTTTTCGGTCTAGAGAAGCTCCTTTAGCATCTGTTATAAAGCTTTGGTGGTGCTGAATTCTCTTAGCTTTTGCTTGTCTGTAAAGCTTTTGATTGCTCCATCAAATCTGAATGAGAGCCTTGCTGGGTAGAGTATTCTTGGCTGTATGTTTTCTCTTTCATCACTTTAAATATACCCCTTCTGGCCTGCAGAGTTTCTGCTGAAAAATCAGCTGATAAGGGCCTCCCTGGTGGCGCAAGTGGTTGAGAGTCCGCCTGCCGATGCAGGGGATACGGGTTCGTGCCCCGGTCTGGGAGGATCCCATATGCCGCGGAGCGGCTGGGCCCGTGAGCCATGGCCGCTGAGCCTGCGCGTCCGGAGCCTGCGCGTCCGGAGCCTGTGCTCCGCAACGGGGGAGGCCACGACAGTGAGAGGCCCGCATACTGCAAAAAAAAAAAAAAAAAAAAATCAGCTGATAAGCTTATGGGGATTCCCTTGTATGTTATTTGTTGGTTTTCCCTTGTTGTTTTTAATATTTTTTCTTGGTTGTTAATTTTTGTCAGTTTGATTACTTTGTGTCTTGGTGTGTTCCTCCTTGGGTTTATCCTGTGTAGGACTCTCTGTGCTTCCTAGACTTGGGTGACCATTTCCTTTCCCATGTCAGGAAACTTTTCAGCTATTATCTCTTCAAATATTTTCTCAGGCCCTGTCTCTTTTCTCCTTCTGGGACGCCTATAATGCGAATGTTGGTGTGTCTAATGTTGTCTCAGAGGTCTCTTAAACTGTCCTCATTTCTTTTCATTCTTTTTTCTTTATTCTGGTCTGCAGCAGTGATTTCTACCATTCTGTCTTCAGCTCACTTATCCGTTCTTCTGCCTAATTTACTCTGCTGTTGATTACTTCTAGTACATTTTTTATTTCAGTTATTGTTTTGTTCATCTGTTTGTTCTTTAAATTTTCTAGCTTTTTGTTAAACATTTCTTTTATCTTCTCAATCTGTTCCTCCATTCTTCTTCCAAGATCGTGGGTCACCTTTATTATCACTACTCTGAATTCTTTCTCAGGTAGGTTGCCTATTTCCACTTCACTTAGTTATTCTTCTGAACTAACTTATTCTTAGTTTTATCTTGTTCCTTCACCTGGAACATATTCCTCTGCCATTCCATTTTGTCTATCTTTCTGTGTTTGCAGTCCCACAGGCTGCAGGATTATGGTTCCTCTTGCTTCTGGTGTCTGACCCCTGGTGGATGAGGCTGTTCTAAGAGGCTTGTGCAGGCTTCCTTCTGGGAGGGACTGGTGCCTGCCCACCAGTAGGTGGAGCTGGGTCTTGTCCCTCTGGCAGGCAGGGCTATGTCAAGGGGTGTGTTTAGAGGCAGCTGTGGGCTCAGGAAGACTTTAAGCAACCTGTCTGCTGATGGGTGAGGCTGTGTTCCTGCCCTGTTGATTGTTTAGGCTAAGGTGTCCCAGGCATCCCCACCCTGGAGACTTTGGGGTGTTGAATGGGGCCATGTCTCAGCATCAAAATGGCGGCCTCCAGGACAGCTCACACCGACAAGTACCCAGTATCTCCACAACCACTGTCCTTGTCCCAGCAGTGAGCCACAGCTACCCTCCACCTCCGCAGGAGACCCTCCAAGACTAGCAGGTAGGTGGGGCCTGGCTCCTGTGAAGTCACTGCCTTTTTCCCCCCCTGGGTCCCAGTGCACATGAGACCTTGTGTGCGCCCTCCAGGAGTAGCATTTCTGTGTCCCCCAGTTCAGTGGAGTTTCTGCGATCAAGCCCTGCTGGCCTTCACAGCAAAGTGCTCTGGGGGCTCCTCCTCCCAATGCCAGACCCCAGAGTGGGGAGGCTGACATGGGGCTGAGAACTTTCACTCCTGCAGAAGAACTTCTGCAGTATAATTATTTTCCAGCTTGTGGGTCGCCCAACTGGTGGGGTATGAGATTTAACTGTATCACAAATGCACCCCCTACTACCATCTCATTGTGGCTTCTTCTTTGTCTTTGGAAGGAGAATACCTTTTTTGGTAGGTTCCAGTCCTTTTTTGTTGATGGTTCTTCAGAACTTAGTTGTGATTTTGGTGTTTTCATGAGAGGAGGTGAGCTCAGGTCCTTCTACCATAAAAAGAGAAATCAACTGTAACACAATAAGAGTAGGGGACTTTAACACTCCATTTACACCAATGGACAGATCATCCAGACAGAAAATCAATTAGGAAATACAGGTTTTAAATGACACATTAGACCAGATGGATTAACTGATATTTATAGAGTATCCCATCCAAAAGCAGAAGAATACACATTCTTCTCAAGTGCACACGGAACATTCTCCAGGATAGAGCAAATGCTGGGCCATAAAGCAAGCCTCAGTAAACTTAAGAAAACTCAAATAATATCAAACATCTTTTCCAACCACAATGCTATGAGTTTAGAAATCAACTACAAGAAAACTGTAAAACAAACCAAAAAAAACAAACAAAAAACCACACACATGGAGGCTAAAAAATATGCTATAAACAACCAGCAGATCACTGAAGAAACCAAAGAGGAAATCAAAAAATTCCTAGAGACAAATGAAAACAAAAACACAACAATCCAAAACCTATTACACACAGCAAAAGTAGTTCTAAGAGGGAAGTTTATAGCAATACAGTCTTACCTCAGGAAACAAACAAAAAAAATCTCAAATAAGCAACCTAACCTTACACCTAAAGCAACTATAGAAAGAAGAACAAACAAAATGAAAAGTTAGTAGAAGAAATCGTAAAGATCAGAGCAGAAATAAATGAAAGAGAGATGAAGAAAAAAATAGAAAAGAACAATGAAACTAAAAGCTGGTTCTTTGAAAAGATAAAATTCATAAACGTTTAGCCACATTCATCAAGAAAAAAAAGGAGAGTGCTCAAATCAATAAAATTAGAAATGAAAAAGGAGAAGTTACAATGGACACCACAGAAATACAAAGGATCATAAGAGACTACTACAAGTAACTCTATGCCAATAAAATGGACAACCTGGAAGAAATGGACAAATTCTTAGAAAAGCACAACCTTCCAAGACTGAACCACGAAGAAACAGAAAATATGAACAGACCAATCACAAGCACTGAAATTTAAAAACTCCCAACAAACTAAAGTCCTGGACCAGATGGCTTCACAGGCAAATTCTATCAAACATTTAGAGAAGAGTTAACACCTATTCTTCTGAAACTATTCAAAAAATGCAAAGGAAGGAATACTCCCAAACTCATTCTATGAGGCCACCATTACCCTGATTCCAAAAGCAGACCACACAAAAAAATTACAGTACAATATCACTGATGAACATAGACACAAAAATCCTCAACAAAATACTAGCAAACCAAATCCAACAATACATTAAAAGGATATCATACAATATGATCAAGTGGGATTCATCCCAGGGATGCAGGGATTTTTCAATATCTGCAAATCAATCAGTGTGATACACCACATTAACAGATTGAAGAATAAAAACCACATGATCATCTCAAGAGAGGCAGAAAAGAGCTTTTGACAAAATCCAACACCCATTTATGATAAACACTCCCCAGAAAGTGAGCACAGAGGGAACATACCTCAACATAGTAAAGGCCATATATGACAACACCAGAGCTAACATCATACTCAATGGTAAAAAGATGAAAGCATTTCTTCTAAGATCAGGAACAAGGATGTCCACTCTTGCCACTTTTATTCAACATAGTTTTGAAAGTCCTAACCACAGCAATCAGAAAAGAAAAAGAAATAAAAGGAATCCAAATTGGAAAAGAAGAAGTAAAACTGTCGCTGTTTGCAGATGACACGTTACTATACACAGAAAATCCTAAAGATGCTGTCAGAAAACTACTAGAGGTCATCAATGAATTCAGTAAAGTTGCAGATTACAAAATTAATACACAGGGCCTCCCTGGTGGCGCAGTGGTTGGGAGTCCGCCTGCCGATGCGGGGGATACGGGTTCGTGCCCCGGTCTGGGAGGATCCCGTGTGCCGCGGGGCGGCTGGGCCCGTGGGCCATGGCCGCTGGGCCTGCGCGTCCGGAGCCTGTGCTCCGCAACGGGAGAGGCCGCAACAGTGAGAGGCCCGCATACCGCAAAAAGGAAAAAAAAAAAAAAATTAATACACAGAAATCTGGTGCATTTCTATACACTAACAACAAAAGATCAGAAAGAGAAATTAAGGGAAAAAATCCCATTTACCATCACATCAAAAAGAATAAAATACCGATACCCTAGACATAGCTGTTTGAATAGATGTCCTCGTTTAATCTAGAACACCAGAAGAGAGTTTAGAAACCTCTCTCAAAAGCTTTCTAAGAGAACAGAAATGGGATCTGAATATCTGCGGTGTGAAACTCCTGCTCTATCTTACTGTCGGAGTGAAAGAAATGTGTTTTCTTCAGCAATTTCCTATTGCAAAATGTGGGACAGAAAATAGTTTTACTTGTATTGCTTGATTTAGTAACATTTAGATGTCAACACTGACCTCATAGTCTTCAATAGTGTCATTTAAGTAAAAGTCCTCCTTCCACTGTATTCTTTTCTTGGCTTTCTGTTTTAAAGGTTGAACTTCCCATATTTAAGAATAAGTGTGAGTTTAGGAAGTTGCTGTCCACACATCCTCAGTTTGTTATTGTTAACAGCATTACCTTGTAGAACAGGGTTCCCACCCAATACAGTGGTAATGATTGAAAGAAACCTTCAGAACATAAAGTATAAAGACAGCAGGCAAAACACTGTCAAACTGGAATTGGCCACCATGGAAAGCAGGCATCCAATTTTTCTTTAATTCAGAGACATCTGTCCCAATGGAGGCCAGGCAGTTTTTACAGGGTCCTATGGGAAGCAGGAGGTTGGTTAGAGCCTCCTGAAGCAGAGGCTTTCCCTTTTGCAATCTTCATGATTTTTTGTTAACTGTTGTAACCAGATCGCTGTTCTGTTTTAAAATATAAATGAAGAAGAGTGAAATTATAAATACTTTGTAAGCATAATCATTTGTACTTGAATAGTAGGGTTTTAAAGGGAACTGATATCCCACCAAACAAAAGGTATAATAGGGCCTCCCTGGTGGCGCAGTGGTTGAGAGTCCGCCTGCCGATGCAGGGGATACGGGTTCGTGCCCCGATCTGGGAGGATCCCATATGCCGCGGAGCGGCTGGGCCCGTGAGCCGTGGCCGCTGGGTCTGCGCGTCCGGAGCCTGTGCTCCGCAACGGGAGAGGCCACAACAGTGAGAGGCCCGCATACCGCAAAAAGGAAGAAAAAAAAAAAAAAAAAGGTATAATAAATTGATCTTTTTATATGGGAAAAAAAGAATAAAATACCTAGGAATAAACCTACCTAAGGAGGCAAAAACCCTGTACTTCAAAAACTATAAGATGTTGGTGAAAGAAATAAAAGATGATACAAACAGATGGAAAGATATACCATGTTCTTGGACTGGAAGAATCAATATTGTCAAAATGACTATAATACCCAGGTAATCTATAGATTAAATGCAATCCCTATCAAATTACCAATGGCATTTTTTACAGATCTAGAGCAAAAAATCTTAAAATTTGTATAGAAAGACAAAAGACTCCAAATAGCCAAAGCAATCTTAAGAAAAACAGGAGCTGGGGGAATCAAGCTCCCTGACCTCAGAATATACTGTAAAGATACAGTAATCAGAACAGTATGGTACAGACACAAGGACAGACTTACAGACTAATGGAACAGGATAGAAAGCCCAGAAATAAACCCATGCACCTATGGTCAATTAATCTATGACAAAGCAGGCAAGACTATCCAATGGAGAAAAGACAGTATCTTTAACAAGCAGTGCTGGAAAAGCTGGACAGCTACATGTAAATGAATGAAATTAGATCATTCTCCAACACCATACACAAAAATAAACTCAAAATGGATTAAAGACCTAAATGTAAGACTGGATACTATAAAACTCCTAGAAGAAAACATAGGCAGAACACTCTTTGACACAAATCGCAGCAATATATTTTTGGATCTGTCTCCAGGAATCATGGAAATAAATATAAAAATAAAGAAACAGGACCTAATGAAACTTAAAAGCTTTTGCACAGCAAAGGAAACCATAAACAAAATGAAAAGACAACCCACAGAATGGGAGAAAATATTTTCAAATGAAGCACCCAACAAGGGATTAATCTCCAAAATATACAAACAGCTCATGCAGCTCAATATCAAGAAAAAAAAAAAAAAAACCCAATCAAAACATGGGCAGAAGACCTAAATAGACATTTCTCCAAAAAAGACAGATGGCCAAAAAGCACATGAAAATATGCTCAGCATTGCTAATTTTAGAGAAATACAAATCAAAACTACAATGAGGTATCACCTCACATTGATCAGAATGGCCATCATCAAAATGTCAACAAACAATATATGCTGGAGAGGGTGTGGAGAAAAGGGAGCCCTCTTGCACTGTTGGGGGGGATGTAAACTGGTACAGCCACTATGCAGAACAGTATGGAGGTTCCATAATAAACTGAAAATAGAGCTACCATATGATCCAGCAATCCAATTCCTGGGCATATATCTAGAGAAAACCATGATTCTAAAAGACACATGTACCCCAATGTTCAATGCAGCACTATTTACACCAGCCAAGACGTGGAAGCAACCTAAATGTCCATCAACAGAGAAATCAATAAAGAAGGTGTGGTACATATATAGAATGGGATATTACTCAGCCACAAAAACAGAATGAAATAATGCCATTTGCAGCAACATGGATGGACCTAGAGATTATCATACTAAGTGACATAAGTCAGACAGAGAAAGACAAATACCATATGATATCACTTATATGCGGAATCTAAAAAAATGATACAAATGAACTTATTTACAAACAGACTCACAGACTTAGAAAACAAACATTGTTATCAAAGGGGAAAGGTGGGGGGAGGGATAAATTAGGAGGTTGGGATTAACATATACAGACTATTATATATAAAATAATCAACAAGCACCTACTGTATAGCACAGGGAACTCTACTCAATGCTCTGTAATAACCTGTATGAGAAAAGAATCTGAAAAAGAATAGATATATGTGTATGTATAACTAAATTACTTAGCTGTACACCTGAAACTAACAAAACACTGTAAATCAAATATTCTTCAATATAAAAAGCAAAAAATAAAAAAAAAATTTTTAATTTTGTTCAAAAGTTAAAAATAAATAAAAACTATTCTTGTGTACAGTGTGAGGAATTGATCAAATATAATCACGTTCCTAAATGTTACCCAGTTTCTCCAGTACCATCTATTTTTAAAAGGCCAACTTTGCATCAGTGCTTTGAGATATTTAACTTATACTCAATTTCATATGTACTTACCTTACTGAACTCAGGTTCAGCTGCTCTCTGCTCAGAAGCAAATACTTGAGAGAGAAGTATTGGTTGGAAAGGAAAGGTTGCTTTATTCAGGAGGCCAGCAACCGGGGGTGAAGGCAGACTCATGTCCAAGAACCAACTCTGAAGATTCTGTTGGACCATGAAAGATTTCAAAGGGAGAAAGGGGAAGTTAATCACAGTTAATCATTTGGGGAGGGGGTCAGAGTCTTTGTTATCTCCCATTGTGTGCAGACTTTCCTTGACTGGTTGGTGGTGGGGTAACAGGGTGGTGTTCCAGGACTCTTTTGCTCAGCCTGAATTTACTGAATTTATAGTCCTCCACCTGGGTGGAGGCCTTAGTTCTTGCACAGGAACTCAAAGATACTGTTATGTATATTCTTTGAGGAGGAATCAGGGCCCTGCCCCATACCTGAACTATCGTTTTCTTGACTGTTCCTCCTTTCTTTCAGCATTCCCTCTTTCCTGATTAGCAACAGCTTGATTCTGCCCTTTGGAACTCATGGCAGGTCAAGGAGGCTGAATGAAGCCTATTTCCTACAAATAAAAAACAGGGGACATGGAAAGGATTTGTATCCGAGAGGGCTCCACACGTTCCTGCTTGGTTTCAGTAACCCCTTTTTTTGATACTCCTCAATATTGAGGAGAACAGGTATTAGACAAGAAAGGGAATAATGTTTTGGATAGAGAGATTAATCATAAACTCAGCAGCAAAACCAGGTTTTAAGGGGACTTGGTTTCAATCCACACTACTGTTTCAACATTCCCAAATCTTTCAGGTTACAGGGGCAACAACTGCTCTGGCTACTTCCTGCTGAAACGGGGTTTAGTCCTGCCTTGATTTCGGGAATGGACACTGAATTGGAAATATTCCTGAGTTTGAAGTCCTATATCCAAGTCTTGTATGATTAACGTCTCAATCCCTTAGTCCACCATTTTAGTGCAACAGACCCAATTAGAAGTAGGACTAGTGACAACCCAAACATTAACAGACAAAAATAGATCTAATTCCCTGAGGAATTCAGGAGAATAAGCCTGAAACCCAGTCTGGACCTAGAACTTCAGTGGATACTTGTAGACAGTTGTCTAATTTTATCTAAGTAGGTTTTAATTTCTGATATGGTACTAACAGGAGCTCTTGGCCTATACACATTAAGTCTCCTTTTTCTAACATCTTATCTAAACCAATAACATTGTCTAAAAATTTTAATATTTACAAGAGGAGACCTTGAGACCATAAGATTGCAGCTGCCAGCAGATACTACTTTGAGACTGGCTGGGGGCATCCCCAGGTCTGACACAGTTCAGAAAATTCAAGTTTTTAGCTATACAGGAATGTGTCTGAAATTACATCCATGATGACTGCCCAGTTTTACCTTGAATGTCTGAACCATAGCTACTCCATTTTGACTTTCAAATGTATCTCCCTCCTCAATGGCCAAATCAGATGTATAATGCACGGTTGAAAGGCCACAAAAGAGGCCACTCAGTCAGTAAAGTTTAAGTTAAACCATATATAAGCCAGAATGACTTCCCCATACCTCAATACATACAGATTTTCCCATCATTTCCCCTTTTGATTGCAAATCCTCTGACATACCAAAATGTTTGTCCACAAACGCCAGGGTAGCCATCACCTGCCCTGGGTCCACCATTTCCCTCAGTGCTAGGCTTCCTTTTCACATATATATATATATACATACACGTGTGTGTGTGTGTGTGTGTGTGTGTGTCTGTGTCTCTGTGTGTGTATGGCGTAGTTATCCACCTTGAGGGAAAACTAATCAGATATTGTGAACGGGCTCACAGGTATGCTAATGGGGAAATATTTTACAGGCCATACATTTAATCACTTATACCAAATTGTTACACAAGCATTGTATATGTGCCTTTAGCAGTACACTTAAAGCAAGCAGTGATACGTCATGAGTAGTTACACTCTCTGATAACTTCACTAGATAATTTTCTTTTACTCCTGAACATCAGGGCAAAAGTATGGCTAACACAATAACTTTTATAAATATAGACCTACTGTAAGATAGAACAGAGCTCTGATCACCCATATTTAATTATTCATGGCCAAACAGCAAAGCAGTGCAATGTAAAATGGTCTCTCAGGGTTGCAGTTCCCTAGCCCCAGAAAGGGAAAATCCCAACCAATGTTCTACCCATAGTCAAAGCCAATGCAACAGGGAAGTATACCCTGGCGTCATCAGAGCTCAGAAACCAGAGACTTCTCAACCAGCCAATGCAAGTGCTAATACATGCACACATATGAACAATGAACAAGATCCCATAAACAAAAGATCAGATGAAGTGTAGCCAAAAATTCTACTTCTACTCCCAGACAGAAGCTTCCAAAGAGATTGGCCCAGATCTCGAAAGAGAACAGGCCCATACTGACCCACAATGAGCTCAGATGGGCTCACAACGGTCCCAGATGTGCTCACTCCCTGAAAGGGAAGTGAACCCAGACAAAGTAGGTAGAATTCCCAGCCTGCACAAGTGGGAGTGGATCACCCTAAAACAATGCACACAAAAACACAATCAACAAATAAGGTACAGTCGCAAAGACAGAAAATCAGAGGTGGTGTAGCCCAAAGATTCCACTACTACTCCCAGATGGAGGCCACCAGAGTGTCCCAGCTCCTGAAAGAGAATGGACCAGTAGGCTCGCAGTGAGCCCAGATGGCTCAATGCCTGAAAGGGAAAGGAGCCCAGATGGAGCAGGTAGAATTTTCCTATGTAATTTAACATACTGAATACTCCTAGTTAATTTGATCTCGATTGAGATGCAGCAGGGTTCCTCTAGTTGGAGGTCTAGAGAACTTCAGTTAGAATTTTATATTTGGGGAGTTTGTCAAAAATATCAGAGAGGTTTCAAAGCATCTGATTAAATAGGATCATAGGTCATTGTGAAACAATACTTATTCACTTAACCAAAGTGACAGAAGATTTCAAAAGCAAATACAGGACTTCCCTGGTAGTGCACCTGCCAAGGCAGGGGACACGGGTTCGAGCCCTGGTCTGGGAAGATCCCACATGTTGCAGAGCAACTAAGCCTGTGCTCCACAACTACTGAGCCTGCGCTCTAGAGCCCGCGAGCCACAACTATTGAAGCCCACGCGCCTAGAGCCTGTGCTCCGCAACAAGAGAAGCCACCGTGATGAGAAGCCCATGCACTTCAATGAAGAGTAGCCCCCACTCTCTGCAAGTAGAGGAAGCCCATGCACAACAACGAAGACCCAACAGAGCCATAAATAAATAAATTTTTTTTTAAAAAGCAAATACAGATCACTTAAAGCCACAGAAAATCACACAATCTGTTATCAAAACCAGCATTTCAAGAAAATTTTGTTCTCTTAACAGAGAGAGAACCAAACTCCAGTCTTGCACCAGCATACTCGTAATAACAAAATCTGTTTACTTAATTAAACTTAATCCAATTTTAGCCAATCCTGACCATGTATGAAACTCTTTTCTCAGTGTTCCTTTTCCAGAAACCTACGACTTTCTGTATCCATATTAATTTTGTCCCTTATTTTCTTCTCCATTCGGAAACAACCAGCTCCAGGACAAAATTACCCTTCTTTTCCCTTAACAAAATGTAATTCCATTGCTCATACCTTGTTTTATTGAAATCACACATAATTTTTTTTTTGCAGTCCTTTTTTATATTAAGTCTAAGATGCCTGAGATATCCGAGGTCTGCTACCAAGACATTCAGGGTAGAGGCTTTAGGATAGAGAGAGACATTTGGGAGTCATCAGTGCATAGATGGTTTTTTGTATTTTGGGTTTTTTCGGCTGCACCCCACAGCATGCGGGATCTTAGTTCCCCAACCAGGGATCGAACCTATGCCTCCTGCAGTGGAAGCAGGGAGTCTTAACTGCTGGACCACCAGGGAAGTCCTGAAATCACACATCTTACTTTCCTGCATTACTGAAATGTTTCTCTTATTGTTGTAGCTTTAATTACACATATTATAATTTTAACCCTTAAAAACTTAACCTCTAACAAAAACTGAGAACCAAGTAATTGTGAACTGTTTGTCATACCAGCATTTCCTGATTGGAAAACTTATGCTTTAGTCTTCCTCTCCTAAGAAGGCAAAGGTAGGTAACCTTAGATCCATCCAGCAACTAACCTTCCAGTATTTTATCCTGTTTGAAACGACCCAGAGAATCAATGAATTCTTATCATTTCACTTAGTTTAAAATTACCAAAATCTGCAGAGACTATCCTTAAAGCAGACATTTGTAAAACATAATTATTCCTAACAAATTCACCCAAAAAACCCTCTTATCTCATTTACATTTACTTGAAGTTTCATCATATCAAGTTATTTTCCTTGCAGACAAATTTGCAACAGATATAATAAGGTCTTATTTGACTTCTAGTAAACCTAGGTGCAGTAAAAGTATTATACTTAATATTGGCGATTCTAAAGACGTTTCTATATTAATCAAACAACAAGCTTAAGCTAGCTTTAATACCAGATATTCAGTACTAAGTATTACTCAGATCATGTGAACCTGAAATTCATTCCAGCCAGTTTCTTTTATATTTAGAAGTATTTAATTTGTAAGTGCTTACTTTTAAGTCAATTAAAAAGTGCTCATTCACAAGTTAACTTTTACATAAAGACAGAAACAGAGATCTCAGAGTTTTTCTGCTTGAATTTAAAAAGGACTTTTTTTTCCTCTCAGTCTCAGGGACTATAGATCAGATAAGTTCCTGAAAGCCCAGGCAGAATATTTACATTTTAAGAGCATGGGGAGAGACATGCAAGTTCCTCCTAGAAGGACTTGTTCCCTCACAGTCAGAATTCCGAAAAGATGTTTTATCAAGCCAGCTTTTTCTAACTGCATATACAAAAGGAACCAGTTTTGGAATTTCCAAGTTGTTTCATCTTAACCAATTTTTTCTGCAATCTAAAGAATACTGTGGCCACACAGTGTTAAAAGAGTAATTTTCTTTCTTTTGTCATAGGATCATAGCTAAAATCCTTCCAATCACCCAGAATGTGCCCCAAGGGGCTGTGAGGTGGAACTGAACCTGTTTCCCATTCTACAAAAAGGCAACAAGGTTATCAATCATACAAATGGAACACACACATACCAAAAACATATCCATCACAAATTTGCCAAGAGGATGATTAGTACGGGGTCCCAAACAAGGCTTCCCCAACACAAACTGCCTTCGATGGCATACGCACGTCAGAACCAACTGGCAAAATGCCAAAACAGCACAAGGGGAAGGATGCACACATGCACACTGGTGCGCTCACCAGTCCTGGTGCTCATCAGCTTGTATCAGATTTCCATTTCCACCAACCAAAAGCAAAAGTTGGCAGCCAGTGCCAAGCGGGAGAGAAATAGAAAGAATCCTGAAACAAACAGTTTCAGCAGCTGCTGAGACATCCCTGAAAATAACCCTCTTGGGGCCGGCTAGCCAGGAGCAGCTGGCTTGTCTCAATCGTCCTGGCACACTGCATGGCCAGTTGACTACTCCAGGAAACCCAGAGGAGCAAGACACCACAACAGTGCAGCCCCACATTGGGTGCCATAATCTGTTACCAAACTCAGGTTTGGCTGATTGCTGTTCAAAAGCCCATACTTGAGAGACAAGTGTTGGTGGAAAAGGAAAGGATGCTTTATTCAGGAGGCCTGCAACCTGGGGAGAAGGCAGACTCCTGTCTAAGAACGAACTCTGAAGATTCTGTTGGACCAAGAAAGATTTGAAAGGGAGAAATGGAAAATTAATCAGAATTAATCATTTGGGGAGGGGGTCAGAGTCTTTGTTATCTTCCAGTGTGTGCAGACTTTCTTCTGATTGGCTGGTGGTGAGGTAACAAGGTGGTGTTGCAGGACTCTTGTGCTCAGACTGAAGTTGTCATCTTCCACCTGGGTGGGGGCCTTAGTTCCTGCAGAGGAACTCGAAGATACTGTTTTGTATATTCCTCGAGGAGGAACCAGGACCCTGCCCCATAGCTGCACTATTGTTTCTTGACTGCTCCTCCTTTGTTCTGTATCCCCTCCCTTCCCTGATTAGCAACTGTTTGAATCTGCCCTTTGGAACTCAGGGCAGGTTAAGAAGGCTGAAGGAAGCCTATTTCCTACAAAGAAGAAATGGGAGACACAGAAAGGATTTGTATATGGGAGGGCCCCACTGGGTCCAGCTCAGTTTCACTTACGAATTCTTATGGACTCTACTCTATTTTACTGTTTCCTCTACTTATATGACAGTACTACATTGTTTCTTGGAGTTTTTGTTTTTTTAAAAAGAAGCTATGAGATATGTTTAGTATATGATAAGATGCCCCCCTTTACTTACTATTCTTTCTACAGCTGGTTTTCCTAGCAATTTTTACGTTTATTCTTTTTTTCTAAGTTGTGTTTAGTTTTCCTAAGGAAATAAATCTTGTTTGTATTTATATTGGAATCAAAACAAATTAATAAATTAAATTAAATTAGTGAGACTTGAAATTGTGATGTGTTGATATATTTTAACAAAGAGCAGGGGGTATATCCTTCCATTAGCTCAAGTTTGGAAGTGTTTTATATACACACACACATTCACAAGATGGGAACAAAGCTCTTCTTCCTCCCCTGTCTCTTATCCATTTCATACAGACATTTCCATTACAGGCACCTCTTGTTGTAATGGACAGTACATTGGACTAAGTCTCAGAAAGGTCTTAAAAGCATGTTGATACTGACAAAACATCTACAACAAGCCCCAAATGTTTCTACATGCTTTGAATTATTCTAGTCATAAGTCTCCCTTTTTGCAAACTGGACAAATAATTTCTAAACTTAGGATGTCATACCATATAATATGAGAGATAATTTCCAGCCATAGTGGCTGTTCTATATGAGAAATATTCAACACCAAGATTCTGGGTTATATTTCCTTTCATTCTTTATTTACTTAATTTCTCTAAGAGGCATGCAGTATTAGAAAAAGACTGTTACAAGTGTTAAACTATTGCCTATTTTGCTATTGAAATTAGCAGTTAGTTTTCAAATATGTGTTTTTCTTTAATTTACTAAGAAAATGGATGGCCTCTTTCACAAATTCATAAAGATAGCCTGCAGGGAAATAATTAATTATCCTAAATATATTTCACAACTCCCAAAAGGAGTTACAGGAAAACATATTTCAAATACATCTGTTAGAATACCTTCAAAGTCCTTTGATAAACTCTTGGATCATCACAATGATGGGATTTATTATGACCCTTTCTGTATGTGCTGCACAAAGAAAGAGGAGTATTATCCTATGCAGAAACGTATAGCTGCAAGGGGAAATAGACCATTTAAATGCAAATCTTCTAATCCAAGAGATTCACTCTCTAAATAGAAGTGGGTCTTCAGGGTGACTCATGCAGTCAGCAATATACAGCCATTCTTCTGGGATTACTTATTTTAGGAAATCTAATAACCTGCTTTATTATGTGAGGATACAATGTCCTACCATGTATCCCCAGACTTTCCCTAGTTACTGTTTCTCATAATATGTGGGCTTCCTGGTTGTTTAAAGTTTCAGTGGTTCCTTGAGTTATGAATCAGGTGCCAAAAAAGCTCCAGTTCTATACCCTAGCTACGGTACTAAATCGCCCATAGTAATTACACAGTATATATTCTCCAGTCACAATTATTGGAAAAGTGTTGAAGAAAAATACGTTAAAAAGACAAAATGGTATATATATTTGAGGGGCAATAATATTTCATAAGAACAGTTCCACTTCAAGATATACACCTATAAGCTGTCTTTCCACAAATCACACTGAATATTCATTTAAATTTTTTCTCCTATATTCTAGAGCATAGTGAACTATTTGTAAGCCGTATTTATGATGCTGAAAAATACAAAGACAGACTTACACTGATCAGATCTGGCATCCCAGTTTCAACCTTACTTCCAGAATTTTGGTTTATAAAAAGTAACCATTCTGCATATCCACAATTTTCCAGTATTCACTTGTAAGTAATCAATGACTCAAGCAAACTCCTGGTAATTTTGGAGGAATGAGTAGAACTGTAAGCTTTAAATAAAATCCATTGCTTAATATAAGCCTTATCTTTGGTCACATAATCAGGATTAGAAGGGCTAAGAGTAACTCTTATTTCCTCTGCTAAAACCAACAACATGCTTCAAATCCCTAAAAAGCAGAATACAGGTGAGGGTTCACATAGGAATTTGCATTTGAACTTGACTTTGAAGAAAAACAGGCATGCTTCTGAATAGGTGGTGGGGAGTTTCAGGGATCTAGGGGAGAAAGGCATTTGAGTTCAGAAGTGTGGCAGATACAGATTAGGAGAGGTTTAAAAAACAGATCAATTAAGGCAAATGACTTACAGGGTAGAGGAGAAGCAGGTAGAGAAGATATTAGAAGTAAGTGCTAGATCCAAACTATGTAAGAAGTTGTGTTTGCTACCTTAAGGAGTCTAAAATTTTTTATAACAGGCTATTCTGAAGGAACTTTGCTTTGTTTTGTCTTATCTTTACTCAGGGTATTTATAAAGCAGAGTTATAGGGAGATAACTTTGCTCTGGGACTACCAAATAAACTGGAGAGGGGAGAAAGAAAATATTTAGGATACCAATGCAGTCACTAGATCATAGATTATGAAGTCTCACCATAGCTGATGAGATGGAGAAAAATGACTTTAAAAATAAATACAGGACAGAGCTGGACGAATCAGGATCCCTGACTTCAGACTATACCACAAAGCTACAGTAATCAAGACAGTATGGTACCGGCACAAAAACAGAAATATAGATCAATGGAACGGGATAGAAAGCCCAGAGATAAACCCACGCACACATGGTCACCTTATTTTTGATAAAGGAGGCAAGAGTATACAGTGAAGAAAAGACAGCCTCTTCAATAAGTGGTGCTGGGAAAACTGGACAGCTACATGTAAAAGAATGAAATTAGAACACTTCCTAACACCATACACAAAAATAAACTCAAAATAGATTAAAGACCTAAACGTAAGGCCAGACACTATCAAACTCTTAGAGGAAAACATAGGCAGAACACTGTATGACATAAATCACAGCAAGATCCTTCTTGACCCACCTCCTAGAAAAATGGAAATAAAAACAAAAATAAACAAATGGGACCTAATGAAACGTAAAAGCTTTTGCACAGCAAAGGAAACCATAAACAGGATGAAAAGACAACCCTCAGAATGGGAGAAAATATTTGCAAATGAAGCAACTGACAAAGGACTAATCTCCAAAATTTACAAGCAGCTCATGCAACTCAATATCAAAAAAAAAAAAACAACCCAATCCAAAAACGGGCAGAAGACCTAAATAGTCATTTCTCCAAAGAAGATACAGATTGCCAACAAACACATGAAAGGATGCTCAACATCACTAATCATTAGAGAAATGCAAATCAAAACTACAATGAGGTATCACTTCACACCAGTCAGAATGGCCATCATCAAAAAATCTACAAACAATAAATGCTGGAGAGGATGTGGGGAAAAGGGAACCCTCTTGCACTGTTGGTGGGAATGTAAATTGGTACAGCCACTATGGAGAACAGTATGGCGGTTCCTTAAAAAACTAAAAATAGAACTACCATATGACCCAGCAATCCCACTACTGGGCATATACCCTGAGAAAACCATAATTCAAAAAGACTCATGTACCACAATGTTCACTGCAGCTCTATTTACAACAGCCAGGACATGGAAGCAACCTAAGTGTCCATCAACAGATGAATGGATAAAGAAGATGTGGCACATATCTACAATGGAATATTATTCAGCCATAAAAAGAAAAGAAATTGAGTTATTTGTAGTGAGGTAGCTGAACCTACAATCTCTCATACAGAGTGAAGTAAGAAAGAGAAAAACAAATACCATATGCTAACACGTATATATGGAATCTAAAAAAAAAAAAAAGGTTTTGAAGAACATAGGGGCAGGATAGGAATAAAGACGCAGACATAGAGAATGGACTTGAGGACACGGGGAGGGGGAATGGTAAGCTGGGACGAAGTGAGAGAGTGGCATGGACTTATATATACAACAAAATGTAAAATAGCTAGCTAGTGGGAAGCAGCTGCATAGCACAGGGAGATCAGCTCTGTGCTTTGTGACCACCTGGAGGGGTAGGATACGGAGGCTGGGAGGGAGATGCAAGAGGGAGGAGATATGGGGATGTATGTATATGTATAACTGATTCACTTTTTTATAAAGCAGAAACTGACAAACCATTATAAAGCAATTATACTCCAACAGAGATGTAAAATAAAAAAAATAAATAAATACATGGACTTCCCTGGTGGTCCAGCGGCTAAAGACTCCACACTCTCAATGCAGAGGGCGCAGGTTCGATCGCTGGTCAGGGAACTAGATCCCACATGCCGCAACTAGTTCAAATGCCACAACTAAAGATCCTGCATACCTCAACGAAGATCCCTTGTGCTGCAGCTAAGACCCAGCACAACCAAATGAATAAATAATTATAAATAAATAATTACAGACAGTGAGATTGACAGACTTGTTGAGTAATTCAATGTACACAGGGAGAAGTCAGAATATTTCTAATTTTGAAGACTGGGTAGATAGAGTATTATTTGCTAAATTAAATGCTCTCTGAATACAACTTGATATTGAGGACTGTGTGAACAGTCTCCAAGGATGTGGGGTGAGGTTTAGGGTATAAAAGGGCAGAGTCCCACCTGAGTAGAGAAAGCCAACAGGTAAGAGGCTACCAGAGTCTGTAGGACAGCAGAGATGTCCGTACCCCTGTCCAGACTGGATTATCATGACCTTGCAGATCAGAAGACCTCAAACCTAGTTATATACTAGAATTACCTAGAAGTTTAAAAATATACCACTGCCCTGGTCCCATTTCCAGTGATTCTAATTTTGCCCTTGTGTGGGTCAGAGACTTTGCTATTTTCCTTATAAGTTTTTCACAGATTCTAACATGCAATGAGGATGAGAATCACTGCTATAAATGGTAACCGAGGAGTGTGGAAACATGTTTTATTTATTCTCTTTTGTGACCTTCACCTGCATCATAATTTGTCGAATTCCTGTCTTCTTCACACCACATGATAATAGGAGCCAGATCTGTTTCATTCACAGTTTCATTTCTCAGGATTCATTACTGTGACTTTGCACAGTCATGTAAACTGTTCACTTTCTCATCCACCAATATCTATCCACTGAACAAGGCTATTTGAGACGTGCTAGGAATACAATGGAAAGGAAAATCCTACCTCATCCCTCACTTCATGGCATTTACAGTCTGTATAGGAAGAAGAAAAGAAGAAATGAACGGAGAAATAAAAGAAGGAACTTAAAGTCCATATCTTCTCTGCCAAGGTTATATTCACTTTTATGTCATCCTTAATTATGGATACATGGAATTTCAAGCATTGTTGAATAAATGAAGGAAGCAATTGGGTGGCAAAAGACACGTGTGTGCGGGCTTCCCTGGTGGCGCAGTGGTTGAGAGTCTGCCTGCCGATGCAGGGGACACGGGTTCGTGCCCCAGTCCGGGAGGGTCCCACTTGCCACGGAGCGGCTGGGCCCGTGAGCCATGGCCACTGAGCCTGCGTGTCCAGAGCCTGTGCTCCGCAACGGGAGAGGCCACAACAGTGAGAGGCCCGCGTACCGCAAAAAAAAAAAAAAAAAAGACACGTGTGTGCTATTACAAAATCTGCACATGAGCTCTCTATCTCTTTTTTTTCTTTCCTGTAAGGCTGACCAGACAAGAAATCCTAATATTCTAAATAGGAAGATAATGCTAAGATGCATATGTTCATTTTTAACAAGCAAAATTAACTTCTGCTAAGAACACTGATGATTCATGTTGCTCACTGTCCCCTAGAAGAAGCTGATTATTATGAAACAGAGCAGAACCCCTTCCCTTCAGAAGACCTAAATAATAATACTTAAATTATCTTAATTAAGGTGTAGACCTCCACAGCTCATTTTAGAAAGGGTAAATCTTCCAAAAATCTTAAGAATTAGATGACTTAGAGGACAAAGATTCAGTAGGGTCTAAGTTTGTATCCCTAATTTTTCCTTTCAGAGGAAGTTTATTTGGTCAGAGTAAACTACATGGCATATAGTGAGATGAGGACAATGAGCATTTTCAGACCTGAGTAGAAAGACAATAAGAAGTGCCAGGCAAACATTTTGCACATTGTTCAGAGCAACTGATATAAACATCTTTGTTGAGGCCATATCCTTAAATAAGGATATCTTGATTTAATTTAAAAATTAAAGAAAAAATACAGAAAATGAATTTTAAGAAAACTATACTTGGAATCATAGAATCAGAGGATTTCAGACCTAGGAAGGCCTTCAGGAATTTATCCCCACTAGGTCAAATTTTCTTTCTATTGATATTTTTTGATAACAGTTTTATTGAGTTTCAACTTACATATCATAAAATACACCCATTTTAATTATTCAATAGTTTTGGTAAATTTACAGAGTTGTGCAATCATAATAATTCAGTTTTAGAAGCTTTCAATCATCCCAGGGATTCCTCATACATATTTGCAGACAATCTTTGCTCCCACTCCTAACCCTAGGTAACCACTATTCTACTTTCTGTCTCTACGAATATCCCTATTAAGAACATTTCAGATAAACAGAATCATACAACATGTTGTTTTTTGCGCCTGACTTCTTTCACTTGGCATAGTAACTCTGAGGTTCATCCATGCTGTAGCATATGTGGGTAGTCTGTTTCCTTTTTAATGCTGAATAATATTCAATTACACCAACCCTTTGAATTTAAGGATGAAGAAATTGAGACCAAGTGAGGCAGCATCACTGTTTCAAGTCCCTACAGCGACTGTGGCCTCAAATCACACTCTGACACTGGACGATAAACGTCCCAACCTCATACTAGCTGGTTCTGTTCACTGGGGAGGCAATTATCAGGATGTAACCTGTAGGTGATTTTGTGTCTGGGACTTCTCACATTAAGTTCAGAGCAACTGCCGCTTAGCTAAACCAGAAAACTTGACCCTTGCTATCTCCCAGGCCTTTATGAAACCCAGTCCCCCTAAAACCAAGTTCCTCAAAGTGTTTAGGATTAACCTATCTAAAATGGTATTCCCTTTCTTGTTCAACACCTGTTCTCCTCAAGATTGAAAAGTATCAAAGAAAAGGGAGGACTGAAACCGAACAAGACCCCATGGGGCCCTCCTGGGTACAAATCCTTTCTGGGTCCCTCGTTTCTTGTTTGTAAAAAAAAAATAGGCTTCATTCAGCCTCCTTGACCTTCCCTGACTGAGTTCCAAAGGGCAGATTCAAACAGTTGCTAATCAGGCAAGGGAGGGGATGCAGAAACAAAGGAGGAGCAGTCAAGAAACAATTGTGCAGCTATGGGGCAGGGTCCTGGTTCCTCCTCAAGGAATACACAAAACAGTACCTTAGAGTTCCTCTGCAGGAACTAAGGCCCCCAACCAGGTGGAGGATGGCAACTTCAGACTGAGCACAAGATTCCTGGAACACTACCCTGTTACCTCACCACCAACCAATCAGAAGAAAGTCTGCACACAGTGGAAGATAACGAAGACTCCGACCTCCTCCGCAAATGATTAACTATGATTAACTTCCCCTTTCTCCCTTTAAAAACTTCCATGGTCCAGCAGAATCTTCAGAGTTGGTTCTTGGACATGAGTCCACCTTCTCCCCTGGTTGCTGGCCTCCTGAATAAAGCAAACTTTCCTTTCCAACCAACACTTGTCTCTTGGGTACTGGCTTTCAAGTGGCGAGCAGTCAAACCTGAGTTTGGTAACATTTACTGTAAGCTTTCATTAACATACTCTTACACCTCCCCAACATCAATTTCTTTGGGGGGAAAAAAGTCCCAATATATGTTGTGATTATTTCAGAATTATTCATCTATTTATATATCTTTCTTCCCCAACTACTTTATAAGCACTGTCAAGGAGGAAGAAAATTTCCTCTACTCTTCCAGGTTCTTCTGGCTGGTCTAAGAATTAAATTGAAGGAGACAGGTTAACGGGAGAAAATTAAACAAAAGTTTAATAACAGGTATATGTGGGAGAGACCCAGGAGAACTAGGTAACTTGTCAAAATGGCTAAAATCCTCACCTTAAACACCATCTTTAGTTAAAGACAAAAGAGGAAATTGGGGCAGTGGTTTGGGACTTCAAAGGGGAGGACGGCAATTCTCATGGAGATGGAAAAACAAATGTTTGGTAAACAAATGTTTGCTGGGCCCTGCAGAGACAGACGGACACAAAGAGACAAATTTTAACAGACTCTGCTGGGCTCCTCCCTGCTGGTACACCTAATGCATACTACAGTTATCTTCCTGGAACAGGTCCTCCATCTACATTCTTCAGGCAGTTAGAAAGAAGGTCAGTTTCTTTCTGAGTCTTTTGGGTGTGTTTTTAGCTTCAAATAATCCAGATGCCAAGGAGACTTTTTGGGTGGCAGGTTTTGCTCCCCTGCAGCACTTTTCATGAGGGAGCTGTCCAAGGCCTAGGGCCACAACTACCACACAGAACTCTGGCTACAAACATATTTCCATTCAAATGCTGTGCTTTTGTAAATAGAGAAACTCATCTAATGTAACTCTTCTGAGGTCCCCCAGGTAATAAGCAACAGAGAAAAGTAAAGAATTCAGATTTTGTTTACTTCTACACTTGGAACATTTTAGTGACTGAAGATGAGCTCTGAGTTCTATATTTTCTTGGATAGTCAGGAAAGTTTAACCGTATTATTTTGCAATCTCCAAGGAATCTAATGAAGGCTGTCACTCTCCCTAATTAGTCCCATTTGATTTACATTTATTAAAAACAACATGGTGACGCACGCTTGCCCTCTCACCTGATTTTAATTAGGTCTCAAGAAACACAATTTAGCAAATATGGCCATTCACCTCATTATAAAAGAGACAAATTATTCTAAACCAGGTTTCTAATGAAAACAAAATGCTCTTTTCCAACCAAAAGGCACTGTCTGCTCCTAGACATTAAATATTTGCAAAATAGACATAAGCCATCAATTTCCAAGGACATGTTATTTTAAATATTCTTAATCTCTGATTTTTGACAATTAACAATTTTCATTTATATATTGATATGCTGATCTAATAAATAATATATTCAAGCCATTAAAGCAGGTAAGCAAAAAAGGAGTTAATATGGAGTAGTGAAGCACATGGAATCTGTCAGACTTCCTGGGTTCAAATCTGCTCACTTCCTCATACCACATTTGTAACCATGGGCATGTTCCATCACATATGAACTCTCATCTGCAAAATGAGAGTAATAATACTATCAATCATATTGAGTTGTGGTGCAGATTAAAAGACATATTACAAGTTAAGCATGTATAATAGTTACTGGCAAAGTATTATATATCATTATAGCTATTACTGAATTGAGGTCATTCTTTGGATTTATTTTCTATTATTTTAGAAATTTTCATAGGGCCTGGAATTTCTATGAGATACCATATTCTAACTATTCTATTCTTGGTCCATCAACTTAAAATATTACAAAATTTCAATCCCAGATTGCTGCTGCTTTCTGCAGAAGCACAAAGAGTCCTTTTTCATCCATGTGACCAGACTTTCAGATCAGACAATATGATATGTAAGTAAGGTATTTGATCTTATAATGCAATTTGAGTCTTCAAAACTCCTATATTGTGTCCCATGGTATTTCTAATTGCTATAAATGAAAATTGGATAGTTTCATACTATTCCCTAAATACAATTATATTTTCACTAATATCACCATGTGTCTTACCATAAATTTTAACTTCATGAAAAAGTGAAAAATTCAAATGGGAATTCAATACAGACTAGAAAATACTGGGGAGAAGAACATGAGAGACAGAGAGAAAAAGAGAATGAAAACGTATATACCTGTTGGTATAGGTAGAAGTGGTAGAGGGAATATTTGTATTAAATCTAATGCTACAACATTAAAATCCATTGGTACTAGGTTGCAATTTCATTGAGGAATATATAAAAGCCCAAGATAAAAGTTATGATCATAGGGACTTCCCTGGTGGCACAGTGGTTAAGACTCCGAGCTCCCAATGCGGGGAGCCTGGGTTCAATCCCTGGTCAGGGAACTAGATCCCACATGCATGCTGCAACTAAGAGTTCATGTGACAACTAAGGAGGCCGCCTGCTGCAAATAAGACCTGGCACAACCAAATAAATAAATAAATATTTTTTTTAATTTTAAAAAAGAATGTCTTGAAAGAGAAATTTTTTTTAAAGTTATGATCATATTTCATAAAGTAAAAAAACACTATAAAAGTCAAAATTAAGGCAACCTATGGAATGGAAGGAAATATCTGCAAAACATATATCTGATAAGGTATTAATATCCAGAATATGTAAAAAATACCTACAACTCAACAACAACCAAAATAACCTAATTAAAAAATGGGCAAAGGACATCAAAAGACATTTCTCCAAAGAAGATATACAAACGGCCAACAAGCATATGAAAAGATGTTTAACACCACTATTCAACTGGGAAATGCAAATCAAAACCACAATTAGATATCATCTCACACCCATTTGGTTGATCACTATTAAAAACAAGCAAACGAACACCCAGAAAATAACAAATGATTGTAAGGATGCAGGGGGGAAAAGGAACCCTTGTACACTGTTGGTGGAAATGTAAAATGGTGCAGCTGCTATGGAAAAATGTATGGGGTTTCTGAAAAATTAAAAATAGAATTAATATATGCTCTAGCAGTTCCACTTCTGGGTATATATCCAAAAGAATTAAAAACAGGGTCTAAAAGATATAAATATATACATACCCATATTCACTGCAGCATTATTCACAATAGCTAAAAGATGGAAGCAACCAAAATGTCCATCAACAGATGAATAAAATTCAGTATATACATACAATGGAATATTATTTAGCCTTAAAAAAGAAAATCCTGTTATATACCACAACATTGATGAACTTTGAGGATATTATGCAAAGTGAAATAAGCCAGTCACAAAATGACAAATACTGCATGATTTCACTTATATAAGATATCCAAAATAGCCAAACTCTGAAACAGAAAGTAGAATGGTGGTTGTCACAGGCTGGGAGAGGGAGAAATGGGGAACTGATGTTCAATGGATATGGAGTTTCACTTTTGCAAGATGCAAAAGTTCTAGAGACCTATTGCTGACAATGTGCATACAGTTAACAATATCATACACTTAAAAATGGCTAAGACAGTGAATTTTATGTTAAATATTTTTTACTGCAAAAAAACATATGCATTTTGGCCAAGGGATATCCAACTATACTAAAACAAGTATATGTTATATGTATCACAGATTGGAAATGTGATTTAGTAATTGGCCAAATCATTTTGGAATACAGATCCTGCAACACAAATATACCTGAAGGAACCATAATTTTTAATTGCATAAGTTTGTACAGCCCATACCTTATCTCTTCTCCAACGATACAGATAATGGATAGCAAAGAGAAAACATAAGGATATTCTCTGATTTACTCAATCAGGAATTTTTTTTTAAATTATATATCCATTTCTGTTACTCACTTCACGTGGATCTTCAGAAGACTCAAATGATTGTACTTCTCCCTAAATGCCAATTTAAGGACTTGAGAAAAACATATTGTCTGTGAAGCAGCCCTTGCTATACCCTCAAAAAGTCCTGGCATTTTAGTTTCTTTATATGTGTAAACAAATGTAATATAAACGTGCTGTCTCCTCTGTAGCTTATTTAGAGGTACTAAGGGAAGTCTGAGAGGTGTCACATTCCAAAACAGTACCAGGAAGCTATGGAATTTTCTGTTTCAACCCAAGTCTGATTATAAAGGCCATACCCTGACTACTCTACAACTCTTCTCTCTTTCTGATTTCCCCATGTCCCCTCTTTGGTATGCTCATTAATCTAGCTGGAATACAGCTTTCAGATTCAGTCATATAGTGATTTACTTGAGGAGTATGGTTCAGAGGCCACAATGGAGAGTTAGATTTCAACTCACTGCAGAAAGAATTTCATAATAAGTGCTTTTCAGCCAGGAATGAAAAGTTACTGCAAAGGATACTGTGAAAACGTTCTTTCAGCAGTCCAAGTTAAGATGCAAAGAAACCTCTTAGGAGAGGTGAAATGTTTGGAGAAATGTTTCTTTTATCTTACAAACCGTATTGTACAACTGGGGAGTTTTCCTCTGGTGAGAACAAGTTTCTCTCACAGGAGGTTGATGAACTCTTTAAAAAAAAAAATCAGAGAGGAAAAAACAAAGATGTAACAATATGGAAAAAGATACACATAAAACAACACAATTTTCATTTTCTCCACACACACACATACATGAGCACACACACATCAGTTATCATTGACATTTCAAACACTGTATACTTATGTGCATTTTAGATAAGTCAAACTCTTAATCATTCATCTTTTTATTCACTCTATTACCTATTCATTCTTTAATCTATCACCAAGATCAATATTGTGTGAATTATTGTGCAGCTGCCCCAAATTTCAATTTGTTAAAAAAGATTTCTCTTGCACTTGTTTACTATGTATTAAATTATATACTTCATTTAGATATCTGGAAATAAGTTAATGACTTCAGAACACATCTTCAGTATTAAGTGCTGGAAATTTTGTGCACAATAAGGAATTCACCTATCTTCCATAGCTGTGAAAAATGCAGTAGTATACATCCAGTCATTATAAACTGGTGTCCTGTCGTTCAACACAGGTACCAGAGGTTGTTTCATATTTAATAAAGTGATGTAATGATTTATTAATCCTGTGGGAAAAAAAGAATCGTAATTCTGTATTGTCTCTATCTCCAACAACACAAAATCCTCTGATTTCCCACCATGGATGTGTGTACAGCAACACCATCTTTTACCTATAATGGCGTATATACACACCTCATCAGAAGACGGATCTCAGTAAGTGTTACTTTTATTTTCCCGCATACAAACAGGTTGGCCTCTTCAGCGGGGTCTTTTCTTCGTCTTGTCAAGCTTTCTCTGAGCATCTGTCATTATTTCAACATCTGGAGGGGAAGATAAGCTACTCCAAATGGAACATTGCAGTCAGCAACTTTATCCAGGAAACGAAATTTGTCACCTCTGCAAAGCATCCGTCTTCTGCCAGCTTTTGACTTCCTATCCTCAGGCCAAACTCAAAAATCAGGCCTCCCCGTTTGTAGGGCTGCTGTGCTATGGACTAATTCAGCTATGGAGAAAAGGATGACAAAGGGTGGAAAGATCATGATTAACTCAAATTAATTTCTAGAACAGCAGGAAACCCAACTCAACATGATATAAAGATTTAATCTTAACCTGATATCTCTCCAGACATTACATGACTTCCTTCTTAAAGAAATATTGAATGTTGCTCTGCATTTTTTCCTGACAATTGCTTGTACCATCATTGTGCTGCTTTGATCAGAGGAAGAGGTCATCTTCTTAAATTAACCAGAAAAGCTAACTGTTGCTAATTTGAGGTATGATATGAAAGAAATTCACAAATCATCCATTCCTTAGTTTACTCATTCAATTAAAGTGACAGTAGAGCTGCACACACATAAAATTATATTTTAAAGGCAAATCTGATCAGATTCTTTCTCTGATTAAAACCATTCACTGATTCCCTTTCCCCAGAGAGTATCTGGATGCTTTTATGAGATTGTCAAGGTGAGTTGTCTTCTGGCTCTTGTTTGATTCTCCAGGCTTGCATCCTACCCTTGCTGTACACTCCAACCACTTGAATTTCTCTATGCCATGCTCTCTTGCCAATGTACATGTTATTCCTACTTCTGGGAGGCCTCTCAGCCTAGAAGGATGCTTCTCAAAATCAATGTACATTCAAATCATCGAGGGATCTCGTGAAAATGAAGGTTTTAGACTGTGTATTTATAACAAGCTTCCAGGTGACGCTAATACTGTTGAGACCTATAGTATACTCTGAGTATACCACGGTCCTAGAGCACTTATTCTCAGCTCAGGGGTGATTTTGCTCCCCAGGGCCATTTGGAACTATCTGGACACATTTGCCATAACTTGGGGCATGGGGTACTGGCATCTAGTAGTTAAAGACCAAGAATATTACCAAACATTGTACAATCCCTAGGATGATCTACAATGACAAAGGCTTACTCAGGCCAAAATGTCAACAGTGTGAAGTTGAAAAATCTTGATCTACAGGGTATCTAGTCTTCAGGAACCAGCTCAGTTCCCCTCTTCTCTGAACAAGTGCCTAATCACACCTAACTGTTTCTGGCTTCCTCATCCATCCAACCCCATCACTCCCTCACAGACCTAATAAAGTATACATATGGTTTATCTGCTGTACTATCAATTACTTCTTTTTTTTTTTTTTTTTTTTTTTTGCGGTATGTGGGCCTCTCACTGTTGTGGCCTCTCCCGTTGCGGAGCACAGGCTCCGGACACGCAGGCTCAATGGTCATGGCTCATGGGCCAAGCCGCTCCGCGGCATGTGGGATCCTCCGAGACCGGGGCACGAACCCGTGTCCCCTGCATCGGCAGGCGGACTCTCAACCACTGCGCCACCAGGGAAGCCCTCAATTACTTCTTTACATACCTAATTGCACTTCTATTTGTGAGCATCTTGAGTGCAATTATCATATTTGTATCACAGCACACAGCACCTATTTTGTTGTTGTTGGTTTTAGGGCACTTTTCCATGTGACTAATATGAGATGTTGAAAGAAAATGAGATCATTAAAATTTGCAAAATTCAATTTTGCCATCATAAACAAAGGGTAAAACAAGAGGGTGCCATTTGGTTTACTTAACCTATCAAGGATTTACTATTCTGATAAGAGCTGAGGAAAATGGTTATTCGAACTGTTCATAAAAATGTGATAGGGCCTCCCTGGTGGCGCAGTGGTTAAGAGTCCGCCTGCCGATGCAGGGGATACGGGTTCGTGCCCCGGTCTGGGAGGATCCCATATGCCGTGGAGCGGCTGGGCCCGTGAGCCATGGCCGCTGGGCCTGTGCATCCGGAGCCTGTGCTCCGCAACGGGAGAGGCCACAACAGTGAGAGGCCCGCATACCGCAAAAAGAAAAAAAAAAAAAAAAATGTGATAGGTTCACATTACTCAGAGATAAATTGTTGATAGTCTTTAAAATATACCTGTTATTTGATCATCTCTAAGAGGTCACTTTTCACTGGTTGCTTTGTAGTCAAATCAGTCCATTGACATAGAGAAGGAATTCTTATCCATGTGTTTATGATAGAATTTAGGAGTTCTGTGAATTCAGAGAGGAAAAAAATACACCTAATTTAGTATTTTTTGTTTTATATTTAATGAAGGAAACAAAGCACAGAGTCTTTAATACACTGTCATTTGTGGCTACCACAAATGTTTTCTTATCTTATTACAGTGTTTCAAACACCTTGAAATATTGTTTATAATAATGCTACTTAAAAATTACAGTACTTAAGAGATTATATGTTAATGAGGAAGCACTTATATTTCTATGCCATAATTAAAACACTTTGACAATTTTATTTCAACATAATTAACTTTCTTTGTAATCCCATTGCTTTATCTAAAAATATTATTTTAATAGTTAATCCATCAGCTGCATGGAACACCATTCTCAACACCCCACTTCAAACCCTGTCAGTTTGACTAATTCATATGTATGAGAATATTTCATGACTGTACTTTCACTGTGGAACCTTATTAAAGTTCTTTATCGGGGGTATTCAGAAAACACTGTGTAAGGGCCATTCTGCAAAAGACAAACAAAATATATAACGTACTGTATTAGTTGTCTGTTGCTGCATAAGAAATTACCCAAAGTTTACAAACTTAAGACAACACAAATATATTATCTTACAGTTTTGTAAGTATGAAATCTGAAACAAATCTCATCAGGCTAAAATCGAGGTGTCAGCAAATCATATCCCATCCTGGAGGCTCCAGGGGTGAATCTATTTCTTGCTCGTTGGGTTGTTAGCATAACTCAGCTCCTTGGGGTTGTAGGAACCAGGTCCTTGTTTTTCTTGCTGCTTATAAGATGGGGGCTATTCATTACTTTCTTTGGCTAATGGCCCCATCCTACATCTTCAAAGCCAGCAACAGCAAGTCTAATATTTTTTATATCACATCTCTCTTCTTCCATCATTTTTCAGTTTTCAGAATGCATGTGATTAGGATAAAGCACCCCTCTTTCAAAACCTGTAAACTTACTCTCATCTGAAAAGTTACCTTTGCCATATAAAGTAACATATTTACAGGTACTAGGGATTAGGACGTGGCCTACGTATCCCAGGTGCCTAGAAGTATCTCACAATGACTAGAAACACTCTTTATCTTTGAATTTCATTAATATTTCATCATTATTAAGTAGGGGTACCTGAATCTTATGCCAACGAATGAAAATTAATTTTATTATTTATTAATGTAATTATGTAGAGCTATCATAATCAGTTCTGACATAATATTCTTACTAAAGGAAGGATAAAGATCTCTGCTTTATGCTTCTTTTAAGTTTTCTAAATCTTCTTTTCCTAAATTCTATTAACCTATGGATATGTATAGTTTTATAGCTCTTGATATCTTTTGCATATTGTGCCTATTGTCTTTTAAAAATATTTTGGTGTGGGCTTCCCTGGTGGCGCAGTGGTTGAGAATCTGCCTGCTAATGCAGGGGACACGGGTTCGAGCCCTGGTCTGGGAAGATCCCACATGCCACGGAGCAACTAGGCCCGTGAGCCACAACTACTGAGCCTGCGCATCTGGAGCTTGTGCTCCACAGTAAGAGAGGCCGCGATAGTGAGAAGCCCGCGCACCGCGATGAAGAGTGGCCCCCGCTTGCCACAACTAGAGAAAGCCCTCGCGCAGAAACGAAGACCCAACACAGCAAAAATAAATTAATTAAAAAATATATATATTTTGGTGTCTATGTACAGTGTTAGCACATGACATGACATTTTCAGAAGTAAAATTTTGGAAATTACCTGATGAAAGGATTTTATTTTCCAATTTTGGACTGTGTTTATAAGAGGAATCCTATAAAAGTAAAGAGATCAAAGAACATGTAGTTAAATGATGAATTATCCTTCTCAAAAATTACCTATGTTTATGGGGTGAAGATTACCCAAGAAATTTAAGGACACATACCTACTGAATATGTAGGATATATAAAGTCATGATATTAATAAAACCCTAATTTTTACATTTTTGAAAACTGTTCTACCCTGACAAGGTAGATTATTCAGAAAGTTACAAGTCTTCAGCATATCTGAGTCAGAGTATACACTGGCCACAGCTTAAGAGGGAAAAAAAACCTGTCAAGGGAGATTCAATTTGTAGAAGTGTTCCTTCTTGGGGAACCACAGGTAAAAGTAGAAAATGAAATAAAATCCTAGTTACAACAAGGGAATGTCAAAAGCAGTTCATGACTTCCTGTAGAAAATAACCCTTTAGCCACTGCTCATATCACTCTTTCTCTTTACTGCTTTTTAAATCAGCAAAGAGGATCAGTAAAGGATCTTTGGAACAGAGAGCAGGTTTCACTAATGAGTCTCCTGATGCTGTCCCAGTGATGGGCACGGCAGAATTCCATCAATAAAACATTAAGATAAAGCACCCAGAGCCCTTAAGGTAGCAGCCAAATCTCATCCCAGGGACTTGCATTTTGTGTCAATTAAGGAGTAGACTTCAAGAGATGAAACTGACTGCTCAGGCTTGCAGTACACCTCTGGCAAACATTAGCACAACAATCGCCATCGTATTTTTTGCGCCTCTCAGGTCCATGTGCAATGACTATCTCTCTCATTTCTCATTGGCATGCTGTTGTTCTAATTTACTCACCAAGACTTGCATTTAAGTCCCAGTTGAGCTTGTTGGACACTGAAATGGAGTTAACAGGCACAAGCCTTTTCCAAACCTGTATTTTCTCCATTTATTAGTAAACCTCTCAATTCATCTTTTTTTTTGCTTCCATCAGGAGAGTTTCAAGACAACCCTGTAAGGTGAGATAAGAATGTTCTTATTTATTAAACTAATGCTTCTATCAATATAAATAAATTTGAATTCCAGGTGAGTTCCGGGGCATCTCTTTCTCCTACTTTTGGTTCTTGAATTCCAGGAAAAGCAATAGTGAAAGAAGAGCTATTAACACAAACTCACTCTGTTTTTTTGTTGTAGCAGCAAATGTTCCATAATGTAAATACTAGGATGGAATTTACAGTGAACATCAGTATATTTCTGAGTTTCTTATCACACCTAAATTAACTAAAGGGTTTTTGTTTAAGGGATCTCTTCTTCTGATTAAAATGTAGTTAGAATCATAAAATCCTGTGGTTTTATATTTGGGAATCTCATTCACTTAATTTGCACAAACTGCCATTTTTATATCTTTAAAAAATAAACAAATTTACATTTTTTTCATGTAACTTGTCTCATCAGAAAAAGCTCTGAATATTCAGGTAAGCATAATTTGTCTTTGCTGTCACGTTAGCTTAGGATGTGATCTACCCGCCTTTTCTAAGATAGGTAAGTATACCCTGATTAAATAAACATGAAAGTGACCAAGCAAACATTTTAATCTCACAGAGAACAGGTGTGCAAAATGTAGATAGAACCACCCCTCCCACTCACCCTGCAATGTATCGAATTCAAATACTGCCCATGATAAGATTCAACCTCAACCTCTTCCCCAGAGACACAGCACTGCCATGAGCAACCTCTCACTAGCAATTTATCTCTGACACTTCCCAAGGCTCTGTCACCATCAGCAAGAAATCTCCACACATGCTCCTTTTCCCTCTTGCCAGATTGCTCCAGTTACAAAACAATTTGAAACTTGGGAAATTGAGACCAAGAAGCGGTATCTTTCTTACCATTTCTCATTTTACATACAACAGAAGCACAATTTTACCTAAGCACTAAAGATGCCCAGTTGTTTACATGATCTGAAGAGTGATTTGGGGACAGAATTAAGTTTAGGGATGCTGTTTAAAACGTCTTCTAATACGCTGTTATGCAGTTTCAAAATTTAGAAGAACATGATTATCTTATTGTTAGTGAATTAGAGACATGATGGAAAATGGACAATAATGAAGGAAGGTAATCCATTTCAGACCAAAAATATTTCTTCACAAATCAGAAGATGATGCCTCTTTACCCTCGGTATGAGAGAACATGGGGAATCATCCCATTCAGCACTTCTTCAGATAGGGCAAAAAAAGGGGTTCAGAGGAGTGACCTCCCCAAATCAAGCTTTCAAAGAATGTTTTTACTGATTACCCACCCTGGGCCTTGCATATAACATGTCACCCAGTACTTCAGGAACCAGAGATATGAGTGCCTGCTCTGAGCTTTGTTGGGAATCCAGCTCTGAGCAAAGCAGAAATAACTCTTGTGTTCATAGTCTCTTTAGTCTAATGAAAGGAGAGTCAAATTAAAGATACATTAATGAGCACATAGCTAATTATAAATTGTAACTGTGGTAAGTCCTTTTTGAAAAGAATTACAAGTTGAAACGAGATGAGAAGGGAGTTGCTGGAATAGACCAAAGACTAAAAGAAAGTCCATTTTGAGGAATTAGAATTTAAAACCTAAAACTTAAATAGAAATTGACCAGAACCCCTTCCCAAAAATGGGGTTGATAGGAAAATGATCTAAGTAGATAGAGCAGCCAACGTAAAGTCCTGCAAATTGTAAGGAGGACAGCATATCTGAAGAATTTATAAGGAGGCCAAGAGATCTTGGGAGTTTCAAGAACTGTGGAAAATATTAGAATAGATTGGTGACTTGTGCAAAACCTCTCTATGGAAGACTATACTTCAAAAATTGGCCCTCTAGGGACTTCCCTGGTGGCACAGTGGTTAAGAATCTGCCTGCCAATGCAGGGGACACGGGTTCGATCCCTGGTCTGGAAGATCCCACATGCCACGGAGCAACTAAGCCCATGTGCCACAACTACTGAAGCCCATGCACCCTAGAGCCCGTGCGCTGCAACACTGAATCCGCGTGCTGCAACCACTGAAGCCTGCGTGCCTAGAGCCCATGCTTCGCAACAGGAGAAGCCACCGCAATGAGAAGCCCGCACACCGCAATGAAGAGTAGCCCCCACTCGCCACAACTAGAGAAAGTCCGTGCACAGCAACAGAGACCCAACTTAGCCAAAAAAAATCGGTCCTCTAATTCCAATTCCATTGCTATGGTTTGTTAACTCATAAAAGCATTTAGCATTTGTATGCAACATGACATAGAAAACATTTAGAACTCAGAGGCACTTTAAATTTCCACGCACTCCACACGTAAATTTGGTGCTCTTCTTGAAAACTTCCATTTTGATTGTATGATCAAAACCAGTGGCAGATATTGCCAGCTAAGTAGAGTTTAGCAAATTAAACTACATTACATCAAAACACGATGCTCTCATCCAGCATACAATCCCCTATCATCAAACAGTTTGCAGTGAGCATGTATTTTGCAGGTTTCACTATCTCAATCTGTATTTGCCCTCAAACCTTCCTCAGGGCTCTGTCTACATTGTCAAATGAGAAGTTGAGCCATCACCATGGGAAGGGTATTGATGGAGACAGTTCAGGTCAAATGAGTCCCCTTTTCCCAGATTCTGCTCTATAATAGGCTCGCGTCTCCTCTTCAATTTGCTTGCATAAACAGAGCTTTAGAGCAAGTGTGAGACTAGTAGATATTCCAAACGTGTCTCAAATAATATTACAGATATAAGGTCTTGTCTACAAAGCATATTTGACCCATAAAATTTCAGTGCTGAAATGACAGTGTGGAGAGATTCTGCTCTAACTTTTTTTTGTTGTTATATTTAAGGAAACTGAGGCTCAAAAATGTTCATTCATTAGCACTACGGCATGGTGCCACAAACACACTCCCTGGTAGAAACAGAAGTGAAATACATGTATCTTGACTCCCATTTCAAACTTTTCCCTGGGCATCCGTACATTGTGACTGGAATCCATTCATCCAATAACTATTAGCAAACACTCAATATTTATCAGTCCATATAGGACTCTTGGAAGACAAATAACCATAACTAACCACAGCTTACTCTGTGCTAGGAATTGTGCTCAGAGATTTACATGTAATTCTTCTCATTGCCATACTATGCTTAGGAGGGAGACATGATTATTAACCCCATTCTATATAAGAAAAGACTGAAAATTTTAAGTTTGAGTAGCTTCTCCCCAAATCACATAGGTATTAGGTGGTAATAGAACTTCACCCCCCAAGCCTGAAGTCTTAAGCATTATGCTATTCTGCCCTATAAGTAATGATTTGGATATTCTTTTGTGAGAAAAAAAAATAATTTTGACATATTTGATAAATATTCATGAAGTTCTACTACGTGTCTGGAACTGTGTTTCTTGCTGAGGATGCTCTGGGGAACACAATACATGTATTTCTTATAGAGCTTACTTCCCAGCAGGTGAAGGGGATATTAAGTAAAGAATGACACAAATGTAGCTAAGTACCAAGAGTACTTTTAATAGTACCTTAAATATACTAAGGATTAATAGGAGGCACTGTAAAACAATATAACAACTATCCATTGGTATCAGGGAGGTGGTTGTCAAGATAAGGCTTAAAGGAAGAGAGGGAATTGACAAGAAAACAGAAGACAAGAAAAGAGGTAGTGGGAATAGGTGCACAGGTGCTGGGTTGGAAAAGAGCTTGATGCATATTAAGCACAGAGATGGCCAATGTGACCAAAACGTACTAAACACTGGGATATATATGCAAAATGGAGCTGAAGAGAAAAGTAAAGTGTGCCAAGAGCATGCAGGCTGGTGAAAGATTTTGGTCTTTTCCTACAACGTGTTATATGGCTATTGGGAGTTTTAGTAGGAGGGTATTCTCAGAAGGTTTATGTTTTAAGAACAACTTGATTGCTATGTAGTAAAGGCATTACCGAGGGCCAAGAGGGAAACTTTTTTTTTAATTAATTAATTTATTTTGGCTGCCCCAGGTCTTAGTTGTGGCACATGGGATCTTTGTTGCGGCATTCAGGATCTTTAGTTGCATCATGCAGACTCTTAGTTGTGGCATGCGTGCAGGATCTACCTCCCCGACCAGGGATAGAACCCGGGCCCCCTGCATTGGGAGCACAGACTCTTACCTATTGGACCACCAGGGAAGTCCCAAGAGTGAAACTTTTCAAACGTTGGCATTTCATTTATTTACTAGCATGCTGGCAACCTGGAATACAAACAGAGAAGAAAAAGAATGTTAGGCAAAGACTCCAAAAATCATGCCATTTAAATATTATGGAAAAAACTGAGCATGCTTACTTTTGAGAAAGAGAATCAGGAGAGAGTAGAGCTTTTATAGGAGGGAGGAGATGGAAACAATGAGCTGAATTTCTAAGGAGACATATTTTAGCTCACTAGAGCCTTTTTTTTTTTTTTTTTTTTGCGGTACGCGGGCCTCTCACTGTTGTGGCCTCTCCCGTTGCGGAGCACAGGCTCCAAACACGCAGGCTCAGCGGCCATGGCTCACGGGCCCAGCCGCTCCGCAGCATGTGGGATCTTCCCGGACCGGGGCACGAACCCGTGTCTCCTGCATCGGCAGGCGGACTCTCAACCACTGCGCCACCAGGGAAGCCCTAGAGCCATTTTTATACTCAGAGAGAGTCAATAAAATAATGGGCAGCTCTATGACATTGTCAGTTTTCTGGCCCTGAAGACATTTAAGGCAATATTACATATTTCTACTTCTCAGGATGTTGTAGAACTGGTTCCATAACTGGAACAGACATTTGGACAAAGTGTCTTCCTCCAAAGTTGGTTCAAATGCTAAGATTCTTAATTTGCCTTACAAAATCTGAATGTCAAAGAGCAACCTATTGCTAGAGATGAAGTAATATAATTTCTTTGTATATGGAATTCAGGTGGAATCTTTATCGTATTTACAAAGTAAGGGCTATTTTGCCTTCAGAAACTCTGATGGATTTCCCTACACAAAAATCGTGACTTCCTCGATTCAGCTCGATCCCTGCCTAGAACTGGTGACCAGCCACAGAATTAGCATAAACTAAAGATAGAGCTTCTATTTAAGATATATGTTATTCTTTTTCTGCTTATATTCTACCAGTGAATATGCAAATATTGTAATTAATAATGCTTTCTATTAGTAACTTTACAAAACATTAGAAATTTAAATCCAAAGTAAATTTTTCTCCCTCTGCTTTGGTTCAGTTCATTACCTCTAACTTTTTTCATTCTTTCCCTACTTTCCATTCTTTCTTCCGCTCTCACTGTGCTTCTTCCATATCACAGCTAGAGTCATCTTTCTTATGCATGCATGTCTTTGTGCCACTCCCATGTTTAAGACACACATACATAGAAAATTTCTTCCCAGTGCTTACAGTGTAAAATCTATACAGTTTTATGTTGATATAAATTACCCTTTGTAATTTTTATCTAATGTACCTGATCATTCTCACATACATTCCTTCTATTTTTATTCATTACAATGAATTCAAGCTACTGTGGACTACTTTTCATTTACAAAAAAGCAGTAGTTATTATAGTAGTATTAGTATTTTAGTATTAAAGTAGTTTTAGTTACAGTAAAAAGCAATGGCTGTCATTTAAGGACCTCATAAGAACCAGACATTTTAACATGACTTTCATTTATTTTTTTCATTTATTCAACATATATTTATTAAAGGGCACTCTCAGGCACTGATCCAGGAAGCTGAAATAATGCAGTGAACAAAACAGGTGATGTCCCTGTTTCATGGAGCTTATATTCCAATGAGTCATGATATCACATTTTACAGAGATATGTATTATTCAGTATTATCTCTTCCCTTTTCAATTTCTTTCCTAGCCTAAGGGTATATATATATATATAGTGCCTTGGAAAAAGCATAAACAAACTTTCTCCATACCCCCCCCAAAATGAAAATCTAATTGCTTAAATAAGGAGCATGCATTAATATGCTGGTTAAGAACAATTATAGCTCCCAGAATAGAAATATGGGCTTTTAACCTTGTTTCGATTCAATAACCTACATTGTTGAGGAGGTTTGCCAACTGGACTGTATCTTTGAAGCCTCACCTCCACCATCTGTATTCATCTGAATGTCATGCCATCATGTGTCTCTTCAAGTGGAGATCATTTCATTCTTAATATAGTTAGGTAGCATAGAGTGCTTCTCACGCTGGGAAATGCAAAAAGTGCAGAACCAGGAACTGTCTGGGTTGAGGAACAAAGTCCAAGGGAAACCCCTGGTGAGACTGTGAAAGGCAGCGGGTGAGGAGGTATGAGAAGGTGTCACATATTATCTAAAAGGAGGAAGAGTGATTGGCAAGGTCAGGCTATTTGCAGAAATAGCATTTGAGCCCAGTTCGATTGAAACTTAAAAGCTTAGTTAAGTCAAAGGGCTGTGAGGGGTGGGGGGAGAAGACTGACGCTTTTCCTTATGGGAAACTTGGTAAGAAAAAGAATCACCTGTATTAGAGGAATTATATAAATAGAAAGAAAATTGTAAAAGGAATCTAGTGTATAGTACTTGGAAAATATTTTTAAAACACACCTAATTGTATAAGACTTACAAAAGGGTTGACTGTGGGTATGTACAGGAAGCGACACAGTTTTGAAATATCCAAAGGGAGTATAACCAACTAATATTAATAATTGCTTTTTTAAAAGCCTCATCAGGGGGCTTCCCTGGTGGCGCAGTGGTTGAGAGTCCGCCTGCTGATGCAGGGGACACGGGTTCATGCCCCGGTCCAGGAAGATCCCACATGTCGCAGAGCGTCTGGGCCCGTGAGCCATGGCCGCTGAACCTGCGTGTCCAGAGCCTTTGCTCCGCACGGGAGAGGCCACAGCAGTGAAAAGCCCACGTACCACAAACAAACAAATAAATAAATAAATAAATAAATGCCTCATCAGGCAGTACCTTTCAAACATGATCCTTAAATCAGAATCACCTGGTAAATTTGTTAAAAAAAATAAACCAAACTTTTCTGGCCATTTCTCTTGCATACCCAATCAAGATCTGTAAGGGTGGGAATTTTTGTAAACAAACTGTTTAGCAGTGGGAGGTATGCCTTTTTTCATTGGTACAGAATTTCTTCGGTTTTTCATGGTCTGTCCTGTGCCTACACTGTTTCTCAGCTGCATATCCTGCCTCTGGGTGCTTTTCCACTGTGAACTCCACACTAAAGCCACAGATGCAGGCTGATACCAGACTCTAGATCAGCCATTCTTTACAAAGTTCCATTTTTCCTTCTCTGCCTGCAATATCTTCCAAATCTCTCTTTTCTTTCTTTCAAAAGTCAACTGAGAGTCACTTTCTCTGGTAAGTCTCTAATGAGTACCGGGTACTGTGTTGGGCAGCCTCTCCACGTGCTACCATGGCTCCTAATGTAATATGGTCCATAGGAAAGTCTCAAGAGTGTTTCTCAGTCTAAGCTATACTAATCCATTGGAACGTGTGTCTTTCATCTATTTGGTAAATTCTTATGAAAGGTATGCTCGCTTCCAGGCAACACACAAGACAGTAATGATATTTAGTGCCTAGTGAGGGAGAGGAAAGGTAAGCAATAAAGTGGAATAATTGCTATGATAGGGGAAATACAGAATGCCATAGGACAATGCCACAGGATTCCAAACCTATTAGACTTCTCCCCTACACAGTCAAGACTTAAGTGACTGCTCCCCTCCAGAAGCCATTACTTGGTTGTTTATCTACATGCCTCTACATACGGACTTAACTGAGCATTCTTTGACAATAACAATAATTTCTGCAGCCATTTCTAGAGTCGTCTCTTCCCCAAATGAAGATACTTTAACACCCATTTATTTTGTACTTACCACTGTCTATATGCTTTGATAAGAATGAAAAACAAAACAATAACCACATTTGCTTTTAGCCTCAGGTTAACTATATGTGTTAAGCTGACCATGATAATATTTACTGAAACACACTGATCATTTATGTCAGTCCTTAACGTAGATTCTATCCCCAAAGCTTCATATAATCCTTATACGATTGGTGCCATTATTATCACCATTTTACAGGTGGGAAGCTAAAGTTCCAATAAATAGTCCTATTTGTCCAAAGTCACACATAAGTAGCCCCTTGACTACAAACCTGTGTAGTCTGACTGCAGAGGGCACACTCGTATCCATTAAGCTATCTTCCCTGCAGTTTTATTTCACTGTGGCATTTCACTGTGTCTTAGATTGAAGATTTCCTCTAAGCCTGTCATTTCTGGAGAGATAACATATCAGAAGTTCTAGGATCAAAATGCCTGGCTTTGAGTCCTGCTACTATTATTTATTAGCTAGGTAGCTTTGAGTATTTCACTCAAACTTTCTGTGCTTTGGCTTAGTCACTGGCACCATGGGAAGAATAATAACATTTAACTTACAGAGTTGCTAATAGGGCTTAGCAAATAGTAAGCACTCTTTTCTGGTTATCATCAATACTGTTGCCATCACTACTACTATACAATTATTACTTCTACCGATAGAGCATTACAACTACCATGGCTGATTTGTGAGCCTTCAGTAAATCAGTTAGAAACAGTTTTCCCATTGGTAAAATGTGCATTTAAATCCTTCCTGTTTTCCTTATAAGGTTTCTATGAGGATGAAAATAAAAGATGAATATAATAGTATTTCAAGTTCTCTGAATCTAATAAAGTACCTATAACTACATCACTCCATTTTCCACTTTTATTGATGTATATCTCTTTTCTTACTTTGTAAGATTCTTTTTTTTTAAGAATGTTTTTAACTTCATATAACTTACAACAACAGTGGCTTAAACAAGACATTATTTATTTGTTTATTTATTTATTTGGCCGTGCTGTGCAGCATGTGGGACCCTTAGTTCCCTGACCAGGGATTGAACCCGTGCCCCCTGAATTGGGAGTGTGGAGTCTTAACCACTGGACCACCAGGGAAGTCCCACTTTGTGAGACTCTGATAGATACCTCCTGAGACTCATGAGATATCAGGCCAAACTCAGAGGGAAAAATCCTCAACTAATTCCATTCATATATCCATGACATCAGGTTATCATAAGAGGGGCACATAAAATAAAATGAAGAAGAACAATGTCACCCAAGAACCAGAATCTGGAATATGGTTAAGTTGCTCCTATTTAGTGCCTGCTCTCTACCTGGTTATGAAAAATATGCTTTGGATCCTAAATAAACACTGGGCCCAGTGAGCAAGGGGGTATAATTTTCATCGATTGATGCAAGATTTCCTCTATGCTAGGAACTTTTACCTGTGTTCACTTCCTTTTTTCTTTTACCCTACCTTCTTTATAACCCCCAAGTTTATTTGATAAACTTTCAGCTCTGTGAGATGAAACAAGTTTTGTAAAGACATCTTAATAAATGGCAAAGATATTTAAGTCTGGGTGCCTGATTCCAGAGTTCAGGTACTTTCCACTAAGATATGGTACATCTTGAATATGCTCTAAGAATAATTAATAAGCAAGTTCATTCATCAATCCAAGAGAATGATTAACGTGTTAAGAAATGGCCTGGTCAATGGATAATGAATGGTTCAAAAAAACAGGTACGAGGAGGAGAACTGGAAATAGATACATATAAATAGGTAGGTAGACAGATAGATCAATTGATCAATCGATCTTAAAATCCTTCTAGGTTCTAGGACACAAAAACCAAACGTGATGTTAATTTGAATGTTATGATCCTACAATAACAAAATGTCTAAAGCCCTATCACTCTGTATCTTAGTTTCACAGTCACGTTTTCTTTCAATCATTAGAAGAATAACAAATGTTCAATATAGAAAATGTGGGGAAAATTCTAGAAGGAAAGAAAAATCACTCTGTCAAGAGATCCATAGGTAACCATATTTTTCAACACTTTATTTTATAAATTGCTTTTATTTTTTCTACTTTATTATATTTGTGTGTTTCTATATTCTATTCTTTTTAAATTAAGATACTCCTACATCTTGTCTCCTTTCCTCCAGTTTAGTGTTTGGCAATTTTATGACAAACTTTTCACAGACAAGATTCTAGTAACTTTATAGTTTTCTATCCTAAGAATTGATAATTATTTAATTCACCATTACCCTTTCATTGTTTTCAATTTATAAACTGTTTTATAACTTAAACTGTCATTAAAATCTCTGTTATTCAAAGATTTTCCTGTATCCATAATATTACAATAGAATGGACTCCTGAGAATCAAAAATGAGAAGAAGCATTTGGACATTTTTAATGTCTTAATACATATTGCCAAAACGCTTTTCTATAAATACAGTGGTCATTGATCAGGAGCCTCAGAGAGAAGGGGCATTTCAGAGAGAGGGGTAACATGGAAAAGGCAGGGATAAAAAAGGGGGATGAAGATTGAGAAATTTGGGCTTCCCCAGTGGCGCAGTGGTTAACCTGCCTGCCAACGCAGGGGACACGGGTTCAAGCCCTGGTCCGGGAAGATCCCACATGCCGCAGAGCAACTATGCCTGTGTACCACAACTACTGAGCCTGCACTCTAGAGCCCGCGTGCCACAACTACTGAAGCCCGCACGCTTAAAGCCTGTGCTCCACAACAAGAGAAGCCACTGCAATGAGAAACCCTCACACCGCAACTAGAGAAAGCCCGCGTGCAGCAACGAAGACCCAATGCAGCCAAAAATAAAAATAAATAAATTTATTTAAAAAAAAAAGATTGAGAAACTTGACAGTTAATTTAGGGCTGAAGTATGGGAAGACAGGGAAAAAAATTTTTAAATGTCAATTAACATTAGTAACTCACAGTCAAATGGAATCTAAAGAACATCAAATATACCATGTTGTCAAATTTGAGTCATATTTTGTTAAAGAAAGTGAGTGAAGGGATTATCAGCACTGCACTCTTTCCAAATCCATCAGAGAGGAGACACTTGGAAGTTCAAGTTTTGCATTATATGCTCATATTGGTGTTGATTGATGGGATTTCCTGTCTTTAAATACAAAGGTTACATGTATGTTTTACTGACCTGCATTTGAGCCAGGTCTTTTTGTTGTTGTCTTGTTTTGTTTTGTTTTTTTGTTCAAGGAGAGAGGATTTTTTATTGAGATACAATTGACATACAACAGTATATTAGTTTCAGGTGTATAACACAGTGATTCTATATTTGTATACACTGTGAAATGATCACAGTAAGTCTACTTACCATCTGTCACAATACATAGTTACAAATTTTTTTTCTTGTGACTTTTTTTTTTAACATCTTTATTGGAGAATAGTTCCTTTACAATGGTGTGTTAGTTTCTGCTTTATAACAAAGTGAATCAGTTATACATATACATATATCCCCATATCTCTTCCTTCTTGTGTCTCCCTCCCTCCCACCCTCCCTATCCCACCCATCTAGGTGGTCACAAAGCACCAAGCTGATCTCCCTGTGCTATGCAGCTGCTTCCCACTAGCTAGCTATTTTACATTTGGTAGTGTATATATGTCCATGCCACTCTCTCACTTTGTCCCATCTTACCCCTTCCCCCTCCCCATATCCTCAAGTTCATTCTCTAGTAGGTCTGAGTCTTTATTCCTGTCTTGCCCTAGGTTCTTTATGACCTTTTTTTTTTTTAGATTCCATATATATGTGTTAGCATATGGTATTTGTTTTTCTCTTTCTGACTTACTTCACTCTGTATGACAGAATCTAGGTCCATCCACCTCACTACAAATAACTCAATTTCGTTTTGTTTTATGGCTGAGTAATATTCCATTGTATATATGTGCCACATCTTCTTTATCCATTCATCTGTTGATGGACACTTAGGTTGCTTCCACGTGAGCCAGGGCTTTTTTTAATTTTTTTTTTTTTGCAGTACACGGGCCTCTCACCGTTGTGGCCCCTCCTGCTGTGGAGCACAGGCTCCGGACGCACAGGCTCAGAGGCCATGGCTCACGGGCCCAGCTGCTCCGCGGCACGTGGGATCCTCCCAGACAGGGGCATGAACCCGTATCCCCTGCATCGGCAGGCGGACTCTCAACCACTGCACCACCAGGGAAGCCCAAGCCAGGGCTTTTTTAACTGATGAAATTGTGGCTCTTTCTCTCATAAAATATATTAAAATAACAATATCTATATTATGACTAGCTTTGGTAACACAGGAGGATCAAATATTCTAACAAGGGCCTCCCTGGTGGCGCAGTGGTTAAGAGTCCGCCTGCCGATGCAGGGGATACGGGTTCGTGCCCCGGTCTGGGAGGATCCCATATGCTGCGGAGCGGCTGGGCCCGTGAGCCATGGCCGCTGGGCCTGCGCGTCCGGAGCCTGTGCTCCGCAACGGGAGAGGCCACAACAGTGAGAGGCCCACATACCGCAAAAAGAAAAAAAAAAAAAAAAAAAAAAAAAATATTCTAACAAGTGAAACGATGCCAGCAAGATACTGATTTCTTTGCAGTTCCAAATTATATCAATAAAGATTAAAATTATATTATATTTCAGGTTTCAAAATTTAAGAAATGACTAATAAACAACTTATACTAATTCTACAAGAGTTTTCTAATATTTCTTTGAAACTAAAGTATCTTCCATCCATTGCAACTCCAGTATTTCCCTGAGATTTTTCCCCCCTAAACTTGTATTTCTGGAACTCGATTTTTTAAGAATAACTATAGATAAGAGTCAAGATCACATGGTAAACAGAAGCAAATAGGAGTGTTCATGAATGTATTAAACATGTAATCACTGAGATTAAAATTAGAGAATACTATAAAATTAATTGTATTCTCTGCCTTGGACTAACTCACATTCTAATGATAATTACAAGTAAGAATTAGAAACCCTGTGGTTTTTTAGACTATTAGAGTTAAACAACTCATCTTGTTTCTTCTTGTATGCTATGCATCTCTCATGGTAGAATGTATAGGTTTCTAAAAAAAACCCAAGAGAAGGGACATCTAACATAGCCTGAGGAGTTGAGAAAGCTTTTCCAGAGGGCAGGTAATGGCTGAGCTGAATTATCCTGGTAATAATCACAAACCATGGGACTTCCCTGGTGGTACAGTGGTTAAGAATCCGCCTGCCAATGCAGGGAACACTGGTTCGAGCCCTGGTCCAGGAAGATCCCACATGCTGTGAAGCAACTAAGCCCATGTGCCATAACTACTGAGCCTGTGCTCTAGAGCCCGCGAGCTACAACTACTGAGCCCACGCGCCTAGAGCCCATGCTCCACAACAAGAGAAGCCACCGCAATGAGAAGCCCGCACACCACAGCAAAGAGTAGCCCCCGCTCACCGCAACTAGAGAAAAGCCCGTGCACAGTAACAAGGACCCAACGCAGCCAAAATAAATAAAATAATTAATTTTTTTAAAAAAATCACAAATCACAATCAGGAGGTTAAAATGGTGCAAAGTCATGGAGGTGTCAAGGAGTTATAAGAGTTGGGAAATTCAGCACATCTGAAATTTGAATTTGAGGTGAGAAGCATGAGGTCAAATCACAGATGAATGCTACCAATTTGGAGTCTGTTCTTAAGTCAGTGCAGTGCTACTGAAAGATTTTACATAAGTGACACAATCATATTGACAGTGTAGAAAGCTCTCCATGGTGGAGCTATGGAAATTAAATTTGGGGAGTTTGGGGATTGAGAATGTCATCAGGGTAATTCACTACCAGGCTAGTTTAATGGTTCAACTGAGATATAATGAGGCCCTTTTCCATGAGAATAAAAGGAAGAGCAGAGTAGAGGAGATACATGAAAGGTACTTATCATCACAGACGTTTTACAAGTTTCTTTCGAAAAGCTCAGTTCTTTAAATCCCACAGACTTACACTTGGACATCTTTCAAAACAGGGGCTGCCGAAATGTGAAAGAGTGAAAGCTAAATTGCCTTCAACTTAGAAGGATTTTTTCCCCAGCTCTAATTTGCCTATGTTTGGTGTGGAATTAGGTATTGAAATCCACTCAAGTTTCTAATTTTCAGCTTCCTTGCACCCACACAGCCTCACAGCTGTGAGTTTGCTAATATAATGGATTCCAGTTGAATCTAACAAGGGGCTCACTACACAAATACTCTCAGACGGTATGGTTTTTCTTTTTTTTTTTTAACATTTTAAAAAATTTATTTATTTTATTTATTTATTTTTGGCTGTGTTGGGTCTTCATTGCAGTGTGCAGGCTTCTCATTGCAGTGGCTTCTCTTGTTGCGGAGCATGGGCTCTAGGCGCAGGGCTTCAGCAGTTGTGGTTCGCGGGCTCTAGAGTGCAGGCTCAGTAGTTGTGGCGTACGGGCTTAGTTGCTCCGTGGCATGTGTGATCTTCCTGGACCAGGGCTCGAGCCCCTGTGCCCTACATCGGCAGGCGGATTCTTAACCACTGCGCCACCAGGAAAGCCCCAGATGGTATGTTTTTTTTTTTTTTTTTTTTTTTTTTCGGTATGCGGGCCTCTCACTGTTGTGGCCTCCCCCGTTGCGGAGCACAGGCTCCGGACGCGCAGGCTCCGGACGCGCAGGCTCAGCGGCCATGGCTCACGGGCCCAGCCGCTCCGCGGCATATGGGATCCTCCCAGACCGGGGCACGAACCCGTATCCCCTGCATCGGCAGGCGGACTCTCAACCACTTGCGCCACCAGGGAGGCCCCAGATGGTATGTTTTTATATAAATAAAACCTAGATCAAAATGTGGATACTAGTAAACTTAAAGGTCTGTCTTTAATAGAATGATTCTTAAAATTATTCTAATATGGGCTTCCCTGGTGGCGCAGTGGTTGAGAGTCCGCCTGCTGATGCAGGGGACATAGGTTCGTGCCCCGGTCCGGGAAGATCCCACATGCCGCGGAGCGGCTGGGCCCGTGAGCCATGGCCACTGAGCCTGCGCGTCTGCAGCCTGTGCTCCGCAATGGGAGAGGCCACAGAAGTGAGAGGCTCGCGTACCGCAAAAAAAAAAAAAAAAATTATTCTAATATATAGCCACAGCCAAGTTGTGATGGAGCTGATTCATCAGATGTAAAGAGAAGGGATTGGTAAATTAATTACTTGGCACTACCAGATTATAGTATTGGTGTGGCCCTTAGGTATTATCTAGTCTAAACGATAAACAATAAACAAATGAGGAAACAAATGAGGCAACAATTTTAAAAACACACTTCTGGCTTATGATCCTGAAATTAGCTCCCCTGTGAGTCAAAATTAGAGCATTTCCCCCGAAAGCCTAATTTAGGAAACAGATAAACATTCAAATCTAATGCACCATCCTGTGCCATACCACACGTGTATAGTATTAGAATGTCTGGGGCTCGAAGTCTGCAACTCTGGATTACAATTAAAAGTCTACCAGGTAATTCTCCTGTACACCAAAGTTTGAGAGCAACTACTCTAAGACTGTAGCATCCCCCTGTCACTTTAAATTTATTTGAATCTATGATTTCATTTTAAAAGTTCTTGATGGTTTTATACAGAACAAGTATTTTTGAAATTTAATGAATGCTTGGAAAGATTCCACTCCTACTACCCAGAAACTGTTTAAAAGGATAAGATAGAAGATTCATCCGTGTGGTTAGGTGTAGCTATATACGCTAGGTGTACAGGGGGACAGTCAGTAATATATTCTTGTCTGTGTCCCCCTAGTACCTAGCGCAAAGCCTGGGGCGTGGCAGGTATCCAGTAAAATGTGTGGAATAAATTAACTGATTTGAAAGCCAGTGACTTTCCTCTCAGTAGGGAAGTTGTGGAGGTAAGTTTTAGCTTCTGAAATGAAGCCTTGGATGTTCCCAATAATGAACACTGCAGTTATCTCTTGATGGGAATGGGAAGCAATTCCTTTACAGGCATTCCGTAAGGGGTTATATATACATATATTGAAAAACTGAAGCAATGGTTTTGCCATTGCTCTTTTAAATAGATGAGCTCCCTTCTTTTGTTTCTTTTGTATGCAGGATTGCTGTACACCTCTAGATGGTGCTGCTGGCTCATAACTAAGCAGCCACCATATCCAAATCCAAGGCAGAGTGAAGAGTTCTGACCTCTGAGGAACCATCTCTGCATTTGTGACTCTTGCCAATTTGCAGCAAGCTGTATTTTAAAATGCTTCCACTCGGCCAATTCTGATCACCTTTCCTTCCAACTCTCCCCTCATTATCTCTGTTTTCAAATTAAGGAACCTATTTTAACATATTCTTAATAGAATTTCTAATTATGTTTATGCTCTTTTTACTCACGGTATGCAGAATGGAAGCAAAGAGATAACTGACTCACGCTAGGAAAAAAACTGTTTTTACCTGGAAACGTTCCTGTTGAACTTGATACATATGGAATGCCACACTTATATACTCCATACATAAATTTGTATAAGATATATGATCTTTCTGAGTCCAATTGTAAATATTTTTTAAAAGAAACAGCATAACACTGGAAATATGGTATTACTGAAATAGAAACACTCAGGACTGAAAAGGATGTGGCATATGCATGGCTGCTCTGCCCTCCCATTCCCAGGACAGGCACCAGTATTTTTTCATGGTACTCTTCCCCAATTAGCTACATCTGGGATCAGAATTCATTCCTACCACAGAAGTGAAGATGGATAACTGTTTGCATATACTTTAAACTATTCACTAGTTTAATGCTATTATTTTATGCTGGTTATTTGGCACCCAAAGAATCTAGGTGTCCTGGCCATAATTCCATGAAATAAGCAGAACTAAAAAGAACAAAAAAACAAAACCAGAACCTAGATACATTGAACCCTGTTTAAGAGCTTATAGGTCATGCTGACTATAGTCTGTTTTATCTCTAAAATTCCAAGCCAGAGCCTCAAACTGTTAATGCATGTCCTAGGAAATAGATAGCAATTCATTCACTGATCAATAAGGATTTATTCGGTAGCTACTATGAGTTCAAAACCACCCCAAATAAACTGTGCTAAAGAGATGAATGGAATGACTCCTGCTTCCAGAAGCTATCATTACTGCATTAGAGGATGACCATATAAAGTATTGCTGTGGGCAGTAACTGTTTCTCATCTATTGCTACGAGAGACATGCAACGTGAAAGAAATGTGTACCAGGTACAGTGGAATGTGTGATATGACAGAAATATGTACCAGAAGCTTAATGAATGCTGCCTTGATGGGGAACAAAGGCAAGATTTAGACTCAGTTCAATGAAACTGACAGAGTATATAGACTGTTTTTGTTTTCCAAGAATGAGGATGAAGTTACCAGGAGCACAGGAGGTAGATGAGTGCATGTATTTAGGTTTTAAAAATGTAAAAACAATAGTACTGAAGCACACGTGCATTTGGTGAACCCATGTGACAAGTATTTCATTTAATGCTTACAAAACTACCACTATGACTACCAATATGTGAGTCACTTCCCATTTAACAGATCTGAACATTGAGACTCACAGATGTAGAGGTTTGCTCAAGGTCCCATAACCAACTGCAGAGAGGTAGTTACAAAGCTCATGCCTTCAACCTCTGCATTAGACAGTCTTTCTGACTGTCTTTCAATTTGAATCAAGAAGGAAAGTGATGAAATACCTGTGCTAGTCCATAACAAATTTTATGTTTCAATTTCACAAACAAGACTTGGGATGTGTCCCTGAATCAGAGGGCATGTTAGCACAGCAAGGCTAACATCATTTACAGCTTCCATAAATTAGCCAGCTAAAGAAAAGCAGGAGATACCTCATCGCTGATGCAAACCCACAGAATCAGAAATTAGTACTTAGGTTCCAGAAAAAAAAAAAAAATGGAATGGGCAGGAGCCTCAGCATATGAGGACCTGAGTGCAAAATGCTGAAGATTCTAGAACTGACACTAAAAAGTAGCTGTACAATTCTGGAAAAATTATTCCACCTTTTAGGGGCTGAGTTGCCTCAATCTGCAGGTGCCAATAGGCAGAGTTTCGGATCACTGCCTTCATTTTAGCTCTTTCTGTGGTTCTAAAAAATTCAAAAGCCATGTAATCACAGCACCAGATCATGGAGAAGGGGGAAATGAACATGGAGAAAAAGGTGATCCATCTAAAGACTGTAGCTAGAAAAGGTCTGGATTGTCCATATGGTATACTGAAGCCAGGCTGATGTCTCTATTAACTCTCTTTAAGCTTCACATCCCCTCCCATGTCTGCAGAAATTAGAATTATGCTTGGAACAAAGGAAGTGTCCACAAGGTAAGTGTTGAATGGTGGTCAATTTGCATTCATTCATTCATTCAGTAAATATCTAGTCAGCATCTCTTAGAGGGAACACACTGTCATATTTACTGGACCTTAAACAGTACTGCTCATGAGGCTTAAATATGCATGGATATTTTCACAGAAAGAAAAGAGTACAGTCAATAAACGGGAGGCAAAAACAAAGGATTCTGAGTATTGGGGAAGGGGAAATTTTGACTTCCTGAATCTAGAAAGATTCTGAAGTCCAACAAGAGACTAGAGTCATGAGGAGAAGACTGAGTAGCTACCAGTCAAGGCACATGAAAGAATGAGTTAGAGGAGAAATTGTTCATGGCGGATGGTGGGAGAACATATGGTTTTCTCTTATTCAGATTATTTACCTGGGATACTAGGAGCAGACCCATTCCTGAGCAATACTATTCCCACAGTGTTTTGTTTTTGTTTTTGTTTTTGTTTTTGTTTTGTGGTACGCGGGCCTGTCACTGTTGCGGCCTCTCCCGTTGCGGAGCACAGGTTCCGGACGCGCAGGCTCAGCGGCCATGGCTCATGGGCCCAGTCGCTCCGCGGCATGTGGGATCTTCCCAGACCGGGGCACAAACCCACGTCCCCTGCATCGGCAGGCAGACTCTCAACAACTGCGCCACCAGGGAAGCCCTATTCCCAGAGTTTTTAACTCTAAAAGAGCATCATAATCAAATGATGTGATCCAGAGTCTTATTTTTTAAAGAAGTTGTCTTGCTTCTCTCGCTCCCCTTTCTGTTCTCTGGATTAAAGAATAAACGATAGAGTGTATTTACATATGAGTTAACACTTTAAGTGCATTTACACGCTAAAGCATATAAACAGGCAACAGACATTCCAGCCTGAGACTGCTCAGAGCACAGGGACCTCACAGAAATCGCTGCCTTAAGATCTAGCCACTCCGTCTGTGTCATGCCCTGTGGGTTTCGGTAACATCACTGATTATTCATCCACAGACCTGCTTGTCCCATCACCACTCTACACTGGGCACAGTTGCTCATTGTTCTCCACTGATTAAAATGCCGTGATTTATAAATGGATGAGGTAAAAGAAAAGCAGACCAAGGCCATTACTTGCAGGTGGGTTTTTCTAGTTGCTTGTCTCCTGAGTAATCAATCTTCTATGGAATATCTCTTGTCCATTTACTGTTGGGATTTTTTTTTTTTTTTACATCTTTATTGGAGTATAATTGCTTTACAATGGTGTGTTAGTTTCTGCTTTATAACAAAGTGAATCAGCTATACATATACATATGTTCCCATATCTCTTCCCTCTTGTGTCTCCCTCCCTCCCACCCTCCCTATCCCACCCCTCCAGATGGTCACAAAGCACCGAGCTGATCTCCCTGTGCTATGCAGCTGCTTCCCACTAGCTATCTATTTTACGTTTGGTAGTGTATATATGTCCATGCCACTCTCTCGCTTTGTCACAGCTTACCCTTCCCCCTCCCCATATCCTCAAGTCCATTCTCTAGTAGGTCTGTGTCTTTATTCCTGTCTTACCCCTAGGTTCTTCATGACCCAGCAATCCCACTACTGGGCATATACCCGGAAAAAACCATAATTCAAAAGGAGTCATGTACCAAAATGTTCATTGTAGCTCTATTTACAATAGCCCAGAGATGGAAACAACCTAAGTGTCCATCATCAGAGGAATGGATAAAGAAGATGTGGTACATATATACAATGGATTATTACTCAGCCATAAAAAGAAGTGAAATTGAGCTATTTGTAATGAGGTGGATGGACCTAGAATCTGTCATACTGCTGGGATTTTTTTTTTTTTTTTTTTTTTTTTTTTGCTGTACGCGGGCCTCTCACTGCTGTGGCCTCTCCCGTTGCGGAGCACAGGCTCCGGACACACAGGCCCCGCGGCCATGGCTCGCGGGCCCAGCCGCTCCGCGGCATGTGGGATCCTCCGGGATCGGGGCACGAACCCGTGTCCCCTGCATCGGCAGGCGGACTCCCAACCACTGCGCCACCAGGGAGGCCCACTGCTGGGATTTTTAAAGTGACTTTCTACAGTGATAAATGGACCAAATTCCATGTGTGTCCAATTCTAAAAGACAGCTGAAATATCAATATCACTTTTTCCATGATAGTATATGTATCTAATTTACTCTAAAACTGTCCTTTATGTGAAAACTATAATGTTTGATTCCAAGAGTCTAAATTACCAGACTAAAAGGACTAAGTAGAAAGTATGGGTATTACGAGATAAGTATGTCACCACTAAAGCACTCAAACGGGCTCACGTCCATTAACTGTTGATGGGCAAAAATTTGAACAATGCAAATGCTGTTAAATTCTATGGTACACCTATGGACTAGTTTTCTGAGTTAAAACTGTCTTTAAACATTGCCTTATATAAGCACCTCCTCTTGACAGGCAAAGACGACAGATCAGGAAAGGAGAAGTCACATGGTATAAGAGAGGAAGAAAAAATGTGTCTTAATTTCCATCCTCAGTTTGGCCCATATAATTCTCAGAGGCTCCTAGGGACAGGGACCTTTTTGTGGCCTCCCTGGTGTCTCAAACAGCACATGACATAGGACCACGCATAAGGCAGGTTCTCATACATAATAACTACAACTATTATAGCATTCACATCACCCTGAAGGACTAGAGAGGTGAGGAGTCATTCAAGCCTAAAAAGACGCGGGAATCTTAGAGGAAGAAAAAGTTGCATTGATGGATATAGGTTCCTAATGTCTATTTATTTCATTTGGTATAAGCCTATCAGTCCAACATCTGGCAAACCTGAGATTTAGCGAATGGGATCTTCTGAGGTATATGTGAACAAATATATCCTTCTTTTCTAATTCAGTGATGGAAAGGAGAACTTATTTGTATTTTATTATTTTACAAATAATTTAAAAGTTCCGTCACAGAAACCATTGTAAGTTCAGCAAAACATGAGGCTATTGTACAAGATTCATTATTTTAAAAAAATCTTCCTTCTTACAAAACAGTAGTATTGGGACTTCCCTGGTGGCACAGTGGCTAAGAATCCACCTGCCAATGCAGGGGACGTGGGTTCGAGCCCTGGTCCAGTAAGATCCCACATGCCACAGAGCAACTAAGCCCATGCACCACAACTACTGAGCCAATGCTCTAGAGCCTGCAAGCCACAACTACTGAGCCCATGTGCCACAACTACTGAAGCCCACGCGCCTATAGCCCGTGCTCCACAACAAGAGAAGCCACCGCAATGAGAAGCCTGCACACTGCAACAAAGAGTAGCCCCCACTCACCACAACTAGAGAAAGCCTGCGTGCAGCAATGAAGACCCAACACAGCCAAAAATAAATAAATAAATTTATTTTTTAAAAACTAGTATTAATTTCCTGTCTTTTTAAAACTTGGGCCATTTCTTCTGCAATTAGCAGCATGTGTCTACAAAGATAGATATGTCTTTTTATATATAAATATGCTTTGCCCTTTCTTCTTCTGTATTTTCTAGAAAAATTACATCAGAGGGACTTCCCTGGTGGTCCAGTGGTAAAGAATACGCCTTACAACGCAGGGGACGCAGGTTCGATCCCTGGTCGGGGAACTAAGATCCCACGTGCTGCAGGGCAACCACGCACCACAAGTACTGAGCTCGCGTGCCTCAACTAGAGCCCACATCCCGCAAACTACAGAGCCCACGTGCCACAATTAGAGAGAGAAAACCCGCACACCACAACTAGAGAGAAGCCTGCGCACCGCAACTAAGAGCCCGGCTGCCGCAACTAAGACACAATGCAGCCAAAAATAAATTAAATAAATAATAAATAAATATTTTTTTTAAAAAAAGAGAAAAATTACATTGGAGAGTAAGATATGTACCTGCCCATAGATACTCATTCTTCAGAATCATGAGAGTTCTTTGGCTCGTGGAAACTACAAGTTAAAGAGTTACATTTCAGATCCAACGAACTTATTTAGAAACCTGATCACCTCTGCTGCCTAAAATAGGGATAGTCTTGGAAGAAAAAACTAATTATCTGTAAAAAGATTGTAAAAGGGGATCTTGAAGGAGAAAATGGCTAAAGGGACTAGACAGATTCCTATACGTTCTTGTTATAATTGAAACTCTAAATTGTATGAAGTTGAATTAAAAAGCAATAGAAGTTCAAATTTCCAGAACCTGGCCTGTTACCAACTTCCTTTGGTATAAGAAAGGTTCTATTTTTATTTTTTTAGGAGAAAAGGGTAAAATGGCAAGACACATAATTGTGGGGAAAGTAATTAATCATTCTCTTAAATATTAAAAAAAAGAGGAAAAAATCCCAAACATTAACCCATCTTTCAGTTCACTTTCCTATATCCTAACCACTGATGTTCGTAATGAGTGCAGGCCTAGCAAAAGCCCTGAGGATCACAGGAAGATTAAATTTCACTCATTAGACTGTAGCTAACAAGGCAGAAGAATGTCCTTATATATGTAACAATGATTTCCAATAATTTGCTCTGTGACCTTGGAAAATTCACTTAACTGCTCTGGAGAAGCCCGCACACCGCAACGAAGACCCAACGCAGCCAAAAATAAGTAAAATTAAATCTTAAAAAAATAAAATGGTGGGAGAATTCCAGAGGAGATTTGGTTGAAGCATTTCCAAGACTCAGAAGGAAATAGTCCGTAACTCACAGAATTTGCCCAAATCAATCTGCATCAGAAAAATAAGTGTAGTGGTATGATTTTTTTTAAGAACAAAATACCTGATATAATTCATTAATGTCCCAGAAAACAACAAAACAAAATAAAAATCATAAGTAAGCAAAGCTCATGCTTATGGAAAATGCTTTTGCTAGGTTGACGGAGTTTGTTTTTTGATCAGTAGGTTCTTTTTTCTTACTGTACTTATTTTGATGGGAGGTAACTGGTGGATAGAGAAATAACAGCTTGAAGTTTATATTGGCAACCTAAATTATCTCTCCTTAAAGGTGTTAAAATGTTATTGATAGGAATAAATTTTAAATTTAGACCTTCAGAGATAATTTTGACTGCTAATTTGAATCTTTTAGCTAATCCTATATACATGGCATAGAAATTCTATTATTTTCTGCTTCTCATAGCAGCTTGAAAACTGCACAACCTACTTGAGCATTCTTTAGTCTTTTACAAGTAAGACTGGGAATTGTGGAATAATCAGTAATGGTTATCTGCCTTTTCCTATTTAAGAACAATAATGGTGCTCACTCATCCTGAACAAGGGCATTAATTAATCATTGTAGCTATGCAGGTTGAAGTCCCAATGTTATCATCATTGAAGCACAACAGTAATATAAACTCCTGCTTAAGTGCTTTTGTTCTGTGAAATAAATCTTTGCATTACAACCGTTCCTAATCATTTATTAAAAGTATAACACTTTGCCATTATCATACTTGATTGTGATATTTTTAAGCCATTTGTCTTAACTTCTTGCTTTCACAAATTTAATTTTCTAGAATTTTAAAGCATAGAGTGGATTTGGTCGGGGGTGGGGGACAAGAAAGCTCTCTAGAAGAATGCACGCCTTTAAAAAAAAAACAAAAGTAGAAGTAGAAACAAAAAGAAATAGGGTAGAAAATTAATCTAAATGCTCAAACTGATTGGTTACGCAATGGATATTTGGCATAAAATACAAATGTGATTATTAGATATAGTTATAAAACACAACCAAAAGAAACTAATAATACTGAGGTAACCATATTATCTCAAACAAATAGAACTTTCTGTTGACTTGAAAGGAACGTTTGTCTCTAATTTGGAAGTTGAGATAACAGCCTAATTTGCTTAAATGTTAGTGTTTGTGAATAATTCAAGTGAAATTACTACTTTATAGCCTGGTGGGACCCACATCCCCCAGGAAAGACAACTTTTTAAGAGTCTTTATCTAACCAGATACGAAGTTTCTTTTTTACTCATACAACAAAAACTGAAAAGTCTTATCAGAACTATTTATTAAGAAAGACCACATAATACTAATACCTAGGAGGAAGTTGTATGCCACTGGCACCCCAAAAGCATTGGAACAGTACACGATCTCCCCACACTCTGCTTTAAGCACATGTTGATTAAATGCTTGAATGGGGTCTAACACAGGTTATGAGAAAATGTAATGTCACTAATTGTTTAACAAACAGACCAGAACTTATACAGCCAAATGAATGCTGAGTTTTTGAAATAGGTACCCAGGGAGGCTGCAGACTTATTCCCATATATAACCTGATCTCAAACTCTGGAGCATCCTTTTAATGTCACTTCAGTGTTCCAACCAATCAGATCATTCTATTTTCACCCAAGAGATTAGAAACTTTTTTGCAAAGCTGAGATAGTTTGGGACAGATTCACCAGCACATTCTGAAACTGGACTGCAGTTTTAATCAAACCTGAGCTCAATCACCAATTTTATCATTTACTGCCTGAAAGACTGTGAGCTGTTACAATGAATGACTGAATGAATAAACATTTGAATAAATTAATACACGGTAATTTTACTCCTTAATCAGAAAATCTGTCCCAAGCGATGATGATCCCAAATTTTGATGTAATGCTGAAAAGACATGAAAAAGTGGCTCATACATGACAACACTTTTGTCACCAAGAAAACTTACTCCTCCCCTGCCATTTAAATGTGCATTGGGTGCCTGCCATGTGCCATGCATTGCACTAGGTAGAGGGGATACAAAAATAGACATTTCATGTCCTCCCAAACCTACTGAGAAGACAAACAATAATCAGATTAAGAGAATACTGTTTGATTAGAGTTACAACAGAGGGAAACAAAGAATGTGTGAGGCTAACTGGAGGAAGGGAAGAGAAGGGAATTTAAGGAAGGCTTCCTGGAGAAGAATGTGTGGATTTGGAAAAACACACAGAAGTAATCATACCACCTTCAATAGACTGAATGTTTGTGTCCCCACACAATTGAAATATCAACATCCTATCCGCCCCGCCCCCCCCCCCCCAGTGTGATGGTCTGAGGAGGTAGGGCCTTTGGGAGGTAATCAGGTCAAGAGTGTGGAGCCCTCAGGAATGGGATTAGTTACCTTATAAAAGGAACCTCAGAAATTTCTCTTGCTCTCTTTCTGCCATATGAAGATACAATGAGAAGTCAACAGTCTGCAAGCCAGAAGAGGGATCTTGCCAGAACCAAATCATGCTGGCACTCAGATGTTAGACTTCCAGCCTCCAGAACTGTGAAAAATACCTTTCTGTTGTTTCTAAGCCACCTAGCCTATTATATTTTGTTATAGCAGCTCAAACTGACACCACCCCACTCTTTGTCAGGTGAGGTCTAAATAGAAGAGTAAATTACTCCAGGATTGAACGACCTCTTACAGATTTTAACTGTGAGTTATTTTAACACAGATCACCGGTCCAGTGCTCTGTCACTGGTCTATGTGAAGAAAGTCTATACATTCTGCTTTACCTAGGGAAGACCCAACTTATGCCTGTTGTCCTCAAGTAATTGTGACAACCCCTACTTTCACTCTGGAAAGGGTACCAGCTTAGAGAATAAGTGATATAGTTTGGTCTCTTAGAGTATGATGTCATGTGTGGTTTCTGGGACACATGTCGAAGATTCATTCACAGAAGTACAGAATTACAAACACTGGCTCCAAAGGCAGTAGTTGCGGGACAGACAAATGTCTCTCATGTTTACTGGTTGTGGACAAGTTACTGAACCTCTAAGCCTCATCTACCTCATCTGTGTAATGGACTGGGGGAGGACAGTATGATATTTACCTCCCAGGTATGTTTTGAGGATTGAATGTATAAGTGTTTGTACAGTCTTCAGTACAGTGCCTGGCATACATACCAACTAGATACATGTTAGCTACTATTGTATTGTTAACTATTTTTCACCTATTTATTCCTATAATTACATTCACCAATAGCAGCAGAGCATATGATTTAAAGACATGCCCTGGAACCAGACTATGTCAGTTTGAATTCTAGTTCTGCGAAGTCCTCATTCAAAAGCTGTGAAACCTTGGACAAATTACTAAACCTCTTCGTGCCTCAGTTTCCTCATCAGTGAAATGGAGATATCAATCATAGGATCTACCTCACAGGGTTGTTGATAATATCAAATGTTATATAGAGAATATTTGAACAGTCCACTAATACAAGAAGTGCTATCACAATTATCATTATCATCTTTTTCAGTCTCTTGTGTGCTAATCCCTGAGGCTATTACAAAAGTCTCTGCCCCTAAAATGCCTACATATTTGTACCCAAAATTGCTCATGATATTTTTTCAAAGTTTCCCAATTGGTATGAATACCCAAAAAATTTTATCTAAATTTAAAACTACAATTTTGCCTTTCATTACACTGGACTTTTGCTAAATATTTCTGAGACTTAGCTTCATGATGAAAACTTAATTTTTTTTAACATCCATCCCTTTCATATTTCACTCCAGTGCTCTTAGGAATTATTCACAATTAAGATGACTGTTGAATAATAAAGTGCCAAGAAGCACGCACTCGATTCATTAATGGTGTTTGACTTCCAGCAAATGCTCAGAAGTACTGAGAGAAGTAGAAGCTTCTGTCTGTTTTTGAGTCTCTCAGTTTTCAATTCATTAATCAAAGCCCCACGTGATGATTCAAGTACTCTACAACACACACATCACAGCACAAACATTCTACTGCCATGAAGTTTAACCAAGGAATTCATGAACAAAAACACAGTAACAATAATTTTCAAAGTAAAATTCAAAATATGCACTGTCCTGAGCCTCAGAAAGATAGATGGACACCAACACAGCCTGCCTGTTTGCAAAGTAATTTAATTGAATCACTTTGAATTCAGAAAAATAATGAAATTTCATAGGTTTTTTTTTCCAGTGAAGACCTTTGTTATCTACTTCTAAACAATTTTAGTGCCATCTTCTCTACTAAATCCCTTCATAAACTAGGCATCAGGCACACTAATTTGCTTATTATTTCTCCCTTTCTGTTACATTTTCAACTCATTATTTCAACCCTCTGCATATGCCTCTATCCCCTTCCTATAAGGCTTTTCTCCACATCACTTTCTTACCAAACTTTACTCATTTCACCTAGTAAAACTGACCATCTTTATGTGAAACTTACTCTGGCATCTTTTGCATTCTAGCCTCCCTCTTAATCAGAATTAGCCCACAGTCCTTGGTGACTAGTTGGATTTAATGGTTATTCATTCCAATTTTTATCACAGCTGCATGCAGGCTGGGTTGCCCTATTCGGTCATAAATTCTTCAAGAGTAGAGACTGACTCTTGTTTCACACCTTAGTGTGGTTCCTGATTCACTTTCATTCTCACTCTTCAGAAAGGAATTACAGGTTCCCAGTATGCAAGAATTATTTGTTAAATCCATGTGTGGCCAGGAAATAATAATACTGCTGGATGATAGCATCCAGCACTTCACTACATACCCAGAAACTGGACCAATGTATCTCTGTGTGCTTGGGCAATATTCTTTTTTTTTTTTTTTTTTTTTTTTTTTTCAGTACGCGGGCCTCTCACTGTTGTGGCCTCTCCCGTTGTGGAGCACAGGCTCCGGACACGCAGGCTCAGCGGCCATGGCTCACGGGCCCAGCCGCTCCGCGGCATGTGGGATCTTCCCGGACCAGGGCACGAACCCGTGTCCCCTGCATCGGCAGGCGGACTCTCAACCACTGCGCCACCAGGGAAGCCCTGGGCAATATTCTTATGGTTTAATTACAAGGTTGATGTTGCAAACACAACAGTATTTGTCCTAAACATGGAAATGTTTTCAATTCTCTTTCTATCTTTCTCTCTCTTATACATACACACACACACACACACACACACACACTCATACACACACTGAAATAGCCAATAACATTACTGTGATACTGCCTTTGAAAGAAAGACACCCCCATTAAAATGCTTTTGAAGTAAAGGCACAAAGTGAGTTACGTAGGCTGAACAGGTGTATATCAAAGGCAGACTTCCCCCTGCTGCCATTAACTACATGAAAGCTTTGGGGAGTTATTCCTTTGCTCATTTCAGTGGTTTGTATAATGAGATCAGAAGACAGAAACTCTGGCAACTCTTGGATCTATTTGTAGCTGCTAGACACAGAGAGACACTCTGCATAGGAATGATGATTCTATTTGAAAACACCGAACATCCAGATGCCTGAAGTGGCCAATAATCACCCCTGTCTTGTCTGGGTTTCATCCATCGCCTTGCCTTATGCAGTGGACTTTTCTTTTCACTTTTTTTTTCTTTTCAGCCTCATGACCATGCAAAAGCTTTCTCAGTGTGCTCATTTGGCTCACTGGGAAATATAATCTTGAGAGCGGAAAAAGAGAAACACACTTATACCTGGTAAGAAATAATGTAGGAAACTAATTACACACACACATACACTCTCACACACACACAAATCTATCTACATACGATGTAAACAATATCCAACAGCCAGGGAATCTGGCCAACTCATCATGTATGTCTTAAACATTCTGGAGTGTCTCCTGAATGCTGACTTGATTTTGCACTTCTGTGCTTGCATTTGCCTACTTCCTCTGCCTTCCTTTCGGCATTCCAAATAAACACTACTTGGCTTAGAACGTGATGGCAACATTGACTTCATTCCTGGTGCCTTCCATAAACAGAGTTTCTGGTTACCCCCAACTGCTGCATCTATTTCCCACTAGTACGGATGACTAATATCGTATTAGAACTGATGTCCATACCTAGAGAATCCCCTTTTTGAATGAGACTGGATCATGAAGGATGAAAGAAAACAGCTGTAACTAGATTATTCATACTTCAGTATTTTGGGGTTGGGAGGAATGCACAAGCAAGAGAGAGATGGTTTCAAAGGCAGCAATGGGTTCTAATGGGGGGTGGGGGAGGAATTCACTTTCTCAGTTCAAGTGCCATTGAGGAGACTGCATTCCCAGAAATACCAGGTAGGATTTTGGAAGTGCTGATCTATATGGGTCATTCTTGGGTTTTGTAAATCTTGATCTTTAAACATACTTTGGAATTTTAAAAATGTGTATTTTTCATATTGCAACACTGATTGAATTCCCTTGCATTACTTGTTGCTTTCCTGAATAAGAATGTAATAGTTACATAAATTCCTGACTCTGGGTCAAACTGGGGTCTTATAACTTTGCCAGCTCAACTGGCTTCCAAAAAACTCAGCCCAAATAAGTAAACTTCTAGAGATCTTGCATACAAGTGTCTTCTTGGGATCAGTCAAGAGCTGTGCATCACTCCTCCTCTTGATTCACTGCCACACTGTCAGAGTGTCTACATTTCCGCATGATCAATCAAGTCTAGACTTACGCCTGCTTTGTAGTCATACTTATCAAGATCCCAGTTTACAACTAAAATTGTCCCCATTTTGACAATACATTATATTGTCACTTCAACCACTTTCACATATTAGATCCCCTATAACAATGACTTTCACATCATAGGCCACAGATTAACCACATCTACATAGCCTGAGGAGGTTGGTTAGAAATCAAATCCCTAAGTATCAGTCTCAGAGATGCTGATTTAATCAGGTCTGCCTGGTGTCCATGAATTTATACACATTCAACTAATATTTACTGTACATATCACGAAATGCTATTTTCAGTGCTAAAAATCAGTATTAAACAGGACAAATTCTTATGTACTTTCAATGACTCTGATAACAAAAAGTGGATTTTTAAGAACTAAAAAAAAAACCAAAACAAAAACAAAAAATCATAGTACGTGATTGTTGAAAATGCTATTAGAGTTAATTATCCCAGTTCTCTCATATTTCATGAAAGAAAGTAGAGCTGAAGATGATAATGACATCAACAATGACATGAACTATTCCTTATGGAGTGATTCCATTGTTCCAAGCACTGTCCGCAGGTTTTTATATCCACTATTGCTTCTGTCGTCACAAAAAACCAATGAGGAGGATACTACCGCTATCCTCATTTTGTAGATGGGGAAACTGAACTCAGACATATCAAGAAATTTGCTCAAGGTCATAGAAATAATAAAAGAGTAAGGCTGTATTTTTACCTAAGCAGCCTGATTTCAGAGCCTATGCTTTTAACCAATATGTGCAACTCCGTTTTTCTCCTTTGCCTTCATCACTCAGTGAACTATGTTAGGATAAGAACCCAGGGCTCTTGACTCTCAGGACTATTTTCTTTCTGGTCTATCAGGTTTCCTCAAGTAAAACATCATCAAAGTTACTGCCATGTCTTATGCCACAGAATGTTTTCACTTCTTCATCAAAGAATAAATTCTAACACCTCTGGCAACAACAGTTAACCAATTTCTTTAAATCCATCTCTTAATTCATTGATATCCCAAGGTAACTGCTTTAAGAAATACACACTGACTGTTATGGTGGATTTGAAAAACATTAACCTGTTTTATAGGTATAGTTATACACATAAATTAAAAAAGCAAAAGGAAGATATATAGCCAGCAAATGTTGGTGAGGCTTTTAAATGCTATGTGTCTCCCTCAGGACAACAGAAATCTGTCCAAAATCCATACAAAAGTAGCAGCTGAACAGCTCCTGTTGGAGTAAAGGTGATTTTTAGTTTCAGGTTTATTGTATTTTAGATTTGTTACCTTCATGTTGGCAGCATTTCTGCATTAAGAGACAATTCATCTTGCCAAACACATATGCAGGATTTAAATGAGGTGACTATGAAGTAGCTGAAAGTTACATGTATGGGGTAACAGAAAGGCTGACAATTGTTAGAGAGCACTTGCTGTATACGTCAGACATTACGTTTGTTGTTGTTGTCTGGTTTGGTTTTCTTTGTTTTCACATATAGCAAATAGCCATTCATTAATTCTTCACATAAATATTTCATTGGCAATTACTGGTAGTTTTCAATATGAGAAAACTGAAGGTCACTCTCCAAAGACACAAAAACCATAAATGATGTTTCAGAAGTTAAACTCAGGGTTTCAATAATCCCTTATGGTGCACTCAATTCTCTATTAACTTTTCCCCTTAATAAGCTTCTAACTGAAGACTGATGCATTCATTTACCTGCTTAATTTTTTTAAATTGCCATATAGAGTAGAAAACAGTAATACAACAACATACAGACTGAGAAAATCGAGTGTCCCTGAAAATACAGCTCTGATATCTCAGGATATGGGATCATTTTAGAACTCTGACAAAATGTTTTAACATTAGTGCCTATATGCTTCAGAATTTCCTTTTGTTATTCTTTTATTGTCCAAATGATACTGACCTAGGAATGTTAATACATATTTGTTGCTTTTCCTGTGTTTAAGGAAAGCCTATGTTTTTCTCAATTTGAATCTAAGTTTTATATCTTAATGTCTGTGTAACTGCATGCAAGATATTTAACTCTGGGCTTAGTTTTCTCATTTGTAAAATGGAAAATAATTATACTTCATAGAGAGTTGTGGAAATGAAGTGAAATATTTTATATCACATGCTCAGCAGTGCTGGGTAAATAATAAGTGCTCAATAAAAGTGAACTAGAATTTTTTAAAACAATATTATATATATATATATATTTATTCAAAATCACATATGTATATATAAATAATTCCATATTGCTAGTTAGTACATTTAAATTATTCATTAAGAACAACAGAAAAAACTAACTAGTCTGTTGACTTCCAGATGATTTACGTTATACATTTGCAAATAGTTTTGGATACACTTATTCCTTATTTGTGCTAGTATTACCAATAAGTGGAAGTCACTTAGTGGCATTATTGGATGGCAGGTCCTAAGGAATGTATCCAAGTATTAAAAGATATCTTCTGTTTAATTAAGAGGCATATGGAAGGTATGAAGGCACACAGCCTATAAAACAAGAGAATTTTAATGAGCACCACTGGAGCACCCAATGGGACCACAAACCAACCATCTGTTCAAGAGTGATAGAAAAACGGATGAAAGAAAAGGAGCTGACACCAGTTCAACCACATTTTCTCCACCGATCTGAGTTAATTCATGAATTAAGTATGCAAAACATACCCCAAATTGGTATGTATCTTCATTCACAAATGCAAGCGTCCCAAGGCACCACTTCGATGTAAGTGAACATTAATGAAATAAATAAAAAGTATGATAGTTTGATATTGTATAATTTGTCTCAACCTATGTCAGATTCTGGGCTACCCTTTTACCATCTCCAACACATATATGTTAAATCTTGGTATTACAGAGGAAATAAGTGAGGGAGCTTAACCTAAGCATTACTTCATGTATTAACTCACTCACTAATTGTGTAATTTATTCCATCTTCATACCTAGGACTTGGGACAAACAGAAAAATAAGTCCTAGTTCTCAGTTTATGATGTCTGACGTAATTGAAATAATAATAATGTACATCAGGCTATACCTGTCTAGCACATGTATCATCTCATCCCAATTCCTCTGATACACAAAGAAACAGGTTATCATCCTATTTTATAAAAGAAGAAAGCTGAGCACATTTTAATCAAGTGACCATGTTTTTAATGTCTTCAGTTCTGTACTGACATTTTGTTACATGGCACAGAGGATGGATTTCAGATTCATACAAACTTGGGTCTAATTATTTTCCACCATTCTGTTCTCTCTACATCAGTTTCTCAACCTCAGCACTACTGAAATTCTGGACCAGATAATTCTTTGTCTTGGAGGGTGGTTCTGTGCATCACAGGTTGTTTAGCTGTCTCTATGGCCTCAACCCATGAGATGCCATTAGCACAACTATCCACCTCTAGTCGTGACAGCCAAAAATGTCTCCTGATGTTACCAGGGGGACAAAATCACTTCCAGTTGAGAATCGCTGGTCTATATTACTGAGATACTATAATTTCCACCCACAGTAAAGAAGATATTGATAAAAGCAGTTGTATTCCCATTAGATCTATTTATTAAGACTGTACATAAGACTTCCCCGGTGGCGCAGTGGTTAAGAATCCACCTGCCAACACAGAGGACACAGGTTCCAGCCCTGGTCCAGGAAGATCCCACATGCCATGGAGCAACTCAGTCCATGTGCCACAACTACTGAGCCTGCGCTCTAGAGCATGTGAGCCACAACTATGGAGCCCATGTGCCACAACTTCTGAAGCCCACACACCTAGAGCCCGTGCTCCACAACAACAGAAGCCACCTCAATGAGAAGCCTGCACACTGCAACAAAGAGTACCCCTGCTCGCCACAACTAGAGAAAGCCCACATGCAGCAACAAAGACCCAACGCAGCCAAAAATAAATAAATAAATTTATTTTTAAAAAAAGTTCAAGGCCAGAGATTGCCTTATTTACATTTGCTTCTTAAGTCCCAAGACACTCTAGCTTCTATAAATGAAGAATACACAATAACTCTCAATGAGGGATTAGAAAGGAGTAAGAAAACATCAGTTCAAATTGTGACTCTCCTGCTCTGATTAAATTTTTGACCACTGTATCAGCCAGCTCAGGCTGCCATAATAAAAATAACACACACCAGGTGGCTTAAAAACATATTTCTTTTATCACAATTCTGGATGTTGAAAATCCAAAATCAAGGTGTTAGCAGGTTTACTTTCTCCTGAGGCCTCCCACCTTGGCTTGCAGATGGCCACCTTTTAACTCTGCCCTCACATGGCCTTTCATCTGTGTCCACATCCCCAGTGTCTCTTTTGTGCGTACATATTCCCTCTTCTTCTATGAACCCCAGCAAGAATGGATTAGAAACCCATAATCCTCACTCTTACCACCCCATTTAACCTTAACTACCTCTTTAAAGGTCTTATTTCCAAGTATAGCCATCATATTCTTAGGAACTGCGGGCTAGGGCTTCACCAAATAATTTGGAGGGGACACGATTCAGTCCCTCACAACTTTGTCTACTCAAAAATTCAGTTCTCCAACTATAAAATGAGTGTGTTATACTAGGTCAGTATTTTCCAAACTTTAGTCATTGGTATACTGTCATTATGACTTGGACCCTTTACACATACTATTTTCACTATTATTTGTTGATATTTTAAAAATTAAATTGCTGTTTAAATTGTAAATATATTTAAAAGGAAACTTTTTATCAACACAATAAAAATGGAAAATCATCGTATTTAATTACCTTAAACATAAGATTACAAATTTGTGTGTGTGTGTGTGGTACGCAGGCCTCTCACTGCTGTGGCCTCTCCCATTGCGGAGCACAGGCTCCGGATGCGCAGGCTCAGCGGCCATGGCTCACGGGCCCAGCCGCTCCGCGGCATGTGGCACCTTCCCAGACCGGCGCACGAACCCATGTTCCCTGCATCGGCAAGCAGACTCTCAACCACTGCGCCACCAGGGAAGCCCTACAAAATTTTTTAAATGACAAATATACACCTTATCATGCTCCAGTTCCAGGCTTTGAGCCTAAGGTCCACTCTATCTTGGTTATAATGGCCAATGCTGAAGATGTGTTAAAGACATATTAGCAACATAGTGATTCATTCTCCATGATGTATCCAGGGGGAGTGAAAGAAGGCTGAGATGAGAATAACTTTCTCACTATAAGATTCAAGGTTAATTACTGCCTTGCTAGCATGCTATCTAAAACCATCTTGTGTTCCACTAAAAATCATTCTGATTTATACCCCAGTTTCACATACCCCACTCTGAAAAACCCTGTAATACTTGATTTCTAATTCTATTTCAAAGATCCTACCAATCTTTTAGGATGTGTAAGTGTCAAATATTAAAAAGTGGAAAGTTAATAGTGAAAGTTGTGGGGTTAACTGTAAGTCAAATGGATTGAGTAGAGCCATTGAATAATGTCTTTATAATTGACATGAGAGTGCTGTACAGTTCAGCCCTAATGCGATTGTCTTAAAAAGTTCAAAGACAAGAGACTACTTTTCCCTTTTTGGTACACATATCAAAAGAGTTTTGTAATAATTCATGTGATGATGGACTGAGATTGTTCTATGATGGATAAACTCCAGGGATAAAATGTATCACTTTTGAAGTAGGTGTTACTGGTGATTGTTTTAATAATGATACAAGGTGTCAAAGATTAAAAATATCAGGAGAAATGTCTATATAACATGCAAATGACTGCTAAGTGCAAGCATTTTTAACTAGATAAAGACAGAAAGCACATGCAAAAAAAAGACTTGAACATCATTCTGTCTGGAACCCTTCTATCTCACATATACCTGGAATAATTTCAAGTTCATTGCTGGAGTGAGTATCTCTCTCTCACAGAGCACCGTTCTCTCTCAGAGTTCAGAAACGTGTATACCACATCACAAAGTTGGAAATCATGTGAAAAAGCAGTGAGTGGAAAGAGAGAATGTTTTTATTTAGCAAAAGCTATTCTTAAAGAAAAAAAGAGACTGTTTAATTGTTTAATCCTATATTATCCCCTTCTCTGTAGATCAAGGTTGGAATTGTTAATTATAATGGCTAGTATCAAAGAGCTAGGATAATTGGATACATCTAATGAGATATATTGCCTCATGCATGGGATATGCACATTTTTGGAAGACTCTTCTTTATTCATGAATCTCTGGAGCCCCACACACTTAAAAGATGACACATTAACTCCACCTCCTGATGCCTCATCTACAACTCTGGCTTCTCCTAATACACTTTTTTTAATTGAAATATAGTTGATTTACAGTGTTGTGTTAGTTTCTGGTGTACAGCAAAGTGACTCAGATATATATATATATATATATACAAACACTTTTTCAGATTCTTAAGGACCTTATTATGAAAGCATTCTTTCACAGAATATGTACATTAACATTGACAATCTCAAGGTGAAGGGATAAATCAGGAGCTTGGGATGAACACACACATTACTGTATACAAGATAGATAACCAACAAGGACCTACTGTATAGCACAGAGAACTCTAATCAATATTCTGGGATAACCTATATGAGAAAAGAATCTAAAAAAGAATGAATATATGTATACGCATAACTGAATCACTTTGCTGTACACCTGAAACTAACACAACATTGTAAATCAACTACACTCCAATAAAAAAAAAAAAAAACACTGACAATCTGAATCTTCCTACCTTTCAAAGGGTGAATAACTTGAGTCTAAGAACGATGCTTGTAGAAGCTGTACCACGTATTGAAGTATGTCACACTTGCCTGCCCAGGATTCATGACACTTAAGAACAGTCACTTGCTTTGCAGAGATACCATTTGCAAGAGGCGTCCTCCACATAACAAACATCCCATCTCAGCAATGGACATGCTTTCTGTCTACCCATGACTTTTAAATAGTGTCTGCAATCATCACAGTCCCTCCATTGGAGAAAAGGCCCCAGAATGCTCAAAATAAACCACACTATCCTCTGGGAACAGGGGATCTGCAAACTCCATGTTTCCTTTTCCAGTGGGAGATATACATTTCAAGCCACTGTTCCTGAGTCTGCCTTCAATTAAGCACATGAAGATAGAATCAGCTCTTGGCCCTCCATCAGTTCACTAAATTCCTGATCCATAGAGAATAAGTAGGAACTACACTCTTAACTCAGAAAGCTATTAACTACATAGATACCCCTGAAATCAAAACTTCACAGCACTGTAAGTTGTTCTCCATTAGCCCGACCTATTCTCATACCTGTAGTAATCACCCTCAAATGCCTATTTCCATTCACTCTCTGGGGCTCTGGAATCAAAGGTTGGTAATTTCCTAGGTCCTTTAGGAGAGGTGTTAGGAGGACCATGCACCCAGGAGTGAAATTTCAGCACGGATCCTCCAGGTTCTGCACCAGAAATAGGATACAAACTACCCAACTAGAAACATAACAGACAGTGGGGCTGGCCTGCAGAGACGGCCCAATGCCCATAATATACATTCCTTATGAAAAGAGTGTGCCTGTCTTGTGTTCCATAACAATGTACCTTACTGAAGTCAATGGGATACCAAATTATTCTTTGAAATATAAAACAGTTTATCTCTACCTGCGCACAGGATCCATCCACCTGGATTTTGTAGGAAACCACATCACATGGTAACTTGTTCCATCTCTCAGGGAGAAAGGAAATTTCAGATGCTTAGATTTTGAACTCCAGTAATTTGAAAACTGAGACTTTGAGAATTCCTAAGATCTCATTAATTATTAGATGCTTTGTGACAATAAATGTATAAAATACATTCTCTTTATAACTTGGGAAAACCCAATAATGTCTCCTCCCAGGTCAGAAAGTGATACAAGCTCTCCTGCTGCTGCTTCAGCAATGGTTAATAGAACTAATCTTGGTTTAATGAAACACTAAATTAAGCAGAATGAGAAAGGTGAAAAAAATCACTTAATTATTTATTTGATTGATTCAGAATAAAATATCCCGAACAGGACTGCCCCCACTAAGGAAAAGTGGGCTATAGTAAACTTACACCTCTAGCTTGCTGGCAACCTTTGAACTATTTGCTACACTTTGTGATCTTTTATTTTCTCCCCTATAAAATAAGAATTAAGAACAGATTATTTCTAAGCTACACTGAGTGGTGAAATTCTATATTTCAGCTAATGGAGGAGAAAAGAAAACTTAGGATAATCATATTAGAATCAGGATAAAATGAAAGATGGCTAACATAATTTAACTTACATTATTCTAACACTGTAAATTATGTGAAAAGGATGTGAAGTATAAACATGGAGGAAGAAGACAAATATCAATATTTGTAGTTGGTATGATAATCTTTTCAGAAGATTCAACTGAAACAATTGGAAACCGATTATATTAAAAAATGAAATTCAGAGAGTTTAGGGAATATGCATAATGATAAAGGATGCTTCCTTATATATTCACAAGAGCCAGTTAGAAATCATAACATTTCATCTACAAAAGTAAAATGCAGATTAAAAATAACAAGAAATATGTTGAGCACATATAAAGTACATATTAAATGTGTTTAGGGGCCTTAAAAAGATTTTAATAATTTGAAAGACATACTATATTCCTTGCTAGATTCAGGGGTAATTAATACCAATAAAATTTTGATTCTTCACAAATTGATAAATGGATTTAATATAATTCCAATTATAATCACAGTGGGGTTAATGGGATTTAGAAGCAACTTTAATAGTCTACATTTCATGTAGAATAAGAAACAAAACAGAACACTTGATTTTTTTAAAATAGTGTGATATTGGTAAAGTAAAGCTTGCCATGCTAGGTATTAAAATATACCATATTAATAGTTTATATTATTCATCGTTCTCTGTAAGGCTGGTCCTCTTCAAAGAGCTCTATGTATGCTAATTCATTTTTTCTTTAGCACAAACCCTGAAAGGTATGTTCAGCTTGTAAATGAAGAAACTAAGGCAAAGGAGAAATACGTAAAGTGCCATAATACACCCAACAAGTAGGTTGCTTACAGATGATTAGAACCTAGATCATATGACATCAGAATCTGTGCCACTAATGTCTGTGGTATACTGAGAGCTAGAAACAGACTGAGGTAGTGAGGTAGACCAATAAACAGATACAGTGAAAAAAGGATAGAAGTTAAATCAGAGAGAACACAATACATTAAAAATCACACATGCATCAGTGAGTGACATCACTAAAACGGAACTTCAGGTCTCTAAATTTCTAAGGGACCAAAACAACTCATTGTAATTCTCTACATCCTGGCATTTATTTTCAGTGTTATCACATTAAGCATCACTGATTTCATCTTAGAATTAGCAAAATCACTTTCATGTTTTTTGTTTCCCTCAAGTAGGTTAGATCTAGGGTTTTAAATTTTGTAAACGATGACCAAGACTATACCTTCTTATTTCTGCATATTGTGATTTTCAGAACAGGTTATTAAACTCAAATCCCACAGGTTGCATGGTGTGGCCAAAAATTAAAAAATAAAATAAAATAAAAAGGAACAGGTAGATAATTTGGTAATGTTTATGTCATATGTATATGTGCATGAACTCACAAGTATACTGCAAAGAGAAACTTATCTGAACTGACTAGCAAAACTGAAATGAAAATTCATACTTATTTAGTATGAAATGAGTGTTCAAAGGGAGCATTTCATATTTATAAAAATTATAGCCTCTATTTAATGAGATTTTGTTTTTGGGTTTTGAGGATATGATTTTGCTGTCTTCTCCAGAAATATCTTTATAATATAATCCATACTTTAGTACTGCAAAGGTATTTGCTTTGTGGCTGATGTTTTCTTTGTTGTTACTGCTTCTTTTGTTCTTTTACCGTGAAAATCATGGAAAGGGCATGAGTTCTACCTTTGGATCAATAATACCAAGAAGGCAATAAAGGAGAGCCTCAAGACACAAAGCCAACCCTAAGAATTCAGTCAAGTTAGGAAATAAGAGACCCTCTTAACCAGGAGAACATAAGATTGCCGGGGACACACAGACATCTTGGGGAGGGTATCAGAGGTACAGGATCTGGAAGCACTTTTTGTCGGTATTTTTTAGGGAAGTCTGACCTCCATTAGTGTCTCTATTGACTAAGGTACAGAGAGAAAGTGACTTCCATAGCATAACCCATCTACTTACTGGCTGAGCTAAAACGAAAACTTATGTCACGTGGACCCAAGACTGATTTGCTTTCCACTGAGCTTTTATTGAACTCTCCCTGGTCATTGTGCATACAAGATCCTGACCTGGTCTCTGTCTTCCAAGTATACGTAGTCATATGGCATAACATAAAACTCCTTGGCAAAATTATTCTGAGCAGGCAGGAGAAAATAATATACTAAACACAGGGACTGAAAGCAAAAAGGATAAATGGACATCTTGATCAAAATATGCTTACCATTTTGCAATCTGAGTGTAATCTTTAGCGAGTAATTTATATTAAATCTAATAAAAGTATGTCAGAAAGTTTATGACCAAATGTAACACAAATCATGAATGAGGGCCACAGTGAATACGGAAGAATTATGTCTGCCATCCACATAATACAGGAGAAGGCAATACAATACTTTCAGACCTGTGAAAGTTTCAAACTATGACTAAAAAGCTCTTGCTAAAGTACATGCATTTTCCCAGTGGCTGCATATGTTTGCCTGACAAAACCCATGGTTGGGCGATGGGTCCCAAGGCGTTAACGTTAAAGTCCCATTCACATAGTAAGTTCTGCACTTCATGCGGCTGAGCTGACAGCACTATAGAATGCTTTTCCATCAACAAATTCCATTCAATAACCTGTTTTCCCCTTTAGTTTCTGAAGAGAATTGTAATGGCAAGCTAAGACTCTTACACAGAACAAAGGAGAGAAAAATCTTCAATTAAATAGAACCCTCAGACAACAGGAAATTGTTCTTTATAATGTTCTGCTCCCTGAGAGTAAACTACAAGTGTCCCTTTCATCTCTCTACTAATTGTTGAAAAGTTTGTGTAAACGTCCTTTCATTCCACAATAATGACAGCAGAAGGGAAATGCTCTTGTCTAATCTTGTGTAATAGGTCTGCCTAGTATTTAAGCGCAGAAGTTCTGGATTTAGGCAGACATGAGTTTACATCTCAGATCAAGCTATGTGAAATTGAGCACTTTAAGAAAAATTACTGGAGCAAAGTTTAATCATCTATAAAACAGGGGCAATATTTACATCTAACACATAGGGTATTTGTTCATTTTGATAAAAATTTTTTGTGTAATACACTTAGCAAAGATCTGGCCTATAAAAACTCTTTAAAAACAATATAAATATATCATCCTCTAGAAGTAGTGGATACTCATTTCAAACAGTCAGAGGTAACAATGGCATCACAGTAAACATAAAAATTGATACGTATGGTATCATCCATGTCAGTATTCATGCACATGAAGAATTCAGTTTGTTTACTAAAGAGTAACTAAGTAGGGCCTCCCTGGTGGCGCAGTGGTTGAGAGTCTGCCTGCCGATGCAGGGGATACGGGTTCGTGCCCCGGTCTGGGGGGATCCCATATGCCGCGGAGCGGCTGGGCCCGTGAGCCATGGCCGCTGGGCCTGCGCGTCCGGAGCCTGTGCTCCGCAACGGGAGAGGCCGCAACAGTGAGAGGCCCGCATACCGCAAAAAAAAAAAAAAAAAAAAAAAAGAGTAACTAAGTAGAATACTGAGAATACTAAGAATAATACGTATTATTAATCTGATTATTTATTACTAGGCATTAATGAGTCTACTACATTCTAGACATTTTAAATCAGATATTTAATCTATTAACCTATTATACAAAGAAGAAAATTGAGATATAGATGTACAATGACTTTTCTAAAGTCACAATTAGTTGATGAAAAAGGTATAACTTAAACTCTAGTCTTAATGAACATAATGAAATTAATGAATGAACATAACATTATTCTTTGAACTGAATGATTATGTTACATCATTCATGAATTTAGGAGAGGCATCTGTACTATCTAGGGAATACAATTAGGAGAGGTTATGATAAGTATTGTTGAGAAGCTTTTAAGATTGAGATAATGGGAAGGACTGAATAACAAAACAAGTGAAAAACTATCTTAATGAAAAAAGAGATAACATGTTGATGAACATGATTACTTAATATATTATAAATGTGCCAATTCACCCTCAAATGAATTTAAACATATTTGGAAGTCTAATGAAATTTCAGCTACAATTTTTGGAAAATTTATGTAGGAAAAAATCATGGAAGCTCAAGACAATCATGAAAATTTTGAGCAAACAGAAAATTTGCGCTATCAGATATAAAATATTCTCCAAACTATTATTAAAAATAGTTACTTGGGCTGAAATAGACAAAAAATGAAATGGAACACAGAAACCAGAAACAGAACATTCTATGTATGAGAACTCAGCTTATGATAGATACAGGAGATCAAAACTTACTTAGGAAAGAACTGATTAGTTTATGGATACACTGTTAAAGTTCTCATTACATGAAAATAATAATGTAAATACTTCACAACATACAAAAATAAACCTTTAAGGGTTTATGTATTTAAATATGAAATTTAGAATTATAAAGGGAAAAGAGGAGATGATAGACTACCACTGCTCAATGGGGGAGAGAGGATTTATGCCTGTCATGGAAAAAATAAACTATATAAGAAAAATTTGCTGGGTTAAAATCCACCAAATTTAAGGACTTCCATTCAAAAAATGAAAACATAGACAAATACAAGAGACATAAGTCAAGTTGAGGCAAGTTATTTGCAAAATTTAAAACTGAGTAAATAATAATTTGAATTGACAAGGTTTGGCTGCAAAACAAGAAAATGAGAGGAAATCAAGAACAATAGGTACATTAAATGAATAGGAAAGTCACATAGGGGATGCAAAGGTATGACAAGTATATGACCAAAAAGTACTATCAACAAAATAAAAATTTACAGAACAAAGGGAGATCACTCTGCATTGTCATTTCCCATAGAGTAGAAAGCTGGATAATGCTTGAGAAAGTGAGGGAACAGAAAGCACCTCTGGGTGCTGCTTGGATTGTAAACCAACCTAGCCATTTCAAAGAGCAATGGTCATTAGTATGTATATTCCCTGGACTAAAAATCACAACCCTAGGGCCTCCCTGGTGGCGCAAGTGGTTGAGAGTCCGCCTGCCGATGCAGGGGATACGGGTTCGTGCCCCGGTCTGGGAGGATCCCATATGCCGCGGAGCGGCTGGGCCCGTGAGCCATGGCCGCTGAGCCTGCGCGTCCGGAGCCTGCGCGTCCGGAGCCTGTGCTCCGCGACGGGGGAGGCCACAACAGTGAGAGGCCCGCATACCGCAAAAAAAAAAAAAAAAAATCACAACCCTAGATGTGTCATGCCTGCAAGATATTGTCACAAATGATCCTAAGGATGGCTCTGGGAGGATATTCCAAGGGAGCTGTTTCTACAAATGATACAAGGTAGGATTTCAACCTAGATATTTCTCAGTACCAGGAGACAGTTCTCTCATACTATCTATAAACAACTGAAGATAGTTGTGATGCCTTCTCTTTCATCACCCACATTCTCGTCTTAGGCATGTGTGTGATAGCAGTTGATTTCTATCACTAGCACAATCCATATATAACTGTGGCTTGTGCATTTGACTAAATAGTGAACAGTAATATTTTGAAACTTTATGTTGTATTTACATATATTGGATTTGAATACAGAATTGATCCATTTTATTTGCATACAGCCACATGTATAGGTTGAAAATCCAATTTTAAATGGAAAAAATCCTGTAAGAAATAATAATGATTTATAGAATAAACACAACATATGAATATATGTATTTATATGTATGTGTATATATACGTATAGGCACACACATACACACATATATATCATGAATATACAAAACCTCCACTATTTTACTAGTTTCACACATATCTAAATAGAGTGCACAGAATGTAAATATATGTGTCTTTATACATGCATATATGATCCATCTCAGTTGGCTGAGAAGGCCTAGGATCAATGATACGCCAGTAGCAATAAGCACACCTTGTGCTTAGGGAAAAAAACAAGAAAAATTATTCATGACATTTGTTAAAGACAATATCAACGAATATATTCAAGGGAGGGAGTACTATAATGAAGTTTTTTAGTAGGGAAGAGAGATGAGTGCAATTCTGGACACAATAAGGAAAACTGAGGATTTACAGTCAAGGGCAGGGGTTGCAGGGTCCGGGTAAGGAGGTGGATGGCAGATGGAAAACTACTAAGAGGTAGAGTGATTCTTTGCTCCAAAAGGGTTTTTCCTGAGAGCAGGCCAGGGTGATCAGGTGGTCAGACAAAGAGTAGGGGATTTCTGATAAACTGACTCTGCAGGATCCTTGCTAAACTGTAATAATTGAGTCACACACAGGACCCCAAGTTTAGGGTCTGGTCAGGAAGAGGACTCAGTTTCATCATTTGAATAATGAAGAAGTTGGTCTAGCTACTTGCTAAGCTTTTCAAGATGATATTCTTTTTTTTTTTTTTTGGTATTGGGTATCTACTCAATCAAGATGTAGTTAATATTCAATTAATCCCCTGAGAGAAACAAGATGTTGGAGATGGATTCAACATGACATTTATTTTTCAGTGAGAGACACATTGGTGGAGTTGAGGAATCTGGCTGGGATTCAGAATTGGAAAAGGATTGTGGTACGAAGGGTAAAATAGGAGCTGCTTAAAAAAATACATATACATACATACATATATATGTGTGTGTATATATATATAATGCATACATACATATTTCTTATCGCTACCACCCAAGTTCCTAGAATACCACATGCCTTATTCATTTCAGAGGTCAACTTCTTTGTCTCTGTCCTATTTACACATAAAATCCACATGGTGTTGACTAAGAATCTCACGAAACATTGGAAAGAATTGGTAAAAGAATGTCTCTTTCTCTTCACAGATGCCCTTTTCCCAGTCACACAATTTATCACCTTGTTTTCCCAGTATGCCTGAGAGCCAAGAGAAGGTGAAAACACAAGAAAACTTAAATATGCCCACAGAAGGGAGAAAGAATGTATAATGCATAACCACAGGAGAAGTTAGACACTGAAAATATGAAGAATTGAAAGCAGTTTGATTTAAGGTATGACATTATTAAGTGTGACTTTTCCTTCTAAAAAACAAATATGTCATTTGCTATACCAGAAATATATATCATTTTCCATAATTTCAGTATGCAAACTTAATTCCTTAGCACTGCAGGTCTACATAATCAGACCCTATCTTTTGAAACTGAAGTCTCCAGATAAAATACAGTGAGAAGAAAAAACAGTATAACTGTTATGTGTATAATCCTTATACAAATCGGCTGGTATTCAAATATACCCCTTAAAACTGTGTGACTTTGGATATGTTGTGTAACTCTCTGTATCTTACCTGTATCGATGCACAGATTCCCCATCTGTAAAATGGGAAAATTAAGTCTTTAATTGTGTAGAAGGGGAGAAAAGAGGCAGATTGAATCTCACTGTGGGTGACTTCCTTTACTTAGTTCATGTACCTTGCTTTTGTTGTGCTAACCTAAAGACTGTTGGGATTAAGAACACTTTCTTTCTCTTGCTTTTCTGCAGCCCAAGACAGATATCTTGGGACACTGATTTGCTTGAGATCCCAAATTTCTCTCCAGTGAGCTGTTTCAAAGTATATACTTGAGACGGTGACATGTTTTATAAAGGATTAGTAAAAATCTTTTGCACGTTCTTCAATTAACTTGTTTGCTAAGCTGATATTTTTATATCCATCTCCAGCTCTCCTGTGTCTTATTCCAATACTGGTTCTAAGTATAAGATAGAGGACAGTTTCACACAACCTACTGTAAACACCACATTCTCATCTAAAAATTATGAGAATTAATTGTAGGAGAATATAAAAATGCACTCAGAACAGCCCTGATTCACACTAGGACCACAAAAATTATGGCTTAATGAACACTTAAGCTTCACCACATTATATCCAAATCCTAAAACATCACACTCTCATACACATATGCATATTCATACATATGATTTTTGTCACCATTTAAAATTCAGTATTCAAAACCTCCTTCTCTATTCCATTCCATTTTAATCAAGTCTATTTATTTATAAGGAAAAAATCCATACAAATTCGTTCAAATAGTAAATGTCTGACTGAAGGGTCGAAAAGTATAAAATCATATACGGTGGCATCCCTCTTTCTCTCTCACACACAAACATGTGCGCGCACACACACACACACACACACATGCACAGTTCTCTTTTTACTGGCCAGGTGTCTCCTCAATTCTCCTCTCTATAGATAACTTTTCTTGCTTATTTTATAGTTTGTTTACCCTCATACTTTACCTTGCATGTAGATTCTACCAGTCTTGTCAGCCTACCTGTGGAGGGGGATGCGTGTGTGTATATATGTGAGAGTGTGTATATGTGTGTGCATGTAGTATGTATTTAAAGGATTCTCTGGAAACTAATATATATATATATATATATATATATATATATATATTTTTTTTTTTTTTTTTTTTTTTTTTTTTTGTGGTACGCAGGCCTCTCACTGTTAGGGCCTCTCCCGTTGCGGAGCACAGGCTCTGGACATGCAGGCTCAGCGGCCATGGCTCATGGGCCCAGCCGCTCCGTGGCATGTGGGATCTTCCCGGACCGGGGCACGAACCCGTGTCCCCTGCATCGGCAGGCAGACTCTCAACCACTGCGCCACCAGGGAAGCCCTAAAATATATTTTTCAAATAAAAATTCTATAGGAAAATTTGGGAGATTATGAGCCATAAACATTTTAAGCATCTTTCTTTAATTATAATTTCCATGCAAATTCCATAATTAAAGTGTACAACATAAATGTATAGTTGGATGGATTTTGACAAATTTGTGTAATCGTGAAATAAGCACCACAATCTAGACTTAGAACACTTTCATTATTCCAAAACGTTCCTTATTATCCCTTTGCACTCAGTCCTCACAAGCACTCCTCACTCCAGGCAGCCCCTGCTCTGTAATACTTGAAAATTCTGGTCTTTAGGTCTAGTAATACTACTAGGTAGACACTCGTAGCTCATTGTGGTTTTAATTTGCAATTCCCTTATTACTATTGATTTTGAGCATCTTTTTATGTGCTTATTTGCTTTTGTAATACATTCTTTGGCTAGATATGCATTCAAGTCTTCTACCCATTATTAACAGGTTGTTTTCCTTCTAGGAATAAACATTTTAAATCGGACCTATTTGACTGCAGTAATGGAACAAACTACTTGAATAAAATCAAAAAAGACACATTGGCAATATTGCCTTCCTTGACTGTCAAACGCTTTACTTGAAATATTTAAGTAGACTTTCTTTTAGAGTTTAAGTTTCATGTTTCATTGAACACTGTTCCAGATGTTCATGGGGTACCTTGGTGTGGGGTTTGGGAGTGGCAGGTAATACATTTTTGCTGTTTTAAACTGATAATTTTGTTGTAGTTAGTTATGCAGCAATAAAATACAAACTTGGTAGAAATGAAAACAAAAATAAACAAATGGGACCTAATCAAACTTATAAGCTTTTGCACAGCAAAACCATGTACAAAGTGAAAAGACAACCTACAGACTGGGAGAAAGTATTTGCAAATGACGCAACCAAGAAGTACTTAATTTTCAAAATACACAAACAGCTTATATAACTCAATAAAAAGAAACAAACAACCCAATCAAAAAATGGGCAGAAGATCTAAATAGACATTTTTCCCAAGAAGACAGAGATGGCCAGCAAGCACAAGAAAAGATGCTCAAAATCGTTAATTATTAGAGAAATGCAAATCAAAACTATAATGAGATATCACCTCACACCAGTTAGAATGGCCACCATCAAAAAGTCTACAAATAATAAATGCTAGAGAGGGTGTGGAGAAAAGGGAACTCTCCTACACTGTTGGTGGGAATGTAAATTGGTGCAGCCACTGTGGAGAAGAGTATGAAGATTCCCTAAAAAACTAAAAACTGAGTTACCATATGATCCAGTAATTCCATTCCTGGGCATATATCCAGAAAATATAAAAGCTCTAATTTGAAAAGATACACACACACCAATGTTCACAGTGGCACTATTAACAATAGCCAAGATATGTAAGCAACCTAAGTGTCCATCAACAGATGAATGGATATGGGACCTTCCCAGTGGTGTGGTGGTTAAGAATCCTCCTGCCAATGCCGGGGACATGGGTTCAAGCCCTGGTCCAGGAAGATCCCACATGCCGAGGAGCAACTAAACCCATGTGCCACAACTACTGAAGTACACACACCTAGAGCCCATGCTCCACAACAAGAGAAGCCACTGCAATGAGAAGCCCACGCACCACAACAAAGAGTAGCCCCCGCTCGCTGCAAATAGAGAAAGCCTGCATACAGCAACAAAGACCCAACACAGCCAAAAATTAATTAATTAATTATTTAAAAGATGAATGGATAAAGAAGATGCAGTATATACATACACTGGAATATTATGCAGCCATAAAAAAGAATGAAATAATGCCATTTGCAGCAATCTGGATGGACCTAGAGATTATCATACTAAGTGAAGTCAGTCAGACAGAAAAAGATGAATATATGATATCACTTATATGTGAAATCTAAGAAAGAGTACAAATGAACTTATTTACAAAATAGAAACAGACTCACAGACATAGAAAACAAACTTATGGTTACCAAGGGGAAGGGGAGGAGGGATACACTGGGAGTGTGAGATTAACACACGCACACAAACACACAGAAAATAAACAACAGAGATTTACTGCACAGCACAGGGAAGTATATTCAATATCTTGTAATAAAATATAATAGAGAAGAATATAAAAAAGACTATAAATATATACATATATATGTATAACCGAATCTTGTAACTTTGCCGTACTCCTGAAACTAACACAATATTGCAAATCAACTATACTTCCATTAAGAAAAGAATACAAATTCAGGCAAGATAGATATTTTTTTTTTTTTTTTTTTTTTTTTTGCGGTATGCGGGTCTCTCACTGTTGTGGCCTCCCCCGTTGCGGAGCACAGGCTCCAGACGCGCAGGCTCCGGACGCGCAGGCTCAGCGGCCATGGCTCACGGGCCCAGCTGCTCCGCGGCATATGGGATCCTCCCAGACCGGGGCACGAACCCGTATCCCCTGCATCGGCAGGCGGACTCTCAACCACTTGCGCCACCAGGGAGGCCCAAGATAGATATTTTTTAATCTTTCAAGCCTTACAGTCCTATTGCAACTATTCAGCTTTTTGGCAGTAGTGCAAAATCAGCCACAGACAATACATAAGTAAGTATGTATGGCTATATACCAATACATTTTTATTTACAAATAATGTTGAAAGTTTATTTAGCTCATGGGCCACTGTTTTCAGACTCCTAATGTAGAAAATCTAGGGGGCTGTAGATATTAAGCAGTTTTTGCTTTAACCCAACAAAAATAGGATACCATTGGATGGCTTTAGCATGGGGATAAATTGTTAGGTTTACATTTTGAAGATCACTCTACCTAAGATTGTAATAATGTATAAGAAAATGGAGTAACTCAGAGTGCAAACTATAGAATAATTTGTTGGTTACTGCAGTTGAGAGATTTTGCTAGGAGGATGATGGTTAGAAGGGTGACAGAGAGGGAAAGAGGTCAGTCTGTGTGTGTTTATGTGTGTGCACACAAATGCATTAAACCCTCCATCAGGACAGCAACTGTACACTTTTTGACATTTTCTTTTCTATGAATAAACAGATTCTGCAACATCTGTAACATAATTCTAAAGACAGAGGCAGAGCTTTATCTATGAGAATGGCATTGGAGTGATTAAATGATTTCCGGTACACAGTGGATTTATTTGAGTTATAGGGAACAGAATAGCTCTACTGACCGGGTGATTTAATGTTTTCTTCCGAACAACTTGCAAAACATTATGAGATGGTGAGAATGATATCACCAGAGGCATTTTGAAACTGCCTGAAATTGATCGCTGCTAGACAATAGCTTCCTTTTTGCCTTGCTTCTTCTCAGACAGTCTGCTGTTTGAAAAACTATTTTTGAAAGACTTTTTATTGGAATGCTTTCTTATGCACTGAATGGTCTCTTATGTAACAAAGCACCCAGCTCAGTGACATACACACAGTAGGCATTAAGTAAACGTTAGCGGCTCGATCTCACTTGGTTGAAACAAAGTCATTTTTATATTAAGTCTGGGTTTAAAATACTAGAGCAAAGTCCAGAATTACAGTAAATACCAAGTTATATAGATTCAACATTATTTTTCTTCACAGGGAAATTCAAAACTATATAAGACATTTCTCCCTGCATCTCTCATGTTTCCACATGTGCTGCTGGTGCCACAGTTCATGCTTGAACACATTACCTGGGCCATTACTCAGAGTTGTGTCTGCAGCAAGGGGTGAGGTAGCATCTCCCCTGGGGACAAAGGTTTACTTGTCTCCTGCTTGCTATAAAATGGTAGGCTTTGTAAGCTCAGTGTTTCCCTTCTGCATTAGAACCCTCTGTGTAGCAGGCATCTGTCTAGACCGTCTGTGTGGGATTTGCGGGGCAAGCAGAACTGATACAAACGTGTGGATACTCATGTGACTTACTGTGCCATGAGTGATTAAGTCCTTTGTCTCTGACCAAGCAGTTTCATGTCTTCTGCCAGCATCTATTAAAAAAAAGTATCAGGCTCAACTTACTAGATTTTAAATAAGGTATAATCAAATCCTAGTCCTCAGGAAAATGCTTTAAGTTTTATATTGTGCATAGATATTCCATATTGAATACTTCTAATTATATACACTAAAAGAGGGAAACTATTTATAATTATACATATATATATATACACGCACACACAAATACATATGTCTGTTTAGCTTTATTCCCTTATTAAAATTCATCATCGTGAAAATATACTATTTTATGCTAATGACATTTCCCCAAATATTTATGAAATAACATTGCTGTTAATGACATAAATGATGATAATAGCTTTATGGCTTTCACAACACTTTTTTAAAGCTTGCTTTTGATTCTCAAACTTTGAGGCCTGTATGAAGTATATTATTACTCCAAATATAAATTAAAAGGTTTCTATAATTTTTTCAAGTAACTGTAATGTTTAAAACCTATACTTATAATTTGAAATTGTCCATTCTATACTGTTCAAAATATCATTCAAAATATAGTACACTGAAAAATAATTATTTCAAGATGATTCATTTAGTCATTCATTCAAAATATTTCTTCAAACTTATTGCATGACTTATACAGTATATATTGTGTGTTTGTGTGTCTATAAAAGAGAGAGAATAAGCAATTGCACGCAGTACATAGTATACACAGGTAGGATGAGGACAATTGGTTAAAATGCCTGGTTCCCTTTTATAGTATTACCATATTAATTTTTGGTTATTAGACTCAAACATGTTTATTTAAATAATTTTGGGAACTTTAACTACATCGTCAGTGTCTTAGATGGGGACAGAAAAGAGAATAGGGTAGGATCAGGAATGGAGTTGGCTGAGAATCATGAACTCATATAGAGACCCCGGTATCAGAATCTCAGACTGAATCAAACCTCAGATTCCTCTGTTGCCTTGTGAGAGAAAAATCACAACATTTATTTAAAGTGCATATATAAATAATATCCCTACATAAATCGTAAAGCTCTGAATAACATGTTTAAAGTTTATGTGTAAACTCTGTATGATCTTTATTGTGAAGGCCTTGACTTCCTTCTTAATACACAGATTGGAATCCTCAATTGTCAAACTAAGAGACAACTGAAGATGAATAAGTTGGTGTCTTGGTCAGAGGTGAACATCTGCTAATCTTTCAGGTCTTGGTGCCTAGCACAGTGCCTTGACAAAGAGAAGGTACACACACATACACACACGATATAAAAAGAGAAAGGAAAGAGTGAGAGTAGTAAAATTGAATGAAGAGGTCAAGAAGACTCTTCTTAAAGATAACCGATGAAGCAAGCATGAGCCTTAGACAACCTTTGGATGGATTACTCTCAGGCTATCAAAAGACAACACAGTCAGAAAATAATCATACAAGAATTATTATAAAACTCTGTAGGGCTTCCCTGGTGGCGCAGTGGTTGAGAGTCCACCTGCCGATGCAGGGGACACGGGTTCGTGCCCCGGTCCTGGAAGATCCCACATGCCGCGGAGAGGCTGGGCCGGTGAGCCTTGGCCACTGAGCCTGCGTGTCCGGAGCCTGTGCTCCGCAACGGGAGAGGCCACAGCAGTGAGAGGCCCGCGTACCACAAAAACAAACAAAACAACTCTGTAATCACAAGGTGCAAAGGAGAAGTAGAAATCAGGTAAGTTGGCTGGGGTAGGGAAGGCAAATTACATTGTAAATTTAAAAAGGGACTAAAGAAGAATTAAGAGAAAGAAAATAGGAAAAAGAAAAATGAAGAAAGGCAGAGAGGGAGGCTGGAAAGGGAAGAAGGGAAGAAAGAGAAAGGAAGGAAGAGAAAAAGAGAAAGGAAGGAAGGAAAGGAGGGGGGAGAGAAAGGAAGGGAGGAAGGGAGGGAGGGAGGGAAAAAGAGAAGGAAAGAAGCGGGGGAGTCAAACTTATTTAGTCCAGCTTCACTTTCTTCCTATATGATTAGTAAATCAACTAGAGATTCTGTTTGAACCTTTCAGCAGGAGAGGAGGGGAGAAATGGCTGTTTTTTATACACTTGACTTAACCACGCCTGCCATTTCACTGGCAGTCTCTGCATATTCCCCTGACAGCACCTGGAGAGGGTGCCTGTAGAACACCAAAAGGGTGGTGGGAAAATATGACATGTGACACCAGGGCAAGATCTGATCCTCAACAAATGAAATCTGTCAGCCATCTCCTCAAAGGCTGCCACCTTTCATATCCCTGCTTGGCTGAGCTAGCTTTTTACAGGGACTTATTGTATTATTCAGCTGGTTTGATTTTCCTTTTTATGACAACCCTCCCCTGGAGACCATCCATCTCTTTACAATCTTGGAGAACGACTCTAAGTGAATGGCATTTCAATGTAATTTATAACCCTCTACTGTAAACACATATATGGGTTGTATCTTAGAACTGGAAAGAATGCGAATGGCTAGCCTTGGGTCACTATTACTTTGGATGAAATTAGTACAAAAACACTGAAGGAATTTAGATGGGCAAACTGAATGTAGATGAAAGGAAGAACAAAAAACAAACAAAAAACAAGCAAACATAAACACCCAGAATGAAAAATGGAAAGATTAAGTCCCAGTTTTCTACGGTCATTAGTTAGCTTTGTATTCATAGACTTCACAGGGAGCTAGGAGGAGTGTGTAAAACAATCTATAATTCAGAGTTATTAACAAAGTTGTAGAAAACAGCATCCAGAACTGTAACATTTTAAAGATACAAGAAACCTTAAGACGTACCTAATTCTTTTGGAAGACTCAAATTGTTAATATCTCAATTCTCCCATAGATTCATGACTGCTCCAATCAAAAAAAAAAAAAAAAGGGGGGGCTTCCCTGGTGGCGCAGTGGTTGGGAGTCCGCCTGCCGATGCAGGGGACATGGGTTTGTGCCCCGGTCCGGGGAAGATCCCACATGCTGCGGAGCAGCTGGGACCGTGAGCCGTGGCTGCTGAGCCTGCGCGTCCGGAGCCTGTGCTCCGCAGCAGGAGAGGCCACAACAGTGAGAGGCCCGCATACCGCCAAAAAAAAAAAAAAAAATACAGGCTTTTTATTTGTAGATGCTGACAAGATGATTCTCAACTCATCTAGGAATGCAAACACTCTAAGAACAGCCAAGACAATCTTGAAGAACAAATTCAAGGGTCCAGTACCTGATTTTAAGACCTTCCCTAGGGCTTCCCTGGTGCCGCAGTGGTTGAGAGTCCGCCTGCCGAGGCAGGGGACACGGGTTCGTGCCCCGGTCCGGGAGGATCCCACATGCGAGGAGCGGCTGGGCCCGTGAGCCATGGCCGCTGAGCCGGCGCGTCCGGAGCCTGTGCTCCGCAATGGGAGGGGCCACAGCAGTGAGAGGCCCGCGTACAGAGAAAAAAAAAAAAAAAAAAAGACCTTCCCTAACCGTAACAGTAATTCAGAGAGCATGGGCAGCGGCGGCAGAGGCCCTGCACGCCAGCCCGCTCTTCCCTCCGTGGTTTCTCTCTGCTCTCACCGGGAGCACCGCCTGCCCCGGTCCGGATCCTCTGGGCCCGACCCCTCCCCACAGCGCTCAGTGAGCACGCAGGGCGCCCCGCCCATCTGCAAAGAAGTACGGTACCCGCTTAGGAACATACAACGAGGGTCACTTGATTTGCAGCAAAGTTTCCAAGGGGAAAGCAAAGTCTTTTCAATAAAAGAAACTAAACTGCTGTTAGATAACTAAGCGCGAAACTTCTGGGTCATAAAATATGCTTAACTTTATAAGAAACTGCCGAAGAGTTTGACCAGCTGATAATATCAGGAGAATTCCTAATGTCTCCCTCATTATTGCCAACATTTGGTATTGTCCGCCTATCCCTTCAGGCCTTTTGGGCCTTTGGGGTGGTTGGCCCGTGCTACCACGTTGTGATTTTCACAAGCTGTTTCTCATGAGGCTGATCACCTTCCCTGGGCTTATTAGCCCTTTGAATCTCCACATGTGTGAAATGCCTTCAAGTAGTATGCCCACTCTTCTATTGGGTCGTTCATCTTTTCCTTAAGGATTCATCAGAGTTATTTTATATATTCTGAAAATAAAATATGTACTGTGACCATCTTCCCCCATTCTATTGGATTGTTTGGTCATTCTGACAATAGAAAAAAAAAAAAGAGGCCAAGGCTAGCACAAGAAATGTCACGATGATTGATAATAGTCCTCAGAGCAATGGAAAAGCAAAAACAGAATTAAGAAGAACAAATGGCTGCCTGATTGTCTCCCTTTGCAGAAGTACCTGCTTGCAGTTTTGTTGTCAGAGCTGCTCCAGGTCTTTGCTCACAACCCTCCAACCCCACCTTTAGCTAGAGTTAACCTAAATCTTTAAGCCAAAGGGTCCAGAGATAAGGGAAGCTACAAACAACAACAATAAAACCAGCTGGGACGAAGATGGCGATGAATCTGACCTCCAACAGACCCTGAGTCTCATTATATGTTGATTTTACTCCACTAGCATACTAAAGGGCACACCTACCAGCAGCCGTGACCAGACCCAAAAAGGATAGAAAGGGAGTGGCACCCCCCTCCCTGGAAAAACTTTGCCTCTTCCCTGTAGACTAATGCATATGCCTCCCCATCATTAGCCTCATGCCTCTCCCCTTTGTCTTGACTTTTAAAAATTAAATCCGTCTTGCCACGTGGGCGAGATGTTGATCTATGAACTTAGTTCCTGCTTCTCTGTTCTTTGGCGGCTGAATAAAGCTTGTGCTGTGTTGCTCTCAGCTTAGGTTTTGTTATTCGACTGCTTGAACGTGATGGGAAAAAGAACCCGTCCCCACCAAGGCAAGAGAGCCTTGGCCAGGCTAGGGCAAGATCAGGGTGCTTATGACTTAATTCGGTAACAGTTTGACATTTGGAAAGTACTGAACCAAAATAACTGTTACAGCTACCCACCAACCAATCAGAACTGAATGGCTTTTTCACCTTGTTTGTGGTTTTTACCTTTATAGTCTCAGCCCCAGTGGTGGGCCTCACTTTGCAGTATCTGGCCTGACTGGGTCTCCCTGGGTTGCAAACCCGTTAAGGCCCTGGTGTTACTTTGCCTAACAGTAAAGTTGCCCGTCAGGGCTTTTCTTTCAGTTGACAACTCTGTTAATGGATCCTTTGAATACATTGAAGTTCTCAATTTTCGTATAATCTGATATATTCACTTTTTTCTTTAATGTTCAACAATTTTACTGTCCCATTCAGAACATCTTTAATCCTCTCCAAAGAAATAATGATGTTCTCTTATGTTTCCTCTGGAAGCTTTATTATTCTCCCTTCATATTTAGTTCTACAATATATCTAGAATTAAATATTTGTTTATAATAAGCAAAGGTACTTACATGCGAGACTTGTCCTGGGCCACCTTTTTTTGTGTGTGTGTGTGGTACGCGGGCCTCTCACTATTGTGGCCTCTCCCGTTGCGGAGCACAGGCTCCGGACGCGCATGCTCAGCGGCCATGGCTCACGGCTGGGCCACCTTTTGAGAGGAGGAGATCTCCGCACCCACCTACAAGAATCTTAAATGTTTGCATGGAGGCTTTAACTAGGTTCAGTCAGGTATTCAATGCAGATGATCTCAATGACACATTACTCTCTAAAAGCTATATTCTTAAACTGGCTACAGCTGTGGAAACAGTGGGCGGAACTACATTCCAAAGGCAGGGTGTGTATGGAGCCTCTGATTGCCTGAGGCCAGTGGGCAGGTTCACCGGAGGTCATGTCCTGTCAGTAACCTCCTCCAACAATGGCAGGGGTACAATATACTTTTTCTTTCTCCTTTGATTGTCCAAGTGACCCAGCACCATTTATTGAAAAGGTTTTCCTCCCTTGCACTTTAGTATTGTTTTTAGAGAATGCTAAAAAGAGGCCAGAAGGATATTAACTTTATATAGATAGTGCATATGACTTCATCTAGATAAAGTAAAACTCCATTGAGCCATGGACCAAATGTTAGTGCAACTTACTACTTGTAAGTTATACTTCAATACAGAAATAATTGTTATGTATATTGATATTCATGTAATATTGGCAAAGATGCTTTAAGTTAATGATATTACGTCTTTCAACTCTTAGGTTAGGTAAGGTTAAACAAGGTGCTTCTAAATGGATGAAAAACAGGTTAAGTTAATAACAATTTGTTAAGCTTAGTAAAACTTCTTTGATGCACTTTCCAGAAACTGAGGAAAGTAATGACTCCGTTGACTAGAAAATTAATTTTCTTGCAAATCAGATGATTTTCAGTACTTTTCTCCAACAAAATAATAGGTGTACGTAATGGAGGTATCTACTGACAGATCATTGAACATTTTTTGGTGATAGAGGATTATGAAATTTTTTAATAGCAACTTGAAAGGGGCTTGCCAAATTGAGTGATTTTATATGGCAAAACTCCTTTTATTCCCTTCTATTTATCTGTGAACATGCATACTCAGCATTTATCTCTGTTTAAAAAAAAAAAGTTTAACTGGTGTTGGTCTTTGTCCCATTCTACTGAGAAAAAATATCCTTCTGTGAATAAATGATTTATTTGATAAAAAGTTCCTTTCATAGTAAGAATCCAATTTAGCAAAAATATTTTTATGTGATTAAGGTTGGAAAAAATTTATACAAATATTTTTATATTAATTGCAATATTAATCTAATTTAGTTCAAAGACTTAGAACCTTTTAGCTGTAGGATGCTACAATATAAAAATATTTCATGTGCATAATTTATAAATATCTTACAAATGCATTTTATTATAAAGTATGGTATGATGAAAAATAAAATACTTTCCAGGATAAACAATTACATTAGGATAAACATTTTTAAAACAGTGGGGAAAAAAATGAGTTCAAGTAGGAAAAAAATAAAACTCTGTTAAAGAAAAGTTTTCTTGTTAATTTATAAAATGATTGATGGTGGTGTGATATTGTGATTTGTAATAAGAAATATACACTTGGTTTTCATCCCCATTTCTGGCACAGATCTCCTAAGCACTTGGAATTTAATAAAAGTGGCTTTCGTTATATTCGTGAGGTGACTTTTGGAACTCACTTATGGGTGGGTGGCGGTTGCCAGGGGAACCAACTCTGTGGTTAGAGGTTGAAGCTTTCAGTTCACCCCCTGACCTCCAAGGAGGGGAAAGGGGCTGGAATTTGAATCAGCTGCCAGCGCCAATCATTTAATCAATCATGCATATGTAATAATGCTTCCATAAAAAGCCTGAAAGACAGGGTTTGGAGAGCTTCTTGTAGACATTCAGGGAGAGTGGTGCCTTCAGAGAGAGCAAGGAATCTCCTCACCCTTTCCCCATACCTGGTCCTGTGCATCTCTTCCATCTGGCTGTTCCTGAATTATATCCTTTTATAATAAACTGGTAATCTAGTAAGTAAAATGTTTCTCTGAGTTCTGTGAGCGGCTCAAGCAAATTAATGGAACCCGAGGAGGGGGTCATGGGGACCTGTGATTTATAGCTTGTGAGTCAAAAATACAGGTGACTACCTGGGCTTTTGACTGGTATCTGAAGTGTGCGTGTGTTGTGCAGGGGAGTATGGCGAGGAGGGGCAGTCTTGTGGGACTGAGCCTTTTACCTATCAGATCTGACACTGTCTCTGGGCAGGTAGTGTCATAGCTGGGTTGAATTGTAGGACCCCCAGCTGGTGTCCGAGAATTGCTTATTGGTGATGTGGAAACCCCCCTTTCCACACGCTGGAATTGGGTCCAGGAACCCCAAAAAAATGGTTATCAACTTGCTGTAAGGTTTTCATGTCATTGAATATATTTTTAAGATTAATCTACATGTCTTTTTAAAATTTCAGCATTAAAATATGCCAGGAAGTCCAACATTTATAATTGCCTACACTTAAAGTTAAATGTTTTGTGTCAATTTAAATATTTGCGAGAGGTTGAGGTTTTCAAAATTCATTTGGAAATGCAGGAACAAAAAAAGTCTGAAGAGCACTGTCCAAGAACATAAGAGCAGCCATGTAGAAATTGTCAGTGTGTAGACTTTGGACGGCACGGAGTCCCTGCTCTCAGACACTGTCCTTCCAGGGTTACTCTGCCACTTTGAGGATGAAATTCACACAAGAACATAATAGGCATGATATGACCTCACCGGCTTCTGCAGCCTCATTTCCTGAGTGGTGTTTTCCAGTCATGTAGATTGATCCACGAAAATAGGATGTTTGGTACTTCTCTGAAAGGACCCTCCACATTTCCCAGAGGGCTTGTTATTTCTGTCTCCACTCTTAATGGACAGGCAAAAAAACTCCTACTCCTCAGAACTCAGGCCTCAGTATCATTTTCTCCTCTGGAAATATCCCTGGGAAATCACATAAAGATTTATACTTTTGTCAGGATTAGAACCCTTATTGAGTTAAATGTTTGTTTTCACCAGTGTCAAAGTCCATTAATTCCTTCAGAGCAGATTTTTTTTTTTTTTTTGCTTTTAAACTTTGAGCTTTTACACATTATCTATTATATAGTGCATAAATGATTGTAGAATGAATGAATTTAAGAAGAAACAAACATTGAATCGACTTTTCTTTTTCAATAGAGACAAGTAGATTCATTTGAAATAACTGAGGAAGATACGTCTGGATTACCTGAAAATCTTAACTTTATAATATCTAAAAGGTAAATCTCTATTTTATTTTTTAAAGAAGTTATTTAAGAAATACTATATAAATGGAATATCTGAGACATGTTATTAATTGTAGAATTTAAAACCTGATAATTCTGTAGCTATTACTCCTTTATTTTCTTAGTAAATATGTCTTCCTAAGGTGACAGTATGTCTCAGTATGTTGAGATAGCCTCTGCAAACATACTGACTCTACAATTTTCGGTACAGTGTCTGTACTGATTATCAGAAATCACAACACTGTGCTGTCTTAAATATCCTGTCTAGTTGGAAAATCTATAATGGAATGATTCAGTTCACTCACGACTGAGCAAAATATTGATATAATCAGTAAGCCATAGCAATCTTAAAAATAAAACAAAACGAAAAACCAAAAAAAGTTGGGCAATCCTCCTTTATTTCTAGATTTGAGGACTGACTGGCTGACAGAATGGCTGATTGATTGGCAAAGGGCTTGGATGCCTGGCTGCCAAGCCGAAGTGAGACATTCATTGACTTGCTCAATCACTGCCTGGCTCAAAGGTTTACTGGCTGGTTGACTGGCAGACAGACTAGTTAACTTGCTAGCTGACTGGTTGACTACCTTCATGGATGGTCAGCTGACTAGCTAAGTATCTGATTAAAGGGATGACCAATTACACAGCTGCCTGATGCACTGGCTCAGAGGCTGGTTGGGTGATGGTCTAACTGACAGTTTGCATGACTAAATTAATAGCCAATGCACAGGAATGCACATTTTCTGGAGATGTTTTCAGCTGCATACTCATACCATACTCCCTTGGAATCCAAGGTTATGTAGAAATCCTGACCATGTTTGTGATGTCTGGAACTGCATAAAATTCACAGTTCCATTTCAGAAGACTTATTACACCTGAGCAACTCCAACTTCTGATGTTTAATATTCCACAACCAGAGACCATTAGGGAAGAATTAGGGGCTCTGTCTACAGATAGTTAGATGTGCTAAGGCAAAAATAAAAATAATCCCTGTTGTCTTTGCAACAATCTGGAGGAGGTCAGCCTTAGTTGATGAGGGTGCAAATGATTATTAGTTAGCTGTTTCCCAGGAATCAGTAGTTTCTTTTTCTTGATGCATGTTAGTAAGATGGGTAATAAATTTTCCTATGACAACAGAGATCATATAACCAGACCCCACTGTATCTCTCAAGTAGTGAATCTTGTTTAAAAAATGATTAAAGGCAATCATCCTTCCATTAAAAAACTGCTCCCCATCCTGTGTTCTGATAAGACTATGTATCGCTGTCCTGTGCCCACCTACCACCTGATGATTCTGGGCCAAACTCTCTTTCCAAGGAGTTAGAACATAGATTTAACAAGATAGATTATACTACGTTCTTTTTTTTTTTTTTTTAAGAAGATGTTGGGGGTAGGAGTTTTTATTAATTAATTAATTTATTTTTGCTGTGTTGCGTCTTTGTTTCTGTGCGAGGGCTTTCTCTAGTTGTGGCAAGCGGGGGCCACTCTTCATCGCGGTGCGCGGGCCTCTCACTATCGCGGCCTCTTGTTGCGGAGCACAGGCTCCAGACGCGCAGGCTCAGTAGTCGTGGCTCACGGGCCTAGTTGCTCCGCGGCATGTGGGATCCTCCCAGACCAGGGCCCGAACCCGTGTCCCCTGAATTAGCAGGCAGACTCTCAACCACTGCGCCACCAGGGAAGCCCCTATACTACGTTCTTAATGAGGAATTTTCCAGCTCTGAGGACCAGTTTGGCATCAAGTTTCTGAGGGCTCTTTTCCCTGTCATGGGTGCTTGCCTAAGGAAATAAAGCCAATAAAAAGAAACAAGAGCTGAGAGAGAGAGAGGGAGGAGGAGAGGAGAGGAGAGGGGATTCTGAAATGTTCTATTTATGTATACTCAAATCTGCCATCAGACTTCCCAATAATCTAATTCAGTATGTGGTAAGTTTTCCCTTACCCTGAGCTAGTTTTTTAATTTTGTCACTTATAATAAGAAGAATTCTGAATAAAATAGAACCCCAGTTTCATTAAATTAATGTTGACATATTGATTCATCATTTTAATAATATTTTATTAAACACAGAGTGCAGGGCCTCCCTGGTGGCGCAAGTGGTTGAGAGTCCGCCTGCCGATGCAGGGGATACGGGTTCGTGCCCCGGTCTGGGAGGATCCCATGTGCCGCGGAGCGGCTGGGCCCGTGAGCCATGGCCGCTGGGCCTGCGCGTCCGGAGCCTGTGCTCCGCAACGGGAGAGGCCACAACAGTGAGAGGCCCGCATACCGCAAAAAAAAAAAAAAAAAAAAAAAAAAAAAAACACAGAGTGCAGGTAATATAATAGTGTAGACATTATTTTAATGGGAGGCTATATAAAGAAAAGATAAATATCGTTATCACTAAAATATAAAAATTCAAAAAATTTAGGAAAAGTAAATGTCACTATCACAAAATACATATCATTAGCAGACCCTATCAAAAAATAGAAGTGATATACTCAAGAGCCTTGACAAGTTTGACAAAACCTTTGTGACAAAAATATTTTCCATAAGACTATTCCTCTTCATTTTTTTGACGATTCAGATGAAGCCACCCATTGGCAATGAATTCAGTGAAGGAATGTTATTATCTTTGTTTCTTTCCTGAATAAATTAAAATATCTAAAGATGAATCAACATAACAAAATCACTGACTTTGCAGATATATTTCTACTCTCTGCAATATCCTCTCAAAATATCTCTCTCCACGTGTTATTGTGTGATATTTCATCAGTATTTCTAAATCACTTTAGTAAACTGTTTCAGAACTTATTGCAATTTACTAGGATAATTGTTGTTTATATGTTTTTGTGTGTGTCCCACTAACTATGACATCCTCTAGGAGAGAAGGGATTTTACATCTTGTATTTCTCAAAGATTTGTCCAGTATTCAATTTATATCAGGTGGTCAATAAATTCTAATTATATATTTGAATAAATAAAATATGTTCGTTCAAAAGCCAGACATTGAGCCCCACTCCTTCAATTGCTCCTTTCTTTCAGGATTATGGACAAAAGAAAATTTAGCTAATGATAAATATCTATGTAATTCATAATGGATATAGTCTTTTTGCTTTTCTCAATTTCTTATTTTCTTGAATTTGTTAAGAATTAAAGTCTCGAGAAAACTTTAAAACCTTGTATCTTTCTATTAGTGTGGACAACTAGCATTCAGTAATATTTAATTAGGTATCAAATGATCTTTGTGTCCTTAAATTATTTGAACTCATGGACAATATAGCAAATCATATATTGTGTATGACTCATGTAGACTCATAACATATGTAGACTCATATATGGTGATGAATCCAGAAGAAATAAGCAGCATTAATTGTAACAACTTTATAACTGTCATCATTTTATAATATGTAGATCAAATTAGGCCAAGTTTTTATCTATATCTCAGTTTTCCAGCATATTTAATAAGGATGTACTAAATGTAATTTAAGGTTCTCACATCTATGACCTTAATGATGCCTGAAACCAGCGTGGTGCATACATTCTGCTAGTTACACCAAGATATTTCCTTTCATCCATCCATCTTATCAGTAAACCTAGTTTTTCCTTTTGGTTTCCTTTTTTGTTTTGTCTCCCTTATCATTCCTTAATAGTTATCCCCAGCCTAAGCCAGAATGATGTTGTAGCTGAGAGCATGGGTTCTGGCCTAAATTTGAATCCTAGACCTATTAGTTGCTAGATACATGAACTCAAACATTTTCCATAGTCTCCCTGGGATTCAATTTTTCAATTTGTAAAATTGGGATAAGAAGTAAAATCCCACTGGATTTGTGGGGTGGATAAAATAGGTATGTATGTAGATATGTATATATAAAGCAGTTAGAATAATTTCTGGTACCTGGTAACTACTGTATAATCATTTGTTATGTAATTGTAATTATAATAACTCCTATTTTAGCTTAATAACCAGAAACTGGAGCTGGAGGAATAGGGACTACAATTCAAGGAAACAAAAATAAAGGAAAAGACAAATAAAAATTAATAAAGCAGAAAAGAAGGGAGAGCCAAGATCAAGGGAAGGCCTTCTGAGAGGCTGCATTTAAGTTAAGGAAAGAGAAAGAATATTTGAGCTGGCTTTACCTCTCATTTGTCAAAAGTTAATCCCTGTGGCACTAACTCCCTTATACTTCTAAGTTGTGTTTATTTGGACACCGAAGGCGTTACATACTCAGTATCAGTAATGCCATCCTGGGACAAAAAGAATAAAGGTATGCTACCCATACAAAAAGTGCAAGAGTATGTGACTCATACAAAAGATATAACAAGTTAATAATTAGAATGTTCTTTCCCTTGAAATAAACAAAATTTACCCAAAAGGAATTCAATCACCATTTGTGGAATGTGTTCTAAGTTCCAGGCAAGACATTTTTTTTTTTATATTTATTTTTAGCTGCGTTGGGTCTTCGTTGCTGCCCACGGGCTTTCTCTAGTTGTGGAGAGTGAGGGCTACTCTTCGTTGCACTTCATGGGCTTCTCATTGCGGTGGCTTCTCTTGTTGTGGAGCACAGGCTCTAGGTACGCAGGCTTCAGTTCTTGTGGCACATGGGCTCAGTAGTTGTGGCTCATGGGCTGTAGAGCGCAGGCTCAGTAGTTGTGGTGCACGGGCTTAGTTGCTCTGTGGCATGTGAGATCTTCCCAGACCAGGACTCGAACCCATGTCCCCTGCATTGGCAGGCGGATTCTTAACCACTGCGCCACCAAACAAGACATTTTAAAGCATGCTCACATTTAATATTCCCAGTAACCTCAAAAAAGATTTATTAAAATTCCCACATTTAGGTAAAGAAAACAACTGTATGATAGGATAGATGAATTTCTAAGAATCTGCAATTATTAATTGGGATAGAATTTTAAGACGAGGTTTGCCTAACTCTGAATCTTATTCTTTAACAAAACATCACATTGCTTCCCAGTTATAAAAGCACTCACTGTTATTTTAAGAAAAGTAAATTCAAGAGAAAGGAGTTGACCCTTGTAAAAAAAAAAAAACCTTTGAAAATTTCAATTAGATATATTTATGAGGAGGCTTGAATAAGGGCTAATGAATAAGGTCTTTTCCCCTTGTCTTAAATGATCATTTCCCAAGGCTTCCTTCAAATAGCTTGAGTCATTTCTGTCTGAGTGGTTCTTGGCAGAAGAAATGAAAGAGCTTCAGGATGACACAGTTCAAGAGTTACTGCATAAATCAGCAAGCATGAACGATCCCATTATCTGGTCATGGATCCCTGGCTGCAAGGAGTTTTTGCTAAAGGTAAATCCACAAATACATCAACATAGAGAGGAGCTTCTAAAAGTCAAGGCCTGATTCCAATATAAGATGACAAGATGTGTGCGGTGACACAGGACAAATTGGAGTCCTCTGTAGTAGAAATCTATCTCTTCAGATACAGCTAACTTCTCTTTGCTCTGATATAAAGGTGACAAGAGAATGCCACAAAGCAGATAGAAGTGAGAGGTCCAAGTAATATTAGGAAGAATATGCAGATACTCAGGGGGCATGAAACACCTCAGCTCAGGTGTCTAGGCCAATGAAATAAAGCAGAACACTACATTATTAACTTAAGCATCTGGATTCATGAGCAGTCCTCCAAAATTTCATGTGTCAAGCATAGACCATAGATCTAATAATTTTCATAATCCAAATTGATTCGTATTTCAGATAACTTATTTATTTTCATCACTAAAGTGTGGATAACAGAGCTTGACATATCTCATTTTTTAGGATGAATTCAATTAGGTCTGGCATGAGAAATACTGACCCCAAAATATAAGCATTAGCTAAACTTTAATCAGGACATGTGATGCTCCAGGTTTTATGCTAAGTGATATATATGAGTTATCTTACTAAAAAATCACAAGTCTGTAAATTATCAATAGGTACATTTGCCATTCCCATTCAACTGATAAATCATGAATGGCTGCTAGGTAATATATACCCAGATCACAGCTCAATGAGTCTCATTCCAGTCAATAATTTTTTTTAAGATTTATTATTTATTTATTTATTTTATTTATTTGTGGCTGCATTAGGTCTTAGTTGTGGCACGTGGGACCTTCACTGAGGTGCGCGGACTTCTCTCTAGCTGTGGCCTGCAGGTTTTCTCTCTCTAGTTGTGGCACACAGGCTCCAGGGCACGTGGGCTCTGTACTTTGCAGTATGCGGCCTCTAGTTGAGGCGTGCAAGCTCAGTAGTTGTGGCATGCGGCCTTAGTTGCCCCACAGCATGTAGGATCTTAGTTCCCTGACCAGGGGTCGAACCCGCGTCCCCTGCATTGTAAGGTGGATTCTTTACCACTGGACCATAAGGGAAGTCCCGCAGTCAGTAATTTTTTTAAAAAGGTAACTAACATCCATTGATGGCCTTCTATATAATATGTCTTCTACTTAGGATGTCTCTAGTACTTTAATAATTCTTGTACTTTTTTTTCTTTGAATTATTGTCCTCTGTTTACAGGGTAACAAAGTTATGTTCATGAGGAATGATTAAAAATTTTGATATCACATAGACAGTAAGTGGCAAAAACTTTTTTTTTTTTTTTTTTTTTTTTTTTTTGCGGTACGCGGGCCTCTCACTACTGTGGCCTCTCCCGTTGCGGAGCACAGGCTCCGGACGCACAGGCCCAGCGGCCATGGCCCACGGGCCCAGCCGCTCCGCAGCATGTGGGATCCTCCCGGACCGGGGCACGAGCCCGTGTCCCCTGCATCGGCAGGCGGACTCTCAACCACTGCGCCACCAGGGAAGCCCCGCAAAAACTATTTTTTAAAACATTATTTCAAAGCCTATGCTCTTTTCACCCTTTCACAGTAAACAAGAAAGTGATTGGTGCCTGCTAAGTATTTGGTAAAAAGTGTTTATGCTACTTTCTTCTGTTCCAGATCTGTATTTTCAAATAAGAAAAACAAAGTTAGTTATTTTTTTTAAATTTTTATTGGAATATTGTTGATTTACAATATTGTGTTACTTTCTGCTGTGCAGCAAGGTGATTCAGTTATACATATACATATATCCATTCTTTTTCAGATTCTTTTCCCATATAGGTGATTACAGAATATTTGGGGGGGGGGTTCCTCTCTTATTTGTATCAATAAATGCAATGCCTGGCATACTGTAGACACTCAACATTAATTAAATGAGTGAATAAGCATGTAATAGCCTTTGGAGGGGTGGTGCATAATTCAGTGATGCAGAAAGTTTAATTTACTACGGAAACTCATGAACCTACTTCGTGAAAAGTGAGCAGTGAGGTTCCATTTCTTTTTCCCCACTTCTGCTTCTATATTGCTGTTTCAGGTGAAAGTCCTAGAGTCTATGGTCAACATCTGTGAAAGCTCAAATTCAAGTGAGAGCTCTATTTCACACATAGCATTTGGTGTTTCTTTTATTATATGTACTGCTCTATGATGATTAAAAGTGTTGCTGAATTTTTATGAAACGTTCTAGGAGTTTTAAAGTCATTAAGATATACCCTGAGTTCGATTTATGGTTTAGTTTGCCAGTAGTTTGTGATTCTTCTGACAACCTACTGTCTGGAGAACTGTCATTTGTTTGTTTGCTGTTAGGATATTTTGAAATTAAGTTTGTGCTATTTTCCAATGTCTTTTAATCAAGCTTTTAAACATAAAATACGCATATCAAGTTTTTTTTTAAGAAAACTTAAAAGTTGGGCACACAAGTTTGATTTTCTTTCTTAGGAAATATTATTAGGGCTAGTAAGGGCTCAGCACTGGCAGAATGTTGTGGCTAAGAGGATGTGTCTTGGAATTGCCTTGCCTGAGTTCAAGTTTGCCATTGTATATTGTAACCTTGGGCAAGTTATTTATACACTTTCTATCTCAGCTTCCTTCTCTATAAAATGGATTTGGTTGTATCATCTAACCCAAAGAGTAAATTTGCCACTACATGCAATGTACTTTAGAGTGTGCCTTGTTCAGAGTAAGTGCTCAATAAGCATTAGCTGTCTATTACCCTCTGTTAGAAATAACCAACACTCTCAAGGTTTTTTTTGGCCACAACGAATCCATTGTATATGTTTTCCACACTTGCTTAGATCCAGTAGTCATTTAAATTCATGAGCCTTGAACTTGGCTTGGGTATTTTGTTTTATTTCATTTTATTAGATTTGAGTTTCACGAGACTGGATTCATCATATCCTCAGTCTACAGTATACCTTTATCATCACACCATTATCACGGCACACCTTCTCATTTATTTTTTGCTTTCAAATCCAACCACTCTTCCCTTACATACCTTTATTAAAAAACTTCTCTCTGTAAATTTTAAAATGTTTTATTTTGGAATATTTTAAAACTTACAGAAAAGTTGCAAAATACTACAGAGAGTTCCTTTATACCTTTCACCCAGTTTCTCCTAGTGTGAAAAATCTTAAATAACCATATGAGAACTATCGAAAATAAATAAATAATACTGGAATGATACTGTTAAGTAACTATAAACTTTGTTCAGATTTTATCAGGGTTTCCATTAATATCCTTTTTCTGTTCTAACATCCAATCCAGGAGTCTTAATTCCTTTTATTGGAGAATGATGTTTTTAGAAAGTTAAATCTCTTGTGGCCCAATTTAGGCCTTAAAACAAAAATTCTATCCGTCTTTTGACAATTTTATATAGTTTTTTGGTTTGTTTTTGATGATCAGATATAGTTGTTTTCTTTCTTTTTCTCCTTTAAAAAAATTTTTGGAATTTTATACAAACAGTTTTACTCAGGAAAATCTGTCTTTTCTAGCCAACATACCTATGCATAAGTGGTAGTTGATGAGCAAGGAGAGATATAAAGGTGGTAGTCAGATAGTTCAAGTTGTACTCCCAGCTTTGCCTCTGCCTAGCTTCAGGCTCTTGGGCAAATTATATAATATTACTAACCTTCATTTTACTAGTTTACTATAGGGAATATAATGTGTACTTCAGAAAGTTCTTGTGAGCAATCTATAAAGTGGCATATGGGAAGCACAGGAAGCACTAGTTACTTCTATCAGTTCCAGTGTTTCTTCCTTTTTAGGATGGCTTCATCTCTTGATTTTTTTTTTTTTTTATAAGTAGTTAGTTATTTCTCCTAGTCACATACCAGCGAACTAATATGGTGTGAGAGGGATTCACAGTGCTAGGTGAGTGGGGGGATGGGATTTGGAAACAATTATTTGATACTCCCAAAATAGCTCATTAATTAAAGTTTGATAATCATTAACTTAAAAGTATTTAACCTGCATAGTTTTGTCAATATCATACAGCTTTGAGTTTTTAATTGTAATTTATTTATTTGTTTGCTTGCTTTCCTTAAATAATTCTATAATTTCTCAAAGTATAACAGGGTTTTGGGGAGAGCACAATTAAATTTCATATTCCAGGGTCTCACTTCATATCTGCTCAATTTGAACTTATAGGGATTGTCTCCTTTATTAGATATTTTTAGAGAAGCGTTTTAAAGAGAGAGAATAAAATAGTTCATTACCAGCTTAGTGAGACTTTTCTTTCCTCTTGATTCCACTTAGAAGGTAGCTTATTCTGGAAACAGGAAGGGAAAAGAAAACAGGAAGATATAAATAGAGAAGTCATTCCAATGTGTTTGACACTGATTTATGTCAACTCTGGGAAGCACTGAAAAAACCACATACACTGAAACATCACAGCCATAAAGATGGAGACCCTCCTTTGGCTGGTTGTGGAGATCAAAGTCAATCAAATTTTTTTTAGGAATTTCCACTGCTTGCTAAAGGATACACAGTACCCTTGTCAAGAAAAGCAGCATGTTAATATTTTTAAATAAAGTGATTACAATATAAATATTTTTATATGTTTTTAAAACACGTGCCATAAATTATAGAAAGTGGGATTTATTTAATGACACAATTGATACAAATCTGGAAAAGTACTTAGCAATTAAAAACAATAGTCTATTAGCACACATTACTTGGATGAACTTCAAGAATATTATGCTAAGTAAATATAACCATTCTCAAAAGAGTATGTGTCTCGTGTGTGCACATGTGTATGTCTGTCTATCTGTCTACCTACCTACCTATCTATGTATCTATCAAGAGATTAAGCATACCTAACATTCTCAAAATTATAGAGCTGGTATGATGGTTAATTTTATGTGTCAATTTGATAGAGACGAGGGGTGCCCAGATTAAACATTGTTTCTGGGTGTCTGTGTGAGGATGTTTCCAGGTGAAATTAACATTTGAATCAGTGGAATCAGTAAAGTAGATCACACTACCCTATGTGGTTCAGAATCATCCAATCTGTTGAGGGCCTGAATAGAACAAAAAGGAGAAGGAAGGAGGAATTTGCCTCTTTTGTTTCCTGCCTGTATGCTAGAGCTGGGATATTGATCTTCTCCTGGCCTTGGACTGGGATTCACACCATCAGCTACCCTGCTTCTCAGGTCTTTGGACTCAGACTGGAATTACATCACTAGCTTTTCTGGGTCTCCAGTTTGCAAATAGCAGATCATGGAACTTAGCCATAATGATCACTTGAACCGATTCCTCATTCCTTTATCTATCTATCTATCTATCTATCTATCTATCTATCTATCTATCTATCTATCTCCTGTTGGATCTGTTTCTCTGGAGGACCCCGGTACAAATGGGAACTAATCAGAGGGTGTCAGGGCTAAGGCAAGGGGAGAGAGAGAGGTAAGAGAATAGTCCTGTATCTTAATTGTGGTGGTGGTGATAAAAAAAAAATCTATAAGTGTGATTAAACATCATGGAACTATACAGAAAGGATGCAAAAATTTAGTTCACCATAAACTGGTGAATCCTAAGATCTGCAATTAGTTAATACTGAATAGTTTAGTGTTACCATTGTCAGTTTCCCATTTTGATAATGTACTATAGTTCTCTTAAGATGTTAGCATTAGGGAAAGCTGAGTTACAGGTACCCAGAACATCTTTATAGTGTTCTTTTTAGCTTCTTGTGAGTCTGTAGTTATTTCAAAATTTAAAGTTAAAAAAATTGAACATAAGGGTCAGGCACTATCATAATTGCTGAAGATTCAAGAGGTAGAATATACTAGATGGATTCCTTGTCCTTATGGAGCTTGCATTCTAGCAGAATTAAACAGTAAACAAGAAAAAAAATGTGTAATACTATGTTGAGCAATGATTGTATGAAGCAAAAACAATATAAGGAGGTGGAGTTTAATGGATGGACTCAGGAAGGGCAACTCTTCAAAGGTGACATTTGAGACAAAATATTTGGATTTTTGGAAGGAGAAAATAATGTTTCCAGTTAACTCATTTATTGACATAAAACTAATTTAGCATTCTTATAAGCCAGGTCTGAAAATACAATAAAAAAATAGGCTGGCATTTTGGATGTAATTAGTAAGCTAAGACCCACTGAGAAATACCTTTCTAAATCTAAAACTAAAACTGGCTTTATTTTATTTGGGGGAAGAAAAAGTGTGTGGGCTGGAAGAGAAATGATTTTGTTGGTTGTGCTTTGAAGATTGCAGTGCCTAGAGATAATAACAAACATAAAAAGTATTATAATCAGTCATTATGATAAAATTATTATATAACCAGTTTTAAGTTAGGCATTTGGCACATTCTAGATAGAAAATTCCTCAAGTGATTTGATCTTCACAACTACCCTGAAAAGTGTGTGCCATTTTACTAGAAACCACCTTTGATATATAAGGAAATTGAGGCTCACAGAGGTAAAAATAAAATGCCCCAACACACAGAGCACTGCATGACAGAGACAGAAGTAAATCCAGTATTGTTGTGCTTCAAGGCATGTACATAACTAGTGCTTCCCAGAAGAGATGGAGAGAGGGGCAATCCAAAAGAGATGCCTGCATTAGTGAAGGCAGATAGTAGACCAGATGACAGACATAGCATCTGCAGCTCATCCAAGCTGTGCTGAATCCTGCACCTACATAATACAGTGGCAAAGAAATTGGGCACTGAAGTAGGCAATTTATATCAGCTATAACTGCTTTATTGCTTCTCAAAACCCTGAGAAGTAGATATTAACAGCATTTTAATGATGCTAGAATGAGGAATGAAAGAATTATACTTGGTCAGAGTTATATCACTGGCATTAAAAAAAAATTCAACAGAGTAAATCTCCTTGGGTTTATTCAATGATTCTTGAATCGGGCAGCATCCAATCTAGAAGAAAGGAGCTCTGAGGAGCTATACAAAATGAAAGACTTTTGTAGGAAGAAGGGAGTGGGAACAAGAAACTTATTCTAGGCAAAAAAGCCAGCTGGTTATTGCAAGGTCACTTTCCTTTAGGGGATGGCGGGCGTCTATCAGGCAGATTGCCTAGCTAGTGCTGATCAGGCGATTCCTGACTGACTGGTTTAAGATTCCATTTCCGGGGGAGCTGAAACTGTAAATAAGTCTCGGTTTGGTGATGTGGGGCTTAGCATAAAGCAACTCCATTTTGGAACTGTTGTTTGTTTTAAACAGTGGTAAAAGAAAGAACTAGAAATTATCCTAATATGTGTCAGTTCTCCCACCTACTCCAACTATATTGGAATTTGCTAATTGATCCTGGGATCCTTTCTGCTAAATCTCATCAACCATCTAGATTGCTTCTCAACACAGTGCTCCTGGGAATCTCTACTGATGGATTTGAGTTGCCACAAGGGATAAAAATTATTTACTCTCTAATGAATAGATTAACCCTAAGAGTCGACATTCCGGGATTCTTCATTACGTAAAGTGACTTAGGACAACTTCTGTAAAGGAAATCCCGTCTTTCCTCTGGCCAGTGTGTAGTTCCATTGTGGGTCTGCACCAAAACAGAAATCATAAACACCCCATGGGACTTTGTCCTTTCTCTACCCTGAGGAACAGTAGAATTTAATAAAAAGGCTTCTAGTTAATTCTACAGAAAAGAAAATTAAAAAGAACTCATTTTGGAAGATAATTTGATAGAGCAGAGAAAAGCATAAGCCATGCGATTAGATCAAAGTGGATTTTTTTTTCTGTTTTGCATAACCTTGGCCAAATAAGTTAACCATACTAAGACAATTTCCACATATGCAATATTGTTAGAATAATACTATCATATTGCATTTTTGCAGAGGTTAAGTGATACATCACATATAAAGCGCCAAGCTCAGCGCTTGTGTATAGAATGCACTAAATGAACATTTGTTCTCTTTCACTTTCATTTTATATGTTGAAATGACTGAAACAGAGAGTGTGATTTTTCCCAGGACATGCAACAGTACTCGAATTTTAGAATCAGAGAAAGTAAAGGTAGGAACAGTCTTTTGATTATGCTATACTGTCTTCCCCTTGATAACTGGGACCAGGAATTATTAATCTCTTTGTAGTCTTTAATGCTTGCATTAAAGTGATAGTTTATCTACTTGAACATCTGAATATCTATTCAGATCCTTACTACTTAGACTAAAAGCAAAAGGCACAGTATATCAAACACAAAATAAATAATTTGATTTCTAGAGTGTCATGACCTAGCTTACGTTGACTTCAAGAGTGCTACATTTGTTTCTCTTTACAAAGAGTCCTCTTTAATAAAACATTTGCTTCAAGTTTCTGAGTTTTACTTAAGGATCAGATAGGCAACCTTCAAAAGAAACTACATTTATTCTTAAGTGCTTGCATTACCATTTGGATGAGGAACATCTTACCTATCTTATACTGTCGATTGTTATCTAAATTAATTCTGAATAAAATGGAATTCAAAAGCATGAGGAAAGAACAGTACTTTCAGTGTCTACAATTCTTTTTTACTTGTAATGTGGCATTGTTTGGTAGTAGCTCTCTATGTTGGAACTTTTCAAAAAAATCGAAGGTGTGTGAGTGCTTTGCGTCAGGACAGCTTGCTACTTATGTAGCTTGGAAGAATTGTTCCCATATATTCCAGTGAAATGAACTACCTTGGGAATAGTGTGTTGAATGTGTTAGAATGCAGCTTCCAGAGCTTTAGCCCTTGCAAATCTGGTTCAATAGGTCTAAGCATGGGACCTTCAAACCTCTATTACAACACAGCAGCCTAGATGATTCTCATAGATAGCACTGTTTTCTATAGTCAAGAATAATAATAACAAAAATAATAACACAGTTAGAAGATTGGCTTGGATGAGGGAGAAAAAACAAAGTTCTCTGTGTTCAGTGTTTTCTCTCAGTCCCCTATAGCTTTGCTGATTAACACCATTACCAAAATCAGTGCCTACCTAGAGGAAGTGATGTGTTTTCAGGTAGTGAACCCTGCCACCTGGAATCTCTTTCAAAGTGGTCTGTGTTCTCTGCTCTTGGCAAAATGGAACCTGAAGCAGGAGATTTGGGATGTTGCATTCTGACTCATTCTGACATGTTGGGGTATTGCATTCTGACTCTTATAATGAAGCGCTTTCCCCAGGAACAGAAAGAAGCCATTAACCTGTGAGGGATTAGCTGGAGTCTATTGTGCCATCCTATTTCCATGGGTCATGCAATAGTTTCTCAACATTTCCTACTTTCACTCTCACATCTTCTTCATTTATCACCAGACAACCATAATGGCCTTCAAAATACATAAAATTTATCATATCAACCTCAGGTTAAACCAACAGAGCCTCATTGATTAGGATCACAGTTCAAATCTTTCCTGCCTCTTCTCTCGATTCTTCGAAAATTATCACATGCCTCTTTCTTGTTTGCTAATTAACTATGTTTTGAACTTATTTTGTTTCTAGATTATATTGAGACTTTCCTGAGGTTAATGTCTATAGTTCCTTTTTTTGTTCAGCATTTTAAAAAATATGGCTCCATAATCTAGTTTCTCAGGTCAAAACTCAACTTTTCTTTAGAGGACTTTCCTGACCATCAAATTGATATTCTTTTTTATTAACCTATATTTTCCCTCAAGGCACATTTTACAAGCCATAATTTTCTTTTTGTGCTTATGCTTTTTGTGTTTGTTTCTTAGCTATTTTCCCTTTTATTTTATTTTATTATTATTATTTTTTTTTTTTTTTTGCGGTATGCGGGCCTCTCACTGTTGTGGCCTCTCCCGTTGCGGAGCACAGGCTCTGGACGTGCAGGCTCAGCAGCCATGGCTCACGGGCCCAGCCGCTCCACGGCATGTGGGATCTTCCCGGACCGGGGCACAAACCTGTGTCCCCTGCATCGGCAGGCGGACTCTTAACCACTGTGCCACCAGGGAAGCCCTATTTTCCCTTTTAGAATATAAGATTCATGATAGCAGAAGCTGGCTTATTTGGTGAACACTGTTACTCTCAATGCTTAGCACAATATCTGACATACAGCAAGCGCTCAATAAATGTTACATTACAAATGAAGAGATGGCATCTTTGCATTGCCTTCTTAGACAAAGAAGGAATTAATTTATCAGAGTCAGTAAAAGGCATGAAGGACCTAGAACTGAAAAAATAGTTTTTATTGTTATTTTATAGATAAGATTGTCAAAGTAAATTCAATATATTGTCTCCAATTTAGATTAAAAAAACAACAACATTTTTACCTTATATCCTAAAAACTCAGTGAAAACACAGTAAGATGTATTTTTTAGATCTTTCAGTTCTTCTGTATGAGAGTTGTCACATGCCATTACAAATATTTGTTATCCATACATAATGTATGTGTGACTCTAACCTATATTTAACCATTTGAATTGTTTCTAATATCTTCTGTTGTAAAATGCACTACAGTGAAAGTCTCTATGTATGATTATTGATATTCTTCCCTGATCATTTTTCTGCCACTTTCTGAGTGATTTTCCTGACATTATCATCCAACACATCATAGTTTTATTTTTTAGTTTTTAATTTCCCAGAACTCTTTCTTATTTTCTATTTCTTTAATATAGTGTCATCTTCATGTTTCTTGGTTGAAATATATCTTTTACTTTCTCTAAAAATATTATGTATCGGTATAGATGTGAGGTTTTGATTTTCTTCTCAAAGACTGTGTTCATTTCCTCTAATTTCTTTCCTATGTCTCCTTTGTCTTGAGCTCCAGCTTTATAGTGGAGACCCTCCTCAAATGTCTAATTATGTGGTGATATTTAAATTATGATTTATACTGAAAAATCACTGAATTCTTTCTAATTAGCTCTGGTGGTGGTTGTTGTTTGTCAACTGGTACAATTCACTGAAGGGTGAAGGAAGAATACTAAAATGTTTTCCCATGGAAGTATTCAATTTCTAAAAAAAAAAAAAAAAATGAAACAAAACAAAAAACCCCTCAAAATCTCCAAAATGTGCTCAATAAATCTGGCATTCAGAAACTTGGGAGCTAAATAGCAGGGGAAGATTCTGGGTAAGAGGAATCTCATGTTTCAGTGAGTAGAAATGCACTTAAGCACTTCCTTTATTTTTGATTATGCCTCTCCCAGTCTTCCTTTGTGTCTTGTCTTTGAATCAAAACCAACATGGGGAGGAATAGAAAAAGTAGGAGTCTGACTGTGGTACATTTAGCCTTCAACCATCACGTATCCTTGTCTGTAATTCCTGAGACTCCACTGGATAATAAGTGAATCTCCCTTTTTTTCCTTATAGCATTTCACTTTTTACTTCTGATTCTCTAACTTCTGTTAAGAAAATTAACATTGATATAGCTGCTATAAACCTTCCAGATACGTGTTTACTGTTCTCATGTGCAAATGTCTTCTTTCTCACTCTTTTTGTACTTAGGTATTTTAATTTAAAAAAAAAAGAAATGAGTCAACTACTATCATTTTAGTAGATGTCTGGGTAATGAATGCATGAATTCAATAAAATATGTTAAGGCTCTATTTTTTTATTCTATGATAATAATTCATTTGTATATGCATTAATGCACTGTAGGCTTGCATTCCAAGTTAAATAAGAATGTATTATTTGAGATAAACTTCATGTTGCATCTTTAATTTCCAAATATTGAATTGCAGTCAAATAAGGAGTCATTTCTGTTCAGAGATTTATAGTTTAGCAGATGCCTCAACTATTATATCTCTCTGGTTTCTGCTCTGTATTAATTAAAAGTCTCATTTCTTCTGTCCTTGGCCATAGACCACTGATCTGAACAATTACTTCAGGCAGAATCTGCTGCTAGCACCAGCTCAGGTGAATAATAAAAGCAAAATATACTGCAGTTAATTTTGAAGCCTGTCAATGCCTTCATATGAGAAAAATAAAAAATATTTTTCTATATTAATTGTTGGTTACAGAAAAAAATTTTTTAATTTCCAATATCATCTTTGTGCTATATAATATGCTAAGATATTTATATGTTTTTAATGTGAACATCACACCACTTTAAAGAAATTAGCATTACGTCTGATTTATTATTGGAGCCATTTGATAGATGAACTAATTGAGGCTTAGAAAAGTTAAGAATTTGATTAAATGCACATGTAATAGTGTTAATAAATGTTTAACCTGAGCCAGTCATAGTAACAATTGCTTTTCACCTATTAGCACATGTAATCGCGATAAAATTCCATAGCAATAGGTAGTATTAAATTCATTTAAGCAAATGAGAAAACTATAACTATAAACGTTATAAAAAGCAAAATAAAACATGCCTAATATCATGAAACTTAGTGGTAGAACTGGAGTTCAAGATGAGAAGAGTCTGATTTCAAAACATGTTTTTTCCTACAAGCATCACCTAGCTTGTTACATGTACCTGCCTACTCACTATATGGACATTTAAAAACATATCAATTAATAGGATTTTGAATTTAAAGCAGTGATTGAAAACCTACACATGGTCTTAGACCAGCTGGAGTCTTGGATCTCTTGTCTCATTTGGTGATAAATCCAGTATCAAATTTAAGTCAGGGACATAGACATTCAAAGAGGCAAGCAACTATCTAGGATTTCATCTGACAGAAGACACTTCAATGAGTCTTTTTTTTTCCAACCGTGCTTCACACCTTTAATATCGTTTGAGAACATTCATTCAGTGTTGACACCATTCACAACTGTGCAAATGACATTATCAGATTGTCAGGCAAATTGAAGCAATTATCTCATGAGTCTTAAGTAATGCACACATTGACATATATTTGCCTTTTGATAACAAGGAGTGATCTGTCAGCTGAAAGGCAGGTCTATCATTGAAATCCTTCTTAGATATTTATTTCATTTCCAGGCAAATGACAACTTTGGCAATAAACACTGATACTCTTTTACTTAAGGTGAGTTTTAGGATTAGAGAGATGAGTTAGCACTGGCAGCTTGGCATATATTAGCATATGAAAACACTCAGCATTTTGTCTCTTGGGAAAAGCAGTAATTAATTGACAAACAAATTGTAATTCTTATTATGCATAATAGTGAAGAAATAATATCTCAGCTTCACACAGGCTGGGTTTCAATGTGGGGTGAAGAGCTAAGAACTGCACAGTGGGAAGCCCTGTAAGAGTGTCTGAACAAAAAGGACACTGTATGAGGCATCACTCAGAGCAAAACAAACAGTGGTGGGATAGATAATCAGAATTAACAACCTGAGTAAGATTCTTTTCCACTACCAAGAAGAGTAGCCCAATAATGGCCATTTCTTTTCTTTTTTTTTTTTTTTTTTTTTTTTGCGGTACACGGGCCTCTCACCGCTGTGTCCTCTCCCATTGCGCAGCACAGGCTCCAGACGCGCAGGCTCAGCGGCCATGGCGCACAGGCCCAGCCACTCTGCGACATGTGGGACCTTCCCGGACCGGGGCACGAACCCACGTCCCCTGCATCGGCAGGCGGACTCTCAACCACTGTGCCACCAGGGAAGCCCGTGGCCATTTATTTTCAATTTATGTTTTTAAAAAAAATATAGTCTAGTTCAAGGACAAAGTCAGTAATTGTCATCTTCTGGCATGTAAAACCCAGGAGGTCATGCAACTCAGTTTTAGGTATCACAAGGCCAGTTCCTGCCGCTATCCCTCTCCCATGTCTGCTTGCCATCCAGTGGCTGGTATGCATGTGAATGCAGACATTCTCTAAGGCTGCCCTTTAAAAAGATTCAGTATTATTACAGAGCACCCATTCATTATTTGTACAAATATTCGCTGATCCATGAACTTTGCTCAAATGTTGACCATCGAGATGGAATCAGATGATAAATAAATAAAATTATATGTGTGTTGCATAAAGACAACTATAATGCAGCCAGATATATTCATTTTGTAAAATTTTCATTTTAAAATAATATAGGGGGCCTCCCTGGTGGCGCAAGTGGTTGAGAGTCCGCCTGCCGATGCAGGGGATACGGGTTCGTGCCCCGGTCTGGGAGGGTCCCATGTGCCGCGGAGCGGCTGGGCCCGTGAGCCATGGCCGCTGAGCCTGCGCGTCCGGAGCCTGTGCTCCGCAACGGGGGAGGCCACGACAGTGAGAGGCCCGCATACCGCAAAAAAAAAAAAAAATAAAAATAAATAAAATAAAATAATATAGGGACTTCCCTGGTGGTCCAGTGGTTAGGACTCCGCACTCCCAATGCAGGGGGCCCGGGTTTGATCCCTGGTCGGGGAACTAGATCCCACATGCCGCAACTAAGAGCCCACATGCTGCAACTAGGATCCCACGTGCTGCAACAAAAATCTCGTGTGCAGAGACTAAGACCCGGCACAGCCAAATAAATAAATAAATATAAAATAAATTAAAATATATCCATGGTCTCTAAAGGTAACATGGGCAGTGGGCACTGTGCCTGCTGTGCTTTATGGATAAGTTGGCACTCTTAAGGGGTATCCTAGAGCCAATTTAGACCTCCCATCTTTATACAGTGGGAGAACACATAGACAGTGTCAGATTATTACCTCCTTACTTTTTACAGAAGTAGACTCTGAAAGCAGACCTTAGCACCAATTGCAGCTTGTATCTAAGATGTCCCACTGCAATTTTTAATACCTTGTTTATAAAGCTGTAACAGATTTGTTTAGACATCTTTAGTATTGTCAAATGAGTCCACAGATTTTAAGAATAGAAAGAAATCTTCTTTTATTTTTTTCTTTGCAAAAAAGTATATTGGGTTTTCAGTAATAGATATTTCTGGCCAGAAGGTAGGATACAATTTAGGATTCATATTGGGACTTTGATTTCTTTACAAAATAACTTAATATGCACTATTAACTTTTACTTGAGTGATCCTCAAATTCGTTCAAATAACAACTCCATCTCTTTTTAAGTTGTCATCTCAAATGTGATATTCTCTATCTGTGATGTTCAACCTTACACTCTTCTGAAAAAAATATATTCAGTAGGTGTGTGTTCCACTCATTTGAATGATATATTTTTTAAATAAATGTATGAATAAATTAATATGAGTTAATAAATTAATATGGTGGTAGTATATGGGCTAAAACTCTTCACACTGTTTTCTCTTGACCAAAATAATGAGCAACTTCACAGTCAAATTATGGCAGTATACCATGGGGTTATGTTTTTACTCATGTGTAAACCACTGCATAGTCATGTTTTAAAGTGATGTGATCATTTACATGCTTTGAATGCTTTGAAAAATAAAGCTTACCTTGTTTTTGAAAACAGTTGTAAGAAATATCCCAGCCAGTAGACTGTTACAGAATATGAAATGCAGAAGCCTGCTCTGAAATGTAAAAAGTAAGTCTATTCCATAGTGAGTAGGCATTGGTTTGGAAGAAGGAAGACTTACTCTCCTATATATTCAGAAAATAAAGGAAAAGGAAAAGAAAACAGACTCAGATAGTACAGCTGTGTTAAGTATACATAATTTATCTCTCTATTTTAATTAGCTTTAATGAGATATAATTTACATAAAATAAAGTTCACCAAATATAAGTGTAGAGTTGAATGAGTTTTTACCCATGTAATCACCATCACAATCATTATGTTAAACATTTCCAGCACCTCAGAAGATCCCTCATACCAATTTGCGGTCATTTTCCTGCTCTAGCATTCTGCCCTTGGCAAACACTGAACTGCTTTCTATCATGTCTAGAATTTCATATGAATGGAGCCACTTTGTATGCAGTCTTTTGTGTTTGACTAATTTCATTTAGCATATCAAATTTAAAATCCATCCATGTTGTTTCATGTATTAGTGGTCCATTCTTTATTTTATTGCTGAGTAATATATTCTATGAATAGATAACATAAATCTTTTATACATTCACCAATTGATGGGATGTGAATTCTGTGTGATTTGCAGCTATTATGAATTAAGCTTCTATGAGTGTTCATTTATATATGTCACTCAAACAAATCCATATGTCTTTGTGCGACATATATTTATATTTCTTGGGTAAAGACCTAAAATGTGGGGTTGCTGAGTCATATGGGAAGTATATTTTAATTTTATAAGAAGCTACAAAAATGTTTTTTTCAGAATGGGTATATTATTGTGAATTTGTACCAGAAAAAAATGTGTTTCAGTTTTTCTCCATCTTTGCCAGTATTTGATATTGTCAGATATGTATATTTTTAATTTCAGCAACTATAAAACATTTTAATTTTACCCTTTATAATGGGTATATATAATTACATCTCATTGTAGTTTCGATGTATAATTCCCTGGTGGCAATGATGTTCAACATCATATATCCTTACTTACCATCAACTATTTTTCTTTTTTCTTTTTTTTTTTTTTTTGCAGTATGCGGGCCTCTCACTGTTGTGGCCTCTCCCGTTGCGGAGCACAGGCTCCGGACGCGCAGGCTCAGCGGTCATGGCTCACGGGCCCAGCCGCTCCACTGCATGTGGGATCTTCCCAGACCCGGGCATGAACCCGTGTCCACTGCATCGGCAGGCAGACTCTCAACCACTGCGCCACCAGGGAAGCCCAATCAACTATTTTTCTGATAAAGCTTTTTGTTTCCTTGATTTTCTTTATTAGATTTCTATTCTCTCTTCGATTAATTTCCCCTCTAATATTTATTATTTCATTTATTGTTTAGATTTCGTTTTCTCTTTTTTGCATGTCTTAATTTAAAAGTTTAAAGTATTGATTTGAGATCTTTCTTCTTTTTTAATATACACACTTTATACATTTCACTCTAAGCAATGCTTTAGTTACATCACACACATTTTGGTATACTGTTTCTTTATTTTCATTCATTTCAAGGTATTTTTTTGATTTATCTTTTAAATTCTTTTTCTTCACCCATTGGTTAATTTGGAGTATTTCTTTAATTTCCACTTATTGTCAGTTTCTCCAAATTTTTTCTTGATATTGATTTCTAATTGCATTCCATTATAGCCCAAGAACATAGTTTGTATTATTTAAATGGACTGAGGTTGATTTTATGGCCTAGCATATAGTCTATCATGGAGAATGTCCTGTGTGAACTTGAGAAAATGTAAAATCTGTTGTTGTGTGGAGTGTTCTATAGATGTCTGTTTGGTCTAGTTGGTTTGTATTATGTTCAGGTCTTCTAACAACTTGTTGATCTTCTGTCTAGTCGTTTTATCTATTATCGAAAGTGTGGTATATTATTTCGTATAATTGCTTTTTAAACAGTGAAGAAAAGAGATGAAATATACATTTATAGTGTTTGATATAATTACAGAATCACCTTTACTGATGCTTTTTTTTTGTTAGTGAGGATTTGCGTTATTGTTTGGGGGCACTTGCTTTCAGCCTGAAAAATACCTTTTAATATTTCTTTTAAGGCAGATTTTCTAGCAAAAAAAAAAAAATCTCTGTTCATATTTATCTGGGAAGTTTTATTTTGCCTTCATCTTTAAAAAATAGTTTTGCTGGATATGAGTCCTGGTTGACAATATTTATTCTTTCAACATCAACACACTGCCTTCTGACCTCCATTGTTTCTATTGAGATGTCAGCTCTTAATCTTACTGGAGTCCTTTTGTATGTGGTAAATCATTTTTCTCTTTCTACTTTCAAGATTTTTCTCTTTATCTTTATATTTCAGCATTTTTATAATGATCTCTTTGTGTGTTAATCTCTTTGTATACATCTGACTTGGAGTTTGTTGACTTTCCTGGGTATTTAGATTAAAATTTTTTTTCAATTTTGACAAATTTTTAGCTATTATTTTTCAAGTAGTTCCTCTGTTTCTTTCTCTCTCTTCTCCTTTCTTGCACTCCCATTATGCATATGTTGGTATTCTTAAATGTATCTCACATTTTTCTCAAACTATTTTCTTGACATTTATTTTTCTCTGTTTTTCAGATTCCATAATCTCTACCAGTCTAAATTTGTTTTCCCGTTCTTACGCTGGTTCAAGTCTACTCTTGAGCCCCTCCAGTGGATTTTTATTTTAGTTATGTTACTTTACACCTCCATACTTTCCATTTAGTGCTTTAAAAAATTTTTTTTCTATCTTTTCTTTCATATTCTCTGTTGAAGAAACATTTCATTTTGCCTTCCTTTACTTCTTTAAAGATGGTTTCCTTAAATAATTTGAACATATTTATAATGGCTGCTTTGGCTTTTTTGTTAAATCTGACATCTGGGTTCTCCCATAGAATTTTTTCCTGAGTATACGTCACATTTTCTTGTTGTTTTGCATGCTTTAAAAGTTTGTGTTGAGGGACTTCCATTGTGGCACAGTGGATAAGAATCCGCCTGCCAATGCAGGGGACACAGGTTCAATTCCTGGTCTGGGAAGATCCCACATGCCATGGAGCAACTAAGCCCGTGGGCCACAACTACTGATCCTGCACTCTAGAGCCCGCAAGCCACAACTACTGGGCCCTCGTGCCACAGCTACTAAAGCCCACGTGCCAAGAGCCCATGCTCCGCAACAAGAGAAGCCACCGCAATGAGAAGGCTGCACACCATGACAAAGAGTAGCCCCTGCTCGCTGCAACTAGAGAAAGCCTGCACGCAGCAGTGAAGACCCAACACAGCCAAAAATAAATAAAATTAACTCTTAAAAAAAAAAAGTTTGTGTTGAAAACTGGACATTTTAGATAATTTATTCACCAAATCTGGACATGATTTGAATGCCTTCCACTCCAAGGCTTGTTGTTGTTTTTGCTTTTTGTTTGTTTAGTCACTAACTGGACCATTTTAGTAACATGTTTCCCCTGAGGTGGAAAACTTATGATGTTGCTCCTTAGAGGGTGCTTCCTGGGGCATGTGTATAATCAGTCTGGGATGACGGTGGGTTTTTTCAAGCCTCTCTTTGATTGTCTCTTTTCCTGATCAACGCAGCTGTCAGACTCCACTAATGACTCTACTGCTCATTTCTTTTCAGCATAGACTAATATCCCATTGTCTGGATAGGCCACTTTTTTATTTATCCTTTCACTACTGAAGGACATCTCAGTTGCCTCCAAGTTAAGGCATTTGTGAATAAAGCTACTATAAACATCTATTTGCAGGTTTTTATGTGGACAAGAGTTTTCAAAACCTTTGGGTAAATACCAGGAACATGAATGACGGATCATATGTTACGGGTAAGTTTAGTGTTGTTAGAAATCACCAAACTGTTTTCCAAAGTGGCTGTACCATTTTACATTCCCACCAGCGATGTATGAGTGTTTCTGTTGCTCTATATCATCTCCAGCACTTGGTGTTGTAGCATTTTGGATTTTGGCCATTCTAATACGTGTGTAGGGGTGTCTTAATGTTTTAAATTGCATTTCCCTACTGACATGTGATGTGGAGTTCTTTTCATAAGTTTATTTGCCATCTGTATATCTTCTCTGATGAAGTTTCTGTTAAGGTCTTTGGCCCTTTTTTTTTTTTTTTTAATCAGGTTGTTTGTTTTCCTATTGTTGAGTTTTAAGAGTTCTTTGTATATTTTGGATTGTTATCAAACGTTCTTTATCATATGTCTTTTGAAAGTATTTTCTCCCAGTTTGTGTCATGTCTTCTAATTCTCTTGACATTATCTTTGAAAGAGCAGACACTCATTTTTAATTCCAATGAAGTCCAGCCTATACATTATTGCTCTAATATATGACACCTTTGGTGTTTTATCTAAAAAGTTATCACTACACCCAAGGTCATCTAGGTTTTCTCCTATGTTATCTTCTAAGAATTTTATAGTTTTGCATTCTACATTTAGATCTAAGATCCATTTTGAATTAATTTTTGTGAAGGATGTAATGTCTGTGATTTCTTTTTTTTTTTTGCACATGGATATCAGTTTTTCCAGTACTGTCTTTGAAGAGACAGGCTTTGCTCCACTGTATTACCTTTGCTTCTTTGTCAAAGATCAACTGACTATATTTATGAGGTCTATTTCTGTGCTCTCTATTTTGTTTCATTGATCTATTTGTGTATTCTTTTGCCAATACTGCACTGCCTTGATTACTGTAGCTTTATAGTAAATCTTGAGGTCAGATAGTGTCAGTCCTCCAAATTTGTTCTCCTTCAACACTGTGTTGACTATTCTGGGCCTTTTGCCTTCCACGTATAAATTTTAGAAAAACTTTATTCGTATCCATAAAATAACTTGCTGTGATTTTGGTTGGGATTTTATTGAATATTGATCATTTATGTAGGTTTTTCATTGATTTATTTTTATCAGGTTGAAGAAGTTCTGTTGTAATTCCTAATTTGCAGAGTTAAATTGTGAATTGGTGTTTTTATTGACCAATATATGTGGTAATTGGCCACATTTTCCTCCTAATTTCTATGCCTGATAATTTTTTGTTTGATATCAAGTATTGTGAATTTTATGTTATTGCCTACAGGATTTTGTTATATTCCTTTAATGAGTATTGGCTTTTGTTCTGACACACAGTCAGCTAACTTTAGATCAATTTGAGGCTTTCAAGTCTTGCTTTGGCCTTTGTTATGGCAGTTCCAGAGAGCCTTTATTTTGGGATATTTTTTAGCCCCACTACTATGGTGATATCATTCTGAAGAATCTAACAGATGCCTCACTTGGAGGTCATTCCACTCTGGCTGCTAGGATCACCAACTCTTGCCAGACTTATGTGAGTTCTGATAATATATGGTCTTTTGCTTTCCAGTGGTTCTTTCTTTGGCCTTGGGTAGTTTCATCTTATGCATGTATGGAGATCAGTATTCAGCCAAAATTTCAAATCTTAGGAGATCTTTGCCTATGTAATTCCTTCTTTTCTGGTATTGTCACCTGAAAATTCTAATTGTTTCAGTCCCCCCAAACTCTAATCTCTGTATTCTCTACACAGTAAGCTTATCAGACTCTGCATCATCCCTCTCTCTGTAGCCTGAAAATTGTTTCTGAGCTATAAATTGAGAAATCATAAGACTTACCTAAATTTTATTTTTGTTTAGGCTTGCAGCATTTCTTTAAAAAAAATTTTATTTATTTGGTTGCACCGGGTCTTAGTTGTGGCAGGAGGGCTCCTTAGTTGTGTCACGTGGGCTCCTTAGTTATGGCATGGGAACTCTTAGTTGCAGCATGCATGTGGGATCTAGTTCCCTGACCAGGGATAGATCCTGGGCCCCCTGCATTGGGAGCACAGAGTGTTATCCACTTTGCCAGCAGGGAAGTCCCAAGGCTTGCAGCATTTCTGTGACTTTTGTCTAGTATCTAAACATTTGTATACAATATATTTTCTTTAATTATCTAGCTGCTCATGGCAGTAGGGCAAGCCTATAGCAGGACATTTTTCTTGGGTTTGGCTATGAGTAGATGTGTCCTTCCTATCTAAATCTATATTAGTAAAGAAAAAAATTTACAGTTAAAAATTACATAGTTGAAAATGTAACCATTTACTTAATTTCTCTAGCTTCAATATGCACTCTACTTTGCCCAAAGCTGCTTTGTTCTTTATTTAAATTTTCATCTGTAAATTGCTTTAAAAATGTCTTACACACAGTAGATTCTCACTAAACACTGAGTCAACTATTTTTTTTTTTTTTTTTTTTTTTTAATTTTTTTGCTGTACGCGGGCCTCTCACTGCTGTGGCCTCTCCCGTTGCGGAGCACAGGCTCCGGACACACAGGCCCCGCGGCCATGGCTCGCGGGCCCAGCCGCTCCGCGGCATGTGGGATCCTCCGGGATCGGGGCACGAACCCGTGTCCCCTGCATCGGCAGGCGGACTCTCAACCACTGCGCCACCAGGGAGGCCCCTGAGTCAACTATTGATGAATAAATGATGAATGACTATACCATCTTCCATAGGAATAGGGATATCAGTTGGATATATTACTTACAATATGGATGTATCAGAACACTCTCCTGACACGGAGCTCTTTTTTATTTCCCTGAAGTATTAAATTTATTGGCCTATTGGGCTGCAGATGAATACTGAAGCATGAGTATGTGAGACTGCTGCTTAACTTGCTCCCTTCCTTAAAGAAATGCCCATTAAACACAGGAAAAATATTAAACTAATCTCTCCTAGTATGGCCATTTCCCAGGTACTACTATCATAATATAGTGGAGTACTATCATCTGATGACTTGAGTTCTAATCTTAGCATCACCCTTGACTAACATATAACTCTGGAGAGGAAATTTCAACTCCTTGGGTTTAACTTTACATTCATATTAAATGAAGTGATTGGACTAACTAAAGTAACTGCTCACACCTGAGATCTTGTTCAAAGCTATTTAAGACAATATTTCTTTTCTCACTGATTCATTCTCATTAGATGCACTTTCCAAAGAGGGTTGCCTGATATATTTTTTTAATATCTCGCCTTAGTGAGAACATAAAAATAGAAATAACTTAAAGAGAGGAAGTAACACAAATATCAATAGTACAAGATGCAATATAATTTTATTGCATTTGATATGACTTTTCAGAGTTAAGTTAAAGCTAGCAGAAAATTCTTTATCTGGTCATTAGTTCAGTGTTCCATAGAATAAAGTACTTCTAGAGCTATAAAACGGGGCTCTATCATTTGATTCGAGAGGACTGATGTACACCTACTGATATACCACCAAAATATCTCGTAAGCATATTTCCTTTCTCCAGCTCCACTGTGACGACCCCAGTAATACACTCCCTTTTGGGTGCTGAATGGATATCAAGTTCTATGCCATATACTTTACAAGTTATACATATATAATCTTAGCCCCACAATACTTACTGTTAGATCCTCAGCCTTTGGACTCCAGAACTTGCTTTTTAAATCACTATTCTCTTACAATCTCCTTTCTGAACTAACTGATATCCCTGAAATACCAATCTATCATGCACAGTGCTGCTAGATCACCAGTTCCCCCACTGACACAAAATTCTTCGAGATTCTCTAGTATGTACATTAACAGTACAGAAACCTGTCTGATAATAGTGATCCCTGGGTACTTGAAAAAGAGTATGTGTATATATTTGATATATATGTATATATTTGTATATATTACATGATATATATATGTTATACACATACACATACATATATACATGTATATATGTATGTATATATGTTTGGCCTCACCTGCATCTGCAAAATCATAAATTCAAAGAGTAAATACTAGAAATCTGTGTTTTTCAAAATGTTGCAGGTTATTCCAATGATGAGCCAACAATGGTGAGCTGTGGTTTCCAGACTGTCTGAGTTTCCTACTGTCTGTGTTGTACCTACCCAAAATGCTGCCACAAGCTTCACCCCCTAACTCCTAACATGTTCCAATGTCATTGAACAATATTTCTCAAACATATCATCTCCTCTTACGACTCCACAATACTTCTTAAAAATTACACTTGCCTGGAACAACACCTATCTTTTCATTCAATTAGCAGGTTCCTTCTCTAACTGTCAATCAAAATATATGTGCACTTCTAATGGGGAGACTTCTCTCTTCATCCGTATCTGTTTTCAATGTTTCTTCTCCTGTCCTGTATGAAAGGATTTGATTTAACAATTATTATCAGGCCTTTGATACCCACTGAGGGAGGTACTGGAAGGAAAATTACATAAGAGAAGGGAATTATTGATTCTGGTGTCTAAGATCTGTCATTCACATGCTTGTGATAGTAATGACTAAACTGGAGCCAATATTTTCTACATTTAGTCTAATAAGTTCAAGTGAACATGCTCACTCCTAAAACAAGACAAAATTTGCAACAGAATTACAAATAAAATACAACTAATTCCATCAGGTCAAACTTGAAGGAGGAAGGGTCAGAAGAGGACTTGCATGATATCTCATCTCATGCATGATATGATTATCTGCATATGAGAAATTGCACAATACAATTGTACAAACCAATGTAAAACTAACAGGATGAGGAGTAGAAGTGGAAATACAGAAGATGAAAAAATAGATGAGGGATAAAACGAGTAGGCATATGAATTCAAATTCCTGATATATACTAGGTGATTTCAGTTCTCATTAATATTAATCATTAAAATTGTGTAAGAGAGAAACTCTGTTCTCATTTTCAAGAGAAGAAAATTGAGACCCCAATATATGTTGAGTAATTAATCCATGTTTATATTATGACTTTCTGGCGTAGCCAGGGTTTAAGCCTATATTCATTTATTAAAGTTTTTTTTTGATGTGGACCATTTTTAAAGTCTTTATTGAATTTGTTACAATATTGCTTCTGTTTTATGTTTTGGTTTTTTGACCACAAGGTATGTGGGAATCTTAGCTCCCCGACCAGGGGTCAAACCCATACCCCCTGCGTTGGAAGATGAAGTCTTAACCACTGGACAGCCAAGGAAGTCCCTCAAGCCTGTTGTTAAATTGCGGTCATTTTTTTTCTTTTCACCATAATTTTCCCACTCAAAACTCTCAGGTGAAAACTGAATCTTTGAGCATCAGTCAGAGATGAGCAATAAGCAAAATAAATAAGTAATTATTAGAATATATTAGAATGCCATATAGCACAGAATATAGGTGTATCACCATTTTGAAACTGCAAAATACAATCTGTTTCTGAAGAGAAAACATCATGGTATAGAGAAGAAAAAACAGATTTGGAGGCAGAAAAACTTGAGTTGGAATTCTGGCTCTGTCCTAATTAGCTGTATAAGATAATCTCTGAGCCTCTGTATGTATACACACATGTGTATGTGTGTGTGTGTGTGTGTGTGTTTGTAGGCATATGTGTACACGTATATATATGAAATATAATGTTAACAATTTCATAATTTAGTTCTAAATCCTAGAGGAAATAGAAAAATGCTCACAATCATGATTACCTCTAGATAAGAACTTAGGAATGCATTTTTTTCTTCTGCCAATCATACTAGTTACCTGGTTGGAACTGCTTACCATATACAGACATGAACAGAAAACATGCAGTGTTTAGCTTTTCTTCAAGTATTAATTGGATAGTGGAATTGTTCTATTTTTGTAAAGGTTGTTCATTCTGAGATCACTATGGAGACAGGAAGGACATCTCAGGGTAAGCAGGGATCCCAGACCAACCCTCTCTGATTACCTAGGATACTTCCTGTGGAAGCAGCTGTAGTTGCTTCCATTCCAGCTGGTAGGGAAGGAAGATGTTCTAGCCTGGAAAATCCTCCACTTCTGCTTTCTACTTCCTCTCTAATGTCTTGTCAAGTACTGCTCTATTCCACAGCAGTTCTCAGAGATTACCCCCAAATGAAGGTGTGACGAGTAAAAATAGTTATTTTCCTATGGAAGCCATTTTACCCACAACATATTGGAATCCCATTGAATGCATTCTTAAAAACAAACAAACAAGCAAAATCATAAAGAACATCAGACTTGAGTCAGAAAAAGTGGGTTCTAGTCCCATTGCTACCACTAGGTTGCATATCTGCATAAATTTTCTTTGAAATACTTATCACATTCCCTAGTTCTTTCCTAGTGTTGAGAAATCAGGGAGGAATAAAACTGAAAGCATCTTTCCTAACGTCTCCATTTTCAGAGAAATATGACTTAAGAAAAAAAAATCAATAACTCAACCCCTTTCTGAGGGCTCTGTTTTGGCCCTTCAGTTCTTTGCCTCCATGGCATGCTGTGATATTATCTGTCCCCCTGCAAGACACTGAATAAGAGAACTGTCAGTATGACATGTGCTGAAAAGGACTAGCTTAACCCTAAACCAGGGCTTCTCCTTGGTCTATTCAAAAACATTTTTCTTTCCCCCAGTGATTTTCTGTTACTATTTCCTTTGTTTGTTCAAATAAACAGAAAAGAACTAGGAAAAATGGGGACAATAGAATAAGATTACAATCGAAACATGGGTATAAGTTCACTGGATAAATAAGAAAGTGATATTCTTACTGTTGGAAAGCCTACATTTGCCAAGTTTCAGTACATGGACCAGGACCTCTGGGATTCAGAAACTGGTTTTATTTATTTATTTATTTTTAACTGTGTTATTTTAAGTTCTGTTTGATATACTAGTCCTAATATCCAAAAGTTCTGGGTTGTATACAGTTCTGCTCATTTAGAATGTTCCCTTCTATTTAAATGTGCAAAAATCCAACATTTTTTGTACATACTTCTGCTTCTTAAAGCATGAAGCAAAACAATAAAAAACCCTTAATCAGACAAATGCAACTCTTGTTCTAGAAAAATGAGGTTGCCATACTTTATTTTCTTATGTGACTTGCCCTCCTACTTCCAATTACAATCTAAGATGTCAGAATGCAAGATCAGTGTTTGATTTACTTTTGTTCTCCTCATGGAGCCCATTTCTTACTACTCCCCTAAATATTTGTAGTCTGAATTGAACATGGATTTGAAAATAAGCACATGGGCAAGGTCTGTAAAGAATGAATTATTAAATTAGAAACAATAGTAGCTGATTATTTCTCCCCTAATCTGAGCTAGCTTTTTAAAGACAAAGGAATACAACATGAGCCTTTTAAGAAGAGTGGGAAAATCTAGTAAATTCTGACTTTTACCTCATTCTCTTGAGTGTCCAACAGAGCCTTTGTGCTGCAGAATGATTATCTTGGAAAGCCAGTTTTGTTTTCTAGATTAGCTGTACCTGGCAGTCTTCATATTGTCCATATCAGAGCTACTTAAAATGCAGTCCTAAGATCACCTGCAAAAGCATTACCTGGGAAGTTAGTTAAATATACAGATTACTAGACTGTAAATACAAATCTTGGGGAGACAGTGTCTGGTTCTTGTAGACAAGCATGAGAAGCCTATTCTACCATCTAGCTCAATATCCTATAAAATCATAAGTAATGTGAGGTTAGCAATGGATTGGAAATAGGTTTTTTAGCTGTGTTCTGAAGTCCATAGATGAGCCTGTACTGTTGATAGCAAAATCATGGTGGCCTGATTGACTTGGTTTGCTCTCTTGGAATCTACATGGGCTTCTGGTTTGAGACATGTTTAAGTACCACGCAAACACGCACCAAAAATATTCATCTTTAGTGCTGGGTGGAGGGCACATCAGAGTTAGGTTTAATTTCCAGATTTGTCACAGTTAGCTGCACAAATTACTTTAACTCCCTGAGTCTCATTTTCCTTACCCATGTGGCCATATTGAATTCCTCTCACAGTTTGAAGAGTACTTACCCCAATATCTGATACCATGGATATGTACAAAAAGTAGTTTACTCTGTTAGACAGATGCCTTAATACTAGGCTGCCAAAATCCTGAGAAGTCTGCATTCTAAATAACTTGGCTCATAACTCCTTTCCAACAAAAAAAACATTGTATTGTGTGTCAATCAGGAGTCAATCACAAGATATGGGAGATGTTGGAACTAGAAAGGCGTCCTTCCAGAGAGTTGACATTGAAGAACACTTCTCCATAAATGGTTAGCAATAAACAGGGTATGGGACCAAATAAATTTTGGAGAATTGCCCATTTTATATCTTTCTTGGAAAGTGATAATGCCTACTTAGCTAGAAAAAAAGTTATGAGAAATATAAAGCAAGGTAAGATATTAATTTTATTTAAATGCACCTTTCCACCAATATAGTGGATCATAGAATCTTTTTGTTTTTGATTACAAACATTTCATAGACAGTATTCCATAGAATACACTTTTGTAAATGCTAATTTCAAAGTCCATGGAGAAAATCTGCCCTATCTACTTTCTCCCAGTTAATCTCAGCCTTTCCTTAAAAGCTAATTAAAAGTCATTTGAGCCATTTCTGAAAGCCAAATAGCAAAGAAATCACTTCCTTCCCCCCCCCCCCCCAGTGTCATGATCTTGGCATCAATTTCTAGTGATAAAACCTCAAGAGCTAAACATCAGCCTTCAAATGAGCTCCTCATATCTGATGACACCTAGTTATTGTTGAAATCACTACCGATATAGTTTTGTTTTTTCTGAACTCCTGCAAGAATGTGAAAGTAACATTTCCAAAACCTAACCTGAACTCTTAAGTCTGTGTTAATTGTTCCTTTCTTTTTTAAAAAAAACAATTATTTTGTGTCCCTCATGACTTTTAAAGAGGGCTCTTTTATTTTTTTAATTTAATTTATTTATTTTTGGCTGCCCTTGTGTCTTCGTTGCTGTGCGTGGGCTTTCTCTAGTTGCGGCGAGCGGGGGCTACTCTTTGTTGAGGTGCACGGGCTTCTCATTGTGGTGGCTTCTCTTGTTGTGGAGCACGGGCTCTAGGCGCGTGGGCTTCAGTACTTGTGGCTCGTGGGCTCTAGAGCGCAGGCTTAGTAGTTGTGGTGCAAGGGCTTAGTTGCTCCGTGGCATGTGGGATCTTCCTGGACCAGGGCTCGAACCCGTGTCCCTTTCATTGGCAGGCGGATTCTCAACCACTGCGCCACCAGGGAAGCCCAACTGTTTCTTTCTTGACACAAACGGTCTGAGGCAGAGGCACCCAGGGAAGAAGGCATTATGAGAACTGTCAGATTAGATTTGTGAAGACAATTAAGCTCAATTCTTTATGGCTGCTTTTTTCTTAGCTTTGAAATATTTCTTTCTGTTGAATCATTTGGATTCCTGGTAGCGTTACTGGGGGGAAAAAAGAGTGATATTTATCAAACAAACAAGAACAAAGTAATAAATCTAGTTCTGTTCTTACTATGTGAATTAAATTGAGGGACTATGAAAGTTTGCAGTTTTGTGTTAGGAGTTTTACAGAAGGTATGTTTAGCATTTCCTTTCCTGAAAATATGTCTAGGCAGAGTGCTGTCGAATTTTAATTGTCCCCAGAGGACAGGTTACAGATAATTAAATCAACTCTCTCCAGCAAAGAATACTTTAAAACACTTTTGAGAGCCCTGTCATTTTTACCTGACCTTTGAGAAGAACACTTAGCGATTGACATAGTTTGTGTTTTTGTTAGAGGTTTTTCTTTGGCAGAGATGAATTAGCATCTGCCTTCATAAAGTCTGATAAACGAGACATATTTAGCCATTTGCTTGTCTTCTCATACTGGGTGCTCCTTGGATTGGAGGTCCATTTTATTCTATATCAGTTTCATCAGTGGAGCTATATGAATGAAAGTACATCCTTTACTTCACAGTCTTTAAGAATGACATATTCAGTATAGAAACTAGGTAGAATAAATATTTTTCTCAAAATGCAGCAACTACCCTTATGCTAGTAAGAAACAGGGATGACACTGATGCTATTTCAGAAGCTTTAGCAGTTTCAGCTATGGGAGACTCTCTGAAAGGGCTTGAGATATAGGTGGGTTGACTTGCCAATTTTCTTCTTTATCCTTTCATAAAGCACCGATTCTGTGGTCAACACATAGATGTAAATTCTTGTAATTGGGAGTTCTAAAGTCTAGAGCACTTTCTTGCCTGTAAATACTGTCCCATATAGGACTTTGTACACATCAGATTCTCAGATGTGTATTAAGTAAGTAAAATGCTTATTAATTAAGCAAAGTAAATGCTTATTAATTAAGTAATGATTATTAAGTAAAGTGCTGTAGGGAAGTGGGTAGACCATTGGGTTTGAAGTTGGAATAATCTGCTCCATCTTTCCCACTATGTTTCTGTGAAGGTAAGTGAATCTACCTAGATATCAGTTATCTTTTCTATAAAAGAAGGTACTTTTATTTAAATTTTGATGAACTGTGTTAAAATTCCTCTGTTCACTTAAACAAAAACTATTGAAATAGGACTTTTTCTTAAAAGTTCATAGGTATTTGTTTAGTCATCGTATATTTGTCAAGTTTGTTTTATGAGCCAGAAAAGATAAATGAGACCATTCTTACCTAAAGAAGCTCACTGTGGGAATATAATTCTATAATTGAACAGTTTATTTTCTGTGGGTTAGGCTTCCCTTCAAAGTATTTCACATATTTTAAAGTTTCTCTGTGGCTGGCATCTCTTATGATGCTGCCAGTAATCTTTAAATTTATATATATATATATATATATATATATATATATATATATATATATTTAATTACAAAGGAGTACATTCTGATTGATAGAAATTAAGCCAATGCAGAATGGCACGAAAAAGATAACACTAATTCCATGATCCCACTATTCAGAAGAAATGAGCTATTTAACTTAGAAAATAGATAGGCATAATACCAATATCAAATGTATCTACACGTTATTGATAAACATTAGTATATATGTATTTCCTCTAAGAAGATAAAACTTAAATATATGAAATACCATATCACTTTCTTTTTTCTGACTAAAAGATAATCAATTGCCTTTTTTCCTGAAAAAATGACTTCTTATCATCCAGCTCCATAAGCCCAGCTGATGGTATTAATCATTTCTACATTTCCTTTCAGGGCTTCAATCTGAGGAGTCCAAAGTCATGAGGCTTCTGAGATAATAAAACAATATTGTATCTTAAATTACTCCTCATTTCCCCCAGTGTATAGTGGAAATTGTCATATTACTTCCTCCTAAACTATTTTGTTGACAAAATCCTCCAGCAGCAATAATTGGCTAGATATTTATACTTGAGATTTACTTCAGGTATTAAAGAAAATCTTATTGTAAGCCCTTTTATTAGAAGTTTGTCAAGAATGAGCTCATTCATAGACAATTTTCTGTTCTCCATCCAATCTTTATTTCCAAAATGGAGAAGCAGAATCCTGATTCAGTGATGAAAATTTTCTTTGCTTAAAATCCATATTATATTTGAATGGGACTTAGTTTACATGTAATATTAAATTCAAATTTGAGCAGCTGCATCATTTTGGGGAGAAATAATTCCGAGTGCTTTCATGGCTCAAATTTTAATGTTATATCTAATTTGCCCAGATAAGAGCTCAAAATCAGCGTTTTGTGCAGAAATGATATAAACTTTTAAACAACGACTTTTAAAGTTGTTGAAAGTAGAAAAGTCAGGTAAAAAGTTAAAGACAAATTTTTTCCCCATTTTTCTTTCTTTCTTTTTAAAATGAGTCCTCAAATTTTTTGAACCATTATTTTTTCAAAAGGAAAAAAATTGTCAAAATCATTCTATTTGTGCCCTTGGTTGTGGATGATAAAAAATGAATTGACAATAGTTCACCAGAAATAATTCCAAATGCTTTAAAATGCTTCCACATTTGTGGAGAGATTTGTGTTCTGTGCAGTATGAACAAAATCAGATTTTGCTTATTATAATTCATAACACCACAATGAGACTCAGAGCACCCAATTCTATCTACCTCTCTTTAGCACTTATACTTAAAGCACCTTCAGTGTCATCTAACCTTGGTACCTCAAAGAAGCCAGGTTAATGGAGAATTATGCTGTCTCCACTATTTGGGATAACACTTGCCCTATTCTCAGAGCCATTCCTGTAACTCACCTTTCTAGAATGTGACTCTCCTATAACTATAAACTCCTGATTCTGGAACTGAACTCCCAGATTCCATGGTAGAAATTTCATCCTGCAATTCCATCTACCTACGGGACATCAAAAATTTATGGCTGAAAAATATCTTGAAATATCCATAAATAAAATCACAATTGTTTCCTTCTTTTACCCCACCACTTACTTTTGGTTCTCTCATTGCCTACTTTTTTTTTGGTAGATGTTGACTCCCACTTATGTCTCAACATTTGCTACCTGCTAATTTCACAAACTGGAAATCTGAAATTCACCCTAACTCCTCTGTCTCCATAACCACCAATAACCTGCATACAATAAAGGACCATGTCCTGTCCACTCTAAGGATACCTAAACATCTGTCAACATTTTGCCCAACTTTCATAGTCACAGAAACTGCATTAGATAACAGTTCTTCCCATTCTATCAAAGACTGTTGCCATGCATCCTGACTGCCTATCCTCCTTTCAGTATTGACCCTTTCAATTGGGTCAATCCTAACACTCTTGTCAAAACGGTCAACCTAAAATGAAGATAAAAACGTCCTCCTGCTTTAATCAATTTAATGGCCTCTCATCCTTGGGCTCATCCCTTGTCAATAGAATTCAGATGCCTACATTATTTCGGATCAGTTGTCTTCTAATGGTTCCTGAATATGAGATATTGGAGTATTTTGACTCTTAGAGTTGTGCATGTTTAGTGAACATGACAATAACTTCCTCCCTGACAAGACTGGCACAAAAATGGCTTTCCCTTGATTTATCTATTACAGCATCTAACCCTCATCTCATATTACCACCATCTTCTGAGTCAATACTTGCTTAAACAAGCACTGAAACTGTTGATTATGACTTTAAATTTAATCATACACTCGTAATTTCTTTTAACTATTTAGTTTTTATATTGTGGTCTCTTCTTAGTCTTCCCTAGTTACTGTCCTAAATCAATTTTCCAATATTTGCTTTAATATAGTTCCACAAATTAAACAAAATATGTATATATATTTTATACATATGTATAAATATATATATATACAATTAAACCTGCTTTGACAAAAGAACGTAAGATATAATACACCAAGGAAAATAAGACTTACAAGAAAAAAATATTGATGTGAGAAATATCTTTGACTACCTTTTCGAATCTCCCATATATAATAATCCTCTCTACTTCTTCAAACCTCTCATGTAGAAGAATTATTTCTCTCCCTCTTTTTCAATCTCTTTCTTTCTCCCTTTTAATTAGTGCATTCTGTAACATTGACTGTCAAGAAAGTATCAAATGCCATCTCTAAGGAAATGACTTTCCATCTTTATTTCAGTAATCAAAATCTGGAACTCTAATCAGGAATACAGAGTATCCTTTCCCAGATGCCGACAATAATGCTTTCTTCTCTCACCTCTCTTAACATGTATCTCTCTTATGCCATTCATAATAGTCTATTGGACTCAGCAGTTCTTATATATTGTTCGTGCAAGAAGTTTTTAGTTTCAGTTAAGATGGAGTATGCACATTTAGCTACTGTTGCTCACTGATTATTAGTAAAAATCATAGAAAGAAATCAAGCAGCTGTTAGAGGATGGTGTGCAGTAAATGAGAGCAGGCAGATAGAATAGGGAAATTAAAACAAAAAATGGCCATATGGTGATAAATTACCTGCTTGTGTTTGCTCTTTTTGTTGTTATGTTTTGCTCTGTGCTTTTGTTGTTATATTATGCTCATTTTTCTCCTGTATCTTCTTGATTAGACTCTCATAATTCCAAGATTTGTACATGGGTATAGACAGAAAAGTTATAAGGAAAAGCAGTGGTTCTCAACAAAGGAATGAGATGGTGGCATAGGAGGTAGCAGGATGAAACTCTTCTGGCTCCTCCAGCACTGTACTCAGCAAACCCTGGTGAAAACCTGAGAGCAACAGAGACAGCGGGGAGGGGAGACGGTGGGTGGTGGCGGCAGGAACAGTTCCACACCCTTTGCTCTTGCTGTTTTGCTTCAACACTGACCCAGTCATGGGAAATGTGCAATACAGTGGGGATACTAAATCCTCAGGTTTTTAACCAGAGCAGCAGGAAGGAGGACACTGGGAATTCAGGAGCATGGAGAAGATCACAGACAGAGAGACAAAAGAGATGCTTTGAATATATATGTGTAAGTCTTGGGCTCTTCCTGGAAGTGCCCATGTGCAGAACTGATCAGAATCAACAACGCAAAAATTTTGAAGACTGAACAAATGTGTGGATCACTGCCAACCCCAGTGTGAAACTTGGTTGTTTCACATACTGGACCAACCAAAATTGGCCAGCAAAGGCTTTGAAAACTAAACTGTCACTGGAATCACAATTCAAAAAAAAAGTAAGTCAGGACTTGTGATCTGAATCAAACCAGTTTGATTGGTTGCTTTAAAAAAAGTTCTTTAAGAGATTTTTATAGGACCTAAAGTCTCATAATAGCTTTAAATTATGCATTATAATCATGCACGATGAATACAGTCTTCAAATGAATGGAAATATAGAAGATTTGTCAGTGAAGAAGAATCTTTAAAAGTGGAAATTTTAGTACTGAAAAACATAAAAATGTAAATGTTTAAATCACCAGAAAGACTCAATAATAGAGATGACATATGAAAAGATCAGTGGAATTGAAGGTAGATTAGTAGAAATCATAGTTCTAAACAACAGAGAAAAAAGATTGAATCCAAATGAACAGAACTTCAGGGACCTGTGTGACAATATCAAAAGTTTTAACATTTGTGTCATTGCAGACTCAACAGGAAGACACAAGAGATAGGTCGTGGCAAAATATTTGAATTGACAATAGCTGAAAACTTTCCAAATTTGGTAAAGCCCATAAACTTGTAGATCCCAGAAACTCAGCAAACTCCAAGCAGAATGAACTTAAAGTAAACCATGCCAAACACATTACAATCAAACTTCTGAAAACCAAGGATAAAGAGAAAAAAATTAAAAGCAGACAGTGAAAAACAATACATTGCACGTAGAAGAAAATGGTTCAAATGGCTCCAAATTTCTAATCGAAATCAGTGGTGGCAACAAGAGAGTAGAACAGCATTTCTTAAAGTTCTGAGAGGAGAAAACAAATGGCAACTTAGAATTCTCTATTCAGCAAAACTATCTCTCTGAAATGAAAGTGAAATATATTCTCAGATGAAAGAACCTTAAGACAATTTATCCATAAACATGCTTTAAAAGGATGCAAAGGAGCTTATTCAATGGAAAAGATACTACAAAAGAGGGAAATCTGGAACTTTAGGGATGAATTAAGAGCAACAAAGATGGCAACTATCTGTGTAAGTGTAATAGATTACATTTTGCCTTTTACAATTTTTAAAATACGTATGACTATTGAAAGCAAAAATTATTACATTGTCTGATTTTTTTTCAAATTATGTATATATAACACATATGACAACTACCACATAAATTAGAGAGCCCTATGGGATATTTTACTTCGAGTGACTTTGCAAAGAATCAGCTTTTTATTTTATCTCAGAGTTCAAAAACAGTGTTCTTGGAGAGGAAAACTCAGTATAATTTAGATGCCAGTTCTTCACAAACTGATCTTTAGAGTTAATGCAATCTCCATCAAAATCTCAGAAGGTTTCAATCTTTTTTATCTGTCATTTAGACTATGATTTCTACTAATCTACTTTCAATTCCACTGATTTGTGTGTGCGTGTGTGTGGTACACGGGCCTCTCACTGCTGTGGCCTCTCCTGTTGCGGAGCCCAGGCTCCGGACGCGCAGGCTCAGAGGCCATGGCTCATGGGCCCAGCCACTCTGTGGCATGTGGGAGCTTCCCGGACCAGGGCACGAACCCGTGTCCCCTGCATCAGCAGGCGGACTCTCAACCACTGCGCCACCAGGGAAGTCCCCCACTGATCTTTTAATATGTCATCTCTGTTATTGAGTCTTTTTCGTGATTTAAACATTTACATTATTGTGTTTTTCAGTTCTAAATACCTCAGAAGGTATTTTATAAATATAAACAAGCTGCTTCTAAAATTTATTTGGAAAGAGATGTGAAATAGAAGAGCTAAAATAATTTTGAGAAAGAACAACAAAGTTAGAAGACTCAGACTTCTTGATTTTAAGACCTAAAAAAAGCTTCATTAATCAAGGCTATGTGGTGTAGACACATGGAACAATGGAATAGAATAAAGAGTGCAGAAATGGAGACAAATATGGTCAATTAATTTTTGAAAAAGTTGCAAATGCAATTCAATAGAGAAAGCATAGCTTTTTCAACAAATATTGCTGGAATAATCAGACATCCATATGCAAAAAAATGAAGTTTAAACTTTATACTATATATAAAAATTAAGTGAATCATAGATTTATTTAAATGTAAAACATAAACCTATTAAACATTTTAAAAAGAAAACATAGGACGACTCTTTGTGACCTTGAGTTATGCTAAGTGTTCTTATTTATGACAATAAAATAATGATTAATAAAAAATGATTAACTGAACTTTATCAAAATTAAAAACCTTTGCTCTGTAAAAGACCCTGTTATGGACATGAAAAGACAATCTGGAGATTTCACACACACCAAAAAAAAAAATCACATACCTAGGGCTTCCCTGGTGGCGCAGTGGTTGAGAGTCTGCCTGGGGACATGGGTTCGTGCCCCAGTCCGGGAAGATCCCACATGCCGCGGAGCGGCTGGACCCGTGAGCCATGGCTGCTGAGCCTGCGCGTCCGGAGCCTGTGCTCACAACGGGAGAGGCCACAATAGTGAGAGGCCAGCGTACTGCAAAAACAAAACAAAACAAATCACATACCTAACAAAACGCTTTATCCAGGATGCATAAAGAATTCTCCAATCTTGACAGTGAAAAAACAAATAAACCAATTTAAACAGGCAATATATGTGAACAGATACTTCACTGAAGAAGATACTTGAAAGCAACTATACACACAAAAAATATAAATTAGTCATTAAGGAATTTCAAATTAAAGCTGGAAAGATGTACTAATACATACCTATTAGGATAGCTAAAATAAAATTTACAAAGATAACAATATGACAGTACCAAATTCTGACAAGGATATGGAACAGTTGGAACTCTCATCCATTGATGGTAACAATGCAAAATGTTACAGCCACATTGGAAGACAGCCTGGTGGTTGAAGTAAGCATACACCTACCATGAGACCCAGCGATCCCACTCCTAGGCATGTACCCTAGAGAAATACCTATATATTCAAACAAAAATCTGTACATGGATAGTTCTAGCAGTATTATCCATAGTCACCCAAATGTGGGAACAACCTAAATTTTCTTTAACATTTGAATAAACAAATTGTGGTATAATGGATTGCTATCCAGCAGTTAAAAAGGAACAAACTATTGATAAACACAACAGCACAACTGAATCTCAAAAGCATTATGCTAAGTGAAAGAAACCAAATATTACATATTATCTGATTCTAAATATATTACATTCTAGAAAAGACAAAATTACAGGGATGAAGAATAGGTTTCTTATTGGCTGGGGTTAGGAGTTGTGGGAGTGCTTGAATAGCATGGGACAGCGCAAGAGAAATTTTGGGGGTTGTGGAATTATTCTGTATCTTGTTTGTAGTGATGGCTACACAAATTTATGTGTACATTTATGTGTACAGTTACATACAAAAAAGTGATTTTTTAACCAAATGTAAATTTAAACATATTTATTTATATTTATATTATTATATTTCAGGAAAGACCATATGTAAATACATATATGTGTGTATACATACACACAGAGCATAATTTTAAAAAAGTAGTGCAACTTGTTGACATTACTTACCCAGTTGTTCATTTATTTATTAATTTATTCATCCATGCCTCCATTCAACAAATATTTCTTGGTTCCCAACTTTATCACAAACAGAATGACTTTAAACCTCCTACTTTCTCCTTTCCCCTTTTCTTCCTCAAGGATAAGTTGTTTGAAAGACAGAAATTCCACCTATAAGTGTCCATCAACAGATGAATGGATAAAGAAGATGTGGCACATATATACAATGGAATATTACTCAGCCATAAAAAGAAATGAAATTGAGTTATTTGTAGTGAGGTGGATGGACCTAGAGTCTGTCATACAGAGTGAAGTAAGTCAGAAAGAGAAAAACAAATACTGTATGCTAACACATATATATGGAATCTTAAAAAAAAAAAACAAACAAACAAGTGGTTCTGAAGAACCTAGCGGCAGGACAGGAATAAAGATGCAGAGATAGAGAATGGATTTGAGGACACAGGGAGGTGGAAGGGTAAGCTGGGACGAAGTGAGAAATGGCATGGACGTATATACATTACCAAATGTAAAATAGATAGCTAGTGGGAAGCAGCCACATAGCACAGGGAGATCAGCTCGGTGCTTTGCGTCCACCTAGAGGGGTGGGATAGGGAGGGTGGGAGGGAGATGCAAGAGGGAGGAGATATGGGGATATATATATATCTATAGCTAATTCACTTTGTTATACAGCAGAAACTAACACACCATTGTAAAGCAGTTATACTCCAATAAAGATGTTAAAAAAAAAAAGAAGAGGGGTTTTGCTTAAATATGAGGCTACTATTTTCTATCAGTGAATTGAAGGAGAAAAAACAGACAATTGATTATTTTCTTCCTCTCTTCTCTCTCTCTCTCCCTCCCTCCTTTTTTCTCTGTCTCTCTGTCTCTCACTCGTCTCTTTTTCCCCTTGGTTATTGGGTCCAGAGGCCTCCTGACTTTGAGAAGACCTGCATATTGAATACAGGGCACTACAGCCCTAAGCTCTGGAGTCAAATATTTTTTCTCTGTGTTTCAAAAAACTTTTCTTCTCATTTGTGTTAGTCATTTCTAAAATCTGTATCATTAGATACTGAAGTTTGGATTGCAGAGGGGATTATTCTTTTTCTAAAATTGTTCACTGTAATGAAGTACTCACTTCTGTAGTCAATGCCCTTTAAAATGAATAAGATATACTCTGTTATTTTTCCCTATGTACATATTACTCTAGCAAGGTAGAATAATTGAGGTGCCAAATAACAACAAAAAATTCTTAAGTCTTCTGAAGATACCATTTAAGCACATTTTCTTTCTATTTATGAATATGTATATTTCCTCCCACTTGAGTGTAGTACCCAACAAAAACTTTTCCTAGATACAAATTACCTTTATAATTAGCAATTGAATTTGTTAATTAGTTAGAGAGCCATGGTGTAACAAAATCTTAAATTCAATAAATAATTTGTTCTATTCTCAAAGTAGAGTACAGAGACAGGTAGTCCAAAGACAGTTTGGGGAATATGCTGCATGAGTTTCCTCATGGAACCAAGATCCTTCTGACTTTGTTTTTCCTCCTTGCCTTGTGTTTTTCCTCCTTGACTGGATGCTATTTCCAATATGAATTCATAATTCAGTATGGCTGATCCAAATCTCACCATCATGTTCACAGTCCAACCCGAAAGGAGGAAAAGGGCCAAGCTGAGTAGTAACTGTTTTTTAAGCTAAAGTTACAAAAATCTGCTACTGGACATTTTTGTTTGAATCTCCCTCATTGGAGAGTACTGATGTAGTATCATCTAGCTGAAAATGAGTCTGTATTTTTGGCAGCTCTGGTCCATGTGAAAACAGTGGCTATACTGCAGTGAGACAGTGCAGATCAAATGTTGGGATGATTGATTCTCTCTCACATTTTGTCATATAGTACTGTTGTCCATGGTTTCCCTTTCAAATATCAGTCATTTTTTAAAGCTGGTAGTAGGATTGCTATTCTTGGCTAATTATCTGGGTGATCATTATGTATTCTGACACTGTAGATATAATTATTTGAAACTGATGATAGTCAATGAGAACATTATTTTATTGGGAAAGGGAATGGTCTACAAATGAAACATAGAAATGTACAATCATGAATTTTCATTTTAAGTTCTATTTGTGCACACACATATATACAAACACACACATATCTTGCAGCTTTTAATGGAAGTTTGTACCAGTGATATAATATGATATAGTACTAAAACATTGTCAAAGATACAAAAGTGGTGGAATCATAATGGTATCTTTTCTGATTCCGAGAATAGAAGGAATATTGTATTTCAGTAAAGATTAGAGACAGTCCTTTTCACTTCATATATTTATCAAGAGGAACATCTACATTTATTTTCAACCTAACTTCACAGTTCAGAAGATGAAAACATGCAAAGTCAGTGAAGCAACTCAACAAAGTAGGCTGAAAAGGTCAAATTCCAAAATGTGTTCATGTTTTGGAAGCACCATTTAGACTGAGAAAGACCCAAGTATTCATAACTTCACATTCCCAAATTATAGTTGGTGTTCATTTAAGTGGCAGTAATAAAATATTCTCCAGGAAAACTTTTGTCAGAAATGACATTGTGTCTGGAATAATTGGCTTAAACTAAGAGCTTTAAATATATTGAGTTGTATTTCCTTACTGAATTATAGAGTAATTAGGTAAGAGGACTCTGTCTTCTACTTCTCTGAACCCTGATTTTTCCACTGAAGATAATAAATATTGAGTCATTGATTAATCCATTCCACAAATATTTACTGAGTACCACTTATGTGTTAGGAAATGTGCTAGACATTCTGAATGGTTTTTCTTAAAGAGAATGGTAAAAGTTAATGAATATTCTAGTAAGAGTCATAATACTAAGGTTTTAGTTTTGAGTAGGTTGTGTCTTCACTTTGTGATCTCAAAATGCAGCCTTCACTTTTCTGTTCATCTGCTCTGCTTACTGGAGGAGAAGGGTAACCCAAAAGTATATATTAGATCCATTTGAATGCTAAAATTCTATTGTTAGAATAACATGTATTAAATAATTAGACTCATATATTTCTTGTGCTAATATTTTAATTTATACATTTGTTCTTAGGTCAGGCAAATTTCACTTAGGGTAGTGTTCCCTAGAGGTCATTATCCTTTCAGAAGCATATGTTCATTTAACTCATAAAATACATTTTTATCACAAGGAATCAGAGCACATGCATCTTCCCTCCATAATTTCAAGTTGATACAGTGTGTGAGATTAGCATCCTCCCAAAGCTTCTGCCACCCTGTCTTATGAAGGCCAAGTATTTGATACAAAGAAAAGAAGAGTGTCCTCCTGAAGCTACATTATTTATACTTTCATTCATTTGTGTAGGAAGCAATAATATCCTCACAGTGAATCCAAACTGCTTGTCATCACTAGGGCTCTGCTGGTAATCACTTCAATATACTTTGAAGCTATACAAGGTAGTCCACTAGTAAATTATGTAGACATCTATATTTTTCATTTTCTTTGGACAGTTAATTTATGTTGACTATAAATGTAAATCTTTCACAGATGTAACTACTTTTATCCAAGGCTGTGTGGAATATTTACTGCCCCAGTAAAGTCCTGTTTGTCTTTCCTTCTGGCATAGGAGCTGAGCAAGAAGGTTAATAGCCATGCCAACTAATCAGCATGCAATTTGGTCTCTGTCATAAGGTTTGTCAAGCAGGAGGGCCATTCCAGCATATTGGTGTTCCAGGATATGGGAGAATCATGTCCCCTCTTTATATCAATACATTGTGTCAAGGAAGACAAAAGTGTTTCTAAAGGCTACTTGGAGGAGAGTGCTGTCAAAATGTGAAGGATTCTCTAGTATCTCCATAAGGTCAGACTGTAGTACGTGATGTGGTTGGGAAATTAGATAACAGATGTTAGAGAAAGATAATAGTGAAAGGAAAATGAATGCAACAATACAAGTTGATCTTGGTGGTCCAAGGTATATCTTGATATGCCAAAAGCCATAATAAGAGCTTCCAAGCATCAGAACTCAGAAAGTGATTTTAGGAGGAAAAGGCAACAGTCAATTCAAGTGTCCTTTGGACACCCAGAAGGCAACTAGACATTAGTCATGGCTCTCAGAGATCTACACAAACAAGGAAGTTGCAGAATGACCAGAAAGTGGGACAAATCAATCATTAAACTCATGAGGAGGAGGAGTTGCCATGGAAACTGTTTCTCCAAATCTTTTGTGATTAAACACAGGGTCCCTGACATAGAAAGGGACTAGGAATATCTGATATCTTTTTGATTGCCTTCCCAGACCTTATTTCAGGAAATCTTTGATCTTGCCACCCTCCATTCATGTAGTTCAGTGGGACACTAGAGCCTCTTATTAAAACAGAATTTCAACCCATATGCTCAGTGAATTGGACTGAAATTAGGAACATAATCCTAGCTGGTATAGTCAGAATTTTTTCATTAGTAATTTGAAAAACCTGGGTGAAGTTATTTTCTCTCTTTAAGTGGTTGGATATTTACCATGTAATCTAGAGACTATGCATGGCCCTAAATTGTGCATTATGAAACAAAGAAACAAAAAATGTCAGTCTGAACAGAAAAGAATGAAGCAGTCATGCGGGAAGCAAGGAGGGACAATGGAGAAGGGTCCCTCATGGCATCAGAACCTCTGATTCTGGTTTACTTTGCGACACAAAAGTCTGGATTCTGTGGAACATCATGGTTTCTTATAATATAGCTTATACAATTTGTTAACTTAAGAAAAATCTATTAGGTGCAGAAAACGAGTCTTACCTTATACACGTGAGAGAGAGATTGGGAGGACTAGGATGGATCTCAATTCATCAATTTTGTTGACTGGAGTTAATGTTGCGCTTGCCATTTAACCAAGGAAATGAGAGGATACATCTAGGATCTAAATCTGGTTTGGTGATAAAGAACACTGATTCAAGACAGTTTTGTTCATGGACCACCTAATTCTGGATCTGGGGCTTAATATAAAGGCTTAAGTGTCTAAAAGTCTTTCTCTCTTCAGAACAAAGAAAATAAGATGCCTAGTGAGGGCACAATTCAGCAAATCAGTGAGAGAAGGATGCTTATAAAATGACATATCAAAAGGAAATAGTATGCAACTTGTATACATGTCTTCAATTTTCTATTTATTCTATATATTAAAGGGGAGATAACTAATACTCAATGAGTTTATAGAACTTGTTGAGTTCATATAACTTAGCAGACAAAGGTCTCTTTCATTTAATTACCAAGTTATCCATTATCATCTTACTTATCCAGATAAATAAACCAAGGCTCAAGATATTGAAGCCTCTTCCCGTGGTCAGAAAATTCAAGATTTGATATACCTCTGTGACTACACATTCTGTATATAACCCTTCTCCTACACTTTGCCATTTACCATTTACCAGCTGCTATTAATTGTCTTCTATATGTTGGCAGTGTAGCAAATACTGTATCTGTAATATCTAATTGTTGTAATTGTCCTAAGGCTGAGTAGGTATGTGTTGAATGTGAGAGTCAGATTTTAGATTCCAAAGTGTTTAGCTCTAAAACCTACCACTTTAGGCGACTTTGTTTTTATTAATTTATTTATTTTTGATTAGGCTCATTTCCATTTTTGGCTCTTTCCTAGTTGCTGGAAGGAGAAAACCTTCTGTTTTCAAATAACTTAATATGTATATAGGGAGATCACATACTGGACAACTAACTACAATGCAATTACAATGCTTGAAATCAGCAGCTATAGAATTCACTGTGGAATATATATCAGTACCCTCAGAATGCAGTGGAATAAAGAGTCCTTAGTAAGGTTAGACTTCTTGAAGAGGTTTTTCTTGTTGACCTTAAAATGGAGTAGGGGTTTTGGATATATTAAGGATTTTTATTGGTAGCTTCCTTTTGCAATTATTCGAGAGTGAAGGTTCCCAGCTATCTTTTGTTTTATCTCTCCTTCCTTACTTACAAGTCTCTGCCATCTCTTTCCAGGATGCCTCTTGTAGTAGGACAGCTTTTGCTGGTCCATTTGTACTCGGGAAGCAGATTTTGCTGACTACATCACTTCCATCTGTTCTGGATGATTAAATTTCTCTTACATTCTGACCAGGCCATAAATCCAGCATTATTTTCAGGCAACTGCAAAATTGTTCTGTTCACATCTTTTGTCAAAGAATAAACCAATCAGTAAATTTTACTGGGAAGAGAGACCGTCTCATAAATTTCTTTTACAAACACCATAAACAGTCATGCTAGGAAAGAATCAATTTTAATTCATTATTTTTATTCTATGTCATACTTTTAAAAAAAAAGTTATTTAAAGCTCTGTTCTGGCTGACTTCCATGTTTAATACAGAAATGTTAGAATTGCCGACTCAGCCCAGAGCCTATTAATGCCTTTTATTGTTCCTTTCCTTTACAAATACCATTAAGTGTGAAACACTTAGATTCATTTGTTTTTCCTAAGAGCTGGAAGGCCCAAACCACTTGCCATATTCATGAAACCAAACAGGCATTAGAAACTGACAGTAAGAGGGAGGTTCAGGAAACTTATTTCAGTTTAGGGATAAAATAAAGCTCCCTTTACCATCACATTCCCCCAAATCTCTTTATCTGCCACAACACCTGAATTCTAGATTTGCCTAACACTTTGGGTTCTTGACACTTTTTTTTTGTGGTCTAGAGATAAATAGCATTTATTTATCTTTAGACCATATTATTGACATAAAGTCATGTCTGCTTTCCATCGGTCCCTATAACTTATCTCTGATTGGCCCCTCTACAAACACTTCATACTGGTTTAGTGTTCAGCCAAATGTTGCATAGATACTGTAAAGGAGAAAATTGTATGCATTTAGGATTATAAAAAAGATATTAAAATGTGAAGGTTATTCAGAAATAATAGAAAATTCTCTTCACAACCATATGTGATAATTAAGAACAGATTAGTTCAGTAGCTCTATTATTGCCTAAGTGGAACAAATATATTTCATTTTTATAACTCCATAGAGATTTTAATGGGCATTTTATCTGTTTCAGTTTCTAGGAGGGAAATGTCTTTAATCTTCTCTACTATGTAACAAATGATGTCTCAGTTTACTTTGGTCATCTGAGAAGGAAAAATAATTTATCTCAAACTCAAACTTTAGCTTTATCTCAAACTTTAGCTTTTTAGTAAATGTTCAAAGTTGAATCTATGAGTATATTAAAAATGCATTCACATTGTCATTGTGGATGTTCATTATTATTGGGTTGGGTTGTAGCTGAGAACCGAGGAGAAGAAATGTCCCATTTACTCAGAAATGGCCTCTGTGAGTTACTGAATCTCTAAGAAACTTTTCTAGATAATCAGGCTTCCTTTTGTCCTGTGTCTTGGAGTCAAAACTGAGTTGAGTTTTGAAAGAAAGAGTAGAGGTGACCAAGTGTCAGAACCCACAGACTTTATTTATTTATTTATTAACATCTCTGTTGGAGTATAATTGCTTTACAATGGTGTGTTAGTTTCTGCCATATAACAAAGTGAATCAGCTATACATATACCCCCATATCTCCACCTTCTCACATCTCCCTCCCTCCCACACTCCCTATCCCACCCCTCTAGGTGGACACAAAGCCCCTAGGTTCTTCAGAACCACTTGTGTTTTTTTTGTTTTGTTTTAGATTCCGTATATATGTGTTAGCATACAGTATTTGTTTTTCTCTTTCTGACTTACTTCACTCTTTATGACAGACTCTAGGTCCATCCACCTCACTACAAATAACTCAATTTCATTTCTTTTTATGGCTGAGAAATAGTCCATTGTATATATGTGCCACATCTTCTTTATCCATTCATCTGTTGATGGACACTTAGGTTGCTTCCTTGTCCTGGCTATTGTAACTAGTGCTGCAATGAACATTGTGGTACATGACACTTTTTGAATTATGGTTCTCTCAGGGTATATGCCCAGTAGTGGGATTGTTGGGTCATATGGTAGTTCTATTTTTAGTTTTTTAAGGAACCTCCATACTGCTCTCCATAGTGGCTGTATCAATTTACATTCCCACCAACAGTGCCAGAGGGTTCCCTTTTCTCCACACCCTCTCCAGCATTTATTGTTTGTAGATGTTTTGGTGATGGCCATTCTGACCTGTGTGAGGTGATAACTCATTGTAGTTTTGATTTTCATTTCTCTAATGATTAGAGATGTTGAGCATCCTTTCATGCAATCTGTATATCTTTTTGGAGAAATGTCTGTTTAGGTCTTCTGCCCATTTTTGGATTGGGTTGCTTCTTTTTTTGATATTGACCTGCATGTGCTGCTTGTAAATTCTGAAGATTAATCCTTTGTCAGTTGCTTCATTTGCAAATATTTTCTCCCATTCTGAGGGTTGTCTTTTCATCTTGTTTATGGCTTCCTTTGCTGTGCAAAAGCTTTGAAGTTTCATTAGGTCCCATTTGTTTATTTTTGTTTTTATTTCCATTTCTCTAGGAGGTGAGTCAAAAAGAATCTTGCTGTGATTTATGTCATAGAGTGTTCTGCCTATGTTTTTCTCTAAGAGTTTTATAGTATCTGGCCTTACATTTAGGTCTTTAATCCATACTGAGTTTATTTTTGTGTATGGTGTTAGGGAGTGTTCTAATTTCATTCTTTCACATGAAGCTGTCCAGTTTTTCCAGCACCACTTATTGAACAGGCTGTCTTTTCTCCATTGTATATTCTTGCCTTCTTTATCAAAGATAAGGTGACCGTATGTGTGTGGGTTTATCTCTGGGCTTTCTATCCTGCTCCATTGATCTATATTTCTGTTTTTGTGCCAGTACCATAATGTCTTGATTACTGTAACTTTGTGGTATAGTTTGAAGTCAGGGAGCCTGATTCCTCCAGCTCTGTTTTTCTTTCTCAAGATTGTTTTGACTATTCAGGGTTTTCGTATTTCCATACAAATTGTGCAATATTTTGTTCTAGTTCTGTGAAAAATTCCATTGGTAGTTTGATAGGGATTGCATTGAATCTCTAGATTGCTTTGGGTAGTAGAGTCATTTTCACAATGTTGCTTCTTCCAATCCAAGAATATGGTTTATCTCTCCGTCTGTTTGTATCAGCTTTAATTTCTTTCATCAGTGTCTTATAGTTTTCTGCATACAGGTCTTTTGTCTCCTTATGTAGGTTTATTCCTAAGTATTTTATTCTTTTTGTTGCAGTGGTAAATAGGAGTGTTTCCTTAATTCCTCTTTCACATTTTTCATCATTAGTGTATAGGAATGCAAGAGATTTCTGAGCATTAATTTTGCATCCTGCTACTTTACCATATTCATTGATTAGCTTTAGTAGTTTTCTGGTAACATCCTTAGGATTCTCTGTGTATAGTATCATGTCATCTGCAAACAGTGACAGTTTTACTTCTTCTTTTCCAATTTGGATTCCTTTTATTTCTTTTTCATCTCTGATTGCTGTGGCTAAAACTTCCAAAACTATGTTGAATAATAGTGGCGAGAGTGGGCAATCTTGTCTTGTTCCTGATCTTGTGGAAATGGTTTCAGTTTTTCACCATTGAGAAAGATGTTAGCTGTGGGTTTGTCATATATGGCCTTTATTACGTTGAGGTAAGTTCCCTCTATGCCTACTTTCTGCAGGGTTTTTATCATAAATGGATGTTGAATTTTGTCAAAAGCTTTTTCTGCATCTATTGAGATGATCATATGGGTTTTCTCCTTCAGTTTGTTAATATGGTTTATCACATTGATTGATTTGTGTATACTGAAGAATCCTTGCATTCCTGGGATAAACCCCACTTGATCATGGTGTATGATCCTTTTAATGTGTTGTTGGATTCTGTTTGCTAGCATTTTGTTGAATATTTTTGCATCTATGTTCATCAGTGATATTGGCCTGTAGTTTTCTTTTTTTGTGGCATCTTTGTCTGGTTTTGGTATCATGGTGATGGTGGCCTTGTAGAATGAGTTTGGGAGTGTTCCTCTCTCTGCTATATTTTGGAACAGTTTGAGAAGGATAGGTGGTAGCTCTTCTCTAAATGTTTGATAGAATTCGCCTGTGAAGCCATCTGATCCTGGGCTTTTGTTTGTTGGAAGATTTTTAATCACAGTTTCAATTTCATTACTTGTGATTGGTCTGTTTATATTTTGTATTTCTTCCTGGTTCAGTATTGGAAGGTTGTGCTTTTCTAAGAATTTGTCCATTTCTTCCAGATTGTCCATTTTATTGGCATATACTTGCTGGTAGTAACCTCTCATGATCCTTTGTATTTCTGCAGTGTCAGTTGTTACTTCTCCTTTTTCATTTCTAAATCTATTGATTTGAGTCTTCTCCCTTTTTTTCTTGATGAGTCTGGCTAATGGTTTATCAATTCTATTTATCTTCTCAAAGAACTAGCTTTTAGTTTTATTGATCTTTGCTCTCATTTCCTTAATTTATTTTTACTTCTGATCTTATCTTTATGATTCCTTTCCTTCTGCTAACTTTGGGGGGTTTTTGTTCTTCTTTCTCTAATTGCTTTAGGTGTAAGGTTAGGTTGTTTATTTGAGATGTATCTTGTTTCTTAAGGTAGGATTGTATTGCTCTAAACTTCCCTCTTAAAACTGCTTTTGCTGCATCCCATAAGTTTTGGGTCATTGTGTTTTCATTGCCATTTATTTCTAGGTATTTTTTGATTTCCTCTTTGATTTCTTCAGTGATCTCTTGGTTATTTAGTAGCGTATTGTTTAGCCTCCATGTGTTTGTATTTTTTACAGATTTTTTTCCTGTATTTGATATCTAGTCTCATAGCGTGTGATCAGAAAAGATACTTGATATGATTTCAATTTTCTTAAATTTACCAAGATTTGATTTGTGACACAAGATATGATCTTTCCTGGAGACTGTTCCACGAGCACTTGAGAAGAAAGTATAATCTGCTGTTTTTGGATGGAATGTCCTATAAATATCAATTAAGTCCATCTTGTTTAATATATCATTTAAAGCTTGTGTTTCCTTATTTATTTTCATGTTAGTTGATCTGTCCATTGGTGAAAGTGGGCTCTTAAATCCCCTACTGTGATTGTGTTACTGTCTATTTCCCCTTTTATGCCTGTTAGCATTTACCTTATGTATTGAGTTGCTTCTATGTTCGGTGCATAAATATTTACAATTGTTATATCTTCTTCTTCATTCGATCACTTGATCATTATGTAGTGTCCTTCTTTGTCTCTTGTAATAGTCTTTATTTTAAAGTCTATTTTATCTGATATGAGAACTGCTACTCCAGCTTTCTTTTGATTTCCATTTGCATGGAATATCTTTTTCCATCCCCTCACTTTCAGGCTGTATGTGTCCCTAGGTCTGAAGTGGGTCTCTTGTAGACAGCATATATATTGGTCTTGTTTCTTTATCCATTCAGCCAGTCTATGTCTTTTGGTTGGAGCATTTAATCCATTTACAATTAAGGTACTTATTTGTATGTATGTTCCTATTACCATTTTCTTAATTGTTTTGGGTTTGTTATTGTAAGTCTTTTCCTTCTCCTGTGTTTCCTGCCTGGAGAAGTTATTTTAGCATTTGTTGTAGAGCTGGTTTGGTGGTGCTGAATTCTCTTAGCTTTCACTTGTCTGTAAAGTTTTTAATTTCTCTGTGGAATCTGAATGAGATCCTTGCTGGGTAGTATAATTTGGTTGTAGGTTTTTCCTTTTTATCACTTGAAATATGTCCTGCCACTCCCTTCTGGCTTACAGAGTTTCTGCTGAAAGATCAGCTGTTAACCTTATGGGGATTCCCTTGTATGTTAGTTGTTGCTTTTCCCTTGCTGATTTTAATATTTTTTCTTTGTATTTAATTTTTGATAATTTGATTAATATATGTCTTGGCGTGTTTCTCCTTGGATTTATCCTGTATGGGACTCTCTGCACTTCCTGAACTTGACTGACTATTTCCTTACCCATATTAGGGAGGTATTCAACTATAATCTCTTCAAATATTTCCTCAGTCCCTTTTTTTTTTTTCTCTTTTTCTTCTGGGACTCCTATAATTTGAATGTTGGTGTGTTTAATGTTGTCCCAGAGGTCTCTGTGATTGTCCTCAATTCTTTTCATTCTCTTTTCTTTATTCTGCTCTGCAGTAGTTATTTCCACTCTTTTATCTTCCAGGTCACTTATCCATTCTTCTGCCTCAGTTATTCTGCTATTGATTCCTTCTAGAGAATTTAATTTCATTTATTGTGCTGTTCATCTTTGTTTGTTTGCTCTTTAGTTCTTCTAGGTCCTTGTTAACATTTCTTGTATTTTCCCTATTCTATTTCCAAGATTTTGGATCATCTTTACTACCATTACTGTGAATGCTTTTTCAGGTAGACTGCCTATTTCCTCTTCATTTGTTTTGTCTGGTGAGTTTTTACCTTGCTCCTTCATCTGCTGTGTTTCTGTCTTCTCATTTTGCTTAACTTACTGTGTTTGGGGTCTCCTTATCGCCGTCTGCATGTTCGTAGTTCCCGTTGTTTTTTGTGTCTGCCCCTGTTGGGTAAGGTTGATTCAGTGGTTTGTGTAGGTTTCCTGGTGGAGTGTACTGGTGCCCGTGTTCTGGTGGATGAGGCTGGATCTTGTCTTTCTGGTGGGCAGGACAGCATCTGGTGGTGTATTTTGGATGCCTGTGACCTTATTATGATTTTAGGCAGCCTCTCTGCTAGTGGGTGGGGTTGTGTTCCTGTCTTGCTAGTTGCTTGGCATAGGGTGTCCAGCACTGTAACTTGCTGGTCATTGAGTGGAGCTGGGTCTTAGCATTGAGATGGAGATCTCTGAGAGAGCTTTTGCCGTTTGATATTACATGGGGTTGGGAGTTCTCTGGTGAACCAATGTCCTGAAGTTGGTTCTCCCACCTCAGAGGCACAGGCCTGCCACCCGGCCGGAGCACCAAGACCCTGTCAGCCACACAGCTCAGAAGATAATGGAGAAGAAAAGAAGGAAGGAAGGAAGGAAGGAAGGAAGGAAGGAAGGAGGGTAGGGAGGGAGGGAGGAAGGAAGGAAGAAAAAATAAAATTAAGTTATTAAAATAGAAAAAAAATTCTTAAAAATAAAAAAATTAAAAAGTAATTTAAAAAGAGGAAGAAAGAAGAGAGCAACCAAACCAAAGAACAAATCCACCAATTAGAACAAGCAGTAAAAACTATATTAACAAACAAACAAACAAACAAAAACAGACAGAACCCCAGGACAAATGGCAAAAGCAAAGCTATACAAACAAAATCACACAAAGAAGCATACACATATACACTCACAAAAAGTGAAAAAGGAAATATATATATATATATAACAAAAAAGGAAGAGAGCAACCAAATCAATAAACAAATCTACCAATGATAATAAACTCTAAATACTAAACTAAGATAAACATAAAACCAGAAACAAATTAGATGCAGAAAGCAAACCCCACGTCTACAGTTGCTCCCAAAGTCCACTGCCTCAATTTGGGATGATTCATTGTCTATTCAGGTATTCCACAGATGCAGGGTACATCAAGCTGACTGAGGAGATTTAATCTGTTGCTCCTGAGGCTTCATGGAGAAATTTCCCTTTCTCTTCTTTGTTCGCCCAGCTCCTGTGGTTCAGCTTTGGATTTGGCCCTGCCTATGTGTGTAGGTCGCCTGAGGTCATCTGTTCCCTGCCCAGGATGGGGTTAAAGTAGCAGCTGATTAGGCGGCTTTGGATCACTCAGGCCAGGGTTGGGGGAGGAGTACGGAATGCGGGGCGAGCCTTCAGCGGCAGAGGCCGATGTGATGTTGCAATAGCCTGAGGCACGCCATGTGTTCTCTCGTGGAAGTTGTCCCTGGATCACGGGACCCTGGCAGTGGTGGGCTGCACAGACTCCCGGGAGGGGAGGTGTGGATAGTGACCTGTGCTTGCACACAGGCTTCTTGTTGGTGGCAGCAGCAGCCTTAGCGTCTCATGCCCGTCTCTGGTGTCCGTTCTGATAGCCGCAGCTCGACGCAGCTAGAACCCATCTCTGGAGATCGTTTAGGCGGTGCTCTGAATCCCCCCTCCTCACGCACCGTGAAACAAAGAGGCAAGGAAAAGTCTCTTGCCTCTTTGGCAGTTTCAGACTTTTTCCCGGACACACTCTCGACTAACTGTGACACACTAGCCCCCTTCAGGCTGTGTTCACACAGTCAACCCCAGTCCTCTCCCTGGGATATGACCTCCAAAGCCCGAGCCTCAGCTCCCAGCCCCCACCCGTCCCAGCGGGTGGACAAGCCTCTCGGGCTGGTGAGTGCTGGTCGGCACTGATCCTCTGTGTGGGAATCTCTCCGCTTTGCCCTCCGCACCCCTGTTGCTGTGCTCTCCTCCATGGCTCCGAAGGTTCCCCCCTCTGCCACCCGTGGTCTCCGCCCGCGAAGGGGCTTCCTAACGTGTGGAAACCTTTCCTCCTTCACAGCTCCCTCACCGAGGTGCAGGTCCCATCCCTATTTTTTGTCTGTTTTTTCTTTTTTCATTTGCCCTACCCAGGTACGTGGGGAGTTTCTTGCCTTTTGGGAGGTCTGAGGGCTTCTGCCAGCGTTCAGTAGGTGTTCTGTAGGAGTTGTCCCACGTGTAGATGTAGATTTGATGTACTTGTGGGGAGGAAGGTGATCTCCACATCTTACTCCTCTGCCACCTTGAAGGCGCCCCCCATCAGACTTTATATCATTGATATTATTGACAACATGTATGAATTTAAAATATGTATTTTTAACATTGCAGACTACTGAGGAAAATTAAGGAAAATTGTTTATTTTTTACACTAGAAATAATGTACTTTAAGCTGAGGAAATTCTACATTATAAAATGGTATAGTTTGTTGTAGGAAAAAAATAAGAGTAGTGGATAGGGCTCTTGGTTTTCATATACTTCCATATTACAGATGAGAAAATCTAAGTTCACAGAGACCAAGCAAAATTTCTAAGGCCATAAAGGAAGTTGATTACAGAATGATTACCAAAAACCGAGGTTTCTGAGTCCAGGTCAGTTACTTACCCAATATGGCCTTGGATGCATTTGGTCATTTTTTTCCAAAACACTGGTTTGTTTAATGGGGCAAAAATGAATCAGTTGTTAGGCCAAGGGAGCCACTCAAATTTGAGAGATTTATACAATGTTATGAGGGTATAAATTCCAAGTCTATATAGGGTAAATGAGGAAACTGAAGGCTATAGAAGTAATTCGGCCATAGTCACTCAGGAAGATAAAGACTGATGTAGAGGCAGAAACAAGTTCTGCTTCCTGACCTATTTTCCTTCAGAGGAAGCTTGATGGCATCCCTTCTGAGAGGAAAATCAAATGATACTATGTTTTCAGGTAAACAGATTTTGATCCACAAAATTCATAATTGTCTGTAATCTGGTCTCTATTTTGCTTTGCTTGTGTTTATTTTGATTTGTTTTTCATCCCTGCCATTAAGTTGGCTTATTCTTTTAAAATTTATATTAAATAAAATTTAATATAAATTAAATAAGTTCCTTCCATGTGATGGGAATTATGCTGGCTATTTTCATACATCTTTTCTATCAATTCCTCATAGTAACATTGAATTTATTCACATTAGTCCCAATTAATAAGAACAATTATTGAAGCTATGGCTTATATAGGCCACATTCAGAGCAGTTGGAATTCTAAAAAAAAAATGTGGTCTGATGATTGAAAAGTGATTTAAGGGTCTTTCCTTACAGTTTTAAAATGTTTGGGAAATCTCCCTTTATGCATTTATCCTGGAGACACCTTAGTAATGCACTGTAATTCTATGGTTTGTTTCTATTTAAAGTTCAGAATAAGTTTTGAAGATTTCTTAGATTGTTAAATTGTGACCTGCAAGAAATATTAAAATAATCAGTTTCAAATACAATTTCACAAACAATAAATTTAGCTAAGGGAAAAACACCTATAAATATTTAAACTTGAAAGATGTCTTGTTACTGGTAATGGAATATTATGTGAGGTTTTATCTACTCCATAGCTCAAGTTGGCTTTAGCAGATGTTGTATAAGCCTGTTAGGGACATAATCTCTCTAATCATTTCATTTTTCAGGAAGACTCCAGATGCTTGACTGTAACTGTACTCATGTTCTCAAAAGATGTGTCTTATTTCTGTAGAAACATAGACAATAAATTAAAAGAAGTGATTTTTGATACTATATTTAATGTAGTAACTGTACATGTTGAACATTCTTGACAAAGGAATTGTGAGTAATGAATTTATTCAGGCTTTCTAGAAATTTTATGAGTGTCTGGCCCCACCTGTGATAAGCAGTAGTGATAGAAGGATGAATGAAGCAAAAACCCATCCTTCAAGGAACTTGCAAACTATTAAGGTAGACACACTTTGAAAAGATGATTTATAACACATTGAGATAAGAGATAAATGAAACTATATAATACCAAAGGAGGAAACAATATTTGCAATAGTGATCACAACAATGTATTTTGACATTTATTGAGCTAGTAATATATGCCAGAGTTTTAAATGTTTTCTTTGACTTATCTCATTTATTCCAATTTGAAATCCTGTGATGGGTACTTTACCTAAATAATCTTTTTTAATCCACAATTTTTAAAAATAAATTTATTTATTTTATTTTATTTTTGGCTGCATTGGGTTTTCGTTGCTGCGCTTGGGCTTTCTCTAGGTGCATCGAGCGGGGGCTGCTCTTCATGTGGTGCACAGGCTTCTCATTGTGGTGGCTCCTCTTGTTGTGGAGCACGGGCTCTAGGCATGCAGGCTTCAGTAGTTGTGGCTCGCGGGCTCTACAGCGCTGGTTCAATAGTTGTGGCGCAAGGGTTCAGTTGCTCCATGGCATGTGGGATATTCTTGGACCAGGGCTCGAACCCATGTCCCCTGCATTGACAGGCTAATTCTTAACCACTGCACCACCAGGGAAGCCCCTTAATCCACAAATATTTACTGCACTTGTACAATAATTAATCTTATTTTACACATGAAGGCAGAAAGGTTTAGAGGGATTGAGTTGTCTAAGGTCACAAGGTAGATCACACAGTGAAACAGGGTAATTTGATGGGAGTTTAATAAGGGAGTTATCTATAAAGTATGGGTAAATTTAGGAGAACAAGGGATAGTAGTGTACCACTGGGTTACCTAGAGTAGGGAGTATGCAGTTTTGCCACCCACCTGTATATAGGGTCAGGAGTGGAAGGAGTTAAAGGAACCTGGAGAGGTGTAACTGGATAAAGAGATCTATATGATAAAAGCTGTTGCATTTGGTAGGGGTACCATAGTACCCGGAGGAAAGGAGCCAGGGGTATAAATATCCCAACATCTCTCTTCCTTGGCCTAAGAACTACTGCTGGTGCCTCCATGGCTAAAACCACCTGCAAGCCAGAGGTCAAGGGATAATTATGTAGTCCTAAGAAGGGCAGAGATTGGCTGGGAGTATATATGAGGCAGGGTAATTGGTACATAACCAACAGAGTGGAGAAGAGCACACATTCAGAGGAAGGTAAGGTGTTCGACTGACTGAGGGTGAGGCTAAGCTGAAAGAGATGGGGCTGATGAAGAACTCTCTTTCATCACTTTTACATTCCTCCATAGCACCTTCATACTCATATATTTAGCAAAATGTTTCTTTTCAAAGTTATATACACAAAAGTCATATGGGACAAATATGATAAAACATGAGTAAAGAAAGTTGACTTAGGGGAATATTGGGAAAATTTTGTCAGATAACCAGTGGCATTCACACCACTTCCATTTATTCATGGATATATATTGAATATCCACTATGAGTGTGGCATTGCTCAAAAGGCTATTTATTTCTTCAGAGAGCTGTGAGTGCAGATAAAAAGGACAGGTAAATCAATGATTACAGTACCTCATGAGAAGCGTATGTAAAACACACACACACAAGATGCTATGGGAAGAAGAGAAGGACTTAATATTTTACAAATATCGTTTCACATAATCCTCACCACTATCTATAAAGGTGCTATTTTTATTGACATTTTACAAATGAGTTAAATGAAACTGAGATCAGTTAAGTAACTTACCTAAGATCTGACAGCAAATAAATGCTACAATCATATCTGGTTCCAAAGTCCATGTTCAAATTCCTATTATAAAAATACTTCCCTTTGTGTCAGGCAACAAAGATAGATAATTTGGCAGTACCCAGAAAGTGGGGGTAAACTATGGTTGTGGATAGAGACAATGTCATAAGTTTTAAGCAGGTCATAATATTTTCCTTATGATGTAGTTGACTGTGTTCCAATCCTGTGGTCAGTTATCCATATTTTTGGAAAAATAAGCAAGGTATTATGTCCAATCTAATTCAGGTTTCACTAAAGATATAGGTGCATGTGTTCCATCCTGCTCATATGGTTTCATAGCCCACTGCCTTTCTGCTATGCTCAGTCCTCATATTAGAAGTTATTTATGTTCCTGGCACATCATATATTATCCACTATGACAGCACTAATGTGCATAACCCTCTTTCGGCTCACTACACATTCATCTGTCATCTAGGACTCTCCATTTCTCCTAAAAAGACTAGTGAATGTAACTCTTAAGGATAATTTTCTGCCATCAAATATGAATGAGTATTCCATAGTTAAGTATTATGGGAAGTATTAAACCCACATTATGAAATAGAGTAAATAAAGCTTGGAAAATTGTTAATCTTTGGTTTGTCTCTCCATTCAATCATGGCATCATATTCATGCTATTTTAGTCTTTGAAACCTTTTAAAATATAACTATAGGAAACTGCTATCATGTAGTTAAGAAAGACTCTGATAACACATTTGCCTTAATGCTACTTGACTTTTATTTTAATATTACAAAGCATTATATAAGTAACTGCAGTAGAAAGAGATACAGTAGAAAAATATTAGACATTGGAAGAAATAAAGAAATAAAGTAAATTTTATTTAGTACCTACTATGTGCCAGACAATACTGTTGTCATAAAATTATAGATTAGAAATGATTCAGAATTTTAAAAATGCTCCTATTATTTGTTGTTTTCTTCTGCATTTCTTAAATGGTTAATCCAGTTCCTTTTTTACCATGCCAAATGGATAAGTCCTCAGAAAAGGATGGATGATTTCAAAGAGAATATGAAGTTTTTTTTTCTTGGAATGTGCATCTCTGTTTAATGTAGAATTTCTTATCATATTTCCTAGCATTGCTCATATTTTCACATTTGAGAATTCTCCAAGGTCATAGTACTTTGACTGCTTTTTTTTCTGTCTTCTATTATCTATGTCCTAAATATCCAGTGTGAATTTCTTCATCAAATATTACTGATTTTTTTTTAGAAATATTACCACATAATGTCAAGCGCAGCACTTATACTGATTGGCGTTTTTTTCCCATTGGTTAGATTCTTATTTTAAATGTGTTCTATTCTTTATTAGAATTTGAACTCTGTGCTTCTGATTTTATCCCCTGATAATGGGAATAAAAAGACCTGAATCACTCCACAGTGTTGGTAATTAATCCCACCTGTTTTCAACACCAAGTTCCGCATAGAATATTTATCACCTTGGTGATTTCAGTTATACTTCTCTAATTTGTTACCATTAATTAAAGTTTTAGTAATAGTGATGAGTTATTGACTTCTGAGCTCAAGGAAACAGCATAATATAGATGGAAGTATGGATGAATAAAATCATAGAAAGCTTTGTAGAAAAGTGTGATTAGAAAGAAGCAAAAACAAGAAAGAAAAAAATGAATTAAGAAACACTTATTGCTCCACTGCCATTTCTGAGTTATTGTATAGATATGGCAAAACTTGATCAAAGTGTTAGAATTTAATTCAAATTCTAAGTGAGCAAATAAATGACTTTTCTAATTAATTGTTCCCTCTCTTATAAGCGCTTAAGTTTTGGAGAGGAGGTGGAAAATAGAAGACTTCCTTGGGAAGTGGTCAGGATACTGAAGTAAATTATAAAATTTTAATGTAGAAAAACCTCTAAAGCACATTATTATAAAATTAATTATAACAACAATAAAAATAAACAACTAAGTCTGTGTTACATACACATATTTATTGTGAGGTCCCTATGATAGCTAGTTTTTCTTCATTCTCCACTTCACTCTACCCACAATTCTACTGGAGGTGCAAAATAATTATAACTCATAGGCCATGCCCTCAAATAATTATTTTTTACTTGGAGGTCAAGGCTTAAACAGAAGCCAAGTGAATTACCGATAATGTGATCAGCATCAAATGTCATAGAGTTCAAAGGAGCAAGATCATTGTGAAGTTACATGGTCACAGGAAAATTCCTGGGGGATTGGTGTTCTAAGGATGTGCAGAGTTTAATAACAACTCTAACAGTGACAACAGATATATATTGAGCATTCCTTTATGTGTTAGAAAATATTTATTATATAAATTTTATTGATGAGGATATTGAGTCATAGAAAAAATAACTGGCTCAGAGAGAGTGAGATGAGAGTTATTTTATTCAGGGAAAACAATGAAGAAAGTGGTGTGCAGGTGATGTTCTTAGTGTGCATCATTTTTTTCATAGTTACTCTCCACCATCTGGAGCAAAAACTTGATGTTGGGAGTCATGGAATCTAAGTTTAGAGATGCACTGATGAGGACTTTGATAGATAGGCAAGGGATTAAAATTTAATCTGGAATCAATACTTTAGAACAATTAATACAACCATGAGTTGGCAGAGTTTGAGTGGTCGGTGACTGATTCATTAGAAAGCTGATTCTGTTAAGTACCTAATTTTATTTATTTATTTATTTATTTATTTTTTTTGCGGTATGCGGGCCTCTCACTGTTGTGGCCTCCCCCGTTGCGGAGCACAGGCTCCGGACGCGCAGGCTCCGGACGCGCAGGCTCAGCGGCCATGGCTCACGGGCCCAGCCGCTCCGCGGCATATGGGATCCTCCCAGACCGGGGCACGAACCCGTATCCCCTGCATCGGCAGGCGGACTCTCAACCACTTGCGCCACCAGGGAGGCCCTGGTACCTAATTTTAAATCATGGCATTGAGGACTGATAGGAAATCATAGTCAGGGCAGTCAGGAAGACTTGGAAGAAACAGAGTCATTGAAAATGCAAACAGAGGAATAAAAATGTTTACAGGATAATGACGTAGACAAGAGTGAGAAGAAGAACACTGGCTGAACATCTATTATGAGCCAACAACTGTAATTATTAATTAAGTTGTAACTTCTCCAAGCTTCTCACAAAGTCTCCATGAAAACAATGAGTATTGCCAATGAATAAATCAAAACTAATATGGCTCAGAGAATACCCTGCACAAGTTTATATAGCTCAGATGTGGGAGAGTTGGATTTTCTTGAGCTCAATCACCTCAAAATCTAAAGTTCTTTCCAATTCTCCAGGCATCCCTCCTGAGGCACTGAAAGGTATTAGCTTAATTAAAATCTTAAGAATGTGCCCAAACTGGCATGAGTAAGGCTATAAAATGGGGTTTTTGAAGTACCCTCAGATAAACAGAAAGCTCTGTAATTTACATTTCATCACATCAGCCTTAATTACAGTGTAACATGTTGACATTGGTTGAGTAATCTTCATTTTATATTTTTTTGCCCTTAGTCCACCTTGTTCTTATTTCTATAATATTGTTTGAATAGTTTCCAGATTGGACCCAAAAGCATTCTATGTAGGAAGTTATGGCTAAAACATTCATCTTAACATTTCTTCTCCTTATGGAAATGCAGATTCTCTCTTGTGAAGTGAACTAATTAATGTCCCTTTCCTGCACAATACACAAATGGCACATAAATATTTAATGGCCTGGTTTAGCATTTTTACTAGACTCTATGATACATCAAACTATACACTGTTTAAAAGCTGAATCTAAATGATATCGTGCTTTTGAAAACCCCATCATGTATGATGTATTTTACCAATAAAATTTAAAGAAAACATTTAGGCTGTACTGAGAATAAACTATTATTCTTTACTTATTCTATGACTTGAACTTGAGCATTCACCAATAACTCATTATGCTTTTATCAGTAGTAAGTAATACTGGATGAGCCAGATAGGATATAAAATTACCCAAGATTATCCTATATAATGTGATCAGTCCTACCTTTTAAGAATTCCCTGGAGATAAGCCTAGGAAAGTGTTCAATAGTTTTGAGATTACCTCTTCAAAAGCGCCATCTCCTAATTTCAACTTTACCTATCTGCCTTCCCATTGTCCATTCTCCTTTAGTCTCTAGATGTTCCTACATCTAATTCTGCCCTCTTGAGGTATCAGGTTTTTCGGGTTTGCTTTCAGAATTTCCAAATATCCTCTGCTGTTGCAGACTTCAATGAGCCAACAACTTCTCAGCCACCACTATAAGCACCTAGTCTTCATCACTGTTTTGGGTTCACCATACTACTGGTTCTACTATTTCAGACAAACCATGTTTAGGAATACTAGTTCTATGAGCTGTCTTCAAACTACCCATATGGTTGAAACCTTTGACAAGTGGTTTATACGTGGCCCAACTTATAATTTACGTGAAATGTTAACAGTGAGGTTCAACCAAAAGAAGACACAAAGGTTCTTTTCCTATCAATTTCACCTTCAACTTTCTTGTAGCTCAACGTGGGGTCAGACCTCCAAACCTAACACAGCTAAGTTGATAACCAGTTATTAAAATGGTAAATGATTCTAATATTTTGTCCTATTTAAGGAATTAGTATTCTAAAGGTTATTTGCTTTTAAGAATTTTGACTGTATATGATACACTGAAAACACGTGGAGAAAAACTGATAAAGGGCAGAAAGTCCAATTAATGAACCCTGGAGTAGAGCTTTCCAAAAGGAGGAAAAGTAAATATCTAGGTCTAATATTCACTATCCAAATGTCACTGTACTATCTTTGTGTTCCCAGTTGAAAAAATGTCAGAGTAGAGGCCTGAGAAGAAGTTTCTTCAGATACCTTAAGTGTTACATAAGGACAAGTTATTGGATCTTTAAGAATCTAAAACTTAGAGCATGTGTGGAATCCAGGGAGATTGATTTTGTGATGTTATGAGAACTGTTGTTGCTGTTTTTTACTTAGACGAATCTCTAAAAATATAACAACCATGCCAGAGTCCCTATGTTGCCGATCCATTAAAGTGTTCATGGTCAGGATACTGGAGGATGCCTGAAGCAGAGAATGGTATGGATAAGTGATTATAAAGCTATTTCCCAAACCTAAGATGTTGTGGCTTTCACTTTATAAACGGTTTGAGTTATACTAACCTAGAGTTGGAACCCCCTAGCTGATATATCAGAAAGTTTTTCCCAATTATACTAAACAAGTTGCAGGGCCCAAATGCAGCATGTTACTTCATGTTTCCTTGCCTTTATTAATTATGTTCCTTTCACCTATGATGTCTTACTCTTCTTTGTTAATTTTTCTTTCTTCAGTGAAGATTCCTGTGAGTGGTAACTATATTAGCATTATTTACTTACAGAGTATTTGGGGGTTTATTTCATAGCTCGAGGCATAGTAGTTGTTCAGTAATCATCTGCTTTTGTCATTTTGTTGCTATGTCTTCCTCAACGGAAAACCTTTCTTGACCTCACCCTTCCCATATCCAGCTCAAAAACTCAAGTACTATTTGTCAAGCTGTTGGTTTTTTCTACTCTTGTTGTTTCTATTGTTATTATTATTATTACTAGATATTTCTTAGTAAATCACAGATTAGGCAGGTGGGGATATATACATAGGAGCAAATTAAAATATGTATATTTTTAATTTTATAGAATATCATGTTTCTTTGTAGAACCAGTCTTGTTTGTTATTATATTGGCATAATTATGGTGTTAAACCATCATAAACTTTTATGCCTGGATGTAGGTCTGTTGGTGAATACCTCTTGGGGGCACTATTTACATCTACAGTTAATGCAAATGAAAGTCTGTGGAAAACAATGTCACCTCTAAAAATGTGCAATAATGTAGCATTGCCTGGGATGTGTCCTAGAAATTGGGTAGTTACCAAACTCACTTAATTTCATATAGGTACCTTAAGACTCAACAAATTTATAAAACAGGACCCATTTTACACAGTTATTTAGTTGGATGAAATCTGATCTTTCCTTTGTTCAACGCTGATCCATTCTGTTTCATGATGAGAAGATATTGAATACAAAATGCCCCATTATGCTGTCAGAATTGCAATTTATGGTCATGGCTCATTTTACCTACATAATTAAAATATTGTTCACATATATATAACTTTTCCATTGTGGATATTATGGCTAGAAAGCCAAGAGGTCACTCCTTTATCTTTGACTTGCTATTCCATCACACATATCAGTAAGCCAAAGAAAAGAGGGGAAAAGGAAAGAAAGTGAGGTCAAAATTCTATTTCCTGGTTGGCTTGATTTATTTTGCTGCCTGTCTCCATGTTTTTGTTTCCTTTGTTGGGTTTTTTCCTATGGTGGGTTTTTTTCATCACTTTTGAGTCATAAGATTGAAGAAAGTAATAAAAGCTTTACACATTCAAACCTATGATTGAATGTCTTACACAATTTCGTGGGAATAACAGTTCCCCCAAAGAACTATGAACCCAGGCATCCAAGATTAAGTATTCTCACTCTATGAATTTTATATTCTGGCTGAGGAGGTTGTGTGAATACCGTGCAGCAATCTATCACAAATGTTCATTGTCCATATGCTGAATATGGGATTCCCAGGTTTTTTGATTAGTTCAGCTCATGCTGTCTATATATGTGACATACTTGGTGTCACATTAGTATAACTATGGCATTAGATGGTCATAAACTTGTATGCCTGGACATAGGTCTGCCCAGTGCACACCTCCTGGTGGTACTATTTAAATACATATACTACAGAGCATGCAAACTCAAGTTCCTGGAACACAATGTAACCCCTAAAGTTGTGTAATAATGCAACAATACAGGAAGTATAGTTTTTCCAGGAAAATTCACCCCAGGCCAGATTTGTCTGGACGTCAAAGAAAAAACACTTCCATGCTGAACTGGAGTCTAATGAAGTTTATACTCTTGATTACGAAGAGGAGATTTTTATTACACTCACTCCAACAAAATGTTAAATAAGGGTGATGCAAAACATAAACATGATATCTATATAGTTAAACACTTTGGATAATTTTAAAGTTCACAGCTTATGTTCTAAAACTATGTACTTGTTTCTATATCATATTCAACTTCCAATGAGGTTTACTCATTTGAAGAACTCCCTTGAAACTAGAGAAAAGAGAACAGGATTAAAAAAAATTATAATGACTACTGTTTAAATCCTTTTGCAAACACCATAAGCATAAACATAACAGAGTGTTAAAATATGTCAATCATATTTAATTCACAAAGATTTTCAACTATACCATTGTACCAGAAATAATTTCATATAAGGTTCTAATTTCAAACCTGAACATCTTAGCCTATGATTTGAACTAACTCTCCTAATACTAAAATAAAAATATCTACATATTTGAAGAGGAAAAAAACTTATTTAAAGTTATATTTTCTTAAACTTACAATGAATAATTTACTTGCTAAACAATGGCATATTGTTTCTAATTTATCAAGAGGCAATATTAAACTACTGACAAATATGATTCATTCCACCAAAATTTTTTTGTTAGAAGGTAGATTTCATTACAGAATGTTTAAGTGCCATCAAAAGAGCTTAAAGTACACATGCTACTTTGGTGTTCATGATAATTAGAACACATCACAAATCTTTAAGTATCCTGAAAATCAATGTTATTTCACAGTTATGCAGTAATGGGAGGAGGACTTAAATCAATGTTTCACCTTAAGAGTGAAAAATCAATTATTTCCTTTTCTTGACTACAAACATCCATATCATCAGGATAAGTAATATATTGCAATTATACTACTACCAGAAAAAGAGAGAGAAAACTCTTTTTGTATATTATTGTAATCTATCTATCCTTTCTAATTATTATTTAGCATAATCTGCTTTTATGGCTTCACAATCAGATAGCTCCTAGCACCAAACCCCATCTCTGCCATTTCCTAATTATATGCCTTTGGCATGTTACCTTGACTCTGAAACTCAACTTTCTCGCATGCAAAATGAAATTAAGTATACCTATTGCTTAAGGTTGCTTTGAGGATAGACTACAGTAGTACATTTTATAAAACACTTAGCACTGATTTTTTAGTTAAAAATGACAGTCTGAGGACTTTTTAATTTCTCTCTCATTTATGATACATCCAAGTCAATAACAATAATAATACTACCATCAGAATATATAATATCAATAGCAAAACAGAATGGAAAATAATGCTCTATTATTAATGGAATTAGGAAAGGAGAAATCCATGGCTATCAGCCATTAAGAAAAATAGTCTTTGAAAAGTAGAGAAATTTGGGCCACAAGAAAAATGGAGGGAACTTGAGAGTTGACTTAGAATTCCTCAGTTCAGAAGCAAGATGGAAATTTCCCTGAAATAAGTCTCAAGATCCAGAATTATTTACAAAGGTAAAACAGTGATATCAAGATACCATGGCATGAAAGAAATCAGTACTACAGAATGGCACCAGAGATAGCACCAGCTGAGGTTAAGACTCTGCAAGTCAACAACGAAGATTTTTTGCGACCCAGGCCCCTGTGAACTGAGAAGGCAGATTGTGAGTTGAAGTGAGAAAGGGAGTAGAGACCACCAGATCATTTCACCACCACATGCCAGTGCTTCAAGACCCACTGACATGATACCCAGAGCAGAGATGTCTTTTTTTTTTTTTTTTTTTTGTGGTACGCGGGCCTCTCACTGTTGTGACCTCTCCCGTTGCGGAGCACAGGCTCCAGATGTGCAGGCTCAGTGGCCATGGCTCACGGGCCTAGCCGCTCCGCGGCATGTGGGATCTTCCTGGACTGGGGCACGAACCCATGTCCCCTGCATCAGCAGGCGGACTCTCAACCACTGGGCCACCAGGGAAGCCCAGAGATGTCCTTTTGAGGCAGAAGACGAACAAAATAGGTTACAGAGTTTTTTCGACATAAAATTAATGATTGCTTCTCCATAATTTTTCAGCAAATAAGCAGCAACTAGCTTCATCCATTCAAAATGGAGCTATGTAGGACCTTGGAGAGCTCAAGTTTCCTCTGTTGGTTACTGCCAATGTGCGTATGTGCACTTGTGTGTGTGTGTTTGTATGTGTATGTACTTGTCTGTGTATGTATTTTTGCACATACGTGCTTCATATTTTCGATGTAGATTGATAAAGATGATTATTTGCTAATGTAGTATGGCTGCTCCAGACAATAAATCAGAGGATTAAAACCAAGGGGGGGGGGGCCTCCCTGGTGGCGCAAGTGGTTGAGAGTCCGCCTGCCGATGCAGGGGATACGGGTTCGTGCCCCGGTCTGGGAGGATCCCATATGCCGCGGAGCGGCTGGGCCCGTGAGCCATGGCCGCTGAGCCTGCGCGTCCGGAGCCTGCGCGTCCGGAGCCTGTGCTCCGCAACGGGGGAGGCCACAACAGTGAGAGGCCCGCATACCGCAAAAAAAAAAAAAAAGAAAAAAAAAAAGAAAACCAAGGGGGGGTGGGGGGTGGGGGTGTGATGAATTGGGAGATTGGGATTGACATGTATACAGTAATGTGTATAAAATTGATGACTAATAAGAACCTGCTATATAAAAAATAAATAAAATTTAAAAATTAAAAAAAAAGAGAAGAGAGTGTTACACAGATCTTCAAAATGTACAGTTCTAATCTGTAATAAAAGAGCATCTCAAATCTAAAAAAAAAAAGAAAAAAGAAAAGAAAGTGTGAAATGAATAAAAAAGCTGACCTTCCAGCAAATAAAAGGGAACTCCTGCTGCTCACTGTTTGAGTTGGTGAACTGGCCCCTGGATTCAGATGGAAATATCTGCTCTTCTTGGGTCTCAAGACTGCCTGGTTTGCAGACTGGAAATTACATTAGCCCTCCTGGTTCTCAGGACTTTGGACTTGGGACAGAAACTACATATCAGCTCAGGTCTCCTGGGTGTCCTACTTGCCAACTCACCCTTCAGATCTTGGGACTTGTCAGCCTTCATAATTGCATAAGCCAACCTATTCCTTATAATAAGTCATATGTATGTGTGTGTGTGTGTGTGTGTATATATATATATATATATAAAATTCATTCCAGGTGGATGAGGCTTTCTGTTTTATAATTTGGGGATTGTTTGTTTGTTTGTTTTAATTGTAATAAGGTCATAGTATTTATATTACTTCAATCACACACATACACAACACACACACAATCTTACTGTTTCTATAATCATACTGTTTTAGGGGAAAAGAGGGAACTTATTTTGGCTTGAGAGATATGTAAATCTCCTTCCTATTATTAATGCTTCTTATTTATCCTTGCATCTCCAGCGGCCTCTGTGGTTGCTATGGTGTTGCTTACTGCCCTGAACCATGTGCCTATACTAAACCAGAGAGAAATAAATTTCAATTTTCTTGGGAAAAAAAAAAATCAAGGACCAAGAGAATGCAGACAATCACAATCAAGTGATGAGCACCAAAAAAAAAAAAAGAAAGAAAGAAAATTATTTCTTTCCTTACTTTGAAGTCTGTTCTGTCTAAAATTGATATATCAATAGCTACCTTTGCCTTTTTCTGATTACTGTCAGCATGGTATAATTTTCTCCACTCATACTTTTAATCTACATGTGTCTTTGTATTTAAAGTGGGTTTCTTGAAAATACTAGTGGGATCATGTTTTTTCATACACTTTGCAATTTCTGTCTTTTAATTTGTGCATTTAGACCATTGACATTCAAAAGTGATTATTGATATGTTTGAAGTAATATCTTCCACAATTATTATTGGTTTCTATTTCTTGCCCTTGTTATTTGTTCTTACTTTTGTCTTCCACCCTATTTCTGCCTTTTATTGTTTTAACTGAGCATTTAATATGATCCCATTTTCTCTTATTTCCTTATATGTCAGTTATACTTCCTTTTTTAAACTTTTTAAATTGGTTGGCCTAGAGTTTGCAATATATACATGTATAGCTAATTACAATTAGTCTAAGTCCACTTTCAAATAACATGATACCACTTCATGGGTAGTGTAAGTACTTTATAGTAACAAAATAATTCTCATTCCTTCTTCCTTTCTCCTGTATCATTGCTATCATTCATTTCACTTATATATAAGCATATACATAAGAGATATATATAAGCATATGTAATGTAATACTTGCTATTATTTTTCAAGAAACTGTTATTTGTCAAATTAATTAAGAATAAAAAAAAGTTTTTATTTCCCTTTACTTATTCCTTCTTGAATGCTTTTTCTTTCTGTCTGTAGATCTGAGCTTATTATTTTCCTTCTCTCTAAATAACTTCTTCTAGCATTTCTTTCAAGGCAGATCTACCGGCAACACATTCCACCAATTTTTATTTGCCTGAGAAAGACTTTGTTTCCTTCACTTTTGAAGGATAATTTTGCAGGATACAGAATTCTAGGCTGATGGGTTGTTTTTTTTTTTTCTCTCTCTCAACACTTTAAATATTCAATCTTCACTCTTCTTGTTTGAATGGTTTCTGAGGAGAAGTCAGATGTACTTCTTATCTTTGCTCCTCTATAGGTTATGTGCTCCCCCGCTCTGGCTTCTTTCAAGATTTTTCCTTTATATTTGATTTTCTAAAGTTTGAATATGATATACCTACATGTAGTTTTTTGTTGTTTTTTTTTTTTTTGACATTTATCTTGCCTAACATACTCTGAGCTTCCTGGATATTTGCTTTGGTATCTGATATTAATTTGGGGAAATTCTCTGTCATCATTGCTTGAAATATTGCTTCTCTTCTTTTCTTCTTTTCTTCTGGTATTGCCATTTTGCATATGTCACACCCTGTGTAGTTGTTCTACAGTTCTTGGATATTCTGCTGTGTTATTTTAGTCTTTTTCATCTTTGCTTTTTTGTTTTAGAAGTTTCAATTGTCATATGTTCAAGCTCAGAGATCCTTTCCTCTGCTGTGTCTAGTCCAAGAATAAGCTTATCAAAGGCATTCTTCACTTCTGTTATGGTATTTTTGAACTCTACCATTTCATTTTGATTCTCTCTTGGAATTCCCACCTCTCTGCTTACATAATCCCTCTCTTCTTGCTTGTTGTCTACTTTTACCATTAGAGTCATTAGCATATTAATCATAGTTTGTTTTCATTCCTAGTTTGATAATTTCAACATTCCTGCCATATCTGACTCTGGTTTTGATGTTTGTTCAGTCTTTGAAAACTGTGCTTTTTGTCTTTTAGTGTGCCTTATACTTTTTTGTTGAAATCCAGACATGATTTACCCAGCGTTGGTTCCTGTGGAAGTTTCTGTTTGTGTGTTTCTGCTCTTGGTGACTTGTGATTTTCTGTATCCCTCCGTCTTCCTCTCCAATTCTGGGGACAGCTAGGTGCTCTGTAACTCACTTCTCTGACAGATCTAAGAACAGTTTTTGATTTTTCCAATTAATTAATCTTTTTACTTATTATTAGGCTGGAGTGGCAACTTTCAAGCTCCTTACATGCTGGTTATATAGTTTTTATTTTTACTTGATCGCTATTCGTATGAGCTTAATCAACTTTATTATTTAAAATATCCAACATATGATGTTGTTAATTTTCTCTATCTTTTGTTGTCTATTAATTCCACTTCTTGCAATTAATTTTCTTCCTTCTACTCACTGTAAATTTAATTTGCTCATTTTTATAGCTTCATAAAATAGAAATTTAGATCACTGATTTTAAGCATTTTTTCTTTTCTGTTGTGAGCATTTAAAGCTCTAAATTTCACTCTAAGCACTCACTCCTTAGCTGCATTCTACAAACTGAAAATACATTCTGTTTTCATTATCATTCTGTTCAAAATAGTTGCTAACTTTTCTTATTACTTCTTTGTACAATGATTTATTTAGAAGGATTTTCTTCACTTTCCAACTATTTTCTGTTTACCTTTTTATTATAGATTTCTAATTTAATTCATTTTTTGTCAGAAAGTATGCTCTGTAAGATTACAATATATTGAAATTTACTGAGACTTACCATATGGCTTGACATAAGGATTATTTAGTTATCATTTCATTGCATTTGAAAAGAATATAAATTTTGCGTTACTTGAGTGACATTTTGATTAGGTAAACATGGTTGTTATTGTTCATTTTTACAGATTTTTTTGGTCTAGTTTTCCAATCAATTATTGAAAAAGGGATGTTAACATCTCCACATCTGATTATAGATTTATGTATTGAACCATTGAGTTCTGTCAGCTTTTCTTCATGTATTGTTAAGCTCTGTTAGTCTGCATCTACACATTTTTGCCTGTTAGGTTTTCCTGGTGAATTGATCCATTTATCATAAAGAAACAGTCCCCGTTATCTCTGGGTACACAACTTGTCTTGAAGTCTATTTTCCCTGAAATTAATATAGGTTTCCCTGGTTCCTAATGCTTACTATTTGAAATATATATATTTCCCCATTCATTTACTTTCAGGTTTTCTATCCTTATATATAAAGTGTATGTCTCATAAATAGCATACTGTTACATAGTTGAGCCTTGATTTAAAAATCCAATCTGATGATCTCTGCCTTTTCGATGGACTATTTAACATGTTGTATTAATTTGTGTGTGTGTGTGTTTCCAATTTTTCCCTTTTAATTCCTCTATTAGCTATTTAGCTCTAATTTGTTATTTTTATAGTGGCTGCTCTGGGAATTGCCATAGGTATCCTGTATTACATTAAAATATATTTTACATTGTATTACCTCACATGAAATGAAAGAGTCTTGTATACTTTTGTATAATTCTACTTATTCTATCTATCATTTATGCTCTTGTTGTCATATCTATTACACCTAACTATATTATAAATCTTACAGTGCAGAGGCATAATCTTGCTTAAAATAATTCTATATTATTCAAGCGATTAAGATAATAAAGTATATAGAAATATGTAATATTTGACATTTGCCCCACATATGTAACGTTTGTGGTGCTCTTTTTCCTTCCTGCAAATCTGAGTTTCCATATTGTGTTCTCTTTCAGCTGCCATTTAGTGCATGTCTGTTGGCAAGAGTTTTATTTACCTTAGTTTTTATCTGTTCTAAAACCATCATTATTCTGCTTTTACCCTTGAAGGATATGTAGCTACATATAGACTACTGAATTTATACTGTTTTTTTCTTTTCCTCTTTTGAAAATGTGATTCCATTGTTCTGGCATCTGCTGACCCATGTCAGCCATCATTTGTATCATGTCCCTTGCATGTAATGTGTGCTTATTTTAGCTCTCTTTTTGGGGTAACATTTTGTTTTACAATAATTACAGACTCAAAGAGAGTTGAAAAATTTTACAGAGAGTTTCCATGTGCCTATTACCCAGCTTTTTAAATTGTCATGTAGAATCTTACATAATTATAATGCATCATCAAAACTAGGAGGTTGATTGACATGGAATACAATCTGATCTTACTCAGGTTTCATGAGATTTTACATGCACTTTCATTTTTGTGCTATGTTTTGATAGAATGACTAATGGCCCTCCAAAAAAAACAAAACAACTACATCCTAATCTCTGTAACTTGTGAATAGTATCTTATATGACAAAAAAAAAGGTCTTTGCAGTTGTGGTTAACTTAAAGATCTTGAGATGGTGAGGTTATCCTTGATTATCCCAATGGACACTAAATGCCCTACCAACATCTTGATTTTGGCTCAGTCATACTGATTTCAGAATTCTGGCCTCCAGAACTTGCTCTAAGGGAATAAGTTTTCTTTGTTTTAAGCTACAAATTTGTGCTCATTTTTTAAAGCAGCCTCGGGAAACCAATACAAATCTTTATGTATAACTTCCCATTTTTATAATTTTGTTAGAAAATGTTATGTACAAGACTATATACAGTATATAACTTTTGGGGGTTGGGTTTTTCTAATAATGCCCTTGAGATCCATCTAATTTGTTTCATATATCAAGAGTCTGCTTTTTTATTGCTGACTAGCAGTCCACTGTATGGATGTACCAGAGTTTGTTTACACACTTACCTGTTGAAGGACGTTTAGGTTGTTTCCTCTTTGGGCTATTTCAAATAAAGTTTCTGTGAACAGTCATGTCCAGGTTTCTGTGTGAATTTAAGTCTTAATTTATCTAGGATGTAACTCAGGAGTGAAATTGCTGAAACATGTGGTGTTTGTTCAGCTTTTAAAGAAACCTCCAATCAGGTTTCCAGAGTGGATGAACCATTTTACATTCACCCTAGCAATTAATGAGAGATCTGGTATCTCTGCATCCTTACCATCATTCAGTATTATCCATATTTTTTTTTAACTTTAACATTTTAGTAAGTTTATAGTGACATCTCACTGTGGCTTTAATTTGAATATTCTTGTTAGCCAGAAATGTTGGGCATATTTTCATGTGTTTATTTGCCATTTTGATGTTTTCTTTGGTAAAGTGTCTAGCTAGTCATTGGTCCATTTTCTGAATGTTTTTCTTTGCTTGTTTATTTGTTTTCTCACTATTGAGTCTAAAGAGTTCTTTAAGTAGCCTGGAAACAATTCTTTTATTGGAAACATGATTTACAAATACTTCCTCCCAGTCAGTAGTCTATTTCTTCATCTTCTTAACAGAGTCTTTCAGAGAGCAAAGGCTTTTAATTGTTACAAAGTTCAGTTTATCCATTTTTTTTTCTTTCATGGGTCATGTTTTACTGCTATATCTAAGAAGTCTTAGCCTAGGCCAAGGTTTAATATTTTCTCTTATAATCTGTCCTAAAAGTTCTATAGTTAAAAATTTTACAGTGATATTTATAATCCATTTTGAGTTAATGTGTATATAAGGTATAAGGTTTAGGTTGAAGTTAATTTATGGGTACTGATATTCGATTTTTCCTATACAGTTTGTTGAAAAGACACTACTTCCTAAAATTTATGTTTTTATCTTGGATTTCATAATTTTGACAATGATGTGCCTAAATCTTATTTATTTTCCTCGTATTTATCCTGTTTAGTGTTTTCTAAGCTTTTTTTTTAATTTAAAATTTTTATTTTTTATTTAAAATTTAAAAATTGGGGTCCTTTATTTCTTCTAATATTTTTACCTCCCCACTTACTCTTTCCTCTCCTTCTGTGAATTCAATTTAAAATATTTTAAATTACTTAATATTGCCCCACATATCTAGGAGGTTCTGCTCATTTATCTTCATTATTGTCTCTTATTTCTTTATATTGAATAATTTCTATTGTTATATCTTCAAATTAACTGACACTATCTTATGACATATCTATTTTGCCTGTAAGCCTGTGCTTTTTTTTTTTTTAGGTATTGTAGTTTTAGTCCAAGAAATTCTATTTTGTTCTTTTTTTGTGGTTTATTTTTCTCTGCTGGTATTTCCCACTAACTCATTCATTACAACTATGCTTTTCTTTATGTATTTTGAACATATTTATGTTAACTGTTTTAAAAATCTTTTCTGCAAATTCCAACATCTAGATCATTTTGGTGTCATTTTTATTGACTTTTTTTTTCTCTTGATTAGGGAAAACATTTTGCTACTTTTTCACATGCATAGTGACTTTAGCTATATTGTGGAAGTTGTAGACGGAATGTTTTAGAGAATCTGGATTCTGTCACTTTCCTTCAGACACTATTGATTTTTTTGTTCTTTTGGGCAGTTAATTTGGATGGACTCAAAACTCCAAAATCTATATTTCCTGTATTGAGCAGTAGGTGAGATCTCTGCTCAGGTCTTTCATCTTTTCAGTCATTTTCTACTGGTTCTTCGGCATCTCTCTAGTGCAATTCAGGTATTTTGCAAGGGTTTGAGCAGTATTTATATTCAGATTTTGGAATCCCACATCTGTGGACTTCTACTTTCCAAGCTATCCCCCTCTTGACTTTCCAGTTGCTCAGAAAGCTCCAAACTTTATTCTTAGTCCCCAATCCAGTAATGTGATTTTTCCATTTCAGTTTTAGGCATCCAGAACAATATTGATAACCCTTAGGTAAAAACCATGTAAATGGAATCATCAGCTAATACATTTGCTCTTTTTCAAAATTTGACAACCCTCCTATTTTTTTCTTCTTTGTTTTTCTCATTCTCTATTGCCTTCAAATAATTCTATCTGTGTTTGTATGTATATATGTGTGAGTATGTAAGCTCAAATTTGGTTCACAGTTTATAAAAATCATCTGAAATATGAATAGTTGGCTACAAGCTCTGCTAACATTTCTCGAAGCAGAATTCCAAGGATTTTGGATTGTAATGTAAGGAAGAGGAAACCTTTAGAGGGTTTTAACAAGGAGTGTGATGTTACTGAATTTAACCTTTATATACTGTACTCTGTGTGTTAATGTGTGGAGAGTTCTTTTGTTTTGTTTTGTTTTGTTGTTTTGTAAGATGAGATAGAGAGGGTCAGTTGCAGAAACACAGGCAAGAGATTGTGGCAACTTGGATATATCTTAGAGTAGTAGACATGGATAAAAGGTGGGTTATATTACTTGCTCTGTCTTTGGGCAAGCTATTTTATTAATCAACTGTAAAATGGTAATGATACCAAAAGCCACTAGTTTTTTGTGGAGATTAAAGAAAATAATATATGCACCACCTTAGATATTGCTGGAATACATTAACACTCTATAGCATTTAATAGTTTGCTATATGTGTATTATATGTTAAATACTGCACTGTGAGAGCAGAATTACTCCTGTTCATGGGTCTAAACATGAAGATACACATTAATCAAGTATCAAATAAATACATGAAAATTCTAGTGAAATAATTGATATTGAGTTGTTTATGATGACTTAAGAATGTGTAATAAGATAACTTGGTCTGGTGGTAGGAATAACATACGCAAATATAAAATTGATGATAGCTTACCTGTAATAATACAAGAGTGTTCAACTGGCTGACCTCCAGTTCATATTAATGTTAATAAGAAGGGTAAGTATCCCTGTGAAAGTGAGATTTGACATAGATGTAAATAAAAATAGGAGATGTTATTTAGGTGAATAATGTATGTAAGATTGCTTTAGAAAGAGGAAACAGGGGCTTTCCTGGTGGCACAGTGGTTGAGAGTCCGCCCGCCTATGCAGGGGACATGGGTTCGTGCCCCGGTCCGGGAGGATCCCACATGCTGCGGAGCGGCTGCGCCCGTGAGCCATGGCTGCTGGGCCTGCGCGTCCAGAGCCTGTGCTCCGTGGCGGGAGAGGCCACAGCAGTGGGAGGCCCGCGTACCGCAAAAAAAAAAAAAAAAAAAGAAAAAGGAAACAGTATGCGACAAAGCCCCCAAAGAGAAGCGAGTTTGGAACAGGGGTGGAAATGGAAAAAAGCATTGTGGTTGCAGCAGAGTTTGAAGATGATTATGCTGCACGTGGTGCTGAAAATATTTGAGTCAGGCTATACAGGGAACTTGCATGCTGTGGAAAGGTTTGGTTTTCATCTCTAGAACAAAGAAAAACTCCTTACGAGCTTTAGGCAAAAAGCTCAGGCAGACTTCAGTGTGGGGAGCAGATTGGAGAAAGAGAAAATTGGATTAATCCAGTCTCATTAAGTGTAGAGTGATGATAATGATGGAGATATAATGATGCTGGTGCTGATTCTGCTGCTGGTGCTGCTGCTGCTGGTGCTGCTGCTGCTGCTGCTGCTGGTGTTGCTGCTTGTGGTTGTGTTTCCTTATGAGAGATTTGGAAAGAAGAAATGGTAGGGAGAAGATTGCCTAATTTATTATTTTTTTGAGGGGGTGGGGCACAATTTGTATATGTCTGGCATTCAATGGCAGAAAAAAACTGGCAAAGAAATAAGATAAAGTTAGTTTATTTCATACTTTTTAGCACCGATAGTAGAAGGAGATTCTGGGTTTTCCTAGGCATTTACCAATCCTTGCAGGTAAGCAAGAGTTGCTTGGAGCTAATTATTAGGGTTTCAGTGGTGTTTGAAATGTCTCAACTTAAATACTTAAAAGGGAATTGGATCCAATTTTACTTTAACATAACATTATCTCAGCAATAACTTTATCATAACATAAAGCATATTGGATAGAATTTTTCTCCTCACTCAGACTGAAGTTCTGTGTATCAATAAAGAGAGCAGTTGTACAGAGATAATCATCATGCCAGCCTCCAGATGCATCTGAAAAGCTGCTAAGAGCCAAAGAGGAGGTTAATGAAAAGATCTCCTGTGGTTACAGAAATCACATGGCTTTGGTCTTTTCCTCCAGATATTTTCTTTGTTAGTTTCTTCTGCAAGTCTTGGCAAAAGCATATTTATTAAGCTGCCTCTATTTCCCCAGTGCACTTCATAGCTGGCAGACCAAGAATAGAATGGTCCAAGGAAACATGTAATTAATTTTCTTTATCATTTCTTTATAAGTGTGAAAATGAATAAAGGACTTGATTAGCCCTTTAATCCCTTTTATCTTCACACTCACACAAACACATACATTACACTCATAAATAATATGATGTCAAGATCTTGTGAAAACAACAGTTCCACAATACATATATTTTTGGATATCTCTAAAGCGTTTCATTTGTCATACCAATTTTACTTCTCCAGGGTCATTTATGTGGAAGTTGATTGATGCTTCCTGACCCATGTCAACTCAATCTAAATGGAAAAAGTGGCATTATCCTCTCAAAGAATAGATAGCGCAACTAGAGTAATCACCTTTTCAGACAGCAGCACCTTGTCTTTGTAGAAAATTATTGAACGGTTCTAACTATATGAAAATCCATTAATGCTACCCCATTAAAAATGTCAAAAGAACTGATGTGACCCAAAGAAAACCGAATGAGCAGAGCTGGGTGTTTAGACCCATATTCTTAATTCCCATGAGTATTCTTGGGGAAAGCAATAGTCAAAATGGGTATCTTGGGGGTGATTTTGACCCTGGTAGATTCAGCTAATAAATAGGTGAAATGTGTGTGCATGTACATTTTGGATTTTGATCATTGATAAAGCAATCACAATCACACATATAGCTTACTGGGAACACAAACAGTGGCTCACCAGCTATACAAAGTTTACTATAAAAGAAAAGTTAAAGCTCACATTAGTTTCATGCTTCTGACTTCAGAATATAAATTGGTCCTGATGCCCCAATATTTATAAATTTTTTTGAAAAATGAAGGCAGATACTTTTTGGCTGTTAAAGATCATCATGAGAAATATGAGTACTTTATATATTCTTAAGTGAATTATTTCAGGTGTGTGAGTATTGTTGTGCATGTGTATGTGTAAGTCAGATCTGATTCTTCCTTAATTACATGCTACCAAAGGCATCTAAGAGGCAAAGACTTCTTCTGAAGGTGATATAAATGGCCCTGTTCAGGGATGCTGATGACTGAAAATGAGAAGACTGTTTGAGTTTCATCGGCATTTATGGTCCCCAGAAAGATCATTGGCTTCCCAAGTGCTATGACCATGCTGAAAGAGAACATCCAAAAGACTGAATAAAGCCTTTGATTCTGCCAGCTAGAGTACTTGGAATATCTTTCATTTTAATGTAGCTAAAAGAATATCTGGATTTTATTCATAGTTGAATTAAATTAGAAAGGAAAGGCAGAGGGACTTCCCTGGTGGTCCAGTGGCTAAGACTCCACGCTCCCAATGCAGGGGACCTGGGTTTGATACCTGGTCAGGGAACTAGATCCCACATGCGCAACTAAGAAGTTCGCATGCCGCAACTAAAGATCCTGCATGCTGCAATGAAGATCCCGCATGCCACAACTAAGACCCGATGCAACCAAATAAAAAAATATTTAAAAAATTAAACAGAAAGGAAAGGCATAAACATATGATGGTAAGGTGGGAAGACTTCATACATATATTGTTAGTTAGACTGCTAGATAATCGTCTTCAGTAAATAGCAAGTGTTAAAGATTAAGAGAAAGATTAGATAATAACTGACGTGGTTAGAAAAGACATGCAAGAAAAGTCAGGCCTTAAAATGAAAGCAAGAAGGGCTTTATAGGGAAGACATGTCATGGATGGAGAAGATCTGGTTTGTTGGAATATGAGTGATAAGTCAGTGGTCAGGGTATGGTATCTGAGGTAGCAATGAGGTCATATGTTTAGAAAGGTAGGTCAAAACATTAAAAAAACAAAACCCCTGAAGTGGCTTTCTCCGTATAAAGCTTGCTGGGGAGACACTCTTTCAAAGTTCACAAGGGAAAGGGAACAGGCTTGATGGCTGACATTTTGAGTTTAAATTCCAACTCTTCCACATCTGAGTTGTGAGATGGGGTATGTTACTTAACTTCTATGAACTTCAGTACCACTGATACGAAAGGAAGGTAATATTGCCTACTGAAGAGGCATTATAGCTTGTGGCTAAGAGCACATACTCTGGAAGTAAACTTCCCAAGTTCAAGTTCTGTTACCATCACTTATAAGATCTATATTCTTGGTAAAGGTTTTTTAACTGTGCCTTTTCCTCATCTCTAAATTAGATTATCCTGTAAAGCAGTTCTGAGTATTGAATGCATAATTTCTTATAATAGTGCCTGGAAAGAAGTGGTTAAAAACTGTTCATTATTAGCGTTTGTGTTATTATTGTCATTACATCAAGGGTGGTTTGAAAAATGAAATGATGTAGGTTTGTAGTGTGTCAAGCATAGATTGTAGGACATAAAAAAGATGCAGCAATGGTATTTCATCTCCTGTTTTCATGCCAAAAAATGTCAAAGTGGACTCTTCTATGTGTCATTCCCTGCAAGAAATCTCACTGACCTCCTACTATTTTTCTAACAGCCATGTTCCTCATAGGAAATCTTCCTACCAACTGTCATAACTAGCCTTCCCCTAAGTGCCAGGAATGAACTTTCTCACCCTTGAATTAATCAGGCTATTTAAGGCCTATGCAGTGGTGGTTAAAACTCAATTTCTATATGAAATCATTCTTAGCAGAAACCTATTGACACAATGGTTCACATTAAGACATTGCCCTCAACAAGGGACTCATTTTACCTAACACAGTTAAATATGTTTCATAAACACATTTATGGAAACAATGTAGATTCTCTGTCTGATCCTTTTATTTATACTAAACAGTGCTCTTATTTCCCCACATAAGAAAAACATATAGCCCTCTTTTCAGTGATATACACTTTTTTATATTGGAAAGATTTCCAATATAAATTTCACCTAAATCCTATCCATGTAGAGATGAGTAAACAGAAGCTTAGACAGGTTAACTAACTTGCTTAACAGCTACTAACTGACAAGATGTTAATCTATAGAAATCACCTTAGTTTTTCTTTTTTTAAAAATAATTTTACTTATTTATTTTGGGCTGTGTTGGGTCTTTGTTGCTGCACACGGGCTTTCTCTAATTGCGGCGAGTAGGGGCTTCTCTTGTTGTGGAGCATGGGCTCTAGGTGTGTGGGCTTCAGTAGTTGTGGCATACGAGCTCAGGAGTTGTGGCTCACGGGCTTATTTGCTCCACGGCATGTGGGATCTTCCCGGACCAGGGCTCGAACCTGTGTCCCCTGCATTGGCAGGCAGATTCTTAACCACTGAGACACCAGGGGAGTCCAGTTTTTCTTTTTAAAACTATATTATTTTATATTTAGTATTAAATATTTTTTTAAAAACGCTGTGCTTGAAAGAGCAAGCCACATTTACAGTCTACTAAAATTAAAATATTTCTTAATCTTGTTTAAAATCTAAAATGCTGCAGCAGCCTCATAAACAATTACTATTTTTAAAATAAATGTCACTGGGATACCAGGAATTGTCTCAATTGATACACTCCTTTACCATCTGCTGCTAAGAAGTCATATAGACTTTAGATTTGGTAAATGGTTCATCATCCCAGTAGCTTCAGAGACATCAATAAAAAATTCTGTAGATAACAGATTATCTGTCAGAAAATTCCATGTGTTAACTATTTTTCTCTATCTCATTTTCAGTACTAATTAAATATTTAGACTAATCAGATGTTGAGAATTTTTTATGTGATTTGTGAAAAATATATTATAATATTAACTTAGGGGTTTCACAACTTCCTACTGCCCCCTGTCTGAAGATGAAGTCTCTGTTTCTAAAGTATATTATACTTAAAAGTAGTTGAAATGTATCCATGACACATCATTAATGTGAGCTATTTTGCACATTTTTTTGTCATTTTTTCAGCATCTGGAAAAGTTAATGGAAGCTGCAAATGACAGGTAAAAAATAAATGAAAGACATTAGAGGAGAGCAATGATTTTCCTCTTTGAAAGCAATTTAGTTGTATCCATAATTAGTGTACAGAAACAGACCCATGCCCCTTGCATAGGACATTGCCATAGGTTTGAACCTCTCATGACTATCCTGAATGTTCTGGATCAGATCCCAATAATGCTGCATGGAGATGGAGTAGAGAGAATTCAAAGAGCTGGGTGAAAAATAAATCAGAAATTAGCTTGCTATGTGACCTTGGAAAAGTCACTATCCCTTTTGGAGAGTTAATTTTATCCTCAGTAGGAAAAAGAAGCTTTGCATAGATCAGCAGTTCTCAATGTTAATTTATCAGCAACTCTCCTAATCAAAGCCATTCGTATGCTCTCCATAACATACTACTCTTGAGTGCTAAAATTCTGGTGCTGAAAGCTTTGCTGCTTCTCTGTCAGATAAGGGACCATAGCAGAATTCAAAAGAATGAAAATGACAACAATGTACTTTAATTATCTGCTCTAATGAACGTAAAATTATATCATGCAAAATGATGTGACATGCAACACCCTATAAACCGATTATGACCAACTAATCTATCACAACAGGGGCTGTTGAGACATAGAGAATAGACTTGTGGTTGCCAAGGGGAAGGGGGGAATGGGGGAGGGATGGGCTGGGAGTTTGGGGTTAGTAGATAGAGACTATTACATATATGGATAGACAACAAGGTCCTACTGTATAGCACAGGGAACTATATTCAATATCCTGTGACAAACCATAATGGAAAGAATATAAAAAAGAATATATATGTATATAACTGAATCACTTTGCTGTACAGCAGAAATTAACACAGCATTGTAAATCAGCTATACTTCAATTATAAAAAATAAATAAGCAAAAGGGCTGTTGAGGACCACTGGGTTGGATAATTTCACAGGTATTTCTTATGGTGTTAAAAACTCTCTCTCTCTCTCTCTCTCTATCTCTCTCTCTCTCTCACACACACACACACATTCTGAATTTTGCATACTTACTTTAGTAGTAACATTATTAGTTGCTACAGGTCTCTGATTAATTAATTGTAAGAGCATTAAGTTACCTAGAGCCTGACTGACCATTTCCTGGTTAGTTTCATCATCTCTTTAGATGTCAATTTTGAATAGATACCTGTATCTTGATGGAGCATATTTTCCAAGAGAATAGCAGGATATAGTCCAACAGTGGTCAGAAGTACTGTCTTCAATAAGGTAGGACTGGATACTGATGGAAGAAAACCTAATGGAAAATGAGATATTCTAGATCTCCTCAGTGTGGGAAGCACTGCATTGGTCTGTCAACAAGAAGTGAGGATCCAGTGTGGTGAAATTACCCAGATCCCTAAGAAAAAATTGAGGAATCAAAAGACAGGGATGGGACTCAGTTCTAAAAGGGACTTATAATGAGTCTGCAGTCCAGATATTGTAAGAGGCTTACCATGCCAAAGACACCAGTGACAAAGGAGAATGTTATGCTGAGTTTCTAAAGATTGGGCTTGATCTACTGAAATCTCTGCTAAACAAGTCATAAGGGGAGCAGAGCTAAACCTCCTGAGGGGGTATTTGGCCTCTTTTGTAAAGTGTTTTCTCCCTTCGTGCCTTCTATTAAAATGGACCTGCCTTATTCCCCACATTCCCTAGTTCTGTTCTCTGTTTTCCAAAGGGATAACAAGCTAACTTGTAAAATGAATGATTAGTAGATATTTACAAAAAAGTATATTACCCTCTCCTCATTTTTATGCATGCATACTTTAAAAAAAATTTATATTCACTCTTACAGCCCAAACAAAAAATGGCCGTGAGAGCAAATTTATAAAATACAAAGAAGTTAAAGTAGAAAAATTAAAAACAAACAAACCAACCCCAAATCATCCCAAGAAGGTGACTGAATTGATGTGTTCTCATCTTGCAATGCAGGCATGTTTATAGAGTTGTGAACATGTGGTATATACAATTTTATTTCCTAGCTTCTCTCTAAAATTATATTAAGCATTTTCAAATTGGTTTATATAATTCATAAATATTATGATTGGATTATATTCCATTCAGTTAATGTTTCATCATTTGTTTACCTATTATCTTATTGTTAGGTAATTTATTTTCTAACCTTTCACTTTTAAAAATAAACGTTTGTGCATTGAAATGTTTATTTTTTCTGTTTCATATATTTTCCTTAATATGTTTAAAATCAAATAAATTAAGTCAAGAGGTTTCAATGTTCTTTAGATATAATTTGATTTCTTTATTTTTACTATAAAAGTACAAAATCTTTCTGAATTTAAACCCCAGTTTATTCCCAGAAAATTTGGATAAACCTTAAATGACATTTTAAGCCATAAACTGTTTTCAAATAAAAATGATGTATGCTGATAATCTTGAAAAATTAAACAATAAAGATTTTTTAAAAAAGGATCATAAAAACAATTTTCACAACTTTCAACATCCAGAAATAAGCATAGTTAATATTAATGAGACTGAGCTAAATATTTTTGTACGTAGATATGAAGACAGGAGAAGGGATAAATGGATTGAGAGATGTTTCCATTTGTATATATGCCTGTGTATTTAAAGTGGTTTTATTAGGTACACCATTTCATTTAAAATAATTTTATTGGCATTTAGCAAAATGAGACAAAAAAGAAAAGGAAATAATAGGAAGTATGTTCTCATTATATCATGTAATCACTCTATGAAACAGACTTCTAAATTAAAACAAAAAAAACACAAGCAAAGGGCTTCCCTGGTGGCGCAGTGGTTGAGAGTCCGCCTGCCGATGCAGGGGACGCGGGTTCGTGCCCCGGCCCGGGAAGATCCCACGTGCCGCGGAGTGGCTGGGCCCGTGAGCCATGGCCGCTGAGCCTGCACGTCCGGAGCCTGTGCTCCGCAATGGGAGAGGCCACAGCAGTGAGAGGCCCGCGTACCGCAAAAAAAAAAAAAAAAACAGAAAAAAAAAAAACACAAGCAAAAATATTGCATTAGAAATAAGTTAATATGTTATCAATTTCATTATTGTGAGGCTCTGCTATTAGAAGTAAGGAATTTAGCTTATACTACAATTCCTCTCACTGCCCTTCCTCTCCATCTCTTGATTGTTAGTTATACTGCCAACGTTTACATTACTTACATTGTGTCCTATAATTCTACTCATTCCCCCTTCTGCTACACAAGCTGAGTAGAAAAGATTATTTTTCATGACATAAATTAGCAGAAAGAATATGGAAGAATGTTTAAAGGTGGATAAACATGCCCATCTGTCTCTCAATACAGAGTTTCTTTTGGCAACAATTCTGATATTAACTATAAGTAAGACAATATGAATTCAGGAATACTTGATTTATATGTGAGTTGCAACATGTCCATGGGAGAGAAAAAACAAAACTTGTGTATCTTGTCCAAAAGTTTATTGATTACATGTTTAAGTTGTTCACAGTTCAAACCTTTCTCATGTCATCACGGCATTTACTACTACACAAACACCTCACAACATCCACCCCAATTCCTCTCCTGAGGAAAACCTATAGCTTCTTTACTTTTATTCATGGTTACTTGGTTAATTATGATATATTTAAATTTACATCTGGTATCATTTTCCTTAATCCTGAAGGACAACACTGCCTGTAATGGTTCTTGTAATAGTAGTCTTATAATGGTGAATTCTCTCCCCCTTTTTATGTTGGAGAAAAATAAAGTAAAGTATTTCACCTTTATTTTTTGCAGATATTTTTGTTGGGTACAGAAATCTAAGTTTACAAATGTCATCTTTCAGTATGTTGAAGATGTCATTCCATTGTGTTCTGGCTTGCATGGTTCCTGGAGACAAATCTGCTGTCATTTCTTTATCTTCTTGTATATGTAATATTTATTTTTTTCCTTCTGGATACTTTTAAGACTATTACTTATAAATGTTTTACTGTTGTTGTTGTTGTTTGGGGGTTTATTCAAATTGACATGGTGTATTTTGTTGTAGTTTTCTTCATGTTTCTGCTGCTTGGGGTTTGTTGAACATCTTGGGCCTGGAGGTTAATACTATATTTCTTAATGAATTTGGAAAAGTCATGGTCATTATATATCTTCAAATATTTTTTCTGCTCCACTTCCTCTCCTCTTGGAACTCCAGTTGCATATACATTCATCCACGTCAAGTTGTCCAGCAACTCAGTGAGACCTTTTTTTCTCTCATTGTTTCATTTTGATAGCTCCCATTGTTATGTCTTTAAGTCCTCTAAACTTCTGTTCTGCAGTATTTAATCTGCTGTTAATTTCATACAATGTAAATTTTATTTAAGAAACTGTACTTTCCATTTCTAGAAGTTCAATTTAAATTGTTGCCCATGCTTTCCTCTATCTCTATTGACATATGGAAAATATTTATAATAAGTGTTTTAATATGTTGGTCTGCAGTTTTCTCTGTCTTTGTCAGTTTAGATCTGTTTCTATTGACTATTATTTCTCCTTGGTTATATTTTTCTGTTTCTTAGATTTGTTTTCTGAATTTTATCATATTTCTCATATTTCTTTAAATGTTGCTGTTCTTTGTTCATGAATGTGCATTATATTATTTGGATTCTGTTTAACCCTTTTATTTTTAATTTTGTTAAAGTAGTCCAGAGCAGCTAATATGACTCCTCTACTGAAGTATTGTATTAGTAGAATAGTACTACTATTCTACTATAGTATACAATAGTACAAAAGTATTAATAATATAATAGTAGAATAGAAGTACTATTCTACTAATAGTACAATAGTACTCTGAGGACTATACACATTGCTCCCTGCATTAGGAGGTCTTTCTACTCTGGTTAGTAGAAACATGAACTTTTGGTCCTTATGTGAGCTAGCTGGATTGTTCTGTTTATTCTTTTCTGGTGTTCCCTTCTCTAGTCTTAAGTACCTCAGATGCATGTGCAGAAAACTGCTTAGTTTAGAATCCAAGGGGGCCATTCTGTAGATCTCTAGAACAATCTGTGAAGTTCCTGTCTAGTATTTGCTCAACTTTGAGCTAACTTGGCCTCTCCAAATTCTAAACTCTGTCTCTTCAACTCAGCAAGGACAATGGGCTCTGTTTGAGTTCTCTTCCCTGTGCTGAAGCCTGAAACTTTCTTTAGTCAGTAAACTGAGGCTATTGTAGGTCTCACTTTTATTTTTATTATCTTCTCCTATTTATCATTATCCTGTGCTGCCTATTGATCAATATCTTAATAAATTTGTTTCATGTGGTTCATAGGTGTACCTTGAAGCTTATCTTTCCTTCTTTATCTTAATATAAGAAGATATCTTATGAAGAGAAGATAAGTATTAAAAGAGTAATATCACATATTTGTGAGTCCCCTCCTTTTTTAAACATCACTCTCCTTTCATTCTATAATATGGGACTCAATTATGATTAAAAAATATAGTATTCTTTTTTCATGGCCCACCCATACATAGCCTTAGATCTCATATATTTAATCAGAACATTGTTAAATAGATATTTCAAGATGTTAACACTTACTTTAGAGAAATCTGTGTCTGAACCAGATCTCAGGATCTCTGCTTCTTAGTTGTCATTAATCCTATCCTCTCTTCAATCTTCATATTTCTTTGTTATAAATTGTACATTTAAGTGCATTTGTTAAAATATACATTATATATGTTTTACAGTTGTAGCTATTTATCTGTTTCTCAGGTGTTGGGTTTATTTATACATATTTTCTAAGTTAGTTTCAAGGGAGAAAAAAATTTCAGTGTATTTTAAATGCAGTGGAACAGGTACACAGAACTGTCTGTGAAGCAAATATTTTGGGGAAAAATGTGTCTATGTTTAAATGTCCATACTTTAAAAAATAAATATGCATGTGTTATGTCATTAATGTTAGCCACAAAAATTTTCTTGTATGTAGAATGCCCATTGCATATATTTTTCTCAAGTTGCTGGGAGCCCCGTTTAATTCCTCAAAATATATTTTTTATATTTTCTATTTACTATAGCCAATTTGCAGCAAATAACCACCAAGCTTCTTTCAAAGAAAGTAGATATAAGTAATAAAACTGGAAAATGATATATTATTTCCACTCTGAAGTGCCTACCTCATACAGGGTAGATAAGTGCCAGCATTATATATATACTATAGATAGGAGATTATTTGGAAAGAATTCTTTTCATCAAAAGAAAATCAGGCTTAAGAGAGGAAAAAGTAAAATACCATTGACACCAAACCATTGAGAGAGGAATTCTACCAGGAAAATACATAGGCTCAGAGTTCACTTTAAAATGGTAGCACACATTATTTCTAAATGGATTTTTAAAATCCATTCTCTGGTTTACTGTTTGTATCACTTTGTATAATTAAAAAGTTTCCTCATGTGTAGATTTCCAATTTCACTACTTGTGGGCTTTTAATAGATAGGCAGGTTTGGAAAGGAAATATATGGTTCATAATGTTTGAAATGATCTATTGCAGACAGTTTTATAGAAAACAGATACCTCCAGTGTAATATGCAATTCTAATTATCTTAGAATCATGTGATATACACAGCACAGCACATTTCAAAATTTAAGATCCATTTTTTTCTATTCTAATTCCATTTAGCCCACTGTTGTAATCTGTTTTATGTCTGTGTTTTAATTTTGTTTATGTTCCCTCTAACAATGTACTTAATATCTCAAAGTGCTTTGCCATAAGCTCTAAGAAAGACATCTTTTCATTACCACAAATGAATTACTTTTCATAAGTCTCATTCCCCATATAGTTCATTACATCTCTCTTCATATCAGAGCTTTCTTCCTCTCTCATACAAACACACACATGTGAGAAAAGAAAGATAAATCAGGAGCTTGGGATTAACATACACACACTACTGTATATAAGATAGATAACAAACAAGGACCCACTGTAGAGCAAGGGAACTCTACTCAGTATTCTGTGATAACCTATATGAGAAAAGAATCTGAAAAAGAATGAATATATGTATATGTATAACTGAACCACTTCACTGTATACCTGAAACTAACACAACAGTGCAATTTAACAGTGCTATAATCCAATTAAATTAAAAAACAAGAGCCAGATGCAAGACAACCACCTGAGTCTATCAGAGAGGAACTATTTTATAAACATAAAATAGTAATGTATGCATAGGACTGCCTTGGCTGTGTGATTGGATGATTGATAAACACTACAACATGAATTAATCTCAAAACAATTATGCCAAGTGGATGATACTAGACAAAAAAAAGGAATGAATTCTATATGATTCTATGTGGGTAAAAATCCAGGAACTGTAATCTACAGTGACAAAAAAGGGATTACACATGGGCATAAAGAAACTTTTGGGAATGATAAATATGTTTATTATCTTGATTGTGATGATGATTTCATGGGTTTATACATATGTTAAGATTATCAAATTGTACTTTTTTTTTTTTTTTTTTTGCGGTACGCGGGCCTCTCACCGTTGTGGCCTCTCCCGTTGCGGAGCACAGGCTCCGGACACGCAAGCTCAGCGGCCATGGCTCACGGGCCCAGCCGCTCCGCGGCACGTGGGATCCCCCCGGACTGGGGCACGAACCCGCGTCCCCTGTCTCGGCAGGTGGACTCTCAACCACTGCGCCACCAGGGAAGCCCTCAAATTGTACTTTTGAAATTTGTATTATAATGTGTATTATTTATCCCCAATAAAGTTGTGAATATAATCATCTGCTTATTACTGCAAAGACAAACTCAAGTGAGGAAACAGGAATAGTGGAAATAGCACAAGCTTAAGCTGGATGACTCTGAAACCCTAAATTCACATCTAATTAGCTGTATAATTAATTTAATATTTATAATAGTTGTATACTTTACATTTAATTAGTTGTATAACCCTGGGCAAGTTACTCATCTATCTGCACTATGGTTTCTTAAGACTTTTAGGGCTTCCCTGGTGGCGCAGTGGTGGAGAGTCCGCCTGCCGATGCAGGGGACACGGGTTCGTGCCCCGGTCTGGGAAGATCCCACATGCCGCGGAGCAGCTGGGCCCGTGAGCCATGGCTGCTGGGCCTGTGCGTCCGGAGCCTGTGCTCCGCAGGGGGAGAGGCCACAACAGTGAGAGGCCCGCGTACCGCAAAAAAAAAAAAAAAAAAAAAAGACTTTTAAAATATATTGCCCTGTAGAGTGCTTTATTTTACAGATGAGGAAAGTGGGGGTTAAGAGGCAGGTAATAGCTGACATTATTTTTATCCTTTCAAATAATAATTTAAACTATTAAATGTCATTAACTAATAGGTATAATTGTGTCAAAAATTAAGTAGGAATCACAGTGTGTGGTATTTCCAGATTTTCTACATCCCCTCCAGCACTTGGTATGGTGAGTCTTTTTCATTTTAGCCATTCTAATCGGTATGTAGGAGCGTCACATTATAGTTTTAATTTGTATTTCCCTAATGACTAATGATGTTAATTATTTTTTCATGGGCTTATTTGTCATCATACCTCTTATCTAACTTACCATCATACATCATACCTCATTGACCCCAGGATGGGCCCAGGAATTTTTCATTGATTTGGCTGTTCAAGTTGTTGAACTTGGAGCAGGGCACTAGTTTTATAATCCACTTTCAATCATTTTTTCCTCCCAATGGAGCTTTGTCTCTGGGTCAAGTTTGTCTTCCAGTATGTTTCTGCAGTATATAGTGGTAATCGCCCTTAACTTCTTTCTATTACTTCTTATGTTTATCTTCCCAAAGTAGTTTGTCCCCCAAATAAGCTTTGTTAGAAGGTGAACTGTCTGGCAATTGTTTTTGAATATTAGACTTCACAAAAGCTATTCAATTTGCTTTGGGCTTTTCAGATTGTGTATTCAAGTGTGCTACATCAAATTTTGTATGTGAGAGAGATGTGCATGTTTGGATGTTACACCATCTCTTTTTCTTTTTTTGCGATGCAGTATGGTACTTGAGTGTTTGTCTTCTGTTGGTTGTCATGGGCATCAGCCTTTCCTTTGAACTTATTTCAACTCTTGAGCTATATAACATAGATTTAATGTGAACAATATAATATAACAGATTTCAGAGTTCAAAGGTAAGCATCCCTTTTTGGTTTCCTTCTTTGATTTTGTAAAGAAAACAAGGTTGTGCTTTTTGTTTGAAACAAAACACAGCCTCCTGTTTGCCTTGCCTCTCCCCTTCTCCTGCTGGGTCCTGGGACTGCTGATCTGAAACAGGAGATGCCAGGCTGGCCTGGACCACCAGAGATGGGAAGGGAATTCTCTGTGTGGGAGCTTCCACAGAGTCAGAGGGGAAGGGCATTCAGGAATGGAGATTGGCTTTGTTAGGTAGAAAATAAAATTTAAAAACTCTACACACATGCCCATTATACAGATGGGGGCCAGGAGGTGCCACCTCCAAGGTGAAACCATCTCTAGCAGTTGGACTCAGGGTCCTGGTGTCACCCCCAGTTTCTTGAGTTCTGGGGTGGATAACAGGGCAGGAAACAGTAGCTCTCAGGACAGGAATTGGGGGAAGAGAAGAAGAGAGGGAGAAGTCAGAGTACTCTCCTTTCCCACATGGTTAAAAAAAAAAATTACTAAAAAAGCACCCAAAGCTTAAAACTTTGATGAAATTTATGTCCAAGTAGTTTACCAAATTTTAACTGCATTTAAAAAATTTTATTACTGAGTTTTGAGAGTTACTTATATTTTTTCAACAAAAGTTCTGTATTATACAAATACAATTATATTTTGCAAATAATTTCTCACATTTTGTGGCTTATCTTTTTGTTCTCATTAACAGTGCTTTGAACAGTCCTTAGCAGTATTTTGAAAACAGAGCAGAAGTTTTTAATTTTGATAAAGTCCGATTCATCAAGTTGTTCTTTTGTGGTCAACAAATTAAAGTCTAAACTATCCAATAAATTGGAGACAAATGAGATCCATAATTCCCATTTTTCCAACTGTGAATTCATTACTCTGTTAATTAAGTCATCATTCATCTACTTAAATATTGATTATCTATTCTATGTGGGGACCCTGGTAGGCACAATTAATACAAGGGCAAAAAAGATATTCACTCATACAGCCTTGTGGAGGTGATGGCCTAGTTGGGAAAATAGACATTTAAAAAGGCAATCAGGGCCTCCCTGGTGGCGCAAGTGGTTGAGAGTCCGCCTGCCGATGCAGGGGATACGGGTTCGTGCCCCGGTCTGGGAGGATCCCATATGCCGCGGAGCGGCTGGGCCCGTGAGCCATGGCCGCTGAGCCTGCGCGTCCGGAGCCTGCGCGTCCGGAGCCTGTGCTCCGCAACGGGGGAGGCCACAACAGTGAGAGGCCCGCATACCGCAAAAAAAAAAAAAAAAAAAAAAAAAAGGCAATCACACACACACACAAAAAACTAAATAAGAAATAAAAATAAAAAGGCAATCACAATATAACTTTATAAGTGTTATTACAAATGAATCACAAGCTGCTATAGAAATAATCATAGACATCTAAATCAATCTTGGTGGACAAAGGAGGATCACAGGGGGATATTATGAGTAAACAGCATGAAATGAGATTTGAATTAGCTGTAGGGTTTCTCAACCTCAGCACTATTGCAGTCTGGACCATAACTCACAGTTGGTGGGGGTAGGGTGGGATTCTGCCCTATGCCTTGCAGTACATTTAGCAGTATCTCTGGCCTTTTCACACCAGATGCCAGTAGCATTACCACGTGTAACAATCAAAAATTTCTCCAGATACTGTCAAATGTTCTTTGGGGGTCAAAATGCTCCACAGAGAACCACTAAAGGAAGAGACATAGGGTCAAGATTGATATAGAATGCACTGTCTAAATAATGGCCACCCAAGATTCCAGTTCTAATTCCTGGAACTTGTGTGAACGTTACCTTATTCAGCAACGTTTTGCAGGTGGGATTAAGTTAAAGATAGTGGGATGAGATTATCCTGGACTCTACAGCTGGGCCATACATGCCATGGCAAGTGTCCTTATATGAGAGATGCTGGGGAAGATTCCCCACATGCAGAAGAAAAGGCGATGTGAACATGGTGGCAGAGATTGGTAAGATGTAGCCATAAGCACATGAATGCCAACAGTCACCAAAAGGTGGAAGAGGAAAAGAAAAAAGTCTCCTTTCGAGACTCTGGAGGGAGTGCAACTCTGTGGACACCTTGATTACAGCCCAGTGAAGCTGATAAACTTCTGGTCTCCAGAACGATGATACAGTAAATTTCTGTTTGTTTCAGTCACCAAATTTGTACTAATTTGTTACAACCAAACCGCACAAAACTAATACATAGGTGATGATAGGCAGATAAAATAGAATATAAAATGAGAAGAGTATATCAATAACAGAGGGTATTAAATATGAATAATAAAGTGTGTGTGTATGTATGAGGCAGGACAGGAAAGTGTGTGTAAAAGAACGGTGACAATTATAGCTTTGGAAATAAGAAAGAACCAGAGTGTGCTGAGTCAATGTATTTGTTTGTAGGGCTGCTGTAATAAATTGCCACAAACTGGGTGGCTTAAAATAACAGAAAATTTTTTTATCACAGTTCTGGGGACTAGAAATATGAAATAAAGGTGTCAGGAGGGCCGTATTTACTCTGAAAGTTCTAGGGTAGAATCCTTCCTTGCCTCTTCCTAGCTTCAGGTGGTTGCCTGCAACCATTGGTGCTCCTGACTTTGTAGCTTTATCACACCAATTTTTGCCTCTGCGTTCACATACCCGTCTTCCCTCTGTGTGTGTGTCTATGTCTCTAAATCTTCCTCTTCTTATAAAGATAGCAGTCATAGGATGTAGGGCCCATCCTAACCCAGTATGACTTCATCCCAACTTGATTGCATCTGCAAAGACCCTTTTTCCAAATAAGGTCATATTCCCTGGTTCCAGGGATTAGGACTTCAACATATCTTTTTGAGGAACATCATTCAACTCAGAACAGAAAGTGTAAACAATCGTAAGAAGTTGAGACTATTCCTTGGATAATGAGAAAACTCCCAAGAATTTTACTCAGTGGAGAGACATTATCAGATGATCATTTTATAATGATAATCCTGGCAGTTATAGATCAAATGGCTTGGACTGAAAAAGAATTGAAATAGATGTATCATTTAGTAGGCTGTTGAAATAATCCAGGAAAAGAATGCTGGAGGCCTAAACTGGTTAAATGATCATGTATTTTGAGATAATTGGATAGATCCAAAAAATTTTAGGAGCTAGACTCCACATAATTGGAATTTCTTTAGATATAGGATAAAGATAAGGGCAAACCAGATAAATCTATGGCTTAGGAAATTATGAGGATGTTGAGGTGGGTTTAAGGACAAGCAGTAGTTTGGGAGCAGATTATGAGTGAGTTCAGTTTTGAACTTAGAGTTTTTGTGATCCCCATTTGTGAGATGCCTAGATGAGGAAACATACTGGGTAGTTGTATTTTCAGTAAATTTGGAAGTGAAACACTTACTTGGGAATACTCAGCATATAGAAGGCAACTTAAGCCCTTGGAAAGGACAATATAGCCACAGGTAGAGAGAAGACTGAGATGGTGAAATAGTCAAAACATAAGGAGCCTCAGTATTCAAACTCATCACTTAGCAATTAAGGATAGAGGTGCACTGGCCGGGAAGTTCCACCTATCACCTGGATAGAGTGAGAAGTCTTCACCAAAGGGAAAGGTTGTGGGGAGAGTGCAGAAATACTAAAGTTGAATTGATAAGCACAGTTGAGGATTCTGAAAGAAGACAGAAGTCTAAGCAGCAGGCATCGATTCTGGTATGCTGCCAAACTTTGTTTCCCATAATATGTTTCTAATATCGATACTGTGCCAACAGTCTGGATTCAGAGAAAATTGGGAGTTAGAAGCAAATGAGACCATTGGTTCGGGGCAAGGAGAAGCAGAGATAGTTGGGGACCACCTGAACACTTAGAACAAATAATAGCATTTGATTTATTGCAGTAAGGGATCAGCTAGAGCACCATGTGTCACTAGGTAGCTCAGTTTGAAGGAGCAAGAGTGGAATTGGAGGCATACCCATTCAGACGTTGCTCATCCTCAACACCCAGTCTCTGTAATGAAGAGTATGACTCCATTTAAAAATAACTATTTTTGACTGCATGCGGCTCTTAAGCCTCTTTGCCTTGTGTCCCATAACTGGACAAGCTAATAAGGAAACCTGGGTGCTCCCTTGGTACAAGCAGGAGATTCAAACCATGAAAGTCCCAACCCATACCAGAGGGCCCTCACCCCAGCCCCACCTCCTAGCCACAAGAAAACTCATGCCAGTCTTCTCTTTGCTCTCTCAAGCCATTTCTGACCTGCTTGAGAGGCCTGCCTGTTCATTTCATAACTGAGAGACCTCAATTATGTAATTAATAAATTTTTTTATACCTTCTTGGTGCACTTGTGGCATCATCAGTGTCTCTGAACCAAACTCTGGGTGAGGGATCCATCTGCCTCTGCAAGTGACTGTAGCAGTTTCTTTAGGTAGAGACTGCTTGCTTTGCTTGGAACACCTAATATTACCCAGTCAGAGACCCCTTTTTGAAAAGCCGCGTTTCTTGAGTTAGCTCTCCAAAGACCTAGCAGTGACTATGCAAGAACTAGATTACATTTCTATAATTCTCTTTCTGGCGACAAGTCAATATAAATTTCACCATGGTACTTATTTTCTAGAGTCTTAGCTATTGCATTCTGCCTGAGCAAGGAGACTTAGACCCTTTGATGGAGTTATATTACAATATACGCAGTGGACAATCCCTTTCTTGTCACATTTATGTGGTTGATGTCAACATAGGGATATTTTGCCATGTCCTATTAACCAAGAGAAAGTAAATCCATTGCAAAGATAGGGACTTATTGCTACTTCAATCCAAGTGGCCTCAATGTCCGCCAAGGTACTCATTTTTTAGTCAGTGTAGGGTTCCATAAAGGTTTTTATATAGGTGTGTATGAAGGCAAATGGCATCCCAAGAAACATGGTTCCATGATCCCTTTAATGTATGTGACTTTCCAAGCTTAAATTGTGCCATGTTTATTTTCCCCTTCACTTGTCCACAATTTCTCCCATTTAATTTAGATTGTTCAATTACCATTAATTCCAGGCAATCTATTGTTTAATTGGATGGATTTCAATTGCAACCAAGAAAGCTAATTTAAACCTAACAACAGGTTTGTTTAAAAAAAAAAGGGAAATAGTATAAGAGAATACAGCATAACACAGACATTTGTGTATTAAGGTGTCACTTGTTAGTTTAATTAGAGCAAAACTGTAGTTGTCTACTAACTAACTTTCTAAATTGCAGAAATAACTAGTACCATAACTCCTTATGTGGGGAATATTGTCATAAAAGGCTTACCTACCCACTTAACAATTTCAGAATGGTTTTTTCTTACTTACTCAAAGACTCTTTTTTATTTTTACTGGAGTATATTTGCTTTACAATGTTGTGTTACTTTCTGCTGTACAGCAAAGTGAATCAGTTATACTTATACATATACATATATCCCCCTCTTTTTTAGATTTCCTTCCCACTTAGGTCACCACAGAGCACTGAGTAGAGTTCCCTGTGCTATACAGTAGGTTCTCATTATTTATCTGTTTTATTTTATTTTATTTTTTTAATTTTTTTTTTTTTTTTTTGCTGTACGCAGGCCTCTCACTGCTGTGGCCTCTCCCATTGCGGAGCACAGGCTCCGGACACACAGGCTCCGCGGCCATGGCTCGCGGGCCCAGCCGCTCCGTGGCATGTGGGATCTTCCGGGATCGGGGCACGAACCCGTGTCCCCTGCATCGGCAGGCGGACTCTCAACCACTGCGCCACCAGGGAAGCCCTATTTATCTGTTTTATATGTAGTAGTGTATATATGTCAATCCCAATCTCCCAGTTCATCCCACTCCCCCCTTCCCCCTTGGTATCCATAAGTTTGTCCTTTACATCTGTGTCTCTGTTTCTGCTTTGCAAATAAGTTCATTTGTAACATTATTCTAGATTCCACATATAAGCAATACTATACAATATTTGTTTTTCTCTTTCTGACTTACTTCACCCTGTATAACAGTCTCTAGGTCTATCCACGTCTCTGCAAATGGCACTACTTCGTTCCTTTTTACGGCTGAGTAATATTCCATTGTATATATAGACCACATCTTCTTTATCCATTCCTCTGTGATGGACATTTAAGTTGCTTCCATGTCCTGGCTATTGTAAATAGTGTTGCAATGAACACTGGGGTGCATGTATCTTTTTGAAATATGGTTTTCTCTGGGTATATGCCCAGGAGTGGGATTGCTGGGTCATATGGTAGTTCTATTTTTAGTTTTTTGAGGAACCTCCATATTGTTCCCCATAATGGCTGTACCGATTTACATTCCCACCAACATTGTAGGAGAGTTCCCTTTTCTCCACATCCTGTCCAGCATTTATTGGTCGTAGATTTTTTGATGATGGCCATTCTGACCTGTGTGAGGTGATACCTCACTGTAGTTTTGATTTGCGTTTCTCTAATAATTAGTGATGTTGAACATCTTTTCATGTGTTTGTTGGCCATCTGTATGTCTTCTTTAGAGAAATGTCTATTTAACAAGCTCCATCTTAAAATCATTCTAAGCAAAAAGTAAAGATTAAAAAGAAGCTATATTATTAAATAGATGGCACTATGTATAGCATAAGAGAAAGAAAATTGAAGAAGCTACTCTCAATAGTACTAAAAAAGGCTCTATGAAATGTTGAGTTAAGCAATGGCTCTCAGGAAATATGAAGGACAACTCAAAGGTTGATGTGTGCCTACATCATCAGATTCTAGCACATATCTGCTTAGGAAATAGAGAGAAAACTCTTCCATTGGTTAATATACAATATTACCCATGATCCTTTTTGCTTGATGGATAAATGTATTTAAAAATAAGCACATTAAACCAATTACCCTAGAAAATTCCTAGTAATGAGATGGCAGTAGATAAAGCATATAAATCAAGAAATAATTGCCTTTATTTTTAAAAATGACATTGACTAAAACTTACTGAGGTATTTTTAATACTTTTGCTAGTTGCTCCAACAGTGTTTAGAAATTGTGCTTATGCAGAGTAGAATAAGGGAAATTGTTAATAAAGATTCAGAATTTGTAAAGCACCACATGATGGTGAGCATAAAAAATACACAGAAAAAGAATCTCAAGGTCTGAGCATTTTCAAAACCAGGATTGGAATGGGTTGTGAGGAAAGCTTAATATAGATAAATCTCTGAATTCAAAGAGTAAATCGTAGGTTGTTTCCATTTTCACACACTGATGACAGCCATTGTCCATGCTGTGGCTTCTGGGAGGATTATTTATAATGTGGTAATCATAATGAAGAGTTTCCAATACAGGAATGATAGCAAAATGAGTTATCATTGTATTCCAAGTAAGCGTTGTTATTGTAAGCTGATAAAGGGACACAAGGGACAGTAATTTTTTCATAATTCATATTATAACCAAATAGAAATGATAGACATCAAATATATAGATTGCTTACATTGCAAATATATTCCTGGTTTTGCCCACTCTGGTTGTTAGAATCTCGATTACATTACTTAGAAAGGATGAGCCTACACTGTCAGTTATCAATGACTGCAATTCTTGGATAAGATTTTTTTTTTTTTTTTTTTTTTTTTTTTTTGCTGTACGCGGGCCTCTCACTGCTGTGGCCTCTCCCGTTGCGGAGCACAGGCTCCGGACACACAGGCTCCGCGGCCATGGCTCGCGGGCCCAGCCGCTCCGCGGCATGTGGGATCCTCCGGGATCGGGGCACGAACCCGTGTCCCCTGCATCGGCAGGCGGACTCTCAACCACTGCGCCACCAGGGAGGCCCTTGGATAAGATTTTATAAGGATAAAAACTGATTGAGGGCTTCCCTGGTGGCGCAGTGGTTGAGAGTCCGCCTGCCGATGCAGGGGACACGGGTTCGTGCCCCAGTCCAGGAAGATCCCACGTGCCGCGGAGCGGCTGGGCCCGTGAGCCATGGCCGCTGGGCCTGCGCGTCCGGAGCCTGTGCTCCGCAACGGGAGAGGCCACAACAGTGAGAGGCCCACGTACCGCAAAAAAAAAAAAAAAAACTGATTGAAATTGACAACTCTATGCTACAAAATGAAAATTATAAATATTTTATAATAAACTTTTAAAACTGTTTAGAAAAAAAGTAGAAATAATATTCACTGTGGATCTAATGTAAACTTCATAAAAATGATTGGTGAAAATTATTTAACATGATGACTAAGTGAAAAATATTAATTTTTCTTGTGTTTTGAAAATTCTATTAATCATTCACTCTATCACTAAAACTCTATGTTACATTAATAATACACAATACATTTTGAACTGGGATGTCCCTTTTTTTTTTTTTTTTTTTTTTTTGCGGTACGCGGGCCTCTCACTGTTGTGGCCTCTCCCCGTTGCGGAGCACAGGCTCCGGACGCGCAGGCTCAGCGGCCATGGCTCACGGGCCCAGCCACTCCGTGGCATGTGGGATCTTCCCGGACCGGGGCACGAACCCGTGTCCCCTGCATCGGCAGGCGGACTCTCAACCACTGCGCCACCAGGGAAGCCCTGGGATGTCCCATTTTTATTTCAAAGTTATTTTTAATACATGCAGGAAACATTTAAGGTTTGCTTATGAACCTGCTCAACACTAACCTCAAATGCTCCCGTTGTATTAGACATTTCAGAAATATCATTTCTATACTCAGAGGTTTGCCTTCTTCAAAATACTGTGCAGCATGCTATTTTTTAAGAAAATTTCTTTCTAATTTTTGGGTGTTGTCTCTGTGTTTTCTAATCAGAGCCGTCTCTGATCTACAACATCATTGTTCTCCTACTTGGGGTTGGGGATGATTTCTGTTACTCTCTTTTTTTTTTTTCTTTTTTTGCGGTACGCGGGCCTCTCACTGTTGTGGCCTCTCCCGTTGCGGAGCACAGGCTCCGGACGCGCAGGCCCAGCGGCCATGGCTCACGGGCCCAGCCGCTCTGCGGCATGTGGGATCTTCCCAGACCGGGGCACGAACCCGTGTCCCCTGCATCAGCAGGCAGACTCTCAACCGCTGCACCACCAGGGAAGCCCTGTTACTCTCTTATATAAGCATTTGCCTTCTACCATCAGAGTAGAAGAGGGATCCCTCATTATATATTAACTTGATACCATGGGTACTTTTTGTACAGCACTATTAAAGATCCTTCTATACAGGACTTTTTTTTTCAACTTAGCCATTTCATATACACTTTCATGTAGACTGCACTTATCATAATACTGAGATTGTCCAAAAGGACACAATAAAATCTCAACCTTAAAGCTGAGTCCATAGTGTCTAAAGAGTATACAAATGCACAGTAAGCATGAAAACTATGAGTTTTCCCTTCTATTTAGCCACAACAGGATAGAGACATCAAGGCACCGCATTCTACATAAAAGCTGGCTTTAAATTGATAACCAGGTGTGAACCAAAAAGTCACGCCCTGAGATTAACTTGCTAATTCAACAGAGCACTTGTTCTGCTATTTGGTAGCTGTGCAACTTTGGAAAACCATTTAACCTGTTTGAATTTCATGTATAAAATAGGGATCACAGCAGCCTCTAACTTCTAGTATTCTCATAAGGTAGATAACGCTTTTAAATACTTAGCACAGTAACTGGCACACTGAAAAGTGTGGAATGATGTGTAAACTTAGGGTCATAAAATTAGGCTATTATTGCTATAATTTTCTGGAAAAGTATCCTCGTAAAAAAAGCAGTACTTTTACATTAATTGTGTGAAACCATACCCTGCTGTAAAAGAATTGCTAACAACACTGCAAAAAATTACTGTCAAGGATGGTTCTCAAACACCTCCAGCCTGTTGCTTTAGAAATAAACAAAATGACAACCAAACAAGTGCATTTATAAAGAAAAGCTCTCATTCCTGAGAGAGTCAGCTTGAAGCAATTCCGTCCAGTGGGTTAGAACGGGATCTGCGGGAAGCCAAGGAGAGAGGGCAGAACTCCCGGAGACCATGCTGATAATGAATCGTTAAGCCTTTCGGTGGGACGACTTTGCAAACATGTGATGCTTCCTGAGCACCAAAGTCTCAGGCCCTCTGAGTGTGCTGAAGGCTTTGCCACTCAGGGAGTAATTGAATGGTCACAGTGAAAATAGGCAAAGCCAGACACAACTTGGCAAAAATAACTGGGGTGGTGAGAAACTGCTATCAGTTTCCTATGAATAGTGAGGCTGTGGACCTGGACTCTTCTTTTTACAGACTTGTTGAGGCAGCACTAACAGAAAGCAGACCACACCGTGACATGGAATCTGATTCCTTGTCTGTTCTCCTTCCTGATTTAGGCAAGGAAGGAGAAACTACTGTGTGAAATGAAAACAGTACACTGGAGGAAAAGAACGGAGTTTGTTTTCAAGATATAGAAAGAAAGGAAATAAAATCAAGTTTGAGCAAAATATAAAAAGAGGAAGAACATTGCTGTGATTTGGGATGTGGCCCCTTATAGAAGCTTTTAAAGAGTAACAGGGCAAAACATCCAAACTCATCTGTGGGCAGCTGCAAACTCACAATGTCATGAGCACAAACACTAAAGGCAATTTCAGTTTCACCTTTCCTCATTATATAGATCTGCATCAAGACAATGATATTGAATGATACCGTGTTCCCAACAGGCGCCGAATGGGGCAAAGCAAGGAAGTGGCAGAGAGAGCAAAGGGGGTGCCATAGATTCTACCCTAACAGCCCATGCCAGAGAGGTTTCTAAAGGGTGATGCTTGGCTGTTTCTTGGAGAGAGCATGAGTTTGCCCAGCTACAATGAATTCCTTCAAGTATCTGTTCAAATATGCTCATAGAGTCTTCCCTGATCACCCTATTAAAATGTCCTTGCCATTCTCTATCTTCAATTCCTCTTTCTTTGCTACACACACACACACACACACACACACAATATTTTATTATCTATCTTTCCAATTAGAACATTAACTCTAAAAGGATGAAAACTTTAAAAAAACTTTTTACACAATTTTTAAAGATTACACTCCATTTACAGTTATTACAAAATATTGGCTATATTCCCCATGTTGTACAATACATTACTGTAGCCTCTCTTACACCAAATAGTTTGTACCTCCCACTCCCCAACCCTTGTATTATCCCAACCCAGTGCCTATCAAAATGTCTGGCTTATAGTAGGACCAAATAATAATATTATTATTTTATATATAATAATCATAATTTATAATATTAATAGTACTAGTAGAACACATAACTGAACACTGTCCCTTTAGATAGGGGTGGGTTGAAGTTTTTCTAAGTATAGATAATATTATGAACAAAATCTTAGAGTGATAAAGAAACAGTACCCATGAATATTGGCAAGTGATATCATATGTCTTGAACATAGTTTCTGAAAGAAGCCATCAGGAGAGAAACCCTGATTTCAAGCTAGGTTCTTTTTCATTAACATTGACAATTTTGAGGTAACATTGACAATTTTAAGGTAGTTGACCTGTGAAAATTGCTAATTCTTTATAAGTAACAAAAACTCAAAAGGATTCTTATCACCTCATATGGTATGAAAATTTTTGCCAATTAAGTCTACTCTAGTCTGCCAAATGACAAAATCAAAGCAAGACCCCTAACATAAATGGACAATGAAACCCGTGTTTATACTCCTTGGGGCAAGGGAAATACCTTATTCATGATCATATTTTCAGCTTCAAGAACAGTACATGACACATCTTACATGCTAAAAATGTTAGAAAGAATGGTTAGAAAAGTGGATAGGAGGGAAAATGAGGTCCATTAAATAGTGAGCATCATTCAAACAAATAAAGGGATAGAGTCCAAAGGAAACCTTTAAAGACGCTGAGATTTGTAAGGGCTATAACTTATGAGTTATTTTGAGCTACTTCAGAAATAACCAAGGAGATGCTAGCTAGTGAATAGTTTAAAAGGGAAGAGTCTGATGTCAAATTGCATAGGATCAAATCTCACTGAAACGTTTGATAACTCTTACCTCAGCAATTAGCCTAACCTCTCTAAGAGGTATAGTTTCCTTATCTGTAAATAATTGTAACAAGCAGCTTAAAGCACTATTGTGAGACTTGCAAGAGAGGATGATTACAACTTTGCTCAGGTTTGGAATAGAATAATGGTTACATACTATAACTGTTATTATTTTGTTATGAATATTATTATTCAAAAGAACAATTCAGGGGGAAGAAAGTTTTCCAAAGTAAAAGAGTGAGATTCAAAGCAGAAAGCTAGAAAGTAAAAGTAATCCTACCCTCTGCCAAAAGCTCAAAGGAAAACCTCACCTAGCTAGCTGCAGGTTTTAAGAAAGGATATTGTCTGCCCAATTCTTACAGGATATGATGGTGCATGGAATGAGCGTGGACTTTGGAATCAGAAAGATCTGGCTTGGAACCTACCTTGGGATCAAGACAAGTTCCTTCATTTCTTTATCTTGAAAATTCAGGGGTCTTATCAGAAGTCAGTGCGAAACAATAGATACAGCACATCGTACACATCCTAGGTGCAATTTCAACCGCAGACATTTTTGACGCGTACCTTCACAGTCTGCAAAATGACATATAGAAATAGGATTTAGTTTGAGCTATTGCAGGGCACGCCCAATGCCATGAGGATTTGGGTACAGCAGTGTATTCAACTACACAGCAGTTTGGCTGAATTTGATTAACTTTATGTCCAAATTTGAATGTATTTACTGCCTCTTCCATTAAGTGTTCTGTCCAATCCACAAATTTGCATGCAGAAGTAGAAAGATTTGCAACAGTCAATTCTATAAGTTTGAACCTTCTAAAGAAGGATAATTCTATGATAATTTTAAAACTGATTCAGAGGGGAGCATTTTTAACCCAAGCTTGCATGATTTTTAGTCACATATTTCTTTAAGTTCTCTCAGTGTGGGTAGAGTAGTACTTCTCATAATTTGTTATATTCCTAAACTCACAAAATGATATCAACAATCTAATTGTGCAAAAAGCTTGCCTAAGTAAATTTGCATAAAAGTTCAACTTAGTGAAAGATACTTTCACACACATCATTCTATACTCATAACAACCTGTCTTAGGTCAGGTTCCATAGAAGCAGAGTCTGAGATAGAGATTCTTGTGTAAGTGATTTTTTTAGGGAATTCTCCCAGGAGAAACTCCAAGGAGGTAAAAGGAGCAGAACAGACAGGGAAGAAGCTACACAAAGATGTAGGTTTAGCTGCAGTCTTGCTACTGAGAAGAAGCCAATGGCCCCACTGGGGGCTCTGGGGCATAAATGGTACCAGAGCACTCTCATTCAGTGTACCCCATATCGGTTGTGAGTGTGTGTGTGTGTGTGTGTGTGTGTGTGTGTGTGTGTGTGTGTGTGACATCTTTATCCATTCTTCTGTCAATGGATATTTAGGTTGCTTCCATGTCTTGGCTATTGTAAACAGTGCTACTATGAACATAGGGGTGCATGTCTCTTTTCAAGTTATAGTTTTGTCCAGATATATTGGGCTAGGTGTTTTGATCACTTGTGGCAGCTCTCCAGAGAAAAGTACAATCATGCGCCAAGAGCAAACATCATGCACAGAAATGAGAGATGGGTGCACAGGGCCAGCAAAGGAGATCTAGGCAGGACTCACAGCCTCTACTGTAATTCATCCCTTGAATTTCTCAAATTCACTTGCTTATCATACGCAGTCCCCTCCATTCGATCACAGCTTTTCCAGGATTGTGAATAGTTAAAATTTCTCAGTAAACGTACAGTTTTGATGCTGCAGTTGCTCCTGCTATAAGTAGCCACAGTTCTGTCTTCTTGTGAAAATCAGAACCACTTACATCTACCAAGTAGTAATTACTGTCATTGCTTTTGGGTTTACTGGCCTGAAAAGTCTAAAGTGACCAGGTAGCTATTATAGCTTTAAGTTTGGTGGGATTCTATATCTTCCTCTGAGAACCAGGACTTCTAGATCCATAGAAACTAGTGTTGTCAGGACAAGAACAAATTACTAAACTAGGTCACTGGAAGTGATAGTGAGCAGAGTCTTTCCTATTTCCATTTCTTAGTTCATGGGCCCATTTATTTTAACAGTTGGGTACCTAGTACCATATAATGGCTATTGGCATATGTTGCATATTGCACTGTGAATATGTACCCTATCCTTACAGGGTATCCTCTCCAATATGATGCCTCAGCTGTGTCTTCTAAAGGTCATTTCATTACTCTATTAAGCCAGAACTTCTGGATTATAAGTATGGTAGTAAAGAACAATAAGAGGAGTTCTTGACAAGCTTTAATAGGTAAGTTACATGTGTTAGTCTGATCCAACTGCCGTAACAAAATACTATAGACTGGGTGGCTTAAACAACAGAAACTAATTTTCTCACAGTCTGGAGGCTAGAAGTCCAAGATCAAGATGGCAGCAGGGTTGGTTTCTGGTGAAGCCTTTCTCCTTGGCTTGTAGATGTGTCTTCACAGGGCCTTTTTTTCTGTATCCACAGAGAGAAATAGCTCTGGTGTTTTCTCCTCCTCTTATAAGGATACCACTTCTATTGGATTAGGGCTCCACCCTTATGACCTCATTTAACCTTAATTACCTCCCTAAGGGCCCTATAACCAAATACAATCACACTGGGGCTTTGGGTTTGAACATATGAATTTTGGGGAGACACCATTCAGTTTATTATGACACTGAGTTTAGAGCAAAGCCATGCCATTTGCAGCAGAGAACTAGATACCATTCAAAAGCATCTCCAGATAGAGAGCAAGTCTTAGCAGGGGACATCAAGAGACCATGTAGCCAGAACTCCCTCTCTTGAGCTGGGTGCTGTCAGAACCATAAAATCATATTAATATGCTGAGCAGAAATTCATCATAAGATGAAAGTGATAAATCTTACAATTAGGCTTGAACAGCCCCTGAGGGTTCAAGTGAGCTGTGAAAAATAGTAGCCTAGTCTTTCATGTCACCCACCCTGGTTACACTGACACCTTTACCTAAATCCACACCTGTGGCCTTGTATGGTGTTACCTTGTACTAGCTAAAAGGGTAAGACAAGTCATGAGCTTAGTTCACAATTGGCTTGGCTGGGTATCTGGCTATGACCTGAAAATTGACTGATACTGCACTATAGCCCTGCTGGTGGTGGCTGGGGCTCTGAAAGACAGTGATGAGAAGAAATTCTCCCAATGGGCAGAGCCTTGGGTGGGTCACAGATTCTAATTTCATAGCCGTTTTCAGTGTGAATCAGTTTTTCCTATATTTTAGACAGGAAGCAGAATCTCTGTGTGATTTGCTCATTAACATCTACCCATATACTCATCAAGTCTACTGAAGAGACTGAGAAGAAAGCATTTTAGTAAACTCTGACTCTTTTTATTTTATGGTTGCTAAACATTTATGATTAAGTTGGAGTTTAGTTTTCTGAGACTACTGATTAAAGAACCCTGTGCTTTAATCCTTAAGTTACTAATTCTTCTAAGCTAATGTTTTCTGATTTTGGAAAGGAAGGCACACTTTTTTTTAAAGATTTTTAGACAGAATTCTTTCTGGAGTAAAGCTGCATATATAAACCTTAAGTTTCCTGTTGATTCTTTAATAAAATCATGACTCTTGTATAGCTACTGAGTTGGTTTCAATGTACATAAATGATACTATGGCATCACTTAAAATCTCTTTTAAACCTTACTTGAATAAATAATGGACAAAAGGATAGGTTCGCCAGATGAATGTGATAGAATATGGTGCTGTGGTTAACTGAGTTTATAACAATGGAGAGACAGATCTGGTTGGCTAGAAACGCTAATAGATAGAAGCATAATTATCACATAAAACCTATAAAACTCAAAATGAGTTGATCTTAATATTGTTGTCCCTCCATAGACAGTTAGAAAATCTCCATTTTACCAGAGGAATACAGAATAAAACCATCTGGATTATTGGAGAAAAGAGCATTCAAGTAACTTAGATTAACCCGAGCCTTATTTTCTGAGGGAATAGCTTCAACCATCCAGCTAGAAAGGATGTCAATTTCAAACTCAGTTTGAGGTAAAGGGAAAGAGAAGATTAAGATAATTAATTGGCATCTGACCATGTTTAAAGAGTGGGAAGGTTTGAGATGGAAAACAATCTCAGTAAATTGTATTATAATTATGAGAAAAAAACAGGGTCTATCTCATTGCCTGCAGGGAGCAAGAAATAGTCAGTATAACTTTATTTTTTATGAGGTGCTCAGAGTCTGCAAAACATTATTGCTGTTGTCATCAGTTGAGAAAAAAGTGATATATTAAAGAACACTATAAATCCAATTTGTTATACTAGATACCCATAATAGATGTAAAGCCGTATATTTGTTTCCTTAAAAAAATAACATCTGTGATAGATTGTTTGCAAAAATAGCCACACTTATTTTACTTTCCATACCCAAGCCCCTTTACAATGCGAGCTTGCAGTTTTTCCCATTAATTATGAGTGTCTTATTTCTCCACCATTTGAATCTGGGTTGTTTATATCTTGATTTGTTCGAAAGAGTGTGGTAGATTTGACATCACTTCGTTGACCTCATGAGGCTTTGCAAACTTCTGCTCGCTCTCTTGTATCCCCAATATGCCAATGGAATGAGTCCTTGACTAGACTTTCCAGAAGTTGAGAGACTAAGGAAGAGTTCAGTTTTCACTTTTGAATGGGTGAGAATGCTCAGCCAAAATCAGAAAAGCTGGTTAGAGCCAATCCCCAGATAACCATTTAGATATTGTAGTGCATTGAGACCCACTGATGACACTGTCTGAGACCAAAGAACTGCCTGGCTGACCTGCAGACTCTGAGCTAATAAATAGTTACCATAGTAAGCTGCTAAGTCGACTGGTGGTTTGTTATGCCACAATAACTACTAATCAGACATCTAACATGAGAAAGTTTGGCCCAAAATTGTAACAAAGAGACTAAAATATTTCAATTATAATAAAAATAATCTACTATCAGACACTAGTAATTTTATCAATGGAATAGGTCAAGAAGATTTAAGCAATACCTGAACATTTGGTCTAAATCATCGTGGCCCCAGATTAATTTCGTACCCCAGTGCTCTAGTCATCTATATTCTAGGACCTCTGTCATCAAAATATGTTATTCCCCAGCACAGTGTCCATCAGGATTTCAGGACCATGAAGCTAAAAATGCATGTAAGTCTGCTTTTTTATGTAGAAGTCTGCTAGACTTTACTCCTAAACCAAATGGGAACTTGAAATGTGAAGAGTAGTCTGGCAGGTAGAGTTAGAATACTGCAATATCAGAATGTTCATGTCATCTCAAACATATTTGTCCTTTTACGAGAAAATGGAAATCATAACTGACTTGAAAACACTGGGGTACAAATCTAAGAGTTTTTCTTCTGTTGCTTTAAATCCTCCATGGTTTGCTCTGTGCCTAGGCAATGAAGTCCAAAATCTGTATCAGTGAACAAAAGGTTTACATTGCATGGTCTCTTGTTTGACTCCAGCTCTGTCTCCCGTCACTCACTTCCAAGTACCCTCATGCACTTCAGTCATATTAATTTGCTAACAGTTTGTTAGGCCTGTCCTGTTTCATCTCCCACAATGCATTTGATTTCATTTCACTGTCTGCCTGAAATGCACATACCTATCATGTCAGTCTAGAAAGCCCCTATATATTGTTTTCATTATACATCATAGTCACCTAACTTGTGAAAACCTCCCTAGTCTTTCAAAGAAGTGAGATGTTGCCTCCTCTGTATTTTCGTTGTAATTTGCATGTACTTTCACGTGTAGTATTTGCCACACTGTATTATAGTAATTTCTTCAAATATCTTGTTACCCAACTAAACTGAAGACAACACTATACCCTATCATTTCCATAACACCAGCATATAATATCGGGCCAAAAATATAACACAGCACCATCTCTTTGTATAAAAAGTATTCTCCAAAATATGTCCACTTGGATTCATATCGACATTCACTAAATATGAGAATCAAATGCATTGGCATTTGTGATTTTTCTAATTGCATGTATAAAAGATGAAAGGGAGTAGGTGAACATTTGATAAGAACATACTGAAATGAGTCATTTAGCTACTAATTTCTGCTTACATGTAGCATCTATAAATAACACTTAATAGACCCAGGCATGCAAAATAATAATAATAATAATAAAGAACGGACGAGGAGGGAGGGGAAGGAAAAAGATTAGCAACATAAAAAGAAGTATTTTTTTGTTTATAAAGTCTTCATTTCAATGGGAAATAAAAACTTCTTAATCTAAGTCATTTTAGAATGATTCTTTAAAAAGGCATTACCTGAAAAGACGACAACAAACAACTATGAGGACATTCTGCTTCTGACCATCTGGAAGTGTCAGGGTTTGGACTTACCCTATTATGTCACTACTACATAACTGAACTATAAGAAGCAACTCTTTTCAGGTACTACATAAGACTCATCACAGAACTGTAATTAATGAGGCAAGGGGAACAAATGAAGCAAGCTCTAATCACCCTGAGCTTTATGCCTGGAGATAATTTCCAGACTTCAGTGGAGGGATGGGGAACCCAAGCAAAAGCCGGCAGTCTTCAGAGAGAGAAACTGGTGTTTTAGACATTAAGATGGGTGGAATATGCAGAACAATGTTATAAAATAGGAAACTATGCAGAGAAAAAGTATCAGATATTTATAAAGGAGTCCCCTCTGTCTTTGGCTGAGTGCCATCTGTAGGTGCATAGAGTGAAACTTTATAGGTCTGGGATAAAACATGTTTTAGGAGAGAACAGTTGCCATGGAGCTTTCAGATAAAAGACAGGGCCAAAAAGTGTTCAGTTTGCCATCAGCTAGGATGGAGAGACCTCTGGAAATGCAAGGGACACTCAGTAGAAATCTGAGAAAGGCCACACCTTATAGTGGGGGATGAACTAACTCCATGAAATGACTGCTAGAGATAATCTAGAATAATTTTAAAAGCCATGAGAGAATTACATTGATCCACACATAAAGTAACTACATTCTACAACAAATGTCACATTCTTAAGGTAGTGCAACAAACTTCAGCATTCTACAATATAAAATTCATAATGTTTATAATCAAATTAAAAATTTCCAGACATACAAAGAAGCAGGAAAAAAATGACCTATAACTAGGAAAAAATCAATAGAAATAGACTCAGAAATGAAAGAGATGATGATATTAGTCTATAAGAACTTTAAAACAGCTGTTAAATATGTTCAAGGATTTGAAGGAAAACATGAACATAATTAAGAGGGAAATGAAAGATGTCAAAAGAAGCAAAAGAATTCTAGAGATGAAAAGTTTTGAAATTAAAATGTAAAAATGAGATTAACAGCACGGTCAACACTGGAGAAGAAAATATCAGTGGGTTAGAAGGTATAGCAACAGAAACTATCCAAAACAGGGCACAGAAAGAAAAAACTAAAAAACAGTGTGCATGGGTACAGTGATCTCTGTTACAGTATCACAGTCTAACACATGTATGCTGTAGTCTCAGAAAGGAAAGGGAGGGAACATCAAAATATTTGAAGAAATAATTTTCTTTCCAAATGGCTATGATAGAGAGAATAATGACCTCCCATAATATCCACATCCAAATCCTTGGAACCTGCCTGTGAACATGTTACCTTACATGACAAAGAGATTTTGGAGATGTGATTAACTTAAGAATTTACACAAGGAGAGTATCCTGGATGACCCAGGTGAGCCCATTAAAAGAACAAAGGTCCTTATAAAAGTGAGGCAAGGGGGGCTTCCCTGGTGGCGCAGTGGTTGAGAGTCCGCCTGCCGATGCAGGGGACACGGGTTCGTGCCCCGATCCCGGAAGATCCCACATGCCGCGGAGCGGCTGGGCCCGCGAGCCATGGCCGCGGAGCCTGTGTGTCCGGAGCCTGTGCTCCGCAACGGGAGAGGCCACAGCAGTGAGAGGCCCGCGTACAGCAAAAAAAAAAAAAAAAAAAAAAAAAAAGTGAGACAAGGGAGTCAATGTGAGCAAGAGGTGGGGGGGGTGGGGAGAGAGAGAGAGTCAATAATGGAAGCAGAGTTTGATGCGATGTGCTTTGAAGATAATGAAAGCCTTTGTGAGCAACTACTGGAAAAGCTGAAAAGGCAAGGAAATGGATTTTCCCCTAGAGCTTCGAGAAGGAACACAATTCTACTGACACCTTAACTTTAGACCGTAAGACTCCTTTCACATTTCTTACCTCCAGATGGGTAAAATAATAAATTTGTGTGGTTTTCAGCCACTAAGCTTTTGGTAATTTGTTACAGCAGCAATAGGAAACTAGTACCATCACAGACACAAAAACATAATAAACCCAAGCAGAATAAGAAGAAAAGAAAAAGAAAACCAGACTCAGGCACATCATATTCAAATTGCTGATAGCTTGCTTTAAAAGAAAAACAAATGAACAAAAAGCAAAGAACAGCAACAAAAATTCTTAAGAATAGTTAGAGGGCCTCCCTGGTGGCGCAAGTGGTTAAGAGTCCGCCTGCCGATGCAGGGGATACGGGTTCGTGCCCCGGTCTGGGAGGATCCCATGTGCCGCGGAGCGGCTGGGCCCGTGAGCCATGGCTGCTGGGCCTGCGCATCCGGAGCCTGTGCTCCGCAACGGGAGAGGCCACAACAGTGAGAGGCCCACATACCGCAAAAAGGAAAAAAAAAAAAAAAAAAAAAAAAAGAATAGTTAGAAAAAAGGCATATTATATACAGGGGAACAAATAGAAAAATGACTATATTTCTTTTTCATAAACTAGGAAAGCCAGAATAGAGTGAAACAACAGCTTTAAGATACTGAGGAAATAATGTAAATGAAATGCTCAACCTAGAATTCTATAAGAAGAGAAAATATAGGAAAAGATTGAGTCAAATCAAAGGTGAATTTACTGCTACAAAAATTACATAAACTGAAACATTAAAAATAGTTCCAAAGGCAGATAAAATATGATAAATGGAAATATAATTCTACACAGGAATAAAGAACAATGGAAATAAATATGTGAGTAAATATAAAGTTTTTTTTAATTTTAAAACTTCTTAAAAATTTTTTTAAATTCTTAAAACTATAAAAATAAAAACAGTAACAAGGTGGCTTATAATGTGTATGTATTTATGTATATAACATGTATATATATGCCTGTTTAAATATATATACATTACATGCATGTATACATTATATGCATATATGCAATGTATCAATATACATAAGCATACACTATATATACATAAATAATATATATATACATACACGTGTGTGTATATATATATAAAATGTATGACAATACTATTGGAGACTGGAGAGGAGAATTCAAGTATTCTTTAACCATGAGTACTGAGATATTATTTAAAGGTAAAATGAGGCAAGTTAAAGCTATGTATTGTTCCTGAAAGCAAAAAATAAAAGAAAAATCATATCTTCGCAAAGTTGGGTTTTCATAAGTTGCTGTGATAAAAAGCATGCACTATGAAAAAAGTCAATATGGAACAGAAAAGGGGGTGACTGGCCATATCCAATCTGAATGCACAGTTTGAGAAATTGTACAGTACTCAACAGGCATACACATCTCATTAATAAGTAACTGTAGCTATTTAAAGGTAAAATTAAAAGTTTTTTCTTTCAAATTTTTTCCGTTACTTTTCCAAATAACAATGGTTTTGTTAGGATATAAAAATGTATTATTAAGTAGTTGGCCCTAACTACTTAATAAAAGGAACTGTTATTATTATTTTTTAAAAAGATATGTATTGTATGGGCTTCCCTGGTGGCGCAGTGGTTGAGAGTCCGCCTGCCGATGCAGGGGACACGGGTTCGTGCCCCGATCCCGGAAGATCCCACATGCCGCGGAGCGGCTGGGCCCGCGAGCCATGGCCGCGGAGCCTGTGTGTCCGGAGCCTGTGCTCCGCAACGGGAGAGGCCACAGCAGTGAGAGGCCCGCGTACAGCAAAAAAAAAAAAAAAAAAAAAAAAAAAAAGATATGTATTGTAAATCCCAGAGTAATTAAGAGGTGTTGCTAATACCAGTAGTAGAGAAAAAATGGAATACAAAACCCACACAATTAGATGGAAAACAAAAAGAAAAGATGAGAAAAAGGGATAAAAGAGGAAAAAAAAACAGATTAGACAAATAGAAAAAATAGAAGCATGGTTCTTAAGTCAAATTATATTATTACATGAAATGTAAACAGTCCAAACACTCCCATAAACAATGAAAGGAATCAAGGTCCCTTTGAGGAGTGGGAGACCATACATACAAATGAACGTGCATCATGTTTTGGAGTCAGACATAAGGAAGTGCTCAAACGATACTAGGTTATTGCAAAAGGACTAGAGGAACCAATCTGAAAGAGCTCCGAAAAGACAGAGCAGGGACAATTTGAACAACAAAATAAATGATGATATTATTGGACTCTGATCCAAAGGAAGGAATATCAATAGTACCATACTGTGATAAAAACATGATTGAATAAATACATAATAAATACATGCATAAATAAATGTGAAGAAATATGTCTTATAGAAAATTCCAATTAATAAAACAAGAGGAAATAAGAGTAACATAAAACCACTATTTGAATATCATAGTAATAATTGCTGCAGGCAAGATCCACTGATGAATGCTAAAAGTAGGGGAAGAAACTTTAAGTCGAAGCAGGATATTTAAATAGCTTCAAAGTATCTCCCCTGAAGTATTTATTCACTGTGGTAGTTTAAACATATGTTCAAAAATTATGTGATAATTCTCTCTGGTGGAAGTGAAGATTAGTTCACTTCCCCTTGAATGTGGACCGGACTTAGTGACTAGATTCTAATGAATAGATTATGGGAAGGGAAATATAGTAACTTCACAAGAAACCTAAGAGTAGCCCCCTTAACCAAGAGATCAGGATTAATACAACCTATAATAAATCATGTCAGTACTCTGCACCCGTTAATACGGTGCGATAATAAGGGCACATTACTTCTGTGATAATCTTCCCTCAAGTCTATAACCTCAGTCTAATCATGAATAAACATCTGAGAGACCCAATTAGGACATTCTAAAATGCTAAAATGACTAGTACTCTTTAAGTGGTCGAGAACGTGAAAGACAAGGCAATATTGATACAAACTGGAGGAGATGAAGGAGACACAATGACTAAATGTCACGTGGAATCCTAGATTGAATTGTCAAAAAAAAAAAAAAAACGATGTTGGTGGAAAAATTGGTAAAATTTGAATTGACAAATCAAATACATGAAAGAATGTAAGATTGCTGGAGGGTGGAAGAATTGAAGAGATAGTTCAAATGGAAATGGTAAGAGTACTAAAGGGAAATACAGGAGCCTATGTTCAAAAAGAAAGATGAGTGAAATAGAGTTTTAGGAGGTCGTGCAACTAAAGGTACTGGTATCCCCTCCATTTTTGAAAGTTTGCTTTATGCCAACTTGCTTTTATAAAAGACCTACATTAGTACCAGTTTTCCCTAACTGTAAGAATTTTGAAGAGGATTTTCACCTTTATGGAAAAAAGATGAAAAGGGAAAATAGTGTTAGCATTTGTTTTGCAGTGAGGCAGCTTGCCCCCTGAGCAGTTAGAGTAGCACCACCAAGCTCCTTCCCCGGGAACTACACTCAGCATCTGTTTCAAGCCAACATGGCTTTAACTGTGTCTGTGGGCATCTGTGCTTTATCTCCATTTATCTTGTGCATCTGTTAATGCGATGTGTCCTAAGGTCATTGCTTCTCTGGTTTATGCCATTTCAGTTTATGAAAGGTTTCATAGGAATACGCTGGTTTCAGATAGTGGGGAAAACCTGTAGTGTAATATTAAAGGTACGATGGCTAAGGTATTGAAAGTTGAGGAAATGTCAGGGACATAGAAGCTTAAGGAACTCTAGGGTAAAGGGGTTCAATGAAACTTCTGTGGAGATGATAACAGCACCCAAAATATGATAAGAAAAGTGGTGAAAAGAAAAAAGTGATCCAGTTGCTCAGATTGTGAGTGAATAAAGAGGAGTAACTGGAGGATTATCAGAGGCCAGCAATAAAGAATAATATACAAAATAGTGTGGGATTCAGAGAAGCTGTGTTTTGTTTGTGTTGTTTAGGTAGGAGGGAGTAGAAAAGTTCTGGGAATTTCCAGGTGGAGACAGAAGTATAGATGCAACAACCTGCAAACCCTTTGGTACAGGGTATAAGCAGACACCACTTGAGAAATTATAGGTGAAACAGTGCCCACAGAAGATAGACAAATTTCAGTTAGAGCAGGGACAGAAAGGCAATTTTCAGAAATAATGTTGAGAACATAGGGAACTTCATTGATAGCATGTTTTGACATCCAGAGGGATGGGCAAAGACTTTAGGTGTAGAAAAACAGGATAGACTGAAACAATAAGATGATGTACAGATGTGGGAAGAGGCTGGGAAGCTAGTGGTGACTGAAGCTTACAGAGGTGTACAACAATATGGGATTGATTTCAGAGAATACATGGGGGGGGTTCAAAGGGAGTGGTGTGGTTTTATAGCCTCTTCCTTGAGAGGAGTTTCAGGTAGTCAGTTGCTTGGGTCTGGTAGAATATAGCTTCATACTAAGAAGTATGAAGGAGCAATCTAGTGTCTCCCTTAAATTGTGCTACTGACTAAGTTCAGGACAGAAGTGAAGACATCCAGACAAGAACATATGTAACTTGAGAGGCCAGGATTGATATTCCTGCTCTGAATACTCTCTTTCTGTTTTGTGGATTCATCTTCCAAGTTAGTTCAGTGATTAGGATGCATTCAGGATGTCCAAAGTCACCTAGATAATAAGTATAAAGATGCTGCTGATGCGCCTCCTGGAAAGGAGTTGTTTTTAATAAGATAGGGCTGCTGGGACAAACTAAAAGATCAAATTTCTTTTTTAATGCATTTGGAATGTCAGAATTGCTTTGTAAATTTGAGGAGTTGTGTACTTGGGATATAACTTATAAAATTTTCAGATTGTTGGAGTCAAATGATACCCTGGAGATATCTTGTTTAAGCCTTTCATTTTTCAGATGAAGAGAGAGAAATGACTTCTCCAAGACAAGCCAGCTAGACTTAAATAAATAAGACAAATAAGATCACTAGACCTAGAATTTCTTTCATCTTTTTCTGAGGACACTGACAAAAAGTTATAGAATGTAAATAGTTCACCAGATATCTAGGAAAGAACTGTGAGAAAATAAAAACTCAAATACAAATCTTTTAATACCTAAGGCTTCCAGGCTGAGACACGTTTTCTCATGAGAAGTCAGTTTTGAGTAGAATTTAGGTAAAAGTGAATTATGGAAACAAGATAAAACTACAGATGGGGTATATAAAATGCACAGAACAAGAAAACAGAAGCTTGAGTGATTGATTTGGAAGTCAAAATATTCTTTTCTCTTCTCCTACATGCCCTCACTTTATTTACTCCATTTCTTTTCACCTAAATCACACCTTCACATACATTCTACAACTTCCTACTGCGTATCAGGAGAACAACCAAAGACACAATCTCTGTGAGCCTCAGTTTCCATATCTGTCCACAAGACAAGAATTGTACATGGCTTCTCTCCCATTACAAGGTTTGTTCTGAAGCTCAGTGAGAAGGATTGTCCAAATGAGGAATAAGGGGTCCTTTAAACTGGATGCTAGGATTTGGTCCAAGAAGTTTCCTCTCAGGTAGGTCAGTAATCTTGAAATCTACAGTTTCATTTAATTTACAATCCTGTATTAAATAAGATTGTACTAGTAGTAAATGACTCTAAACTATTTCATTTGAAAATATGTGGTATGATTCATTTGAATGCCTACTATAAGAGCAACAACAGCAATAAAAACCCTTGGAGTTCACTTATCATACTTAAACTCACTATTTTATTTGATTTTCAATGAATATGAGTTCATAATATTAGCTATAGATGAGAAAAATCGTCTTTTTTAATAAGGTAAAACCACTTCATCATGATCACAAACTCATCTGAAAACTCGTAACTCAGATTTTTGTTTAGATTTTAATTTGGGTTTTATCTATTATATCAGTGTTTTTTTTGGGGGGGTTTGACCCACACATTCTGTGAAATCAGTAAATATGTACCAATCATCAAAATCAGTAAATGTGTACTTGATATGTTTTATTCTGATCAATGCATTTGTGTAAATATAATAAATCATAATTATAAAATTTTAGAGAAATAAACATTAATATTGCTTGATCAGATAAGAATATTTGATCAGAACCCATTTTGAAACATTACACAGATACAAAATGATTTTTCAGTGTTTCCTTATAAGCAAAGTTATTAAATTCCCTAAAGAGGTCATAATTTTTCCATATTAATTCTCAAAATACTAACTTTAAGAATGGAAGGATTATGCTAATAATGATTAAAGATGCAGTTTAAATTGGGGTAAATGTTTCAAGACAATAAAACTAAAAAAGATTCTAAACAGCACTGAATTGCACAGATGTCTGGGGAAATCTATGAATTAAGTATAGATCATCATCTCATAGTAACCTTTGATAGTTCTCATTAAAACTGTAGCAGAAGAATCTGTTAGAGGCCCCCAGAGAGATATTATGTGTAAATGCAGAAATTAAAAAATGAATATTGAATGATCCTATTGAGAAATTAAGGTCATTCAATTGTGTTAATGGTGGTAGAATATCAGATCTATGTTTTTAATCTGTTTCTCTAAAAAGAAAATGAAAATCTATGTCTAATTTATAGATTTAATAGAACATAATTCAAGTAACACCTATTTTGCATAGTAATTAGCATTAGGATTTTTATAAAGTATTATATATAGTGAGTGGTATACATATTTATATTGTATATATGTGTGTAGATGTATGTATATGCATGTATGTATTGATATATACACACACATATACATATATATATATATACACATATAAAATTGTCACGTCTCTGGGCACTACACTGTTCAACTTACAAATATAAGTTTACAATGGCAATAACATTCAATTCAGTCTTTCTCTTTTAGAATAATCTGAGTAATAGATGATTTATCATTTCTGGTCATAGGTCTGTATAATATCAGAATAAATATGGCACTTGAATTTAAAAAAAAATGATTTCTAGAGTAAGAAGAAAAATCTAATTTTGTTACAAATACACATTTACAGTTTCAGAGATTAAATATAAGAAGGTATCATAGATATTATCCAATTCTATCCAATGCTCTTTTATTTTTGCACTGAGAATGACAATGAAACATAGAGATCAAGTGTTTTTGTACAAAATAACATAGCTAGTTATTGGGAGATCGCAAACTAGAACCCAGATTAGCCCAGATCGTGTTCCACAAAGCCACATGACTCACTTTTTTTGAAGGTAGTTTAATAATCACTTTTTCTCTCAGAGAAAGGAAGAGTAGTCTTGAATTGCGGAAAATAGCTTATCATGATATTCCTTCGGTGTTCTGTATGAATTTGTTCTTCAGCAGACTGGGCCAGGCATTGCAAGGGACGTTGGGGATAGAGATATGAAAAAAAAATTGTCCCTTCATCTCAGGAGAGATGAAAACATGAACCAATGGTTTAAATATGTAGTTTTGCACTGAGAAAGTACAAGAATATGGGGCTCATTGGGACTAGGAGAGGTCAGTGAAGAAGGACTTACTTAAGGAGATGACACTTGAACTGTAAGGTCAGTAGGCATTATCCAGACCACAGGAGAAGCAGGAAGTCCAGACAGAGGGATACACAGGAACAATTTTGTAAAATCATCCTATATTTGAAAGATTTCACCCTAGACATAAGGCTTTTATTGGGGTCCTGTTTTTTTTTTCTTTTATTCAATGTTTCCATTACTGCGTTTACATGATGGTGCAAGTAAGTGCAGGACTCTACTCCTGGCTGCAGTTACTCGTGAAGAGACATGGCTGAAAAAAAAAAAAAGAAAGAGACATGGCTGGACACTGGCATTGTTGTCTCCTGGATCAAACATTGTAGGGTAAAATTTTGGCGATGAGGCATCTTTTAGGCTTCCTACTTCTTGGCAACATTATAAACAAGGGCAGAAAGAAGGGGGAGAACACCTTCAATATAGCCAGGCATATATTAATGTGAATAAAAGCAGCTCATATTTCAGGGCCAAATTATTCTTATCATAGCAAAGTCTCTTTATGAATTCATTATGTGAATTTCAGCTTTCAGAGCAAGTTTTAGGAAAATGGAATGTTTATTTTTCTTTCTGTGTAGAGGCATTTGGATTGCCATGAGCCATCTCTTCCTTTGTTGCATTTTTGATGATGCTTAGTTTTGGGAATGCAATTTTAGATCCAAAGTATGTGTAATCATATTGATGGGTAATGGTAAAACATCAGTCAGACTTTCAGACTTCAAGCCAAAAGCAATCTATGAGATGAAATAGAAAGCTAAAGCTTTGTATGTCAGCACCACTCTCTCCCTTTCCTCTTCCTCAACACCCAAAGCTCACACCTCCCTGTCCACATACATTCTCATCTTGAGCTGTTCTGCATGTGCACTAACTTATTTAGGCTACCTGCCTAAATACCAGAGCCAACAGGTAGTCAGAGGCTCAGAATATCAAAAGTCCCTTTCATAAAATACTAGCAGAACTATGGATTTGTCTCTCCTTTTATTCAGTTATGCAAACACAGCATTTACTGTAGTGTTAGTCCCTGGCATAGATACAAAGCATTTTTGTGATGTTATGGGGTAGTAGCTATTTCTTTTCAATATAATATTTTTCAAATGTTATATTTCAAAGGGAAAGCTCCATTTTTCTTGGTTCTTTTCTTCTCACCTTCCTATATCTATTATGTACCTATGGAGCTCTATGTCTCCAGACTATGAAATCTTCATAGGACACTCAATTCCAGGGTTTGGGAAATGTCGTCTATAAGAGGCCAGATAGCAAATATTGTAGTCTTTGTGGGCCATATGGTGTCTGTCTCAATGACTCAATTCTGCCATTGAAATATGTAATAAATAAAAAAGTGGGTATGTATCTGTTCTAATAAAACTTTACTTACAAAAATAGGGAGCAGGCCAGATTTATCTGATGAGTCAGTTTGCCAATTCTGGTTCATATCCAAGCTTTCTGGGGCTAGATTCTCATGTTGTTTCCACTTGCTTTGGTTTATACCAAATTATTGGAACAAGTTCAGTTCTGTCTAATATCTTCATGGTCTGTGCTACTTATGACTGTTTCCCTAATCTGATCTTCTCATGGACCTCCAACTAGCCTGACCAGCACTGAATCTATTGTACTTCTATTCAAACTCATTTTTTTTTTTTTGCTGTACGCGGGCCTCTCACTGCTGTGGCCTCTCCCGTTGCGGAGCACAGGCTCCGGACACACAGGCTCCGCGGCCATGGCTCGCGGGCCCAGCCGCTCCGCGGCATGTGGGATCTTCCGGGATCGGGGCACGAACCCGGAGTCCCCTGCATCGGCAGGCAGACTCTCAACCACTGCGCCACCAGGGAAGCCCCAAACTCATTCTTAATTGTGACTGAAGGAGGACATCAACCCCACAGTATTTACCCTTCATTATATGGACTTAACAGACTCTTTTCACTCAAGTCTTAGTTACCCCCATCCCCCTCCAGACCCCACTTTCAATGTAAGCATTAAAGGCATTCTACTTGTGATATGTACTCTGACCTCATCTATCTGTCAGAATTGCTTTTGACTGCATATAAGGGAATATAGTGGCTTCAGCTATAAAGACTTTTAATTAACTTATTTAACAAGAAGTCTGGAGGTGGATGTTTCCAGGTTTGTTATATTAACTCATCAGTATACTCAAGGACCCCAAGCCATTTTCAAGTCTCTGTTGGTTAACTCATAGGCAAAGATAATTATTACAGCTCTAAGCATCCTCATACCACCATACAAGGTAGATTTAAGAACTCAGGGAGAGAAGTCCTCTAATTCATTTATATTTAATTCTCATAATCTCCAAGGGGTTACATGATTACCCCTAGAGCAACCATCAGCATTTGGGGACTGAAATTATCAGTGCTCATTCAGATCAATTAGGATTCATTCTCTAGTGCTAAGAGTCTTGCCTTTACTGAGAGTAAGAGCACTTTGCTGACTACCTGGCCAAAATAAGTGTGGTTGTTAGCAGGTAAGAAACGGTGTGGGGATAGCCTGGTGAAAAATGGTATTAGTCATATCATTCTTTGTAAGCAACAGGAGCACTGAGTCCAAAGGAAAGGATGAGAACATTGATTTCTAATGTTCACTTTCAGCATGACTTTGGATATAGTGCTTAACCCCTCTCTCTGCTTGAACTCCCTCCTGTGAAAAGTGAGTTTGATAAAGTAGCATCTTAGATTTCATGGAAATAGGAGGCGCTGGAATATATCATTCAGCCCAAGTACTCAATTCTGCATAGACCGGGTATAAATTGTAAAAAAGTTTGATTAAAGAGTGTACTCAAATGACACTTCTGTTGTAGCGGAAAGCTCAGCAGAGGATGCTGTGTCTCGTCTGCAACCCACTGATTTTCTAAATTACCAATTTATAAAAGTTCTCTTTCAAAAACACCCTGCATAATGTACCTATTGTTCTACCTTTTCCTATTTTTGAAACAAATCAGCAGCACAAGAGACATATTCCATTTACTTCCAAAGGTTAGTTGTTTCAGAGATACAAGACTGAATGACCTTTTAGGTGTTCTGTGTGGAGATGATGTAATCACAACAAAACTGCCTTTGTTCAAGTATCTTCCCATGAACAGGACCCAGAGCACCTTGGGAAATTCATGAGGGTAGGAGAGCGGGGAACAGGAACAGGGGTGTTAGATTTAAGGATCAATAGTTTCACAAGTCCCTGATTCTTTTCACTGTAGTTTTTTCAGGAATAATATCTACTGAGGGCAGCAGTGTGACAAAAGATGAATTCTGCTCACTCCCCTCAACTCTGTAACACGGAGTTAAATGTACCACTCCAACAACAATATAGAGTTGATGACACTCCAGTGCAAATGACCACTTCAATGATTAGAGCGGCTGCTGAGAGGAAGTCCTAAATTCAAAAGATGCATTCAAGACTTCACTGACAGTGGGTTTAAATGAAGCCACAAGAATCACTTCTGATCTTCGAATCAGTGGTTGCAAATGATGAGGTACTGTTAGGATCATGTTGGCAGCTTTTCTGAACTAGTGTGCTAGCAGATGCTGCAGGATTCTGTGAGGTTGTTAAATAGGCAGGGGATTTCTCCCTAACAAAGCCATTTGCATTAGCATCGCCTCAAAGGAATAGGAGAAAATTCTCATCTTTACAGACATTCCCTATGACTACTCGTCCCCACCTTGTGCTAGGAAATGGAGATGAAGGCATATAGCAATATAATCTTTGTCCTCAATTAGCTTATTATCTGTTCTCTGTGTTCCAAACAATAATTCTGAAGTGATGAGGAAGACTTAATCAAAGCAGGAGATTTGATAAGGGCTGATTCTTAAAGAATGAAGAAACTTTCCTTATTTAGAGAACTGGAAAAGACATTTAGGGCAGAAGAAACAGCACGTCTTGCAATAGACTTGAAATTGTGATAGGGATTTAGGGATCATGGAAAGCAGTTTGCTTGGTTTGATACACTGGGAGAGCTGCACAGAGAAGAGGGAGAAGTGATGGGAGACTTAACTTGGATCAAAATATCGAAAACATGAGATTTTTCCTGAAAACAGTAGAAAATTAAATAACCCTTTAATTTCCCTTTATCATTGTTAGGGAATACTTCTCTTTTATCTTCATATCCACAAGGAACATATAATAAACTAAATAATTAGCGAGGAAAAAAACATTCATTAAATGACAATATATTCCAGTTACTGGATATCTTAGATCAATTCTTTTGAAAAACATAGCTTGGAATGCAATAGACACAAAATTCTTAGAGGTTAAGTCAAGTCTTCATATGGCTAATTTCAGAATACCTAGAGGACTAAAGGGTTAGAAAGAAGCAAAATAAAAAAAACTATTTTTTAAAATTTGCACTTTTTTGTTTTGATTTAAATAGAACACTTATTTATTTATGTATTTATTTTTTGCAGTACACGGGCCTCTCACTGTTGTGGCCTCTCCCGTTGCGGAGCACAGGCTCCGGACGCACAGGCTCAGCGGCCATGGCTCATGGGCCCAACCGCTCTGCGGCATGTGGGATCTTCTCAGACCGGGGCATGAACCTGTGTCCCCTGCATCGGCAGGCGGACTCTCAACCACTGTGCCACCAGGGAAGCCCGAACACTTTCTTTTTTATTGAATATACATTAGCTACATAAAATCATTTTTGGAAGGGAGGTATAAATACAAAATTAATACATATATGCACAACAACTCCTTGTATCAGAATTGCATACCAAACAGTTTCACATTCATTATCTCCATAAACCTTACAGCATCCCAGTGGTGTAGATAAAACAGATCTCATGCTTTCCAATGGGTAGGGTCATATAGCTAGTTCAAAATAAGAACCCAAGTTATTCTAATCATTTCCATTGAACTTTTTATGAGATAGTAGTATTAAAATTTCATATAATTTGTTAGTTCTTAGAGTAGGAGGGGAACGAAAAGGCATTTCATATGCTTTAGGAACCAGAACAACAAGAATGTTATATTTTAGCTTCTTCAGGATAGTCCAACAGAATCACAGAGGAAAGGGAAGTGTCTGTTGGATTTTAGGAAATTCTTGATTCTGGAATAGTTGGTGCAGGCCTTAAGAGCTATTTCTGTCCTTTGATTAAAGTCTAAGTGGATGTTATCATAGTCTCCCAAGACACTGGATTCATCTGAGATTTACGAGCATATATTTAAACATTTGGGGTAGTATGCTATTCCATTATCATGGACTTCTCTGTATTTGTTTTCCTTTAGGTCTGAGCAGAGACTATTTGGTAGAATGGGATGAAATGACTATTAGGAAAAAAAAAGAGAAAGAAAGATACATTAAGAAATGGAGTAAAACAAGAAGAGATTAGAAGTAGGATAGCAGAGAGGGGATCAAGGGAAAAGCCAGAGAATGAAGCAGAAAATACAGCACATGACAGTTCAGTAGCCCTATCACCATCCAAAAAAGATGGACAACAAGCAGCACTTGAGCCTCCACTTCCCTTGGTTGGCTCATGATGGGCTTTGTAACTGATCATGCCAGGCTTACCTACTGGGCTACAGAACCCTTCTCAATTAATATTCAACTAGTTTTTGAATTCAATTTGCATATATTATTTGCAGCTACTGTCATTTTGTTCTGCTGAAACTCAAACTCAGGAGGGATTTGAACTCACATCTGCAATATTCCAAAGATTGCCATCGGGCCATCAGGCTGTGAGGAAGTGTAATGCCTGCACAGTTTGGAGACATGGATTTTGGAGAGACAGCCACTAAAAAAGCAAAAAATTCAAAAACTGCCTTCACAATACTCATACATGCACCCCTAAACATATATATTTACACTGTAAAACATGTAGTCATACCCCCAAACAGGCAAACTACTATACACAGTATTAATGAAACATCCTTTATGGCACTGTGGTTACATGTTTAATGTCTCAATCTGAAGAGAAATAAAGGTGATGCAAAATAATGTAGTCAGTCTTTAGAACATTGTCAGAATGGAGGTCCCAACTTTCTTTCATCCACTTCCGATAAACTGAGCCTTCTTCTAATCCAGGGAGAAAGAGAGGTATTTCAATTCCATTCAGTTTAACATATGTTGAATTGACTACACCTCTGAGTCAGTCACAAGTATAGACATCTCAGATGATTAAGCCCCACACTGTGAATCGACTACTACAGTTCTCTTTCTCTGGCTTCCTTATCTTTCTTCCCTCTGCACGTCATACTTTTATTTATGCTTGAATACCCTCCTCAGATGCCCTTGTCTATGAAGGTTTCTCAGACCTCAGAGCAGGTTTGTCAGGCTCTGCTCTGTGTTCCCACACCAAACCATTCTATTCTCCCAAGGCACACACTAGTTTTTTGCTTATGCATCTTTCAAAAGACATTGAGTTTCTTCAGCACACACTTAAGAAAGGCTTGCAACTGTCATACTCTGTGCTGGGCCAATGTTTGGGGGAAAAACAAAAACAAAAACAAAATATGAGCAGGTGTCAGGCTCAAAGTGTATAAGCCAGGTTACAAGTGGATGTAAGTGTGAGCCTCCAGACTCACTAGTACCTGTGAAAACTACCTTGCATAAAATCCCTCGCTGTATCCTTGCCCTTGGCTCTCATATTTCAACACTAGGAAGCTTGGATATGTCCTCATCCAAGGCCTTAACAGCTGCTGAATGAGAGGTTTGAATAGAACAGGGGAGGGAGAGTTACACTCAAGATTTTGAATTTTAGTGACTTTAGAAATCATTTACTTTGCCTCTCACCATGGTACAAATGAGAAAATTGAGAATAATGTAGTTAAATTACTTTTATAATAGGAGTAATATCTGAGACATTATATCCCCAATTCATTACTACAGTTGTCTTAATTCCTTATCCTGGGTCTCTGCCAAACCTCTACCACCCCAACCCTCCTTTGTATTATGCACCAGCAATACAGAATTTTATAGGGCTCTCAGTAACCCCTGGTTCCTCTGTACTCTAATTTACTTTTGACCATGAGGAAAAATGTAAGCTCTGTTTTCCTCGTATTATGTCACATACCATACGTACCTGGTGGAGGATTAATGTCATTAGTCCAGAATAAGACCAAAGTTAAAGCTTAGTCTCTATACCTCAACATATTACAATACTTGAATGCAAAAAAAAAAAAAACGCAAAAAGAGATTTTCAAAGGAAGAGTTAGCTGGCACAAATTATAGTGTTACTAGTGTAAACCTATATAGAAAAAAAAGTGCATAATGAGGTTAGGACAATGACTTTGACTTCTTACTTTTCTTTAAAAGGTGTAATATATAATTTCTGACAGTGCTATTTTTTCTTTAGAATAATGATTCTGCTTTGTTATTTTTACAAAGCACTTAGCTGCTACCTTCCGCTAAGAAAAGTCTCTTTTATCTTTATCTCAATAGGAAATGCTTTCTGGCTTTCCCCAAACCACTGTGACTCCTAATATGGCATTGTTCTTCAATCAGCCCCACAGGTACCCATTACAGAGGCAGAACAATCTATTTTGAAAGAACCCAAAGGTATTTTCTTGCTCTCCAACGTAGGGGAGTGGAGAAAAACCTCACAATGACCCTAACTACATGGCATTTGCAGTGCAATTTCTGTAAAAATTGTATTGAATAATAACCATTTATTCATTCACTTAAAATGTTTATTGGACTCCTACTATGGTCTATACATTTTTTATTAATTTATTATTATGGGTACAATCTAAAGTTGATGTTTATATCTACAGATCACAGATGAAAAGACTGAAACCATGTGAGTTTTGATAAGAAGTCCACAGTTGCTGAGTTGAATCAGTTACTATTGCTGTGAAATAAACCACCCTAAAATATAGAGTATTAAAATAATAACAATCTGTGCATCAACAGTTTAGGATGTGTTCAGGAATATGTTTTCCCAATCTTGGCTAAGTTACCTCATGGACTGGTGTTCAGCTCTGGGTTGATTAGGCAAAACTGCCCAATGGTTGACTGGCTGAGGCCTGGAACCCCCCAGCTCTCTGCATGTGGTCGCTCCTCCTCCAAGAGTGACTTGGCCTTGTTCCTATGGTGGAGGCAAGACACCAAAAGCAAGACAGCCAATCCTGACTGAGAGAAAGCAGAGTATGCAAACTTCTCCAGGCTTAGTCTCCAAAGTGTTAACATAAGGCCAGCCGAGAGTCAGAGTGAGTGAAAACCAGAAACCTTCAGGGAAAAGAATGCTGAAATAGGGGTACTGTTATTTATTTAGCCCGTCAGTGCAATCAATTTACTATGATCTGATCTTAGGCCCAAATTATTTGTATCTCTTTGACACACAAAATATGTTTACCCCTCTATAAACACCCCTATGTGTCTTGTAATTACAATACCAGGCTGCAAGTACAAGATCTTAGGATATACATCAGGTCTGGATGTAGTTCCCTGGAGGTGGTGGCTCCTTTTGATTCAGAGACCTATGAATTAATAAAAACTCTGGTTATCTGCCTCGTACACACCCAATGTACAAGGCTCACACAGAGACAGGATAACCACAATGCATAGTCCCATTCTTAAAGTGAGAGGAAGGGTTAGGAGACACACTGCATCACTAATCCATACCATTTCTGAAAACTTGTAAAATATTGTCCATCACCATTCACCCCACCCCAGCCTCGCCCCCAAGCACACACTCTAAGAGTGGAGAATTTTCTCTGGGCTCTTCTCCCGGGGACTGGATCTCCTTATATTATTCACCATGGCTCCTGGCCCCACTCTTTTGGTCCTTGATGCTATCCTCTGAGATATCTTACCTTTTTCCTCACCCTCTTTGGATCCTTTTGAAGTAATAATCTGCAGTGACAATTGAACAAGTTTCTACCTTCCCATACAAATTTGGAATCCTAGAGGACTTCAGGATGCTTCAGTCATCTTGCCACCTTTTAATCCAAACTAGGTTCTTTTTTTTTCCAATGCAACTCTGTTAAAATTTTGTGAGCCTTCTATTAATCTCACTCAACTCAATTTGCCAAAAGAATAATCACTAAAGATTTTAAAACGTCACAAATACTTAAGCATTTCAGGTCAACAGCACCCTTAAGATTCCTAGATGACCTATTTTCCTAGCTAAGGGGGTCTAGTAGGTACCAACTTAATTCTTTCAGAGATCTTAACAAAGTTTCTTGCAGATACATCCTTAATTTTATCTATACCCCAAACCTTTTGAGAATATTTTGCTAGCTGGCAAAGTTGAAGATGAGCTACTGTCTTATTTCTAACCCAGTAAATCCTGGCACCTCTACATTCCTTTTGAGTGTTACTTGAAAACTGGTTAGTTCTTTTGGGTGTTCATGCCTTTCTTTCCACACCTATCATACACAACTGATGGCATTCTGCTGACATTTTCAACATTGCCTCGGGAACTCCTTATCCACAGCCATATTATTTTTTTCCATTTTCTTATTAACAGCTGGCTACAGTTTTGTGAATTGCTTTGCTACTACATAAAGTGGGTCACAATATTTATTAGCCTGTAATAAAATTTTTCTATTTTCTTAGCCTTTTCCAATTGTTTGCTCATTTTTTTTATAGGTTCCCATTATTACTCAACTAAGCTGATATCACACATTGTAGGTTTTTATTATAGCACTGACTCACTTCTGTTGTCAATTTCTTCATTAGTTAGCTATTGAAGCATAACAAACTATTCCAAAACTCAATGGCTTAAAAAATCATCATTTATTATTGCTCCCAAGTCTAAGGGTCGGCGGAGTGGTTCTTTCCTCATCAGGGCACACTTATGTGTTTATCGTCAGCTATAGGTTGTTGTGATCTGCATTTTCTCACCTGTTTGGTAGGTGTGTAGACTAAGATGGTACTAGTTTCTGCACCTGGGACCTTCTCCATGTGATCTCTTATATTCCATTAAAAAGCATCACAGCATGGGCAGCATTCCAAGAGAAAGAGTACTCAAGTCCTCAGGTATTTCATCGTTTCCACTGTATTATATTAGTCAGAGAAAGAAGGCTGGCCCAGATTCAATGGATGGCCAAAGACTATCAATAGTGGGAGGAACTGCAAGTAAACAGGGGACTATTAATCAGGATCAACAGTGAAAAAAATGTCTCACAAGAGTTTAAAAGTAAATAAATAATGTCCATATACTAATCCTTATCTTATAACTTTAATACCTGGACTCTCTGCATCACTGAGGGTTAGTATAGTTCAGTGCTTAGCAACATGAGTGCTGATGTTTGGGTTTGGGGTTGATTCCAACCTCCAGCAAGACCAGTGGGATAAATTCCTTAATTTCTCTGTTCTTCAATTTCCTCATCTGTAATGTGAAAATGCTTATTGTCTTAACATATTTAATTTGTGTAAAAATTAAATGAGTTAAGTCATATAAAGGGTTTAGCACTGGGGCTACTATATCATGAGCTACTATATTAAAGCCTTTTACTTTTTATGTATATACGTTTTGTAATTATCAGTTTTATATATACCTACGTTGTCAATTTTTACTGAATTTTACTGGTATTTACAAGTATTTAATACCTTCTAAATTGAAGGCAAAAGAGTGAAAGTGATTTCTTGAGTTAGATTAAAAACTAGAAAGTTGCAAGTTTACTCTCTTGTGAAATAGAAACATTTCCTATACCTTTATCATGGTATAGACTCAAAACATTTCAAAAGAATAGAAAAATTTCATAGAAGCACATAAGAAGGTACTATGATTTAAGGAAACCATTGAGATATACTTTGGTTCCATGTAGACATTTTCCAGAGGGAAATAATGTATGGACAAGATATATAGATATATATGTGACACATACATATGTCACAGTCTGTAGAGTCATAGAACTTTAATCATAATACTTTCATCACCATTTGCTTATGGAAAAAGTGAGTGATCAATCTATGCAAAACAGCTTCTTTATGTAAAATAAGAGTAATAGTAAATCGTATCTACTCATGGAATTCTGAGGATTAACTGTAATTATAGACACACACACACACACACAATTACAGTGGTTACCTCAGTTCCTGGCACGTAATAAATACATATTACTTTGGCAGCCAAAGTATCATCATCTTACTTTGGCTATCATCATCACACATTTACATCCTAATGTATCCTTTTTCATCCAATGTGGTAGACAAAAAGAAATGGATTTGGTCTTGAAAGTCTTAGAATACGTAAATCAGAAAGGTCGATAGCATTGGATTAGCAAAAGACTTAAGAATGTTAAAGTATATGAGAGATGGTCACTGTTATGTCTGTGATGGGCTAATGGAATAATATGTGGTAGAGAAGGCTACAAATGTCATGAGCATACAAATCATCTGGAGTGTTGATGGATAACCTCATCTTGTGAAACTGTGCGTGCAAATAGAGTTAGAGTGCAGAATAAACTGACATTTGTTGTACTGTCTTTTTCTTTTGAAGAATCTCATCTTGTTCTTAAAGAGGGGCCCACGGCAGGTTTCCTTATCAGGAGCTCTGGCTAGTTTCCTGAAAGTGAGAGAATTTGAGATGGGATGTGGAAGCTGCAAGCTCAAGATGCAGCTTTGTTTAGTGAGTCAAGGTTTGTGAAATAAAAGATAAACAGCCAGTGAGTCAATACTAGTTCTCCCACTGTGTTCTTTGGGAAGCTGTTATGTCTCTCTGAACCTCCAGAACCTCATCAGGGAAATGAGAACAATAATAGGACTTATCTCTCACTGTGTGTGTATGTGTGTGTGTGTGTGTGTATGCGCGCACGCACGCGGGCACACGTGTGTGTGTGTATGCAACGAGCCACAGCACTTAACTCATTGCTTGGCATGCAATATTCAGTAAATGTCTATCATAAAAATCATGACTATAGCTCCAGATAGGTGCAGTTTTAGCACTTGGAGCTCTCAAAACCCTTACTCGAAATTACTTTAGTTCTATCAATGGCCTCTGCAGATTCAACTCAGCCCCTAAGCCCTTGTTCTGATGACCTACAATGGTGTACTTTTCTACCTGATTCTTTTTTTTTTTCTCTTTCTTTGGCTGCGTTGGGTCTTCGTTGCTGCGCATGGGCTTTCTCTAGTTGTGGTGAGTGGGGGCTACTCTTCGTTGCAGTGCGCAGGCTTCCCTTTGTGGTGGCTTCTGTTGTTGCAGAGCATGGGCTCTAGGCATGCGGGCTTCAGTAGTTGCAGCACGTGGGCTCAGTAGTTGTGGTTCACGGGCTCTGGAGCGCAGGCTCAGTAGTCGTGGCTTATGGGCTTAGTTGCCCTGAGGCATGTGGGATCTTCCCAGACCAGGGATCAAACCCATGTCCCCTGCATTGGCAGGCGGATTCTCAACCACTGCGCCACCAGTGGTGGGAAGTCCCTCTACAGGTGATTCTGATGCACAGATTCTCACAGAGAATATGTGCTTGGTTTTCTAGCCCAACATAGTACAGCCAAGAATCTAGCTTCCAATTTGGCAGGACATTCTATCCAAACCTCTGTTTCCTCATCTTGAAGACGTGGATAAACTATTATCCACCTGTAAGACAGGGATAAACTCTTATCTCCTTGGATGATGTTATAGACTAAATTGTGTCCCCCTAGAATTCATATGTTGAAGTCCTAACCTCCAGTATGACCGCATATCGGAAATAGGGCCTTTAGAGAGGTATTATTAAGGTTAAATGAGGTCATAAGAGTAGGGCACTAATCCAATATGACTGGTATCCTTATCAGAAGGGGAGGGGATACCAGAGATACATGTGCACAGAGAAAAAGCCATTTGAAGACACAGTGAGAAGGTAGCCACCTCCAAGCCAAGGAGAGAGGCCTCAGGAGAAACCAAACCTGCCGACAGCTCAATCCTGGACTTCCAGCTTCCAAAACTGTGAGAAAGTAAATTTATGTTATTTTTAGTCATCCAGTCTGTGGTACTTTATTATGGCAGCCCTGGCAGACTAATACAGATGAAAATAAGAATCAAGGAGGTAATGCATATACAACACTGTGCTTGAAATAATACATTTTATCAGTGTTGTGCAAAGGAATTTTACATTTGCAAATGGTGAAAAACAAACAACAAGAAACCTAATGTTCCACATAGATAATTTGTAGAAAAAGCAGACAAATTATGAAAGAAGGCTGAAAAGATCCAAGGATTATATTCAAGGAGATGCGTTTAAATAGGTCAAAGATGAGAATCTAGGATAATAACTGAGGATCTAAGGAATCTTGTGTATTAAAGTATAAAAATTGGATGAGGGGGCAGAGTATTCCATGGCCTTGCCCACTTATAGACAGAATAAGTATTTGGGTGCCTTTTCACCTTTTCAGCATAAAATAAATATTTCATTACCCTTGCTTTTTAATGTTATTTTATTACTCCCTGGGGATGAAAGATTACTTCCTTTAAGATATTTATGACGACTATGAGTATTTATAACCTTGGAGGCATTCCTAAATCTCCACAAGTGAAAGCTATGCTCTCACCTTGTCACATCTATGAACTCAGCCCAGTGTTTAACTCAAGGCAACCTCTAGCTCCAAGAGGATCCTATTTGATAGTGGTAGAGATTGAGACTAGAGCAAGAATCCAGCCACAGCTGGTAAGAACAGTTACCACAGGCCAACTCTTCATCAGTGATGATTATAGTCACAACACAGTCAGCAGGACAGAATAGCAGATAAAAAATATAATGGAAAATGGAGCATCATTGACCTCTTCTGGAAAGGGAAATGGAGTTGGCATCCCATTATGGGGGATGAAACTAGACTTGCATTTTGCCTCCAGGGGGCGCTAGGGAGGCATGTTTAAGCCATTTCCTATGCACCGTTTGAAAGGTTCCATTACTATTCTTTGTGCCACCCCTTATCACCACCAATTCCTCCCAAATCTTAGGAGCTCTAGGGAGATAATACAGTACAGTGAAAAATATCTGCACTTCTGAAAGGTGTGTTCAACTCTTAGCTCTTTTCCAACCAAATGCAACTTAACTAGGGTAATTTAAAATACACAATCTCAATTTTCTCATCTTCAATTTCCCTAGAATGTTACTCTGAGAATTAAACGAAGAAAAGCTTATTTTATTTTTTCCAAGATTTAATACTTTCAAAGTAAATTTTAAAATAGCTACAATATTCAGATTGTTCTAGATTTTATTTAACCAACTTAGGAGTTTCCAGATTAATGACCCAGAATTTTTGCTGTATAAGACAGTTGTTGGCATGCGTCAATAACCATTGTGTGGGCACTATCTCCTCTCCATGTCTCTTATCTCAGACATCTGCTAATATCTTTCCTTCAACTTACATTCCAAACCACGTTCCAGAAACAGTCTTCTCTCCCACAACATAAACCATCACAACATGCATTTGAGTGTGGCATGATTGCACCCTCCAAAATTAATGTCTGACACTAGCAATAACCAAAGTGTCAATTCCTGTTAACAATCTATGCCTTGGCAGATTTTTGTCAATCCATTAATAATGTGTGTAATTGATAGCAACAGAGAGAGGCCACTGCTGTTAATTCACTGCTGATTACAGATGATTATTAAGGATGACGGTAGTGGATATTTTTCTCCTTGTCAATCAAACTTTAGTATTTCGAAATTACTTAGATAAGGAAAAGAACACAATATAAAGTTCTGGAAATTGACTTATATTTAAATTAAACCTTTATGGAGTATTCACTTTATGTTAGGTACTGGGCTATGTACTTTGCTTATCCTCCTTAATCTTTACACTAACAATTTGGGACATGTTTCACTCTCCTGCATTTCAGGACTTCTATATTATATATGATTCAAGAAGTGATCCCCAAAACCTTTGAGAAATACAGGGCTACATTTTAATTTATTGCCCAGGGTCTCATACTAGAAACAGGGTATCACTTACCTGATAGTCCTTAACCTGAAACCTCTGCAACAGTTTCCTTGCTGGCAAACAGAATTTCCCACATTCGAGGTAAAAAAATAAAAGATCCCCAACATTCTCAGACTCCCTTAAAATTAGGTATATTCACATTAGCACATTAAAAGGCTTTTAGAAATTCTGCTCTAGGGAAAACTTGCTAATGTAGTTTAACCCAAGTATTTCCAAACTTAATAGACCGAGAAACACCATTGTCATATAATGCCCATAGACAATCCATAAAACAGAGATTCTTCACTTCACACTTTGGGAAATAGTGATCTCAATCCATGAGATGACAGGAGTAAAATCACATTGACATGCAAATAAACATCTAGTTACACGTAAGTAGAATATTCAACATTGTCACTGTGACAAAATTTTCAAATCAAGAACCTTAGAATGTTTTTGTAATGATAAAATTCTGTTGTTTGAAGAATCTTCAGAGCCCAGAATTACTTTCCAGACCGAATGTTCATCTGTTGTAGGAAGTGGTAGAGAAATGTGGCTTAGAGAATGGGATTCTACAGTCAGAGAGGCTTGGATTCAAATCCTGAGTGTAACACTTGCTGAATGGCTTTAGGAAAGTTACAGCACCTTTCAGAGCCTAATTTTTATTGATTTCTCTTCTGTTTTTTTTTTTTCTTTTTAATCTGAAAATAGACACCTTAGTACAATAATTCCAATTTATTGAATTGCTGAGAAGATCAAAGAAGGCTAAAACAATCCTCTGTATATACAAGCTTCCAACGGGGTTAGCTCCAATTACAATACATCCGTCAGCAGCAGCACCAATGATTCCCAAGTAATAACAGAACCATGAAAACCAAGGAGAAGTGTCTGGACACAGTGAAATAGAGACTAGAGAGCCTTGTTATTTCTTGAATAAGGTATTGCCTTGAGAAGAAAAAAAAAGTGCCACATTTTATAAAGACGAAACTGGGTAGTTTAATTAGGGAAAATAAAGACGACAAAGCAATGAGTAAAGATTTCACTGGGGAAATGGAGGCAGGCCAGGCAGAAACAAGAGCTTGGATTACATTTTCAATAACCTAAAAATGGAAAGGAAAGGTTGAGACTGATGTGTTGCTGTCCTGTTTTCTCCTTTGATGAAAAAGATTTTTTTTAAGATTCCAGGATGCAAAGATAGACCATCAAATTCATTCACACATACATATTTTATTCTTTTATAAAAAGCAATCCCACTGATATGCTTATAAAAGCAGATATGCATTATAGTGACTGTTGTGAAACTGCCAGGCTGTCATGGCCTCTGGTAGTTCCATTTGCATGCTAATGAGACAAGAGGCCAGATGCCACTAATTACAACCCAGTCACTCTGTCCAACACCCCACAACCAACGGCTAGTGAATGGACCTTGTCATTCCATTATGCAAATGATACTTAGGGAGAACAGGAATAAATTCTAAATAGTGGCAACCAGAGCCATATATTGGCAGGAGGTAAATTAATAAATATATTCAAGAAATGGAAATTAAAAATTATTATTCAACACAATATTAATCATGGCTGAATAAATATGGAATAGCACAACTCTTTTTCTTTCCCCCAGTGTCTTGTATAATAGAGTAAAACTTCCAGTAACTTGCTAAGGTATATAGTCAAGTGTATTTCCAGAAAGCATCAATTAGGTTGCTGAAATGAGGGTTAAATTTTCTTAATACACTTATGCTGTTTCTTCTTAATGAAAAACAAAACAAAACAAGATGCCTAAAGGGTGTTTTCCTTCCTGTGGTTATCAAGTTATTCTATCAAAACTGCATGCTATTATCAAAATAACTAGTTAATAAGGAGGAAGAAAGACATCAGTATATTTGTTTCTGGTGGTTTTTGATATTGAACTCTTAAAGACTATCGTTCTCATGGCATGTTTTTGTTTAGTTTTTTGTCGTTGCTATTGTTTTTTACAAAATAAATGTGAATAAGGAAGTAATGTGTAGAATTGAAAGAAGATGGGTTTGGATGGAAAGCATATATATTTAGACTATAGATAAATTACTTGTTATTCGAGGAAGTTATTTCAATTCTCCAAGCTTTAAAATTCTCCAAGATTTAATTCCCTCCTCTGGTAAATCAAAGTAGCAATATCTACTCCTAGACTCACTGTGCTAACCAAATGAGACAATGTGTTTGTAACACCCAGCCCTGTGCTTGCAACATAATAGGTGTTCAAGAAATAGTAGCTACCATTTTCCATTACACATTCATGGCTTTTCTAAACTCTCCTCCTGGACAAGCTGTGTGTCACTTAAAATACTTTAACTTCTGTTTCTTTATTGTCAAATAAAAGCTTTGGATTCAGGGGTGTCTAAGTGCCCCTCTTGCTCTGATTTTTTAGAACTACATGGAGTAAGTAAGGAGGAAGTCAAGAAGTACTTGAAATCAAAATCATTAAAAACACGTGTTTTCTGTGCTGGTTTCAAAGCAGCTTACCTGGAAGTGCATTGAACATAGCAGCCAAATGTTAAGGCTGGGAAATCAGCCTCCCCAAAGATTGCCTTAGAGGGATATGTGAGCAGAGATCAGTTCTCCCCAAGGCAATATCGGTATCATGGCATCGTTTTGCATGAAAATCACAATGAGAGTTTAAAATATATTTTCCACATCTCTGTTAGCAGCCTAATCCTCTCATGGAACATTTCACAAACTCCCAATTGATTGGACTCCTCATTTTGTGACCATATATTCCATATTTTTTTAGCAGTTTCTGATTGTTTGCATTCTGATCTGTAATTAAGGTGATTTGTTACATGTTTAACCAGCTACGATGAATAAATTATGCCTTCTGGCATTTAACTTTTACATTAATTCACAAAAATAAGATTTTATCAGACCAGGTATTGTGACTATATTCTCAGAAATCCTCTTTGGCTCTCTAGCCTACCTGGGCTCTAAAAGAGTCCACGAGAATTCTTACTTGGAGAGGTTCCTTTAAAAAAAATGGCACTAATAATAAAAATTTGAATGGAATCCCCCAGGCCTTCACAAGATTGGTGGATGGCATTTAGCTTTTGTGTTGGTTTAGGTGATTCATGTGTTCAACCCCAATCCTCATGCCAGCTGTCCCAATCAATCTTCACAAGAACTGTGGCCCTTAGTAGGTATTCAGCAAGTCCAGAGTGGATAAACACCTCAGTGAAGTGTGCAGGTGTTATATTCTCAAGATAGTAGAATTAGGACTCAGTAATGATGACTGATTCCCCAAGACCAAATGGTCCCTAAATAAGAGAGTCAGGATCCAAATCCAGATCTTTTTTTATTCCAATCCCTATGTCTATACCAAGGTGTTACACCAACTCTGTCATCCCTGAGCTGCTTCTGTTTCTTATTCTTTACTTAAAACAGTTCCTTGGCATTGCAGTGGTGGACAAGTAAGCTTGAGTGTCTTTCAGTGCTTCTCTACTTTGGGGAGAACTTGCTTGAGAAATCAGTGAACACAGGGAAAGTTAAAAGGAAAAATTCTTAATAGCAGCTAGAATGGACAGTAAGTGATGTTACACAGAAGTATTTATTTGAGTCTGATAAAAGAAGATTTTTAGATGTAGACTTACTGTGGAAATTAGTATTTCCACCTCTAAAGGGAACTAAATCAAAAGGCTCCAGTTTACTACACCTAGAGAGAATGACACATAGAAATGGAGAAGAGGATTAGCTGAAGATGACGGCACACTCGGAATGACAACGGCAGCAGACAGAAAGCTGGAGGGGCACCAGAGAGACAAGACATTCCCTTAGAAATACGCGATTAGTAGCATTTTCCAGAGCATATTAACGTCAGATGGAGTATCCTTAAATAATTGATGAAAAATAAGCTCTTAAAGTGAACTACAGAGAAGTGTTTAAAAGAATATAGCTTTTGGAATTATACAGATTTTGGTATGAATACTAACTCCACTTTTAGAAGCAATTTGAATTTGATCAAATTAATCTTTCTGAGTGTTTCTTTGGGTGGAAAATGGAAATGATAATAACTAATTGAAAGGATTGTTGTGAAGGTTAAATGGTATACTGCATGTCAGACTTTTTGCCATGTGCCTAAAACAGGAATAGTGTACAATAAATATTTGCTGTTATTCATATTCTACTAACAGCTTAGCAAACACTAGGAATTTTATGCAAATAACTAACAGGTTTGGGAAAAAAAGTTATATTAGCAAAGCTGACTGACAGAAAGAAGGAAAAGAGTAAACCAGAGATTACCTCAACAGAAAGCGGGTTTCTGGTTTTGATTTTTGTTTCTTTGTAAACCTGAGTAAATCTGTGTTCACTTAGTTAAAGTGGGTGAGAGAATCATTAGGTATAATGTCAGAAGATTTCTGGATGAAGTAGAAGTAAAAATCCTAATATTGTCAGAGAAGGCTCCACAGAGGAACCTTAAATAGGCATAAATACAACTTTGGAAATGAAGTGCCAGTATGGACAAAGACTGTTCTCTGTAAACAAGACCTGGTGTGCACCTAGTTCCACTTCTGTAGTTCAGCAGCTGTGCAATTCACTACAAACTAGTTAATCTTTCATGATTCAGTTTCATGATCTGTGATATAAAGGTAATGCCTATATCTTAAGATAGCCATCTTAAGAGAGTACTAAATAAGATAAAGTTCATAAAATCCTTAACATAGACATTCATACATAGAAAGTGTTAGACAAGTATTAGCTAATTTGATTATTGTGATGATTAAGGTGGAACTGCACCAAATTTTAGCAGTCTGTGGCTTTGATTCTTTCAATTCCCGCATTACAAATGGCCTATGGGGTCCCACTGGGAATTTCCAAATATTTTGGAACCTGCTCATATTTCATGGGTGCCAAGAGCCAACCTCTCTAGAAACTTCTCATAGCCTCTGTGCTGGCTTAACAATTCCACTAGAAATTGGAATTTAGTCCTTCGTGACCATGGAATAATCTTTTGAGACAGCTGATTTCAGAGGCAAAAACAAACACATCTTTAATCAATCAATCAGTTCTGTGCTTCTAAGACTACACCTGAGGGAGAAGAGGATGCTTCAATTCCAGCAGCCTTATCAAGGGTAATGTTGTCCACTTAATGGAAATGTAACTGCTCCTCATTCCTCTTTCCATTAAGTCAACCCACAACTTGGACATCTCATAGCAGTGATCCACAAATTTATAAGAAAAGATGTCTCTTGCTGAGCTGAGAGGCCACTAAAGCCCAGACTCATTGTTTACTCCCCAGTGCTGTATCCCTCACATTAGAAAATTATGTGCAAAAACTACCAGGAAGCCATTGGTTGTTAGGGCACAGAAAAAGGAGAAAGAAAATCTCATCCTGTACCTTCACCCTTCACAGCAGAGAGCACACAGAGCAGCTATCCAGCTAGAAATGTTAATAACTACTTTCTCTTCTCTTACCTGCTCTGTGTTTTATATACATTGGCTAATTTAATCTTCACTGCTAACAATGCACTATTATCCCTGTTTTATGGGTAAGGGAATTGAATCTCAGAGGTTAATTGACTTGTTCAAGGCGACACAGGTGGTAAATGGCTAAGCCTACATTGTCAGGTTTTACATTCGTGAATGAGATCGTCAGGAATACGAATACCTATATTATAGAACAGAGGTTGGCAAATGTTTTCTCTAAAGGGCTGGATGGTAAATATATTAGGCTTTGCATGCCATATGGGATCTGCTGCAACTACCCAACTCTGCTATTGTAGGGCAAAAACAGCTGTAGACAATATAGAAATAAATAGGCTTGGCCATGTTCCTACAAAACTTTATTTACAAAAGCAGGCAGTGGGCAGATTTGGCTCATAGGCTCACCCCTGTTATAGATAATTAAGGTGTTTTTCAGGCAACTGGGGTTTTGATAATGGATTTATCACTAACCTATTACTTGACTTTTTGGATAAGTCACTTTTTTTGGAGGCCTTCTTTCATTGTCTCTAAAATAAATTAAATCACTTAATGTGCCAGCTAAAACTTGGCACTTGCCATCTGCCTCTACAAGGATCAGGTCACTAGCCACTGCAGCCGCTGACCTTCAACACAACCTGAAAAGAGTTCAGGGTGGAGATCAGGAATGAGGCACTTTGTGCTCTGGGAAAAAACTGGCAGAACAGGCCTTCAGATAGATATTTTCAGGAGAAGATTTTATGAGCCTAATTTCTTATATCTTCTCATATCTAGAAAAGCACTAAAATCATTAACGGTGACATATGTTCCCAGCAACTAGCAGCAAGCCTTTGCCTACATGTTGTGTGCTTGATGACACTATCCCCTTTTGCTAAAATCATATGTAGACTGACCTGGCCCCTACCTCTTTGGAGCAGTTCCTCAGAGCTATCTGATCTGAAATGCTGTCTCCAGAGCTATTGTCCTCATTTTGCCCCCAGTAAAACTTAACTCACAACTTCCACATTGTGCATTTTTTTTAGTCAACAAATGTGAACGATGAACCAGTGACACTGATACATAGGTTTCATGATGGAGATTGGTCTGTTTTCTTCAGTGCCAAATCTCCTGGAGCCCAGAATAGTGGCTAGCAGGTGAAAAGTGCTCAGATAATGGTTGAACTAATGAATAAGCTAAATGAAATATTAATATATGTATTAGGTTTCGAATGTAAGGCCTGACACAAAGTAGCTGCTCTGACATGGAAGGTCGTCTGTATAACTGGCTCCTGGTATTTTCATCTATATGGTCTAAGCAAAGGCATACAGGGATAAAGACATACTTAGAGAATGGACTTGAGGACGTGGGGAGGGGGAAGCTGGGACAACGTGAGAGAGTAGCACTGACATATCTACACTACCAAATGTAAAATAGAACAGCCTCATAGCACAGGGAGATCAGCTCGGTGCTTTGTGACCACCTAGAGGGTTGGGATAGGGAGGGTGGGAGGGAGGCGCAAGAGGGAGGGGATATGGGGATATATGTATATGTATAGCTGATTCACTTTGTTATACAGCAGAAACCAGCCCAACATTGTAAAGCAATTATACTCCAATAAACCATTAAAAAAAAAAAATTATACCCAGACCACAGGCCTTAACAGTGACTGTCCCAGCCAAGTTCAGTCACAGAATCAGCTTATGTCACAGAATCAGCTTATGTCTATTTATGTTCCAATTTAATTTCTGCATTGCCTCCAAATGCCTTGGGGTTTTTTTTGAGATTTATTATTTATTTATTTATTTTTGGCGGCGGCGTCTTAGTTGCTGCATTCGGGATCTTTTGCTGTGGCACATGGGCTTCTCTCTAGTTGTGGCGTGCCGGTTTTCTCTTCTCCAGTTAAGGGGCACGAGCTCAGTAGTGCGCAGCATGTGGGATTTTAGTTCCCTGACCTGCGATGGAACCAGTGTCCCCTGCATTGTAAGGCGGATTCTTTACCACTGGACCACCAGGGAAGTCCCTCCAAATGCCCTTTTAAACACCACTGAAGCTCTCCAGCCTTTACAGACCCAGGCATTCTCTTCAGAAGGAGCATGAGAAAGGAGAAGAAAACTGAAAATTTTAGCATTTATCCATAAGAAAGTGAGTTACTTGAAAAAACACATTTTAAAATCAGAAGCAACTGGAGCTCTTTCATTAGGTAAAATCTCCTTTTCCATCTCCAACAACACAGCAGGAATGGAGGCACCAAAAAAAAAAAAAAAAAAGCAGAAGAGGTTGTTACAAAAAGTAAAGATGCATTTGCTTTGCTAAATAATAATGTGCAAATTTCTACCCCTCTACAGTTCCTTCTCGCTCTAATATTCTATCATCTCTGTGTGTGGCAGACCCCTATGGCCAATGAATTACAACGCAAATGAGTACCAAATTCTTAGCTGGCACCTGAACAGGAACTCAGTCAGAGACACTTATGTCCAATGTGTACTTAATCTATTGTCCTTAATGAATAAGCCTTGGTGTGCATTTCCATTACAAGAGTATCAGACCTACCTTCCTTTCAATATTAGAAGGCCAATACCTGCGAAAATGAACAAAGGATGTTTAAAGACATAGGGTCTGAAAGCTTCTAAAAGCCACATAGTGAGATATTAAGCACAACTTCAGAGGATTCTATTTCAAAGGGAAGATCATGTCTGAAGCATTTTTTAATACCATTTTAACTGTGAAAACAAAGAGAAACAAAACTCCTTGGAGAAATTTTTGCTGAAAACCCAAGCCACAGACCCTTAGCAAATGTTCCCACAGTAATTAATGAGCCCCTGACAAGTGTTGTAAGGACGGTGGCAGGGGAGGGACATAGACCATTTGCTCTGATTCAGAGATTTTTATGACCATCATTAAGTGAAGATGGGCAAGTAACTATGTCGAGCAGGACGAATCCCCCACGCACAACTTTGTGATGCAAAAGTCTGAGCAAACCCGTGAAAGACAGAACGCTTCAAATCAAATCAAATGGGAGGAGAGGGTCTTGTTATTTTTATAATAATTTCTTAAAGCATAGAAAATGATTCAAACACCTCTGAATTATTATATCTCACAAGTCGAAGACAGATTTTGAGAAAGATAATCAAAGGAAAAATTTTGATAATTTTACCTTCAAATATTTTAGGCATCTTGGAGCAAGGTTTGCCTATTCTGCTAATGCAAGACAATAACCCCATTTTAAACGTTTATCCACCACTTGTCTATAACTCAGGCTATAATGTTGTTCAGAAAAGTGGTTGATACAGAGGAATTTATATATTTAAAATTTATTATAAAGAAATAAATGTTCTTTTGTGAAGTAATTTTTCTGCTCCCTTCATGCAATAGTAATCCATCTTCACCACCTCTATTAATTCGGTCACTTATTTAATGATAATTGGTCACAAATACTATTTGATGGAACTGGCTGGTATTTTTATCATCTGAACCTGCTTGATACAAACCTACAGTTGGCTTCAGCGTACAGAAATAAACCCAAAGGGCTTCCCTGATGGCACAGTGGTTGAGAGTCCGCCTGCCGATGCTAGGGGACGCAGGTTCGTGCCCCGGTCCGGGAAGATCCCACATGCCGCGGAGTGGCTGGGCTCGTGAGCTGTGGCCGCTGAGCCTGCACGTCCGGAGCCTGTGCTCCGCAACAGGAGAGGCCACAACAGTGAGAGGCCCGCGTACCGCAAAGAAAAGAAAAAAAAAAAAAAAAAAAACCCCAAAGATTAGGTAGCACAAGGAGATGACACTTTTATGTAAGGAGGAGCTTTTCAGTTCTTTTTTTACTCCACACTCCACACTGCGAGGAGTAACTCTGACATGAACACCAAGCTGTCCACTCATTCAAGTTTATTAAAGGTCTAATAATGTTCAAGCACTGTGTTATGTGAAAATATGATGATGAATCATCCCTCCCATTTGGCTCTTACAGTCCAGTAAGGGAGATATCTATTAATCAACTTCTCAGAGTGTTGTAGATTATAGAGTGTATTTCTCCTTAAGATGGAGGATTTAACATTTTCTTTCTTAATGCACTAAATAAACATTACTGAGAAACAAAATACCTCATAAGAATGCTTCTAATTATAGTAATCATTGCATATCAATTATTTAGGAAAAAAGGAAAAGTACATGGCTTTTTACGTTATGTTGCATGTGCAAGGTGGGTTTTTGGAGCAATATTACTATTGGATTTTTCTAGTGACCAACTGAATGAGTAAGGTATCTTATCTGATATTACTTGAGAAAATAGAATTAGTTTCACCAAAGGGCTAATGCTTAGAGATTCATTTCTTTAGCTTAGTTCTTACACCCAATCCATTTTCCTAACATAGATACTGTTACATATAATTGGCCAAGTTTTCAAACAGAGAAAAAAAATCAATACATACATTTCCAAGGTAGTCATTTAGCTACAATTATTTTAGACATTTTTCTATATACAATAAACCATTTTTTTCTATGTATAATAGATTTGAGGGTTACGATACACCTTGCCACTTACTATGTTCATTTTTCCAAACCTTTGTTCCACCTTTCACAAAATGAGTTTCTACCTCAAGTTCATGGTAAGGTACTGGTATGAGATTATACATTCTATATCCTTAGAAGCACAGTACCACACACATGGTAAAAATATCAGTAATGTGGATTTTGTGTTGTTCTTGTTGTTTTTTTTAATGAACTAAGGTTTTAGTTTACAGAAAATAGAGTAGTGTTACATTTCTTTGCAACAATGAACCTGTTAGTGTGTGTTTAGTAAAATTACTCTTGATTTGGTATTCCAAAGTTTTCCAGCTATCCATATCAAACTTGATCAATTTAAAGGGGTCTTTTATGACTATCCTTTTCTAAGTATGCAGAATAAAGATATCCCTTAGATTAAAAAAATTTATATGAGCTTGTGATTTTATAAGTTGATCTTATTTGCTATCAATTATTTTAATCAATGCTGCATGAAAAAGTCTGTTGAAAATAGGTATACATATATCTATTTCATTTAAATTAAAATTTGGCTTATTAGTAAACATAAAAATGGAGGGCCTAGATTGATTTTGGTCAAAGTTTAGAAAGCCAGTCCTTTTGTTAAAAAAAGAAAAAAGCAGGGCATAGAGTTATGTCTTTGTCTCATTCTGTACCCAAGATAAAGCTGGGTCACAAAGATCTGAGGACATTTTGGAATGGTTCTCTTGATCCCTTCCCCTGCACCCACTTTTCCCTGACACATTCACAGATAACTCTCTACATATTTATAGTCTGAGAGAGGGAAACACTCTCCAAGAGATAATTTCAATCACACATTGGTGGGCAGTAAATGTTATGAATGCCAATCAGAAGTATATGTCAAAAATGCCACCTTCTGTCTTAGTAAAAGCTGACTTAGCAGAAACAGATGAAATTTAGGGCAAGTAAGGATTCTTGTTTCATTGTCCTATTTTCAGTAAGAGATGGAATTTAGGACAGCTCATAATTCTCCCTTCTGCCCTATTTTATTGTATCTATGTTTATTCATATTCAGCAAAAGGAATCCCAATTTTAGCCTTTGGTCTTTTCATTTCAAAAAAGTATTTTCCCAAATTAATTATTTTAATCTTAAAATGAATACATCTGGTTAAAGATCTCACCCTGTCAATGTTATTAAATTTAACATTCATTTTTTATACCATCATTTTAAGTGATATTCTCTGGAATTAAGAGCCATTAGATTTATATATAAATGGCCTTGAATGAAAGTGTTATATACAGATGTATATAATTTTATTAGGGTTTCAATTCAGCCAAGGAATCAGATTTATAAAAATCTTCATGAGTTCACATTTATTTAAAACTGGATAGCATACATTGCATTAAGCTTTACAGTAAACAATTTTTAAGCTTAAAAATGATCCAATGCTACTGCAAACTCTGAAACTGACTTTCAAATCATGCAGACCATGAATTTTATACAGTAATCAATTAGTTCATTTTTTAAAAAATTTTGTTTGATTATCTTCCGTGATCTAGTCACCGTCGAGGCATCAACGTTGGACCAAATCCTTTTCATGGTGCCATCTTTCTCTCTCTTCTGCCTCCCTCTTCCACTTGTAAGACCTATGTGATTACTTCGGGCTCAGGCAGGTAATCAACATAATCTCCCTGTTTTAAGGTTATCAGATTAGCAAACAATTCCATTACCTTAATTTCTCTTTGCCATGTAACCTAACTCTGCAGTTTCTAGGAATCAGCAGTGGACATCTTTGGGAAGCCATTACTCTACCTCCCACAGTCATAATTTATTACCCTTTTACATGAATTGCTAATAACTTTTAAGGATATATGTTTCTAGGATTTTAAGGCACCTTTTTCTATAATTGTATTTTCTTGCATATATTTGTCAGGTTTTAATTTCAGAGTTATGTTCACTTCATGAAACAATTTGGTGGTATTAGACCCCTGTGTTTTTTAAAACTATTTTGTTTAAGTTTGGCATCATTTGTTCCTTTAATGTTTGGTATAATTTGCCAGTAAAACCATTCTGGACTGGATGTTTTGTTTGTGTGCGTCTTTTTAATAATTACTTCAAAAATTTTATTTTATAGAGAGCCATTAAGATATCCTCTTTTTTTTTTTTTTTTTTTTTTTTTTGTGGTACACGGGCCTTTCACTGTTGTGGCCTCTCCCGTTGCGGAGCACAGGCTCCGGACACACAGGCTCAGCGGCCATGGCTCACAGGCCCAGCCGCTCCACGGCATGTGGGATCTTCCCAGACCGGGGCAGATCTTTTTGAATCACTTTTGGTAAGTTTTACTTTTTAAGGAATTCTCCCATTTTATCCAAGCTGTTCAATTACTGTATAAAATATTTATAATATTTTCTTATTATCCTTATACTCTGCAGGATCTGTAGTGATATCAACTCTTTAAAACCTATTATAAGTAATTGGCTCTCTCTCTTTCTGTTCTTGATCAGTCTTGATAGGGGTTTATTAATTTTATTAAGCTTTGTATGTGGATTGCAGCTTTTCTCTATCTTCGTGTCTGTTTCATTAATTTGTGTCTTATGTTTACTGATTTAATTACCCTTTTATTATATAAACATCGAAAGCTCTAAATATCCCTATAATCTCTGCCCTAGCTCCACCTCACAAATACTGAAGTGTTTTCATTGTCATCATTCTGAATTATTTTCTGATTTCCCTTTTATTTCTTGTTTGACCTTTGGAATATTTAGAAATGTGTTGCTTAATTTTGAAATAAATAGGAGCTTTTATAGATATTTATTTTAATTCTAATGTAATTAATTAGTCAGAAAAAGAACACTCGGACTTTTTTGAGCATTCTTCATGGTCCACCTTACACGTGGTGAATATTTCATGTCACACTTGAATATAAAGCGTATTCTACATTTGTTGGCTGTAATTTCCCATATATATCAATTACTTAGAGAAAGAAAAGATCATTTATCCCAATACCTCCCAAATTTATTTTTGGCATGAAATCATTTTTCTCTCCTTAGAGCTCTAGTGAACTTCCCTTAGTATGAATGTTTCCCAGGACTTACTTTGAGAAGCACTGTCCTAGTTAGAAGTGAAATCCTCCTTTTTCTGGAACTCTCATACTAGTCACTAGATGGTTCAACTTTGGGGCTTCCTTCAAACGGTGGGATAGAAACAGGACACCTATCCAGCACACAGGTCAATGAATCAGTCTGCACACATCAACATCTGCTTCCTTTTTGACATTCCTGGGAATTTCAAAATTATACATAAGAAGAATGACTGAAAATAAAACATCATATAACCAAAGCATATTTAGAGATAAAATGAATTATAAGTTTATATATATTTATAAATAGTTTTATTTAACAATACATATTATTTAAAGCAGTTCTTAACACATTTAACTATTTTTAGCTCTGATAACTTTCCATTTGCCTCCTTCCTCGATGTTTAGATTTAAATACCGTAAGAAAAGTAAAAGTGAAAACAACCGTGAACTCAGGTGAAATTAATAAACAAAAGTTTTGACCGAAAAGAACATTTAGAGGATTTAAAAAAATTAAAATAGCTAATTAATTTTGACCTAGCTATCAAACATTGCCACCTTTTCCTGTTCTTTTTTAGTTAGTACTACGGATGAAAATAATAATTATCATATAAAATATCTTTTTTTTTGAATTACACGTTACTGGGTAGCACCGAAATTCTAATAAATAAACTCCATTAAAATATGGTATTTTCCTTCTTCAAATAAACGTCACTTGCATTTGTTGGGGAAAAAAAAGGTTATTCAAAATAAGTATTCTGTATTTCTTTAAGGACTCAAAAACTTAAGTTTGCACAAAAAACTTGTGTTCATTTTTTTCCTAGAATCGATTTTTTCGATATTTTGAAAATGGAAAACTGTTGGCCTATTATCAATCTTGTTTTCTTTACTATTTTGTTTTAAATTTTAATAAGATTTTATTTAACTATAACCTACACACAAAAAGCCCTGCAAATCTTAAGTGAACAGCCAGATGAACAGCTGCTTCATAAAATGGAGACACCAATGTAAGCAGCACCCCAATCAAGAAACCCATTCCCAGTACCTCAGTCACCCCTTAGGCCCAAAGGTACCTGACTTCTAATAACACAGATTATTGTTGAACATTATAAAAATTAAAGGATATTAAACATACTCTTAAAACCATGGGTAATCATCAGTTAAATTCATTATACCTGTAACCTGCCTTCACTAGTCAAGGTCGTTTTAATTGTTGCTAGCAAAAACGCGCACGCCCTCCAAGCCGCAATCAGCCTAAACATGACTAATGCCGAGCCGTTTGCCAGGTACTTGGCGTCAGGTGTATCTAATTTGAGTGGAGCCGGTTTAGACTGGATAGGACCGCCAACCCCCCAACTGGGCATGCGTGAGTCTTCGCTTTTTGAACCTGCAGCGACCCGTAGCTTAGTTACGCCTGCGCAGAATGAGAACGAGCGCGCCTTTTCCTTACCTCCAATCACCTTTCTCGTTCCCCACGTTCTTCACCCGTCAGACCGCGCTGCTTCTTTAGCCCGTAAATACCCCTAGCCTTTTACGTTCCAGAAGGTGAATTTGAGATTTTTTTCTTCTTTCTTTTCGTCTCCCGGCTTGTCTTGGCTGCTTTGTGAATCAGCCCTCTTTTTGCCGCACACCTCGGCCTCTCCGTGTTTTGGCTTGCCGCGCAGCGGGCAAAACAAGTCCGGTTCGGTAATACTCTTTGTTGTCTCCTTTCCTTTGCTTAATACTTAATTTGATAGATTCACCCATATGGTGTGTAGTAGTAGTTCCTTGTCCTCACTGTTGTATGGTATCCCATTGTGGAACACTTTTTATTCATTAATTGGCTATTAACAGAATTTCCCTTTATCTGTTCTCTTCATTTGAAGAGTTATAAGAAACAAGAGAATCTGAAATCAAAAGATTAGGTCAGAGTCTAATGCCAACAGTTTTTACAGGATTATGTGTAAAAGACCAAATCTCTTCCTAGAACCTGGTTCATCATTCCTATCTCAGAGATAGAGAAAGAAAATCTAGCAAAATAATTCACAAATGGAGAACACTTTAAATTATTACTAACAGGCATGTTTAGTTACTATTATAATAATTACTATTTTTAGGTAAAATGAATTTAATGACTGGAGACTGGAACTTATTTGCATCTCCAATTTTGCCCTGCCTGTTTAATAAAATAAATGGAAACAAATAGTTAAGTAATTTCCAAAAGGGTTAAGTAATTTTTTTCCGTCATTTGTTAATACAATACTAAGTTCACCACCCATGTGAATAAACCTTTTCAGTTAATTTTTTTTTTGCCATGCAGTGCGGATTGTGGGATCTTATAGCCCAGACCAGGGATTGAACTTGGGCCCCAGCAGTGCCAGTGCCAGGTCCTAACCACTGGACCACCAGGGAATTCCCTTCAGTTAATCTTCTTACTATATATGAATTTTGTAAAAGTTGTATGACAACATGAATTCTCTATTTATTTCGTAATTATTTATTGAGTTCCTACTACATAAGTCCTCTGTTAACACCTATTACGCAGTCAGAATATGTCCAGTTTTAATAAAAAATAAAACTAGTTTGTACCTGATATAGCACAATAAAGATTTAAAACAAAACAGTGTATTAGTATTGAAAGCAGAAGTTTTGGTGGTAATAATGAAATCAATCTCTCATCTTTTTATTCTACTCACTGTAAAATTTAGATAATTTTTGCACAAACAGGATATAATTGATTTTCTTCTCATTTTAGGAAGCAGTCCTTGGTGCTTGGGATAAGACGAAAAATAAAAGTGGAAGCAAAACCCAAATTTATTTGGTTCTAATGTATGTACTTTTCCATAACAGATGCCAGTGCTGGGCAGAAGTCTTGATGAACACCCTAGCTGTGGATCTACCCTTTTTTTATATGCTGAAGGAAGGTAAGAGATTGGAATGAAGCATATTAGTAGAGGTGGTCAAAGGGACTATTTTCCTTGTAGAAAGGAAAAGGGATACAACTGATAGTAAAACAGGGTTAGTTAACTTTCTTGTTTCATGTAAGCTACTTTTTGCATGAGTTTTACAACTATTTTTACTATAATCACAATCATTTTACTTTCTTTGCTTCAGTGTGTGTATTGATAAAATGATGATATAGACCTTGTTTGTATACCTTCCTTTTTTTTAGTTTGTGTCTGTCAGTAGAACATGGGATATGGGTTTTACATTTAATGTGTTCCATTATGGTTTGCATTGGTTCATAAGTTATCTACTTATTAATAAGAGGAGGGAAAAAATTCTCTTCTTATGCAGGTAATACATATAAAGTATAAATTGGGCATCCTGAGGAAAAGTAGCTCGATGTCACTGGGAAATGCACCTTTCTAGACCTAAAGAGAATAGGAAGAGGAGAATGAATTGGGGAAAAGAATAAAAAACATGGCCACAGAATTAGGGGAAAATAATTCTGTATGAGAATATGCTATGAATAACTTTCTTCTCTATGAATCAACTTGAGGACTTTATGTAATTTAAATGAGTTAATGGAAGTCAAAAAGCTCTGTATACTCTATATAAGGATGACTATAAGCATGCATTCTGTATTGTAAAGTCAGAGGTGAATTAAATTCACAGCCTACCACTTGTTAGCTTGTGATTTTTGGAAAAGTCTTTAGCAGCTCTGAGATTTTTTTCATTAAAGTAGAATACTAATGGATATTAATAGAATTTATCACATCTGTTATTTTGGAGATTCAATGAGAAAATATGTAAGGTGCTTTTCATAGTGTCTGGAATATAGCAAGTGATTAAAATATAACCATTGTTAGTAAAAATGATGGTGTATGAGGGGTTGGTGCCAATCAAGTTCATTAAACCAGTAGTCTTTGCTTGGTACGTCTCTTCATTTGAACGAGTATCAGATAGGAGAAGAGAATAGTTAATAGTAGTACTTTTTTTTTTTCCCCAAATGGACATCTACCTTGGGTTGGGAACTAAAAATGTTTTATTCCTTCTCATTTGAAGCTCAAAAAATCATTTCCAAAGTCCAAAAAACTGCCCGACAACAAATAGCATCAGGAACAAGGTGTGCTAAATATCTGTGATTTATTTTCCAATTGATTGTGGCTCACTGTATAAGAAAGACAGGTGATATGCAAAGTAAAATATTTCTTATGGAAATAGTGATTATATGGCTCAGTATTTTTCTAGTTAAAAGTAACAGAAAACCTAAATTCATACTGTTTGATTAAAAAAGAAAAAATAAAGATCAAACCATTCAGAACTCATCTTTTGGGCACACTTTCCACTATTTTGTCTTCCCTTTCAAATAAGGCTCTCAAATGGGGTGGCAAGGCAGTCACCAGTTGCTCCCTTTTTACATCATCCAGTTCCGTGGGGGAAAAAAAGTTTTCTTTCTCCCGACTTTAACAGAATTCCCAGAAATGTATCTCACTAGTCATTTTGGGACATTTTACCTATCCATGAACAAACTGTCCTGACTGGCTAGGCATGAACTATATCTCTTATTCCAAAGTGCATGCAGTAAACCTAAGATATAGGAGACATTAAAAAAATGTGTAAAAATTAGTATTTTAAGTGAACCACCCACTAATTAATTCCCAAATACAAGTGAAAACTTGGCAAGGCAGAAGGCATTCATCTCTTGTGATTAATGAGTACAAATGAGCTAAGTCAGGTATCTGTCTTGCAGCTCTTCACAGCTTACAAAGAAATCTCAGCAGTGCATGGTTCATGAGGCATTGACCTTCAGTCTAGTTCTGAGGCTTAGTGCTGTATCACCTGTAATGCCCATGTGTGATCACTATCACTCTCTGCTCAGCTGTAGAGAGGTGAGATAGAAGAGGTAGTGAGGACGGCCCAAAGGCAATGTAATTATTTGTTATTGCCCAACACTGAGTATAGAGGTAGAGGAAGCCACTAAGGGCTGAAGAATGTAGTATTCAGACAATCTGAGGCAGAACATATTGCTGCTAGCCTGTTCACCCCTAGAAGACATAAAAGAATTATATCTGTGGAAACATCAGGTCAGTTTCATACCTACCCCTGCCTCATCCCTGGAGTTGAATCAAGACAGATACTTGTCTTGACCTGGGCTGATGGTGTTTAGCTTATAAGAACTGATAAGATCACAGCCTAAGACTTGATGGGTTTAGTTGTTGGCAAATAACTCACACACACACACACACACACACACACACACACACACACACACAGGCATTATATGTAGTTATCTCAGTGCCCACATGTTTTGCTATATGGAAAAAAAAGGCTTCTTCAGAGATAAGATGCTGGCTCATTGAAATGCTTTGTCATAGGAAGAATTGCACAGAGTCTCACAGATAGTGATTTCTGAATTATTGATAATTATCAAGCACTTGCTGTGTCCAGGCATCATGATTTTTTGAAAAAGTATTATCTCATTTGATAGGAAGAGAAGTTGTATGTGCAAAAGTTAGAATTTCCTGAGATTGAATCCTACCTCTAACATCTACCAGATATATGTACTAAAGAAAGGCATTCTAGTTATCTAGAATGTTTCCTCTACTTATTTGTAAAAATAGACATAATAATATTACCTACCTCTAGGAGTTTTTTGAGGATTAAATGGAATAATTTCAATACTATGTTGAATAGAAGCAGCAGAGTGAGCATCTTTGCCTTGTTCCAGATCTTAGAGAAAAGCTTTCAGTTTTTTTTACTGTTGAGTATGTTAGCTTTGGGCTTTTCATATATGGTCTTTATTGTATTGAGGTAAGTTACTTCTATACCAGTTTGTTGCATTTTTATCATGAAAGGGTATTGAATTGAATTTGGCCAGATGCTTTTCTGCACCTGTTGAGATAATCATGTGATTTTTTGTATCCTTCATTTCATCAATGTAACACACTGATTTGATACATAAAATGAACTGTCCTTGTATTTCAGGGATAAATCCCCCTTGATCACAGTGTAGAGTTCTTTTAATGTACTTTTTAATTTGTTTTTTAATGCCTTGTTGAGGATTTCTGTATCCGTGTTTATCAGGGATATTGTTACATATTTTTCTTTTCTTGTAGTGTCTGTCTGTCCTTGATGTCAGGGTAATGCTGGCCTCAAAGTGAGTTTGGAAGTATTCCCTCTTATTCTATATTTTGGAAGAGCTTAAGAAAGATTGATATTCTTCTTTGAATATTTGGTAGAGTTCATCTTTGAAACCATCTAGTTCTGGGCCTCTTTTGTTGGGAGGTTTTGATTACTGTTTCATTATCCTTATTTGTTATTGGTCTTCTATCTCTTGATTCAATACTGGTAGGTTGCATGTTTCTAGGAGTTTATCTGCTTCTAAATTGTTGAATATGTTGTTCAATATAATTGTTCATAATAGTCTTTATGATTTTTTAATTTCTATGGCACATAAGATGAAGGATGTGGGCACTGCCTTCCTAAGATGAGGCCTAGGACCTAGAGGAGGTATTAGGACTAGGGTGAAAAGCTGTGATGGTTTATGTGTCAATTTGATTGGGCCACAGGGTCCCCAGATTAAACATTATTTCTGAATGTGTCTGTGAGGATGTTTCTAGATAAGATTAGCATTTTAATTGGATTCAGTAAAGTAGATTGGCCTCCCCATTGTGGGTGGGCATCATCTAATTCTCTGAGGTCCTGAGTAGAACAAAAAGCAGAGAAAGGGTTACCTTCTTGCCTGCCTGCTGGAACTGGGACATAGGTCTTCTCCTGCCTTTGGACCGGGATTTACACCATTGGCTCCCCTGGTTTTGGGGCCTTCCTATTCAGACTAGTATTTGATGACTATCTTTGGAACATGTATATAATTCTCAGTGATGGTAGAAACACAGCTCTCCTCCTGTGCAATAGGTGAAGGAGTAACTGTTGATGTTTTAAGTTCTAGTTGAATTGAAAGATTGTGAGACCAGAGACAGGCTTTGTTGACAGCCCCATTTCTACTCTCCAGAAGTGTGAGAAGATCAACCTTAGGGAAACCTCTTTGGTCCTCAGACACCTGATCTATAGTTAGAAGGTTTAACTAAAACTCTAGGATTCCTTTCAAACCCCAAGGACAGAACATCAAATGAGACATATAACTTCCCCTAAAAGATCCCTGTTATAGGTTGCTTGGTTATTAAATAACTTGAGTGGATGAGAGTACAAAAGCCAGGATAATATAAAATGAATCCATACGTCACTACGTAGCCACTGGTAGCTACTGGGACTTTGAATAGACTCAGACTCCCTGGTAAATGTTAATTAAATACTCTTGTGTAGCCGGCTTCCATCTCCTCACACTGATAATCCCAGTGACATGGATCGTGTTCATTCCCCTAATTGAGTCCCTCCTTTACAGCCAGCAATCAATAAATAGATCAGGGAGCCAGAGGGATAGTGTCTTTTCCTTTCAACTCCTGCTAATTTCCATCTGATAATTGACTTCCTAAGGAAGCCTGGGAAACAACTAAAAAAGAAAAAAAAATCAGTTGACTTCCTAATGATTTCACATTGCAGAGGGTCCCATTTGGTTTAGAACACATTTGACATCCCTATCAGGCAACCTGATCTGAGACTTGTAGTGAAACTTGAAACATGATCAGTTGCACCTGTTTTCTTCCCAGGGAGGAGAATTTGACACAAAGCCAGAGTGATAGATGGAAGGGCTGGTGTGGGGAGGGGAATGGAGGAGGGAAATGCACATGTACAAATACTCCCTCACGCTTCACAGAAATGGTTCTGTCTCCTGAAATTATCTGATGAAGGGGAAATTGGTGACATTTAATGTTCATAAATAATGTAAACATCTCATTTCAGTTTGGCAGCATTGTCCCTGGCTGTCAGAACCATTTCAGTATCACCAGTCTAATCTCAGGACTTTGTTTCCATCATTTTATTTTTTAAAGGGAATGGTAAAATGAGAGAGATACCAACTGGCGAGGCTTTTCTTGGGAAAATCCAATAGGAGATATAAAAGACAGGGGCTTGAAAAAGCTAGACTCTCAAGAGGCCTCTGCTTATTAATGGCATGGTAATGAGTCCACTGGTGCCCAGCCTGAGCTATTGGATCTAAGAAAATGGATATTTGTCACTCTTACAAAGAATGAAAGGGGACAGAAATGCATAATAATGTTATCACTTGTTTGTAGACATTGAATGATTATATCTCAAACAGAATACTGGTGGCAGAGATTGTTTATAAAAAAAAATGCCTCCTAGGATTACAATGACAAAGAAACACCTCCCATATCATTCCACATTAGCACCAAATAGAATAAACATAACATTATCTTCATTTTTCTTATTCATTAGTGTTTTAAAATTGGAAACCTACTTTCTCTGTTTAAAAAGAAGCTTATTCAGATTGAATGTAAATAGAGATCAACATTTTTAAAAGTCCAACTTCTGCCCTGTTTCTCCTAGAATATTCATAAATGCAAAGGAGAGTGAATAGTACAATAATGAGATGTAAGCATTTTTCAAAGCCACAGACCATAAGATACTGAGATTCTTTTTATTCTTATTTAAAAGTTGCTGAAAGGAATCAGCTCACCTAATGTGCAATTTACTACTTCTAAAAGTGTTTTGAAGCTGATATTTAAATTCTAGTAGCAGCTATCAAATAAATTCATCTTAAGTATCTGATTCTTCAGATCCACTGGTGATTTTAACAATGGACTTAGAAATACAGAATTTCAATTACCACTGTCTTTGGGAGATTTTGAAAATGTGGACCATTCGTGAACTAACAGAAGCTGAAAACAATTCCCTGGTGAAAATACCACCTTATTCTCAAGAAAAATGTATTTGTTATAAACTCAAACTTTTCATGCTACAGCTTGGAAAAGGGGACCTGGAAATTTAGAGTCCTATATCTTAAGAAGAAAAAGAATAAGGCGTCCACTATGGATATTCTTATTTGCAAGTCAGAATTTCTGGAATAATTTTGGATTAATATTTTTCATCTCGGGGCAAGCCATTCATCCCAAATGCCATTGGTCATTGGTTGATAGAGCAAATGGAAGGAGAAAAATATTTCTTCACAAAGTAGATAAAGCAAAAGTCACAAACACTGATTAGAAAAGGGGAATGTACTGTCTCCCCAAAAGGGCAAATAGCCCATCTATTGAACACAAAACTCAAATGGGAACATAAGTCATGCTCAGATTCCAAGAATCTTGGGAATTCTCTCTCCCAGAAATAGTGTGCCATTGTCCAAGAATCATCGAAATACACTGTATTCCAATTTTTCCTCGAGGTAGTGGTTCCCGCTGTGCAGGAGAGATAAAGATCGGTGTGTGTTAGCAAGGACACAGTCTAGGGAGGGAACAAGTCATCCTACAGGAACTTTGAGATCCTGGGCACCTTGGATGATACTGACTACTCCTTAAATCATATTGTGCCAAGGGGAAAATAAAGCTAATCTTCAAAATTTCAGAATCTCTGCATTTTCCCAAAGTGGTTAGTACATCCTGGAGAGTATTTCACTGTACAAATAATTGAAATCAAGATTTCTCTTGGTTTTGAGAAAGTATCGAGGGGTTTGGTGTTCAGGTAGGTCAGTCACTGCAGACTGCTGTTTGGAGCCCTTTGGGGACAGAGGAGACTAAGAAGACCTCTGTCTGCTCCTTCCTCCTCAGCGTCACCCTGCAGTTCCATGTTTTTGGCTTGAGTGACTAGTTATGTGCATAAGTTGCCAACTAGATTAAGGTCCTGTGGCTGGAAACAAAACAGCATTTAAAATTTACCAAACTAAAAATGATGTCAGATTGTCACTTGGTCTCCTATTTTGGATTGCAGGTTTTGTGAGGTTTCAAATATCATGAGCATTACATAAACAATACCTTTATGGGGGTTCAGAGAAACAGAAACAATAGGAGATGGATGGATGGATAGATACAGATAAGAAGAAATTCATTATAGAAATTGAGGCTGAGAAGTCCACTGTCTGCTGGAGAACCAGGAAAGCCAGTGGTATAATTCAGTCTAAGTCCAAAGGCCTGAGAACTTAGGGAACTGATGGTGTAATTCCCAGAGTCCAAAGGCCCGAGAACCAGTAATTTCAAGTCTGAGGGCAGGAGAGCATGGCCATCCTAAAAGAGAGAAAGAACTTTGCCCTTCCTTTGCCTTTATGTTTCATTCAGGCCCCAAAGGATTGGATGATGCCCATCCACAATGATGAAGGTGGATTTCTTTACTCAGTCTACTCAGAATCAAATGCTAATCTCTTCCAGGGACATCCTCAGAAATGTTTTACCAGATACTTGGGTGTCCCTTGGGCTAGTAAAGTTGACACGTAAAATTAACCATCACAATATTTCTATAAAATAAACAGAGAAAAAAAGAGGTGGGGTGGGGAGGGAAAAGGAGATTCTCTTTTTCTCTTTCCCTCTCCTTCTGCAAAGAACTTTTCTGTACATGGATTAAAAAATACTAAGCCACTCAGGACTGAGAGTCTAGTATTACTTCTGAGTTTACCCCAAAATGGAGTTGTTCATCTCCTTTCCATTCTTGGGTTTTCCTTCTGTTTCTTTTTTTCTCTTTTCATGTTTCGCCTTGAGTCTCCCTTCACTTTTATCTTCCAGACACATAATATTGAATTTTATCTTTTAAGCAATTCTTTATGAACTTTGGGATTATCTGTTTATGAGTTTACTATTTATTCTGATGAAACTACTAGAAAAAGAAGATATAAAGTCATTAATTTGGGTACAAATGCCAATTTTACCCACAGTGCTCTGTTATCTGGTTCAAATTACTTTTTCTGAGACTCAGTTTCTTCATGTGTAGTCAGAAGTACCTGCACTGGTTTCTCTTACTGGAAATCTCTCCTAGGTACTTACATGATTCTGTTTTTGGTATGCGGTGTTCAGCTCAAGTGTCGTCTTCCTGGATACCCAGTTTAAAGTAGTCTCTCCCCATCACAGATGCCCTGACTTGTTTTCTTCATTGTACTTACCTTTGCCTGAAATTACCTTGTGGATAATTTATGTATTTACCATATGTCCCTTTCCATTAATATAGCAGCTACATAATAACAGGAACTTTATATAACTGATTTATCACTTACATTAGATATTTATTGCTGTATAACAAATTACCTTAAAATTAGGTGGCCTAAAACGCTATTTATTTTAAAAGTTTTTGTGGGTCAGAAATCCAGGTACAGTTTTCCTGGGTCCTCTGTTTCAGGGTGTTTCACAGTGATGAAATCAAATGTCTCATCTGAAGGCTCACCTGGGAAAGGATTTTCTAAGCTCACCCAAGTGGCCATTGGTAGGATTGGTTTCCCTGTGGATTGTTGAACTGAGGGTATCAGTTCCTCACCAGCTGTTGATTAAGGACTTCGCTCAGTTCTTGCCACAGGGGCCACCCCACAGATCTGCTCATAATAAGGCAGGTTATTTCATTAGAGCAAGCATGAAGAAGAGCCAGAGAGAGTGAGTGTTCTAGCAAAACCGAAGTTAGCCTTTTTTAATGTAATCACAGCAAGAGATGGCTCATTACTTTGGTCATATTCTATTTGATTGAAGACATTTATTAGGTCCAGCAAATACTAGGAGGGGGAGAAGGGATACATAAATTGAATGCCAGGAGGTGGGCATTACTGGGAACCATGTCAGAAGGTGCTTATCATACCCTTAATGTAAAAAAAAAAAAAAAAAAAAAAAGCCTGAATCAGAATTTGTACTCACGAGACAGTAGCCAAATAGGAAGGCCAAGAATTCCTAGAGAAGGAAATACTATGCCTGTGAAGCCTAAATCTAATGTTCCCAGTGAGCTGGTTTGAGGACCGGATATCTGTCAAAAAGTCCTGTGTCCTTTCATGTTGACATTGAGCAAGTTTTATCTTCCCGTGAGTCAGCCATGTTTGTTATTCACATATCTAGTACTGAGGCAACAAGGAGGCATCTTCACTATGATTAATTCGTCACAGGGGCAGCCATTCTTTATAATACTAATTAAACAATTGGCTGAAAGTTTTTTTTTTTTTTTTTTTTTTTTGCATTACGCGGGCCTCTCACTGTTGTGGCCTCTCCCGTTGCGGAGCACGGGCTCCAGACGCGCAGGCTCAGCGGCCATGGCTCACGGGCCCAGCCGCTCCGCGGCATGTGGGATCTTCCCGGACCAGGGCACGAACCCGTGTCCCCCGCATCGGCAGGCGGACTCGCAACCACTGCGCCACCAGGGAAGCCCTGAAAGCTTTTTGTATTCCAGAAAATGTATTATATTTGTTACCCAAACAACATATAATTTAGACATCCAAAGTAGTTACCCTCAAGTTTATAAAGATAATGAGACTATAATGTTAGTTGAGTCACACACCTAAAAATATGCAAAGCCACGATTCTCAATTTTGCTCAATCAGTATTAACTTTCTTTTTTCATAATGACTGTGGGCACAAATGTTAACATTTGGGAAAAATGGTTGAAGGGTATATCAAAAAGCTTTGTACTATTTCTGCACTGAGTTTGGTAGTCTGAGGTCGTTTTCAATATGAAAAGTTAAAATAAAAAATTATGCTTCTTTGTGATCTCCCTTATACAACACAATGTAAGGACTCCATCCTGGCACAGACGGCCCAGTGCAGGAGGCTCTGCAGAACTTTCTGGTCCATTCTCACACAATCTGCAACTTGAGGTTGCCAGCATATGTCTTATCATTGGCTCTCCATATCTGCAGGTCCTGAATCTGCATATACGGATTGCCGACTGGACTGTGTCATTTTCTTTAAGGGCCTTGAGCATCCATAGATTTTGGTATCTACAGGTCTTGGAACCATTCCCCCATCGGATACCAAGAGGTGACTGTGCATCCTTTATGGTAGGCTTTTCTTTCTGGCCAGAATTTCCTCCCCATCATTATAATGAAGCAAACCCCTACTCATTTATCAGGCCACAGATCATTTTCCTCCTGCCTCAGAAAATTCTTCCTGGACACTCCAGGCAGAATTAAGCATTTACTTCTGGATACTCCTATTTGCTTTTCCTTCCCTTTAGAGCAAATATCTCTTAAGTCTTTGTAATCAGGCTTAACCCCAAAACTGTGTGATTCTAATCAAGGCAGAGATCATACTCTCATCTCCCCCACCTCCCTTCACCTACCCAGGCATATAATACATGAAGCATTTGAGATGTTTCATAAATGTCCTAATGGGTGGGCTTCAAGGTGCCAATCAGTAAAATGAAGTTTCAACTTGGTAGGGATATTTATTTTTTACCAGGTGTCTAGACTTTATGTGTAACATTCATTCACCAAATGACTCAGGGAGGTAGGTGCCACTGCAGCCTCCATTTTACAAGGGAGATTATATTATTAAAAAAGAGTGGAGTGGGGATTTGAACCTTCCCAGGTTGTTTGACCATCACCCTAATATTTCCATCTATGAAATCACCTCGAATACAACCTTCAATTATCGTGGTCCTACAATTTTTAGAGCCATAAACAGTCATCTGTCATACAGTCCCCTGGTTACTTTTATTTTAGAAAGAGATAAACAATTCTATCATTTGTAGTGTTCTTCAGCTGACCGTATATTTTCTAAAATGATAAACCTATTTAGAATTTACCCCCAGGAAAGTCTCTAGCATAAAGCATGCATTCCTGTTCTTCATGATTCATAAAAATGGTTGTGTGATTGTTCTTTTCTTTCACCAGATCTGCCTATTTTTTTCCCCCTAAGCTCTTAACATCAGAGGGTAACCTTAAATGGATGACATTTTCAAGTGCTTTATATTCTAGGTCTTAGGATCAGATGTTGCCATTTTCACAGACAGCTGTAGCTCCACTCACAAAAGGCCAAGTACCTTATAAAAGAAGGAGTCATTGTAAAGTAAGCTGTTCAAAGCCATATGCCTGATTCTTTTCAGGTGCAATAGGAACAGACTCTATTCAGGTGCTTCTCTGGGTTGGGGGCTGCTACTTGCTGGACCTACTCAAGAAATCATTTCCATTCAGTTTGTTTCTTGAGCATTTCCTATGTCAGATACTGTGTTGAGAACTGGGCTTACAAACATAATGTAACAGCTTACCCTTTGTCCCTTAGGAAATTTACAATTCTATGGAAGAGCTTAAATTCCACCCAGATTTTTAATTCCAGAAACTTCTCTTTGTGCTCTAATTGTACAAAAGTTCTTAATACATTTTTTTTTTTTTTGATACGCGGGCCTCTCACTGCTGTGGCCTCTCCCGTTGCGGAGCACAGGCTCTGGACGCGCAGGCTCGGTGGCCATGGCTCACGGACCCAGCTGCTCCGCGGCATGTGGGATCTTCCTGGACCGGGGCACGAACCCGTGTCCCCTGCGTCGGCAGGCGGACTCTCAACCACTGCGCCACCAGGGAAGCCCCTTAATACATTTTTTGTCTTTTTCTCTTCTGTCTCTTCCATTGGTTCTGCTTCCATGGGAGCACCTGTTCCAGTTGTTCACCTTGATCTTCCCATCTCAAGCACAGGGTTCTGCACCATTTCTTGATCCTATTTTCTGTCCCACAGTGGCACGCTGGAGCAGGCTGAGAGCTTTATTTCAAGTACTCAGTGTGTGCGCAACACACACACACACACACAATTGGGTCTAGCTTTGTAAACCTGAGATGGTTCATTTTACTATTTGCCCAAGAAAGATCTTATTTTCAGGACTTAACTTTGGTTTTCAGCTGAAGGAGTTGTTGGAGAAATGTTTTAAAAACACAGGAACAAAAAGACAGTTATTTTCTTTAACCTTATATTCCTGTACAATATTAAGTCACCACTTTATGTCCTGTGTACTTGAACATCAAATAATGTTGCAATAATGCTGCAGCAGCCAACCAGGAATTGTATTACTGCCATTTGCACTAGGAAAGAAACCACAAAATAAAAGAATGACTAGGGACCATACTGAGTAGCAGGCTTCCAGGTCTCTCCAGGTCTGGAGCAATCATATAATAAAACTAAAGTCCTGATGGAGTTGTCACCATCAGAGATCCATATCCTCAGATCCATTTTGTTGTGTGCCTGGTGAGCATGTATGTTATGGCATTAGCAACTTGTTACGGCATTAGCAACTGTGCAGCAACACAGGTGGAGGGGATGTGTCTACCCACATGGCTTATGTGAAAGGATTAGGTCAGATTCTAATACGGGCCACATTTGCATGACCATTTTGTATAGGAATTAGTCAAGGAAGGCTGTATTGCCAACAAGAAATCTTTCTTGGAGCAGGGATGGATATAACTGTGTCCTATGATGGTGATCTTATTCATGCATTTCTAAATACTTGAAAAAAGGACTATGTGCTGGGATGCAATATCAATACACATAGTCACTACAAATATTTCTGCTATATAATTTCTGGAGCTTACAGTATAGTGCAAGAGATGGATGATAACAAATAAACAAGAAACACAGACTATGAAAACTACTGTGAATGAAAGACCCAGGGGTCTAACATAGAATTTCCAGGAGACTTGGTTTAGATGGGGTGATCTGTGATTGTTTCACTTAGGAAACAATATTTAAACTGACATGTGAAGGTAGACCTAAGGGATTCACCATGATCCACTGTTGTGTTACTTGGATCCACTTCTGAGAGAATCTAGTTCTGGGAGGAACTCATTCAGGATTCTGATGGCCCTCTCTCCCAGGGACCTTTAGAGAAGGACATTTGCTAGGTGAACAGCTGTTCTGCAGTAGCTCATCTGAAGACCACAACTGATACTTGTCTCTCTCCTCCATCTATTTTGTATTTCTCTTACCCTCAGTTATTACCTCTGCAGGTCCTGGTAGTTTACCTACTGTTGTGACCAAGACCCTCTTTCTTGAGGAGTCTGTGCTTCTTCTCTGACAGGTTTTGCTGTACTTGTCTACTTAACATCATAATTTTTATGTCAAGGGAGGACTCGGATACCAAAGTGGATAACCTGGGTATAAAGTTTCTGTTCCCATTGTGTAACAACAGCCCTGCTTCCTCCTGATGATCAGAGTCAATCATTCCTGTTGTTTCCTTGACAGAAGGGTCCAGAAGTATCCAGGTAGCTTATAGTCCATCAGGACTCTTGCTGTGTCTCCTGGCAGAAACATTCTCATTTTGGGAGCAAGGACATCTAAAACTACTGAGCCCAGGGTTGTGGAGATGAGAGGCACACATTCCCCGAGTAGGGCATTGGAAGTGTTGGTAAATGGGGCCACTCCTGCTTTCACCCCTCAGTTCCCAGACTTGTGCATTCTTGTTTTTGAGGAAGGTGACATGCATACCAAGTAATAAAGGTTATTGATTTAAAGTATACTCTGATACCTGGAAAATCCTATAAAAGTATCACCCCTGAGCTGGCCCTTCAGCTGAACCTTTCATAGACTATTTCATCACTCTGTCAGGCTAGCAACTTCAGCCTATGTGGTATGAGAAATGATCAATGGATCTAATAATGGTCATATGTCCACTCTCTTACCTCCTTTACTGTAAAGTGGATCCTTTTTGACCCAGTGATATACTGGGGGCTGTATCAGTGGATCAGATACTCTATATGGCCCTCAGTTAGTGGTATTGGCTGAGGCCCTTAAAGCAGAAAGGTAAACCCATGCCTAAAATATGTGCCAAAATGAATCACTGCCCCTTTCAAAATATAAAGGAGTCTTCCAGTCTTGCACATAAAGAGCTTAGGAGTTGCCACTCCATCCCAACAAGCAGAAAGCTGAACAGACTAAAAAAATCAACAGCTCTTCTTGGAACTGTAAGAGAAAAGAAGGCACGGCAAACGTCAGGCTCCAAGATTGGCAGGCAGGAAATACAGAGTCCGAGCTTATAGAACAGAGAACCAAGAGCATAAACCACTGCAGGAATCAGAGCCTGGTAGGAAAACCTGAACTATTATTGATGAATTGCTGGAGGCTCAGACAAGTCTGAGAGATAAAAGCTCCAGGGGGACCCACTCATAGGGGAGGCCCCACAATACTGTGAGATATTCATCCAGGAGCTCTCGAAAAGATTCCCCTAGTAAATATCAGAGAAAAATCCCCTTGGGCATCTGGCAGCAAGAAAGGGAAAAGGAGCCATTTTGAAATACACTGCAGTTCTCTGTTCTTACCGAGGCCTGCCCTGAGGGGAAACTAGTTAACTAGAGCCTAATGTTAGGTATTATCAGAGCCTAACTGACCTGGGAGAAGGAAAATAAATATCCAACTGCAACCCACTCCAGCCATCCTTTCTCCTTAAGGGGGAGGAGAAAAAAAAAGAAAAAAGAAAAAAGAAAAACCGCTTGTGAAGTTCATAGTCCAGAGGGATAATCTCACTAAAAGACTGACCTAACCATAGGAGTATAGAACCCTTCCCACCCCTCATACCTCACTATAATGTTACTAAAGGCCTATTTGCAGCAATCCCTTTTACCTGGTACTTTATGGCCAGCTATCAAGAAAAACAATTACAAGCCATACCAAAAGGCAAAAAAACAATTTGAAGAGACAGAATAAGTATCAGAACAAGACATGACAGGGCTGTTAGGATGATCAGACAGGGAATTTAAAACTCATAATCCAGACGGTGAACTGTTATTCAACACTGAAAAGAAATGAGCTATCAAGCCATGAAAAGACATGTGGAAACCTTAAATGCATATACTAACTGAAAGAAGCCAATCTGAAAAGGCTAAATACTTGACGATTCTAAAAGTATGGCATTATGGAAAAGGCAAAGCTATGGAGACATTGAAAGGGTTGCCAGGGGTTGAAGGGGTGGAGGTAGAAGGATGAGTCCTTTTCGGGTGGTTAGAATATGGATACGTGTCATTATACATTGGCCAAAACCCATAGGATATACAACGCCAGCAGTGAACCATAATGCAAACTGTGGTCTCTTTGTAGTGGATGCTCTGATAGGTAATAACATATAATACCACAGTAGCTCATCTTATGCTTATTCACATATGTCTATTCCCATCCCTCTACACCAGTCCTCTTCATTCTCTTCCTACTTTTTTCCTTCCAGGCTTCTAAGCAGTCTACCAAGTCATTCACCACTGCCCATGTGTCTATATGTATTCTAATCCCAGACTACCTCTCAATTCACACAAAGTGAATCAGTTGCCCCACACAAATTTCCAAGCCCTTGAGAGGATTCCTGCTTGACACACTCTTTCTAGGTTTCCCTAGGGCTATATAGGGCAGCAGTCATCCATTTTTGGCCTGTGCCTACATATTGAGTGGACATTCATCAATCATTCATAAGGCATATCCCATATGGGCATAGGTATGAATTGAGGGAACTATCACAATGATGGAGGATGTATCATGGGGGATGGGACCTAGGCTACCTGCTTGTGTGTGTGTGTGTGTGTGTGTGTGTGTGTGTGTGTGTGTATACATACACATACATATATATTGCTCACTTGTGCCTTGGTCCTGTTTGGTCTTTATCTCAGATTACTGCTTCTATCACATGATGATTTGCTGCTGGACCAGCCAGACTGTATTACTTGGTCGATTTGACATTACCCAGCTAGTGATGGGTACTTCTAGTTTTATGGTAATTGATGTTCCATGATCTGGTGTTCTATCTCTTCCAGAGCAAGTAATGAATACTTAGAGCTTATTTAAAAATGTGTATACTTTTGCACTGCAGATGGGATGGATTTGCTCCAGAATCCTAGGCATCTGTACCATGATTCTCTCAATGGCTCTGTCCAATAAGTTCCTTTTAGCATCTTATGCCACCACTAACACCTCTAATACCTCTAATAACATAAGGCCTGAGAGAAGAAAGAGTCCAAGCTACAGAGCCACAGCCTTAACCTGCTGAAGAGCTTTTTCCTGCTCTAGATCCGACTCAAATCTGTTAGCCTTTCCTGGACCCAGTGTATGGTTTGAAGTAGTTTTTCTGGGTATGAAATAAGCTACGTAGAAAAACTTAAAAGGCTTTTAAACACTGGGCTTCCTTCTTGATGGGAGAAACAAGATGCAATATTTTTTCTTTTATTTTGGAGAGAATGTCCAGGCATGCTCCAGACTATAGGATACCTAATTTTTAAAAGAATGTGGGAGTACCTGAATCATCATAGGGTTTATATCTTGCCAACCAGATTGTATATGTTGTAATAAAGCCTCCAATGTGCTCACCATTTCTTGCTCTTTGGTCTGATTATCATGACATGATCAACATATTGTGTTAGTCCACTGTCTTCTCCTAATGATTTGAAGAGGCCAGGCTGGTGGTTTAAATGGAGATATGATAAAACCCACATCTCCTGAATCCATTAGGTTCTTAATGGTAGCCTGAATTTCTGTCTCTGCCCCTAGCATATGATATTGTTTCAATCTTCATTCCTGACTGGGAAGGGGAGATGGTTTTAGAGGCTTCTAATTGGGCTTCCCCACTATGATCATAGCTCTCACCACACCCTCCAAGGAAGCAGTATGGTTGCTGTACTAATGAAAAGCAATGTTTATTCTAATTATACCCAAAAGAACCAGAGAAATATCCACCAAGTGGGTACATGGATCCACTATATGCACTGTAACCAGACCAACTTGGCTAGGACTCCATTTGTTGTCTGGTCCTCATATACCCAAATCAAACTGGTAAGACATGGTGCTGCTTCAGGTAGCCACATATCAATGTCATTTTGGACCCTGTGTTCAGTCATCCTCAAAATATTTAGGTATTCACCTTTTCCTAGTGTATAATTACCTAGGAAAATGGCAGCAGATTTCCTTTGGGGAAGGAATGTTTTTGTTTTTTTTTAATAGATCTTTTTTGGAGTATAATTGCTTCACAATACTGCATTAGTTGCTGTTGCATAACAAAATGAATCAGCCATATGCATACACATGTCCCCCTATACCCTCCTTCTTGAGCCTCCCTTCCCTCCTCCCTATCCCACCCCTCTAGGTCATCACAAAGCACCCAGCTGATCTCCCTGTGCTATGCCACTGCTTCCCACCAGCCAAATATTTTACATTTGGTAGTGTATATGTCGATGCTACTCATACTTCACCCCAGCTTTGCCCTCCTACCCCATGTCCTCAAGTCCATTTTCTGTGTCTACCTCTTTATTCCTGCACCCTGCCCTGCAACAGGCTCATCAGTACCATTTTTCTTTTTTTTAGATTCCATATATATGAGTTAGCATACGGCATTTGTTTTTCCTTTTCTGACTTACTTCATTCTGTATGACGGATTCTAGGTCCATCCACCTCACTACAAATAACTCAGTTTCATTTCTTTTATGGCTGAGTAATATTCCATTGTATATATGTGCCACATCTTCTTTATCCATTCATCTGTCGATGGACATTTAGGTTGCTTTCATGTCCTGGCTATTATAAATAGTCCTGCAGTGAACATTGGGGTACATGTCTCTTTTTGAATTATGGTTTTCTCAGGGTATATGACCAGTAATGGGATTGCTGGGTCATATGGTAGTTCTATTTTTAGTTTTTTACGGAACCTCCATACTGTTCTCCATAGTGGCTGTATCAATTTACATTCCCACCAACAGTGCAGGAGGGTTCCCTTTTCACCACACCCTTTCCAGCATTTATTATTTCTAGATTTTTTGATAATGGCCATTCTGACTGGCGTGAGGTGATACCTTATTATAGTTTTGATTTGCATTTCTCTAATAATTGGTGATGTGGAGCATCTTTTCATGTGTCTCTTGGCCATCGTTATGTCTTCCTTGGTGAAATGTCTATTTAGGTCTCCCTCCCATTTTTTTTTTTTTTTTTTTGCGGTACTCACTGTTGTGGCCTCTCCCATTGCGGAGCACAGGCTCCGGACGCGCAGGCTTAGCGGCGATGGCTCATGTGCCCAGTCGCTCAGCGGCATGTGGGATCTTCCCAGACCGGGCCACAAACCCGTGTCCCCTGCATCGGCAGGCGGACGCTCAACCACTGGGCCACCAGGGAAGCCCCCTCCCATTTTTTAACTGGATTTATTTTTGATATTGAGCTACACGAGCTGTTTGTATATTTTGGAGATTAATCCTTGATCTGTTGTTTCATTTGCACATATTTTCTCCCGTTCTGAGGGTTGTCTTTTTGTCTTGTTTATGGTTTCCTTTGCTGTACAAAAGCTTTTAAGTTTAATTAAGTCCCATTTGTTTATTTTTGTTTTTATTTCTGTTACCCTAGGAGGTGGGTCAGAAAAGATCTTGCTGTGGTTTATGTCAAAGAGTGTTTTTCCTATGTTTTCCTCTAAGAGTTTTATAGTATCTGGTCTTGCATTTAAGTCTTTAATCCATTTGGAGTTTATTTTTATGTGTGGTGTTAGGAAGTGTTCTAATTTCATCCTTTTACATGTAGCTGTCCAGTTTTCCCAGCACCACTTATTGAAGGCTGTCTTTTCTCCATTGTGTGTTCTTGCCTCCTTTGTCATAAATTAGGTGCCCATATGTGCGGTTTATCTCTGGGCATTCTATCCTGTACCATTGATTTATATTTCTGTTTCTGTGCCAGTACCATACTGTCTTGATTACTGTAGCTTTGTGGTATAGGTTGAAGTCGGGGAGCCTGATTCCTCCAACTCTGTTTTTCTTTCTCAAGATTGCTTTGGCTATTTGGGGTCTTTTGTGTTTCCATAATGAATTGTAAGATTTTTTGTTCTATTTCTGTGAAGAATGCCATTGGTAGTTTGATAGGGATTGCATTGAATCTGTAGATTGCTTTGGGTAGTATAGTCATTTTCACAATATTGATTCTTCCAACCCAAGAACGTGGTATATTTCTCCATCTGTTTATGTCATCTTTGATTTCTTTCATCAGTGTTTTATAGTTTTCTGAGTACAAGTTTTTCACTTCCTTAGGCAGGTTTATTCCTAGGTATTTTATTCTTTTTGTTGCAATGGTAATTGGAAGTGTTTCCTTTCTGATTTTTTGTTGTTGGTGTATAGGAATGCCAGAGATTTCTGTGCATTAATTTTGTATCCTGCAACCTTACCAAATCATTGATTAGTTCTAATAGTTTTCTGGTAGCATGTTTAGGATTTTCTATGTATAGTATCATGTCATCGACAAACAGTGACTTCTGTTTTAAACATTTACTTCTTCTTTCCCAATTTGTATTCCTTTTATTTCTTTTCCTTCTCCGATTGCTGTGGCTAGGACTTCCAAAACTATGTTGAATAAGAGTGGTGAGAGTAGACATCCTTGTCTTGTTCCTGATCTTGTGGAAATGCTTTCAGTTTTTCACCTTTGAGTATGATGCTTGCTGTGGGTTTGTCATATATGGCCTTTATTATGTTGAGGTAGGTTCCCTCTGTGCCCATTTTCTGGAGAGTTTTTATCATAAACGTGTGTTGAATTTTGTCAGAAGCTTTTTCTGCATCTATTGAGATGATCATATGGTTTTTATTCCTTAATTTGTTAATATGTGTATCACATTGATTGATTTGCGTATATTGAAGAATCCTTGCATCCCTAGGATAAATCCAACTTGATCATGGTGTATGATCCTTTTAACGTGCTGTTGTATTCTGTTTGCTCGTATTTTGTTCAGGATTTTTGCATCTATGTTCATCAGTGATATTGGTCTATAATTTTCTTTTTTGTGATATCTTTTTCTGGTTTTGGTATCAGGGTGATGGTGGCTTCGTAGAATGAATTTGGGAGTGTTTCTCCCTCTACAGTTTTTTGGAAGAGTTTGAGAAGGATGGGTGTTAGCTCTTCTCTAAATGATTTATAGAATTCACCTGTGAAGCCATCTGGTCCTGGACTTTTGTTTGTTGGAAGAATTTTAATTATGATTTCAATTTCATTACTTGTCATAGGTCTGTTTACATTTTCTAATTCTTCCTGGTTCAGTCTTGGAAAAGTGTACCTTTCCAAGAATTTGTCCATTTCTTCGTGGTTGTCCATTTTATTGGCATATAGTTGTTTGTAGTAGTCTCTTATCATCCTTTGTATTTCTGCAATGTCAGTTGTTATTTCTCCTTTTTTGTTTCTAATTTTATTGATTTGCATCCTCTCCCTTTTTGTCTTGATGAGTCTGGCTGAGGGTTTATCAATTTTGTTTATCTTCTCAAAGGACCAGCTTTTAGTTTTATCAATCTTTGGTATTTTCTTCTTTTTTATTTCATTTATTCCTGCTCTGATCTTTATGATTTCTTTCCTTCTACTGACTTTGGGGTTTCTTTGTTCTTCTTTCTCTAGTTGTGTTAAGTGTAGAGTTAGATTGTTTTTTTGAGATTTTTCTTGTTTCTTGATGTGAGATTGAATTGATATAAACTTCCCTATTAGTACTGCTTTTGCTGCGTCCCATAGGTTTTGGGTCGTCGTGTTTTCGTTGTCATTTGTTTCTATGTATTTTTTTATTTCTTCTTTGATTTCTTCAGTGATCTCTTGGTTATTTAGTAACGCCCTGTTTATCCTCCATGTATTTGTGTTTTACAGTTTTTTTTTTTTCCTGTAGATTGACTTCCAGTCTCATAGTGTTGTGGTCATAAAAGATGCTTGATACGATTTCAGTTTTCTTAAATTTTCCGAGACTTGATTTTTGACCCAAGATGTCATCTATCTTGGAGAATGTTCCAAGTGCACTTGAGAAGAAAGTGTATTCTGCCACTTTTGGGTGGAATGTTCTATAAATATCAATTACATCTATCTGGTCTATTGTGTCATTTAAAGCTTGTGTTTCCTTATTTATTTTCTGTCTGGATGATCTGTCCATTGGTGTAAGTGGTGTGTTAAAGTCCCCTAATATTATTGTGTTACTGTCGATTTCTCCTCTCTTGGTTGTTAGCATTTGCCTTATGTATTGAGGTGCTCCTTTGTTGGGTGCATAAACATTTATAATTGTTATATCTTCTTGAACTGATCCTTTGATCATTATGTAGGTCCCTCCTTATGTCTTGTAACAGTCTTTATTTTAAAGCCTATTTTATCTGCTATGAGTATTGCTATTCCAGCTTTCTTTTGATTTCCATTTGCCTGGAATATCTTTTTCCATCCCTTCACTTTCAGTCTGTATGTGTCCCTAGGTCTGAAGTGGGTCTCTTGTAGACAGCATATATATGGGTCTTGTTTTTGTATTCATTAGGCCAGTCTATGTCTTTTGGTTGGGGCATTTCATCCATTTACATTCAAGGTTAGTATTGAAATGTATGTCCCTATTACCATTTTCTTTATTGTTTTGAGTTTGTTTTTGTGGGTCTTTTTCTTCTCTCGTGTTTCCTGCTTAGAGAAGTTTCTTTAGCATTGTAAAGCTGGTTTGGTGGTGCTGAATTCTCTTAGCTTTTGCTTGTCTGAAAAGCTTTTGGCTTCTCCATCAAATCTGAATGAGATCCTTTCTGGGTAGAGTAATCTTGGTTGTAGGTTTTTTTTTTCATCGCTTTAAGTATATCCTGCCACTCCCTTCTGACCTGCAGAGTTTCTGCTGAAAAATCAGCTGATAACCTTATGGGGATTCCTTTGTATGTTATTTGTTTTTCCCTTGCTACTTTTAATATTCTTTTCTTTGAATTTATTTTTTGTTAGTTTGATTATGTGTCTTGATGTGTTTTTTCTAGGGTTTATCCTGTATAGGACTCTCTGTGCTTCCTGGGCTTGGGTGACTATTTCCGTTCCCATGTTAGGGAAGTTTTCAACTATAATCTCTTCAAATATTTTCTCAGACCCTCTCTTTTTCTCTTCTTCTTCTGGGGCCCCTATAATTCAAATGTTGGTGCATTTAGTGTTGTCCCAGAGGTTGCTGAGATTGTCTTCAATTCTTTTCATTCGTTTTTCTTTATTCTGCTCCTCGACAGTTATTTCCAGCAATTTGTGTTCCAGCTCACTTATTCGTTCTTCTGCCTCAGTTATTCTTATATTGATTCCTTCTAGTGTATTTTTCATTTCAGTTATTGTTTGTTTATCTCTGTTCTTTAGTTCTTCTAGATCTTTGTTAAACATTTATTGTATTTTCTCAATCTATGCTTCCTTTCTTTTTCCTAGGTTCTAGATCATCTTTATTATCATTACTCTGAACTCTTTTTCAGGTAGATTGCCTATTTCCTCTTCATTTATTTGGTCTTGTAGGTTTTTACCTTGCTCCTTCACCTGTGACATATTTTTTTGCCGTCCATTTTTTTTTTTTTTTAACGAGTGGTATTGTGTTCCTCTCTTACTGGTTATTTGGGCTGAGGCTTGCAGCACTCGAGTTTGTAGGCTGTTGGGTAGAGCTGGGTCTTAGTGCTGAGATGAGGAACTCTGTGAGACCTCACTGCTGTGAATACTCCCTTGGGTCTGAGGATCTCTGTTAGTCCAGTGGTTCGGATTCAGAGCTTCCACCGCAGTAGCTTCAGCCCAACCCCGGGCTCGAGAACCAAGATCCTGCAAGCTGCGTGGGGCAGCAAAAAAAAAAAGACAATAACAAAGTAAAAAATAAAATTAGACTAGAGAACTATCAGGTAAGTTAGAAAGAATGTAAAAATAAAAATATAGATGAATCAACACCAGAAGGTACGTCAGTACCACAATAGCAAAAAAGAGGAGGAGGGAAAAGAAAAAAAAAGCCGGGGGGAAGGCCTTGGCTGTGGAGAGCAGAGCCTAAGAAAAGGCGAGGTTTGGGCGGTGGGCGGGGCCAATGCTCAGGACCCACAAGGCTGGAAAACCCTGGGGGCTGTGGGGGCTTGGGCTTAGGCTCAAGGAACAGAGAGGGCCCAGGCTTGCGCCCCACCCCTGGTTTCAGAGGGTGGGGTATCAGCCTGGGAGCTCAGCAGGCTCCCTGTGCCTGAGTGGGCAGGGCAATCGCCCTCTGCTCCTCTCCCTCTCCTCCCGGAGGCCTCTTCTGCCTGTGTCTCCTGATCTACCCAGCCTCAGGGACGCCGATCCATCTGGTGTCCACTTCTTCTCCCCCTTCAGTCCCCCTATGTCTTACCGGTTCACTTTGGGGTTCCTCCTGTCTCCTTGGGCATCAGAGTCCCCCACCAATGGCTGGCAGGTGCCCTAGTTGTGGGGAGACGCAAACTCCGCGTCTTCCCACACTGCCATGTTGACTCTGCCTCTGGGGAAGGAATGTTGAATTATTACCATACATTCTTGTTGTACGATCCTTCGTCTCATACATGTCCTCTTTTTCACTTAATCCCAGTTACAAAAAGTGGTTCAGCTGAAAAACTTGGGCACAGAATCATGGCTTTCTTTTTTTTTTGCCTACACCGCACAGCATGTGGGATCTTAGTTCCCCAACCAGGGATCAAACCCATGCCCCCTGCGTTGGAAGGCAGAATCTTAACCTTTTAACCACTGGACCACCAGGGAACTCCCTGAATCATAACTTTTTATTGGAGCAACTACCCTTACCCGTTTGATCTTCCATTCCTTGACTTTTTTGGGGTAAAGATTTATTTATATTATACAGCCATGATGGCTTCCATCTACATTGCCCCTAGGGATACCATTTTCTATTAACTAGGTCTCTGACTCTGTAAATGAGGTAGTTCTGGATGCCATATCAACCTTGCTACTCACTACAATATTTGAGGCAGGCCTTTTCTGGTTTCTTACCCTGTCCTACCCCCTTTTATCACCGATCCAGTTCTGCAGTAGAGTTTATTATGATCTGTGTTGGCTTAGAGAGGGGAAATTCTTAGGGATGCTGGTGACTCTTTGTATTGTTAAATGGTATATCCTTCAGGCCCCAAGTTAGAGCTTCCCTTTTTACTAAAAAAATGTTACTCAGAATTTAATTATTGCTAATTAGTATTCAAATATATCTCAAGAATATATGCACACATACTTATACACACACATTGATGAGCACCACCCCTCCTCCCTGGCCCACTGCAGTCTTGGAAGATTCTGTTTAATTACTTTAAGCCCAGTGGAAAGTGACCATTATACATTTTAAGAACTGGGATGAAATCTATATCTATGATACTATAGTCATGGAAGTTGACAACTATATAGAAATTCAATCTAATATCCAACAGATAGATCGGTGATATTTTTGTAATTCCAGATAAGAAGATAAAATAGCAGATGGATTTGGGAGATGGATTGGAGCCATGTTGAGAAGTCTGGATTTTATCCTATAGGTGACAGGAGCCCTTGAAAGGTTTTAAACAGGAAAAAGATAAATTTGACTTTTACTTTAGAATAAAGTAGGGTGGGTGAAGGAATGGAGGGTATTGAGACATGATAAGGCTTTGGACCACTGCACCCACTCTGGGAATTATTCTTCACTGATAAGCGAGGCAACTTACACAAAAGGTTCAAAGCATTGAAAAGCTATCAGTCACATTTGGACTCCTTTATAGTACTTAGAAAACTGAAGGTGAGCTGGCAGCTGGTGTGTAAAGGGAGGAGGGTGGTGGTACTACTTCATTTAATAAGGACTTAGTGATCATTAAAGGGTAGGTGTGGGCAGAGCACATCTGCAAAGCTAATTGCACACTTTGAGAACTTCAGGGGGATGATTTTAGCTGCACTTATCCCCACTTCAAAGTTGATGTCTGCTAAATGGACACCGTTTAAGCCATCACTTCCCATAGAGGTGTGGGGCTTGGCTCATGAAAATTGAGCAGGCTAATCTAGGATAACTGCAAATTAATAAATAAACCCTGATATTATGTAGATAGATATGCTTATTTCAGACACTTGAGAAAATGCAAGAAAATTTTTTTTGTGGGGGGGATAATTTTTAAAGGACTGTTTCAGCTGCTTGATTTAATGATCTGTTTTTTGAGATTAGAAGAACAACTTCAAAGGCCTATTTCCCTTTCAAGAGAAGGATTAAATAATCTTAAAGTAGTTTGATGTGCAGTTTATGTTTGCATTTTTTATCTAATCAGCCAAACAAATATAATTAATTCAGACAGTTGTCTCTATGGTTTTGGTGCCTGGTAGGCGCTTTATCATTACAAATGCAAATATGTTCCTAAAATAATGAGAATGTTATTATCACCCCTTATTTATTTATGTGGCCAGAGAGAAAACTGAAATAACATTTATTATGGAAGTGACTTTTGTAAACTGTGCAGAGAACATTAACTACTTTGCCTGAGCAGGACCTAAGTCTAGCTGTGACTTTGTCTACTGTCAGTAAGTCACTAATGGGACATGCAGGTTGGGGTAGTGTCTAATGAAATAGACACTGGATAAGGAGTTTTCCCTAAACTGGGGATTTTATTCTACTTCTGCCTCTGTGTCCTTTAGGTGGTTCCTTAATACCTTAGTTTCTCAACAGTTGTAGGAACAGTAATTGTTTCTGCCCTACCTACCTCAAAGGGATATTGTAAGAATCAAGTGAACCATATAAAACAGTGTAAAGTGTTCACATGTAAAGTGATTGCAATTAATTACATGAATGTTTACCCATGCGTGTACTTCATTTGTGACATCTCACTTTGAACTTCTTCCAATACTCACAGGCTGATTTTTCTGCTGCTTTCAATGTGGAGATTAGGAATGCCTTTTTACACTTCTTTCATTATGCTTCTAAACTATATCCAGTTTCCCTCTTTAGGACCTTTTCCGGATGCTTTTTTGCTGCTCCTTTTTTTTTCTCCATGTATTTGGATTTTTATTGCTTCTAGGGAACATCCTCTTTGCGTACTGGCACAATCAAGCCTCCCCTGATACTACAATCATCTTGCCTGTGACCATAAGCCACTACAAATCACCTCCCTTCTTCTTTCAGGGTCAAATGATTATCTATACTAATTGTCACCACTTTCCCAGTTCTAGTCATTCACCAATCTGGAATCTGCCCCTATGACTCTGTTGAAATTGTTCCATGTCTTAATAGTCAGAAGCCTATGGTTTGTCTCATCCTAACCGATCTTTCTACTGTATTTAATATAACTGACCAGTTCTTACCTCTAGAAAGCAACAGCTAAAAAATCTTTGTACTAAACACTGAAAACACCGCCTTTTTAAAAAATGCAATATAATTTAGGATGCTAGGTGGAATTAAAAATTAAGTCATTATCCTTTTATCTCTTAAAGTTCAGAACATAATGTTACTGAGGAATTCTGTTATATTTTCATTTTGTTTCATTTTTGTTGTCATATTTCAATTGAAACACCTAAGAGACTTAAGAACAACTCTTTTAATGTACAAAATTACAGACAGACATTTCTAAAACATCTTTTTCATGTTTAAAATGGAATTTGGGAGGAAAGACCTATCTAACTTATGACTAAAATAAACTAATAATAACGTACATGAAAAAGTACTGAGAGATAGTGTAATGTAACTCTTAATAAATTATACTTTAGAATCAGAGAGACCTCTATTTAATTCCTCATTTTTCTATTTTATAATTCTGAAACTGTTACATAACCTTTCTAAGTTTCATTTTTGTTCTCTATTAGATGTAAATAATAATTAGACTTATCAGGTATTAATGTGAATATTAAACTAGCAAATGCTTATAGTTTTTAGTACAGCTCAGTAGTAATAAAAATGTGAATAATAATTAAATTATGCATTTAATAATAATAGAGTAGTAAACGTTCAAGCCCAAACAAGCTCTCTCAAGTCAAGAATAAGATGGAATATATCAAAGATGACCTGGTCAGAATAGACACTTCTCCCTTAAGCAAAGTGTTTTAAATATTTCACCTGTTATTTTCGGAAAATATATGTGCTATCAAATATTTTTAACAAATAAAATAGGACCTTTATATTTCACATAAATGTGCATATTGCTATTTGGTATTCTCATGACTTAGTGTAGGTTCAGTCTTTTTTAAAAATAAAAAGAAATCACTTTGTCATATATAACACTGCAATAATTTTTCTTCAGAAAGTCAAATAATTATGTTTTGATGTAGCATATTTATGTCTGGTTCTGCTACAAGTAGCACAATTTGAAGGGACTTATGATTAGAATGGCAGACCAGCAAAGAATTAGCTGGGGGCACAAAGAAGCAGAGAGACAGGTTAGAAGACTGTTTTAGAAGACCCCTTAATAAGTGAAGAATTCCAGGGTGCCTCCTGGTAGTCATAGTGATGAAAAGTTGAGGACAGGTTTGCAAAGGCTAATGAGGTAAACTTGAAATAATTAATTCACTTATTCATTCACCTATGTGGGTGACTGGGTGAATGGCGGTTCTATTCAACACAGGAAATTCAGAGGGACCATCAATTTGGGGGAAAGATTACAAGTAACCTTAATTGAGTTATCTTAATGTTTATGTGATTTATCCTGGTTGAACACTAGGGAGTAATTATTTCAGTGGATCTAGAGCTAGGGAGAAAGAACTGAGCTAGAAAAAAGTGGGCTTGAGAATTATTAGACTGTATAATCACATGTATGCTGTGTATTCATGCTTTAGTTTAGGGCTTTGCCTTAATTTACAAACAATTTTGTTCTAATACAAATGATCAACTCTCAATCTATCCACTAGATTGGATCTTAAAGCTACATGAAGTAGGGGGTAGAACTTCTCAAAATATTTTATGAAAATATCCCTAATGGCAGAAGAAAGTGAGCGAATGCTTAGAGGAGTCTGGAAGAATAAACTAAACTGGCCCACAGCCAATAGAATTTTCTATTATATCTTAAAGTTATGTAAAACCTGCATTCTCCATCATAATACCAAAAAAAAGGGATTTAAATTACTTACTGTTAAAATTATTTAAGCCCAGGCTTCCCTGGTGGCGCAGTGGTTGAGAGTCTGCCTGCCGATTCAGGGGACACCGGTTCGTGCCCCGGTCTGGGAGGATCCCACATGCCATGGAGCGGCTGGGCCCGTGGGCCATGGCCACTGAGCCTGCACGTCCGGAGCCTGTGCTCCGCAGCGGGAGAGGCCACAACAGTGAGAGGCCCGCGTACCGCAAAAACAAACAAACAAACAAACAAAATTATTTAAGCCCATAACTATTTTCAGTTAAAATTAATGTCAGAAAGAGATAGCATGTTTGAAAAAGTTTGAACATAGGTAAGAAAAAAAAGTAGTAGTAGTTCACAGAATGGGCTAGAGATTTGCTGACTTTATATTGTGACATGTAGGTATTTTGAAAACAAAACAAAATACGTACACCAAATACCCACTCGTATAACCCTATTCTGATGAAATGTAATGAATTATTTCTGCATACTCTCTCTAGTATTTGTCTGCCTAATTTCAATAATAGTATTCTTAAAATTTTGGATTTACAATTGTTTTTTTTTTCATGTAACATTGCACAGTGACTTTTTCTCTTTGTTGTCAAAACATTATATTGATTTGTGGTTATATAATTTTTCAGTCATTTGCCTTATATTGGACATTTAAGTTGTCTTTTGTTTTTGATATCCATGAGCAAAACTGGGATATAGGAATCATCATGGAGTTGCCAGGCTAAATGTAACTGAGATATTTATGAGTCTGATACACTGAGCTCTCTCTCATGAAGCCCTAAACAGGGGGTTTCTGAATCATGGTAGTAAAGCAAAGATACAGGATATGGGGGATTTTTTGCAATATTATGATACTGAGAGACAGGGAAGATTCTGCTGTCCCAGCTAAGCCCCAGTTAAGCAGATTATGTGGGTGGGCTAGAGCAAACACTACTAGACATGCTGTAAAAATAATATTCCAACTAGATGAACTGCCACTCATAAGCACCACCACATGCCCTTTGCAACAGCTTGGTTAAAGTTTGTCTTTTCTCGTACATGTGGGAATGATATATGTTAACCAAACAACTATATCTGGGTTATGCCTTTTTACCAGCTATGCATATATTTTATATCTTACTGAACCATGTTATGTTAGAACTCAGGAGAATATAGAAGGAACAAAACAAAACCAAAAAAGCCATGATGTACTGAGCGTCAGCTCTATGCCAGTGAGTCTTATATACAGAAACTCATTATGGAGAAAATTATCATCATTTTGCAATTAGAACAACGATGCCTTACTCACGGTCACGCAGTGAGTATTAGGAGAATGAGAATTGGAAAACAGGTCCAAGAATAAAACCTATGCTTTGCCAAATGCATCTATAAACACAAGAGTCTTCATGAAATCCAATTAAAAGAACACTCTACTTATATGAATATTTGAGATATCTTTACTGAAGCTTTTACAGTTTACTGGAATATGTGAAGGGCTAATTAGTGCAAAGTGAAAGTGCATTCAGTTAAGAAAGTAAGCTTGATCCCATTACAGTGTCAAGTGGGTTAAACTTGAAGTACTCTGATGAGAGGCAAGCTCACTATCTCATTAGTGCTTTGGTATATGCATATGTTTACTTGTGGGGAGCCTAGAGGCGGATCTGGGAGAGGTGGTGCATAATTAGACTCAGATTACCCAAATGGCTGTTTCTGGGACGCCCTTCTTTTTTTTTTTTCTTTTTGCGGTATGTGGGCCTCTCACTGCTGTGGCCTCTCCCGTTGCGGAGCACAGGCTCCGGACGCGCAGGCCCGGCGGCCATGGCTCACGGGCCCAGCCGCTCCGCGGCACATGGGATCCTCCCAGACCGGGGCACGAACCCGTATCCCCTGCATCGGCAGGCGGACTCTCAACCACTGCGCCACCAGGGAGGCCCTGGGACGCCCTTCTTGATGAACTTTTTTCCTCTCTGCTTCTGTAATTTGTATTTTTTTTCATCTGAGCATTCAGGCAAACTAAGCCTACTTTGATATTTTGCCCAAAGAATGGCATGTGAAGTGCAGTGTTTTCACTTCTTTCTAGAACACAGCCTCCTCAAGAAATGCATAAATATTCACTAGGCAAGATAACAAACTAGTATGGATTGCTGCATTCCTTCCTCACTTCCCATGAAAACACCATGCTAGATCCTATTCTGAAGCAAGAAGTTTACATATCCCACACTTTTGTGCAGAATTTAAGAAACATTAAGGATACAAAGAGCAGTTTGCTCTCAGTGTGTATATAGTAGAGAGTTGTCTAGAGGACAGGAGTGCAAGATGTATTCCAACATGACTGAGCAAGAAAACAGTAGCTCCAGATATTACATTAGGATGTTAGGTATTAATACCATGACAGTTATGGAACCCAGCTGGGAAAGAGCTGTTAACTATACGTTTTACCTGTCAGACCCTACAGATCTCTAAACATGAAGAAAATTACCTGAGAAAATATCCTGCACAAGTGACTCTTGAAACATACCAATGCTGGGAAGTTTTCTTGAAGTAGCAATCCTTGGTGAGAGGGGAAAGGAAATGCGAATTGGTTAACCTTTGGGCTGAGCTCCTGTATCATATTAAAAAGGAAGTTATACATATTATAGCAAGATAGAGAATAACTCCAAGGAAATATAAGCAGCTAAGGAAAGTAGAGGTGTATGAAGACCATACAAAGTATAAAATATTACATAAGAATTTATAGTCCAAGGAATACATAGGATTCATATTGACCCAATTATAAAAATTAATAACAAAAGAAGAATCAAATGTATAAAGAGATATACCATGTTCATAGGTGGTTCAACTTAATATAAGGTTTGAATTCATCCAAAATAAATTGTACATTAAATGCAATTCTAATAAAAAAGTGCTAGCATAAATTTTGAGAAAACTTGGATACAGTGATTCTAAATTTTATATGGAAGAAAATACATTCACAAATGGGAAGGCAAAGTTAAGAGTATTTTAGAGGAATTTACAGTGCTGGATATTCTCCATTTACCTCTCCAGATTGATGTTCTTCTTTTTTCCATCTCTTCATGTATTGGGATGCTGAGCTCTATGGAACACATCAACCAGGCTTTCTAGTTACCTGGCTTCTTGAGAAGCACTGACAGACACTTCTGCTATTTTTCTACCTAAGGCTTAATAAAGCATGTCTATTTACAGCTCTTACTAACAAATAGACTTAAGTGAGCCCTCCAAATGGTCCCACATTAGATGTGTATACCTGTATTTTAGTATTTATCTCATCTTGTTATGGTTTTCTCTCTTCTCTGTTACAATATTCCCCTTAAGCATACTGTTATGTTTTATTAATTAGTATGCCAGAACACATTACTTAGTTTATAAATTTTTTAAAAACTGAAATAACAGAAACTGTTTACTTGACTGCAGTACATAGTTTATATTCAGAATCATCATATCCCCACAGAAAGGCTTATAGGTTTAAATCTAAAGTTTATTATTTAAGCATGAAAGGAAAGCTGCAGTTGAGGAGAAAATTGGGTTTTTTTCCTCATGTAATAACCAAACAATGAAATGTAAGAAAGTTCTATTTCAAAAATAAATGAATAATATTCCACTGTATATATGTACCACATCTTCTTTAGCCATTCATCTATCGATGGACACTTAGATAGCTAGTGAGAAGCAGCCGTATAGCACAGGGAGATCAGCTCGGTGCTTTGTGACCACCTAGAGGGGTGGGATAGGGAAGGTGGGAGGGAGGCACAAGAGGGAGGAGATATGGGGATATATGTATATGTATAGCTGATTTACTTTGTTATAAAGCAGAAACAAACACACCATTGTAAAGCAATTATATTCCGATAAAGATGTTAAAAAATAAATAAATACATGAATGAAAACATTACCATCTGTAGTTATTGTTTAACGGAGACAGAATCCAATCTCAAGACAATTTTTGAAATCCCAGAGAAAATAATGCAATTGCCCAGAAAGCAGTCAGCCATTTTTAATACTTTGATATTTAATAAAGATAGCTTTATCTCTGCAAGCACAATTTGATAACCAATATTATATTCTTAGATAAATAAAAAGAGCGCTCTGAACAATGTACTAGGATTTAATTTGAATATAGAACATTTTACACCCTCCCTACAGAAAACTACTGCAGAATTTTTAAAAATTATGTTTTGTTTTCTTTGAATCCACTTGAGTACCCAGATAATATAAAAATGCAAACATGGAAACTATGATATTTATTTTGCAAGGTTTCTTAAGTCAAAGATTATTGACAAGTCACAGGAATATGTTTTTTTTTTTTTTTTGCGGTATGCGCACCTCTCACTGTTGTGGCCTCTCCCGTTGCGGAGCACAGGCTCCAGACACGCAGGCTCAGCGGTCATGACTCATGGGCCCAGCCGCTTCGCGGCATGTGGGATCTTCCTGGACTGGGGCACGAACCTGTGTCCCCTGCATCGGCAGGCGGACTCTCAACCACTGCGCCACCAGGGAAGCCCCGGGAATATGTTTTTTTAAATTAAAAAATTGAAAGTTTGAAATACTTAAAGATTGTTTAAATAGTGTTTCAGATATAAGGTCTGAAATTATAAAAATTCAAAGCACCATAATATATATATATATTTTTAATTTTATTATTATTTATTTTATTTATCTATTTTTGGCTGCGTTGGGTCTTTGTTGCTGTGCGCGGGCTTTCTCTAGTTGAAGTGAGCGGGGGCTACTCTTCGTTGCGGTGCGCTGGCTTCTCACTGCAGTGGCTTCTCTTGTTGCAGAGCACGGGCTGTAGGCGTCAGGCCTCAGGAGTTGTGGCTCGCAGGCTCTGGAGCGCAGGCTCAGTAGTTGTGGCGCACGGGCTTAGTTGCTCCGCGGCATGTGGGATCTTCCCGGACCAGGTCTCGAACCCGTGTCCCTTGCGTTGGCAGGTGGATTCTTAACCACTGTGCCACCAGGGAAGCCCCACCATAATATATTTTGTCTTGATATAAGATAAAAATATTAATGTCATGTATATAAATGGATAATGTCAAGTATATTATTTCTGATTTATTCATTTGAAAAATACTTACTTCTCCAGACATAATCCATTTGCTGATTAAACATCTTGGGAGGTTTTCTTAATATTAAGAATTACCTGAAGAGTGTATTTCAGATGATGAAATCTGACAAAAACCTATTTAATCTGAGGCCATATGGAAAGTATAATAGAAGTAGAAACCAAATGCAGTTAAAGTACAGTTTCATATTTCTGTTAAATTTCTTGATTAAATAACACAGGCTCGACTTGAGGAAAATACCCAATATATAGAAGATTAAATTAAATCATATTTGATGCCTTGTACACTGATAAGTTCCATGTAGGGTCTATTATGAGTAAACATATCTGATTTAAGACAAAGGCAAAGACATATGAAAGCATTAGACTTTTTTTTTTTTCTTGTGGTATGCGGGCCTCTCACTGTTGTGGCCTCTCCCGTTGTGGAGCACAGGCTCCGGACATGCAGGCTTAGCGGCCATGGCTCACGGGCCCAGCCGCTCTATGGCATGTGGGATCTTCCCGGACCAGGGCACGAACCCGTGTCCCCTGCATCGGCAGGTGGACTCTCAACCACTGCGCCACCAGGGAAGCCCTAGACTTGTTTTTAATAGTGTGATATGAGTGGAGATAGCAAAATTCTGATGCTCTTTAATAATATATATCATAATAATATATATCAGAAGAGATGGAAGTGAATCACTCAGTAGGAAAAAAAGGTAAATATAAATTTCTTATTCTTACTTTCTCTGACATTCTTCTGAACGTGCATGAGTTACCATAGGTGGCTCTGAGCATTTAAAAACTGACCACCCATATTTTTCCCTGTCTCCATGAAAATGTTCCACTTGGCATTCACTAACCATGATAATTTTATCTTACAATATATATTCCAACCTTATCTGTACTACTTTCCAAGCAGCCTTGCTTAAATGTCATGTTTTCCTGTACTCTTTTTTTTTTTCCCCCTAATCTGGACTTAACTCCATAGCAAGTCAAGGAAGATCTGTGCACGCTGATCAAAACCCATAGAATATACAACACCAAGAGTGAACACCAGTGTAAACTATGGAGCTTAGGTGGTAATGATGTGTTAATATAGGTTGTAGATGCTCTCACTGTAAACATTTTTGCAATAGATGTCTTTGCTGCAAGCATCTTTGCTGCAAACATTTTCATCACATAACTAATCGGCTGAAAGGCAATTTTGCAATAAAAGATAAAATAACTGGTTGACAGTTGGGTTTGACAGTTTGGTTTCAGTTGGTTGACAGTTTGGCTTTATTTCTCCATTGACACAGTACTCCCATTTTTATGTTACATAAATCTTAGCCCTCATAATGGTCTATACAGTGACAAGTAGATAAGGTGGTCTGAAAATAGTGGATAATAACAATGACATATGTTGACTTGATAGAAAATATGGTGATAAAACTTACTGGAAGTGTCAAATAAGAGTGCGTAAAGCCAGATGGTATACTATACTTTAAAATAACATACCAGTTTACAAATCCTTCAGTGAGCACAGTTATTCCTCTTACCTGTCAAAACCAAAAGTTTACCAAGCTATAGTAAATGTAAAAGAGGAGGCTAGAAATTCACAACAGTCTTCCAGAGTATTAATTATTGATTCTTTAGCTAATTTAGATATAACATCTTGTTCTCTAATGCTGTCTTTACCAAATTTATCATGCAAGTTAGAAGTTGGATGCAAAAGAAGAATCAAGCTCCATCTGTCCCCTACAAAGGAAGTGGTTATGTGATTCCTGATGAGTATACATTGTTAAAAATGGTGCTTTTTTTTTTTTTTTTTTTTTTTTACTATTTGATAGTGGAGAACATGTAAATCGAATTTTGGTATTTGGCACAGAATCTGGTTTAGATGATTTGATGAACTATAAGGACTGGACATGTGATGGAAAATTTAATGGTAGCCCAGATATGTACTACCAGTTATGTATGTTACTTACGTTGATAAGAAATAGCAGCATCCCTCATCTGTTTTAATTCCAGGGAAATCTGAAGAGACTCACAGCAGATTTTTTATATTATAAATAACTTACGTCCAACATTAGATCCTGAATCTTTAATGATCGAATTTGAGAAAGGAAGTATCATTGCTTTTTCTAACATATACCCGACTACAACTATAACTGGCTATTTGTTTTATATGGAAGAGAATATTTACCACAAAATCACTGTTATCAGAGAAAATTTTTTCTATGAAGCAGAAGCCAAATTTAACAAAAAAATTAAATGCATTACAGTGTTAGCATTTCTTCCATTTAGTGACTTTATTGATGATGATGATTTGCCCCCAAAACTTGGTTTCTTTTTTTGAAACACACTACATTGTGTTTGAAGGCACAGAGTCCAACCCACATATCCCATAGTACTTTGGAATGTCCATCAGTGGGCACGTGACAAGATGCCAAGAATAAACAGCAATGTAGAAGGCTTTCACAACACCATACAAAGCTCAGTTACAAATAAGTATCCTAGTAATTGGAAACTGATGCCTCTCTTAATGAAGGAAGACATTTTAGTGAAAAAGAAAAAGCATGATGCCGAATGAGGAGACAAAGCAACAAGCAAAAATAAGGTATAATACTATGAACAAAAAACTTCAAAGAGAAGTGCTTAGGTACAACCCACAAAATAAAGTCAGATACATGTGCAGTATTGCCATGAGTGTACACAAGTTTTAAATGTATTAAAATATTTTGTGTTTTTCAATAAAGTCTTTTAAATTTTGTATATTTCTCATGTTTCATTATGTTCTTTTAATGCCCCTCTTTTATTTTTCATTATTTTATCTTTTATGGCAGAATTGCCTTACGGCCAGTTAGTTATGGTAAAAATGTAAAGTCTTTTAAATTTTATTTTTTTTATGTTTCATTATGTCCTTTTTAATGTTCCTCTTTTATGTTTCATTATTTTATCTTTTATGGCAAAATTGCCTTATGGCCAATTAGTTAAGCAGTGAAAATATTTGAGGCAAAAATGCTTGGGCAAGATGTCTACCACAAAGATGCTTACAGCGAAAGTAAATAGGACAAGGTTAATATAGGTTCATTGATTGTACAGATTGGTACAAATTGATTGGTACAAGTTGGTACTACTTTGGTATAAGATGCTGATAGTGGGGGAGGTGGTATGTGAGGGAGGGTAGGAGTTTATATAGGAACGCTGTGCTTTCTGTTCAATTTTGCTGTGAGCCTAAAGCTGCCCTGAAAAATAAAGTCAATTAATGAAAAATAGACTTTTTTGTTTTTACCAACCATTTAACCATGACTTCTGATTAGATATATCCTATGACATTCTATAGATAGCAACTTTGTGAATATATATATACACAGTAGGTGTGTGTATATATATATAAAATATAGTATGTGAATATATATTCACAGAGTTATATTTTTACCCCTATATATATATATTTACCCAAATATATATATATATATTTTACCTTAATATATATATTTTACCCTAATATACATGCATGTATATATATGTATGTGTGTATATATATACATTTACCATAACACATTAGAATTCCTTCTAGGGAAGGACTTATATTTGTGTAGGAATATTATCTGATAAATCATCAGCCCTGGAAACATAGGGCTGCAGTAGCCAAGACCTGCCAAATGATAGCTAAATTGTTCTGCATTAGAAATACATAAGACATTAGATGAAGGTATGGAAAAGACAAGAAGGTTCAGAGAGAGGAGGAACAAGAAGAGAAAAAGGCTGAGCAGTAAAACAGGAAACTAAATTCCAAGTTGCCAAAGGAGACAAATAATTTTTGGAATGGAAATATATCACATCAATTTCTAAATTGTTTATCTGTGAATCCCCAAGCCTTCTACAAAGCCTTGTAAAAAATAGGATGAGTTCAAAGATTATGCCATTTGGGGCATAATGGGGCAGTATGAGTAAGGTAGTGGGAAAATTACTAAACAGCTAATTCAGAGAAAGTGACAGCTCTGAGCCACAGCGTAGCCATGAGTAATGTACAGAAATTTTGACTTGAAGAGGATATTGGAATTCTGAGTTTGTGAAAAAAGAATTCAAGGAATCTTATCCAGACCTGAAAGGCAGAGATATCCTTGTTGACACTGGGGTTACATATCATCTGAGGGACAGGGGTCAGTGTGCTCATATGTGGGAAAATTCTAGGCCTTATTTCTAAATCAGCCACTTGGTAGATTAAGTCACATCTTTGCTTAGTGCAAAGTCTTATGCCAGGTACATGGAGACGTCTGATAAATAGTAAACTATTGATAAATTATATATCTAAAATATATTTGGATGTTATTCCATGCATTTTATCATGGAAATTCAAGATAGCTGGGTTTTGTTAAAGCTACAGGTTATTCTTAAGGTATCACACCAAAAATTGAAAACCAGTACCTGAAATGCACATCACCACAGTAATTCTAACTCATTTGGGTGTTGTCATAAAATTTTAAAAGTTAATCACTCACTTTGGAGATACTACATTGGGATACTGTTATATTAAAAAAAAAGTTATAGGTAACATAAGAAAATGAAACATATAGTTGACAGTGAATGAGGTGGGTAGTACTTTGAAATAAAAAAGTTCTTGGGGAGAGCCACTTGTTTATGCTCTTTATATTCCAAATGAGATTCAAAGATAATGTCAGATATGGAAATGGTTTGTGTTTGAGTGGCTTTGTGTGTGTACATATTCATGTGTTTGTGTGTACGTATTCATGTGTTTGTGTGTACTGGGTGGTGTTCTCCTTGAATCTACATGGTTGTTGATTCCAGTATTGTGTCATTCTAGTAATCCCTGCAGTTGCACTATGTTTTATTCATATTGGCTGAAACAGTGCTTGTGTAAATGTATAGAGTTTGCTCTGCTTACTCAGTATTCTGTTAGGTGGGCTCCTCACTTAGTTTTAACTCTCTAGGTACCAAAGTTAGAAATTGATAATCAAGTAGTGTTGACCCAATCTAGACATCGACAAGGTAGATCTCATAGGAAGACAGGTGCTCAGATTATATTTGGTAGTGGGGATAAATTGTAATGGTGCACAGAAAAAGGGGGTTTTGTGTGATGTCATTTTCCCAGTCATCCATTTACTTTGGGAACAGTACTAAGACTAAAGTGAGCAGCAGACCTCATAGATAGACAGCTCAATAGCTCAGTACCACTCCCAACACTAGACTTAAGTGACCTATACTTCTATGCATCCACTTGAGATAACACTTTTTTCAACAGAGAGAATTTTACTTGCCTGATTTAACACCTTCCAATAGGAGAAGATCTTGGACCATTGCAAGCCAAAATTCCTCAGGTCAAACACATTTTTCCTAATCCAATGAGATATGTCTAGGAGATAAGAAGTGATTGATTGGAAATGGATAGGCATGTCAAAACACAAACAACATTGCCACCAGCCCCAGAGAGACTCCTCAGAGTCAAATCTTTAGAAATTAATTGTGAAAAGGTTAGGCACTTAGAATTTTATGGATTCCTCTTCAGGGTAAAGTGTTGACATATGTGATCAATTTCTTAACTAAGACATTATGAAAACAATATATAAATCACTGCATCCACACCATGGAATGAGACATATTATAACGTACATTTAATCTAGTATAATTACACATAATAAAAATAGATTTACATTTCATCAAGTAGCTGGGTAAATACTTTTCAATGAACTGCATCACATTCTAGTCTGGTCTATATTCCTTTTTGATTTCTTTGATTCATCAGTGAACACCTCCTTCTCAATTGCATGCCCTATAGTTCCATACAATTCCTCATTAGTCCATCTGAGATATTTCCTCACATCATAATCCTTATTCTTAGTTCGGTCTTAAAAATTCTCAAATTCATAGTTTAGTATTCTTTTCTGCTTTTTTTTTAATCAGTTGTAATTTTGAGGAAAGTGATTTCTTTCAAGAGGGAAGAAATCCCTATCCCTGATTACTTTTCAACTCGGAAGTGACTTTTCTGTCTCTCTACGAGGTTGGCCACTTTGTATGTAATCCTTATGTCTATGTGATACGAATATGAACTATTTTAGTCTTTTGTATTCTGTCACCATTGGGAGTTAATTTTTCTCCTCTAACTTTGGCAAGAATAGTAAGTTTCTGAGACATGAGTGGAAAACAGATACCATTCCTGGGTAGCAATGTATATAATCTTATAATTCCATTTTCTAATGGATAGAAAAGCTCAGAGGCTAAGGTTTTAACAAGAAAATCCATTAATTCTTATTGGCCACCGTAACTATTTTCTACATTCAGAGGATGGGCCAAACGTGTGAATAGGTATAACTATAGTCACAAACTTCCATATGCGAAATCACAAATGTCATTGTTTCTTCCTTGAACTCTCTGGGATTTCTGGCCCTGAGTTACAGTTTACCAAATGAGAGAGAAATGTATCTAATCCATCTGAAGTAAACTTTGGATTCTTTTTCCTCCATTCTCTTCAATGGAGAGCAATTCAGATCCACATCTCCTTCACATTAAAGTTAAAACTGTGCCTAAAATCTTCCCTCATCCCACTACTGTCTGTGTTGATTCTAAGTTCAAGGGAAGGTGGAAGGTAGGATAGTCTTGATTATGGTTTGATTTAAGTTTGCATCCATCCATTGCTATTAGCCTTGTCTAGTATGCCCTCTTGGTCCAAACAACATATAGAGATTCCTCTGAACCTAGAGAACCTCCTTCTCTTGTCTAAACTTCCTTTGATTGCTCTGCAAAACTATCATCTTCCCTTTTATCCCAGAGAGAGAGTTTCACAATTCACCTCCATTTACCTTGACTTTTTCCCTCTTCTCTCTAAGCTGACTTCCACACCCCAAAAGGACCGTACTTAAATTTTGAAATCCCATTCCAGATTGCCTAGAAGCTATGGGAATAGAGGATGTACCTCAGCCAAATCATGGAAAAGTAAGGCATGGCCTCCAGCCCTCCTGACCATTCTCCTCCCATGCACTGGACCAGTTTTTGAGACTGACACCTTCTAACTCTCCAGGCTGTAAGAGTGGTCCAGACTTAAAAGAGGTTTTGCATGGTGTCATTTCCTTGGAGTGTATTGAGAGGATGCTTGAGCAGAGTCCATATATCTGGATTTCTCTTTAGTCTCTCATTTTCCCAAAAATGGCAGAATGAAGAATCCCATTCTCCTTCACTGATTGAGCTTTGTGGAAAAGGAGAAGCCCTTGTGGTTATACTCCTTGGGTGTAGGCAAGCCAATTAAAATAAATTATATATGGTGTTTCTCACCAAACTCTTCAACCTGCCAAGAAACTGCTAAACTACCATTTTCTTTCACTGGTAACACATCACAAGTGCAAGAATTAGTGAATGAAGGGACCATGCAAGGAGCAGAAAATGACATCATCGAAGGGCATCATGGAGAGAGACAGATCCAATGGTACAGAATGTTTCAATGGAAAGTGAAAATTTAGCCTTGCAAATTTAGGAATCTTGTTGGCAAAACTCATTGACATACCATAAAGAGTACTTCCACTTTTAAGTTACTCACTGTCTTAGACATTAGCAACTAGAACTCCTGCTCTGTTCAAACTGAATTTTAGACGTGTTCTTTCCATATACCTTAAATGTCTTCCTCTGTTGATTATTTGACTTGAAGGAAAGTGCACAGTTGACTGAACCACTGCAAGAAGAGTATGGGTAATAGAATTGGCATGTAGCTACACTGGAGAAAAGAATTGAGAATCTTTCCAGCATTATATAGGGCTTGTGGCTTCTTCTGCATTAATCATTAAATATCCGATGCTCCTTTAGGGGGAAGCTTCTTTGGATAGTTCCCATTTGATCTTCCAAATCTATTTTTGCCCTTCTTCATCAGTTTTGTGCCCCAAGAAGCTAAACTACATGCACTGCTTCATGGTCACCCTTACCTTCTGGCTTCATGTTGGGGTTGGGCAATTCAAGACACAAGGAGGAGATAAGGAGGAGGGAGGAAAGGGACTTCCCTGGTGGCGCAGTGGATAAGACTCCACGCTCCCAATGCAGGGGGCCTGGGTTCGATCCCTGGTCAGGGAACTAGATACTGCATGCATGCTGCAACTGAGAGTTCGCATGCCACAACTAAGGAGCCAGCAAGCTGCAACTAAGGAACCTGCCTCAACTAAGGAGCCCACATGCCACAGCTAAGGAGCCAGCAAGCCACAAGTAAGGAGCCCACCTGCTGCAACTAAGACCCAGCACAACTAACTAACTGACTAAATACTAAAAAAAAAAAAAAAAAAAAAAAAGAGGAAGGGAGGAAAATGGTGTCAGGATATTGGCTTTCTTTATTCGTGCACTAATCAGTCACTTTGGCTTGTCAGTATCCCTTTGTCAAAGACTAATGCTCCTAGTAGATGGTCCTCTACACAACCTAGTCTCTTCTGCTTCCATTAAATGTTCTCTTCCCTTAACATTCAGTCTAGAATCATCCTCCTTCTTTTTGCTAGTCCTGGGATACTGTTCTGTCCTTCTTTGTTTTTCTGAAGCCTACCTACATATTTGTAAACACCACCTTTTTAAAACCACCTTAATGTCATTGCATGTGCCACCTGTTTTCTTCTGGGACCCTTATCGATATTGGGGGTCTCCCTGTTACATAGTATATATCTCCTTCTCCTGGACAGTGCAGACAGCAATAAACAGGAATCACAATGTAATGGAAATGTATTGCACCTTTATTCAATATTCAAATGTTGGTCTTTGTGAGTCAGTAGGGCAACATGCTTTTAGAAACTGGTTACATTTTACTTAAGTGTCAGATACTTGTTTTCCACATAACTTCGGTTGACTTGATTTGGAACTACAAGGGATTTCATGTTTCCTACTCTAAAATCTTTGAATGAAAACAAAAGGAAAGAAGTTGACATGCAAAGCCAGTTCCTGAAATTGTAAGTCAGAGATGAAGCAATTAAAATTGACATCAGCATCACCAAATGCCTAACTCTTTCCTCAAAAACTCTTTCAAAAGAAAAGATGTGTCTGTGTTCTGACATAAATAACAAGAATATGTTTTCAACAAACAAAAGAAAATTCATATTTCCAACGGAGTTGATTCCTGTTTAAGGTAAATGCTTAATTAGATTATACATATTCTTCTAAGTGTACTACCATTTTGCTTAGCATTAATTTTGAAATTCTAATTTGGGAATTGTTTTGAGAGAAAGTTTAAAAATAATGGAAGTCAAGCACACTGGCAAATTGATATCCCCATGTCTGCCTCTCTTGTTGTTTGTTTTTACCGTTTTCTTTTTGACATGTAGATGTGGATGTCTATTGGTCAGGTCTCAGTGGTATGTATAAAACTAAATTCTTGGTCTCCTAATACTACCTGTTCTTCCCATAGACTATTTGGTTATTGGCAAATACTGTCTTCTAGTTGCTTAGGCCAGATGCCAAGGAGTCATTCTGGACTTCATGCTTTCTGTCACATCACATCTAATTCATTTAATTATGATGCCTCTGCTCTCAAGTATACCTGTAATCAGTGGCCAGAGGAGAACTTTTAAAACACAAGTCAGAACTTGTCATTCTGTACTCAAAGACCTCCGTTAATTTCCTGACTCATTCAGAGTAAAAGCTAAATTCCTTAAATAGCTTGTAAAGTCTTCCAAAACTTATCATCCACTCATTTCCTATGTGACATACAAATACTCCTTTTTTTCTCTTTGTTCCAGCTTGACTGATCACCTTTTACGTGTCTGCATATGTATGTATGCATGTTTGTGTCTGTGTATAGAGATACAGCACACCTCGTTTTTTTTTTTTTTTCTTTTTGTGGTATGTGGGCCTCTCACTGTTGTGGCCTCTCCCGTTGCGGAGCACAGGCTCCGGACGCGCAGGCCCAGCGGCCATGGCTCACGGGCCCAGCCGCTCCGCGGCATATGGGATCCTCCCAGACCGGGGCACGAACCCGTATCCCCTGCATCGGCAGGCGGACTCTTAACCACTGCGCCACCAGGGAGGCCCGCACACCTCGTTTTATAGTGCTTTGCTTTATTGTGCTTTGTAGACATTGCGTGTTTTACATATTGAAGGCTTGGGTCAATCCTATGTAAAGCAAGTCTATCAGTGCCATTTTTCCAATAGCATTTGCTCATTTCGTGTCTCTGTGCCACATTTTGGTAATTCTCATGATATTTCAAACTTTTTGATTATTATCATACTTGTTATGATCTGTAATCAGTGATCTTTGGTGTTACTGTGAGCTGAAGGCTCAGATGATGGTTAGCATTTTTTTAGCAATACAGTATTTTTAAATTAAGATACGTACATTGTTACTTTTTAAGACAGTGCTATTGCAGATTTAGTAGACTACAGTATGGTGTAAACGTAACTTTTATTTGCACTGGGGAAACAAATTTTTGTGACTTGCTTTATTGTGGTGGTCTGGAACTGAACCCACGATATCTCTTAAGTAGGCCTGTGTTTATTTTATACTTGTTCCCTTCTGTATGTCTGTATGCATGTATTTATGTAGGTATGTCATGTATGTGTATGTTCATTAACACCAGGCCTGCTTCTTCCTCAAGGCCTTTTGATTTCAGTCCCCCTTTTCTAGAATGCTCTCTAATTCAGACTCTTATGAAAATAACAACTTCTCAGAATGTCTTTCCTATTTAAAATTTAAAAACCTACACCCTTTTCATCCCCCTTTTCTGCTTTATTTTTCTATCGCTACCATACAAAGTATTTTAGTTCACTCTGTTGTTGCTGTTATTTAATGTTTGCCCCACCATAACAGATTTTGAGTTTCATGAGGATAAGAAACTTTTATCTATTTAAATTTTTAGCTTTCCAGTCCTGCAGCCTCACTGCCTAGAAAAGTGCCTTTCACATTGTAGGCATCCAGTAAACGTATTCAATACATAGGTGAATAAATGGCTTGATATTTTCACCTATGACATCATCCAGCATGAAAACATGTTTCTCTCGTTGTGTGTATGTTGGCCTGGGAGCATTTATAGGCATCTCCTTATATTGCTGGATTGATATTGATAGTGAAAGACTGTTGCTTCTTGGTGTTTAGAGATTTCAAAAGTAAAGTTTTGGGATGTATTTTGACTCCATGACTCCAAATCTCGTTATTTTAATTAGAAACTAAAGCTATTTGATGCTATCTGGCATTTGTGCTGGTCTCAAGAGAGCAAAGGTCCTTTCAATCCCATTGTGCTTGCACTTCTACACTCTGCACAGGAAGCTCTTACTAAGAAACGTTCATAATTAGTCTCAGAATAAATACGTCCTCAGAGAGACCTTTCCAGAGACACCTTAACCCTCCCTCCATTCCAGGTGCTTGTACTACTCTGTTTTATTATCTGCATATCACTTTCACCTCTCTGAAATTAAATACTTGATTCACTTGTTTTATACATTTATTTTCTGTATCTCTTCCCTAAATAAAACTTTCTGTGACTGCAGGGACATGACTGGGATGTTTAATCCAGTATTCTAATGCCTTCCAGCCCTCATAAAACATAAATGATGCTCACTGATGTTTACTTAATGAATGAATGGATAGATCTTTTATTGTTTTCCACACAATGGAAGTTACAGATGAAATCTACTTTTAACAGTCCATATCTTGTAACTTTTAGAAAATTATGTTTAAAAATAGAAAAATGAGAGAAAGGAAAGAACCTACTATACACCTATTAGAATAGCAAAAATCCAGAACACTTACTACATCAAATTCTGGTGAGAATGTAGAGCAGCAGGAATTTTCATTCATTGCTGATGGGAATGCAAAATGGTACAGTCACTCTGGAAGACACCTGGGCAATTTCTTACAAAACTAAAATACTCTTACCTTTTGATCCAGCAATGATGGGCTGTGGTATTTACCCGAATTAGTAAGTGTTTTCCAGAGAAGCAGAATGAATAGGGTGCACAAATAGACACACAAAGGAGTCCCAAGAAAGCCAGTGTTGTAATTCAGTCCAAGTCCAGAGGGCTCAGAACCAGGGGAGCTGATGATGTGAATCTCAGACCCAGGGTAAGAGAAGATAAGATGTCACAACTCAGGCAAGAAAATAAGGGACAGATTCCTCCTTCCTCCATCTTTTGTTGTATTCAGACCCTCAGTGGATTGGAAGATGCCCAGCCACATTGGAACACGCAATCTACTTTGCTGAGTCCACTATTCAGTTACTAATCTCATCTAGAAACCCTCACGGACATAGTCAGAAAAGAAATGTTTGTTCTCGGCACCCTGTGTCTCACTCAACTTGACACATGCGATTAACCATCACATTACCTAAAGGAGTGGAAAACTCATGTCCATATAAAACCTGCACATGGATGTTTATAGCACCTTTATTCATAATTGCCAAAACATGGAAGCAACGAACATGTCCTTCAGTAGGTGAGTGGATAGATAAACTAGTACATCCAGAAAATGAAATATTATTCAGCACTATAAAGAGCTATCAAGCCATGAAAAGACATGGAAAACAGTTAAGTGTATATTACTCAGAGAAAGAAGCCAGTCTGAAAAGGCTACATACTGTGATTCCAACTATAAGATATTTTGGAAAAGGCAAAAGTGTGGAGATAAATAAAAAGATCAATAGTTGGCAGGGGTTGAGGGAGAAGAATGGATGAATATGTGGAGCACAGAGAACTTGGGGGGCAGTGATACCACCATGTGTGATTCTGTATTGGTGGATATGTACATACATTATAAATGTATCCAAACGCACAGAATATGTGAACTATGGTCTTTGGGTGATAATGATGTGTCAGTGTAGGTTCATCTTTGTAACAAATGAACCACTCTGGTGGGAAATGTTGATGATAGGTGAGGTTATGCATGTGTGGTGGCAGCAGGTAGATGAGAAACCTCTGTACCTTCTCCTCAGTTTTGCTATGAACCTAAAACTGCTCTAAAAATAAAATCTATTAAAAAATGAAAGAAGGGCTTCCCTGGTGGCACAGTGGATAAGAATCCGCCTGCCGGTGCAGGGGACACGGGTTTGAGCCCTGGGCTGGGAGGATCCCACATGCTACAGGGCAACTGGGCCTGTGCGCCACAACTACTGAATCTGTACTCTAGAGCCCACGAGGCACAACTACTGAAGCCCATGCGCCTAGAGCCCATGCTCTGCAACAAGAAAAGCCACCGCAATGAGAAGCCTGCAGCGAAGAGTAGCCCCCGCTTGCCACAAGTAGAGAAAGCCCACGCACAGCAATGAACACCAAATGCAGCCAAAAATAAATAAATAAATAAATAAATAAATATTTAAAAAAGTACTTTATACTGGGCAATAAAACTATACTTTAATACTTTTTTATACTTTAAAAAAGTATAAAAAAATACTATACTAGTTATGTATAGTTATGTACTAGTTAATACAGCCCCATGGTGGCTGTATTAATTTACATTCGCACCAGTAGTGCAAGAGTGTTCCCTTTTCTCCACACCCTCTCCAGCATTTGTTGTTTGTAGATTTTCTGATGATGCCCATTCTAACTGGTGTGAGGTGATACCTCATTGTAGTTTTGATTTGCATTTCTGTAATAATTAGTGATATTGAGCAGCTTTTCATGTGTTTCTTGGCCATGTGTCCGTCTTCTTTGGAGAAATGTCTGTTTAGGTTTTCTGCCCATTTTTTGATTGGGTTTTTTGTTTTTTGTTTTTTGTTTTTTGCTGTACGTGGGCCTCTCACTGTTGTGGCCTCTCCCGTTGCGGAGCACAGGCTCCAGATGTGCAGGCTCAGTGGCCATGGCTCACGGGCCCAGCTGCTCCATGGCATGTGGGATCTTCCCGGACTGGGGCACGAACCCGTGTCCCCTGCATCGGCAGGTGGACTCTCAACCACTGTGCCACCAGGGAAGCCCTGGGTTGTTTGTTTTTTTGATACTTAGCTGCATGAGCTGTTTATATATTTTGGAGATTAATCCTTTGTCCATTGATTCGTTTGCAAATATTTTCTCCCATTCTGAGGGTTGTCTTTTCATCTTGTTTATGGTTTCCTTTGCTGTGCAAAAGCTTTTAAGTTTCATTAGGTACCATTTGTCTGTTTTTCTTTTTCTTTCCATTACTCTAGGAAGTGGATCAAAAAGGATCTTGCTGTGGTTTATGTCAAAGAGTGTTCTTCCTATGTTTTCCTCTAAGAGTTTTATACTGTCCAGTCTTATATTTAGGTCTCTAATCCATTTTGAGTTTATTTTTGTGTATGGTGTTAGGGAGTGTTCTAATTTCATTCTTTTACATGTAGCTGTCCAGTTTTCCCAGCACCACTTATTGAAGGGACTGTCTTTCTGCATGGTATATCCTTGCCTCCTTTGTCATAGATTAGTTGACATAGGTGTATGGGTTTATCTCTGGGCTTTCTATTCTGTTCCATTGATCTGTATTTCTGTTTTTGTGCCAGTACCATATTGTCTTGATTACTGTAGCTTTGTAGTATAGTCTGAAGTCAGGGAGTCTGATTCCTCCAGCTCCATTTTTTTCCCTCAAGACTGCTTTGGCTATTCGGGGTCTTTTGTGTCTCCATACAAATTTTAAGATTTTTTTGTTCTAGTTCTGTAAAAAATGCCATTGGTAATTTGGTTGGAATTGCATTGAATCTGTAGATTGCTTTGGGTAGTATAATCATTTTCACAGTATTGATTCTACCTATCCAAGGACATGGTATGTCTCTCCATCTGTTTGTATCATCTTTAATTTCTTTCAGCAGTGTCTTCTCATTTTCTGCATACAGGTTTTTTGTCTCCCTAGGTAGGTTTATTCCTAGGTATTTTATTCTTTTTGTTGCAGTGGTAAATGGGAGTGTTTCCTTAATTTCTCTTTCAGAATTTTCATCATTAGTATATAGGAATGCAAGAGATTTCTGTGCATTAATTTTGTATCCTGAAACTTTACCTAATTCACTGATTAGCTCTAGTAGTTTTCTGGTGGCATCTTTAGGATTCTCTATGTATAGTATCATGTCATCTGGAAACAGTGACAGTTTTACTTCTTCTTTTCCAATTTGGATTCCTTTTATTTCTTTTTCTTCTCTGATTGCCGTGGCTAAGACTTCCAAAGCTATGTTGAATAATAATGGTGAGAGTGGACATCCTTGTCTTGTTCCTGATCTTAGAGGAAATGCTTTCAGTTTGTCATCATTGAGAATGATGTTTGCTGTGGGTTTGTTGTATATGGCCTCTCTTATGTTGAGGTAGGTTCCCTCTATGCCCACTTTCTGGATAGTTTTTATCATAAATGGGTGTTGAATTTTGTTGAAAGCTATTTCTGCATCTATTGAGATGATCATATGGTTTTTCTTCTTTAATTTGTTAATATGGTGTATTACATTGATTGTTTTGCCTATATTGAAGAATCCTTACATCCCTGGGATAAATCCCACTTGATCATGGTGTATGATCCTTTTAATGTGTTGTTGGATTCTGTTTCCTAGTATTTTGTTGAGGATTTTTTCATCTATATTTATCAGTGATATTAGTCTGTAATTTTCTTTCTTTGTCATATCTTTGTCTGGTTTTGGTATCAGGGTGATGGTGGCCTCATAGAATGAGTTTGGGAGTATTCCTCCCTCTGAAATTTTTTGGAAGAGTTTGAAAAGGATGGGTGTTAGCTCTTCTCTAAATGTTTGATAGAATTCACCTGTAAAGCCATCTGGTCCTGGACTTTTGTCTGTTGGAAGATTTTTAATCACAGTTTTGATTTCATTACTTGTGATTGGTGTTTTCATTTTCTATTTCTTTCTGGTTCAGTCTTGGAAGGTTATACCTTTCTAAGAATTTGTCCATTTCTTCCAGGTTGTGCATTTATTGGCATAGAGTTGCTTGCAGTAGTCTCTTAGGATGCTTTGTATTTCTGCAGTGTCTGTTGTAACTTCTCCTTTTTCATTTCTAATTTTATTGATTTGAGTCCTCTCCCTCTTTTTCTTGATGAGGCTGGCTAATGGTTTATCGATTTTGTTTATCATCTCAAAGAACCAGCTTTTAGTTTTATTGATCTTTGCTATTGTTTTCTTTGTTTCTGTTTTATTTATTTCTGCTCTGATCTTTATGATTTCTTTCCTTCTACTAACTTTGGGTTTTGTTTGTTCTTTCTCTAGTTCCTTTAGATGTAAGGTTAGATTGTTTATTTGAGATTTATCTTGTTTCTTGAGGTTGAATTGTATTGCTATAAACTTCTCTCTTAGAAGTGCTTTTGCTGCATCCCATAGGTTTTGGATTGTCGTGTTTTCATTGTCATTTGTCTCTAGGTATTTTTTGATTTCCTCTTTGATTTTCTTCAGTGATCTCTTGGTTATTTACTAACGTATTGTTTACCCTCCATGTGTTTGTGTTTTTTACGGTTTTTTCCCTGTAATTGATTTCTAATCTCATAGTGCTGTGGTCAGAAAAGATGCTTGATATGATTTCAATTTTCTTAAATTTATTGGGGCTTGATTTGTGACCGAAGATGTGATCTATCCTGGAGAATGTTCCATGTGCATTTGAGAAGAAAGTGTTATCTGGTGTTTTTGGATGGAATATCCTGTAAATATCAGTTAAATCTATTTGGTCTATTGTGTAATTTAAAGCTGTGTTTCCTTATTAATTTTCTGTTTGGCTGATCTCTCCATTGGTGTAAGTGAGGTGTTAACATCCCCCACTATTATTGTGTTACTGTCGATTTCCTCTTTTATAGCTGTTAGCAGTTGCCTTATGTATTGAGGTACTCCTATGTTGGGTGCATACATATTTCCAATTGTTATATCTTCTTCTTGGGTTGATCCCTTGATCATTATGTAGTGTCCTTCCTTGTCTCTTGTAACATTCTTTATTTTAAAGTCTACTTTATCTGCTATGAGTATTGCTACTCCAGCTTTCTTTTGATTTCCATTTGCATGGCATATCTGTTTCCTTTCCCCTCACTTTCAGTTTGTATGTGTCCCTAGGTCTGGAGTGGGTCTCTTGTAGGCAACATATAGATGGGTCTTGTTTTTGTATCCATTCGGCGATACTCTGTCTTTTGTTTCGAGCATTTAATCCATTCACATTTAAGGTAATTATCAATATGTATGTTCCTATTACCATTTTCTTAATTGTTATGGGTTTGTTTCTGTAGGTCCTTTTCTTGTCTTGTGTTTCCCACTTAAAGAAGTTCCTTCAGCATTTTGTTGTAGAGCTGGTTTGGTGGTGCTGAATTCTCCTAGCTTTTGCTTGTCTGTAAAGCTTTTGATTTCTCCATCAAATGAATGAGATCCTTGCCGGGTAGAATAATGTTAGCTGTAGGTTCTTGCCCTTCATCACTTTAAGTATATCATGCCACTCCCTTCTGGCTTGTAGAGTTTCTGCTGAGAAATCAGCTGTTAACCTTATGGGAGTTCCTTGTATGTTATTTGTCATTTTTCCCTTGTTGCTTTCAATAATTTTTTTGTCTTTAATTTTTGTCATTTTGATTACTGTGTATCTCAGCATGTTTCTCCTTGGGTTTATCCTGCCTGGGACTCTCTGCGCTTCCTGGACTTGGGTGGCTATTTTCTTTCCCATGTTAGGGAAGTTTTCAACTATAATCTCTTCAGATATTTTCTCGGGTCCTTTCTCTCTCTCTTCTCCTTCTGGGATTCCAGTAATGCAAATGTTGTTGCATTTAATGTTATCCCAGAGGTCTCTTAGGCTGTCTTCATTTCTTTTTATTCTGTTTTCTTTATTCTGTTCCGAGGCAGTGAATTCCACCATTCTGTTTTCCAGGTCGCTTCTGCCTCAGTTATTCTGCTGTTGGTTCTTTCTAGTGTATTTTTCATTTCAGTTATTGTATTGTTCATCTCTATTTGTTCTTTAATTCTTCTAGTTGTTTGTTCTTTAATTCTTCTAGGTCTTTGTTAAACATTTCTTTCATCTTCTCGATCAGTGCCTCCATTCTTTTTCCGATGTCCTGGATCATCTTCACTATCATTATTCTGAATTCTTTTTCTGGAAGGTTGCCTATCTCCACTTAATTTAGTTGTTTTTCTGGTGTTGTATCTTGTTTCTTCATCTGGTACATAGCCCTCTGCCTTTTCATCTTGTCTGTCTTTCTGTGAATGTGGTTTTTGTTCCATTGGCTGCTGGGTTGTAGTTCTTCTTACTTCCGCTCTTTGCCCTCTGGTGGATGAGGCTATCTAAGATGCTTATGCAAGTTTCCTGATGGGAGGGACAGGTGGTGGGTAGAGCTGGGTGTTGCTCTGGTGGGCAGAGCTAAGTAAAACTTTAATCTGCTTCTCTGCTCATGGGTGTGGCTGGGTTCCCTCCCTGTTGGTTGTTTGGCCTGAGGCAACCCAACGCTGGAGCCTACCCGCCTCTTTGGTGGGGCTAATGGTGGACTCTGGGAGGGCTCATGCCAAGGAGCACTTCCCAGAACTTGTGCTGCCAGTGTACTTTTCCTCATGGTGCGCCACAGACACCCGCCACCTCTGCAGGAGACCCTCCAACACTAGCAAGTAGGTCTGGTTCAGTCTTGTATGGGGTCATGGCTCCTTCCCCTGGGTCCCGATGCACACACTACTTTGTGTGTGCCCTCCAAGAGTGGAGTGTCTGTTTCCCCCAGTCCTGTTCAAGTCCTGAAATCAAATCCCACTAGCCTTCAAACTCTGACTCTCCAGGAATTCCTCCTCCCATTGCCAGACCTCCAGGTTGGGAAGCCTGACGTGGAGCTCAGAACCTTCACTCCATTCTCTAGTTTGTGAGTCACCCACCCAGCAGTTATGGGATTTTATTTTATTTTGATTGTGCCCCTCCTACTGTCTCATTGTGGTTTCTCCTTTGTCTTTGGATGTGGGGTATCTTTTTTGGTGCGTTCCAGTGTCTTCTTGTCGATGATCGTTCATCAGTTAGTTGTTATTCCGGTGCTCTCATGAGGGGGAGTGAGCGCATGTCCTTCTACTCCGCCATCCTTAACCATGACTCCAGTTATGTTTTTTAAGATCCTAAGTTAATATAAACCCTTTTCAAAACAAGTTATCTAAAACAGGTTAATAAATATATATAATTCAAATTAAATTACTTATTTCATGCCATTTTCATTATAATTCATGCTCACTGTGGAAAACATTTGACCAACAGTGTAATATAAAATCAAGTAAAATTACCTGTAGCCCCCAAAACAGTAAACAACCACTGTTAATATTTTTAACAACCACTGTATTTAACAAAATAAAGCCACTTATATTTTTTCTGAACCTGTTCATAAACTTGTTATTTATTTGTGCCTTTTATAATTGCACATATTCTTGAGTATTTTTCCTCCTTAAATTATATATATATGTATAACAAGTACAATGAACATGTAATTGACCTGTAAAAATGAAAGGAAGAACCTAAAGTAATTAGCAATTTTTAACCTACCTGCAAAAGGCTATACTGGGACTGCCTTGAATAAATCAAATATATGATCAATCTAATATAATATTTTTTCATAATGTTAGATAATTATACCACTGCTATTGTCAATAGCTACATAGAATTTTGCACTGATAGTTAATGGTTTACTTCAACATGCATATATATTTAGATATTTATTGTATTTCACATATTTTTAACAGAAATTTTTATTACTTAAAATGCTATCTGTTTTTAATGTTCATTTCTTAAAATAGATTCCCAGGAGTATAAATACTATATCAAAGTTTAAAATGTATTTGGAGTACTTAATGAATTTGGGCAAACACATTACAAAAGATATATTGTTGCTATTTTTAGTTTTTTATTTTAACATATTTCAACTTTAGTATTTATAATATGGCATTAAGTAGCAGGTATAACCCAAAATAGTTGGCTCCTCCAGTGTATCTTTGATAGAAATTTATGCTTATTTTTACAATTGTCTTTTTTTATTAAAAAAATCATCTAACTGGTACATATTCAAAAGTAAATTTGTTAATGGTCAATTTTGACATAAAAATTTTACTTGATTATTATCTAAAATATACATATTTTCTGGCCAAGCTAAGTCAAATGAAATGTGAATTAAATTAGTGTTTGAACAAGCTTGAAAAATCTTATCCAAGGATAATTAATGAACTAATAAATTAAGAGTATCCAACTCCTTTAGGCTTCCTTATTCTGACTTATTGCATGTAGTATCTTCACTTTTGGTGAGCTTTTCATAGGAATTGCACAGTTATTTTAGAAGAAGATGAAGACCATATTAAAAGTATTGACACATTTTCACTCTGAGTGGTTGAAGCATAACATATTGTCCTATGAACTAAGAGAAGTTATAAAGATTATGAAATGCAGGCTACAGTCCATGACTCTAAATAGCTTAGAAACTTTTTTACACTTTTTTATTCCAGCTGATTACTCATACATTATAAAGCTGAAAATGTATGTCCAAAAAGGATCCAAAATTTAATGCTAATAGACCTACCTGAGCTAACAGTTAGTTTTGTGCTGCTGGAAAGTTTGAGTTATACTGTTTGCTAGAGCTGGTATTCATCTAAACTCTTATCACCACTTTGGCAGTTATACTTACACTGTCTGTATAAGTAAAATATATCTCCCCAGTGGAGAAGGAAACTAGAATTAATTAGGCCACATTGAATTCCTTTCACCAAACTGGGCATGTTCTTGTGATAATTGGTCAATTTTTTTAGAAAGTGGCATCAACTTAAAAACATGGTATATTAAATTAAAAAAATAATATTGCATTCATACTTTCTTTTTGATTGTCATGCTGTCTATATGTTCATATAAGATCTCACATCTAAAGTGAAGTTTGCTGGGGACTTCCCTGGTGGTCCAGTGGTTAAGACTTTGCCTTCCAGTGCAGTAGGTGCAGGTTCAATCCCTTGTCAGGGTTAAGACTTTGCCTTCCAATGCAGTGGGTGCGGGTTCAATCCCTGGTTAGGGAGCTGAGATCCCACATGCCTCACGGTGGAAAAACCAAAACATAAAAGAGAAGCAGTATTGTAACAAATTCAATAAAGACTTTAAAAAATGGTCCACATCAATCAATCAGTCAGTCAATAAATAAAGTGGTTTGCTAAAAGAATAATAATAAATGATAAAATTAACAAATGCTGTGTAGATTTAGTAAAATATTTTTTAATTGAGGAAGTGAAGAGTCACATCCATTGCTTTATAATCTTTGTGTGTTTTGTGTTTCACTATTCAGTTTCTTTAGTGTAAGAACATAGAACTTTTGAGCCTCCAGTACCCCTGAGCTGCTGGGCTGTTGAATGCAACAGTGTGAGGCAAGAGATCCAGTATAAGATAAACTTCATATTACTTTTGAAGCACATTTTCAGGGTAGGGAATATTAAGTATCTGCTTTTCAAGTTGCATATAATGTGCCATTTTAAAAGATGGATATCTTTGGAGCAGAGATATGTGGTAGTGTAACTGATTTAGGGCAGGTGTGTACAGAGAAAATGCTGGCTATTTCTAAAATTGTTTTTTAAAGAAACAAGGTAGTCATGGATTTGTATATAAGAAAAGATTAGGATGGACTCCCTGAATATCCAGTTGAACTGTTGAGATACCCAGTCAGGGTGGATTTGGGCTGCAATTACTTAGGTACCATTTCTTTCCCAGGGAAATTGAAAGAAAAGATGATGTCCAGCTAGGACCTTGGGTATAGTTTCCTAAATTGTCTTTCTGAGCTACATTGAGGACTTAAGCTATATGAACAATAAATAGTAGTAACTTTTACCTAGAGACCTAGGATCGTTCAAGAGCAAAGAGACACAACATGATCATCCATCTAAGAAGAGCATGAGGAGCAGTTGTGAATATCAGGACGGTGGGTCGGCATAGTAGCAGAGAGGGTTTGGTGGATCAGCCCCCCACCCTTGTCCCCTCCTTTAATTTCTTTCCCACTGCCACCACCGGGAGAACTTTGACCTATGAATTGAAGAATGTAGATGATCCGAAGGAGAATAATTGTTTTCTGAACTCTTTGTTCTTGTCTTGTGTTCCCAAATGGATGGTAGGTTCCTTAATGCTTACTATGTTCCAGCTCCATGAGTTAATATCTAATACACATTTATCATTAAACACACAGGACAACCATATGAAGTTAGAATACTATTATTTTCCTCACTTTCCTAATAAGGAACTGCTGTATAATGGAGTTAATGAATTTGCCATACATCTTAGAGTGTATAAGTGGTGTGGTAGGTCTGTACCTTCTTCTGGGCAGAGACTGTGTGTGTCTGGGGCCCATACTACACCCAGCATAGTGGTCTGTACACAGTAGTGGCTCAATTAATTTCTGTTGCTCTAATAAAAAACAAATAATACATTTTCATTCATTCACCAAAAATGTATTCTACCATTGAATGAGACACTGTCCTAGGCACAGCTTGTTTTTTTTAACAGCATAGTTTTTGCCCTGGTGAGTATGTACAGCAATTTGTGAGTAGCATTAGTCTAGAGGTGGAGAGATGGTAAACAAATGCAGGAAATAGCTGTTATAAGAGAGTTTTCCATAATGTTCAACATGGTCACATGGGGAGATACATATCTGTGCCTGGAGAGTAGGGTGGCATCAGGAATGTTGCTGAGAAAAGGCAGTGATGAAATGGATTTTGAAGAATAAATGAAGATTAGCAGGAGATGATGGGGTGGGTGGGCTAGGCAGCAGCATGCTTGGTAGAGGAAATTGCAGGTAGACAGGCAGAAAGGTGTGTTAGAGCACAGCACATTTGGAGAAATCAAGTAATTGCACTGACTATTTAAATTGTCCTTTAAAATCTTGCCTGATACAGATGTACTTTAGGATTCTGGAATTTCTGAAAAGGAGAAAAGTGCTTTATGAATGCAATAATCACCTGGATGCAAGGAAAGGAAACAAGGGAGAGATGCTTAAAAAGCCGCAGAAAGCTGCTCCAGATCTGGTGACAGACGGTTCTGAATATGTAGGAGGCCTGACATTCTTCCTCTTTGTACTGGGTTGGCAATTTAAAACTGTACTTTTTGAGGTAGGATTGTCTCAAAGGAGGGGGCAAGGGGCTCTTTGATGAGTCAGCATGAAATGTGTCTTAATTTCAGGGAACCACATGGAAAGTTATTGGAAAGGTGAGCATTATATTTTAAAATAGTTGCCCTGAAGTGCTCAATTACATGTTTCTGAGTAGCAACATCTGTTAGTAGGAAAATAAAGATCAAGTTACCAGTCTCTCGAATGTACCCTTAAGTGATGAGTAAACAGATTAAGACATTTTATAAAATATATCTTGCATTTGGCGGTGACATTTTGTTGCATAGGATTAATCCAACAAGGCAGAAACAAAGAAATGACCTTTCCAATTTTTACTATTTTTACACCATTTTTATAGTTCTACAGGTGTTTGGTAGAAAGAGCCTTACAGTCAAAGGGACTGCATGTATGGACGAGTTATTTAATATCTCCTATCTGTTTTCTCAATTATAAAACAATAAAAATATCTCTCTCACATGGGTTTGAGGGGATTAAATGAATTAATATATGAAAGCACCTGTCTCAAAAGTCTCACATCTAGTAGTGGTTTAACAAATGCTCATTTTCTTCCTTCTATCTGTTATTGATCTGTTTTCAAGGTAAGTATGACATAACTCCCACTGTAAATGTAAATTACTCAGTCATGCCCAGTAGGCATTCAGTGTATATTTGATGCCTCATGAAATCTGTTTTAGGTTTTCTCATTTTTTTGTTTTGTCAGTAGGGCTCAAATTTTTGGAAGGAAATCTTTGCCTAATTGGCCTCTGGAAAGTTCCGGTGCTGGTGTTTCGATTATGCCCATATTAGTATGGGGAAAGCTTTATGACAGAAACAAAGCCCTAATGCAGCAGGCATCATATGAGCCCATCTAGTATTAATCAATACAAGAGAATTCACAGGTGACATCTAAAAGGAAGAGAAAGGAGGTATGATAGGCCCCAGGGGAGATGTAGATGGTCTGGCTACTTTGAAAACTAGCACATTCCCAAATGACTTGAGTCAGATGTCAGTCTTTTAGCCAGATACATTGTTATTTTATTTTTGAATGGGTAACACACACTGTCATGGATCAAAATCCACAAAGCACAAATGTTATATAGGAAAAAAATTTCCTCCTACCTCTCTACTCCAGATAACCAGTTTCCCTACCTGGAGGCAGTCCCCTTTACTGATTTCTTGAGTATGCTTCAGAGAAAATTAAATACCTACTAGCAAACATACTTTTCCTTCTTTTTTTTTTTTTTTTTTTTTTAACAAATGGTAGTATACTAGGCACACTCTCCTGCACCTTGAATTCTTTATTGAAAAACACAACTGAGGGATCAGTTTATATGGATACAGAAATTACTCTGAGATTTGCGACTGAGAAAGGATGTAGACCCTAGAATCTATGACACCACATGAGCACTTCTTACTTCCTGTCTCAGTAGTATGACATACCTGAATCCTCCCAGGACTTGTCTTCACATTGTCATAAATACACATTTATTGATTAGGTTATTTATTTATTGGTCTCATCTACCCCAGAGAGAACTTAAAAAAAACAGTAGAAGCCATCTTAAGGGTACCAGTTTGGCTGCAGAATACCCTCTTACACTTCTTTTGGAGCCACCAACACTGCTGTATGTAATCTGTCCAATTTATCTGGAAAAAAAAAAATCCTGGTATACTGGGTATTTTATGTTCAAATATTTGTAGAAGGACTTTTGTGATTACAGTTCTCTGTTCAGCCATTGAGTCTCTAGGGACAAAGAAAACTTTCCCTCACAGACACAAGACACTGCCAGATGCTGATTGCTTCTACCATTCACAGGGTCACAGAGAAGCCAGGCCCTCCTGGTTTGCATTCTTAGGAAGGCGGAAATTCCAGGTGGAATCATGGCCATGAAGTGTTGTCATAGAGAGTTTGAGTTCTGCACTGTCATAGCAAGCAAACCTTGGAAGGAGAGACTCAGGGATTTTATTACATGTTTAAGGAACCATTTTTCCACGTGGAATGGTGAATATAGGCAGATTTCAAAAACATGTGGCGGGGGTGGGGGGTGGGAATAAACCTAATCAGTCACTTGCATATGCATATGGCATGTTGACCATGAAATTCAGTCTAGACAGCATTCCTTAAGTATCTACTGTGCACCAGATCCTGTGCTAGGTCATGGGGATATAGAAACAAATAAAGTGCATTTTTGAATATATAATAGAGCAAGATGTGATAATCTAGCTTAAGCCTATACCAGGTTGAGTGAGATCAACTTCTCTAAAAGTCAGCCAAAAGATATGTCACAAATGTGATCATTATGAAGCTGACTCTTAAGAGGTGAATGGAAGCTCTCAGAGAATCAAATTAGGAATAGAATAAACAAAACAAAAACTTATCAATCTACATTAGAGTATAACAAGCTGATCTGGGAGGTCAAAGGGCTAGTACTTAACTCACCTTGAAGAAGAAAGCAGTTCCTGGGGAAGGTGATACTTGAGCTACGACTTTAATAACAAGTAGGTGTTTAAGCAAAAAAGTAAAGTGCCTTCTGGAGAGCAAATGCAAAAAGCAAGACTTCAGAGGCATGAGAGTATTGGGATTTTGGATAATTTCAAGTAGTTCTTAATTAGTGAGATTCAGGGTGAGCAAACATCTGGGAAAATAGTAGAGATTAGAGTGACTGGGTTGCCATGGACCTTGCACAAACCACAAGGAGTGGGAGGCCAAGTTGATTTGATCACTATTGGATGAAAGCTACAGTAATTTACCTTCCAACAGTTGATGTGAAAAAAATGTCAGTTATTGACTTTAAACAACAACTAATCACCATAAGTGTTGGAAAGTAGTTACCTCAGGGAAGCCTGGAGTCAGGGAGTCACATGTTATGCAATACCAGTTGTCTCTTTTTCCCTTTGCTTTTTTTTTTTTTTTTTAATTTATTTAATTTATTTATTTTTGGCTGTGTTGGGTCTTCATTGCTGTGTGCAGGCTTTCTCTAGTTGCGGCGAGGGGGGGCTACTCTTTGTTGTGGTGCGCGGGCTTCTCTTTGCGGTGGCTTCTCTTGTTGCGGAGCACAGACTCTAGGTGCGCAGGGTTCAGTAGTTGTGGCACGCAAGCTCAGTGGTTGTGGCTTGCGGGCTCTAGAGCACAGGCTCAGTAGTTGTGGCACATGGGCTTCGTTGCTCTGCAGCATGTGGGATCTTCCATTACCAGAGCTCGAACCCATGTCCCCTGCATTGGCAGGTGGATTCTTAACCACTGTGCCACCAGGGAAGCCCTTCCCTTTGCTTTTTTTTTTTTTTAATTCAATTTATTTAAACTAAAACAAAAGAAAACAGTTCACCTGTTACCCCATTCTCAGCCCCCAACCTCTGGCAACCACCAATCTGTTCTCTGTATCTGTGACCTTAATTTTTTTTTAATCTATCTATCTATCTGTTTATATTTCACACGTAAGAGAGATCATATGGTATTTATCTTTATCTGACTTATTTCACCTAGCATTAAGCCCCCATATGCATCCATGTTGTTGCAAATGGCAAGAGTTTATTCTTTTTATGATGGAATAATATTCCATTGCATACGATATATATACACACACACACACAGTACAATTTGTTTATCCATTCATCCTTTGATGGACACTTAGGTTGCTTCCATATCTTGGCAATTGTAAGTAATTCTGCAATGAACATGAGGGTACATATATCTTTTTTAGTTAATGTTTTCATTTTCTTTGAATAGATGCCCAGAAGTGGAATTGCTGGATCATTTATTTAAACTAAAACAAAAGAAAACAGTTTGATATGATATGATATCAAAATATGATAGAATATATGTTCTATTTATAGAACATATGATAGTTCTATTTATAATACTTCAAGGAATTTTCATACCACCTTCCCTTGTGACTGTATCAATTTACAATCCCACCAACAGTGTACAGAGGATCCCTTTTCTCCACATCCTCTCCAAGGCTTGTTATTTCTGGTCTTTTTGCTAATAGCTATTACAACAGTTGTGAGGTGATTATCTCATTGTGGTTTTGATTTGCATTTCCCTGATGGTTAATGATGTGGAGCATCTTTTCGTGTGCCTGTTGGTTATCTGTATGTCTTCTTTGGAAAAATGACTATTCAGATCTTCTGCCCATTTTTAAAATGGGATTTTGTTTTGTTTTGCTTTGCTTTTGAATTGTATGTATTCCTTATATACTTAGGATATTAGATTCTTATCAGATACATTATTTGAAATGTTTTCTCCCATTCAGTAGGTTGACTTTTTAATTTTGTTGACGGTTTTCCTTGCAGTGCAGAAGCTTTTTAGTTTGATGCAGTTCCACCTACTTAATTTTGGTGTGGCTTTTGCTTTTGGTGTCAGGTAAAAAAATATTATCACAAAGGCCTATGTCAGGGAGCTTACTGCCTATGTTTTCTTCTAGGAGTTTTATGTTCTCAGGTCTTACATTCAGGTCTTTAACTCATTTTTAGTTGATTTTTGTGTATGGCATAATATAATGGTTCAGTTTCATTCTTTTTCATATGACTGTCCAATTTTCCCAGTGCCATTTATTGACGAGACTATCCTCTCCCCATTGTATATTCTTAGCTCTTTTGTTGTAAATTACTTGGCCATATATGTGTGCGCCTGTATCTAGTCTCTCTATTCTGTTCCATTGATCTATGCGTTTGTTTTTAATGTGAACACCACACTGTTTTAACTACTATAGCTTTGTAATATAGTTTGAAATCAGGGACTGTGATGCCTCCACCTTTGTTCTTCTTTCCCCAACCTGCTTTGGATATTTGGGGTCTTTTTTGGTTCTGTACAAATTTTAGAATTGTTTTATTTCTGTGAAAAATGCCATTGGAATTTTGATAGGGATTGCATTGAATCTCTAGATGGCTTTGGGTAGTTTGGACATTTTAACAATATTAATTCTTCTAATTCATGAGCATGGAGTATCATTCCATTTATTTGTGTTTCTTTTGCTTTCAATTTCTTTCATTAAGGTCTTGTCATTTTTAGTATTCTTCTTTTTCCTCTGTTTTTCTTCTGTGCCTGACACTCTGAGGTTTCACTGTGGTCAGGCCTTCTGGTAGCATGTAACATGACAGCTGACAGACCAAGACTGAATACAACCAGATCTAGAACTCATGTGTCAAGAGAACTTCTCTCACTCGGCAGTAGTAAAAATAAAGTCCCAGGGAAAAATCTCACTTCTCTGTCCTGGTCACATGCTTGTCTTCACCTAAGCCTCCTGGGCCAAGATATGAAATGCAGTGACTAGCCCATTCATGTTATGTATCAGGAGTCCATGTCAGTTACCAAAAACGTGTAAGTAATAATTCTTGACAAACAAAGACATTACTTCTCAATGAGGTAGATATAGAAAGTCCTCTGAAACTGTAACCAAAGGAGGTATTTTTATTCCAGCAAATTCTGGTAAATGTCACGGTATATGTGCATCTGTAACATAGGGTGATGAGGGTAGAGTAATAATCAGCCTATGAAATTAACATGTTTGAATTCAGCTCTTCTAGCTCTGAAACAAGCCTCTTCTCTCTCCCTTGTTTCCTAGCTCTTTGAATGACACTCCTAGATTCTGAAGCCATGAAATGGTTATTTTCTTTTCTTTCTTTTCTTCTTCAATCTCCATATTGGATCAATAGTCAATTCCTGTTGACTTTAACTTAGAAATATTTTCTGGCTTATGAAGTTCTGACACATGCTACAACATGGATCATCCTTGAAGACATTATGCTAAATGAAATAAACCAGACACAAGAGAGAAATACTGTATGATTCCTCTTACATGAGGTTCCTAGAATAGTCATACAGACAGAAAGTAGAATGATGGTTGCCAGGGGCTGAGGGAGGCAGGAATGGGGAATTATGGTTCAATGGATACAGAGTTTCAGTTTGGGAAGATGAAAAATTTCTGGAGATAAATGGTGGTGATGGTTGTATAACAATTTGAATGTTCTTAGTGCCACTGAACTGTATACCTAAACATGGTTAAAATGTTAGATCTTATATTATGGATATTTTTACCATATTAAAAAATAATCTCTAGCTCCATCTCCCTATTTCTCTCCACTGAACTCTTCTTGGTCCAGGTCACCATCATCTCTCACCTGTACAATTAAAATGGGTTTCTAACTGGTCACTCTGTCTCCAGTCTTTCCCACTTATTGCCCACTGTCAAATTTTACAGACCAGCATTTCTCCAAAACCATAAATGTAATTTCGTCATTCCCTTATACAAATTCTTCAGTGCCCTCAGGGAACTCTGACATGGCCTTTATATGGTTCACAAGACTCTTTAGGATCTCCCCTGACCCCTGAAGGCTGATACATTGAAATCTTCCAAAGTGAAATCTAATTTCCTGGATATGCTCCTTATGGTTTTGCCCCTAGGCTATTACACTGCCATTTCCTCTTCTGGGATCACATCTTCCAAATGTATGTCCCTACTTTGAGGATAGGGGCTATATCTCACTTATTTTTCAATTGTATTCCCACCTCATGGCATAGTGAGCTGGTCCCTGGCAGCAGGATACATACATACTTAAACATAGTTACATGCACACATGTATATTTGAAGAATGTTTTAGATTTATTTTTTTAAATAGGTATGAGAATGGGTAAATGCACTTAAGAAAAAAAGCATTCATGGGCTTCCCTGGTGGCGCAGTGGTTGAGAATCCGCCTGCCAATGCAGGGGACACGGGTTCGAGCCCTGGTTCAGGAAGATCCCACATGCTGCAGAGCAGCTGGGCCCATGTGCCACAGCTACTGAGCCTGTGCTCTACAGCCTGCGTGCCTAGAGCTGGTGCTCCATGACGAGAGAGGCCACAGCAATGAGAGGCCCACGCACCGCAACTAAAAAGAAGGCCCACGCGCAGCAACGAAGACCCAGCGCAGCCAAAAATAAATAAATTAATTAATTTTAAAAAATTAAAAAAAAAGCATTCATTATGAGCAAAAAATATATATATATTTAGTCATATCCTAAGGAAGGAAGACACTGGGAAAGGATTGTGGAAGACAGGAATAGGACCTTTGGAGTTTCCTTTCATTCTCAGGATACAACTAAAATCTATTGTTAGAATGCTTCCCGTTATTCAACAAACATTTATTCTGTGCCCCTAGAATGTTAACTGCATAAAAGGAGTAACCTTTTCTGTCTATGTGCTGCTGCATCATTATTGTTTAGATAAGTGCCAGGTATGTCTTCTCAATGTGTTCAGTAAATTTGCTGGATAATATGTGCACTGTGGAAAAGAGCAGGTGCAAGGTATTATGGGAGGACACAAAGGTGAATCTTAGTTTCTGTCCTCAGTGTACATTTGATCTAATGGAAGCGTTTACAGTAGATATGATATTTTCTATTTTAGATTTGCTTTGTATATCATTTTATAGAGTAAAAAATAATTATGTTTTAAAAAGTCCATCTAAATTTCCAACACAAACATGTTTTAGTTTCCCATTTGTCGATTGCAGGAATGAATCATGTCAAATATATTGAGATAAAGAAATATGATGGATAGAATAAGTGGAGAACATTGGGCAAGGTGGTATTCTTTTTCACAAAATATCGACCATCACAGACCCAGAGGAAATTGAGAAGGGTGATCTTAATTTTTTTTGATAAAAGATTGAAGCCTGAATAAGCCACAAATTGCTTACAGAGAACCTCAGAGTAGAATAATTTTGCCCATTGCTTCAAGTGCTATCACAGATCATTCTTCCCCATGGCTGGTATGCATGTTTCAGCTCATTTCTTACCATTATAAATAATTCATTAGACGCTATATGTAATTCACTATCTTTTCTGAAGATTGGAAGTCACAGGCATGCCCATGCCTCATGGTTCCAGCTATTTGTAAGTGTTGTTTTTAAATGCCAAGGATATGGTTCAGTAAATTATTAGAAGCATATTAATTAGCTGTTTTTCATTAGGCAGTATTGCAAGAAAGATCAGCAACAAAATGTTAACTGGTAGAAGATCTGATTTATTGCATATCTTATAAAACAAAACCAAACAAAATTTGGTACAAGTTCATAATCTCTGTTGCATTAATTAATTCTGTTATTCACTAATGAACTCTAATATTAATAAATTAACTTATGCATAACGAATATTGGATCATGAAATGATATTTCTGTGTTTAACTTTTTGCCTTGTCTCAAGAATTCAGAATTGGAATAAACATTAGCTGTCCTCTTGTCCAATCTGCTCATTTAAGAATGACATAGTTGAAGCCCAGAGATGAGACAGAATGTAACTTGCCCAAGGTTGCATTTCTAAATATTTGGGGGAAGAAAAAAAACAAAGGCAAAATCATTGAATTCAGGTTCCCTGGCATGACTGACTTCCCTCCCTCCCACCTTTTCTTTCCTTTCCTTCCCTTCCCTTTCATGTTGTGATTTGATCATTTGCATTAGAACAAGCTAGAGGAATGCAAATGTTCAAAATATGTGAAAATCCCAGATTTTTTCTCAAAATACATTTCCCAAGACCAAGTGCATCAGAATTGCCTAAGGTGCATATTAAAGATAACTGGCTCCTATAAAAGACTTACAGAATAAGAATACCCATGGTTGACACCCCAAAAATAACATGATTATTAAGCTTATTATGTTTCCACGGTGATATTTAGTTACTGTTGAGACCCATAGCTCTAAATGAATGTCCTCACTTTTTTAATATTGTCTTCCAGGTCATATGAGCCCTCTTGGCTCCATGGAAGCTGAAACTTACTCTGTTTTGTTCACTGCTGTATTCTAAGCACTCAAGTCTGGTATTACAGTACCCAGCACCAGACAAATAAGAAAATATTTGTAAAAATGAATGATTGTATGCCTAAACAAATGAATGAATAAGGGGTGCTAAAGTAACCAATGCTAAGGTAGAATTTTCCAAAGGTTAAAAACATGATTATTATATCAATACAAATATGAACACATTTCAAAGATTTTATTCAACTCATTAATTAATGAAGGGACTAGTAAAATGGTAAAGAAGGTTCTCACAGAATTTAAGGAAAAGTTTTATCTAGGCCTCCAGCAAAAACATTTAAGAAAAATAAAAGTATGTTAGAATAAATTTGCTAAGTTAGATACAAAGCTACTTCTTGTCCTTTAGGGAAAAACATTACATTTGGGTTGTCTTTTCTACTACACAGATATCTTTAAGTTAACATGTAACTTTATAGTGTCTGAGCTCTAATCAAATAACAAATAGAAAAGTCAAATAAAGGTACATTTTTCCTAGGGAATCAAACAATCCTTGTATGGGCCTATTAAACCATACCTACTATGACCCTGAAAGAACACATAGTCAACCTTTTATTTTATTTCCAAGTTTTCAGTGAGTTTTCCTAACATCCCATTTGGTCATATGCAAAGAAGCATTATAGTTAAATAGCCTATAAATTATATATGGAAGGGAATTAATTATTATGAAGTAAAATCCCCAAGGAGGAATAGTTATAATTTTAGGTCAAAACTAGAGAGAAAACCAAAAATGGGGGTTGGGGGAGATGAGGAGATGGACTTGTGGGAGAGGATAGAATATTATTTTAATCTTCTTGGGGTTGTTTCAACACTGTAGAGGGAGAAGGATATAGAATATGGCTCCATAATCGGGGAAAATGTTCCCAGTCCTATGTTAAAACATAATTCCACCAGGCACCCAAGGAGTAGAATACCATGGAAGTGGCAATACGGCCCTTGAGTCAATACAACAAATGTCAAATCCTAGTCCCAAGTGTTTCCAGCCGTGTGTCCAGTGATTAGTCATTTTATCTGTGTCAGTTTACTCCTCAGGAGAATAGTGGAAATGATAGTACATACCTGGCATATTTTAATTGTAAGGAATAAATGAGACAAGGCATATGAAAGGTGCAATTCAAAATAAATTCACTGTGAGTTTTGGCTTACATTACCATCGTAATTCTGAAAAGTAATTGAGACTGCACAAGGTGAGGCTAGGTAGTTGAACAGTCTCAATCTCGTCACCAGCACAGTCAAGGAAGCTGTTCCTCCAGCCAGATGGTAAAGAGAAAAGACCAGGTTCATACCACACTGTGAGGATGCAGCAGGTTGGCGAAGAAGTGAGCATCTGGTGCAGTGATCACAATGCAAAAGTATCATAAACGACCACCCGGAAGAAGGTTCCTAGTTGTAGACAGGAGTCCCCAGGCCTAGGCTGAAGTGATGCTTGCAGTATTGTGGTAAACCACACAAAAGTCTGAATCAGGCAGAGGACATGAGGCCATCTCAAAAAAAACAAACAAACAAACAAAAAAAAAACTACTTGCAGAGGAAAAAAACCTTACATATGAGATTTTGTATGATAGCGTCTCCACAGACACACAGCTGCAAAAAGGCAGAGGAGCAATATGAGCATGGGTTAATGGCTACAGAGAGAGAGAGAGGGAAGGAGGGAAGGAAGAAAGGAAGAAGAGAGAGGGAGAGACTTTAAGGTGCTTTTAGAAGGGAATAGTAATGGCAGGAAACTAAAATATAATTTTCTCTTGAAATAAACTCCTTATAGGATTTTGGCTTTAGCTATTTCAGCTGCAGTATTTTAAGATGGGAATGACCAGTTTAAAAGTAGAGACTTCCAACATTTGTTTTACTGAATATTATTACAGAACTGCTTATTTAAAATCCGTTCCTATTGTTGAAACATAAAAGCTGACTAGTACCTAATTCTGAAGGGTATACATTTATAAAGGCATAAAGTATTTGATCAAGTGCATCCTGCTCAGATGAGTGCTGGGGTATCTCTCAGGGTAGTGCAAGTCTTTGGTTTGCCCTCTATGCTCATAACATTGATGAAGGTCACGGAGTGTTTAAATCTCACATTTGGGTAGCTTTTTTGATCTGCATCCTTAGGAATATAATTATTGCCAATATCTCTTGTAATGATTAAGTAGTTTGAACCATATTAACAGCTAGTTTTAAACATGATCAAATTCTTGAACATCATAAAAACAACTCCTTAGGTTGTAAAAACGGTTAGAATTTAATAGCACTTTAATATACATTATCTCATTCAGTATCTCAAGAACACTGTTTAGTGGGTACCTTTAATCAGTGTCTGGCTCTGTACTGGCAGCAGTTTTGCTCACGACTCCCCTCTCCCCAGGGGATATTTGGCAATGCCTAGAGATAATTTTGGTTATCAGAATTTCTTACAATAAACAGAACAACTTCTACCCACCCCTCAGTTTATGAAGACTTTTCTGGCTCCAAATTCCAACAGTGTCAAAGTTGAGAAACCCTGCTTTAGTCCATCTTTAAAGATGAGTAAACCAAGTACCAGAGAACCTAAGTTAATTGCTGAAGGTCACATAGCTGGTCATTGTGTTCTTTTGCATTCTTAAGACTGGAAGCCAAATATTGCCATCTATTCATATGCTACTTCTGTAGTAATCCATTTTAAATGGATGCTTGTGTATCCAGTCATGTTATAAAAAAAATATATTAAAGGAAAATTTCTCCTTTGACTTGCAAAGGCAAGAAAGCTGTGTTAAGGGGCTGTCAGGAGGCTGTGCTCTGCCATAGTCTCAGCATGGGTTGCCTTTCACTCGTGGAGCTGTTCCAAGACTAAGGTACAGGGATCGCCAGGTGAGAATGAGGCAAGGGAAAAAAGTTTAGTTACCAAATTAAAACTGAGTTAGATGAGGGGAGAAAGGGAGAATAGGAGATTTGTCTAGGGAGGTGGGAGAAATGATTCATGAGGACATTCATGCGGATGAAGAAAAGAACAGCCTGCAGCAATTCTTTGATTCAAGTTCAAGTATCCTGTGGGTTTTAAGTGATGCCTGCAGGTGCTGTTTTGGATGTGTGAAGAATAGCTTCAGTAATTCTAATCTCAGGTGAGTTTAAGACTCACAATGAAGCTAGTTTCAAAGCAGGAAACTCTGACCCATTGTCAGAAATTGTGATTTCTTAGCTATGGGTTGGGGCCTGGAAAACTGCACTTTAGAACACTCCCCTTATTGTTTCTGAGGGTCAGAAAAAGTCAAACACTGAAGACAGTCAAACCTGAACCACACAGAGGATGTACCTTGATGCCCGATCTCTCTTCCTGGTAATGTCTAGCCCAGAGCTCTGAAATACCAGTGATTCACTGTTTAGTTTCTTAACCTTAATATTCTGTTCCTTTTTTGGACACTGCAGAAGACACTCAGGTGTATTAAAAAATTGTTCTGTAATTTTTAGTTAGTTGAAAACATCTTTGTTCCTTTTCTTTTTTTTTTTTTTTAAACAAACTTTTTTTTTCCCATTTTTTTTATTAGTTTCTGCTTTATAACAAAGTGAATCAGTCATACATATACATCTGTTCCCACATCCCCTCCCTCATGCATCTCCCTCCCTCCCACCCTCCCCATCCCTCCCCTCCAGGCAGTCACAAAGCACCGAGCTGATCTCCCTGTGCTCTGCGGCTGCTTCCCACTATCTATCTAGCCTACGTTTGGTAGTGTATATATGTCCATTCCTCTCTTTCGCTTTGTCACAGCTTACCCTTCCCCCTCCCCATATCCTCAAGTCCATTCTCAAGTAGGTCTGTGTCTTTATTCCCGTTTTACCCCTAGGTTCTTCATGACATTTTTTTTTCTTATATTCCATATATATGTGTTAGCATACGGTATTTGTCTTTCTCTTTCTGACTTACTTCACTCTGTATGACAGACTCTAGGTCTATCCACCTCATTACAAATAGCTCAGTTTCGTTTCTTTTTATGGCTGAGTAATATTCCATTGTATATATGTGCCACATCTTCTTTATCCATTCATCCGATGATGGACACTTAGGTTGTTTCCAGCTCCGGGCTATTGTGAATAGAGCTGCAATGAACATTTTGGTACATGTCTCTTTTTGAATTATGGTTTTCTCAGGGTATATGCCTAGTAGTGGGATTGCTGGATCATATGGTAGTTCTATTTTTAGTTTTTTAAGGAACCTCCATACTGTTCTCCATAGTGGCTGTACCAATTCACATTCCCACCAGCAGTGCAAGAGTGTTCCCTTTTCTCCACACCCTCTCCAGCATTTATTGTTTTTAGATTTCTTGATGATGGCCATTCTGACTGGTGTGAGATGATATCTCATTGTAGTTTTGATTTGCATTTCTCTAATGATTAATGATGTTGAGCATTCTTTCATGTGTTTGTTGGCAGTCTGTATATCTTCTTTGGAGAAATGCCTATTTAAGTCTTCTGCCCATTTTTGGATTGGGTTGTTTGTTTTTTTGCTATTGAGCTGCATGAGCTGTTTATAAATTTTGGAGATTAATCCTTTGTCAGTTGCTTCATTTGCAAATATTTTCTCCCATTCTGAGGGTTGTCTTTTGGTCTTGTTTATGGTTTCCTTTGCTGTGCAAAAGCTTTGAAGTTTCATTAGGTCCCATGTGTTTATCTTTGTTTTTATTTCCATTTCTCTAGGAGGTGGGTCCAAAAGGATCTTGCTGTGATTTATGTCATAGAGTGTTCTACCTATGTTTTCCTCTAAGAGTTTGATAGTTTCTGGCCTTACATTTAAGTCTTTAATCCATTTTGAGCTTATTTTTGTGTATGGTGTTAGGGAATGATCTAATCTCATACTTTTACATGTCCCTGTCCAGTTTTCCCAGCACCACTTATTGAAGAGGCTGTCCTTTCTCCACTGTACATTCCTGCCTCCTTTATCAAAGATAAGTTGGCCATATGTGCGTGGGTTTATCTCTGGGCTTTCTATCCTGATCCACTGATCTATCTTTCTGTTTTTATGCCAGTACCACACTGTCTTAATTACTGTAGCTTTGTAGTATAGTCTGAAGTCAGGGAGCCTGATTCCTCCAGCTCCTTTTTTCGTTCTCAAGATTGCTTTGGCTATTCGGAGTCTTTTGTTTTTCCAAACAAATTTTGAAATTTTTTGTTCTAGTTCTGTGAAAAATGCCAGTGGTAGTTTGATAGAGATTGCATTGAATCTGTAGATTGCTTTGGGTAGTAGAGTCATTTTCACAATATTGATTCTTCCAATCCAGGAGCATGGTATATCTCTCCATCTGTTTGTATCATCTTTAATTTCTTTCATCAGTGTCTTATAATTTTCTGCATACAGGTCTTTTGTCTCCTTAGGTAGGTTTATTCCTAGATATTTTATTCTTTTTGTTGCAATGGTAAATGGGAGTGTTTTCTTGATTTCATTTTCAGATTTTTCATCATTAGTGTACAGGAATGCCAGAGATTTCTGTACATTAATTTTGTAACCTGCTACTTTACCAAATTCATTGATTAGCTCTAGTAGTTTTTCGGTAGCATCTTTAGGATTCTCTATGTATAGTATCATGTCATCTGCAAACAATGACAGCTTTACTTCTTCTTTTCCCATTTGGATTCCTTTTATTTCCTTTTCTTCTCTGATTGCTGTGGCTAAAACTTCCAAAACTAGGTTGAATAAGAGTGGTGAGAGTGGGCAGCCTTGTTTTGTTCCTGATCTTAGTGGAAATGGTTTCAGTTTTTCACCATTGAGGACAATGTTGGCTGTGGGTTTGTCATATATGGCCTTTATTATGTTGAGGAAAGTTCCCTCTATGCCTACTTTCTGCAGGGTTTTTATCATAAATGGGTGTTGAATTTTGTCGAAAGCTTTCTCTGCATCTATTGAGATGATCATATGGTTTTTCTCCTTCAACTTGTTAATATGGTGTATCACATTGATTGATTTGCGTATATTGAAGAATCCTTGCATTCCTGGAATAAACCCCACTTGATCATGGTGTATGATCCTTTTAATGTGCTGTTGGATTCTGTTTGCTAGTATTTTGTTGAGGATTTTTGCATCTATGTTCATCAGTGATATTGGCCTGTAGTTTTCTTTCTTTGTGACATCCTTGCCTGGTTTTGGTATCAAGGTGATGGTGGCCTCGTAGAATGAGTTTGGGAGTGTTCCTTCCTCTGAAATTGTTTGGAAGACTTTGAGAAGGATGGGTGTTAGCTCTTCTCTAAATGTTTGATAGAATTCGCCTGTGAAGCCATCTGGTCCTGGGCTTTTGTTTGATGGAATATTTTTAATCACAGTTTCAATTTCAGTGCTTGTGATTGGTCTATTCATATTTTCTATTTCTTCCTGAGTCAGTCTTGGCAGGTTGTGCATTTCTAAGAATTTGTCCATTTCTTCCAGGTTGTCCATTTTATTGGCATAGAGTTGCTTGTAGTAATCTCTCATGATCTTTTGTATTTCTGCAGTGTCAGTTGTTACTTCTCCTTTTTCATTTCTAATTCTATTGATTTGAGTCTTATCCCTTCTTTTCTTGATGAGTCTGGCTAATGGTTTGTCAATTTTGTTTATCTTCTCAAAGAACCAGCTTTTAGTTTGGTTGATCTTTGCTATCGTTTCCTTCATTTCTTTTTCATTTATTTCTGATCTGATCTTTATGATTTCTTTCCTTCTGCTAGCTTTGGGGGTTTTTTGTTCTTCTTTCTCTAATTGCTTTAGGTGCAGGGTCAGGTTGTTTACTCGAAATGTTTCCTGTTTCTTAAGGTGGGATTGTATTGCTATAAACTTCCCCCTTAGAACTGCTTTTGCTGCATCCCATAGGTTTTGGGTTGTCGTGTCTCCATTGTCATTTGTTTCTAGGTATTTTTTAATTTCCTCTCTGATTTCTTCAGTGATCACTTCGTTATTGAGTAGTGTATTGTTTAGCCTCCATGTGTTTGTATTTTTTACAGATCTTTTCCTGTAATTGATGTCTAGTCTCATAGCATTGTGGTCGGAAAAGATACTTGATACAATTTCAATTTTCTTAAATTTACCAAGGCTTGATTTGTGACCCAAGATATGATCTATCCTGGAGAATGTTCCATGAGCACTTGAGAAAAATGTGTATTCTGTTGTTTTTGGATGAAATGTCCTATAAATATCAACTAAGTCCATCTTGTTTAATGTATCATTTAAAGCTTGTGTTTCCTTATTTATTTTCATTTTGGATGATCTGTCCATTGGTGAAAGTGGGGTGTTAAAGTCCCCTACTATGATTGTGTTACTGTCGATTTCCCCTTTTATGGCTGTTAGTATTTGCCTTATGTATTGAGGTGCTCCTATGTTGGGTGCATAAATATTTACAATTGTTATATCTTCTTCTTGGATCGATCCCTTGATCATTATGTAGTGTCCTTCTTTGTCTCTTCTAATAGTCTTTATTTTAAAGTCTATTTTGTCTGATATAAGAATTGCTACTCCAGCTTTCTTTTGATTTCCATTTGCATGGAATATCTTTTTCCATCCCCTTACTTTCAATCTGTATGTGTCTTTAGGTCTGAAGTGGGTCTCTTGTAGACAGCATATATATGGGTCTTGTTTTTGTATCCATTCAGCCACTCTGTGTCTTTTGGTGGGAGCATTTAGTCCATTTACATTTAAGGTAATTATTGATATGTATGTTCCTATTCCCATTTCCTTAATTGCTTTGGGTTCGTTATTGTAGGTATATTCCTTCTGTTGTGTTTCTTGCCTAGAGAAGTTCCTTTAGCATTTGTTGTAAAGCTGGTTTGGTGGTGCTGAACTCTCTCAGCTTTTGCTTGTCTGTAAAGGTTTTAATTTCTCCATCAAATCTGAATGAGATCCTTGCTGGGTAGAGTAATCTTGGCTGCAGGTTTCTCTCCTTCATCACTTTAATTATGTCCTGCCACTCCCTTCTGGCTTGTAGAGTTTCTGCTGAGAGATCAGCTGTTAACCTGATGGGGATTCCCTTGTGTGTTATTTGTTGTTTTTCCCTTGCTGCTTTTAATATGATTTCTTTGTGTTTGATTTTTGACAGTTTGATTAATATGTGTCTTGGTGTATTTCTCCTTGGATTTATTCTGTATGGGACTCTCTGTGCCTCCTGGACTTGATTAACTATTTCCTTTCCCATATTGGGGAAGTTTTCAACTATAATCTCTTCAAATATTTTCTCAGTCCCTTTCTTTTTCTCTTCTTCTTCTGGAACCCCTATAATTCGAATGTTGGTGCGTTTAATGTTGTCCCAGAGGTCTCTGAGACTGTCCTCTGTTCTTTTCATTCTTTTTTCTTTATTTTGCTCTGCATCAGTTATTTCCACTATTTTATCTTCCACCTCACTTATCCGTTCTTCTGCCTCAGTTATTCTGCTATTGATCCCATCTAGAGTATTTTTTATTTCATGTATTGTGTTTTTAATCGATGCTTGATTCATCTTTAGTTCTTCTAGGTCCTTGTTAACTGTTTCTTGCATTTTGTCTATTCTATTTCCAAGATTTTGGATCATCTTTACCATCATTATTCTGAAGTCTTTTTCAGGTAGACTGCCTATTACCTCTTCATTTGTTAGGTCTGGTAGGTTTTTATCTTGCTCCTTCACCTGCTGTGTGTTTTTCTGTCTTCTCATTTTGCTTATGTTACTGTGTTTGGGGTCTCCTTTTTGCAGGCTGCAGATTCGTAGTTCCCGTTGTTTTTCGTGTCTGACCCCAGTGGCTAAGGTTGTTTCAGTAGGTTGTATAGGCTTCCTGGTGGGGGGGACTAATGCCTGTGTTCTGGTGGTTGAGGCTCGATCTTGTCTTTCTGGTGGACAGGTCCACGTCTGGTGGTGTGTTTTGGGGTGCCTATGGCCTTATTATGTTTTTAGGTAGCTTCTCTGCTAATGGGTGGGGTTGTGTTCCTGCCTTGCTAGTTGCTTGGCATAGGGTGACCAGCACTGTAGCTTGCTGGTTGTTGACTGAAGCTGGGTGCTGGTGTTGGGATGGAGATCTCTGGGAGATTTTCGCTGCTTGATATTATGTGGAGCTGGGAGGTCTCTTGTGGACCCGTGTCCTGAAGTTGGCTCTCCCACTTCAGAGGCACAGCACTGGCTCCTGGCTGCAGCACCAAGAGCCTTTCATCCACCCAGCTCAGAATAACAGGGAGAAAAAGCAGAAAGAAAGAATTAGTAGAAGAAAGAAAGAGAGAGGGAAAGAAAGGAAGAAGGGAAGAAAGGAAGGAAGGAAGGAAGAAAGAAAGAAAGGAGGGAGGGAGTGAGGAAGGATGGAAAGAAAGAAGGAAAGAAAGGAGGGAGGGAGGGGGCAATGAAAGCAAAAGGAAGAGTGAATGGAAGAAGGGAGGGAGGGAGGGAGGAAGGAAAGAAAGAAAGAAAGACAGGAGGGAGGGAGGGAGGAAGGAAAGAAAAAGAAAGTGGAAAGAAGAAGGGTGGGAGGGAGGGAGGAAAGAAAAAGAAAGAAGGAAAGGAAGAGCGGAGGGAGGGAGGGAGGAAGGGAAGGTAGGAAAAAAAGAAAGAGCAGGTAAAGTAAAATAGAATAAAGTATGAAATATAGTAGCGTTATTAAAATTAGAAAGTAATTATTGAAAAAAAAAAAAAAAAACGGACCGATAGAACCCTGGGACATATGGTGGAAGCAAAGCTATACAGAGAGAATCTTACACAGAAGATTACACATACACATTCACAAAAAAAGAGAGCGGGGGAAAAATCAAAAATCTTGCTCTCCAAGCCCACCTCCTCAATTTGGGATAATTCGTTGTAAAAAGAGGAAAAGGGCAAGAAGTCTGAAATCTTGCTCTCTAAGTCCACCGCCTTACTTTGGAATAATTCGTTGTAAAAAGAGGAAAAGGGGGGAAAGTCTTAAATCTTGTCCTCAAAGTCCACTTCCTCAATTTGGGATGATTCACTGTCCATTCATGCACTCCACAGACGCAGGGCACATCAAATGGACCGTGGAGCTTTAATCCGCTGCCTCCGAGGCTGCACAGAGAGATTTCCCTGACTCTGCTCTCACAGCTCCTGGGTCTCAGCCTTGGACCTGGCCCCGCCTCTGTGCGTAGGTCGCCGGAGGGCGTCCGTTCTTCGCTCAGACAGGACGGGTTTAAAGGAGCCGCTGATTCGGGGGCTCTGGCTCACTCAGGCCGCGGGGGAGGGAGGGGCATGCAGAGTGGGGCGGGCCTGCGGAGGCAGAGGCCGGCGTGACGTTGCAGCAGCCCGTGGCGCTCCGTGCGCTTTCCCGGGAAAGCCGTCCCCGGGTCTCGGGACCCCGGCAGTGGCGGGGTGCCCAGGTCCCCCGGAAGGCGGGGCGGACAGTGACCCGCGCTCGCACACAGGCCCCGCGGCTGCGGCGGCGGCGGGCGGCGGCAGGCGGCGGCGGTGGCGGGCCGCGGGGGCGGCGGCGGCAGGCGGCGGCGGTGGCGGGCCGCGGGGGCGGCGGCGGCGGCGGCGGCGGGCCGCGGCGGCGGCGGCGGCGGCGGCGGTGGCGGGCCGCGGCGGCGGCGGCGGCGGGCCGCGGCGGCGGCGGCGGCAGCGGCGGCGGCGGGCCGCGGCGGCGGGCGGCGGCGGGCGGTGGGCGGCGGTGGGCGGCGGCGGCGGCGGCAGCTGCGGCCCACGCCCGTCTCCGAGGTCCACGCCTTACCCGCGGCTCGCGCCTGTCTCCGGCGCTTCCCTAAGCAGCCCTTTTAATCTCTTTGTTCCTTTTCTATCAGGAAGCAGATACTTAAAGTCATTTCTAGGTAAAGAATGCCAGTTTGGGGTTTTATTTGTATGTATTGTTTTATCCTCTCAAACATCTCTGAGTAGCTGGATATATTTTGTGGGTTTGGGATGGGAAGTGAATATGGCCTGGAGGGATCACATGGCCTGTCTAGCCCTTAGTTACCATCTTTCCATGCAGGCACTCACTGACATCATCAAATTTGTTTCGTAGCTGTTGCCATTTTGCCATGCTGGCAACCATTGCTGCTGTATTATTGATCCTCTGGTCTGGCTGTCGTGCCTTGCCAGCCCTGCAGACTCTACGATACACTTAATCTCCTAGTCACAGGCATAGTCCTGGGCATTCAGCTCTCCTTCATCCTTTAAACTAAAAGTTATCATCTTACATACTTCTGAAATCCATTCACTTTTACTACCTTATATCAGATCTTAATTGTTCACCGGATCATTATAGGAGATTTCTAATTACTCTTCCTGCCTTCAAACATGAACACTCTGAATTGGCACATCCAAAATGCAAAACTTGGACTTACAACATTTTAGACTAGAGTCCTGAAATCGAAGCATTGTGGCATAGCCAGCAAGTCTTTAATCTTCTTCACACCTCCTGTATCCTGCCTTATATTTTGAAGTTTCAGTGTTAGATCACTTACCGATGGCATATATTCCAGTCTCCTTCTTGGCCCCATGCATCCGCTCATGCTCTTTCCTCTGCCTTGGATGCCCTTCCTAACTTTATTTACCTGGACAAACTAAGCACACACTTTAAGCATATAACTCACCTTCAATATGAAGTAGTATCATCCTCCTTTCTCTGAATTCTTCTGGAAAAGCCTGACTGGCTTTCTCATGACACTTACCATTTTGAATGGAAAATTCAGGCCTCATATAAAAGATGGTCAGTTATGCAAGTGTAGGGACTGTATCATACTAATTTTTTTCTTTTAGTCTCAGGCGAAATGCCTGGAAGGCATATACTTGTCACTCCGTATTTATATGTTGACATTGTAGAAGCTCAGAACAGGTGTGCTGAACTACATAGATTTGAGCATGCTTTGATTCTCCAATTTGGTGTTAGTTTATGGCTTTGTGGATTGAGACAGCTGACATGATACTAAGTTGCCTCCATTTCTTCACTGTGACAGAAAACAAACGGTTACCAAGGGTATCCAGAGCAGATAAGCACATGTTCATGTTTATTCTGCCTTCATTGTTGCTGTTCTATTGTATAGGATGGCTTCTCTCCTCTAGTCCCCCCAGAGAGCAGTAATTCCCTAGTTACACTCATGTGCTTCATGGATTTTGTTTTTTAGCTGCGCTCCGTGGCATGTGGGATCTTAGTTCCCCAACCAGGGATTGAACCTGTGCCCCCTGCATTGGAAGTGTGGAGTCTTAACCACTGGACCGCCAGGGAAGTCCCTCATGGATTATTGCATGCCCTTTTATACTTACTAACATAGCTCAGTTTGTTCCCCCTTTCTTCCCTCCTGTTATACAAGAAAATCACCAATAACCTCCAAAGTCCTACTTCTGCAGTACCTGAATAATAGCCCTTCCCTTCTTAGCATAGCCTTTCCTTTTCCAAGGATCCATAAATGTTTTAAAAAGATTAAAACTGCTACCAGACTCCCCCTTATGCCTCACTCCCAGAAAAGCAATGATTCATCTGGGCCTTTACTCTGGTTACAGTGACCCCAGTAATTTGAAGTGCCTCTCCAGCCTTTTAGCTCAGAAAAAAAAAATCAGCTCCAGGTCCATTCCAGGGCCCCTTGTAGAGGTGAACTATTCATTAACCCAAAAAAGGAGAATGGAAGAAGGGTTAGAGAAAGCACATATTTGACCCAGCAGTAGCTGTCTCCCTGGAAATTTGCTGAACTATACCAGACAGTGTTAAGAATCCATTCCCAAAACTTTAACCTGTTCCTTCTCTGACATATTTGCTTAAGACACTTGAGCAATCTTGTATTAACTATCCTTGGTGACTTCTTAAAGTGTTGACTGTTGGAGGAATCAGAAACCAATTTTACCCTGCCCACACCTTTTTCCTCATATGCCAATTGCTATTGCCCAGTTCTGGGTTTCTAACAAGCTGTCTTGGTTTTGTCATCTGGTACCTTCCAACCCCTGTGTCAGAGGCATCAATTCTGAGATGTCTCAGTTTGGTACTTTATCCAGTGTTTCTAAAACATGGTTTACACTAACTACCTAAATTAAAAATTGAACTGTGTTCCATGCTTCTACCTAGGGAGAATTGATTTTCTAAGTGATTACTTTAAAAAGTGTTCACTGTAAATTTTTTATTAAATTTTCTAATTCCTCCAGTAAGAGGGAAGCCAAAAACAAGTAAGGTGGATTCAACTTGTTAATGAACATAAGCACTAATGGAAAGGAAAAATAAGTGACATGGGCTCTGACATATTTGTTTTAAAATAAATGATTAAGAATTAATATTTGGTAACAGAATAGAAAAGCTGGGTGTGAGGGCATAAGATTTCTGGGCTTTTGTCTGAAATGTCAACTGAAAAGGGGTGTGACCCTGGCCAGATGACTAATTCCATTGAGTCTCAATTTACTCATACATAAAATTTGTGTCAAGAGGTTTATCAAGGCTTCAGAAATTGCTTTTTCATGTATAAACTTCATGACTTGTTTTTTTCCTATTTTAATGTTAGCTTGGAATGTGTACTCCCTTTTATCCCCATTTCCCACTTAGAAAAATCTCTTTGTGGAAGATTTAGTCAATCATCAACCCTTCATAAAGGCTTTTCTAGTCATACATCCTCTTCTTTGATACACTGTTTTCTGCTTCTCCTGGGCTCCAGTAACACATTGTATCCTTCTCTCATAGCACTTTTGTTGTGCGGTGATGGTCTGTTTACCTGGAGATTTATCAAACTAGAATGGGTAAAAAGGGTCAACTTTCTGTACCATTTTACCTCTGTACTTTAGTGCTCAGGACAAGAGCCAGCACACACTAAGTGCTCAGTATTTGATTCTCTTTAGCTTGAATGAATGTGTATCATATATATCTCATGCACCACTATAAACCGTCTCCGTGTTACGTCTTCCTGCAGTGACCGGTTCTGAGCAATCTTCTACCAGTTCGGTTTGAGTGTAACTCAAGGTATTTCACCACAAATTGGCTTCACATACCTCTCACTTTCCATTGTGGTGCTTCTCTGAATGCCCTTTGTGGCATGCTTGTGGGATGCGTTAGATACGCATATATGAGAAAGCTGGAAATGCAGAGGGATTAGTGACCCTGGGACCACATTTAACCAATACCAATGAATACATGTTCCATCCTTTAGTCCTCTAATTGCATAGCTCTGACATAGAGTTCATAAGTCCTCTCAGAATGTTCTGGCAAGTTTGAAAGCACTAGTCACCTACCTAAGTGGCCATGCATCTTTGCATTGGTTTTACCTCTTTCCCTGTTTCTCTTCATTCCCTCCCATCTGCTTTCTAGGATTATTTACCAGATAAGGTACCTGTACTCAGGCCCTCTTAAAGCTGTTCTTTTGACTGAAACTGAAATAAACCAAAGTTCACAAAACTATGTCAATGGTAACCTTGAAATGCTCTGGAAAAAGTGATACTGTGTAACAATATTACCAGAACTTTGTGCAGGAAGAGTTAAGATGAATAATACTAAAGAGCCATGTTGCAAATTTTAGTTTCCCTAGAAGTGGTAGATTATACTTTTCGAAAATTGACTAAAAATTATTTTCAATCTCACATGCCCTTCCAGAACCTTATCATTCCCCCATCAAGAGTTGGGGTCTATGTCCTCGCCCCTTGAATCTGGTTGGACTTTTGTGACTGCCTTGATAGAAAAGACAGGAAATGATGCTGTGACAACGGTGACATTAGATTAGAAGAGATGATGCACTTTCCATCTGTCTCTCTATTGAAACACATCCCTTTGGAGCTTTGAACTTCCCTATAAGAAATCTAGCCACCCTAATGCTACCATGCTGGAGAGAGTCTATAAAGAAACCACACAAAGAAAGAGATGCTGGAGGACACCAAGTTGTTTCTGCTCCCAGCTGCTGAAGTTTCCCAGTGCAGGTTTCAGACATTGTCAGATGAGTACCTTTTGAAATGACTCCAGCCTCGGCTATATTCTAAACACAATCTCATTAAAGACTCTGAGCTGGAACCTTGCAGTTGAGTCACTTCTATATCCTGAATCACAGAAACAGAGTAAATGATTACTGTTTTGAACTAGTCAATTTGGGGTGATTTTTTTTTTTAATGCAGATTTTGATTCAGTAGTTCTGGGGTGGAACTTGGGATTCTGCCTTTCTTCTTTTATTTTTGTAATTTTAATTAATTATTTACTTATGTATTGGCTGCATTGGGTCTTCGTTGCTGTGCATGAGCTTTCTCTAGTTGCAGTGAGCGGGGCTACTCTTTGTTGCAGTGTGCAGGCTTCTCATTGTGGTGGCTTCTCTTGTTGCGGAGCATGGGCTCTAGGCGCATGGGCTTCAGTAGTTGTGGCCTGTGGGCTCTAGAGTGCAGGCTTGGTAGTTGTGGCGCACAAGCTTAGTTGCTCTGCAGCATATGGGATCTTCCCGGGCCAGGACTCAAACCCGTGTCCCCAGCATAAGCAGGTGGATTCTTAACCACTGTACCACTGGGAAGTCCCTGGGTTGATTTTTAAATACAAAATAGATGACTTGAACACTAGGTGACCTTTTTAAAAATTCTACAACTTCCTAATATATGGGCTTAAATCTCTTATGAATACAATAAGTTGATGAAAATAATAGTATTTGTTGATACTCTCAGATTGGGGCAAGAGAATGTTTCATTCTAAATATTTACACATCCTGCCAAAACAGCCATTGTGGTGGACATATATCAAATCATAGAATTATTTTATGTCACGTAGAACAGTAAAACAAAATAAAGCGAAGATAAGCCTAACTAATCCTACTTACTCAGTTTTCACATCACGCAATTGAGATTTTATAGAAGCATCTATAATTATGTATTTAACCTTGGTTAACTTGCTGCTGCTGTTTCCACCTTTAAATGCATTTGGAAACATTCACATTCTTTATAAGAGAAAAAATCAAATGGAAATCTAAACTAAAATATGCTAAAGCACATCAGTAATTTTGTAATCCTCAAGTACGGTAAGAAGGCTGAAGTACATTAAAAAAAAAGAAGCCACACTCTCTGGGGTGTTCTCCACACTCCTACTGGTGGCACTGGCTCACAAGGCCAGTTTGCTTGCGAGGTGGTAGCAGCAGACAGCGGCCCGTCCTCCGCCCCGTTGTGGGTCCTGCACAGCTCTGAATGATATACAGATGGCCAACAAACACATGAAAAGCATGCTCAACATCAGTAATCATTAGAGAAATGCAAGAAATGCAAATCAAAACTACAGTGAGGTATCACCTCACGCCGGTCAGAATAGCCATCATCAAAAAGTCTATAAACAGTAAATGCTGGAGAGGGTGTGGAGAAAAGAGTACCCTCTTGCAATGTTGGTGGGAATGTGAATTGGTACAGCCACTATGCAGAACAGTATAGAGGTTTCTTAAAAAAATAAAAATAGGACTACCATATGACCCAGCAATCCCAGTACTAGGCATATACCCTGAGAAAACCATAATTCAAAAAGAGTCATGTACCACAGTGTGCATTGCAGCTCAGTTTACAATAGCTAGGACATGGAAGCAACCTAAGTGTCCATCGACAGTTGAATGGATAAAGAAGATGTGGCACATACATACAGTGGAATATTACTCAGCCAGAGTTTACTCAGAAATGAAATTGAGTTATTTGTAGTAAGGTGGATGGACCTAGAGAGTGTCCTACAGAGTGAATTAAGTCAGAAAGAGAAAAACAAATACCGTATGCTAACACATATATATGGAATCTAAGAAAAAAAAAAGGTTTTGAAGAACCTAGGGGTAAGATGGGAATAAAGACACAGACCTACTAGAGAATGGACTTGAGGATATGGGGAGGGGGAAGGGTAAGCTGTGACAAAGAGAGTGGCATGGACATATATACACTACCAAACGTAAAATAGATAGCTAGTGGGAAGCAGCCACATAGCACAGGGAGATTAGCTTGGTGCTTTGTGACCACCTAGAGGAGTGGGATAGGGAGGGTGGGAGTGAGATGCAAGAGGGAGGAGATACGGGGGTATATGTATATCTATAGCTGATTCACTCTGTTATACAGCAGAAACTAACACACCTTTGTAAAGCAATTATACTCCAATAAAGATGTTAAAAAAAATGCCACAGATTCTTTGCTGGACCTCTCATCAAAGGGTTGTTTGTTTCTCCATCCTTTGAATTTTGACTTGTTGATATGACATGTATTTGCCAATGTAGCAGTAGTAAATATGATTTAGGGAGAAGTTGGAAATTGCTCTGCATTAGAGCTTGCCCACTCTTGATGCTGGGAACCCTTCAAAGACCATATGAAGGAAGTCTGTTTAGCTTCCTGCTGGATGATAAACCACATGGAGAAAGACCACATCCATCTTAACCCCACCAGCAGTCCCAGCTGAAGCCCCATATATTTAAGCACAGCCATCCCAGACCAGATGAGCTGGCCCAGAGTGGAAAAACTGCCCAGCCAATTCACAGAATTTTGGATAAATAATTAATGTTCATCATGTCAATCCATTATGTGTGGCGTGGTTATGTAAAAATCTGATGTATACAAATAGAAAGTGTTTTTAGTATATGAATCACATGAAGATATATGTTTCCTATGCACCTTGCCAACTTTCCTGTCCTGAAGTATAACATTGCCAGGGAAAGTCTGTTTCCTTTTCGATGTTCATTGCTGGAAATCACTTTCCTGCTGTAATTACAGGCATGATGGCAGTGCTTGATTCTCAACTGAGTGAAGCTGCTGAACCTAAATTCACTTGACCAGCTGGGTCAGTGAAAATAAATGGCTTTATTTGACCAGACTTGGCTTGGCTCCCTTAATAGGATCATTTTATATCCCTGGTTCAAGGACACAATTTTGCTGGGCAGGGGCACATTACTGATAAACATGCCACAAAGAAATAGTTGGCTTGTACAGCAGATGCAATTTTTTTCCATGCAAGAGATTCCCAAAAGTTTTCTTCTTCTGGGTTGGCCTGAAGGTCAAACCTCAGTAAAGGTTAAAATAACGGATTGGCTAAGTTTGAGTGGGAAGGAAACTGCTTAAATTCTACTTTTCGGAAGCAGCACATTTGGGGCAGGATACGTTATTCATAGTCACTGTGATCACTTGTATTCTGGGAGTGAAATTGCTTTCTCGCATTCTTAAATTGTTGCAAAGGAAGGAAGACATATGTTTCATTTTGCCTGGTGTACTAGGGAAAACACCTCGTTTTTTATGTATTTTCAGGTTCAATCAGTAGGTCTACAGAATAATGTCAAAAATTCATGCACCTTCAAAGTTTTCAGGTGTCGCATTTTATCAGACACGCCATAATAGATAATCTACAAGCACTGCCTTCACAATAACTATTAAGTAGCTCACAGGCATGACACAGTTAACATCACACTTCAGGCTGAATGATCTGACAACTTTTCATTTAAAAATAATAAATGGCTCACAAGGTATATTTTCCCACACATGCTTTATTTCATAGCACTTCCATACTTCCAGTTTGTATTATTCTCTCTCTGACATTTTGCATGTCATATGGTGAGTTTCCTCAGGGAAAGTAAATCAGATTTCTGCCTGGAGTGCAAACTGACTAATAATCATCACCATAAAGGAGTCTGTTGTGTTTGGGACCAAAAGTGCTATCTGGTTGTTATGGCAACCCAGATTTGAAAAGGGATGCCTGGTTGTGAGGGGCAGGCACCAGCATCCCAAAACCAATTCTTCGTCCAAGCTTCTCCCAACAGAATAATTTCCAGTCATTCCTAAAATGGATGCAGAGTGACACACTGTCAGCTCATATGAACTACTCTCACTCAGTAAAGGTACCACATTTTCATCATAAAAGGTGACATTTTCCCTTTTCACTAGACTAATGTTGACAGAGAGAGGCTAAGTGCATGGTACTCATTAAGGCTGTATATCAGCAGTGCTAATTGATATTGCAGAGACTAGTGGATGAGTCTAGTAAGGTATCACTGCATCTTTAAAATGTGTTCTTATCTCTCTCCATCTCTCAAGTGGAAATCATGACTCTCTTATCTGACAATATCTGTCCATTATAAATAATCATATCAAATCTGGCATGGCATCACTTCAGTTATCCTCATCAAGATATTTCAACCATTTATTTACATATCAGTCACTCCACTAGACCAAGAAGTCTACAAGCACAGGTTTTGATCCATCTCCTTTTCCCCAGGTTCTGGAGCATGTCATACACCTCATAATTTTTTTTTATTCAGTGAACTGAGTTGTGTATGCATCTCCTATGACAGTGCCATTAAATGCACTCTTGATATTCAAGGCACAGATGCACTAGAGTATTTTTTGTAGTTTAAGGAGACTACAGTACAGTTCCGAAAGCTTACCCCCTCTGAAATGCAGTTTTCTTGTATGGAAAATGAGAACTTAAAACGCTCTCTCTGGGTGTTGTTTGAAGAAGATATGAAATAGTGTCAGTAGACCACAACAATGTTGGTTTAATTCCCTGAGGATAAATTCTCAACATATAGTCAATGTTATTTGAGCTCTGACTCAGTGGAGCAAAGCTCAGACCATTTCTCCTGGAGTCCACGATGTTTCATCCTTATCTATTGAGACTGATTATTACTGGATTGTTAAATAATTGGCCCATGTAATTGACATCCAAAGGCAGATGTTAAACACAAAGTCTATTGGAGCTACATATTACCCCCTTTCTTTTCTATTAAAAATAACAATTTGCCTAACATCCAGGATTAGTTTTAAAACATGAAAAAATATATTTTAAAAGAAAAGGTGGAAACTATTGCTTTTGGTGACATTAAACAAGTGCCAATGTCATATGAGTCTTAGGTACAGAGTCAATGATGAGGTCATACAAAGAAATCTGAGAACAAGAACTCAGATCCATTGTTTATTGATAAATTAGAAGAATGTGTCTTTTTTCTCCTTTAATATCTAAACCTATTCCCTGTATTATAAATATATTTAATTTTCTGTACATTATGATGTTTTGACATCTCAACTTTTTTGGCTGAGGAGAGACTATCCCTCCCTGGGCAAGCCAATTCTTAGAGCAAAGGACCCATTCTAGACCATGTCTTTGATATGCAGACTAACCAGTGCAGAGCCCTGCTCCTCCCATCTGGTGCACACCCCCCAGGAGGCAATAGTCTTCTGCCTTAGTCATCCCAGAGCCAGGAACCGGGCAGCTAGGGACCACCTCTGTAGCCCAAAGCCTGCTGAGAGTATTCAAACTTAGCCAGTCCTAAACTGTTCACCTTCTCTTCTCTTGCCTTTCCCACAGAAACACCAGTAAAGGCTTTCATCTAAAGCTTTTTCCTAGGTGTTGTCTTCTGCTTCCTAAAGACACTCAGCTGTTTTCCCCATGTGGCCCTGCATGGTGTGGTGTTGCCTCCTGTCTCTAGAACCTATGAGGATAATAAACTTTGCTCCTGAGCCTCTCCTCTTGTGGCCACACCTGAATGACCATCTCATAAAGGAATGCAGAGCATTCCCTCTTTCAGAGCACTTCACTGACTTCATGTTGTCCCTAAGATTAACGCCGCAACCCAAGATTTATACCTACCTACCTTTGTCATAGCATCTTCCACACTCTACTTGAATTCATGATTATGTTTCTGCCTCCAAACTTAGTCCCTCTGCCTTGAGCACAACCTCTCACCTCTGTCTGCATCAAAAAAATATTCATCTTTTTAGACTCAATTCATTTGCTATCTCTTTGGAGATTTCATCCTATTTATCACCCCCATCCTTCCATCTACCTTTAGAATCCATCCCCACCACCCCGCAAGCTGCACCTGTGCAAAATTCTAGTACAAAGTAATTAATCTACTGTAATATTTTGATATATAGCTATCCCTTATTATACAATAAGCTCCTTCAGGACAGAAACACAAGAGTTAGCAGAGTGCTTTGTACTATGTGGAAAATACTAAATACATTTTAAATTAATTTATATTCAGTTATTTTTATCATAGTGAAACTGTTACATGAAATTTGGAAATCATAATAAAAATTTTATTAATAAAATACTTCGGGCCTCCCTGGTGGCACAGTGGTTGAGAGTCCGCCTGCCGATGCAGGGGATACGGGTTCGTGCCCCGGTCTGGGAGGATCCCACATGCCGCGGAGCGGCTGGGCCCGTGAGCCATGGCCTCTGGGCCTGCGCATCCGGAGCCTGTGCTCCGCAACGGGAGAGGCCACAACAGTGAGAGGCCCGCAAACCACAAAAAAAGAAGGAAAAAAAAAAAATAAATAAAATAAAATACTTCATCTCACAATCATTTTACCTGTAACATAGTCTTCAGTCATTTTGTACTTCACAATTTTACATAATTAGAAATTTTGCATGCATACTATTTAACTCATGGTTTTTCATTTAATATTATAATTCAAACATTTCCCATGGTTTGTACATACTTCACTATTTGTTTTTAATGCTTCTTACCCTATCTGATAAAACTAACATGATTAATTCATACTTTTGTTTTTGGAAAGTATATTCAGTGGCTACTTCTTTGCACAAACCTATTTTATTCTTTGGTTGATGTCTTTAGGATAAGTTCCAAGAGGCAGTATCACTAGTCTAGTGGATCTGCATATTTTCATATGTCATAATATACATTGCCAATTTTTCCAAGAGAGATTAAACCAATTTGCATGGATACTAACTACAAACATGGACTTCTTTCTCCCTATCCACGCTCACATTGGCTGCCATGACTATTTTTTTCTAATATGATAACTCCATAAATCCTGTTTAATTCCACTAAGTACTAACGAATATGTTTTGTTCCCTTCAAATTCACAAGCATGCACTAGGTATATACAGTAGAGCAAGACATTGTGCTGAATTGTTGAGAAGGCAGAGGGTAATGAGTCATTACTCCTGCCCTGTAGGAACTCTGATTCCAGAGATCAAGACATAGCTCCACACAAAATCCTAATCCAGTGCAAAGATGCCCTGAGGGAGGCAGACAATACAGGAGGGTAGGGAGAAAGGTTCCACAAAGACATACTTGGAGCTATTGGACAAGTTTATTACTTAATGTAACCTCCTTTATTTAAATTGTATGTCCAGGCCTTTCATGTATTCTTGTATCAAATATTTATGTTTCAGGACACCTCTGTCACGCCTCCTCCTTTCTGCCTCATTTACTTTTGTGCCTGGGTTATAGGCAAACTGTGCTGCTTTGCCCTCACTTCCTCCAAACTTAGTAACTCAGCTAGCAGCTCCCTGACCCCTCCCACTCAGGGATTTTAAGGTGGCTACCTTTTCTCAACAGCCCCCATCCCACCTACTCTCACCAGAAGGCCTTAGACAAAAAGAAATGCGTTATTCCTCACTGGGTGCTTATTTTTTTTCTATGGTGTCAAATTTTAGAAATAATTTCCTGAAATTTGGAGTGTGGTAAATCATATTATTAGCTGCCATTTATTAATCATTTATCATCTATGCCACTATATGCAGTCTAGTCAGCCACTATAGTATACATACACAGGCTGTGTAGGGGACACAGATGTTTTCTTTTAAGCTGTTAACTTTTATTCTGAGCAGATTATTAGACTGGCTGAACCACACAGTAGGACACAATCAGAAATCCCAAAGTCGAATGCTCCAGATATGAACCCTAGCACAGGGTGGTCCTGGACCCAATTTTTCCCTCTTGATTTTTTTTTTTTAAATCCAATGTCTTCCTTCCTTTTAAAATTATTCAGTGCAGTCCAAGTTGTTTCAGAATGCATAGAGCCTGATTGCCAAGAGGGAAACATTAATCACCAGGATCCTTATGTTTAGCTATGTTTTCTCCACCAATTTAAGCACTTAGCAACAAAAACCCTAGCAGTTCAGGCATTTCGGTAAAGTATCATTCTTAGTAATACAGGTTGCAGAGGAAAAAGGAATCAGCATGTTCTAATAAGCCCTGCAGAAACATACCTTTTCTAGAGTAACCCCCATGCTGTTTCTTTTGGCTCAGGCAAGCTCCAATAATACCTCCCCATTTCTTGATGCTGGCTCAGGGGCCACTGCATGTGGTTCTTCAGACATGACAACTGCCAGTGCCTTCAAGACAACCGCATCCCACCCCGTTTGAAAACATATTGCTGACTTCCCACACCTGCAGTGTCTTGCAGCAGTAGAGAATTATCCACTCACAGCTGCATCTTGAAATTAAAGTCTGCTTCATTTACTTGACCCTGGAGCCTTGTCCAAACAAGCTCACTTGAGCTTTCCCCAGATGGTGACCATTTACTTCTGCCGCATTCATTACTGTTCCTTTAAATCATGGCCCTGAGCCAGCTGGCACACTGACATAGCTTTTTAATGGGAAGATTACCCATCTTCATCCCTAATTTGGTAAATACAAAAAGTGGCCATAAAAACTGCAACACTATCCTTGTTGGTCTTCTTCTTCCCCTACATGTGAGCCTGCCTTGTATATCTCTGATGTTTGTTTAAGTAATCAACTGAGTCAGTTGTGTTAGTAGGGAAAAAATGGCATCTGTGGACAATAACAAAAATGATATATAGGTCTGGATGTTATATTAATTGGCTCCATCACAAACCACCCCACACTCCATGGCCTATAAAAACACACATTTGCATTATACTCATTATTCTTCAGGTCAGTGATGTTTTGGCTTCTCTAGGATGGATTCAGTGGGGTAGCACTACTTCACACTGCAGGCTGGTTTTAGAAGTCTGCTCCTTGTGTATTTATTCTTGGGCCAGGTTGAAGGGGCAGTGGTTGCCCAATACATTCTCCTCTTATGGCAAGTCACTGGCATAGCCAATGCCAAGCCAAACTGTATAAGTGCATTTATGGCCTGTACTTGAGTCATGGCCACTGGTCAAAGTAAGTCATTTTCCTATGTCTGAAATTAATGGGCCAGGGTAGTAAACCCTGCTTACTATAGAAGGAAAAGGGGATTGAATATGTGTTGAGTGATAATCCAAAGCAGCGTAGAATTTTATACAAATTAAAAAGCGTAGAGTGATATTAGAAAATATTGTTATAACACTGGATTATGAATACTTTTATTATACAAGATTATATACTTTTATTTCACAAGATTGAAAAATAATCCTCCATGCCTGTGGTAGACTAGTACTCAGCAATATTTTGAGTTTCCCTCTTTCTGCATACCTAGAAGGGCACTGGAACGGGGCCATGTGATGAAACCATAATCAGAGCTAGTTTGATCATTTCAAGGCCAAACCACTTAAGAGCCAGCGTGTGATGGTATTTTTATATCTAAAACAGTATGTATTCTCTCCTGATTTATCATAGTGACCTTTAGGGGCAAAGCTTTAATAATACCTTGGACTCCACATGCTCGTCTAGATCCTTTTTTTTGGGGGGGGCGGTACGCGGGCCTCTCACTGTTGTGGAGCACAGGCTCCGGACGTGCAGGCTCAGTGGCCATGGCTCAGGGGCCTAGCCGCTCTGCGGCATGTGGGATCTTCCCGGGCTGGGGCACGAACCCGTGTCCCCTGCATCAGCAAGCGGACTCTCAACCACTGCGCCAGCAGGGAAGCCCGCTCATCTAGATCTTTGACACACTCTCATCAAGAGGTAGAATCTGCTTCTCCTTCCCCTGTATTTGGGCAGGCTTGAGACTCTTTTGTAACAGTAGAATGTGCACATAGGACCCTGTTTGACTTTAAGTCTATTCACTGCTTGCTGGAATACTCAGCTGACTGCCTTGAGACTACCATGCTATGAGGAAGCCCAAACCATAAAGATGCCTAAGAAGAAAAAGAAATGCTCAGTCTGGTCCAGCTACTCCGGCTTCTTTGCTCTTTCAGTTCCAACAGCAATCTGACTTCAACTGTATAAGAAAGTTGAGGCAAAACTTTCCCGTCAAGCTCTTTCCAAAATTCTCACTGACAGAAACCTTTAGAAATAACATGGTTGTTGTTATGTTAAGCCTCTAAGTTAGTTGTTACACCACTATTGTAACCTGAAGAGAGGTTTGCAAATGTTTCTGGCAAAACTATAAGTTACTTTGTTCAATCTGGGATGAAATTTTAAAGTAACTTCTCAGGAGCCATGTCAATTTTCATTCCCTTTGATCTATTATTGTCTTTTCCAAGATTCTAGCCTATGCTTTATTTGTGATATGTATATTTAAATTATTTTGAAATCATGAACAGCAACTTTAAAGTACAAGAAGAGAGGATGAGTTAAGCAAATTAAAGTACATCTTTTGAAAGATTTATTGTATAAATTCTAATGATAGGAGTGAAGACTATGCAAATACATGGGAAAATGCAAGAGGCACTGCATTAGTTGGAAAACACATGGTATAAGATTGTATGTACATTTTAGCTGCAACTACAGGAAACTTGTCATAGGAACATGAGGGAAAGTACAAATGGAATTGATTATATAATTGAGTTAATATATTACCATTTAAGATTTTAAAATATCATCTAAACTTTCTAATATTTTATTTATTTATTTTTTTTTTTCTTTTTGCGGTATGCGGGCCTCTCACTGTCGTGGCCTCTCCCGTTGCGGAGCACAGGCTCCGGATGCGCAGGCCCAGCGGCCATGGCTCACGGGCCCAGCCGCTCCGCGGCATATGGGATCCTCCCAGATCGGGGCACGAACCCGTATCCCCTGCATCGGCAGGCGGACTCTCAACCACTGCGCCACCAGGGAGGCCCTAAACTTTCTAATATTTTATTGAAGCATATAATACCTGCTTCAACATACAAAATACAAAAAAAGTTTTTTTAAATACAAAATATTTGGCCTTAACTTCTTATGCCTGCTTAAAGTATGAAGATTTTACTTATTAAAAGTGGAGTGAGAGAGACTAAAGTCTCGGTCAGAATGTTTCTGCCACATTCTAGGCATGTCATAATCTTGGTTTTCTCTGTCTGTAAAATGGGGATAAACACAAAGAACGGTACAGATCAACTGAAATCAGGGAAGTAAAGTGTTTTTTATCTTGTAACGGTTATATAATTCTAAGAAACTATTTTTTTTTTTTTTTTTTTTGCGGTATGCGGGCCTCTCACTGTTGTGGCCTCCCCCGTTGCGGAGCACAGGCTCCGGACGCGCAGGCTCCGGACGCGCAGGCTCAGCGGCCATGGCTCACGGGCCCAGCCGCTCCGCGGCATATGGGATCCTCCCAGACCGGGGCACGAACCCGTATCCCCTGCATCGGCAGGCGGACTCTCAACCACTTGCGCCACCACGGAGGCCCTCTAAGAAACTATTTTGAAAACAAAGCAGATTATTAAGGATTATTTGTGTTAAGATTTTTTTTCCTTTTTGCTTACATTTGAAGTTAATTTTTACCTGCGAAATACATTTCTTTCACTAAAAAGGGCTTCTTTCCCAAACCCTTAGAGTTAAATTTTTCTCCTGCAAAAATGTGCCAATTTTGGTCCCATGATACAAAGTGGTGTGAAGACTTAGAAACTGAAACTCTGAAAATGGTACAACCTGGGTGTTAGTCAGTTATCATATACTGCTTGTGCCAACAGCAAAGACATCTATTCTAACTTACTGTAACTGTGCAAATCCCAGAGCAACTTAAAACATGCTCCCATAGGATGTACGTGCTTATTAAGGCATAATAATTTGAGAAGTGATCACCATCTAATTTGCTTCCAGGGCCTCGTTGTCATGATTTGACATGTAGTCTCTGCAAGAGGAAAATCTGAATAAGATTATTTATCCTGTTTTACAAATGAGAAGTCTGAGTGTCAGGAAAGATATTTGACTTTTTAAAAAAATCTATTTATTTATTTTTATTTATTTATTTTTGGCTGTGTTTGGTCTTCGTTGCTGTGTGCGGGCTTTCTCTAGTTGCGGCGAGCAGGGGCTACTCTTCGTTGCAGTGCGCGGGCTTCTCATTGCGGTGGCTTCTCGTGTTGCGGGGCATGAGCTCTAGGTGTGCGGGCTTCAGTAGTTGTGGCTCACAGGCTTAGTTGCTCCGCGGCATATGGGATCTTCCCGGACCAGGGCTCGAACCCGTGTCCCCTGCATTGGCAGGCGGATTTGTAGCCACTGCGCCGCAAGGGAAGCCCTGGTTTTGACTTTCTTAACGCCACAAGCATATCAGTTACTCAGTGTCCATTTGCCTTCACTCCAAGAATTCCAGCTTGCTGAACTTATCATGGAAAGAAAAATAATAGTATATCCATTATTCTTATTTGAGTAACAAACACTTCAACCCCTCTATACTTACTTTGGATATTGATAGTCTCTCTCTCTCCAACCTTGTATTTTATATATTTGCTATTGCTTCCCACCCTGAATATTTCCATTATTAAAAGTGGAGGAGGACTTCTATTTCCAGATCAGATGTATTAGTGTGTAGCAGAGCAGCACTTCCTTTGCACAACTAGAAACTGCTGGGTAAATCACACACACCCCACACAGATACACACACACACACACAAATCTGTACTTTTAGGGATCAAAAGCCTGTGGAAGAGTGAGGGAAAAGAAACTAGGGAAACCCGCAGTTCTTCTGGCAAGTGTGGAGGACTGGATTACACATCTGAAAATGAAGAGCTTGAAGCACATGGTCACTGTTTCCCCCATGGTACATTTCCTAAGTTCTGGAGTAGCATGGCAGGGCTCGGGAGGTAACCTGAAGCATCTAAAAGGCAGAGTGAAACCTTGAGCAGTCTTACGATGCTTAGGAAACAAAGACCCATCCTGGGAGAGTACCTGCTCTAGAGCACACTACCAGTCTTATAGTTATTACGAAATCACTGCTTCAGCAAAGCGAGGTTTGAATTGTATTCATAACTTCATAAATGTATCCCTTGCATAAAATCTTTGTAATTACTATTCCTTATGTATTTATATTTTATAATAGGTTGTCATGTTTGGTGACAATAATCACACGTTTATTTCTTCATTGGACCCCAGATACCTATAACAGTATATGGTATATACTAGGTATTTCTCAATAATTTTGGATAAATAAGTAAAATTAAGCGTTTTTTTTCTGATTGTGAATTAGCCAGGCTTATTTCACCTTTATACATTCTCTGTGTTCCCTGCCCCCCGCCTTTTTTCCCTACTGACAATTTAAGAATTCTGGTTGTTTTGTTTTACTTTCATAAATATTTTTATATCCTAAGGGTATTTCCTTTTAATCTGTTACAAATATATGTTTTCATGGGTGTCATTACTAGGGAAGACTCCCTTGTCTTTGTGATTGTATCAGTAACAGATGGTAGAACCATGGGCCTCATTTCTGCCAACCAGTGGCTCTCTGTATCCCTCTGGGACACCCAAACTCCAAAAGAAAAATGAGCCCAGGTCATGGGTAGGGTATGGAGAATGGGAAAAAACAAAAACAAAAAAACTGTTAAAGCACCTACTGTGTGTAGTCAATTAAACACAGTATATCTGATAACACTATCACAACAAATCTTTGTACTGTAACTCCCATTCCACCAATGAAGAAACTGAGTCTTAGAAAGTTTATTTTTCAAGGCCAAATAGTTAATAAGAAGCATAACAACTATTCAGATTCCCATCTGTCTCACTTCCCACTATTCAGTAATAACTTTAAAAGGAATTTTCTTTAAGGGAAACACAACACATATTTAAAGATTAAAAAAATATAGCTCTTGTGGGTCCTTCAAAATTATTAGAATAAAATGGCTTACAGAAACTCCTTTGTCTCCATTTCAGTTATCCTTAATGAAAGCCCCATATTGGACTCCCAGAGAGTTCTTACTAAGTCTTTTAGTGTATATGCCTGTGTTATCTAGAGAAGATCCATGAAGAGCTGACCACAGTATACCTGGTATCTAGACATCAACAACCCTGCAATATGTCTAATCAGTAAATGAACATTTTTGTTCATTTTCACAAGGAAAAGCATATTGAACTTAGATGAAAATTCTTGAAGGGACTAGGTCAACATATAGGGATCTTCATAATTTTAAACAAGCATATCATTTATTTATTACTGGGAAATATATTGAAGAAATTCAACATACATTGCAATCAGGATTTATTTAGAAACCAGATCTTGCAGGGTATTTTATTTTAGCTTGCTGTTATACATGGAAAATGAAATAAAGCCCTGCTTTGTTGAACAAACATAGCTCTTCTCTTTATCATTTTCTAATGACCACTCAACTGTAAATAATGGAAATTATTACATTATGATTTCACCAAACTGCCTGTCAACAGCAGTAATTGTTGTTATAATTTAGATGGTAAATATATGTTCTGCAACTGCAGATACCAATTCATATCAACATCTGGACCCTTAGGCTCATTCACATATAGTCACCATTCTGAATGGAAATTCAGGAGGTCTGGGTGACCTCTGCTTCCCAGATATATAAAAAAGATTAGTAGAGGAGGGAAGTGGAATTGGAGGAAGAAAGGTTTTGTTGAGTATGTATTTTTGGCTAAGCAGTATACCTGTTGCTTTACATAATGTCTATTCTTAACATGAACAGTAAGAGGCAAGAATTAGGATTGTCCGTGTTCAAATGCAAGAATGGACAAACATGTATGCAAACCACAGTCTGGGCTCCAATACCGTACTTCTGGGCTAGAAGTTTCTAAACCCATTAATTCACCCCAGCCACCTTCAGTTGTCCATGAGACTAGAAGCAAACACTAAATGGGAGGAAATACTTCCATTTTACAGTATTGAAAACTTCTCATTTAGGAATTTTGGAAGTGAAATAAGCATCTTCGTGTCGTATTAAGTCCTGCTCATTTATCTCACTTAAGGTCATATTTGAAAATTGCCATAACCTGAAACCATTTCACCTCTAAAGCTACTAAATCAAACCTTATGTTTCCTAGTCACAACTTTCTTCTTTCAAGTTTATATTTTCTGCTGCCTTGCTGTTTGAAGTGTAGCAGAATATCAGGTCACACCCAGAGGTCATAAATCAGAATCTGCATTTTAACAATATACTTGGGTAGTTTGTATGCATATTAAATTTGAGTAGCACTGTTTAGTGTTTCTATTATGACCATCTTAACCTCACTGAGATCTTCATGAAACTTTGATTTCATGGATGATTCAATATCTATTTTCTCTCATTCCTGCCCCTTGTCTGTATGTTTTGCATCCAGCTTCAAGTCTAGGGCCTATTTTTATTACAAAAATAAACAGTGAAACAAAACAACAACAGCAAACTTGGCTCAACCTTAGAACAAGTAAATCAAAATATCTGGAGGTAAGACTTAGACACTAGCATTTTAAAAAAAAGCCTCACCAGATAATTCTTCTGTGTACACACCTTTGGGAACCAAAGCACACCTTCCCCACTCTTTTTTGACTGTACAGTTGCATCTGCCAGGCAGACCTCTAATCCTGTATCAATCCAGTTAGCCTTCTTTCATACCTAATGTTAACATACTAACAAAGCTGAGCTGATAAAATAGCAGGTAACTTTATTTTTATTATTTTTTACTTCACATCCTAAATTATCATTAACATATATGACTTTTCAGTCCAAAAAAGAATAACATATATGTAAATTATTAATACATGTATTAATATTATTAATACATGCAATTATTTAATAATAATAATGGAAAATATTACATAATTTAATTATAAATTATTAAATTATGACCCTAATTATTAAGGTTATCCTAGGCCACAGAATTATGAATGATTTTGTCTTTACTGTTTTCTCTGTCTCTCACAATGAATGGATGTTACTTTATCATAAGGAAAATAAACCCTTAAAATCTTAATTCAGAAGATTTTGAGATACTGTTCACAGACACTCTGGTTAATCATGAAGAATACATAACTACATATTTGGTGACCTCAATCATTAAAAAAAAAAATCCCAGACAAACTGAAGTTAAGAACTGAGAGGATGCCTTAAATGCTAAATGATTGTATTAAGGAGTTATAGGTAATATTTAATCTTTTAAAGCTGTATTAGTTTTCTGTTGCTGTGTAACAAGTTACTACAAATTTAACAACTTTCTAAAGCAACACCCATTAATCATCTCGCAGTTTCTGTAGGTCAGAAGTCCCAGGACAGCTTACCTTGGTTTTCTGGCTCAGGGTCTCTCACAAGGCTGCAATCAAGGTGAGCTTGGTTGGCCGGGCACATTCCTTTTTGGAGTTTGGAGTCCTCTTCCAACCAGAATTCAGTTCTATTGTAGGTCTTACTGTGGTCCTTATTTCCTTGTTGACTGTGATGCAGGGCCAGTCTGAGCTTCTTGAAGCCACTCTGAATTCCTTACTACATGACTCTCTCTCAGGCCCCCTCACAACATGGCCCCTTTTCAGAGTCAGCAAGAGCATCTTTGCAGTAAAGGTCTGTGAATCTCTTTTCAGGGCTTTCATTTGATTAAGTCAGGCCCATACAGGATAATCTGCCCTTTGATTAACTCAGAATCAACTGATTTGGGGACCTAATTATATCTGCAAAATCCTTCACCTTTACATATAAGTTAACCTAATCATAAATTGATGCCCTGTCATATTCACAGATTCTGCCTGTACTCAAGGGGTGGGAATTAGGTAGGGTGTGTGCCATAGGAGACAGGACTCTTGGGTTCATCTAAGAGTTCTGCCTGCCACAGTAGCTTTTGGTGTTCTCCACATTTCCACTATTAATTCTATAAAATTTCCAAAATTAAAAGAAGTAAAGTTAATTTTTAAGCCCATAAACATGAAACTTTTGATGATGTTTGTGTGTTTGCATGTATGTGCATGTCTACATATATATGTGTATATATATATATATATGTGGAGAGAGAGAGAATCTCTTATTTTTTTAATTTTTATTGGAGTATAGTTGATTTACAGTGTGCTAGTGATAATCTCTTTTTTTTTTTTTTTTTTTTGTGTGTGTGGTACCGGCCTCTCACTGTTGTGGCCTCTCCCGCTGTGGAGCACAGGCTCCGGACACGCAGGCTCAGCAGCCATGGCTCACGGGCCCAGCTGCTCTGCGGCATGTGGGATCTTCCCGGACTGGGGCATGAACCCGTGTCCCCTGCATCGGCAGGTGGACTCTCAACCACTGCGCCACCAGGGAAGCCCTGAGAATCTCTTATTTTTATATAGCAATTAAATACCTAGATAAAGCATATTTAATCAATATTATTTAAAAGTGTGGTCAAAGCTACAGCTCATTTTTTTTACATATTTTGTGTATGTTTATTTGTATGTGTGTATTTAACATGGGTTTATTTGAAGCTATGAGTGCAAGTTTTGCTGCAGCATCCATGTAGGTACTACCTATACTTTCAGTGCCCTAGCAGCAGCCCCAGAGGAGCCATTACCATCTCTTTGCAAGTACTGGAGCTGTTACAATGTCAATGAAGTGTCTCATATACTTCCACAGACATCGTAACAGCCCCACAGGAGTCATTACTGTGTCAGTGCCTGAGCCATTATGGTGTCAATGGAGACACTATTTTAATGTCAGTGGAATGGCCCCACACAAGTTCTACTGCCATTATAAAAATAAAGGAGGTAAAACACACACAAAAACAGGTTATTATCTGATAAGGAATCTCAATTAAACTCTCCAACGTGCTAAGTAAGGCTCACTAGTGACTCTAGTTTGTATTTAACCATTCTTTACTCAGTCCTCTTAGAACATGGTAAGCACAGCAGTTTTCAGTCACAGAGTCCCAAACTTGGCTACTCTAAAACAATTACAAGTCTTTTTTTTCTTTTAACATCTTTATTGTAGTATAATTGCTTTACATTGTTGTGTTAGTTGCCACTGTATAACAAAGTGAATCAGCTGTGTGTATACATATTTCCCCATATCCCCTCCCTCTTGCACATCCCTCCCACCCTCCCTGTCCCACCCCTCTAGGTGGTCACAAAGCCCCGAGCTGATCTCCCTGTGCTATGCAGCTGCTTCCCACTAGCTGTCTATTTTACATTTGGTAGTGTATATATGTCCATGCCACTCTCTCACTTCATCCCAGCTTACCCTTCCCCCTCCCCGTGTCCTCAAGTCCATTCTCTATGTCTGCATCTTTATTCCTGTCCTGCCCCTGGGCTCATCAGACTTTTTTTTTAAGATTCCATATATATGTGTTAGCATATGGTATTTGTTTTTCTCTTTGTGACTTCACTCTGTATGACAGACTCCAGGTCCATCTACCTCTCTATAGATAACTCAGTTTCTTTTCTTTTTATGGCTGAGTAGTCAATTGCAAGTCTTAAGAGGTGGTCCTAGGAGTTCAAAACCTCCCACTCTGACCAACTAACTCATCTGATATTGTCACAGTCCCTGCCATGAAGAACATTTATGATTATTCTTACATACTGACACACCACTCATCTGTGTAGTGTAAGGCTTAAATTGAAGATTCAACATAAGATGCTTCTTTGATACCTTAAAATCTGACAGCCTCAAAGGCCTAACCACAAGCTCCCCCATCCACTGTGCTCCTGTGAATGTCACATAGCCAAACAACTGTCCTTATACCTGTCCTTATCAGAGGACCAGGAACAGTGCCTGCTCATCCCTGACAAGTGGGCTTCAGTTGCCTGCCAGCCCATGGAATTAGTTAAGCCAATTACGTCCTCTCCCAAGAATCAGGATTCACCTCACCCTCTTGTAATTACAGAGCTGTGTCCCACAGCCCCTGGTTGCTTACTCTGTTCCTGAGTGCAGCATCCACATGGCGCTGTATGGTGCTGTGAGTGTATGTGACTAATAAACTGCTGTTGATTTCATCTGTCCAGTGTCAGGTGCCGCATGTTCAGCCATCTCCATAATTCCAGCGTGGGTATTCCTCCATCAGCAATAGGTTGAAGGGGAGGTGACCAGAACAATCTGTTACTCTGTGATTTCTTGATTAGTCCCTCCTCCATTTCCCTTTTTATTTTCTTCTTGATTGTCAGTCAGTTTCATTCTAGATCTTTGCTAAATCCTTGGTGTTTAAAAGAGATCCTTGATAATAAGACCCTATGATCTTAGCATTTTACTCCCTAATAATGGTTCAGCATATGGAATGGAATATATTACCAGCTACAACAATTTTTTTCTGCCTGTTTAGTTAGAGGGACTATTTCTAAAGATGTACCATGATTTTCCATGCGTGTTTCCTGCTCTTGGTTAACTTTGTCCCTCTCCATTCATGCTCCTGGCAGTGAGCATATGTTTTAGCCCAACAAGGCAATGAGGTTGTGCTATGGGAGGCAGTTAGTGTGTGCAAGAGAGAGGTGTGTTGTTCTAGTGCTGGACTGTGCAGAATATAGGAGGAGGCCCATTCAAATACCACTGGGCACCTCTCTGACTGGATGGTAGAAGGAGAAAGCAGAGATCCTGTTTGAAAGCAGGCAGACAACTGAGGAATTAGGGAACCCAATGAAGGGACGTTGTTTTGCAGTCTTTTAAGGCAGAGTTGGCATGGTGTAGAAGGTAACCTGAAGGGAAGTAAACTTTTCTCTGGACTCAGAGTGTATTCATAACCATTCCTCTTTAAAAATGTAGAGAACAGTGTTTGCTAATGCCACCCAAAGAGCATTACAGCTTTGGGTTGTTGGATGGGGTAAATGTGAGAAACTGAAGAACTCCTTAATTTGTAACGAGTTAGATTGTAAGGAGTTAGCCTGACATTCCTCTGGGTGATCGAGAATTTCTGTTTATTTCAAGGATTTACATTGGTGCTAACTCAGAAAATTTTTACAACAAATATTTAACTCGATTGATAACGTTTGCAGAATAGGTCACCTGTTTACAAAATTCTCTATGTATCAATTGACAAGTTATTTTTCTTGGGGTCCTTCTTAGCAACATTTAGTCTTTGAATCTTTGAATGTAATGACATTTCTTGCCTGACTTAATTTAGGATCTTAATTAATTGTTATTTCAGGTCTCTAATTACTAAAGTACTTAGTGTGCTATGCATCAAACATTAACAAATTGTTGACTAACCAGCTGGGTTGCACCTGCAATTATGCATTTGCAACTACAACTAATTGCCGAAATTTCACCCATGGAGAAGCCAACATTTGGTTCTCTGCCTTCAGTGATGAAGGGTTTTGGTGGCTAATGGGTCCCAATGTCACAAAAACTATGCTTCCATTTGTAGGATGCTAACTTTTCTCTATTCAAATTTCTATTTAATCACTTGATAAATATTAATACACTGTGATTGTTTTGTACACATCATATGTTGATATTAGTAGACAGCATTCTTTCTGGGCGCAACTACCATCAGTGTGTTGCCAGATTCACATGGTCAAACCACATCTTTCCTGTCTCATGCTTTTAGAAATCCTGAGGATGAAATAAGACAGCAGGGCAGAGACGTTAAAATCTTCAAACTTGCTGAAAAGTGCCTAGCAGCAGTATCCCAACTCTCAAACCGCTGAAACCATATAAAGAAAAAATTGACAAGTGGGGCAAAAATGTCACTTAGAGGCCATTTTTAGAAGATTTAAGACCTACCAAGAGCTTAATGTTGGGGACATATTTAGGTTTATACAGCTTTCATTAAAAATTACCTTTTTTTCAAGTTAAAAAAGACAAAAGTGCGTTCAACAGAACACCGTCTGCATTTCAACATGCTCACACCGTCTGCATTTCAACATGCTCAGCATTTTTGCTTGCCTTTGGCAGATAATTTTTTTCAAAGCTGACCATTTCTTCTGTTAGATTGAAGAAAAAGAAAGTGAAAGGTTTATATAAAAATATTTTAAAATTATACTCGTACATGCACATGCACACACACTAAATTATATAGATTTTCATTTAAAAGAAAAAATATATCAGCAAAAAGTGTACATAAACCACAGTCTCTGAAGTTTTTACTTCACTTTGTGGCTGAATACTTGATATTTGAAAATTATCTATTCTTACCATTTGTCATTTTCTGAGTATTGCTTCGGTACAAAAATGGATTTTACTTCGGTGACTGGAAAGTTACCAAACAGTCCCTTACTGCCTGGAATTCTAATCAAATGGAAAAATATGCAAATCATCTAACAACTGGTCAAAATTAGGGTATCAGAAGAGATTTGTCTACCAGCAGCATAAATGTGTAACTATGAGTTAATATAAATCTAGAGATCGAATAAGATGACTATCCATATGGATTTAGTCTGGTGTACTAATTTTGAAATGAGTGCAATGCTATTAAAAAAAAAAAACCCAGCTGACTGACATAGTAAGAATGAAAAGGAATAAATACTGCATATTTACTGTGTTTCAGGTTCTGTGCTAAGCAATTTATCTATTTTTTTTTCATTTGATTAACCTATCAATCCTGTGAAGGAGACTCCATAATCCCTATTTAATATAGGAAGAACTGAGGTTCAGAGATATGTACAGAGTAAGTTCAAGGCTACACTTTTAATTTAATGTGTCAGAGCCAGGGATTTGACAGACACCAAAAGGCAGTCTCATTCAGTAAAAAATTCAGATTCTATAACTCTATGGTAATCAAGAACATTGAGTTTTACATCCATTAATTCATATTTATATTGTTGAACTAGATATAGATTTATAGATATATATGTAAATGGACATAATACCTAACCTATCTACATTTTAGAATTGTTATTAAGTGAAGAAATAATAATTATTAGTGTATTTGTGTAATTGTGCCCATATCTATATATACTCTATAGCTATATAACTATATTTTTATCTGTTTGTATATCTCCATTTCACAGATTGAAAAATAATAAGAATAAGTTGTTCCCCTAGATTAAAAACTAGTAAGTAATGTGCTTGGGAGCAGACACAGATATTTTCCATATGCTACAACATGCTAGAATAAAGAATAAGTCTTGGGGCCTCCCTGGTGGCGCAGTGGTTAAGAGTCCGCCTGCCGATGCAGGGGATACGGGTTCGTGCCCCGGTCTGGGAGGATCCCATATGCCGCGGAGCGGCTGGGCCCGTGAGCCATGGCCGCTGGGCCTGCGCATCCGGAGCCTGTGCTCCGCAACGGGAGAGGCCACAACAGTGAGAGGCCCACATACCGCAAAAAGAAAAAAAAAAAAAAAAAAAAAAAGAATAAGTCTTGGCAATTACACATAAAGGTTAAAATTTCATGGCTACCTTGCTCTGTAACATGGATGATCATCAGTTTCTTCAGCTTGCAAAGTGGAGATAATTCGTTCAACAAACATTTATTGAGCATCGATTACGTTATATGACAATGTCCTAGGTGCATGAGATACTTTATTGATCAAAACTGAGAAAAATACCTTCCCTTGTGGAGTTTATATACAAGTGGGAGAAACAGGCAGTAAATAACAAGTCCAATAGATAAACAAATCATTTACTCTGATAGAAGGCAATAAATGACATGGGAAAAAATCACACTAATTCAACACATTGTGAGAGTGAATTATAGTTAGATTAATTTTACAGCATACATAGAATAGGGTTAAATACACAGAAATTATCCACTGTGTGATTAGATTATTTTCTTCCTACTCAACACACCCAGGGTCTCTTTCCATTTGCCATACCCTTTCCCTAATGGTGAGATATGAGGTGAATGCTTGTCAGAAACACTCAGTTCTGTCATGACTGCAAATCCCTAAGTCCTCAAAAACCACTATTTTTTTCCTTTTTAAAACTGTAGTTGTCATAAGAAATAGAGTCACACACCTCAACTTTAGTTCTTCAGGTGTGAATAGTAAAGAAAGCAAAAGAACAGAATTCTAACAAATCCCTGCTGAAGCCTCCTTTGTGCCAAAAAACAAAACTTTGAGAGAGGCAAAGATCAACACAAGGAAATTCATAATTGCTCCATTGTGGGATAATATACCATATGCCCTTCTATAACCAGGCACAACAGGCCATTGCCTAAATGACTTTCATAATGCACCCCATTGGGTCTAGGTACAGAACTGGAAGCCATATGGTGCAATTCAGCCCTCCACATGAACTTCCGGGTTTTCATTGTATTGTGTCGCATTATTTTACTATCATTTTTGATTTGAATATACATACTGGTTTTGCAGAAACCATCAAGACCTCCCTGAGAATGTTGTAGAGAGGTAACTTCTGTTTGCTTGACAGAAAGCTGTGAGGTGTCCTTTAGCCAGGCTGCTGGCTTTGGCTTCAGAAGGTCCACAGCATCTAGAGAGTGATGTGCAAACTGCCGTGCAGCCAATTGACCTTAAATGCAATACAAAGGCTCCCTGTAAAAAAGCAAATCAAAACAAATGCTGGGCCTCCCTGGTGGCGCAGTGGTTAGGAGTCCGCCTGCTGATGCAGGGGATACGGGTTCGTGCCCCGGTCTGGGAGGATCCCATATGCCGCGGAGCGGCTGGGCCCCTGAGCCATGGCCGCTGGGCCTGCGCGTCCGGAGCCTGTGCTCCGCAACGGGAGAGGCCACAACAGTGAGAGGCCCGCATACCGCAAAAAAGAAAAAAAAAAAAAAATGCTATTTATGGTCCTGGGTCAGAGACCCATGTGCACACTGGGTTCTAGAGACTCCCTCAAGCCCCATTGTGGTTCAGACTAGCTTGATCCTGTCTTCACCCATCTATGCATTCATTTAGCAAACATTAGCTGATTATCTGCTCTGCGTTAAACAGAGCTGGACTCAAGGGATATACAGAGTTGTAACACACCTCTCCAGAGCTCCATATGTGTAAAGTACAGTGGGAAGCACAGATGTGTTAAGAGGTGAAATGCTGATAAAACTATGGGGGCAAAGTGTTGTGGAAACACACAAAAAATCTAACGACTAATGGAATCTGAATGGAATTGAAATGTTTCAAATCAGGGATAATGACAGAACATGTGACACCACTAAATAGATGTTTACTGGGAAGAAAATAATTAGAATGGCATTCACAGTAGATGAAACACAACTGTGAATTATGCAAGGGCATGTAAGAAGTTCAAAGAAGGATGGTTATTTTTATCCAGGTACGGTTTTCTAAAGAGTTAATTTGATAGAAGTGTACTTATTTCTAGAAAACTTTAGTCCAAATTCACATTAAGGTGTCTTCCACTTTTGGCATGTCCATCATCACTATCCTATCATTCTGATGTTTACTATTGTCATAGTTTGTTTTCATATCTGCATGCAAAACGTTGAGGTAGTGCATTCTCAGGTTGCTCATTGGAATCACCTAGGAAACGCCTAAAATGAAGACTGTACAGCCCTAACTCAGGCATAACAAACCAGAATTCCTGAAAATGAGAGCCCAAAATGTGAATTTTAATACTTACAGGAGAACCTGTTGGTATTTAGAATTTAGAGAGCACATTCACATGCATCGTCTTAACATGATCTCTCCAACAGCCCTTTGTGGGAAAGAATGTGGTAATTTTAGAAGGTTGAGGTGAATTTCCCAAGGGAAATCATATGGGACTAAACCTTCAGATCACCTACCCAAAATACAATTCTCTTTCCATTCTCTTATCAATGCAATGACTTACAGAAAGGCCACATGATGGAGAATCATGGTGCTAGGTAAGATTTATCTAGAGGCATAGTGGGGGTTGATTGCTTGTGCTTCCTGGAAGGCTGTGTTGAGAAGAATTAGGGAGCTGCTTTTGGGCTGCAGTGGAGTGTGATGTTTTGTGTCTGACATACATGTGGAAGCAGTGCATGACAGCTCACCTACTTATAATATGCACCTTTTACACTCCCAGTTTCTTCCAGTTGTTCCGTCTCTTCTTATTTCTTCTTCCTTCTCTATCTCATCATAGTCAACTCTTTCATGCTGATTCTCCACCAAATGCTTAATTATCTTAAGCTGGTGATCAAACCAAGCATCAGTTTATTCCACATCCACATCTGGCACCTTCACTGATATTGAAGAAATCAGGCCAACATATAGTATGGCTCCACTAGAAATGTATGGTATTGATCTTACATAGTAAAACAGTGTTCCTTTCTTGTACAAATAAGTCAAGTGGGAAAACTTATAATTTTTATATAGAAGTGTGGAAATTATTAATTCTAGATATTTTATTTTTCTTCCCTGAAATACTGGAATTGTGATATTCCTTCAAAATACACAGTCTTTCAAAAGAGTTTTGATAAATGAATGGAGTTCAACACGATCTTTTGTATTTTTTCTAAGAATCCAGAAATGGAATATCACATTATCACAGAGGAAATGTGCACACACATGCAAACATTAAGCACACAAATATATAAATGCGTATCTAAAAAATAGTAATAGTATTGTCATTCTACCTCTATTTGTACCTTTTTGAGGCAGCAGAATGTTCTGTGAGACATAAATGTTTTAGGTAGTTAGATATCTAATTTCAAGTAGAGTCTCTGAGCCTAACTCTAGCAGTTTGTATTCATGAAAATCATCATAAATATGAACATATATACACACAAAAATATATCACAATAACCCTGTGGGGTGAATATATTATCTACATGTTCTAAATGAAAAAAATATGCAAGGGAGTTTAATATTTTCAACATTATATATCTAGCAAATGCTAGATGTGGTTGGAATTCAAATCCAGGTTGTTTCATTCCCAAAGTATATGCTTTTCTTACTATACAACCATACAGAAATGCAAAAGATACATTAAAGTCAAGGAGAGGGACTTCCTTGGTGGTCGAGTGGTTAAGACTGTGCTTCCACTGCAAGGGGGTGAGGGTTTGATCTCTGGTCGGGAACTAAGATCCCGCATGCTGTGGGGTGTGGCCCAAAAAAATTAAAAAAAAAAAGTCAAGGAGATTATACAAGGCAAAGGACTCCTTTATGAGTACGGTGATTTTGCAAATGAGTAAGATGTGAGCCCTCATTTTTTTTTCTTTTTTTTTTTTTTTAGCAACATTAGCAGCCCAGTCCACTTAGCCACTTAGTATATGCTGATGTCCTCAGGGAAGTGATGGAATTTTTCTGGGCATTCCACTATAAGCGTGTGCTATTTTGTATATGGAAAAGCAGTTATCAGAAAAAAGGAAAGAAGGAAAACATATGTATGTGTAGAACTGAGGACAGTCTGTATAGTGAGAACTAATTGATCAGAGTACATAGCAATATTTGAGTTGAGATTTTTTTAAGGACATTTTATTAATTATTCATTTAGAGTATTTTGCATGCTAGGTGTTACCACATTTAGAATCTCATTTAATGCCATTAATGATTTCAACAAAGAAGGAAAGAGGAGAAGTAAGGGAAAAGGAGAAAGAAGGAGGGAAAGAACCAAGACAATCTATGATTTCCCTATATTATGATACCTTGAGGCAGAAAAACAAAGACAACCCTGAATTTGGTTTCAAATAGATGCCTTACTTAAGAAAACTTGTGGTAAGATTCACCTACCTTCCCTTGGCTTTGCAAAAGGATATTTAGCAGCCTCTGTTAGGTAAGCTCAGAAAGACACAGGCATTCCAGGTAACTATAATTGGTCTGTGCTTAAAAGCTACAGTAAACAATAAACACATGAGAAATAAATACACTGCTGAGTGACCTTGGAGAGGACTGCCTTCAGCGGCAGGCTGGGGACAACCACATCATTATCAGGGACTGGAATCACCAGGCTGTTGGAATAATCAGACTTTGGAGGACATTTTCACAGGGGGCAACTCCTGGGTGCCAATCTCTCACTCACACATTATGGCACCAAGTGCTTTTGATCATGTGAGAACAAGTGAGATCTACCTTGAGATGCATCAGTATTCCAGGTGGAGGTATTAAAATTCTTGACAAGGTAAAGCCATGTATTAAGAGCTTTGCCACTTAGGAGCATTTTCACACCTGAGAATCCACAAACTACTCCTGCCCCCTATTATTTCATCTGAGACATTAAATGATAGTGCTCTTATCAGTTTGGCTGCAAAGTCATTAATTTTATGTTTGAAATGAAGGGGGGAAAAAAGACAAATTTTCTCAGCTTTTGAAATGTCAAGTCAATTTCACCAAACCCTGAAAGAGAAAGTTCATGTTTTTTCTTTTAAGATTTAAGATACGAGGAGGATGACTGGCATCATTCAGTGACTGTAACAATTATAGGAACTCTTCTTTGTGTCATGATCTTGAATCAATCAAAGTAATCAAGAAATTTGTAACAAGTTCCCTCTGTAGTAAAAGTCAAAAAGTGACCCTTGATAATACCATGGGCAAAAAAGTATAATTCATACAAATGGAACACAATCAGGTTGATAAAATCCCATACAAATCCAACTTCAGCCAAATCTGAATGCCTTAACAACAACAACAACAATAAAAATAGTAATATCTATAAGGGATCATTTTGTTAATGCTAAATTTTTTGTATGCTTTGGCTTATTTACTTCTTACAGCCCTATTCAAGGAGGTGCTATAATCATACCTATTGCTTAAATGGTGCAGTTGGAGCCTAGAGATTAAGTAATTTTCCTGTGATCACGTAGTCAACAAAAGGCAAGTCTGAGAATAGAGACAAGCTTCATTTGGCCGATCCCAAACTCTGTGTTTTTAGGCATTAGTTTATTAAATTATTTAATAACTTTTTGTGAAGACATAAGTATGTTTTCCTAAAAGACAATGTTAAACCTTTTGTCTCTAGTATCTTTGCTCATCTGGAATACCACCATTGCTTTACAATGTGATATCCTTTCCTTATGACAAATAAAATTATATTTTAAATAACTGGTGTTTGAGAATTCCTGAAGCGTGCATAATTTGGCCCTTCATTTGGCTTAGATCAAGAGTTTGGAATTCAAAGTCAGAAACTGAAGGAGCAGATAGAAACTATATCAGAATTTGTTGTTGTTATTGTTAATATACTAGTTACATTTTTAAAAATGAGTATGGTTATCTCAGTTACAGACGACAGACCAGGTATTCCTGATTCTAGTATTTCAGCTATATCCATTCTGTACTTAAAAAAGCAGGAGTGAGAACTAGAGATTACATGCTGGTTTTCAATAACTGATTCAAATAGTAATTTAGTAGCTGATAAAAGGGAGGAAAGGGGTTTTCTACAACAGACTTTAGATCCCAAACTACCACTTTACATCTTTCAGGTAATTTGGGAATGAGGCTGTAGATATATTGAATATTCACCATCTTACAAATGATTCATATACACGAAATCACTAGGGAAACAATAATTGCCAAATAGAATGAGAACTATGTTTCCAATTTAGAAGAACAGGAAAACTATGGTAGAGAAGGCGAGTAAAATAATATAAGAAAACCTTCATAGGGCTATATACCGGCATCAAAAAACAAAAAACAAACAACAAAAAAACAAACCAAAAAAACAAGCTCAGCTCCCTCTAGGCCATCCACATATCGCTTTGGTCGGCAGACTTTGCTGGGAATTCCCGGTTCTGATGGAGGATGCAGTGACTGATTGCCTCTGTACACAAACACTTTTACTGCTGTCCAGGACCCAGATGTCAAAAAGGGCCTCATCAGGGGAGAAATCCATTGTTTGTTTTACTGTAACTTCTGCCTCCTGTTAGTGAAAAGGAAAACATTCTCTTTCTGTGCCAGATATAAGGGGATTTCAAAAAGTAAATGAGGTTGTAACATAAATATCACCATTTTCTTTTTCAAAAATCAGGAGCAATTGTCAATGAGGAAAACTCAGCCAGACATATCCTAAAGCTAAGTAAAGTTATGTCAGGAGATAAATTAGGACACCAGTGTACAGAGGTATGTCATTGTGTGATTCTAGGGAAAAAAAAGAAAGAAGAAAGCCTTGAAATTCTCCAAAGAAGTTGTATGAAATTCTCTATTTCACTTAATAGTGGGAAAGCAAATTAATTACAGCTTTGTTCAACACTGACAGAGAACATAATAGAAATAAGAACCTCTAGAGATGTGTTTAAAGATAAAAAAATAACTTGTTTTTCAGCTAGTAATTGTTTGCCTCCTCCTGATGGCCTATTACTTTGTCAAAGTGACTCCTTATTTATTCTCTTTGAGCACATGAAGGAAGTCACTTAAAATCCCAAGGATATATAAGAGGGGGAAACCCCACCAAAGCAAGTGAAATGTTAACAGTGGGTATACCTTTAAAGGTCTGAGTCTGGAAAATTACGAGATGCATTTGCATGCATTGCTGACAAGCTTCACTGTGAGGGTACAAAACACAAGAAACATTATAGCTCTTCAATTTCTAAAATCCATTTTTGTACATGAGCGGCTGGTCATGTCTGCAGATTTCTCAAGCTGCATCCCCATAAAACAACAAAATTGGACACTGTCAGCAGAAAAGGAGCATTTTGAATACATCAGTCAGAAAACAAGCACATTTGAAAAACAGACTTAAGAAAAGGTCAAACGGGAGGTTCTAGAAACCCACTAAAAGCTCTCCATGAATGCCCGTGTTTATCTATTTCAAAACTGCTTTACTGCTGACTACCACAAACTTGCATTTCACGTGGTTCATGCTCATTGCATCTCCCATAGCAAAACTTAATTAAATATTTCTACATCTGGCTTCTTGATATGCTTTTGAAACTTGCAAAATAATTCCCTTAAGCCTTGAGAACTCCTGAAAAAAGTATATTTATGAGTACAAAGGACTCTAGAAGTCACCATGGTTAATTACAGTAAAACAATATTTGTGATTGGTATCATGTATAAAGTTAATTGTCTCATTAACTTTAGCCATTATAATCTGGTCCCATTATAAATGAGAATCAAAAGAAGGGCTAGAAATGAAATATAAATAATGACATCAAAATAGTGTACTTTCCTCCATTGTGATCTTTAAGATTTAAATGCCTGTCTCTTCAGGTTAATAGCTAGCAAGTGTTGTAATGTCAAGATGATAGATGGATAGAAAACTGGCATCTTAGGATATTTTAGCACATTGCAGATTGGCTATCTTCCTTTCCCTTTCCCATGTCTATCTCTAGGCAATAGAAAATTAAATAATTACTTGATATGGAAGAAACAAATCCATTCACTATTTAATAGATCTCTTGAGGTAGGTAGTAAGAACATGTGCACACTTCTTGTGGCTTCCCATGCAAAGTCAAGGAAGAATTTAAGAACATTCTAGCTTGGTGGCTAAAGCACATGATCAAATCACAGACTTTGACCAGCGTTGAGGAGATCGCATCAAATATGAGCAAAGGTGCATTCATTGTTCCACCAGAAGCTGAAAATCTGAACTCTAAGGGCTTAAAGATGATTCAAGAACCCAAATGATTAACCTGGTAATGAAGTCATCTAGAAGAAGTAGATTATGACTTAGTCCTAGTTAGACTCAGGTAATGCTAACTAAATGTATTCCTGTTTTTTTAATTTTTTTTTTTTTTTTTTTTTTTTTTGTGGTACGTGGGTCTTTCACTGTTGTGGCCTCTCCCGTTGCAGAGCACAGGCTCCGGACGTGCAGGCTCAGCGGCCATGGCTCACGGGCCCAGCCACTCTGCGGCATGTGGGATCTTCCCAGAGCGGGGCACGAACCCGTGTCCCCTGCATCGGCAAGCGGACTCTCAACCACTGCGCCACCAGGGAAGCCCAGAAGGGCTGTTTTTTCATTCCTTAGAGCTCATCCAACTGGGGGGTGGGGTACAGAAACTTCTAGAATAAACATACTTAGTGAACAAGGGCTCAGTTGCTGTGGAAATTGACTGTAAAATATGGCAATTCCTCTTCAGGTTATAGGAGCATTGGATGGATGAAATTCTGCTGCTGTTCCCTTGTTATCTTCTGATCTTCTCTCCTCCTTTTCTTGGGTTGTGGCCATTCTTGATCCTTATTTGCTTCTTCTGTCACAACTCACTACTGTCTCTTTTTTTTTTTTTTTTTCGGTATGCGGGCCTCTCACCGTTGTGGCCTCTCCCGTTGCAGAGCACAGGCTCCAGACGCGCAGGCTCAGTGGCCATGACTCATGGGCCCAGCCGCTCTGCAGCATGTGGGATCCTTCCAGACCGGGGCACGAACCCGTGTCCCCTGCATCGGCAGGCGGACTCTCAACCACTGCGCCACCAGGGAAGCCCCTACTGTCTCTTTTTGTATCTGCCAGTTTTTCTTTCTTACTACCTTTAATTATTGGGGTATGAAATTCTCCACCTATCTTAGTTGAACTTGTGAGTGTTGAACACTAAAGGACTTAATCTAGAAAATAAATCTATGAATAAAAAATTAATTGTCTAAAGGGCTAACCCACAGCTTATTATATATACTCAAAGAGGGTGCCCAAGAGTGAATTCTTTCTGAAGAATTCTCAAATGCTTTCAGGGACCAGGACCCTGGGCTTGTAGGACAGGAAGCATATTTCAGGGAATTTAATGTCCATAATTTCCAGCTATGGATGTTTGGCTGGTAGTTCTTTGAAACTTATTGTTTAAAATTTTAACTTAGTAAAAAACAATCTTAGAATTCTGTAGTTTTATTTCTTATTCATTGTTTTTTTGGTCTTTTTCTTCCCATGTCAGGACTTACGATTGCAACTTAAACCTACTGAAAGTAACTTATAGTAAAAAGGTAGTAATTGAGAATACAAAATTTAATTCCTTAGGTATCTATTAACAAACAATAGGGAAGTAACACATACCTCCTGGAGACTTAAACTTGAATATAAAATTCAAAAACTGAAGCAGTGTCCCAGTTCTCACTTATAAAGATTGCATGGTTTAATTTTTCTTTGTTTGTGTGTGTGGGTATGTTTGCTCTCTGAATAAAAGTTTAATCTGCTTATAAATGTTTTTTTTTCCTCCAACACTATGCTGGCTAGCATGTCTCTGGGTTTCCATAGCCCTGACTCTTATCCCATCCCAAGAGAGAATGCAGCTCAGAGATAACACCACCTAAATGCAGCTCAGCTTCTCTTATTTGCATTATTAAGTGAAATTAATTAACTCACTCGCAGACAATCAGGGGACGGGGACAGGTGCCTATCTTTGGGCTAATCAGAGTTTGCCAGTGGGTCAAGTTATGAAAACATAAAATTATAACTTAGGCCTACCATTTTAGCAATTTCTATGGGCTTGATATATCTCAGAGAAGCTGGTGACAAATGAGTAAGGCAGACAGTCAATTATATGTCTGTGGTATAGTCTGGTATAGTCTTGCATTGCATTCGTATATTCTTTCAGTCAACAAAGATGTATTATATGTATTCAGAATACCAAAGACCCTATAGAATATTCTAGAGATTTAGAATGATTCACTGTACACTTAAGTACATTATAATTTTTTTATTTCCCCACTACAAAAAGATTCTCTGACATCTGTGCTAAAAGATTATTAAGTAAACCAGTAACTAGCCAATATATCTCATTATTAACTGCAAATCCTCCCAAATAAGCTATATGAATAGAAGAAAAGAGAAAATATCTTTTAAAAAAGACTAGTAGGGAAACATATTAGATATCAAGTAAATTGTAAATATATAATATAGAATTAAAATTTGCAATAATATTCAAGTGAACTGGTTCATTAATATTATGTCCATCAAAAATAGCATGAAAATAGTTAAATGACAAACTTAAATATTACTCAAATTACTAAATCACTATTAAGCTTAGGAAATGGTTTTAATAAATAGATGATAATAATCAATGATTATTTATGGTGTATAATTCATGTATTGATACAATACATATGTCTGCTTGGTTACATATTGATTTGAGTGTTTTATGGTTTGATGAAAGCATACATAGGAAAACATCTATTGAGGTGAATTTTATAAACTATATTTAATAGTTCATATATATAGAATCCAGTCATCTAGTAGGTTTCAGAGCCTATTGATTTTAATTTGGAGAATATCATGAGTAAAATACTTAAAGTTCTGTAAAGTGTCTGCAGTATTTAGTCAAAAATAGTTAATAGCAAATAAACAGTTGTCTTGCAAAAGTAATTAAATGTGCACACATACAATATACACACACACAATGTTACTATGAAGCATGCCACAAATTATCTATTGCATTAAATGAGATGGAAGAGAATATATGGTCTTTTATACCCAAACTCTATTAAAAATTCTTAATCTGAAATTCATTTGAAGCCTACATTTCTAAGTAATCAATATGATAATTATTTCAGGAATCCAGCTTTTCTTGGTAATTGTCTTTAGAAAGACCAACACTTAAAATAAATGGATAGTATTAGCTATATAAAGCCTTACAGTATATTATTATACTTTAAAATTTTATTCATAGCAGTTCTGTAAAACCCAGTTGCTTATAATTTGCTATAATTGCTCCTCAAATAGAACATTAAGTTTTATGGCTTCATATTTTCCTTGACTAAAAGGCTTTATTACCATAACAATGCTCAGAAAATGGAAATATTGATACCCATAACCTCTAAGTGATGTTTGGTTATTATTTAATGTAGGAATATGCAGCTTAATTCTAAATGAATCAGAAAGTGCCAAGGCATTTTTTTTTTCTTCTTCCTAACATATCATTTCTGTCGTAATAGACTTAGGACTCTTAAAGGATAGAAACATTCTATTTTATGATGCATTTTTGTGTATAACAAGGCAGAGGTCTCTGTTAATATCTGAAATAAAAAGAACAGTGTTCTAATTTAAACCTTGGTTTCTTATTTTTCCACAGACTGATGCCCTTTTTGGGAGCACAGAAATTTATAGCCAAACCCCAATCTATTAGGATCAAGACATAAAAGAAAAAAATGGGTTTTAGTGCAGAGGGAAATAACCTTTTACAATATTAATAAAGGCTCTCTATACTTACTATATTTCTTTGACCTGTAATGTCAGAAATATAGATTACACCCTTAAATCATTCCCTTCTTGCTTCATATAGAATTTGCACCATTTGGCTTTATCACAAATGTGTCCAGATTTTTACAACATCTGGCACATTTATAGCAATTAGTTCTGGGCAGGCTGTAGTGCCTCCAGTCTCAATTGCACAGTCCAAGAACATACACAAATTATGATTAGTAATGATTTATTCAATGATGAAGTAATTTATCTTAGTCATTTTAAAGCCTAAAACTATGAGTTGACAGTTGTGATTTGTGCTATGGTTTTCTTTGATATAATCAATTTCTTTCTAAATGTTAAACCAAATGGATACAAAAAATGAAAAGCTGTTGTAATAAATACTATGCCATAGTAAAACATTCTTTATCCCCATGGGATAAAATGATGAAATTGTACCAATTAGACCAATCTTTTTCAAAATAGATGAGTAAAGTACAGTGTTTGGAACACTGAAAGATCTTGTAAGTTTTAATTAATTCAGTTTTTATCACCAATTGGTGAAAGCCTAAAAGCCTTCTGTCATTTGTTAAGGGTGTCATATATGAAAACCTCATAAAATATTTGAACTGTGATTAACAGTGGTGATCTTTGGAAGCATTTAACTATGATTCATGGTTTTTCACTATCTCCTGTGTATTGGAATTTCTTTCTCCTTCTTCTATGCCTGTCTACATTTTATTCATGCTTCAAGTTCTGTGAAGTGCCTTTCTTAGTTCCTTACTTGCCCTGCTCACAGAATTTGAAATTGATTACACTTATTTTGGTCTAACTATTACTATTTCACTTACTGTTGGTAATGTAGCATTATTAGTCGAGTGTCCGTATCCCGTATACTATGTATTCCTCACCGTGTTGAGTACAGTACTAGGCACGTAGTAGGTGCTTTAAAAATTCTCACTGCTCTGTTTTGGAAGAGACATGAGTGCTATGGTTCATTCCAGCACATCTTCAGAAGAATAAGTCTTTTCTTACGACACACAGTGATAAAATTTGCAGTATGATCTCAGCTTTAGGAAACTATGCAGATGTCCAACAAAAATCCTTTCTATTCTTCCATTCTGCATGTAGGTGGAGACATGAGATTACCTATCACCAGTGGAAGGAGATGTGTCTTCTCAATTCTCTTTCCACTTGCAGAGGACCCATCATTGAACTCAAAGCCCTTGAGAGATGACTGAACTACTAGATAACAGGAAGCACTGAGGTCACCACACTCATTTTGACTTTAAGTAAATGAGAGATCATCTTCCATTGGGTTAACCTACTAAAATTTGGTAGTTTCTCTGAGGAGCTTTTTTTTTTTTTTTTTTTTTTCCTTTTTGCGGTATGTGGGCCTCTCACTGTTGTGGCCTCTCCCGTTGCGGAGCACAGGCTCCGGATGCGCAGGCCCAGCGGCCATGGCTCATGGGCCCAGCCGCTCCGCGGCATATGGGATCCTCCCAGACCGGGGCACGAACCCGTATCCCCTGCATCGGCAGGCGGACTCTCAACCACTGCGCCACCAGGGAGGCCCTCTCTGAGGAGCTTTTATTCATGTGACTAAATAGGGATCATTCTTATATTCATCTTCAAATCAGATTACTTTTATTATTTTTATAATCCTAAATAGGCTTCTATTATTTTTTCCATGATTAAGGTTTTCATTTTATCTATTTCTTTATTATGGTAAAACAGAACAAATCCTGCTGGAATTACTTTCCATGTGTTAGTCTAAAGACATTTTTCATATCAGGACACTTCTTGCTATATGGATATTTTGATAATCAACCTGGTTTTAATGCAATGGCATTGATCTCTTGGACTTTGGGCTAAGTCCAAGCTGTTATCAGATGATTAGAGATGATCTTTATTTCTCTAGTACTGGCCACGGATTCTCACTACATCTGTTCAGTTCTCAGGGACAAACTCTTGATTTGTCCTCTTTTTTTTCTGTTTTTCCCCCCAGCTTTTTTGAGGTATAATTGACGAATAAAAATTGTATATATGATTGACCCTTGAACAACACAGGGGTTGGGGCTGTCAACCCTCTGTGCAGTTGAAAATCCAGGTACAACTTTACAGTCGGCCCTCCATATCTGTGGTTCCTCTGTATCAGTTGTTCCTTCGTATCAGGGGTTCCACATCTGGGGATTCAACTAACTGAGGATCATGCAGTACTGCAGTAGGTGTTTATTGAGAAATACCCACATACAAGTGGACTCATGCAGTTCAAACTGGTTTTGTTCAAAGATCAAATATATAAACATGTACACATGTATGTTATTATATGTATTGTGTATACATATGTCTCTATATATAAAAAGGTCTACAACATTATGATTTGATATACATATACATTGCAAAATGATTACCACAATCAAGCAAGCTAACACTTCGTCACCTCACATAGTTAACATTTTTTGGTGTAGTGAGAATAGTTTAGATTTAGTCTGCTAACAAATTTCAAATATACAGTACAGTATTATTAAATACAATCACCATGCTATACATTGGATCCCAGAACTTATTCATCTTATAACTGAAAGTTGGTACCCTTTGAAAAATATCTCCCTATCTCCTTTACCCCCAGCACCTGTAAACCACCATTTTATTGTTTCTATGAATTTGACTTTCTTTCCACATATAAATGAGATCATCCAGTATTTGTCTTTCTGTGCCTGCCTTATTTCACTTAGTATAATGTTCCTCAGGCTTATGCATGTTATCACAAATAGCAAGATTTTCTTTTTTTTAAGGCTGAATAATACTCTGTTGTGCCACATATATCACATTTTCTTTCTCCACTCATTGATTGATGGATATACTTAGGTTGTTTCCATATCTTGGCTATTGTGAATAATGCTACAGTGAACTCGAGAGTACATATAGCTTTCAAGATACTGATTTTAATTCCTTTGGATATATACTCATAAGTGGGATTGCTTGATCATATGGTAGTTTGGTTTTTAATTTCTCAAGGAAACTCCATTTGGCTTTCCACAATAGCTGTACCAATTTACCTTCCAACCAACAGTGTACAAGGATTCCCTTCTTTCCACACTATTGCCAACACTTGTTATCTGTTGATAAACGTCATCCTAGCAGGTATGAAGTGATACCTCATTGTGGTATTGATTTGCATTTCCTTCATGATTAATGATGTTGAGCATCTTTTCACATACTTATTGGCCTTCCTTGGAAAAATGTCTATTCAGGCCTTTTGTCCATTTTTTTCAATAAGACTTTATTTTTAGACCAATTTTAGGTTCACAGCAAAAGTGAGGGGAAGGTGCAGATATTTCCCAAATACCTCTTGCCCCCATTATCATACATAGCCTTCTCCATTATCAACATCTTCCAGCAAAGTGGTACATTTGTTGCAATGGATGAACCTACATTAGCACATCATAATCATCCCAAGTCCATAGTTTACATAAGGGTTCACTTTTTGGTTTGTATATACTATGCGTCTGACAAATGTATAGTAACGTGTTCATCATTGTGGTATCATACACATTATTTTCACTGTTCTGCCTATTTGTCTTCCTCATTTCCAAACCTGGAAGGCACTGACCTTTTTTACTGACTCCATAGTTTTGCCTTTCACATAATGTCATATAGTTGGAATCATACAATATGTAGCATTGTCATATTGACTTCTATCACTTAATAATATTCAAGTAAGGTTTCTCCATGTGTTGTCATGGCTTAATAGCTCGTTTCTTTTTAGCACCAAATAATGTTCCATTGTCTGGATGTACCACAGTTTATCCATTCACTTACAGAAGGACATTTTGGTTGCTTCCAAGTTTTGGCAGTTACAAATAAAGCAGCTGTAAACATCTATGTGCAGGTTTTCGTGAGGGCATAGTTTCCAACTCCTTTGGGTAAATAACAAAGAGTACAATTTCTGGATCTTAGTGTTTATATGTTTAGTTTTGTAAGAAACTGCCAAACTGTTTTCCAGAGTGGGTGTATCATTTTGCATTCCCACCAGCAGTGAATAAGAGTTCCTGTTGTTCCACATCCTTGTCAGCATTTGGTGTTGTCAGTGTTCTGGATTTTAGCTATTCTAATAGCTGTGTAGTGGTAGCTCATTGTTTTAATTTGATTTTCCCTGAGGACGTATGGTGTGGAGCATCTTTTCATATGGTTATTTGTCATCTGTATATCTTCTTTGATAAGGTGTCTGTTCAGGTCTTTGGCCCATTTTTGAATCAGATTGTTTGTTTTCTTATTGTTGAGTTTTAAGAGTTCTGTATATATTATGGATAACAGTCCTTTATTAGATATGTTTTTTGCATGTTTTCTCCCAGTCTGTGTCATGTCTTATTGTCCTGACATTGTCTTTTGCAGGGCAGCTGTTTCTTATTTTAATGAAGTCTATCTTATCAGTTATTTCTCTCATGCATTGTCCCTATGGTGTTGTATATAAAAAGTTATTGTCATATCCAAAGGTATCTAGTCTTTCTCCTATTGTTGTCTGCTATGAATTGTATAAATTTGTGTTTTACATTTAGGTCTGTGATCTATTTTGACTTAATTTTTGTAAAGGGTATAAGATATGTGTCTAGATTCACTTTTTGTGCATGTGAATTTCCAGTTGTTCCAGTACAATTTGTTGAAAAGACTGTCTTTGCTCCATTGTATTGTCTTGGCTCCCTTGTCAAAAATGAGTTGGCTGTATTTATTTGGGTCTGTTTTTGGGCACTTTATTCCATGGATCTGTTTGTCCATTATTCCACCAATAACACACTTTCGATTACTGTATTATACATAGTTCCAGACCTCTTACTTTGTTCCTCTACTTCAATATTGTGTTTGCTAATCTGGGTCTTACATCTCTCCGTATAAACTTTAGCAACAGTGTATTAATATCCATAAAATTACTTGCTTGGATTTTGATTGGGATTCCATGGAATCTATAGATCAAGTTGGAAACATCAGAGATCTGGACCTTACTGAGTCCTCCCATCCGTGAACTTGGAATATCTCTCCATTTATTTAGTTCTTTGATTTCATTTATCAGAATTTTATACGTTTCTTTATGTAGATCTTTTATATATTTTGTTAGATTTATACCTAAATATTTCATTTTTTTCAAAGCTAATGTAAATATATTGTGTTTTAATTTCAAATCCCACTTAATCATTGCTGATAGATAGTAAAGTGATTAACTTTTGTATTGATATATTAACCTTCATCCCACACTTGCTTTAATCCCTTATTAATTCCAGGAGTTGTTTGTTTTGTAAATTCTTGGGATTTTCTACGTAGATGATCATGTCATTTGCAAACAAAGACAGTTTTTGTTTGTTTGTTTGTTTGTTCCCAACCTATATATCTTTTATTTTCCTTTTTGTCTTCTCACATTAGCTAGAATGTCTAATATGATGTTGAAAAGGAATGGTAAGAAAGGACATTTTGCTTGTCCCTGATCTTAGTGGAAAAGCTTCAAGTTTTTCATCATTAAGTAAGATGTTAGCTATAAGTTTCTGTAGATATTCTTTAGCAAGGTGATGAATTTCCCTCTCTATTCCTATTTTGTTGAGAATTCCTGTCCTAAATGGATATTGGATTTTATTAAACGCTTTTCCTGCATGATATGATCGTATGATTTTTTTTTCTTGTTTTTCTTTGGCCTACTGATGTAATGAAATACATTAATTGATTTTAAAGTGTTGAACTAGTTTTGTGTACATTGGATAAGTCTCTCTTTGCCATAGTTTATAATTCTTTTTATACATCATTGGATTTGATTTGCTAATATAGTTTTGAGGATTTTTGCATCTATGTTTAGGAGAGGTATTGGGTGTGAAGCTTTCTTGGAATATTTTTGTCTAGTTTTTGTATTAGAATAATGCTGGCCTCAGAATGAGTTAGTAAGCATTCCCTCTGTTTCTATCCTTCAAAAGAGCCTGTAGAGAATTGGTATAATTTTTTCCTTAGATGTTTAGTAGAATTCACCAGTAAATCCGTCTGGGCCTGGTTCTTTTCTTTTGGAAGATTATTAACAACTGTTTCAGTTTCTTTAATAGATATAGTCCTATTTAGATAGTCTATTTCTTCATGTGTGAGTTTTGGCAGATTATGTCTTTCAAGGAATTGGTCCATTTTATCTAAGTTATCATATTTGTGGTCATAAGGTTGTTCATAGTATTCCTTTGTCCACTTTTAATTGGGTTACTTGATTTATTTATTCTTTCATTCATTTATTTGCTATTGAGTTACATAAGTTTATTATGTATTTTGAATATTAATTTCTCATCAGATACATGGTTTGCAAATATTTCTACCAGTCTATAGGTTGACTTTTCATTTTATTGATTGTTTCTTTTGCTTTGCAGAAACTTTTTAGTCTCACTTTTTAGCTGACTGTATTTTGGGTATTATAGTTAAAAAAATCACTGCCAAGAACAATGTCAAGGAGTGTTTTTCCTCTGTTTTCTTCTAGGGTTTTTACAATTTCAGGTCTTAAATTTAAGTCTTTAATTCATTTTGAGTTAATTTTTGTCTATGATGTAAGACAAGGGTCCAATTTCATTCTTTGGCACACGTATAATACAATTTTTCCAACACCATTTATTGAAGAGATTTCAATAAATTTAATAATAATTTAATAAATGTTTCATCATTGTGTATTTTGGTGTTCTTGTAAAAGATTAGTTGACCATACGTGTGTGGGTTTACTTCTGGGCTCTCTATTCTGTCTATTGGTCAGTATACTGTTTTCATACCAGTACTGTACTATTTTGGTCATTATAGCTCTGTCATATAGTTTAAAAACAGGAAGTGTGATACCTCCAGCTTTGTTCTTCCTTCTCAGATTGCTTTGGCTATTTGGGGTTATCTGTGGCTCCATACAAAATTCAGAAATTTTAAAAAAATTTCTGTGCAAAATGTCATTTTAATTTTGACAGAGATTTAGATTACTTTGAATAGTATGAATATTTTAGCAATATTAGTTCTTCCTATATATGAACACACAATATCTGTCCATTTATTTGTGTCTTCTTCAATTTTTCATCAATGTCTTTTAGTTTTCAGTGTATGGATCTTTTACTTTGGTTAAGTTTATTCCTAGGATTTTTTTTTTATGCAGTTGTAAATGGTATTATTTTCTTAATTTAGTTTTTGGATAATTTGTTGTTAGTGTATAGAAATGCAAGTAATTTTTATAAGTTGATTTTGTATCCTGCAACTATATTCAATTTGTTTATTAGTTCTGACAGTTTTTGGTGGCGTCTTTAGGGTTTTCTATATATAAGATCATATCATATGCAAAAAAACCAAAAACAAACAAGTTTACTTCTTCCTTTGCTATTTGGATAAATTTTATTTATTTTTCTTGCCTAATTGTTCTGGCTAGGGCTTCCTGTATTATATTGAATAGAAGTGGTGAGTGGGGGAACGATTGTCTTTTTTCTGATCTTGGTGGAAAAGCTTTCAGTTTTTCAATGTTGAGTGTGATGTGCGCTTATTATGTATGACCTTAATTATGTTGACATACATTCCTCTATACCAAATTTGCTGACACTTTTTTTATCATGAAAGTATGTTGAAGTTTATAATTTTTTTATCAACATAATCATATCATTTTCATCCTTTATTCTGTTAATGTAGTGTATCACACTATTTAATTTGTGTATGTTGAACCATCCTTACATCCTGGGGTTAAATCCCACTTGACCATAATGTAGGACCCTTTTAATGTGCTGTTGTGTTTGATTTACAAGAATTTGTTGGGAATTTTTGTATCTATGTTCATTAGGGATATTTACCTGTAATTTTTGTTTCTTGTAGTACCCTTATCTGGCTTTGGCTTGAGGGTGCTGCTGGCTTTGTAAAATCAGTTTGGCATTGTTCCCTCCTCTTCAAGTTTTTGGAGGAGTTTTAGAAGGATTGGCATTAATTCTTCTTTAAGTGTTTGGCAGAATTCATTCAAGAAGCCAACTGGTCCTGGGCTTTTCTTTGTTGGGAGGTTTTTGATTACTGCTTCAATCTCATACTAGTAATTGGTCTGTTCTGATTTTCTGTTTCCTCATGATTCAGTCTTGGTAGGTTGTATGTTTCTAGGAATTTATGCATTTTTTTCTAGGTTATCCATTGTGTTGGCATATCATTCTTCATATTAGTTTCTTCTGATCCTTTGTGTTTTTGTGGTATCAGTTGTAATATCTCCTCTTTAATTTATAATTTTATTTGAGTCCTCTGTCTTATGCTTGGCTTATGTAGCTAAAGATTTGTCAATTTTATCTTTTCAAAAAGCCAACTCTTATTTACATTGATCTGCTCTCTATTTCATTTATTTTTTGCTCTATTTTTTATTATTTCCTTCCTTCTGCTAACTTTGGGCTTAGTTTGCTCTTCTTTTTCTATTTCCTTGAGGGGTAAAGTTAGTTGGTTTTTGAGATGTTTTCAATGTAAACATTTATCTTGATAAGCTTTCCTCTTAGAACTGTTTTTGCTGCAGCCCATAAATTTTTTTTTGTGATACCACTTCCATTTGTCTCAAGATACTTTTTTATTTCCCTTTTGATTTCTTCTTTGACTCATTGGTTGTTCAAGAGTGTGTTGTCTAGTAAAATTTTCAGGGTTTCTCCTGTTACTGATTTCTAGTTTCGTGCCACTGTGGTCAGAAAAGATACTTGATGTGATTTCAATCTTCTTTAATTTGTTAAGGCTTGTTTTGTGGCCTAACATATGCCCTATTCTGGAGAATGTTTCAGGTGTACTGGTGAAGAATGTGTATTCTATTATTGGATGGAATGTTCTATAAATGTCTTTTAGATCCATAATTGGTTATAGTGTTATTCAAGTTTGCAGTTTCCTTATTGATCTTCTTTCTGGATTGCCTATCCATTGTTGTCTATTGGTATTATTAGTATTTCTATATATTAGTCCCTTCTATTCCATTAATATTTGTTTTACATATTTAAGTGCTCCAATATTAGGTGCACATATAGTTATAATTGTTATGTACTCTTGATGAATTGACCTCTTTCTAATTATGTACTGACCTTCTTTGTTTCTTGTGGCAGATTTTGACTGAAAATCTGTTTTGTCTAAGTATAGCCACCCATGCTCTCTTTTGGTTACCATTCACATGGACGGTCTTTTTCAATCCCTTCACTTTCAGCCTGTGTGTGTCCTTGAAGTTAAAGTGAGCCTCTTGTAAGCAGCATACAGTTATGTGGGTTTTTTTTTAATCCACTCATCCACTATGTGTCTTTTGATTGCATAATTCAATTTAATTATGTTTAATTTAATTATGGTAGGTGAGGACTTAATATTGCTATTTTATTAATTGTTTTCTCACTGTTTTGTATCTCCTTTGATCCTTTCTACCTCTCTTGCTCTCTTCCTTTTGACTTGGGGGTTTTGTTATTGTTGTTGCATTATGCTTTGATTCCTTTCTCATTATTTTGTGTTTCTACTACAGATTTTTTTTTTTTCTTTTTGACTACTGTGAGACTTACATAAAACATCTGGTAGTTAGACTATTTAAGCTGATAATAATTTAACTTCAGTTGCATACAAAAACTCCCTGTCCCTCATTTTGTGCTATTGATGCCACACTTTACATATTTTTATATTGTGCATCCATTAATAAGTTATTGTAGCCATAATGATTTTTAATACTCTTTTTCTTTAAACTTTTATACTAGAGTTAAAAGTGAGTTGCACATCAGTGTTCCAGTTTAGAGTGTTTTGAATTTGACTGTATACTTAGCTTTACCTATGAGTTTTATACTTTCAGATGTTTTCATGTTACTTAGCATCCATTCATTTCAACTTGAAGAATCCCTTTAGCATTTCTTATCTGGCAGCTGTGGTGGCAGTGAACTCCCCCAGCTTTTGTTTGTCTGGGAATGGCTGTTTCTCTTCTTCATTGCTGAAGGGTAGCTTTGCCAGGTATAGTATTTTGTTTAGCAGGTTTGTTTGTTTGTTTGTTTTTTCAGTACTTTGAACAAAAAGTTTCCACAAAGGCACTTTTGTCTATAGATAGTCAAATTATGGTTTCTGTGGAGGGATGTGAATGGGAGACATCCTGTTTTACCATGTTGCTGATGTCACTCACTTATATTATTTTTATATTCAGAGAGAAACAGACTTTTGTTTGGGTAAGAACTAGTAATAGACTAATTTATTGGAATTCTTTTATTTGTTTTTTCATCAATTATCATTTCTGTTTATTCTATAAGAAATATTGTACTACATTCTGAAGTGAGGTAAAAAGTACTCAAGACATAATTTTTCCCTGCTTTTGAGACACACACACTGAAGCAAAAGGAAAGGACTTCGCATTCTGTGAGCATCTACTCCGGGGTTAGTTTTCCAACCCAACCACTTAACCACTTCATGACTTCGGTTAATGTTTCTTGTTGTCTGAATTTTCTCATCTTTAAAATAGGGATAGTAAGAGTTTGTACCTTAAAAGATTGATGTTATGATTGTACATATTTTTAGAGTGTGGAATAGTGCTGAGTATATTGGGTACAGTGTGGTTCTGTGCTAATATTTTTTTCTAGATAAGAAAATTAAATCTCATTGAAATTGAATAGTATGAGTAATACTAATCTTTTTAGTAGGTGGAAGATTCTGGATTTAACCCCAGTTCTTTTCGTTGCTGATTTTCTTACTACTGTGCCTCTAACACTGTTTATGGAAGCCCGAGTTGTTCTCCTAATCACAGATCAAACCTGATTGGCATGTCCATCTTTCTGGCAATTTCATAAAGATGACAAACAAGTGAGTCATTATAGGCTTCAGCTGCTCAGAACTCTTCCCCTTCCCCCTCTGACACAAAAGAAAGTTAGTTGTCCTCTTCTTTTGCCCCTTATTTTAGGTAATACTCTGAGCTGTTTTTAGATACCAGAAACATGGTGTAATTCTCTTTTTTTCCCCCCTATCTTGTCAATTTAATCCCATAATAATTCTCAAATCGCACACATACACACAGATCTGGCATGCCTTAATTCAAAGCCTTATTAGTTCTAGCCAGTACTATTATTATTCTTTACTCAGATATGTCACAAACCCCCATCCCCTATAATAACTCTTGAGTATTGCAAAATAAAAGATGTGACCACAAAAATCTCTTGCTAATAACAAATTACTCCCGTGACTTCTCCCAAGTAGACTATTAACTCCTATATTTTAGGACCTGTTTTTAAGCTAACTTTGATGCTTCTATGCCCAGAATAGTGCTAGTACTTAGTAGCATCTGTGAATAAAAAGTCTCATCAAAGATAAATTTGCAAGTCTTTTTATCAGAACTCGACTTTAGCTCTAAGCCCATACTTCCCTATCCAATCTTACCAGTGAACTTACCACCTCCCCAATAAAGTTCAACTACTTTCATCTACCAACTCTGACATTGGCAAAGGCAGAACTTGACCGTTTTTAAGGTCATATCACTGCCAGTGTTTTTCTGTTTATCTCTTTTTGTGGATCACTTGGCTTTTGACAAACTACATTGCTTTCTAATCTAACAGCTTCTACTAATTACTATGTTTTGTCCTCAACTTGTCTTAGGCTATTTCTAGAGTTCCTGTTTTCTGATTCTTCCCTCATTTCTGACCTGTGGAAAGTCTACATCTCTAGCTTTACTTCTTAGACCATCTCAGTCCTCAGTTGCTGTAATGGCCCTATCATTATCTGCTGTTCCCTTATGCTCTCTGTAGATTTTGATATGATGGTATATGGCTTGTGAAGAAACCACACACTTGATGTCACCTGGCGCTACGTTGTAGTAATAATGACTGATTCTTGGGAGTGTTAAGTTTAAAACTTAACCAGTTATAATTCTAGAAGTTGCCAATACTAGGAATGTTTAGAATAATACTTGAATACGAGATATTCATGGTAGTGCTACTGATTAAAACCGAAACAATTAAACTTGGAGTCACTGAATGGAAGATTACTGTTGAGGCTGGGAATGCTCAAGGTCATTAACCTACTTAAAAGAAAATCAGACTTATATTCCAGAGCTATGTTTGAAAGAGGGCATTCGTGGCCATGTTCAAGGTCATAGGTATGAGGAGTTAAGGATTACTTGAATTAACTTAATATAGAAGAGTCAGGGATTCTGGGGCCCAGGAAGAAGGTGAAAGATGATTTAGTTCCCCCTCCTTTGGCTTTCACAGGAGTCTGTAAGTGATTACCAAGCACTGAAAGAGAATTCCTATGTAGTGGGATATGTAGACGAGGAACCAGAAAGTTTAGTATGTTAACTGGAACTGCCTGAAGAGTTCAATCATTAGAAACCACAAATATCCCTAGAGGAGCATCCTCCTCTCCAGGAATATTTTTCTCCTACTTTCTTTTTAACCTGGTATTTCACATGTTTGCAGATCACCACCATCTATAGCACCATAAAGCTAACTCCAGCCACTTTTGCTACCTATGTTTTGTCTCTCAGATACATGGCAGTGAAGATAAGAAAATGTTGTATCTGACAGTGAATCAGGCTGCCATGTTTCTGGCATATGAAGGGCCAGTCTCTCTTTATGTGACATTCCCTAAAGAGTATTTCTTTTCCCAGGAAGGAAATCTTATGCATGTCTTTGGATAATCAGTTTCAGGAGCAGCATAGTGGTCCAAACATATTCTTTCCTTTCATGATTGTTCTCAGTCCTAGTTGAAAATACCTTTCTTCCTGGTTTTGTATAGCACTGAATATACTGTCAATAAGTCATAAAAATTTCTGCAACTTCCTTCAGTTTCTATTTTTCTGCCATGCATTGCATGTCAACATAGCGAATGAGACAAGTCAGACATATTACATCAGGAGACTAAATCTCTGGGGTTGATGATATCCTTAGGGCAGGGTGCTCAATATCCTGACAGGTGCTTTTCTTAAATTAGACTTTTCCTGTGTGTCACATTGTCTGTAGCCACTCAAGAGCAGAGGCAGTGGGATCAAATTGATTTTTGGACTGCTATCAAATATAAATAACAATTAACTCTCATGTCAGCTTCTAGCTGGCAAGCACAATTGCAGAATGTCTGCACTTGAAGAAAGAATAAAGACATCCTCCTTTAGGCTGAGTGATACAAGAGAGCCATATGTCAGGATCAGAAGGATATTTCTACAACTTCACTGAAATCCTCCACCATTATATGAGACAGAACTCTAATTCTAATTGAAGGTTAGAGTCTGTTTATGACAGAGAGTTCTCCTTAGGGTCTAAACTCCTTAGCTAGGCTTAAAAGGCATTTCCTAACCAACAGCTACCTTTGTAGTCTCATCTCCAGCTTGGGCTCCAGATGCATATGCTCCAGAAAAATGAATCATTGTTTTCTGAAATTACTACACAGTTCTACAATTCTTACACATAAGTCTTTCCTCATACTTTTTTTGGGGGGATGCTCTGGTCTTTATTTCACAATTAACTATTCTATCATTAGATTTAGGTTTAGCTGCAAGAAAAAAAAGGTCTAAACAAGATTAAAGCTTATTAGCTTATTTCAAAAGAAATTTATGTTAAAAAAAAAAAAAGAGAGAGAAGGTAAAGAGTCCAGGACTGGTAAGATGGATATCAAAGACCTATGTTTCTTCTTACTTGCAGTCATGCCGTCTTCAATATATGCCTTCTTGCCCTAAGGTTCAATATGGCTGTTCAAGCTACAGTAACCAGAATTGAAAAGAGGGAAGAAATGTATACTCACTTTGAAGGCACTTTCTAGAAATTATGCATTCCACATAGATTCACTTTTATCATGATTTACTTACATTACCATGCGTAAGGTATAACAAAAATATAATCTTCATTTTGTCCGTGTGACTTGCTAACATGGTAGTTGTATTGTTGAGAAAGTACCAGAGAAGGGGAATTGAGGACCAACTAATAGATTCTGTCCCAACCAGTTGGTGGGCTTTACCAGCTACTCCTGGACCCTGGAACAAAACAAAACAAATTAATCTCCTACCCAGGTTCAAATAGAAATTTGTTAAAAGATTATTTTAGCATGATAAGGATTCATGCTCTGTCAAATCATAATTACTCATGAAAAGAGAAGGTCAAACTACAAAGGAGATGAAGATTTGTTTGTCAGATATGGGACCTTGCTCTAGATATATTCTCTTTTTTTTTCTCTCCACTCCACACACCTCATACACAAATATTATGAAGTTCAGTTTCCTTATCTTAAAAAAAATAAGTAGTAGTTACTTTCCTGTACTCTTCTTGGTGTTCTAGAGAGTTTAAAATTAGTTACTATATGAGAAAGTGCTTTTCTAAATTGTAGGGTACATTCATTATCTTCTTAAATGACGATCAGGTAAAGAATCAACACCAGCATAATTCAACATCGTGATTCTCTTAGGATCTAAATGGAAAAAGTGATCAAAGTCTATTAATTCACCTGTAGATCAAGAAGACTAGTATTGTGTAATTTTAAGTTCCCCTTGTTTATGTAGCAGATACTTTTTGAGCATCTGTTATGTTCTGAACACTAATTTGGGCTCTTGGCTGCAACAAATATTAAGACATAGGATTCTTTATGCAACTTATAATTAAAAGGTGAACACATTCAAATAATGATGTAATGATGTGGCATAGTTACACATTGAAGGGAAAGTATTATATAAATGTAAAATTTATGTAATAAATTATAAAATGGAAGATGTAAAGTTGTAGGGGTACATTAGAAAGGATGGCTTTCAGAGGCTGTGATGTTTAAATATAAATCTGAAGGCTAAGAAGGCAGTAACTATGCAAAGAGGAGCGTTCATAGGAGATCAGAACAAGATCAAATTACAGGTACAGAAAACAGCATTTGTTAAGACCTTGAAATGAGAAGGGTCATTGGGCATTTAAGGATATTGACACGTTCACTTAACTGTTCTGGGCCTTGGGTTTCCTGATTTGTAAATTAGAAATAATAATGAGTACTAATTTCTTCATGGGAAAATAAAGTATAAGACATGATTTGTAAACAGTGAAATGCTACACAAACCATAATTATTCTGTTTACCTAATATAACTAATAAAGCTCTAGGGGTTTCATGCTTACTTTATGGTTTCCAGCACCCCTGCTTTGCCCTTTAAAAGCAGAGTTAGGGGCTTCCTTGGTGGCGCAGTGGTTGAGAGTCCGCCTGCCGATGCAGGGGACACGGGTTCGTGCCCCGGTCCGGGAAGATCCCACATGCCGCGGAGCGGCTGGGCCCGTGAGCCATGGTCACTGAGCCTGCACGTCCAGAGCCTGTGCTCCACAACGGGAGAGGCCACAGCAGTGAGAGGCCCGCGTACCACAAAAAAAAAAAAAAGCAGAGTTAGTACTTTACTTCTACTATGCTGAGTGGTTTCATTTCTTTGTATTTAATAGGAAGGAAAAAATAAATGTTCAAGTCTTGGAGGAAAACTAATAGAAACTGCCAATCCCAGAAATATGCATAGATTTCCCATTATTGGTATCATATGAGAAGAACCAGTCCCTAGGCTTTAAATAATCTAGATTCTCTTATTTTTTGAAAATGTTGGTGGAAAGAGGGGAGTCTCAGGGAATAAATATCCAAACATTACATCATAATCAAACACCTAGCTTCTGTATTCCCAGTTTTGTGAGTTTCATGTTTGATGCAACACAGTCTGATACTGCTGCAACCTCTGCCCAAGAACCATATTTCATTGAAATCCATTTAGCATGATAGACTTCATGCCACTGTGAGGAATGCATCTGGTCACCACTGGATATTAAAGTTATTTGTAGACCACACAAAGACAATATGTTATGCCCCGAAGACCTTTAGCACTCTTACTATAATTAACTGCTTCTACATTTAACAGAAATCAAACAGCCAACTCCAGTGTGCTACAGTGTTCAATTCAAAATAAAGCTCAGTCTTTCGAAACACTTTCAAAATGTGGTATGCTATTCAGAATCAACAATTGTAATGAGTGTCTACAATGCAAAAAGTGAACTTTTAGCTGCTTTCACCCAGTTTATCTGATTTAAATATTCCTTACAAGCCATGTGATTGATCAAACAAAGCATTATGATCTCCATGTTGCAGCTAAGGAAGCATATATTGAGAAATATTCAATTGCATAATCATATAGCTTAGACAAAGCAGAGCGAGAATTTTATTTGAAATTTCAATTTAAGTCTACCTTACTCTACATCCAGTGTTTGTTCTCTTATAATTAATTATCCCTCCCTTTGCAACTCTCTCCACATGTCTGCACCGTCACATACTTTCTACAGTAAGGTATATAAAGATTGTTGAGAAGATGTAACGGACTTGACTACTTTTGATACAACTGTCCTCATTAAAGCTATGACCCCTTAGGTCAATATAGAGAAGAGAGAAAGTTTGACTTACAGAATCATGATTTTTTAAAATTGACATTCTAATACTTTGTCAATGGAAATATATCTCCATGCTAAATCTCAGAATAAAAGTTTTATATGCTATCTCCTCCTAATTCAGGCTCGTCCATAAACAATAATAATTTTCAACCTATACTAACAATGGGAGCCTTGAACAGTAGAGCCAGTAGGGAAGGGTTTCGATGTCTGCTTTGGGGGAATTACTATTCAAATATGTACCTTCTCAGGAATTCTTGACATCTAAAGATGTACAACATCCGCAGTTAGGTTATCCGATATCAGACAGCTCCAGCCATTTCAGTCTTCCAGAAAGCCGTTTTACTTCTCTGCCTCCTCTCTGGAGTATATAACATGGTGCATCAAATGTCTAAAGTAAAACAAATTTATGGATCAGATAGGGAACTTATCCTTCCTATCAATGCAGACTATTAAAAAAGTAAACAGAAAAGATGTCAGAGATATGATAACAACTCCCACAATCCATAGTTTGCATATAGTTCAAGATATTTTGTAAAAAGTATGGCTGGAATTTTCTGTTTCCAACTAACATGACACTGCTGTGTGGCAATTGTGGTAAGACAGTGTACAATTTCAGTATCTCTCTGCCTGGAATTTTGTTTTCAATTTTTAAAAATTTGAACAATTATGTTTATTTTACATTATTCCTCTACGTAGGCAATCTATTTGTTTTTAGCCCTGCTTCCCTCCCTCCGTCCCTCCCTCCCTCCCTCCATCCCTTCCATATTTTATTTGTTTTGGCTGTGCCAGGTCTTAGTCGCAGCATGCGGGATCTAGTTCACCGGCCGGGGATTGAACCTGGGCCCGCTGCATTGGGAGCGCAGAGTCTTAACCACTGGACCACCAGGGAAGTGCTGTAGGCAATCTATTGATGCAGTACTTCTTTCCCCTTCAAAGTCATATAATACAGATTTACATATAATGCAGTCATATTCTAGGTATATTTCTCAATGGGGAATCAATGTCATTATGGATGGGACTACCATATATGTTGGAGAATATTTGACATCCCTGAATTTCCCCTCTTAAGTGTCGGTGGCATCGCCCATGCTAGTCATGCTAGTCGGTAACTCAGACCAGCCCCACACACATTTTCAACCATTCCCTGGGTCAGGGATACTACTCACTGTTGAGAGCCACTGCACCAAATTTCGAGGAAGACACCACAATATTATTAGAATGGAAGCAAAGGAATCTGAAGACAGGGATTATATTAATATGAGACTGAAGACAGCTCACATTTTTTCCCTCAGGAGAAATGAATCTTACTGTACAATACATGTCCCTGTTTAAAGAGCATAGCAGAAGAGAGAAGGGATAGATGGGAAAGTCTGCTACCTTTCATTAATTGTTTGATTCTTTGGGCTTCCCGTGGTTGACTTCAATTCTTGGAAGAATTATGAGCACTGAGTTTTATGACCCAAAAAGTTCTCTATCAACTTAGACAGATATGTTTTAATTATTCTTAAATGGGAGAAGTTGTGTACATTGTAAAATTTCTCTACAAACAAGGAAAGGTAGGGGACGTTGAGGCAAAAGCCCATGTGTAAAATAGTGAGAAAGTCAGTAGAACAGAGTTTATACTAATGCACTAATTCTGAAAGACTATAAAAGCCTGAGAAATTAACAGAAAGGTCATGAAGAGTGTCAAGTCCACGAAATTAGGAGACAGATGTAAAGTACACAAACTGGCAAACGAGAAAGGGGAGGGCAGTAGTTAATGTAACTGAATCATCAGAGGTGGGTAGGGATAGGTTAAGGTTACCAGGATAGAGATGATTAGAATATTGGCAGCAAAAATACAAGATGTGTACTGCTAAAAAGATGTGAGTGAGGAAGGACCAGCAAAGTAATTGGGAGTTAGCTTATGGTTGAGTACATCAAAGACCCCATCAGGTAAGAGCTGGAAGGAAACAAAATTAAGAAGGATGGGGGTTTTGAGTAAATGCCTAAGCTAGGACTGGGTCTGAATCTCACAGGTAGCGTGTGCTGAATACCAGCAGCATCCCTCTCTCTGGGGGTTTGTTTGAAGGACAGGCCCTAGTCCACAACTGCTGAATTAGAATCCACATTTTAACAAGATCCTAAGGTGATTCATATACATATTTAAATTTAAGGAACACTGAACTAAACTGGCTCTAATCAAATTGGACAATCATGTTACTCCATCAAGCTTTCCTTCACTTTCTTAATCATAACCGCCTAGTTATTCAAACAAAACCTAGGAATCACTCCTAGGTCTTTTTCCCCATCTTTTACACCTATGCAATCAGTAAATTCTGTCTCATCCAAAATAGTTTTGTGTGGCCTTTCTCTGTCATCCTAGTTCTGGCTCGGCTGTCATTACCTTAGTTTGGACCTTGATTGTTTCATAACTAAACTCTTGCAAGGATATCACAACTGGTCTTCCTGCCTCCCAGGTCTCCTCAGAGTGATTGTTCTAAGGCACAGATTATATCATATCCCCATCTCCCTAGGAGCTTACATGGTTCTCTACTAAATAAAGAAGAGATTGAAAGCCTCCCAATGCAGTAGAGAGGAACCTTCATTATCCTGCCTCACGTCTCCAGCTCCTTTCTATATTGTCTTTGCTGCAGCCACGCCTGACTTCTCAGCTCCCTCAATGTCTTTTTCTTTCACAACTAAGAGTCTTTGCACATGCTATTATTTCCACCTACTTGGCCCTCTGCCTTGACTTGGATTGCTCTAAAGCAGACCTTGAGATATGCAGATAGACATTTGCGTGCAGATGGTTTATTTTAGAGGTGATCCCAGTAAATAAAGGAGATGGTAAAGGGAGACAGGAAATGGAGGAGAAAAAAGAAACAAAAAACAAAAACAATGGATGGTGTGTTTTTGAGCTGGTTATCTCTTGTTGTCTCATCAGAAGATAGACATATAGATATTTACCCATTGACTTATATCCCTCGTTCTTGGAAGGCATTAATTTCCTTACTTTTGGGTTTCCTTTAGGTATAGCTGAACAGCTTTCTACAACTATAAAAAAGTAAAGTAGAGCAGTGAGGCCCTATGATAGATGCATGATGTGGAGAATGGGCAATAGTGCATGGCCAATACACCTTAGCTGTGTTGAGACCAGGTGGCTTGAGATATTGCCATGAAGCGTATCACAGAGATCCGCTGCATGCTCCCAAAACACTGAAGAATTCTGTTATCTTGTGTCCTGAGTAAGTATACTTGCTTAAAACTATAGCTCTGTCGTCATGGGTTATAGCATAGTCACTGACTATATCCAGCTCCCACAGTACACAGAGGATTACATGATATTGTTTTGCAGTTTATAACCAGATTATAAACTGGAAGAACACAATATAATTTTGATTTCACAAGAGGAAGTTGTTATGGGTTGAATTGTGTATCCCAAAAAGATGTGTTGAAGTCCTAACTTCAGTACCTCAAAATGTGCTTACTTGGAAATAGAATCATTGCAAATGTAATTAATTAAAATGGTATCATACTGAAGTAGGGTGGCCCTTAATCCAATATGACTAGTGTTCTTATAAGAAGAGAAGACAGAGACACAAAGGGAAGAGAGCCAGGTGAAGACAGGTAGAGACTGAAGTTACACTTCCACAAGCCAAAGAATGCCTAAGGTGTCCAGAAGCTAGAAAAGGCAAGGGTGCATCATCCCCTAGAGGCTTCAAAGGGATTACAGCCCTGCCAACATCTTGATTTTGGACTTCTCATTTCCAAAACTGTGACAGAAAAAATGGCTGTAGTTTTAAACCATCCAGTTTATGGTACTTGGTAAGGCAGCCCTGGGAAACTAATACAGAAATTATATATTAGGAAGTGTGTGTGAAAATCAGTAGTGCTTATTAAATCATAAAGATTCCATGGAATTGGAAAGAACTAGGTTGAATTCTAGAATATCTGGTCCCATCTACAACCTTCTCGCGTTATACGTATGGAGTTTGCAGCTCAGAGAAATTAAGCCACTTACCAAAGAACACACAGCTAGTCAGTGACAGAGCCTGGACTAGAACTGAGAATCTTGACTTTCGGTCCAGTGCCCTTTCTAATCTGCTGTAGGATTCCCTCTACAGCAATGAGCAAGTCCTGACATCCCAGATCCAGCTTCAGTCAGATTTGCTTACCTTATACTGGAAGGCTGGTGGAGGTTGACCTAAACACCTGCAGTTTGTAGTTGTCACAGAAGAAGAATACCCTTTTCACTACCAAAATGCTAGAGCATGGGGTCTAAGCATAATTAATGCAGTGGTAACCATGGCACCCGTGTAATTTAATTACCACTCTTTTGTGAATATTTTAAAATGAAATTGTGAAAAGATCAAACAGCACATTCAACATTGTATGGCTATAGACATGATAAGTGGCTTTTAAACTGAAAACGTTCTGTTCCTGTAGGGAGTTGATTATTTTTTATGAGTTAAATTTTAATTATGGTATTGGATACATAAGTACGTTTCTTTAATATATTACTATGCTTCAAAAGTTAAATATGTCAGAAACATTTTACCTTTTAATTTACAACTCTGACCAGTCACCTTGCAAAGCTCAGCTACAATTTCACCACATTTTATATATTTCCAATTATAGAAAGCCCCATGTACATACAATATTTAGGGAGGTCTTGCACAGAAAATAAAGAAGTCCAGGAGTTTTGTGATTTGGTATTGGAGTTATATGAAAGAATAACAGCATGTGGATCAAACCACTTATACATAAACACTGATGTACCTATGAAGCGCCAAATTCCATGCCAGGCAGTTAAGATCCAAACAGAAACAAGTAACCTTCAAAGCTTCAGTACTAAAAGTGTGGTCTAGGGATCAGTAACATCAGATATCAGCATCACCTGGGAGCCTGCTAGAAATTCAGAATTGCAAACCCCACCTTGGACCCTTTGAAGTAAAATCTGTACTTTAACGGGGCCCCCTTGTAATTCTGCTTGCACATTAAAGTTTAAGAAGCCCTGATCTAACGAACTCACAGTCCAATAATGAACAAAAACTTGTACAATATGTATGGCCACTTTTACTAACCACTTACTACTCTGTCAGGGCATAAACACAAAGCCACTTCCCATGGTACATTCTGGACCCAGATAACAAGGGCTTCTCCTTCAAAAATCCCAGAATCATCAGTGCTGCCTGTTTTTCCCTGGTGAGCAAAAACCCATGACCCTTATGAAATGATTATGAAACACTTCTGTTTTAGTTTGGATTCTCTCAGAAAGATACCCTACCAAAAAAAAAAAAAAAAAAAGATCTGAATGTAAGTAATATATTCAGAAGCCATTCTAAGAAACTCTGGTAGGAGTGTAAGAAAATGAGACAGAAAATTGAGGAAGGTAAAACTGGGTGTGTTATCAAGCAAGTTACCACTCTAGGTGACTATAGCTTAATTCTATTCCAGTACTCTGGTGAAGAGTGCAAGTTCTTCCTTCGGAGTTTTCTAATCTAATCTAATTTAAAGGAGCTACTTATATATAAACTCTTGCCAGCCATTGGTCAAAGACTATTCCTGGGTAGTGATAGTATTCTAACACTTCCATTCTGCCATGCATAGAGTAAAGCAGGCTCCACAGCCACTCAGGAAAGAAGTTGCAGGTGCTGGTAGTTGTAAGTTGGCCTTAGAGAGAGACAGGTTAGAAAAGAAAAATAGACAAATGCCTCCTCCCAAGAATAACTCCTTTAAAATGGAAATGAAGGAGAAAAAAAACTTAATAATAGTGTTAATCTCTCTAGAGTAGTGAATGTGGAAAGAGAAGGAAAAAGTGATTTTACAGGTGTACTACAGAGAGGATTTGACTATCTAGTGGAAGGTTGAGTAGACTCCCTTTAAAATCTTCATATCCAGCTTTGGTGAATTAGGAAGGTTATGAGTCAGTGTCTGAATATGTGGATTTATCCCTTCACCACTATATATAGGCTTTGAGCAATTTGTTTAATGTCTCTGACTTAGTTTGATATTCAGTAAAACAGACTCTTAAAGGTTTGGTATATGGTTAATGGCATTCAAACTGAGTTCCACAGAGCCTAAGATTTATTTATTGGAAGCATCTCAGAGTTCTCTGGAGGCGGTAGGAGCAAGACCAAATAATTGGGGCCCCAGGATCCCATCTTTTTACATTCACAGTAACTCCATTTGACTCTGTGTTACTGTTGAAATTACAGAACAGATTCAAGAGCAACAACAAAATTTTATGAGGCAACATTTTTTTTCTCTTAAAAAAGATTTGCAAATCAATGAAATAGTGCATTAGAAAACTGCTCTATAATCTCTGTATCATTATAGGAATGCGATTTATAATTCTCTGCATTTGAGGATAGAGTGTCATGCACATAAAAAATCAACCCAATGTTCAAAATCAATGACATTTTTTTAAAGTGCAGTAACACTATAGAGTTATTTGGAATTTCTGCCTCCTAGCATTTCCCATTCAATCATAATTACTTCCTTTAAGATAGGCACTCTAATGCTCATGTATAACTACCAGGGTTTTAAATGTTAATACAGCAAATGTAAAATGGAAACAGAGGGCTTTCAAAGTCATATTTTTTGGATCAAAGCAAGTAATTTTAGCCTGTGAAAGTATATTTTAATAATTACTTAGAGAATGTTGGCACACCAAATGTTAAAGTTGGTGTTATATTTACAAATTATCTGGTCTTTTCTTTAAATCTTTGATGATAAACACAAGTACCCAGATTGAGAAATTTCATTCATTTATTTTTCCACTTAGCAAAGATTTATTCATCTTTTATAATATTTTACCCACAGGGTTGTGTGCACAGAAGTTAGATGATTGCCAAACAGTTGCACCTTGAGAGCCCAGTCTACAGAGGACACATATATAGAAAACTAATGTATTATAAGGCTTTTGAGGAGTTATAAAACAGGTTTGGGTTTCTGAGGTGTTGTAAGGGAAGAGCAACGAATATGGAAGAGTCCTAGATGAAATTGTAAATTGTCTGGGTAGCCAGTGATCTCTTGATAAAATCGAAGCACCCTAACACTCACTGTGGGGGATGACAGCTGGGGAAACTTTAAGGCTCCCTTGTTTAGTCTCAGGGATATTTCTTTCCTAGTCTAGGTTCTTTGAACACCTTTTCCCATGTTAAAGGCTCGCAGGATTCCACCTCTTACCTGTCCTCTCTAGAGCCCCTTCAACACCTACTCTGACTGTGGAGTGAGAAGCAATTTGCATAACAGTGACCTTGTTTTCTTCTTTTCCAAAGGAACTCTTCACACCCGTTCGTTTAAATACTTTTCTTTCTTCTTTTTTTTTTTTTTTTAGATTATATAAGCTACATAAACCTACACTTTAGACTATGTTTTTGGATTCACTTAGATTGTTCCACAAAGCCTGGCATATTTCTAATTTTCAATTATTAGGTCTAAGAGAAAGTTCGTAAAATGCATCCCCTGGCTTTTAAACATTTTCTAGGTCTTACAAGATTCTTCCACTATCTATTCTTAGCAGACATCTTTAGGTAGGAATACCTGTGCATTTGAATGTCATAAAAATTCAGATGGGGTATACAGTTGAATCCAATGGTATCATCAGAATGGGGGTATTCAGCTAATCCTTAATAATTTATATTTGACACGATCTGGAGTTACGTGGTTTTCACCTCAGTGTCCTCTTGCGATTCATGCAACAAAGCTGCTCTTAAAAGTTTTTCCAGTTATGAGATATGGTTTTATAAGAATCTATAGGATCATACAGTATCAAAGAAATATTTATAGCTTATCAAGGGTATTTGGGGTACATGGAATAGAAACTCATTCAAATTTGCTTAAGCACAAATTACTTAAGATTTGTATGCTTTTTAATATGAAATAAATTATATCTCTTGTCCCTATATTCCAGCTTAAAATGCCCATTTCACTCTCAATAGTATCCTCTTTCATATGATAAATTAAGGGTCACCCTATCAATCAAGGTGGGATGGGAGATTTAGTGTAAGAATATGGGAGGAATTTAATAAGACTATGAGATATTAAGGTAGCAATCTCTCATATTCACCCTATCCATTCATCCATCCATCTAACTTCTATTTATAGCTCCCTCTCTTTCATCTTCTTTATGTATAGGCAGAGAGCTTTTCCAAGGAAAAGTGGAGAGTCAGTGAATCTGACAGTCATTCATTGTACAAAAACTTTTGGAGCCTTTATCGTGCCAAATATTTTGTGAGACAAAAAATAAGCAACGTAAAATAACACATAATTTACTTGTGTGATACTCAGAGTTTGGTGGAAGAGCCAGATAAACAGAGAATTAACTACAATACAGAATGCCAAGTTTCTCAATAAACACAAGTACAAAGCGACAAGGAACAGAGTAGAGGGATTCAAATCAAACTGAAGTAGATTAGGGATCTGAAATTTTATTTGAGCAACTATTAGGCATAGTTTCAATGAGGAACATTCTAGAAACACTCCAAAAAGAAATATATTGGTGGTATTGGTTAAGTACATTTGGAAGACTTTGTTATATTTTCTTTTTTTTGTGTGTGTTAAATCAAAAGGTATATAGAGGTAATTGAGTTTCTAATCACTTGGAGTATTCAAAAATAGCCAGGAACCCCAACTCTTTGGCAAATATATTTGATTGCATGCAAATAAAATCTATAATGAGATATCACCTACCTTCACCCTCACCCACACAATGAATAAAATTGAAAAGACTGTCCATACCAAGTGTTGGTGAGTATATAGGAAAACTAATACTTTCATACATGACTTTTGGAAATGGAAATTGGTAGTACAGTTAATTTGGGAAATATATATATATATATGTTGTACACACACATACATATATAACCTGACCCAGTAATTTCACACTGGGTATAAACCCAACAGAAATTAATACTTATGATCACTTTTTCTATATGTACAAAACTATTTTAATAATGTCACATATAATCCAAAATTTGAAAAACTATGGAATAGATAAATAAATTGTAATATAGTTATAATATAAAATCTACACAATGATAAAAAAGGATTGGCTACTGCTACATGTGGCATCATAGATAAATATCTCAGATATAATATTGAAGGCAAGAAGCTAAACACAGTTTCATTTATATGAACTCAAACTCATCTGTGTTCATAATTGTTCTTTGTGACAGCGATAACATCTTAGGGGATGTTTGACTGAGTTGAGACAAGAAGACGCCTATCAGAGTGATGGAAATATTTTTTACCTTGTTCTGGGTGGTCGTTACATGAATGTAAACATTCCTTAAGCTGTACACTTAAGGTTTGTACAATTTACTATATATAATACCTTAATTAAAAAAGAATAGTCCACCATGTTGTTAGAGGGATTAATTTATTCATCTAAGCATTCAGAAATCCTGAAAACAATGTTAATCACAAGGCATATGAGCGAAGGAGATAATTGACGTTTTCATAGGGAAATTAATGGAGGTTGGAAGATGTTACAGTTCAGGTCAATTCAATGCTGAAATGCTGTGTTTCTACAAGAGATGCAGAACCCACTTACACTTTCCATTCAAAATACAAATATACACTTGCTGAGCACCTCATGAGTGCCAGGCAACCTACTGGGGGCTGCAAATTCAGAGGGGGAGTAGACCACCTGTTCTCTTATTTCAGGGAATTCCCAGTTCATTTACACCTACCTGATGCTCTTGTCAAAATCTCCACTTTGTATCCCCCACTGATTAAGGAATGATGGTCACCAGTCATATCTGCCATGTTTAAATAGCTGTAGAAACAAAGATATATTTCAAACTCAGTATTCACTGTCAATTGTTTTATTATGTTATCAACATCTCTTTTATTTTCCCTGAGCATATATGTCATAATCATTGAATGTTTAGGGGAAACATACACCTTCAAAGCCAAAGTAGATAAGTCTGTAAAACTAAAACTGACTTGATGAACAAATCCAGAAGAATGCTACTAAACCTTTAATAAAGTATGTCTTTTGTCTGAATTAAAAAATCATTTAAAATGTTTAAGAACATATACAAATGAATGGAACCAAATTTAAAATTGAAATCCAATAAATACTGTAGTAAAATTGATAGCTCTAATTTTTCTCTAAAGTATGCATTTTAAGTTTGCATTTACAGTAATTAGTCTCCCTCTCTGAGAATGATATCTGAGTATAATGCCTTCAAATATGGCTTTCCAAATAGTAGTAACATGCCCCTGAAAGATCTAGGTAATAGGAAAGAAACTCTATAATTCCCCTTCGCACTATGCATGACGTTCACCAGAAGACCCCCAAGCCGTCAAGAACTGCCAAATAATAAAAGGGAAAATGATGGAAAAAAATGGAACCTTGGAGCTGACCGCCTAAAAGCCAAAATTTCTCCTGGGATTTCTGGATACAAAAGAGAGGTTTCAGTACTTCCCAAAGAACACCAGATCACATTAACTTATTCAAATATGAGGTCAGATTTCAGTGTTTAGGTTTAAAGCTGTCCCATATATGCCTCGATAAAGGAAAAAGAAAGTTACAAATGACACCTTTGAATAAATTCATTTTAATCCCTTTCTTCTTTTTGATGTAATAAAAATAGTCTTGTCATGTAGCTACGATTGCATTTAATGGTTGTCATTTACAGAAATGGAAAAATGATATCTGAGTATAATGCGTTCAAATACAGCTAATAGCCTTTTTACATACAGAGAAAAACACTTTTACATGAATAAGACCATTGCTTCATGATGATTATTGAAAATTCAGCAGCTTCTCTTATTATAGAGTAATGAGAAGAACAGCTTCATCTCTTCTCTGTCATTTATGTTAAAAATTGGTAATCCAAGCAAATCTATATTTCTAATGTTTGTTGTAACCCCATTAGTTCTCAGACAAATTCTTAGCAAAAGTCTTGCCTATTTATTACCACTTTACCTGATTTTAATCTCATATTTTAAATAATAAAGATGTCTCAATCTGTTATATTTTCAGATGACCTAGTAAATGCTTTTTTCCCCCATTAAGCATTTCTTAAGCACATAGCTTGTCACTTCTGTACTAATTTGCTGTAACACTCGTTGATAAGTGGACATTAATTAATGCTAAATTACAATGAAATTTTTATGGAATTACAGGTGACATCCGCATCAGCACCAAATGAGTTCATCATGATTAAACTTATTACCATTTCTAATTAACCTTGAGTGCCCCTGGATGTTAACTGCACACAAGGCAAGTGTATGTGCAGCCTGCAGCTCCTATGGAAAACAAACATTACATATGACACAACCTTTAAAATAGTTTAAGAAAGATCGGCTTAGGACACATTTGTACTTATTGCAAAGGAGCATAAAATGGAAATATCAATAATAATCTGAAGACTTTGAGCAAAAAAATTTTTGCTCTCAAAAGAGAAGTCAGAAAGATGCTTTCCACAAATCGAATTTGCTTTGAGTGTCATAGGCAGTCATATGGAGAAGGTTTATTTTATTCCCCATAATCAAATTAAGACCTGTTCCTTACCTGCCCCTTCCCTCACTGCTAATAGCAAAGTTATCTCTGATGATTGTTGCTAGACTACAAGCCTTAGGCCTAGAATCTCTTTATAGCCTCCCTTGTGACAAGGGGACCAGAGGCACGGAGCAGAACTGAACTGATGTGCATACCTGTTTCAGATTGAGCTACTGGAGTGGATTCCAGTATGTAGCAGGAAGTGAAAGAGGGCAGTCATAAACAGCTCCTCATCCTGGAGGCACCTTTTTCTAACCATGAAATGTGCTGCTCATCCTGCCTGCTGAAGGGAGCATAACTGACGGACAGTTCCAACTGCTCTCCCACTGGACTACTACTGTGTGTGCTCCAAAATCAGCCGTTGACTCAGCGTGACAGTGATACTAGTGCAGGATCATTGCAGCAAAACGTGGGACTCCTCCAGAGGGCACCTTCTACCTGAAGACTCCCAATGTTTTAACCAAAACTTTGATGAAATTGCATTGCAGTTCAAATCATTGCTATACCATCCTCCTTGCTCTCCCTTCTCTTTCACAGGGATCAAAACTTCATCCCAATCTAAGGGCTCTCTTTCTGATTTTTTTCAGCGTATCAGTTCTCATCTTGGCAACTGTTTCTTGAAAGACCCACGCTAATCCACCTACTCATTAGTAAACAGGACCCAGAAAATATCCTAAGTTCTGATAAATGAGTGTAACAACATGTTTCCAGAGTGATTACCTAGAGGAAAAGAAGGCAAAATTCCTCAAAATGTATTGGGTTGGCCAAGAAGTGCCTTCGGTTTTTAAGTAAAAATAAGACATTTTTCATTTTTACCAAGACCTTTATTGAACAACCTATTCACCATTTGTTCCACTACCGTCTCTCATTTCACTTTTTTTTAAATTTTACTTTCTTCATCATATCAGAGTTATATATCCACATGCCAATCAAAAAGCAGCATATTTTACACATTTCTCTTTTGTAGCCAATATTATTAAAACTCTCAGTGGCTCCATAAATTGAGTGATAACTATATTAGAAGAATGGACATTTTAATTAAAATTTAAAGACACTTAACTCATATGATATTGAATAAAAAGAATTTTATTGCTGTCATACATTTGCATATTGCAGTTTTCAACAGCCAACAGGCAAGAAGAAGTGCTACCTAGAAAGCTCCATTTTCTTGGGTGAAGTTTCCCTGAGGGATATGTTAAAATCTTGAATTCAGGCAACTCTATCCTCCCCCCCTCTTTTTTTTTTTTTGCAAATCCTTTAATATCAAATCTTTCTTATTTTCATAAACCACAATGCATTGGATGTTAAAACCATCCCCTGTTTCATGAAGCTAGCTTCACCAGTAGGATCCAACTTTGAGATATCTTTGGTTTCAGACATTCTATTTTATGATACTCACACTCACACCTATCACATAGTACATATAATCACCTGATCACAGATTATTGACCCTTACTGATGTATCACCCTATTTAATATAGATTTTATTTAGCTAATGCTGTCTGCTCTGCTCTCCTGAAATAATATTTATGGACAGTATATCCTACCACACTAGTTAGCAAAGAAAAAAAATGAAATGCCCTAAGTGTAATATAAAAGAGAAATAAACAAAAAGTTACTATAAAATCATTTTTTAATATGGAGATGACTGAGCATAACTACACTAAAATAGAATAAAGTAACTGAGTGCTTACCTCTAAACACAAAAATATTATCAGTGTATCAGCTACAAAGCCAGACGGCTACAGTTGGGTTGTGTTGGTGACTAAATCAGGGCAAGCAGTATTGCTATAAAAAAAGTTGTTCTGAAATAGTGAATAATTCTTGCTAAACTTCAAAACCAAACAAAGTAAATAATTCCTCAGAATTTAGTGCATATTAGACTATATTGCATTATAGATTCAAATGATTATAAATTATATATAGTTTTATACATGTACACATAATATACATAAATAAATTATATTTTCTCCTCAAATGATCAGAGAGACAGTCACAAATTGTGTTCAATATGGGAAATATTTTTGGGGGGAAGAGGGTTGCCCCACAATTTAAATGAAGGTGGAGAGTCACAATCAATGTGCCATGAAAAATGTCTTCATATATTTCTGAACACCATTCCAGAATATGGTTCTTCCCTTGTTCAGAATGTTTATCCTAGTTTATATTTAACCCCATTTTTAAAGCTCGAGTTAAATCCCTGTCCTTATTTGAGAAAGCGTGAGGCCAACTAAGTGGGAAACATATTTTGGATATATAGATGACTTATTCTTAGTTGATTATTTGTATCACTTTAAAATAATACAAAATTATTACGAGTCTAAAGGAAAGCAGTCCAGAATTATTCACACCTTATAGATTTCTAAGTGTTATGTAGACACATTTTATCACCTCAGCTTATGGTAAAATTTCTTCCGCTTTTTTTTTTTCCCATTTCTCTTCATTTCTCTCTGAGGTGGCAGCCTAGAGACATCCCACCTGGTTTTCTGCATTAATATTATCCTGGCAGAATATCCAATTAGGTATTGCAACATACTAACAGTATGCTAGCGTGATGGCGTACCTATTGCAAAAATTACAAGTGAAGCTTTCATCTAAAACTTCCTGTAGAGCATGACCGATGGTTCCTTTCTCTTGGACGTTGTCTGTCCTCTCATAATTGTTTATATGCAGACTTATTTTTATGTCAATTGTCTGATTGGATAATCATCAATTTCACACTACAGGTCAGGAGGGCACAAGAAACCTCCTGCCACAGTTTTATTTTGTAATAGAGTCTGTACCTCTCCAGACTGCTGAAATAGGATAAAAGGATTTGCTTTTAATTCTAGGACAAATTAAATTTTAATTGCCTGTTAAAACACAAATGTCAAAAGCAAATCTTAAAGGCAGGGTTGCAGTCCTCTCATATACCATGCTTTGGACATATTTGCATGCAAATTAATTCTTTTCTTTATTTTAAATACATCTTTTCACAGGCAACATTAACGATTTATTTCAAAACATTATATGATTATACGACCTTACTCTGTGTGTGTGTCTGTGTGTGTATGCAGCAGAGACAATCAACTTTTTATTTTAAAATATAAAACTTCTTTCATATATGTATTCAGTCTAACAGCAGATAATTATCTCAGGTGAATGTGGTTCTTTTAAGCTGAAGAGTAAAATAATACACTATGTGTAGTCAGATTTCAGAATTATTTTGGCCTTGAGTTATTGCCCTGCCCAAACATTAGTATGTTTCTGATGTGCCTTATCTCCCTTGCAGTTCCTATTAAAGTGGCCTTATTTTGGAAATGACAAGGTGGTTTGGTAGGCAACAAGTTGTGTTCTGCTAGGTCCTGTTTGGAAAGACATGAAAGTGAAAAATAAGGGATATATTCTTAAGATCTTAGTAGTGCTGATGTGAACATAATTATTTAGTTTCATTCAATTATCATTCAAATATGGCATGTAATTGTGAAACTTATGGAACTATGAAAGTGGAAATTTATAATGATGCAGGCTTAATTTCATTAATTTAATGCATAAAGCACATATTACACAGAGACAGACGTCAAATTGAAAACTCTCAGACTCTAATTAGCTTTAGAAATCTCTTATGTCTAATTGATATGGCTGTCATAATTAATTTAAATAATGATTTCAACCTGGCTATGATGGAGAAAAATACCTCATTTATTAATAATCTTTAAGGGAAATAACATAAGATACGGACATATCTATATCTGTATATGTCTAGATAGAGCTAGAAGTAGATATAAATATAGATATCCTTCTATTCGGTATAGCCAATGAATCACCTTAGAAATATAGTTTGAAAAGCTTGATTACTATGAGTAAATTATCATTGTCATATTAAATAGTGCTATGATTAACCCAACTTTTTAAAATTCATAGAATATTCACAACATTTATTTTAATCACTAGTTCTGAATCACTTCTACCAAAATTATGCAAGTGAAATATTTGACTGATTGAAGAATTTTTCATAGAATTCTAGCTTTAAGAGATATTTTAACGAAAAGGTTAGATGATAGATGATACCAGATAGACAGATATAGATGGATAGAAATAAAATGTTGGTAAAAAATTAACAGGTTGATTAATCAAAAATATAAATCTAGGCCTAGGCTGTGTTGATGGAGAATAATTAGTTATGAAAAGAAATAAAGTGTTAATTTTAATTTTAAAACATTGCAACATGTTCAATCTGTTGATCATCTGGATACGTCAGTATTTATGAAAGTGCCCTTTTGGCTGCACAGTGACTGCCTGCCCATGGGTATGCTTATCCAGATCTAGAATATGGTCTCAAATTGGATGGATCTTGATTAAAAGTATATGTCTACATTATGTCTCCATTAGACACTAGGTAAAAGCATTTGTTTAGATTCAAGATGACTGTTTAAAAGAAAAGGAAAAGAAAAAAATGGACAATAGACCTCTTATTGCTTCACTGATAAAAGAAACCTAAGAGGATAAACATTGCAATCCCATCATGTAGCTTTCTTGGAGTATGGTTATATCATATGGAAGAAATGGAGACCTTTAAATGAAAGACAGCACCCTATAACTCAGAGGCTTTGCATAAACACAGATGAACTATTTTCCAAAAATGATGAAAATGCATAAGAACTCACCAGCACATTTCTTCCTTTGGGATACCAGTATCTGACCTGAGTCTTCCAGAAAAGAAGTTTACCTCTAGTGAGTTTACCTCTAGTGTCAGTCTTTGGCTAATTTATGGAGGGGACACTCCAAACATCCCACCTCAAGGATCCCTTCCTTCCTTACTACAGACATCCAGATTCTTCATACTATTGTTTTCAAACTGGATCACAGGCATGATGAGTACCCAAGCTTGACTCTAAGCCACATTTTGTCATGAGGGTTTTGGAGTGACACAACTTCTTCCCTGTCCTTTCTTAAATTCTCTGAATGAAATGAAGTCATTTCCTCATAGTTTCTTGTAGTATTTTTTTTTGTTCTAACTATGTATGTTGGATTCCCATCATTATTTTCTCTCAAAGGAATGTATATATTTCTGTTTGAATACATATGGACCAAATTCCACAGAGTAATTCTGAGCTTTCAAAGCAGGTTTTGAAGATTCCTCACTACGTGTGTGTGGTAAACTAAAAAACTGGCCTCCCAAAGGTATATTTACTTCCTAATCCTTGAAACCTGTGAATATCACCCAGTATGGCAAAAGAGTAAATATTAGCTTATGTGGAAAAAAGTGTGATTAAGAATCTTGAGAGGTAAAGTTTATCCTGGATTATCTGGCAATCATATGTATCCTTATAAGAGAAAAGCAGAGGGAGTTTTCAGGTAGACACACATAGTTGATGTGAAGATGAAGGTAAAGATTGGAATGATACTGCCATGAGCTAAGGAATGCCTATAGCCATAGGAAGGTGAAAGATGCGCGGAATAGATTCTCTTGAACCTCTGGAGGGAGTGGTGTCCTGCAGACACCCTGATTTCAGACTCCTATCCTCCGTAACTGTGAGATAATACATTCTTTTGTTTTAAGCCACCAAATGTGTGGTAATTTTTTGGAGCAGCCATAAGAAACTAATATAACATGATAAAATATAAACTTGTAGGTCACCTTTATTCCTTAACATCATGTGACTTTGAGTAAGTAATTTCTTATTGTCTTAGTTTCCACATCTATAAAAATCAATGTAAAATCCTTTCCCACCTCATGAAGTGGTTGTGAAGGTTTCAAAAAACAAAGTACTGTACCACATTAAGGAAGATAAACATAGTGACTGACATAAAATAAGGATGATCATTGAATATTATCGATCATTATTTTTATTAAAACCATAATATTGTTTTAAAAATTTAAACAATAATACTGGAAACTTCTTACAGTTTATTCTTCACCAGTATCATAGCAGAATAAACCACTGACTCAAATGTAATCCTTTGCAGAGATTTATTTAGCTATTTAAACTGGTCACTACCTGGGGTAATTTGCTCCAGTGTGTTTTTTTGTCAGTAGAAAGAAATGCCTGTGTTGATATTTCTCTCAGAAGCCTTCCTAAGCTGAAGAAAGACAAGGTACAAAATATTACTATTTCAGTGACATAGAGGAGAAGTTCCTTCTAAGCTCTCTAACTATAGGAAGAGAGATCATTTCAAGGAAAAATATCATGTGATATATTTTGGGCCATGTCTTCCCAAATTATTGAAAATACATGTAGTTATCACAACAGAAGATGTTATGCTAGCTGTATTAAAGCATACAAAAAAACAAAACCTCTCATCTATGCTACTGTGCATCCAGTTTTCACACACACACACACACACACACACACACACACACACACACACACACACACACACACACACACACACACACACACAGTCGTCCCCCACTCTCCCAGACCTTGAAAAATGGACCAGTTAAGAAAAGTAAATGTGCACCTTGAAACGAAGACAGATTTTCCCCTTGTGAAATTGCTATGCATAGAAAACTTCCCAATGAAATTGCATTCTGTCTGCACTAAGAAAAATAACTCATAAAATCTTTAGACACTAGACATGGATCTTGAAGATCCCAATAAAATTATGTTTTTTCCATTGAGGTTTGGCTCCAAATCCCATTCCAGTCATTTTTTTCCCTTCCTCATATTCACTATAGTGGCTGGAAAAGCTAAATATTCACTGTGGCCCAGTGATATAATTTTATGAGTATTGGTGTAAGTTTCCTGCACTGACATTGCTTCATTGCTTTCTTTCCCTGCTTTATGTTCCAGATGTGGATGTTATATCTGGAATTGGGCAGCCACCTTGTAAATAATAACTTGAAAACATGAGTCAAGGGTGTGTGCACGCTCACACACACAAACACAAATACACAAATATTTCAGCAGAATCCCTAGCTTACATTATGAGCTGCTGAACCATCAACTTCAGCTAACTGGAATATTCAGCCCCCTGGAATATACAGCCCTGCATATTAGTTTTATTATTACTGGCTGTGAATGCATTGCCAACTGTTATATCATAGGAGGGTATGACCTGAGGGTATGTCCATAATTTACAAAGCATCTATTCAAAGTATATGCAAATGTCAAAGGCATGCTTCCAACCTCAAGGATCTCATACGTAAGGTGGGTTAAAATCATTCCTATGTGAAAACAGTGAAGTTTGATGATTATTTTAATGGTATATTCAAAGCACAAGGCCAGTGTACAGGAATGAGGACATCAAAAATGAAGGAACTCGGGCTTCCCTGGTGGCGCAGTGGTTGAGAGTCTGCCTGCCGATGCAGGGGACATGGGTTTGTGCCCCAGTCCGGGAAGATCCCACATGCCGCGGAGCGGCTAGGATCGTGAGACATGGCCACTGAGCCTGCGTGTCTGGAGCCTGTGCTCCGCAACGGGAGAGGCCACAACAGTGAGAGGCCTGCGTACCGCAAAAAAAAAAAAAAAAAAAAAAAAAGTGGGCAGAGGACCTGAATAGACATTCTTCCAAGAAAGACAAACACATAGCCAACAGGCACATTAAATAAAGATGCTCAACATAACTAATCAGAGAAATGCAAGACAAAACTGCAATGGATATCACCTCACGCTGGTCAGAATGGCTATTATGAAAAAGACAACAAAGAACAAGCGTTGGTGAGGATGCAGTGAAAAGGGAGCTCTCCTGCACTGTTGGTGGGAATGTAAATTGGTGCAGCTACTATAGAAAACAGTATGGAGATTACTCAAAAACTTAAGAAAGAGTTACTGTATAATCCAGCAATTCCACACCTGGGTATTTATCCAAACAAAGTGAAAATGATAATTAGAAAAGATATATGTACCCCTATGTTCGTTGCAGCATTATTTACACTAGCCAAGATGTGGAAGCAACCTCATTGTCCATCAATAGATAAACGGATAAAAAAGATGTGGAGTGTGTGTGTATATATATATATATATATATATATATATATATATATATATATGTTTCTCTCTCTATATATTTCTATATATAGTGGAATATTACCTGGTCATAATAAAGAATGAAATCTTGCCATTTGCAACAATGTGGATGGACCTAGAGGGTATCATGCTAAGTGAAGTAAGTCAGTTAGAGAAAGACAAATATTGTGTGGTTTCATTTACATGTGGGATCTAAAAAAATAAATGAACAAACAAAACCAAACAGAGTCACAGATAGAACAAAGAGGTGGTTGCCAGAGGGGGAGAGGGGGAGGGGAGGAAAGAAACAGGTGAGGGAGATTTAGAGGAATAAACTTGAGTTGCAAAATAAGTTAAGGGGGTGAAATGTGCATCATGCAGAATGTAATCTGCATCTGTAATGTCTTTGTATGGTGACAGTTGGTAACTAGATTTATCATGGTGATCACTTTGAAACGTCTAGAAATATCAGAACACTCTGTTATGTAACAGGAACTAACACAGTGTTGTAGGTCAATAATACTTCAAAACAAACAAACTCGTTGAAAAAGAGACCAGATTTGTGGTAACCAGAGGTGAAGGGTGGGACAAGGGGGAATTGGATGAGGGTAGTTAAAAGGTACAAACTCCCAGTTATAAATAAGTACTAGGGATGTAATGTACAACATGATAAATATAATTAACACTGTTGTATGTGAAAGTTAAGAGAGTAAATCCTAAGAGTTCTTATCACAAGGAAAAAATATCTTTTTCTATTTCTTTAAATATGTGTCTGTATGAGATAATTGGTGTTCACTAAACTGATTGTGGTCATTGCTTCATGATGTATGTAAGTCAAATCGTTATGCTGTACACCTTAAACTTATACAGTGCTGTGTGTCAATTATATCTCCATAAAACTGGAAGGAAACAAAGCAAGAGTATGAACCGTAAGCAAAATTGTTGAGAATTTATCCCGTGAGCCATGAGCAACCACGGAAAATTTCAAAGTAGTGAGTCAAATAGTCATGTTTTATTGTTTGAACAAAGGTGTCAAGAACTCAGCTAAAAGAATACTACAGAGGCTTAGATAAGTCAAGCAGCAGTAGAGTTTCAGTAGAGTATTTCAGTTTTACTAATTATAGTGAATACTCAGATTTTAATTTCCTGGGTTCATATCCTATCTCTGACATTTATGAGCTGTGTGACAAAGTAAATAACCTCTGTTTGCTTCAACTATTCTTGTGTGAAGTTGGAGTAATAATTACATCTCATACAATTGTTATGAGGATTAGACAAATCTGTACTGATAAAAACATTTATAACAGTATTTGACAAAAATAAGCATTATGTAAAATTGATAAATAAATAGGAAATCAAGTATGCAAATAAATCACTTTTATAAGGAGTAAGAGCAAAAAATGATTTCAGGCTTCTTTATAGGGAGCCTATTGGCTTTCCTCTTAATCCTTTAGCAATTAAATCTTCTCATTTAAGAATGAAATTTCATTTTTCAAAAAATTGACTATTTCTGCCTTGAAAAGGACTAATTCTGTTACACAACAGAAAATGGTTTTTAAAATTCTCAGTATTCTAGTATGTTAAATTATCATGGCATTCTTCTGTGAATTTTGAAGCAATGCTAAAACTTCTTACCATATACTAATGTCACAAAGTACAACATACATACACACAGGAAAACAAAAGGAGAAAATTATTTTCACATTTTCTTTGTTTTCAGAAGATGTAAGTTTTAACTTTATTTTCTGGAAAGTTTGCAGTAATCAAGAAAACTAAGTTTAACCAAAAAAAAAAAAAAAAAAGGAAAAATAATAATGTGTGTATGTGTATGTGCTTGTGTGTCCTTTTAGTCCTGCCATTTGATCCTGCATAATAAAATTTTTAATGTTATTTTTTCAGAAATTAGCAACTGCATACAAATTTCCATTTTGAAAGTGGCCTTCCAATGGTGATTTTGATAATTGTGTGAAAATGAAGAGTTTTAATAAACTGTGGCAACATAATAAACTGTCATAGAAGACTAATTATCACTTAAGGAACTTACAATAGCTGTCATCTTTTCATACTGAGAATATGAACCCTAAACAACCATAGAGAAAGGAAAAACAGTTTCTGCAGAAGCATGCAAAAGAGCTATTTTCTGCCTTGCTAGGAGTAATAAAAGAACTAAATGTGAATAGTCATTCATCATGCAGATGGAGCCATTTGTTAGATTTGTATTTTATGGAACTTAAAGATACTCAAAACTCTCTTTATTAAAATTTAGAAAAAGGTGTTTTGGGTTTTTTTTCCTATTTTAAAAAAATTCTTTGCAAAGTGAGTTTTGTTACTTCCTAAAACATCTTCCTGGTCATTTAGGTTCCCTTGGAAACATCATGATTCCTGTTACTCATTGAAAATTTATTCTTATAACATCATTAGCTTCTGTTTATTTGATAATTTGTCACTGAGAAATGTCAGACTGTTTGTAAATGTGTGATAAGGTTACATAATTATAAGACATAGTCAGAAAACTGACAACTGAAATCTACCTGCCAAAGATGGCAGAACAGTATTCTTGAATATCTAGGCTTCACCAGAATAATTAGAAGTGAAAATCTTTACTCATCTCACATATTCTCAAATTAAACATACAACCTTTTAGACTTCAGAGATTTGTTTCTGTGAAAATCCCCCACATGTTGGCCAGCCTGGGTACTGGGTCCCAGCCCAATTGAATTATGTTCTTTCCTCAAGAAGCCCATAAATAAGAATTCTACTTGCAATTAGGATATTAAAGAACTATAAGATCATTAGCCCCTCAGTAACACAAAGAAAAATCCAGAAAATATAAAAGTCAAACATATTTAATGGAGAAAGAACACGGATAAACTGACTTCCAGAGAGATGAGATGGTGGTTGGAAGCTGGAGGCCTGTCAAACAGGAGGCTTTACTTGATAACAGTGAGAAGAGGACAGGAAAGTTGCTGTTGCTGAGAGGGTTGGTGGAATAGATTGTAGTTTGGAAGACTTGACATTTGGAATCAACAGTACTTCCTTCGCTCAGTATAGCTGTTCTCTTAAAACCACTTTCTCAGTGTTACAGGATAGTGAAGGCCTGCATTGAAAAGCAAAGGAATCCATGCATTCTTAGCCATTTTCACAGTGGTTGGCATCAGAGTCTCTGCTAAGACAAAATAGAAAGGTGAAACCCAGGTCTAATACCTTCCGAGCTCAAAGCTCAAACACTGATAAAATAAAAGTGAGCAGCCCTAGGCTGCAACAGTGCTGGATTTTGAGAGCTGGTCTCACCTGAGTATATCTCAAATTTATTAAACCTGTACAGCTTAACTCTTGGGAATATTTAAATATTCTTCTTCTCATGTTGGTCTCCAAACATAGAAAACAGATGGGGAAAAAAAAGAATTTCAACTGAGACTTTTACACCAAACAAAAATGTCTTTTACATACTGAGGTGAAATAAAGATATTTTCAGATTTTAAAAAATCAAATGTTAGACATAATATTATAAATGCAATAATTTCATTTAGAAATAATGAAATGAGCTGAGGTCAGTGTCAAAAATAATTTAAGTTCTGATAATTTCTGGAAGTCATCTTTTAAAAGAAATGGTCAGGAGTCAAGGCTATTTAGGGACAGGTAATAGCATCAGGCATAAAATGAATTTCTCAAGAGTTGTGAGGATGAAATAAAATAGTGTAAGTAAATCACATCACATGGAATGTGACATATGATATCTAATAGATAATTTGTAGTTATATATTTTAGCTATTTTTTCTTTTCCTTCTCTTCCCTTCTCTTTTCATACCATTTATTGTTACCTCCCATCCCATACTGTTTACTTTTCCTTCTTTTGTCTTTCTTTCTTTCCCACTTCATCATGTCTTTCTCCATTCCACCTTTTGAATTTTTTAAATCCTGTATTAATTCTCTCATTTCTCTCTACCATTTTCCCTCCTCTTCTCCTCCTCTGTTACTCTCTCGTCTCTCCTCCCTCTCTTCCATCTTATTATTTCTTTTCATAGTGAAGATGGATATTAGTCTACATAATATCTGCCTCATTTTCTTTTATCAAGTCAATATGTGGAGAGTAGATTCAGGAGACTTGAAGAACTATATGTCTACAAGTTTACTTAGACTTACCTTAGAAGAATATCTACTTGCGTGGGAGCTTTCTCATATCACTAGACAGAAAATATTAAATTTATATAACTGAAATTAAACATTTATACAATAGTTTTTCTAAATCAATCTATAAATTGATTACATCAGAATTATACAAGAAACATTAAAACTGTATTTTCTCAAAAGCCCTCTCGGATTTCTCAGAGTAGAAATGGGGATTTTCTTCCTCTCCTCCAGAGATTCTTTTTTTGTTTGTTTTTTTAAAAAAACAGCTTTATTGGAGTATAATTGCTTTATAATGTTGTGTTAGTTTCTGCTGTATAACAAAGTGCATCAGCTATATGCATATGTATATCCCCATATCCCCTCCCTCTTGCGTCTCCCTCCCACCCTCCTTATCCCACACCTCTAGGTGGTCACAAAGCACCGAGCTGATCTCCCTGTGCTATACAGCTACTTCCCACTAGCTATCTGTTTTACATTTGGTAGAGTATATATGTCAGTGCCACTCTCTCACTTCGTCCCAGCTTACCCTTCCCCCTCTCCGTGTCAAGTCCATTCTCTACGCCTGTGTCTTTATTCCTGTCCTGCCCCTAGGTTCATCAGAAGCATTTTTTTTGGGATTCCATATTTATGTATTAGCATACGGTATTTGTTTTTCTCTTTCTGACTTACTTCACTCTATGACAGACTCTAGGTCCGTCCACCTCACTGCAAATAACTCAGTTTCGTTTCTTTTTATGTCTGTCCTCCAGAGAGTCTAATACTTTATGCCATTTGGCAGCCATAGACACCACACATATTACATTATCAAAGACTCTAAATGTCTGGATGTATTTATCAGAAACCTTAAAATGTTAGAAGGAAACTATTTAAAAAGTTAAGGCAACTAGGTAAAATTTTAAATAACCAAAATTTTAGGTGAAAAATTATATGATTGTTACTGAGCATAAAAAAATTTCTGAAGACAGTTTCTTAATAACTTCCAATGTATATTATACCAGCATTAGTCCTGTGTGGGTTTTTTTTTAAGATTTAATTTTATTTATTTTTGAGTGCGTTGGGTCTTCGTCGCCATCCACCAGCTTTCTCTCGTTGCGGCGAGCGAGGGCTACTCTTCGTTGCAGTGCACAGGCTTCTTATTGCGGTGGCTTCTCTTCTTGCGGAGCACGGGCTCTAGGCGCGCGGGCTTCAGTAGTTGTGGCACACGGGCTCAGTTCCTCCATGGCATGTGGGACCTTCCCAGATCAGGGATTGAACCCATGTCCCCTGCATTGGCAGGTGGATTCTTATCTACTGCGCTACCAGGGAAGTCCCAGTCCTGTGGTTTTGAAAACTATACTGTAGTTACATAGTAATGTTATATAGTAACATCAGAGGAAGTTTGGAAAAGGGTGTATGGGCATTTTATATTACTTTCACAGTTTTTCTCTAAATTCAAAATTATTTAGGTTAAAAAATATAATTAGACTGTTAGGTCACTATGAGACATATATTTGAGATATACATTATGTCATGACACATATTGTGAGGCAGGTCTAAGAAACGATTTGTTAGAGGTACTGGAAATCTGTCATGATACCACTCACCACAAAGGATCTACAGTTCAATACAGTGAAAGCATCGTAGGCTTACACTGTCTTTTTATTGAGTGCAACCTGGAAGAGAAGAAGAAAAGCATAAGAGTTAAGGTCTCCAACACAGCAGTCAGAATTGGCTTAACATCCTGACTTCCCTAGTTATAAGTCATGTGATTTGGGGTAAATGTTTTTGTTGTTGTTTTTGCATAGATTTCTTTTTTTATTGAGATGTAATTGACATATAACATTATGTTCATTTCAGAAGCACACAATATAATGATTCAATATTTTTATATTTTACAAAATGATAACCACAGTAAGTCTAGCTCACATTCATCACCATACATAATGACAAATTTTTTTCTTACGATGAGAACTTTTATGATTTACTCAGCACCTTTCAAATATATGATACAGTCTGATTAATTATAATCACCATGCTGTACATTACATCCCTATGCCTTATTTATTTTTTAGCTGGAAGTTTTTAGTTTTTAACCCTCTTCACCTGTTTCTGCCCCAACCACCTTACCCCCCCTACCCCGCAGCCCCCTCACCTCTGGCAACCACCAGTCTGTTCCCTGTATCCGTGTGCTGGCTTTGTTTGGTTGTTTGTTTAGATCCACATATAAGTGAGATCGTGCAGTGTTTGTCTTTGTCTGACTTATTCCACTTAGCATAATGCCCTCAGTGTCCATCGATGTAGTTGCAAATGGCAGTATTTTCTTTTTTTATGGCTGAACGATATTCCTATATATGTGTATGTGCGTGTGTGTATGCGTGTGTATCATATTCTTTATCCCTTTATCCATTAATGGACACATGTTGTTTCTATATCTTGACCATTGTAAATAAGTAACACTATACTGAATACGAGGGTGCATGTATCTTTTTGAGTTACTGTTCTCATTTTCTTCAGATAGATAACCAGAAGTGGAATTGCTGGATACTATGGTAGTTTTATTTATTTATTTAAAAAAATTTTTTTGAGGAACCTTCATACTGTTCTCCATAGTAGCTGTACCAGTTTACATTCCCACCAACATTTTTTGGGACAGTTACATTCCTAACAGTGCAGGTGTTCTCTTCTCCACATCCTCACCAACAGTTGTTATTTCTTGTCTTTTTGGTATTAGCCATTCTAATGAGTATTGGGTAATATCTTATTGTGGTTTTGATTTGCATTTCCCTAATGATTAGTGATGTTGAGCACTTTTTCATACACCTGTTAGTCATCTGCATGTCCTTTTTTTTTTTGAAAAATGTCTATTCAAATCCTCTGCCCCGTTTTTAATCATTTTGTTTGATTTTTTGCTGTTGAGTTGTATGAGTTATTTATGTATTTTGCATATTATCCCCTTATCAGATATGTGATTTACAAATATTTTCTTCCATTTGGTAGGTTGCCTTTTCCTTTCATTGATGGTTTCCTTTGCTGTGCAGAAGTTTATTAGTTTGGTGTAGCCCTCTTTTTTTTTTTTTCTTTTACTTTTGTTTTGTTTGTTTTAGATGTAAGTCCAAAAAGAATCATACCCGAGACTTCTTTTAGGAGTTTTCTGGTTTCAAGTCTTACATTCAAATGTTTGATTCATTTTGAGTTAATTTTTGTGTATGACATAAAATAGTGGTTCAGTTTCATTCCTTTGTACGTGGCTTTGTTCTTCTTTCTCAAAATTGTTTTGGCTATTTGGGTTCTTCTGTGGTTCCATATGAACTTTAGGATTGTTTTTTTCTATTTCTGTGAAAAATGTTATTGGAACTTGATGGTGATTACATTGAATCTGTAGCTCAGTTTGGATAGTATAGGCATTTTAACAATTATCCTTCCAATCCATGAACACAGGATATCTTTTTATTCATTTGTGTCTTCTTTAATTTCTTTTATCAATGTTTTATAGTTTTCAGTGTACAGATCTTCACCTCCTTAGTTAAATTTATTCTTAAGTATGTTACTGTCTTTGATGCTATTGTATATGGGTTTATTTTCTTAATTTCTTTTTTGGATAATTCATGTCTGTGAATAGAAATGCAACAGATTTTTATATGTTATTTTGTATTCTTGTCTCAACTTTACTCAATTTGTTTATCAGTTGTAACCATTTTTTTGTGGATTCTTTAGGGTTTTCTTTATACACGATCATGTCATCTGCAAACAGATAGTTTTACTTCTTTTCCAATTTGGATGCTTTTTATTTATTTTTCTTTTCTAATTGCTCTGCCTAGGACTTTCAGTACTATGTTGAACACAGGTGGCAAGATTAGACACTATTGCTTTCTTCCTGATCTTAGAGGAAAAGATTTCAGTTTTTCACTATTGAGTATATAATATTATATATGGCCTTTATTATGTTGCGGTACATTCCTTCTGTAATTTGTTGAGAGTTTTTAATCATGAATGGTTGTTGAAGTTTGTCAAATGCCTTTTTGGCATGTATTGATCATATGATTTTTATCCTTCATTTTGTTAGAGTAGGGTATCACAGTTACTGGTTTGCATAATTTGTACTATCCTTGCATTCCAGGGATAAATTCCACTTGATCATGGTGCATAATCCTTTTAATGTGTTGTTGAATTCTGTTTGCCAGTATGTTGTTGAGGATTTTTGCATCTTGTTCATTAGGGATATTGACTTGAAGTTTTCTTTTTTTCTTTCTTAGTGCCCTTATTTGTCTTTGGTATCAGGGTAATGCTGGGCCTATAAAAGGCATTTAGAAGTGTTACCTCATCCTCAGTTTTTTGAGAGTTTGAGAAGGATTGGTATTAATTCTTCTTTAAATGTTTGGTAGTATTCATCAATGAAGCATTCTTTCTTGTCCTGGTCTTTTCTTTTTTGGAAATTTTTAAATTATTGATTCAGTCTCTTTCCTTGTTAATGGTATGTTCTGATCTATTTCTTCTGATTCAGTCTTAGTAGGTTGTGTGTTCCTAGGAATTTATCCATTTCTTCTAGGTTATCCAATTTATTGGTGTGTGATTGTTCATAGTAATCTCTTAGAATCCTTCGTATTCTCTGGTATCAGTTGTGATGTCTCCTCTTTCATTTCTCATTTTATTTATTTTAGTTTTCTCTCTTTTTTCTTAATCTAAGAAAAGGTTTGTCAGTTTTTATCTTTTGTGCAATATTCTTTTTTTCTGAAAACTGCCATTCCTTTATTTTAAGTACACACATATTTGATGTATTTTTGATGCAAAACATTGAGAATAGAAATAGGTAAGACTTCTTTTAAGTCTAACTGCTTCTATGAGAAGCTTAGTAGTAGGCTTACTATTCAGCCCTGACCTTAGATATAAAGTATTTTTTCATTTTCTGTTTTTTTTGTTTTGTTTCATCTTTTTCAAATTGACAGATGACATGAGGCTTGCATAGAGAATGCAATGGCTAAAACAACAAGATTCCAAAATGCTGAGATTATATGTGTCAACTAAGAAGATAAAATTAAGGAAAACAACCAGACTTTTCATGAATTCGGGTCCAGAGTCCAGTGACAAAGGCACAAGGTAAGATTAGATGAGTTTTTAAAACTCTTACCATTATTTGTCAAAACTGATCATTTAAACAGATATTAAACTTTACTGGGTCCATAAACTCTGAGTTCTCATGGAGTTCTGAGACAGAGTAATTTGGTTCTGAGGTTATTCCTAAGTTTAATAAAAATATTATGGTCTAAAAATGCATGGTCTGACCCACTGAGCACTTAAGTGACCTCAGTATATCTGAAAACAAGTTGAAATGAATTTTATTTATGAGATAAATTCAACAAGGGGAAGTAGATAAGAACCAGGTGAAATATCTAAGTATGGAAGTGTGTAAAAATTCCCTAGACACTGCTATACAGTTTCCCAAACAGTAATATATATGTGCATATGCACATGATTATGCACCATGATCAAGTGGAATTTATCCCTGGAATGCAAGGATAGTACAAATTATGCAAACCAGTAACTGTGATACCCTACTCTAACAAAATGAAGGATAAAAATCATATGATCAATACATGCCAAAAAGGCATATGCACACACATGTACACATACATACACATACACATATACATCCAGTTCTTTTTCAAGTTAAATGAGAGATATTTTCGGTAGGGAATTTTAATTGTATTCTTACTTGCTCTAAGGTTTCTTACCAAACAGCATTGTACTCCTAAAGTTATAAGCCATAGGTATGTAGCATATATCAAAATGCCTGGGATTCTCTCTGGTGGCTTTCTGACTGGGGTGAGTTTGACAGACTGCATTGTTACAGTTGTCATGATATACACAAAAAATACTCTGTGTGGGATCATTGGGGGTCATGGCATTTGTAATCTTCAGAAGAGGAAAGAAGAAAGAAATCTCACATTTGGAAAATTGTCAAAGAAAGGCAGCATTGAGAATAATACCTAGGGGAATATAGGACTTCTGGAGAATTTTGAAGACAATTTAGAAAATGCAATTCAGAAGTAACATTAGTAAGTGCATATATTTACTTTTAACTATAATTTTATTTTATATGGCAGTGTTTACTTGTGTTAGATGGTACTTTTATGTTTACAGAGAGACATGAAATTTCATACAGTCATTAAGTTGAAGAATTAGATGAAGCTTTGGATATATTTATGTATAAATACCAATCTAACCTGAACTGATAGGAGTACACTGTTCCTTTTTCCTATGGAACCAATAAGAAATAATAAAAATTTCCAATTCCAAAGAGTGTATTTTGGAGACAGGGAATGGGTATCATTTTTCCATCTTGAACTCTCCTCCTCACAGCTGTCCCAGCTAGTTCCTAACACAACAAATGTAATTATGCTACTTTTCTTTGACTCCCAGCTGTCTATGAAATTAAGTCTAACTTGCTATGTATAGCCATCTGGCTTTTCTCTCTGTGACCTAACTTGCCTCCACAGCTCTCCCTTTGGCATCCTTCCTCCCCATCTCCATTAGAACTTGTGACCATGCTGAACCTCTGTTTCTGAAGCACTTTGATTTTGAATATGTTGTTTCTCTGGAGAACAGTGGTTCTTAATTTGGGACAGTTGTGGTCCCCTACCCCAGGGACATTTTCCGATAGCTGGAGACATTGTTTATTGTCATGACTAGGTGGTTACTATTGGCATCTAGTGGGCAGAGGCCAGAGATGCTGTTAATATAATACAGTCCACCAAAGTGCTTCCCTCCTCCTGCCCCCTCAACAAAGAATAATTTGTCCAAAATATCAGTAGTACTGAGGTTCAGAAACACAGATGTGGAATGAATATATCCTCCTTCTATATCTGATTAAATTCTCTTCATCGTTCATCTTTCTTTTTTTTTTTTTTAACAAATTTATTTATTTATTTTTGGCTGCGTTGGGTCTTTGTTGCTGTGCGTGGGCTTTCTTTAGTTGTGTTGAGCCGGGGCTACTCTTCGTTGAGGTGCGCGGGCTTCTCATTGAAGTGGCTTCTCTTGTTGCAGAGCACGGGCTCTATGCACGCGAGCTTCAGTAGTTGTGGCACGTGGGCTTCAGTAGTTGTGGCACGTAGGCTCTAGAGCGCAGGCTCAGTAGTTGTGAATCACGGACTTAGTTGCTTCGCGGCATGTGGGATCTTCCTGGACCAGGGCTTGAAACCGTGTCCCCTGCATTGGCAGGCAGATTCTTAACCACTGTGCCACCAGGGAAGCTCCCATCCTTCATCTTTCATATCAGTTCTAATGTTACCTCCTCTATGAAGACTCCCTGAATTTAATTAATTCCATATATGCTTCAAAAATTCTTTGTTTTATCTCTTGTATCACACATGTGTTGTATTGAAATTACTTACACATGCAGCTACCTCCCATTAGACTGAACTGTTTAAGGACAAGACTTATGCCTTATTCCTGTGCTTAGAACCTGTCTGGCGTATGGTAGGAACTCAAAAATTATAGGTTATTGAATAAATAACACCTGGGGTTGGTAGTGCTTTACTCATAGTAGGTATTCATCTTTTTGCCTGTTATTATTTGATAATCTTAGACTTTATGGTGATTTCTCTCTTTCTAAAATGGCTAGATAAAAGAACCTATGTAATAGTTGAATAAATGAGTTATTACCTGTAAATCATTTGAGCAGTGCCTTTCACAGAGCAAGCACTGCATAAATGTTAGTTTTATTAATTTTAAATATTGTTTATTCCTAATGTTTATGGATTTACTATGGGTTTTTATACTGTAAAACTAACTGTAAAATATAGAGTCAAAAAAATCATATCCCCATCTGTGACTTAAGATGTCAATCACTTCCCAGATCTTTGCATTCAGTATTTACCTAACCTTCTCAAGAAAGTATCTATTTATAAGTAGAAGCAATGTTTTCTTATTGTTAGCCTCAAGTATCTTATTTACATATATGATATGTCCATTTTTTTAAGAAAAATTCAATACAAGTGTCTTTATATTCAAATCTCAAATCTTAGGATGTTTATATGTTAATAGTATAGTTATAGTCTAAAGGTAAGTATTTCGTTTGTCTACGTTTATGGTATTGGGCATTGGGCTTGAGGCTATGGAACATCTTGGATTTATCTATCATTGTATAAATTTAAATAGGGACTCACATTCATTTTTTTCCTCTGGATTTTTTGGCAAATATTGAAAGAAATATAATTTGGGTTACTCCCACCTCAACCCAGATAAAACCATTAAAATTATCTCTTTAGTAGCAAGCAGGGAGCTGCTGGGTGCTGTGTAGAAGCCAGGTCATGCACATCATTCTGTCCATAAACATTTAAGGCCATGTGGTTAGATGTGTGATTATAATAATGGGCTCTAGATGGTTAGGTAAAATTTCAAGATCTGACATTAGTTTATTGAACTAATGGCTTGCGACATGAGGATAGGGACTCTTTAAATGAGTTCATTTCTAGCAATCATTGCACCATCTCAGAAGCCCCTAACCTTATCAGAATTGTGAATTACTTGAGTCAAAAAATATTAGGCAAAAATGTAATAACCACTCTCTAGAGATGACTGCTTCTTCCTGGTTCAGTTGTGAGAAAAGAAAACAGGTGCATCAAGTGAATAAAAGAGATAATCAAATTCAGTGTGTCAGTAAACTCTCAAATCTATTCTTATGTTATCATAATTGCGTTATCCAGACTCTTTGTGTGAGTAACTGAGCAGAAATTCTCCCGCCTTCAGTCCTGCTATCTAACACAAGAAAATAAAACAGTGAGATACAAAGTGAAAAATAAATAGAAAAATAATTAGTGAGATTTCTTCCCAAGGTTGTAACAGATAGGATATGGGATAGAAAAATCTGGACTGATAACTTAAAGAGGGTTGTTATGAAACCTTCTAGTTTTAAAAAACATCAATTCTTTGTCTCTTCCTCTCTTGCTCTAGCTCTCACTCTCCATCTCCCTCTCTGGTTAAAAAAAAAAATATATATATATATATATATATGTATATATATATATATATACACATACACATACACTGGTAAGACTATTATTATCTTTTTCTAACAACTCAGTGTAAGTGTAGGATTCATAGAAGAATAAGAAATAATTTATGTTCTCCAGAAATTCAGATAAACATAACTAATGGACATCTGTTGATTTTGCCTTTCAGCATCATTCTTCTTATAGTAATCACAGTCTGATTTTGCTTAAGGAAAAAAAAAAACTCTTTTTATATGTACAGCAATCCTTATGTTCCATTCCTTAATAAGAATGCTTGTTTGGGTGGTGGACACATGAAATCTGGTCAGTCCAAAGATTTGTGCTAAAATTATCAAGAAAATGGTGTTCACTTTCTGCAGAGTGTTTAGTTAATAAGATATAAACCTGAAACCTCCAGAGACCATTTTGCCAAATCCAAAGTGAAAGTCCATCTGTGAATAATTATGATATAGAGAAAATCAGAGATGATACAAGAGAGAAATGTATTTCTGTGAATATATATATATATATATATATATATATATATATATATATATATATAATTTGAGCATCTAATTAGACATTTTAATTAGTTGACTGTAGAGAATTTGTGTCATTTTTGACAGTTACTTTTTTACCTTTTTTATCATTTTGAGTTAGGAGCATTAGCTAGGATCATGCTTGGCTACAGTAATAGAAAAGTGAAGTTTCTGTTTATATTTTCTCAAGCAATAAGAAGTGTGTGGACAGGTAACTTAGGAATAGTGCTACAGGGGCCAATTTTGATCAGTGTCCCACACTCTTCTCTTTCTGATTCATCGCTCTGAGCATGGACCTCTTAACCTCATGGTTACAGGATAGTTCCTGCTCATACTCATGTTCCTCCCTCTTAAGTTCCTTGATCATATTCCAGGCAAGAAGAAGCAGGGAAAGATGAAGGCAAAAGATGTGTTCACACTCATCAAATTGACACTTTGCACAAAATCTGGGTCCTATTAATAGGGAGGAAGAGGAGTTATATATTCAGTAGGCACATGTCATCAGTATCTATCAGAGTTGAGTCACTTGTAAGTTAAAAAAAAAAACCTAATTTGATATATAAAGATTATTTGCATTAAAATATAATGTGCTTCAAAGTAGATATGTGCTAAAGAGTTATAGAAGTATAAAGGAGAGAGAGAATTGAATAGGAATACATCCACAGGGGAAATAACACATGAGCTGAACATTAAAGGACAGGAAAGTGTTAACCTTGAGGAGAAATAGGAAAGGTATTATAAACAAAACAAGCATCGTCTGGGAAGTTACTGAGGCAACAAAGGACATGACGTTCAAAGAATAGCTAGATATTTGGAGAGGTTGGTGCAAAATTTACTTGGGAAGAAATGACAAGTAAATACTTACTTTGGGGCTTCCCTGGTGGTGCAGTGGTTGAGAGTCTGCCTGCCGATGCAGGGGACACGGGTTCGTGCCCTGGTCCGGGAAGATACCACATGCCGCGGAGCGGCTGGGCCCGTGAGCCATGGCCGCTGAGCCTGCACGTCCGGAGCCTGTGCTCCGCAACGGGAGAGGCCACAACAGTGAGAGGCCCGCGTACCGCAAAAAAAAAAAACAAAACTTATTTTGACATTGTCCTGAAGTGTGAAGGAGGCTGTGGGAACAGGACAGAGGAAGAGAGTATGTTCCTGATACTACACAACTGTTGGTGGCCCCATTAAGACTGCCTCTGACTCAGTTGGGAGTCCAAGAAGGATAGAAAAAAGAAGGACAATGGAACCCACTTAGGCACAGAACAGTTGTCCCTTGGTATAGCTGGTGACTGGTTCCAGGGCTCCCTCTGCACCCTCCCCCCCCGTTCCCCACAGATAACCAAAATCTGTGAATGCTCAAGTCTCTTACTTGACACTCGGTACGTGTACCCATGGATTCGCATCTGTGGGTTCAACCAGTCATGGATTGTAAACATGATCCACGGTTGGTTGAATCTTAGGAGGTGGAACCAAAGATATAGGGGGCTGACTGTAATGACAAATTGACCCTGAAAATTTGAGAAACTGAATGGAGGACAGATTTGTAAATCAGGAAGAATGTGGCCACGTTAAGTAGCATGCTGCTTCAAAAAGGACATTTGGTGCCTGATCTCTTGGAGCAGAGGTATAGGGAACACATTTATATGTATTTACACATGTATATATGTGAATCTTTTTTTTTTAAAGTCTGGATCTTCTATACCATATATGTTATATAATCTGTCATATGTACCATCAACAAACTTTTAGGATTCAGGATTTCCACATTCGGGATTTCCTTCAGCAGAGTTACAGATTGCACCACAACACAGGGCTCCGTTGATTTACATATTAGTATAAAATATATTCCTGTCATTGTTATTCCTAATTAGATAACATAACTTTGCTTACCTAGAAAAATGGATTGGTGCCTTGAGTGTTTGAATTAAGCTTTAATAAATGGAGTTATTAGTATAACTCCAAGCTTAAGAAGTCCTAAGTGACTCAACTTTAGAATTGTTCACTATTCCATTGGAACTGCCCTGCCCCCGCATCCAAAAATATATTTTTGATTAAACTTTACTAAGGAAAGCTCCCCTGTTCTTTCACTTAAAACTTACTTGAACTGGCTTAGAGAGAGAAGGAAAATGTCTTAGTATATTTATGTGATTTATCTATTGGTAATTTTTATGAATTAATATTTTTAACGAACTTAATGTCAAACAGTTATATAGTGCTGTTAGATGCCAGCTACTCTTTTAAACTCTGCATATGTTATCATGCAATCTTCATAACAGTCCTGTGAAGTAGTAAAGTGTTATGAAGTGCACATAGTTGACCCCAGATGACCAAAATCCTCAGAGGGTCAAAGCGGGTAAAAAGTCTCTTCTGTGTCTGCCCTGATTTCATGTCTTCATCTCTGCTGGGATGCCATCTCAATAGTTCTGGGAGAATATATATATTTATTCATTTATATGAGAGATAGGAGGAGGAGGATATATTCATACCATATGTATGCAATCTGTCTTTCTTCTTTTTTAATTCCAAATTTAGAAATCATCTGGGCAGTGAAAAATCTGGTTATTGTAAGGGTTAAATGAGCAAAATGCATGTATGACACATAGAACTATGCTAACGCCTAGCAAGCAATGTTAAAGTATTCAGTTAAAGGGTCATGCTTTTTTGTCAAAAAGGAATTTACTGAATCATGGATAACCAGTATATATTGCATAGATCATATATGTCTATATATAAATAAACCAAAATAGATTGCTACCATAAAATATACATCTAGTTTCTAAAATTGAAGTCTTCTGTCTTTATGTTATAAAGATCACATGTGAAAGTATGAACTATTTAGTACGAACTTTCTTCCTTGGTGGGGAAAATCATTAATAGTGTGTAAAGGTTTATTTTGTGTCAACTTGGCTGGGCCATGGTACTGAGCCCTTTGGTCAAGCATTATTCTGGATGTTTTGATGAAGAGTTTTTTAGATGACATTATCACTTAAATCAGTAGACTTTGAGTAAAGCCAGTTACCCTCCAAAATGTGGATGGGCCTCATCCAATCATTTGAAGGCCTGCATAGAACAAAGATCAACCTCCTTTGAGCAAAAAGGAATTCTGTCAGCTGACTGCCTTTGGACTCAAACTGCAGCTCTTCTCTGGGACTCCAGCCTGTCAGCCTACTCTGTCGATTCTGGATTTACTAAGCTTCCATGATGATGGGAGCCAATTCCTTGAGAAAAAAAATGCAGTTGACCTTTGAAAAACAGGGGGGTTACAGGTGCAGACCCTCAGCACAGTCGAAAATCCGAATATAACTTTACAGGCCCTCCATATCCACAGTTTCACATCTGTGGATTCAACCAACCACGGGTTGTGTAGTACTGTAGTACATGTATTGAAGAAACTTTGAGTATAAGTGGACCCATGGAGTTCAAACCCATGTTGATTAAGGGTCAACTGTATATATGTATATATATGTGTATATATATGTATATATATACACACACACACACACACACACAGAGATATGTTTATGTGTGTATATATATTTATGTTTATGTGTGTGTATATGTATATACACACACATAAACACACACCTGTATGTATAGTTAGTTCTACTCTTCTGGAGAACCCTAGCTAATACAGATTTCAGTACCATGAAGTGGGGTGCTGCTGTAACAAATACCTAAAAGTATGGAATTGGCTTTGAAACTGGGTAATGGGTAGAAACTGAAAGAGTTTTGAGGTGCCCATTAGAAAAAGCTTAGATTGCCTTGAAGAGATTGTTGATAGAAATATGGACATTTAAGGGGATTCAGGTGAGATCTTAGGCAGAAAGTGGAACATGTTACTGGAAAGTGGAGGAAAGGCAGTCTTTGTTATCAAGTGGCAAAGAACTTGGCTGAATTGTGTTCTAGTGTTTGTGGAAGCTTGAAATTCTAAGTGACTAACTTGGATATTTAGATAAGAAGATTTCTAAGCAAAATGATGGAGGTACAATTTGGTTTCTCCTTGCTGCTTGTAGTAAAATGTGAGAGGAGAGAAATAAATTGAAAAATCGTTAAGCAAGAAGGAGCCAGGACTTGAAGATTTAGAAAATTCTCATCCCATCCATGTTGCCAAAAAAGAGCAGGTGTGTTGTGGAGAGAACCCGAAGGGTTTGGCTGGACAATGTCTCCATAAAGAGATTACAGGTGGGACTTGTGGGTCAGTCAGCCATCTCAGCAGAAGCCAGGAACAGAGATGGGGTTATACCAACAGAAACACTGCCAAATCTGACAAAGGGGATAGAGACAGGACTTAATGAAGGAAAGCTGTCAGACTTCTGGAATTCTACAAGAGAACAATAGAGTTGTATAGCTGGGAACATGCAGTACCTTTCAAGGAAAGGGAAGAATGACCACCAGGATGATTCAGAAATCAGCAGAGCTGTCACCCCCTCCATGGGCCTGGGGAGCAAGGCTATTTTCTCTTCAGTTTCAGAGGGCAGTGCCCCATGTTCAGTTTCAGTGGTCAAGCTGGTGCTGCCCAGGGCCTCAGAGGCAGGGCCGCCAAGTGCTGTGGGAACAGGGCTGCTGCCACCCTAGTGGGCTCCGAAGGTGGGACCTTCTCCCTAGTGAACCCAAAGGACAGAGCTTCAAGCAGAAGACAGTTATCCTCAAGCCTTGAAATTAAACGGAATTTGCCCTGCTAGGTTTTGGGCTAATACAAATAGGGTTTGAAATAAGCTTCTGTTCACCACCATCATTGTGCTTATAGAGGAGGGTATCACCTTTGAGTTCACCTACATGAGTATCATATACTTTGGAGAAACAGAGTCACCAAAGCACTGCCAGAATAATTTAACTCAGCAACCAGGGATTTAAAGAGAGTGAAGAAGATACAGCAGGTTTTCCATGGAAATCAATTGATAAAGATTAGTTAACGATTGCATTTGAGTAAGCACATTCTGTGATTCAGAATAAAGATCTTGAAGCAAGCCCATTGTAGATAGTGAGATGCATAGTAGGCACTTAACAAGAAGACGAATCAGTTCCCTTATTTCTTAGAACCATTCCCTTTTCCACACTGGTGAAAGGGTGTTGCCAGTTTCATAGGAAAAAAGGAACTGGAGATAATTATCAGAAACTACTGAAGAGTCTTTATACTCCTTCATATCAATGAATAATAGTAGAATAAAATATGCAAGTTTCTTTTTACAAAGCATGGACTAATCATTCCCAAATTCTTTTTTTAAACTATTTTTATAAAGTTCTGAGTTTTAAAAAAACTACAATTTTATTTTTATTTTGCATTGTTTTATTTTAAACAAATTAATTGTTCATGATAGGTATTACTTCACTGTTACAGTCAAATTCTGATTTCAAAGATGGAGGAGGTATATAATTCAGTATCCTCAGTGAAGAGAATTTTTTCTTGAATATATTCCATGTTACAGAGACAACTACTGCACATTCCGTTTACTTATAAGCCACTCAACTTTCTTTCATAGCCTAAAGGTTCTAGTTTTAAGTATGTTTTTAGTAAGCTCCGTTTTGTGAATTCTACATCCCATCACGAATATAAAACAGCACCCTCCACAGAGAAAGATAGGTGAATAGTTTGATAATTCACATTTTCACAAACACATAAAAATATAGTACTTTCCTGTTTAAAGTGCAGTCTAACTCTAGAATAATAAGGTATTGTTAAAATAAATAGCAAGACATTTGTGAACTTAAGAAATAAACTATAAATCAACTTGCATATCATAATGCCAAACAGTACATATCTGTTGGCCATGAGTATGCATGGCTCTGAACTAAATTAACAGTTATCTCTGGTAGGTTTAGAGGTATTTCTTTTTCTTTACTAGTATTTTTGGACTTATATTGCTGTCATATAAATACTTATGGTTGCTTGTATAAGAAAAATAATACCAGTTTTTTCATTTTTGTTGTACAAAAAAGTTTCATTTGTTCATGAAAACATTTTCTAGAATTCGATTTGTCTTGTTCAGTTCCAAATATGAGTGTATAGAAATTTTAGTATCTGTTTGCAGAACTAGGCTAGGTCCAAAATTATTGAGTCGTGTGTAAAACATTTTCTACTCTGGAAAGGTATTTTTGAAATTTCAGTTTGTCAAGATCAGTTTCTTTTATTCATGTATAACAGCATAAAGAAACTATTTCCAGCTGTACATTTGCTTAGAGTATATACAGCTTTATATAATCAATAGCAATATGCACTTTTAAGTTGAATAACAAAAGAAGAAAAAGAGAAATATTAGGTCACTAGATGGTGCCATCATGTTATGTTTTATTTTACTGTCAAGGATTCTGGAAAGATATTGCAGTCATTTTTGAGAGGGGTTGTTTCAGGTACCATTCCGAGTAAAAAGTAAACTTAATGTTTACTTGTAACATGGACATTTTAGAGAGAAACGTTATTAACTAAAAAAAGAAAATAAAGAATTACACTAGACAATACTGAATTAAAATGGATTAAAGTACATCAGTAAGCACTTTGGACAAATTTTCACAATATCAAGATAGAACAATTTAATGTGAAGAAATAATATTTTATACTGGATTTTTAGATTGAGTTTAGTAATTGTTCTTAAAACCACTTGTAATTACTTATTATATATATAAGTGTACATGTAGAAAATAACACTGTTTGCTAGCCTACTGGAAAAAGTCAAAATTCCTTGCATTTTTAAAATAAGCAAATGCATTTTTTTACATGAAATGTATTTAAGGACTTCTGCTTAGTCAGGGGTTTCTTCGACAGATGGACCTGGGTTTTGTGCCTTTTGTTGTTCTTGTTGTTATTATTAAGCAAAAGTGACCATGAATAGTATTTCCTGATAGGACATTTCTCCATTCGGTTGATATTACAAAGATACTGAAGCTGAAGTGGCAGTTTTTCAACCAACCAACCAACCAAAGGAACAAACATATTTCACCGCACCTGAAACAAATCAAGAATAACATTCTTGTCTTTGGAAATGTCAGAACTTGTTGCCAGGGTTATAAGTAAAAACACTGCATGGAGAAACCGCCGTATAAAAGCCAGAGAGAGGCTCATTTGCATTTCTAAACTTTCCCACTGACATAAATACTCGGCAGAGAAAAAAGGAGTTTCTCCCTCTCCAATCCTCAACCACCATTCACATGCACAATGTTCAAGAGATCTAACAATTTTAGGTACTTTGGAGATTTAATGGTGGAGGAGAGGAGGAAGATTTAAAAGTCTCAAAGTGCTTCTTATTTCTCTCATTATTGGAAGCAGTTTAACAGTGTGCTTCGAGGTCTTCCTTTTAACAGAGTTTGCTCTTTTCCACAGTATTATTCAACATGAAAACTGATTTTTCAGCCCAGATAGAAAAACAAGGAACCTTTCCAAAAAGGTGAAGATTTCAGCGTCACATGGATTTAGATCTGTCTTTGATAACAAAATTCAGTTCCCCAAACACTGATCTGTGATGTTTCTGAGGATAAGCCCATTTCTTCCAGGAAGAATGTGTATAATGTTACCAAGATCACCACTGCTAACTGCCACAGTGCAAGTGATGGATTTTGGATTGAAAGCAGGGAACAAAGAAAGAGGGATAAGACTTTCTCAGGAATGTTTCTTCTCTGTTTTCATTAGACGAGGTGACTGCTTTATTCACTTATACTTAAATTATTACTCCACCCCAAACTTGACAAATTAATATCTAATAATATATTAGTGCATGGGAAGAGTTTATAGCTTTGCTGTAACCTCGTTTGGGGGATGGGCTGCTTTGATGTAATTTACAAGAAGGTTGGGCCTGTCTCTGACTTAGGTGAAGATGTAGTTAACAGATTATTTATAGGGCTGCCTGATACTCTATTTTACAGCATGTTTCCCAGGGGATGTTAGTTTGTAACAACCTTTTCTTCCTTGATGGCTATTAATGATACTTGGCACTACTTTAACAGGCTGTGTACAATTAGACACAGAGTTTGACATTTTGACGTGTGTGTTGGCTAAAATGGTATGCATAAATGCTAATAGTCTTATCCTAATTCACAAGAGTTTCATTTGATAGGTGCAGGAGCCAAAAGAAATAAAATATTCTGACTTTTTGCTTAAAATATTGATCTCAGCCCAAACCATTGCTTAATTTGGATCAGTTTATTGAGCCAGGGTTTCCCCCAAGACTGAGTGCCTTGCTTTCTTTCATGCTAGCCAAAGAGTTTTACAGGTATCAGTGAAACATTTAGGCACAGTGCCAAGTGTTTTACATGCATTCTCTCCTCTGCCCGCCATCACTATTATTGAGTAAAAGGACTATTATTAACCTTATTTTATGGTTAAGGGAATAGGGGTTTGGAAGTGGTTAAATGATTTGCCCAAAGTTTTGCCTAAATGGTTTGTGTTAGCACACAATAGAGTGAAGAGCAGTAACTGCAGCCTAGGTCCTGTGCACCACAGCAAGTTATGTTGGTCTTATGATGACAGAGTGAAAGAACTATTAAAACCTTTCTGTGGTCAGAGAAAACAGAAGTAGTTTTGATAACATAAAGTAGGCAAAAACCTGAGCCTTTTGCCCCTCCATCCAAAAATAGTAATGGGTTTCATTTTAGATTATTAATAGCTGTCCAGAGGGCATCTCATTTGGGCTATCATGTTTACTTGCCCAGCATCCATTTCTCTTTTTTGTTTTTCCTTTCCCTCTTGTTACCATCTAAAGCTGTCAGTTAAAGTAGTCCAACCTAACCTGGCCAAATGGTGGCAGGTGGCTCCAGGTAGTCAATCAAATGATCTCCGTAAGAATTCCCATCTTTACAAGTGTGACCCAAAGACTCAAATCACTTGGGAAGGGGGCTAGTTATCTTGACGATGGTACCCTGAGGAAATGTCCATTAGTGCCTGGCAGAAGACGCCTAGAGTCCCCCTGTTTCTCAGGCTTCCTGCAATCCCTTCTTTTGATTCCATGAGTACTTCGCATCCTTTATGAACCTAAGCTCTCTAGTCAATAAGGTAAAAATAATAATTTAATAAAAAATTTGATAGTTATCAGGATTTATTTAAATAATATAAATAAAATGCTGCACACATTATCTCACGTACAATAATGGCTCACATGTTAGTTAAATTCCCCTTTCTCCAAATCTAACAAAAAATATTTATACCCCTTTCAGTCATAAATGGGTTTTAATTTATGACTGTCCTGTATCGACACCTATACTCAAAACACCGTTTGATCCTATTGCATTGTCTCCATCATTCCCTTCATTATCTCCACTGTTTCCCTGACACCCTTATATGGTGATGAGTCATTGATTCAATGTGGAATTTTCCCTGGCTTTTCTAATTTGCTTTTGAACAACAAGATTATCAAATTCTTGAGAGTGAGTGTTTTAATGAGTCCAACAATTATGAAAATTGGGTTGGGTTGTAGGGGAGGCAGAGGTATGGAGAAGCAGCTGGGTGGGGGAAGGATAAGACATTTTTAAACTGCATTGAAATTTGAATTGAAATGTGTTCTGAAAAGGTGCCATTCTTGTTTATACAAGGCTCTTTTGAGAAGGATTTAAAGTTACAACATACAGATTAGTGGCAGACATTCTCTGTACCCAGCTTTGCACATGCTGATCAATGAGGCATAAAGATATAATTGGTTTATACACACATTTGTTGTATAAATACATTTATGTTTTGAGCCTAAATCATCAGCAAATGAATTTCAGCATAAAAAAGGGAGTTTCTCTGAGATATTAATTAATTTATCGGTATATTGACATTAAAACTTCCTACCACTCTAAGGAATTCATTTTAAGGTATGCCAAGAAGGAATTAATTAAAAATGCAATTTGGCAGTAAAATGTTTTTATGGAAAAGTCCAGAGACCTCTCCTATAGAAAGGATCAATAAATAGACTAAATAGATTTTTTTTTTTTTCGGTACGCGGGCCTCTCACTGCCGTGGCCTCTCCCGTTGTGGAGCACAGGATCCAGATGCGCAGGCTCAGCGGCCCTGTCTCACGGGCCTAGCCGCTCCGCGGCATGTGGGATCTTCCCGGACCGGGGCACGAACCCGTGTCCCCTGCATCGGCAGGCGGACTCTCAACCACTGCACCACCAGGGAAGCCCTAAATAGATTTTTTTTAAGTATTAAGTTATCTGTTTATGTTTCTGGGTCTAGTGAAAGTTGTACCTGCTCATAGCAAGGTGGACAGATTGAAATTTGGCAGTGGGTTGAGACATTGTTTTCTGGATGTCTCAGTCTTATTCTTGATAAGCCAACTTTCAAATACTCTGGAGAGGTTTACACAGAAAATAATGCATTGAACATAAGTTCTTCTTCTTGCTATAAGTTTCTGGACCCAAATCCTAACCAGCATTTGTGCCTTTTATTCCTATTGACAGCCAAGCTGTATTTTGTAATTAAGAGCAACAAATACAAGTAACAAACGCTAGAGGGGGTGTGGAGAAAAGGGAACCCTCCTACACTGTTGGTGGGAATGTATTGAATAAATTGGTACAGCCACTATGGAAAATAGTGTGGAGGTTCCTCAAAAAAACTAAAAATAGAGTTGCCATATGATCCAGCAATCCCAGTCTTGGGCGTATATCCAGACAAAACTATAATTCAAAAAGATATATACCCCACTCTGTTCACAGCAGCACTGTTTACAATAGCCAAGGTATGGAAACAACCTAAATGTCCATCAGCAGATGAATGAATAAAGAAGATATGATATATATATATATATATATATACACACACACACACACACACACACACACACACATATACATACACACAATGGAGTATTACTCAGCCATAAAAAAGAATGAAATAGGACTTCCCTGGTGGCACAGTGGTTAAGAATCCTCCTGCCAATGCAGGGGACGTGGGTTCAATCCCTGGTCGGGAAGATGCCACATGCCGTGGAGCACCTAAGCCCATGCGTCACAACTACTGAGCCTGCACTCTAGAGCCCGAGTGCCACAACTACTGAGCCCGCGTGCTGCAACCACTGAAGCCCATGCACCTAGAGCCCGTGATCCACAGCAAGAGAAGCCACTGCAATGAGAAGCCCAGGCACCACAACGAAGAGTAGCCCCCGCTCGCCACAACTAGATAAGGCCCGAGCATAGTAATGAAGACCCAACACAGCCAAAAAAAGAAAAAAAACAACGAAATAATGCCATTTGCAGCAACATGGTTGGACCTAGAGATTATCATACTAAGTGAAGTAAATCAGAAAGAGAAAGACAAATACCATATAATATCACTTACATGTGGAATCTGAAATACGACACAAATGAACGTATCTACAAAAGAAGAACAAACTCACAGATGTAGAGGACAGACTTGTGGTTGCCAAGGGGATGGGTGGTGGGGTAGGGATGGATTGGTAGTTTGGGATTAGCAGATGCAAGCTATTATATATAGGATGGATAAACAACAAGGTCCTACTGTACAGCACTAGGAACTATATTCAATATCCTGTGATAAACTGTAATGGAAAAGAATATGAAAAAGAATATATATGTATAACTGAATCACTTTGCTGTACAGCATAAATTAACACAACATTATAAATCAACTATACTTCATTAAAATAAAAAATAAAATAAAATGAAAAAGAGCAACAAATATAAGTTCTTCCCACAGCCACGGAAGGTGTGATGGCTTGCAACAGTCTCTTCATATACAGCCTCAGAATCCTTAGCATCACAGCATTACCAGGGAGCTACTACTGGTAGATTGATATTGGCACATGGAATGAATTTTATCTGCTATCCTTAGTATAGGGCAGTAGGCCAGGAAAAGAACTCTAGAGATGAGATCATTAAATGCAAAGTATTTAAACATTTTATCAAGACTAACTAAAAGAGATACATTTCCCGGGGAAATAAAAGAAGAATAGGAATATAAAATAAACTTTAAATATAAAAAAATATCTTCCGTTGATTACAATAACTATTAGCACAACTTTTTGGATGGGGTTTACAGAGAATTCCCACTGTTATGATGTCATTTCATTTAAACCTAATAGTCACTCTTTCATGAAGATATGATTACTGTCTCATTTGGAGATCAGAAAAATGAACCACAGAGAGGCTGTGTTTCTTGAGGACACATAATAAAGTTAAGATTAGACCCTAAACCTTATGATTCTATATCATATACAATGCATTCTAAGAATAAACAGCAATCATGACATAAGTACACTATTAAATTGACAGAATGAAATTCCCTTTTATAAGAATTATATATAGGACCACTCTCAGACCATACTATGAATGAATAAAATTAGCTCCAGAGGATTATGGTATATTAATGTTAACAATGATGGTAAAATCTTAAATTATATTTTTTATTTGCCAAGCCTTATGCCAAACCACTTCAGTGGTTTCCCTGGTTTTACCCATTGAAAATTAATAACAGCCCTAAGCAGAAGACTTAAATAGGTATTTCTCCAAAGAAGATATACAGACTGCCAACAAACACATGAAAGAATGCTCAACATCATTAATCATTAGAGAAATGCAAATCAAAACTACAATGAGATATCATCTCACACCAGTCAGAATGGCCATCATCAAGAAATCTAGAAACAATAAATGCTGGAGAGGGTGTGGAGAAAAGGGAACACTCTTGCACTGCTGGTGGGAATGTGAATTGGTACAGCCACTATGGAGAACAGTATGGAGGTTCCTTAAAAAACTAAAAATAGAACTACCATATGACCCAGCAATCCCACTACTAGGCATATACCCTGAGAAAACCATAATTCAAAAAGAGACATGTACCAAAATGTTCATTGCAGCTCTATTCACAATAGCCCGGAGGTGGAAACAACCTAAGTGTCCATCATCGGATGAATGGATAAAGAAGATGTGGCACATATATACAATGGAATATTACTCAGCCATAAAAAGAAACGAAACTGAGCTATTTGTAACGAGGTGGATAGACCTAGAGTCTGTCATACAGAGTGAAGTAAGTCAGAAAGAGAAAGACAAATACCGTATGCTAACACATATATATGGAATTTTAAAAAAAATGTCATGTTTTTACCTAGGGGTAAAACGGGAATAAAGACACAGACCTACTTGAGAATGGACTTGAGGATATGGGGAGGGGGAAGGGTAAACTGTGACAAAGCGAAAGAGAGGCATGGACATATATACACTACCAAACGTAAGGTAGATAGCTAGTGGGAAGCAGCCGCAGAGCACAGGGAGATCAGTTCAGTGCTTTGTGACCGCCTGGAGGGGTGGGATGGGGAGGGTGGGAGGGAGGGAGATGCATGAGGGAAGGGATGTGGGAACAGATGTATATGTATAACTGATTCACTTTGTTATAAAGCAGAAACTAATTAAAAAAAATTATTTCTTTAAAAAAAAAAAGAAAATTAATAACAGCCCTAAGATTAAGTGCTATTATTATCTACATTTTGCAGCTGAGGAAATTGAGGTATGGAAATAACTTGCTAAGCTCACACATAGATAGTTAAAGGTAGAGTAGGCACTCTAAGTTCTGTGTCCATAACACACTACTTCTCAAATATTATTTGTATATTTAAGTAAGTATAATATTTTAAAAGATCTGATATCAGGTTATTGCCATGCAAATAGACTTTCATAACTAATGGTTGACATGCAAATGTCTCCTCATTTAATATTTAAATACAAATAGTAGGTACCCATAGCAAAAATATTATTCAGCTATTAAAACATGACATATATTGTATGAAGTTTAAAAAACAACAAAAATAATTTTTAGATGATATTTTGGATGAGGTTATAAATATTTACCTGCCTTTAGAATTCATTAAAGCAATGATGTTTATAAGTGATCACAGTAATACATTTCTTAAAGTACAAATCAAACCATCTTAAATGCAGTGAACCATCAGGGGAACTCTAAGTGGCTGACAAAAATTCATTTAAATAATGAGAAGACAACACTGTATCACTCTGTTCACTTATGCATTTGAGACCATAGAGGTATTTTAATGAATTCTGCCTAAGATTCTTCCAAGAGGCTGGCCAACAGAAAAAATGACTTTTCATATTGTGTGCCTTGAGTATGTGAGTGAGTGCAAGTGCCTGCATATGTTGCATGAGAAAATTACTCCAATGCCTTTTGAGAAAACTGATTACAATTTCTAGTAAGATGTAAATAATCTAATAAATACATCTAGTTGACAATTTCTAGTAAGATGACTAAAAATGAAACCTCTAAATAACAGACTAGAGTCAAGTCATCTTGTACCCTTTTTTTTTTTTTTGCGGTACGTGGGCCTCTCACTGTTGTGGCCTCTCCCGCTGCGGAGCACAGGCTCCGGACGCGCAGGCTCAGCGGCCGTGGCTCACTGGCCCAGCCTCTCCGCAGCATGTGGGATCTTCCCGGACCGGGGCACGAACCCGTGTCCCCTGCATCAGCAGGCAGACTCTCAACCACTGCGCCACCAGGGAAGCCCCTTGTACCCTTTTTTGAGATGGTTGGAAAATAAATCATAACTAATCAAAAGTGGCATAGAGTCCATGTGGAAAATTGGTAGTTTTATTAACAATTGGTAATAAGTAATATTTCTTAAGTGTTTTCCATGTACTAAGCCTTATCTCACTGCTTATACATATATTAATGTTCACTATAACCTCGTGAATGGGGCAGTATATTCCCCCATTTTATGGTTGAGTAAAAACCAGTCATAATCATAGTAAGTAGCAGATCTGAACTCCAAAATCACACACTCCAGGGTGCTCCAGAGTGTATGCTCTTAAGATCTAAACTCTACTGTTTTGGTTGGTAAAAATGTTTTTAAAGAAAAAAATAATAGGGATTGACAAGACAGAAGACAGACTTAAAGAATGGCAGAACAGGAACTGTATTTTTGCAATGAAACCTTAGAAAAGAGAAAATCCAAGAAAAATTAACAGAGCTGCTGGAATTATGAGATGACCCAGCTGAGAATTCAAGGCAAGGGCTATTCTATTTCATTCTTCTGGAATGTTATCATTTAGATTGTGAATTTACTAATTTCTCTGATATTTATAGAGCAACTGTTACATTAGGGATGGTGAACAAAATAGAGTGTCTGCCCTCTTGGAGCTGAATGCTAGTGCAAAACAAATAGTAAAATATACACAAATAGATATAGAAATTGATATCAATATGAATATGGATGGAGATGCAGTTATACATGCACATATAGATAGCTGTACACATGGGATAATACCAGATATTAATAAGTGCCTTGAAGAGGGTAATGCAATAATATGGTAGGACTTAAGAGGGAAGATGGCTCTGAAGGGGAAAACAGTGTTTCTGTGTGCTTCTTCCAGGTTCAGTGTGCTTTTTCCTCTAATGAACCACACCTGCAACTCTCTTTGGACATCTTTTCTTGAACTAACAGAACTGCTTTGCCTGCACTCTCAGAAAGCAGGACCTACCTGGAAATTTACCTCTCCTACTGCCACCTGGAAACGTGGTTAGCCATTGACTGGCAGATATGGGATTATGAAAACCCATTCCTTGCCTCCATTGGGAATGATTCAGACTCCAGGATTCCCTTACGGGGTCTGGTTTAAGCTACCTCCACGGGACTTCACCTTTCTTAGCATCCTTTTCTCTCTCCTGCTTCCCTCACACCCTCCCCCAGAAACCTCTTGGGAGCACTTCCCTTATAAATCTATGGTGACTCACTGTCCCACTCTGCTCTGGGTGTGGGGTCACCTAGGACTGGAATGCTATCAGCAGGCAGTACTCTCAGTACAAATATTGGGGCAGTTATGGACGAACCAAGATGGTTGGTTACCCTATGAGTCAACTTCTGAGAAATCTGACCTAAAATATCAGGGAAAGCCTCTCTGAGGAGATGATATTTATTCTGAGAAGTAACCAGTCATTTTTAGAGCAGAGAGAAATGTTTTCTAAGCAAAGAAAATAGTAAGTGCTAATGGCAGAATAGACACTATATTCAGGAAGACAGAAGACCAGTGTGCCTGGAGCAATCTCAGTAAGAACGCATGTGTGAATAGCTGAAGATACAGAGGTAGGGAGGTAAACAACCTGTGGGGACTTGGCAGAAAGAGTAAGAGGAGAAATTTATTATTATTTCAAATTATCACATAAGCTGTGGATACTTTCAATAAGTAGAATTTTTACGTATGAGTCTGTGTGCGTTGTTCCTAATAAAATTATAGCCTCGAAAAGGAAAATTCATTTTTTAAGAGAGTAGTCTTCGATCTAAATGGAAGCCTAGATATTTGGAAAATTCTTTCTAGATGAATGTGTAGGTTTTTTTAAAAAAAATAACTTATTTATTTTTGGCTGCATTGGGTCTTTGCTGCTGCGTGTGGGCTTTCTCTAGTTGTGGCAAGCAGGGGCTGCTCTTCATTGCGGTGCGCAGGCTTCTCATTGTGGTGGCTTCTCTTGTTGTGGAGCACGGGCTCTAGGCACACGGGCTTCAGTAGTTGTGGCTTGTGGGCTCTAGAGCATAGGCTCAGTAGTTGTGGCGCACGGGCTTAGTTGTTCCACGGCATGTGGGATCTTCCCGGACCAGGGCTCAAACCTGTGTCCCCTGCATTGGCAGGTGGATTCTTAACCACTGCGCTGCCAAGGAAGTCCCGAACATGTAGTTTTGATAGCAGGGTTAGCATGAACTCAAGTGAGAACTGCAAGCACAAAGACATACCAGGACCCTCATGCTTGAATTACAGATCCATAAAAGAACCCAGGGCAAATTATTGTTTATAGCTTCTACAAAAAAACTGTGACTCCAGGTGTTTAGATGTTTGTTCCTCTATTTGGATACCTCTGCATCAAAACACTCATCTGTAGATTCCAGGAGATACACATGGTGGAATTCTCAAGGACTTTGAAGTTTAATAATTTTGGTTAGAATCTTGGCTATGCCATTTCTTTTGCTGTTCATTTTGTTTTTCTTGAGTGGTTTATTTTAGGTCACTGACCTCCGATTTCTTCATCTGACCACAAGTAGATGTGAGTGTTGGTCTGAAGGATAGATGTTTTATGCAAATCACAGGGCGTGGTCCTTGGTAAGCAGTCACAGATCAATAGTTATGATTTTCATAGAGTCTGAGCCTCTGTTTGGAACATTGCTATTTTTCAGACGTAAGGTATTGTAAAATGAGTGGCAGAAGATAAAACAAGAGCAGTCTGGAAGACAAAAATCTGAAATAGACTGGGTTTCAAGAAAGTAAAAGCATGCCTGAAGGATCCTCTGGGCTTCAGAATATTTTCCCAAGGGTTCTTTTCCCAGTATATGTAAGTTTTGAATAAAAGAGTTTATTTGAGAAAGCTCCTGAGTGGGGGGAAGAAAAGAAAGAATTTTGCATTGTTCAAAGAACAAGGTAGAGGATCTAATACGTCTTCTTTGTTTGTCAGTTTTAAGCCTTTTATTATAATTGTAACACACAAAATGTAGTCATACTTAAGGAGAGATTAAGAATCAAATTATGTTATCGATGCATTCATGTAGCCTCCATTAACTTGAATAAAAGTATATTCATGGGAAGTTAACCCCTTCTATGCTTATAAGGAGTAACTTTTATACACTTTTCTAAAAACTACAATTAGTTTTTTTTCCTGTGAGTGAATCAGCTTCTTTAAATTCTCCTGTGCTAAACAAAACAAAACAAAACCTTTGTGTAAAAACATCCAAATACACATACATATTATAGTAAATGTATATTATACATATATATCTCAAAAAATTAAATACATATCATTGAAGTATATTAAGATTTGCATTGTAGATAGTAAGAGCTGATACAAAATCCATTTATAAAATAGGAAATTATAGTATGTAGGAAGATAAATCTATTTTATATAAAGAAACTTGCTAGAGTATTGAATTTTAAAAATGGTCTGTTGGAAAGTTCAATAACTGCTCTGATTATACATAGAAAACACCAAGAGTGTCATTTTATAACCTCCGTTTTACTGGCAGATTTATTTGGACATTGATGGCTGGCGTAATTAGATATTTTACTTTCGAAGTAGAGGTTAGTAAGCTAATTAACTGATTTACTTCTTAAAAGAAGGATTTTGTTAGGGGGAAAAATAACCATATGAAGATGGTAGGAGGAATTTTGAAATCAGATCAACTTTCGGTTTAGAACTTCTGCTTTCTTTTATATGCCTAAGATACGGTTGAATAAATACATAAATGAATGAACAAATACTTGATAGGTGGTACTTGTCTAAATTCTTAGAGTCAGAAATTTAAGTTCAAGGAGACATATACTTCATTGCTATGAGTCCAGGATGGGGAACCCTTCACTCACTCTAGAAAGTCAAATTTTCTCCAGAAGATAACGAACCTGGGATCTTAAAAGATATCCCACAGAATTTTATGTCCTATGGCCTCAAAGTGATATTGTACTCTTCTCTCTCCAAGGGTTAGAGTTCAGGATTGATTTAAATAAGGACAATTTAGGAAAATTATATCCACATAAAATTGATAGAATTGAAGGTAATGAATAAGTGGGTATTGACTTCCATTAGTGTTTGTATGAAAATTACATGAGACCTCTAAATGTAATCTGTAGAAATATTTGGTGCAATGGAGATAAAAAATTAATTCAGCAACTGTTGTTTTTCAGATTTCTTTGCAAATACAACTTCAAGGCAATACTCTCCATCACCTCCCATACTCCATCCATAAGAGAATGACAGTCTGATGCTTCCTCCCACATGGAAATTCTTAATACTGCCCCTGAGGTGGTAAATCTCCCTTCTTAGATAACTTAGGGGCTTCCTCTCAGCCCATAGAGTTTTTCATCTCATATGCTGTCCACAGACAGTCCCAAGGTTTGCCCCTTTCCACCTAGATAAGCCATGGACACCACCATCTCTCTGCTGCCCTCTAGACATTGCCTGAGCAACAAGACAAATTCTTTCATTCTCAGTATACAATGAGAAACTTGTTTGCCCCCCATGAGGATCACCACGTCTCATGGGTAAACCAGCTGGTTCCCTCGCACTTTTCACACACTCTGTTTTTCCCTTCTAACTCTCTCACTCTTTTGTCTCTATCTTGCCTAAAGCCAGCAGTTTCCTTTAAATTTTTCTATTCTAAACCAAGCCCCTCAAACAAATTTTGATCTTCATATCTTGGTACAAATTTGGATAAGGGGAGGGTTGACATTCTTTTGAATTCAGTGCTCTGGAATTCAGTGTTTTGGTTCCCATATGGGAGGCTAACTTGTACCTAATACTTCAGCCTGTCAACCTAATTTAACCCTCACAACAACCCTGAAAGGCAAATTTCATTAGGCATGTGACCATTTTTCAGATATATAACCTGAAACTCAAATACAAGGTCAAGTATTTTGATGATGGTAAAAGGGTACTAAACCATCATGCTATGGATTTGTTTGTTTCTCATCTCACCCCCTACTATGCAGACTCTAAGATAAGCATCATATTTCTCAGCCGCAAATGCTTTCAGTGTGATAAAGAAAGCAGTACTTAATTTCAGAACTCTCAGAAACAGTACAACAAGTACTGAATGTCCATCTCCGTGGCCATTTGTAAGAACAACCAAATTTCTTGGTAATGGGAGAGTACAGTACATTTCTTGGAGAAAATAGGACTTGGATCGAACATTAAAGAAGGCTTGAGATTTGAACAAAACCCTTGGAGTCTCAGTCATGGGTTTGCATCCCAGTTCAGATACTTGGAACATGATGACATTTAATCCTCAGAGGCTCTCATTATCTCACCTGTATTCCCTTCTTTGGTTATAGCCAGTCATACCTAGTGCATTGCCTAACGCACTGTAGGTTTTCAATAAACATTTGCTGAATAAATATCAATATAAACGGCTATAAATATGGCCTCATTATTGTAGTAAAACTCTTAACATATGGTTATTTATGGTGTTGCATAAGACTACATCATAGGATATCAATGCTGGGAGATATGTTTGAGGTCACCCATATCCTTCATTTCTAGAGGAGTGGAAACTCAGGCCCAGATTGGAGGTGTCAGTGACTAAAAAGTTTGTATATTAGTGCTAAAAGAGACATGTAAGAAAATGAGGTGGGAAGGTAAATAGAAGTAAGTTTTACAAAGGCCATTAAATCTCAAATTAGAGGATTCCCCTGGAAGGCCATTGAGAAACAGCAAAAAAAAATTTTTTTTTTTCCGGTACGCGGGCTTCTCACTGTTGTGGCCTCTCCCGTTGCGGAGCACAGGCTCCGGATGCGCAGGCTCTGCGGCCATGGTTCACGGGCCTAGCCACTCCGCAGCATGTGGGATCTTCCCGGACCAGGGCACGAACCCGTGTCCCCTGCATCGGCAGGCAGACTCTCAACCACTGTGCCACCAGGGAAGCCCGAAAAATAGCAAAAATTTTAAACGTAAGTATGACAAGGTGCAAGAGAAAGAATATGGCAGAAAATGAACAACCAAATGATTCTGTGAATCAGGACTTGCTTTTGCACTGATCAAATAATGATATTTCCCCCATTTTGATCTTTTGGATTTCCCCCTTTAAGCTTTCTACTTAAGAGCTTACAAACCACAACTGTGTGCATCCTCATTGATTAACAGTATGTTACCATTAGCAGTTGCTGGAAGACAAAGATCATCTATATGGTTCTTAAACAGGAAATAAAAACAGAACTTGAAATGGTACCAACTTGTGCCAGTTCAAAGAGTGCTGAGAAGACAAATCATATTCTGCTGAAAACCATATGCCTCCTTTATTCATCCATGTACTAAAGCCTTTCAAATCTTACTACATGCCTAACTCTCCTCTTGGCTCTGGAAATAAATGGGGACAAAACTCGATATGTGTCTTCTCACATCAAAGAATATAATGAAGGAAAGAGACACTAGTGAAGTAAGCCCATTAATAAAAGTGTAAAAAAACCTGAGATAAGTGGTAGGAATGTCACGACAGTGACTCTGTAAGTGCATAGGCAAAAACAAAAAATAAAACTTTGCATTTTGGTTATAGGAGCTGGGAAGACTTCTTGAAAGGGATACTGGAGATGAAACCTAAATTATGCATAACAATTTGGTAAAAAAGTGTATGTATTTGATTATGTGTGTGTTTAGTTTAGAGTAACATATGGAACGTGAGATTTGTTTGCTTTGTTTTGCACACAGAGCAAGACTGATTTTCTTTTTTAATAAGAAAGAATTAGTACCTGTTTACCAGGAGGCAACCAAGTTCATGATTAGCTTACATACTGATTTAAGGCAATTGCTTTGAGATCAATACTCTTTCAACTCCAGGTATATGTATTTAGCAAGAGGCACTCAAGGTTGCTATCTACTCCAACAAGATCCAGAAGTAGCTAAATCTCTTGAAGGAAAGGGAAAGCATTTTTAAAAATGTGAGATAGAAACAGAATGAGAGGTATATCACCTCCCAAGATTTCATTCTGCCGTCTGCAATGATATACTTCTTAATGAAAAGAAACTCTGAACAATGTAGGCATCCTAATTGCCTATATTTACATATATGGATAGCCTCACATTTCAGAGTCACTTGGAAATTTCTTAATCATTAATAAGAAGATCAAAATTACTAGTTGCAGAGTTCAGTGAAAAATGTACTTATATAAATACGCTTGCAATCAGTTCTGGTGCAGGTGTTTCTTGAAATCAATACATAAATTACTTATTGTGCTGAAAACAGAGCATTGTTAAAAAGGGAGCATTTGAGACCTTAGCTCATTAGACTGGATGGATAGTTGAAGGACGTATTCTTAGTTGGCAGAAAGATGGGCAGCAAAGTATTTTGAAAAGCCTGTGAGACCAAAAGATTTAACCAAAAACATATTTATTCATACATCTTTAAGATAAACATCATTATGAATACAGCATATTTATTAAAATGCCTGAATATTAACTCCTAAGAAATTCATAGTCTCAGTGAATACAAAAGGACCAATTCTAAGTGGAAGCTATTGCTGTATATTTGTGTTTGAAGGGAAAAATCATATCTTGGAATACTTGTCCCCAAAATAGAGCCAATTACATAAATGACATCTGAATAAGACACATATTTGGTGAGCATAAATTCACACTGAAATACCATTTCCCTAATAACCACTTTAGTTGTTATTCTTGTTTGCCCTAGAAATACTAATGCAGTGATAACAAGAAAGCATACTTATATTTTCCACTAAATTTAGAATTTTAGTAATTGAAACACAGATGCAGTGGCTTTTACAGGAAATTAATTTGGTGTTAAGTACTCTGGTAGTGTTAGATATGCATAGTTACTCAGCATGGACATATTGCTTACACCAATGGTGATGTGCTCCCAACACACCACACACACACACACACACACACACATATCTGGGAATAAAAATGAAAACCCAAGATAAGTGTGGGTTGATAAGAGTGAAAATATTTTGAATTATATAAAATATTGACATAATTATATTTTATTATCTATTAGTATATTCATCAAATATTTTTATACATTTTAAAATAATTCTTTAACATTTACCTTCGTAGCATGCATTAAATAAACATGCTATATTTTTTAACTGTGTTCCTTTACTACTTAATATTTTTTATTTCCTATAGATGAAAGAGGATGAAAACATGGATAGAAATCTCAGTTTTTCTTTACCTTACAGAACCTTAAGTGTTGTTTGTCCCCTTAATTAACTTCATTCATTCGTTCATTTGTTCATGTCTTCCTTCATCCCTTCCTTTAAAAAAATACTTATGAGGAGTTTGTTATAAATTAGGCACCATAGATTGGAAAGTCAAAGAAATGTCTAATGAGGTGGGTTTGTACCCTCATAGAGTTTTTGGTCTAGTGATATCATAGGTGTCAATAAATAATCTCCCTGGGGAAATTACTTTCAGTAATTACAATATTACTGGGGTAATACTGAAAATGATCCAGTATTGAGAGAGGTCATGGCACAGCCTAATGGGTTGAGAGTTTCAGAGAAGACCTTCTGAAGGCAGCAGAAGTATCTTTGGGCTAAGATCTGAGGGAGACATAGGATTAGCTACGCAAAGTTTGTTAGGGTAAGGGTATTCTGGGCAATGGAAATAATCTGTGCAAAGACCTAAAGTGACAAAATACATGGCGAGTTTTGAGGTATAAAAATGTTAGAGATGTAGAGGAAAAAAGATGACAAATAAAACCACAGAGGTGAGCCCTGTACAGACATAGACTATGTTAAGTATTTTGGTCTTTAGCCTGAGAAAAATGAAAAATCTTTAAAGGGTTATATTCATTGTATTGGTGTGGACATAATTGCATTTTTAAAAAAAGATTGTACTGTATTCTCTGTGGAAAACAGATTACATGATACAGGAATGAATTCTGGGAGTTACAGTGCCATTGTACAGATCAAGGCCAGATTTGATGATAGACTATATTAGAGTGATTATAGGAGGTACAGAGAAGAGAGTGGGTGTTTGAGATACTTACGAAATAAAGTCTAGGGGAATCATTGCTAGATGAAGCAAAAGGAGATAACAAGAATTACTCTTAGTTTGCCAAATTTGCTTACATCACATATGAGGAAAAGTACTTAGGGTTTGTGGTGCCTTTATTATCACTAATGGGTGATGACAATATGGTAGATGGATAAAGTTCCAGGATATTAGAGAAGAAATTGGACGTAAAATAAAATCCCAATCTTCAGAATAATTGAAGCCATAGACATACATGTGTTTGCCTAAGAAAAGCACATATAGAGTATATATTTATCAGGATAGGCTCTACAGAGGTAACAAACAACTCCTAAATCTCACTGGCTTACTTTTAGGATTTTTTTTTTTTTGCTTTTAAAATGTATTGTGTGTGTGTGTGTTTTATTTCACATTTGTTACACAGTATATGTGAGTGAGATGCTCAGTTTCATTTAGTTTCTCAGAGAATCAGGCTGGTGGAAGCTCCACCATTTTGAAGCTCAGTGGCTTTCACTTGGAGCCAGTATCTCCCCAGAGATATATTGGCAATGCCATAATATATCACTTATTGTCATAACTGGAGAGAATGATGCTGGAAGCTAATGGGCAGGGATGCCATTAAACATCCTGCAATTCACAGGACACGCCCTACCTCTGACACTCAGAATTACCTGGTTCAAAATGACCATAGTATCAAGGTTGAGAAACCCCATTGTAGCTGTACCGTCAGCACATTCTCAGATGCCATGACATGGAAAAAGACTGACGGGTCTTCATTGCTTTATCCTGAAAATAATACACATCACTTCTATCCACAACACAGCTGCCATAAGTAGTCGCATGTCCCTGCTGAAGTGCGGGGAGGAACTGGGGCATGTGGTGAGGTAGGTGACGTATTTTATAAGCACTGCTGGTACTGCCATGGTCTAAAACAGAAGCCTGCTGCAAATATAGTGTACCACTGGAGTCCCATCTTTAAGCTATTGTATTAGAGTGGTGGGGCAGTGGGGATCAGCATGACTGACATCTGATACGGGTGCTGAGAGAATAAATATAAGTCTGCCAGTGAGTTCCGAGTTCAGACTGATCTGCTTTCACATTGCGGTATTCACTGAAACCCAGCAAAAGGCAATATATTAACTTTCCAATGTAATTTTCTCAGATATGTCTGAAAATGGAATTCATTATACTTGAGAATTGAATATTAAGGGTAATTAATGAGTTTGGCAGCTCTTTTATTCTCAGCGTTAGCTGGGAAAATTCCAAGTATTCACCAAATCAGGCAAGTTTTCTAGTTTCCTAGTCATTTCTTCAAGTAGAACAAGTGACTGGGAAACTACTTTTTTTTTTTTAAATTCCAGAAGATTCCTTAACTTCTAAAATAAGAGAATAAAATAATTTTGGAACATATCATAATGGAGTGAAATTCATCATTCGATTGTCTTCTTTTTCTAGCAGATATTTCCTCAAAATTAGTATCTTAATAATTATAGTGAAAGACAATTTTTTTAAAAGGTAGAGTACAGTTATGAAGAGAACAAGACCAGAACTGGTCTTGAGTTCTGGCTCTGCTTTATTGCTGTATGTCCACGGGCCTTTCTTTAGCTTTAAAATGACTACCCTCCTCAAAGGAGAAATTTGAGTATGGTTTATTTCATAGCAGATCTTGGCATATCCCTCACATATAATAAACACTGACTGTAGGTTATTACCACTATTATTATTATTATTGTTACTTATTTTAATTTCAGGTTAAACTATTCATCCCTTGAACGATGATGCAGAATATTAAGAATAGTTTCATTTTGGCCTTGGATATGCTGCTGGGAAATTTTTGGTCAAAGAGATGTGCATCCTACTTTTCATTGGTTTGTTTCTTTTAGTAACCCATGTATTAATGCAGTGTCCTGAAAGGAGATAGAAACCACACCAGTAATTCAAATTGTGTGATGAATTGAATAGATGGTTAACTAGTAAAAGAGGTTAAAGATGGCTCTAAGAGATCCAGAAATCACAGATGCAGAAAGCAGCAAATATGTCTAGGCTCACAAATATGTGAGGGAAAGTGAACAAGGAAAGAACTAAGAATTTAGAAGATAGTTCCCCCACCACCATCCAAGGCTGAGATGAAATTCATGTTGAAGAGAGTGTGGCTGCCACAGAACCACACAGACAATGAAGTGCCCTTTGCAAAGGGGCTGGGCCTGAGCTGCTTTGGAGGAACCACTCATCAAGGGTCTGAGAAACTTTCTGTCACGGCTGCTTACCTTTTTCTTACTGATCTGTTGGCTCCTTTGCTGAAAGAAAGCATATTGGAACCACAGAGGGAAACCTCGTCCTCCTGCTCTGGTCTTCCAATTTCTCTCCAGTGCCCTCTTTCTATAAAGCCTAACAGAGCAAACTGGTAAAGGAGAAATGTTTACAGGATCTAGTTCCTCTACCATTAAGAATGAGCAGGAAGACCTTAACTGATGAGTGGCACAGTCAGCGGTGTGCTGGGACTGGCTCTGCCAGCTTATGAGAGTTGAATGTTTACATCTCTCCACATTGGGTGGCATCATGTAGGTTGAAATTGGCCATCATGGAAGTATCTACAAAATAGAAACTGGCAAACACTGCAATTCAGTGCTTCTTGTTGTTGCGTTATTGTTGGAGAACCAGTTTCTCAGTATACCCCTGGGCACAAGCCACTTTATAGGGAACAAACATACTATAAAAGAAAGAATCCAATTTTGAACACTTATTGGAATCCATAAATAAACAGAATAGTTCATTTTAAAAGCTTGTCCACTTTGGAGTTAAGCAGCATAGATTCTGTCCTTTACCGTTTGCTATCTATGTAATAAAGAATATAGTTTCTCTAAAGTTTCCTCATCTGCAAAATAAAGACCATAATAAGACCTCTCTTAGGATTGTTCTGAAAATGGAGCAAGATAAACCAGAATAAGAGACAGGCATACAATAAGCCCTCTCTAAGTGTGAGCGATGATGAGAATTAACACCACATAGCATTCCAAAAACACTTGCTCAGTGTTTTTTGTAATATTAAAACTCAGCTAAATGAATCATGCATAGACTGACAAGATATTATAGTCCTCAAAAAGTTTGCATTACAGTTCATTAAGAAATATTTAAAATCGTCTAAAAGGCTTATTAGTCATTTGAAAGTTAGGTTTCATAGATTAAAAATCTTTTAAACTTATGTTACTGAAGCCAGTAGCTCAATTTCTGGAAAACTAACATAAGGATCCATCCAAAACATGAAGGAAAATATTTTTTGCCCAAATATTTTTTTTTTTTTTTTGCGGTACGCGGGCCTCTCTCACTGTTGTGGCCTCTCCCGTTGCGGGGCACAGGCTCCGGACGCGCAGGCTCAGCGGCCATGGCTGACGGGCCCAGCCGCTCCACGGCATGTGGGATCTTCCCGGACCGGGGCGCGAACCCGCGTCCCCTGCATCGGCAGGCGGACTCTCAACCACTGCGCCACCAGGGAAGCCCTTGCCCAAATATTTTTATCATGTTGCTTATAATAGTGAAAAATCACAAAATAGGAAACTGGTTAAGTAAATTATGGGATGGTAGGAAATATTTGGAATATTATGCAGTGCTTTGAATAATGTTTATTAAGTACTGATTAACACAGGAAATGCAAATAATAATACAAAGGAAGATAAAAATTATATACATTATGAACACAATTGTGGGAAAATATGATTGTTAAATGCTTAAAGAAATTGCCTCTTGAAACAATGCTTATAAATGTATATTGCAGAATGAAGTAAGGGAAATAGTTTTCATTTTATGCTACTAAAACGCTGCTACCATATGATTAAATAGTAGGTACTGAATAGACCCAGAGGCAAAGGGCAGGAAAAAGAAGTCTATATATGGATACCCATACCAGTATTGTTCTCTTATTTATCTATCAATCTACCTATCTCAGAGACAACAAGTGTATTTCTTCACATGGATTTCTTTCTGTTCGAAGAAGTGCCATAGGGATAGTAGGAAAAATGGGGATAGAATAATCTTGAGATTGTTTCCTATGTATGTGACATTGAGTTTTTCAGAATAACAGAAGCACATCAAGGGTTAAGAATTTAGTATTCTATTAGTCCCATCTTTGAACCAAGGTTGTTTGTACCTTTCTTTTATATGGCAATCACACTTTTCTTTTAATAAATTTGGTGATATTGTTGAACTAGTTACTCATAGAAAGTCCGTTCCAGCCTGGATTGTTTTTCTTTTTCATGGAAGCCCTTCTGTGTGGAAGTGTTATTCTCCCATCTTCTCTATTCTAGACCAGAAATCCTTAATTCTTTACTGAATGTCTCATTCAGCATGGGGTTTCGTATCTATTATGTGTTTTGATAATTCCTCTTACGTACACTTCAGGTTGCCAATGTACATTTCACAATTTGTTAGCAAGCACTGAACTCAGAACTCTGGCAGTGAAGTGTAGACATAGTTACCCTAGCCAGTGTTGGTGAGGAGAAACACATTCTAGCTCAGTTTAGTTGTCACGTGAACGTTCACATCCAACTCTATTCATGTTTCTCCCTGATACTTCAAGCTTCCATGACTTGTGATAAGGTAAGGAAAATGGATAAAAGAGAAAATTTCTCTTGGACTTTAAATGGTGCGGACAGTATGCTTCCTAAGAACATATTAAGAAACATGCCAATTGATGATTTTAAAAATAATGGAATATGATTAGGGACATCTAAAAATGACCCCATTAAACCTTCATTTTAATTCTTTGCTTTTCAGTAATTCACATTATTATTATTATTATTTTTTTAATGTTTGCTTTTTAAATTAATTAGTTTATTTATTTTTGCTGTGTTGGTTCTTCGTTTCTGTGCGAGGGCTTTCTCCAGTTGTGGCAAGTGGGGGCCACTCTTCATCGCGGTGCGCGGGCCTCTCACTGTCGTGGCCTCTCTTGTTGTGGAGTACAGGCTCCAGACGCGCAGGCTCAGTAGTTGTGGCTCACGGGCCTAGTTGCTCCGCGACATGTGGGATCTTCCCAGACCAGGGCTCGAATCCGTGTCCCCTGCATTAGCAGGCAGATTGTCAACCACTGCGCCACCAGGGAAGCCCCACATTATTTTTTTTTAATTAATTAATTTTTGGCTGCGTTGGGTCCTTGTTGCTGCACGCAGGCTTTCTTTTAGTTGTGGCGAGCGGGGGCTACCCTTTGTTGTGGTGCTCAGGCTTCTCATTGTGGTGGCTTCTCTTGTTGCGGAGCACGGGCTCTTGGTGCGCGGGCTTCAGTAGTTGTGGCATGTGGGCTCTAGAGCGCAGGCTCATTAGTTCTGGCGCACAGGCTTAGTTGCTCTGCAGCGTGTGGGATCTTCCCAGACCAGGGCTCAAACCCGTGTCCCCTGCATTGGCAGGCGGATTCTTAACCATTGCGCCACCAGGGAAGCCCCACATTGTTATTTCTGAGTCAATATTTACTGAGTCTCTAGGAGATGAGGTTAATGGACTAAAGTGTTTGTTTTTGTTTATTTCAGTGTTTAGCCTTCATACCTATTACGAGTACAGTCTTCTTGTGATTTTGTATTTTTTTTCTAGCTCAGTTTAAAGTGCAAGGAAAACGTAGACACTCAAAAGCATTGCTTAAATACAAGATAAATTAACACTGGCTATTTAAGATAAACAGTCACAGAAATAAAGATGCATATTTGATTAATATATCCTAGTCTCTTTTTAAACTTCAGTGATTCTTTATCATGACCAATTCATGATCTAGCCCTTGGCTACCCTCAGAAAATATTCTGCTATAATTTCCCTCTTCTTTAATTGTGATTCAGCCATACTGGCTTTCCTACTGCTCTTTGATCACACCATGCACACCTCTACCTAATTCTCAATGATATCTGCTCAGTGAGTTCTCTTTGACCCCCCTACACAAATTTCATGAACCATCACTTGTGATTCTCTTTCTGTCTTTGTTACTTGTTTTATAATACTACCTAATATCATTATATGTATCCATAAGTCTTTCTTCCTCACTGGATTAAAGCTCCAAGTAGGCAGATACATTTTGTTGTTGTTCCACCATTTTAGCCACAATGCCTGGAACATAATAGGTAGTGAGTAAATACTGAATGAATGATTGAATGATTGACTGAATGAATGGATAATGCTAAAAGGTAGGTATTAGCACCAACATTTCAGAATTATGGACCTGAGACCTAGAGTGGTTAAATACTCCATAACTTATCAGAACTAGAAAGTGGCAGGTCTAATTTATTGAGATTGTTAGCTGCTCAAGATCATGACCTGTGCTTGGTGCCCATTTGAACAGTTGACTTTTAGGGTAAAAGTCACAAATTAGGTTTTTCAAATTAGGAGAATGTTTGAAAATCTCTGGTGTGAAAACCAGGGTCCAAAGTTCTCCTCCCACAGATTATTACACAGATTATTTTATCTCATTCATAAACTTTCATATCCCATGTGAGTTACATCAAGATTGGTTACATTTTTTTAGGATTTTTATTAATAGTTTGAGATTATTAATAGCTTATGATATGTGTAAGTCCCTGTTTTATGTTTGTTTCCATGCCTACATTAATTTTTTGGTGGGGTGTCAAAGGATTGTTATAAAATATTTTCCCTCTCACATCTTCTGAATAACGGCATTTCTTTTTTTTTTTTTTTAATAAAATTGTGGAATCTGCCAAATTGGACTTTTTGTGTGTGTGTGTGTGTGGTATGCGGGCCTCTCACTGTTGTGGCCTCTCCCGTCACGGAGCTCAGGCTCCGGACGCACAGGCTCAGCGGCCATGGCTCACGGGCCCAGCCACTCCGCGGCATGTGGGATCTTCCCAGACCGGGGCACGAACCTGTGTCCCCTGCATCGACAGGCGGACTCTCAACCACTGCACCACCAGGGAAGCCCCAAATTGGACATTTTTTACATATAAAAATTCTTTACTATGATGTGCTAAAGGGAGAATTATTTCCCCCTTCTTTCCTTCCCTCCTTCCCTCCCTCCCTCCATCCCCTCCCTTCTTTCCTTCCTTCCTACTTACCTACTTTCCTTTCTTCCTCCTTCCCTCCCTTGTTCAACATGAGTTGTTTAATTTTAGAGTCCAATAAAAAAAAGAGGGTATACTCAATCATTATTAAAATGGAGTTATTTAATTATTTAAAAAAGCATCTCATATACTTGGGTATTTGAAGTAGAAACGCTCTATTAGAATTTTCCAGACAATTTTATTAAGGTCCCACTTCCTTTAAAATAGGTCAAAACATGTTATAATAGAAAGAATACTTGCCTTGGAAAATCTGAGTCAAGGTTTTATTCCCATTATTGGGACAAAATGCTTAAAATTTCTTATTTCCAGGCTCCATGTTCTAAAAGGAAATAGAAATATTCATCTCAAAAATTCTTACGTGGCTTCTGTGAGGTATGATGCCCGGCAGGAGTGTTTTATAAACATCTCACCTGAGTTTCACTTTCATGTGTCCCTATCTGGAGTTCAGGATTATTGTCTTACTTCCAATCTATTGCTTTACTTTTCTTCTACCTTGTAACATTAGAACTAAAAATAATAAAGCATTCTACAGCCTATTTCTTGCATACTTTGTAGGAAAAAATACTAAAGATAGCTACTAAATCATTGATAGATATCACCTTTCAAGTGTAACTGTAAGTGTACAACAATGCTCCAGTCTTCTGCATGCAAGTATCGAAATGATACCAGCAAAACACAAGTTGGCTAAATCAATATTATCAGTGAGACAGAGTTTAAAGAGCGGAAGATAACAAAGAGTGAATCTATAACTAAAATATTAACGTCTCTTTATTTACAGTTCTCATGAAGCCTATATTTTTCTTACATATTTGAAATTGCAGAGTCAATTTTTTTAGAATATCTTTGCATAAAACAACAAAAAATAAAATAAACATCTGAGATACCTGTTGTGTCTACATAAATTGAATGTTTCCAAATATGATCATTATTAGGCCAAAATTTTACTTCTTTAAATTTCCAATTGACTTTTAATTAGAATGCAAGCCCTCAGAAGTCAGAGATCGTATCTTGTTCATTATTGTATCAAATGCACTTAACACAAATGCTGGTATATTTTAAGTGATTAAAAATGTGGCTAAGAATTCTTTGTAGTTTTATAGATCATTTCAAACATCACTGCTCTCTAAAAACCTAAATCAGTATTTTTTGTTTTTTATTCACCAATTTAAAAATACATTGCAAATATATCATTGTTCAACATTTGCAGTATTTTATCTTCTATCATGTGGGAATATGAAGGACATGATATATATTAAATACAGCAATTAAGTACACCTGATGTTTCTTTCTAAGCGTTCTGGAACACTTTGTAATATTAATTAAACAACAAAGGGAGTTGTTTATAAGGTAGACAGGAAAGGGGCAATAAATAAATCATGTCAAAATAGATTGAATTCCTAGTGATAAAATTTATTCAGAGAATGAAAAGCCAGAGGACAACTTACTTGAATTATTAGATTATTGCAAATCACTATTGGCTGACTATTATAACAGCAATAATATCTTCATAACCTTTTGAAAATTAAAAATTATTTTACATCCATTTGGTCCTTACCATAATCCAGAGTCGTTTGAAGGACAAATATATTTTACTGATTTTCCAATTGTCAGAGTGGATATTAAATGCTTGCTTGTTTAGTTTCTTCATTTAATGGGAAAATTGATGTCTTCCCTCAGTTTAGGCTGTGACATCCCCTGTACTAATGGCATCCTTGATTTTAACAGTGCGATGGATTGGAAATATTTCACAAATAAAGTCCATAATAGCTAACTTTTTCTTTAAGGCTGTAGCAAATTAGACCATTTTTAATGTGATTTTTGGTTTTATCATAAAACTCAAGTCAGCACAATTGCTAAACCTTCACAGTAGGAACAGGTGAAGCATATAGGGGAAATTGCAATGACGTACATCTGACTGTGGATCCAAGTCATTGTTATGTCTGTCAGATCCTAAGAATTCACCAAATGTTTGTTTTATTTTGTGCTATAGATTAAAAGGAACTCTGAATCATTTTGGAGAAAAAATACATATTTATTCACAAAGTATATACTTTAAATCCAAGGAAGTTTGTCAAATTGTCTCACTGGGAGAGCACAGGGTACAACAGCAACTTTTTAGTCCTGCTAAAAACCATTATACTTATTATATAGCTCCAATTATGACATTGAAGAAGATAATAATGAAAGAAACATCCCAATAATAATCCCATAACTTTAACAAATGTAAGTGTTCTACATGTACACATCTCCTACCAGACCCTGTCAGTACATATGCATGATTCGAACACTGGTACACTCCTTGCATAGATGGAATTTTGTATTCTGATTTTTTTTTTCTTTTTACTTAGCATGATATAAGACACATTTTCCAGTTACTACTTAGCCTACAAAATTCTGATTTGAAAAGCTGAAACTTTGTATTTTTTCTTTTAAATATATTGATAGCAAAACAAGCCTGAAGACCTAGAGATAAACTCTAGGCTTCTAGGCCAGATGTCTGAAATGGTTATCACAATCTGTGATCTGACTTCAAATTTTATTCACCTACTACCTCAACCTCACTTGCAGGTTTACTTATTTTTATCTTGTTGAATTTCCACTCTGTAATTTATCCATTTTTTTCTCTGTTTTCCAAGTTGAGATCACAAAGCCAAAGTACAGTAAGCCGGACTACTGGAACATTTTTTGAGGGGACTAGAGGGAAGGAGAAATGAGGAATACAGATCAGTTAAAGCAGTGGTAAAAGGATGTCTTTGCAGTGGTCCCCTGCCTATCCCTCTTCACTATTTCAGAAGTTAGGAACTTCTTTCTTTGAAGTAGTTCTGTGCATCTTTCTGACAAACAACAACTCTATTCTGTTATCCTGTCTCACCTAGAATCAAATATTTGCTATTCTTCCCTAAAATGGCTCTTGGCAGATTATCCCTGATTGTTCCTGAATTCCAGATTATTTTGGCATTCATATACTATGGAATTTTCAACTAAAATAACTTTTTACTTTAAATTTATTTATTTTTATTTTTGGCTGTGTTGGGTCTTCGTTTCTGTGCGAGGGCTTTCTCTAGTTGTGGCAAGCGGGGGCCACTCTTCATCACGGTGCACGGGCCTCTCACTATCACGGCCTCTCTTGTTGCGGAGCACAGGCTCCAGATGTGCAGGCTCAGTAGTTGTGGCTCACGGGCCTAGTTTCTCCGCGGCATGTGGGATCTTCCGGACGGGGGCACGAACCCGTGTCACCTGCATTAGCAGGCAGATTCTCAACCACTGCGCCACCAGGGAAGCCCCACTTTTTACTTTAGAGGAGTTACTTACAGTCCATTTTATTTTTAAAAACATAATCCTTTCCTCTATGTTGTAGGTTTAGTTACATTAAAAAAATGAATTCAACTAGATCACAAAATGACACTTCCAATGATGGGGGAAAAAAATAAATGTGATGGAAACGTCAGATAAAATTCTAGTTCTCTAACTAGCTGTGTGGTCTTACCATGTTGATTTACTACCATGGGGCTTAGCTTCTCATATAGTGCCTTCTTAATCACTGTGGATAAAGAATAAATATCTGAAGTATTTAGCATAGTTTTGGCCCTTATTGAGCATTTGGTAAATGTCATTCCTGTTCAATTTAGCCTAAATTTATTGAATATCAACTGTGTGTCAATTCAGCATGCCCTGAATAATCAAAAATGAATAAAATGACTAACGCAAGATGCCTGTCAAGAGAAGGTTCAATTTTAGGATTACAAATTATGGTTAGGGATTGGACATTAATATATTTTTGTTTGATTGAATAAAGTCAGGTATGAAAAGGGAGATGGTGTAGGGAAAGTATTCCAGATGCGCACAACACAAAAAGAATGTTTGACAGATTTGTGGGGGTTTTATTCTTTCGTCTAAAGTAGCCTGATAATCCCAACAGATGTTCAGCCCTGTAATGCATGCAGACTCAATACTTTCATTGCTGAGAGAGTTTATGGTCATTGCCAACCCACCACTCTGCAGCTCACCCCCTCTGACCTTCAGAAGCAGATAGAATCAGGGCCCAGCAACACCTTCGCAGAAATGGGTGTCAGTGCCATCGTCAAGGAGCTTGGTGTGACTATGTAGGGGATTAAACTCTGTAACAAAGGAATGATACCATTTTTCTTGTACCAGGTTTTGGAACATAACTTCTATCAACTGTATATATATTTGAAATCAAAATTGCCCATCACAACTCTATTCCTTTGAGCTAGTCCTACGCATTCCCATTTATTATGCACAATTAACAAGAAAGAAAAGCTATATAAAAAAAATTCACCTCCATTTTGACAGTAGCTTGAGACTCAAAGACTCATGTGGTTGCACTACCATCAACCACATTCTGCAAATTACTGCCCCTTGGATTTGTGCCTGGTTTTGAATCTTTACTTCTGTCTCCTTAGGCTTGTTGCCTAATTGTGATTTCCCTGACACCTCTCATCCCTTCTCAAAGGACATTGTTCGACTCATCTCTGTAGATCTTCTTCTTTGTGCGTGCCTGAGGTCAAGCTTGTTCAGCCTATTCAGGTTGACTCCAGCCTTGCACAGGTAGTCTATGATTTATTTCCATGCTTGTGTTGCACATCATTGAATTAGCTCCTAGATACAAGCTCTGACTTTCTCCAGAAGTGAAACGTTAAGTGGATGTAAGTGAGGTTTACACAAATGTAAACATGTGATAAAATTTCATACACACACACACACACACACACACACACGATATATTTAAAATAAAAAAGAGTAACCATGCTATTGAAGAAGAGCTGAAGATAAAGGAAAGTGCAATAAATTCTACATCTTATAAAACCTTTCTGCCAGGACCAGCTACATAATTTGTAGAGCATAGTAAAAAATGAAAATGTGAGGTTTCTTGAGGAAAATGTATTGAGTATTTCAAGACAGTGACGGCAGAGCATTAAACCAACCACTACTTACTTCCTGCTCATCGTATTCATGTTTACATCTTTCCAGCTCTAGGACCTTTTTGGCTACAGATTCCCTTTTCAAACTTACCACTATAACTATCTAAAGCTTTAACCCTTTTTGTGCCTTTGGTTATTCATTATCTTTCATTTGGAACCAATTTCCATGTCTGGCTTTTCGAAAACTTCTTTTTAAATATCCTTTGTTACTGTAATATGATATAGAAATCTCTGTCTTATTTTGTTTTTGATGGGGTAGATGGCAGAAGGGCTGGTAGATAGCATAATACACATTTGTGGTGTACCTCCAATATCCCAGGTACTGAATCCTGTATATCAGGTAGACAACTATGGATAAATGACGGTCTCTGCCTCGAAGATCCTATAAAACCAGGAGGAGACAGAAACCAAAACAGAACATTTCAATAGCAAAACTTTCTAATTTCTAATACATAGGGAGACCTAGAGGAAAATAGTGTGTCCAGGCAGGAAGAAGGGAGATCATCATATATTGTTACTGAGTACCCGCTCTTAATCAAAAGCAGACTTTGCCTATCAGAAATCTCACAGTCCACCTCCATTTGCAAGAGTTCTGCTTCATGATTTTCCAGGGCCATTCATTTTTCCCACATACTCAATTACTACCTCCCTCCCTAATCTTTTGGGGACTAGAGTTCTCTGTAATGCAGCTCTAACATGGGGAGCAGTGAACAAATAGGGGCATGTCAGAGTGAGGATAGATCATGCCTTGAAGTATTACGCTTTGGATTTTATATTTTATTGTGCAGTGCTTCTGGCAGAGAGAACTGCAGATTCCTTCAAATTGTTTAGGAATGGATTTTTTCTTCAGAGTAAACTTGCCAGGCAGTAGGAACAATAAAAATTTTCATAACAGGACAGTGCAGTTACATAACAAACTTTGACTGAAGTCAGTGGAAATAAACTACCTACTTTAAAATGAGTGAGTTATTAGCAGAACCCAAATATATATATTTGTTAGTAGATGTTAGGCCTCAGTATAACTCTTTGTTGACGTTGTGCCAAAGTATAAGGATATATTATCCTCCACATATTATTATAAATGGTGTAATTGATGCTTTTTTTAAATCCTAGATGAATAGGTTTTCCATGCTTGGATTTTTAAGCAATTTCTTCTAAAGCTGTTAACATGTTTTGATTTATATGGGGTTGTTTTATTATTTGGCATATAAAGTTTAAATAAATACTCATATAGATTTATTGGGAACACTTAACAATATAAAATGACATTTTTGTCCCATTTAATGTCTTTTTTTCCCCTGAAATCTAATTTGTCTGCTGGTAATAATGCAATTTCTTATTTCTTTCTATTTGTGTTCAGTGATATTTTTGAACATAATTTTAATTCTTCTGTATTATCAGTTTTGTATTAATAATGTATGCTTTGCTGGTCTGTTACATTGTTGGACTCCAATGAACCATGTCTTCTGGTATTCATGTCCCACTATAATCCCCTCTTTTTGACTCTGGGCTAAGTATGAGACCTTTCTTAACCAATAGGATGAAGCAGAAATATCAGTTCCATGTTTAAAGTTAAGAAGACTTGGCAGCTTCTGGTTTTGCCTCTTGGGGAAAGCCAAAATTCTACTTATCATGAGACTGCCACGCTTTGAGAAACCCAAACTAGCCACATGAAGAGGCCAGTGGAAGAGATCCAAGGGATTCAGCCAAAGTAAAACCCCAAACCCAGACTCATGGCTACTGTAGATCCACTCAAGCTAGCCCCAGTTTTGCAAGCCATCCCAACTCATGCCAGTGGAATAGAGATTCGCCACTGAACCATGCCTTCTCTGAATTTGTCTACAAAATTATGAACAAACTGATTGACTCCCTGCTCCAAGAAATATGTATGTAAAGGTGGGCTATAATCACTGATTTCAACAAAATGAAACTGGAAAAAGTATAAATATTTGACTACAATTATTTGGGTATTAATACAAGACCAAAAAAATCCAGAAACAAATTCAAAGTTTTAAACTCATTTATTATCAGAACTCAATGTTTAAAATTAATAAAATTTCAGGACTTGCCTGGTGGTCCAGTGGTTAAGAATCTGCCTTGCAATGCAGTGGATACAGGTTCAATCCCTGGTCAGACAACTGAGATCCCACATGCCGCAGGGCAACTAAGTCGGTGTGCTGCAGCTGCAGAGCCCACACGCTCTAGAGCCCATGTGACACAACTAGAGAGAAGCCAGTGCACCACAACAAAAGATCTCACATGTCGCAACGAAGATCCTGCGTGCTGCAACTAAAGACCTGATGCAGCCAAGTAAATATTAAAATAAATTAATAAATTAAAAATAAAATGAATAAAATTTCACATTAAGATATCCATATACACACCCTAGGGCTTCCTTGGTGGCGCAGTGGTTGAGAGTCCGCCTGCCGATGCAGGGGACGCGGGTTCGTGCCCCGGTCCGGGAAGATCCCACATGCCGCGGAGCGGCTGGGCCCGTGAGCCATGGCCGCTGAGCCTGCGCGTCCGGAGCCTGTGCTCCGCAACGGGAGAGGCCACAACGGTGAGAGGCCCGCGTACCGCAAAAAAAAAAAAAAAAAGATATCCATATACACACCCTAAAATTTCTAATTTTTTTTACAATCATCGGTACCAAATATGAATATGTATGTGAAGCAGATTGATTTTTGATACAGTACTGTTGTGAGTATAAAATGGTACAGGACCTTTGGAAAACTGTTGCTTTGCTTATTTATAAAGTTAAACACTCATCTTCCCTTTAACATCTTCCCTTTAACTAAGAACCAATTCCTTGATTCTTACCAATGAGAAATGAAAACATGTCCACCAAAAAACTTCTACAAAACTATTGACTATAGTCCACTTTATAAGAGCCAAAAGTTTTAATAACACAATCCAATGGAGAAAACAATTCTAGTATATTAACAAAAGAAATACTACTCATCAGTTAAAAGCAACAAACAGAATCTCAAAGACATTATGTGAGTGAAAGAAGTAAGATGCTAAAGAGTACATTGATGTGAAATCCAAGGCTAGACTAGTAATCTGTGCTGATAGAATAAAAGAATCATGGCATAGAGGTGAGGGAGTGAGGTCGACTGTAATGGGGCATGATGTCAATGGAAATGTTCTAAATTTTAATTTGGTGGTTATATGGAAGTATTCAATTGCCAAAACTTGTCAAATTACACTTAGAATCTGTAAACTTAATAAAAAAAGGTTAATAAAGAGTAACAATTTCAACAACAGAAAGACCTGGAGCAAAGAGGAAGCAGAAAATTGAAAAGCAAAACAAACAAAAAACCATCACAGAGATTTAAAACTTGAGCAAGCATCTGAATCACCTGGAATGCTTGGTAAAATACAGAATGTGGGCTTCACCCTTAGCGTTTCTAATGGGTTAGGTCTGGAGTGGGCCTCAAGTGTTTGCATTCCTCCAATTTCTAAGTGATATTGATATTTTGGGTCCCGGGACCATACTTTGGGAACCACTTGATCAGAAAATAGGAAAAAAAAAGTAATACATCAATATTATTTTAAAATGTAGAGAAAATGGAAAAGTACAAAACTTAGGGATAATATCTAGCCCCAGATCTAAAGAATTTCAAAAATTTAACTTTGAAACAGATGAGTTCTTCAATTCTAAATCTGGAAGAAATACATGATACTTTTTTGAAGAATGATTATCCAAAATGTATCCTGAAATTCATGTGGATCATGTTAAATACTGAAAACGAGAGACTGTTCTTCTCAAAATGAAAATTGACAGTTGGGGCCAATTATCATCCAATATTGTCCTGGAAATTTTAGCCACTGGAACACATCATGAGACAGAAATTTAAGATACACCTATTAGAATCTACCGTTAAGAAGATACAATTAGGGACTTCCCTGGTGGCACAGTGGTTAAGAATCCACCTGCCAATGCAGGGGAGACGGGTTCGAGCCCTGGTCCAGGAAGATCCCACATGCTGCAGAGCAGCTAAGCCTGTGCGCCACAACTGCTGAGCCTGCACTCTAGAGCCCAGGTGCCACAACTACTGAAGCCCATGTGCCTAGAGCCCGTGCTCTGCAACAAGAGAAGCCACTGCAATGAGAAGCCCATGCACTGCAACGAAGAGTAGCCCCTGCTCACCACAACTAAGCCCGCATGCAGTAACGAAGACCCAATGCAGCAAAAAATAAATAAATAAAATTAAAAAAAAGAAGATACAATTAATTCCAGATTTTATGAGTATATACATATATACAGAAAGAAAGAATAGATTAAAAAATATATTGGCAGTTCCTATCTGGAAGTTTATTATTAATTTTTTTGCTGTGAATTCGCGTATTTTCAAAATTTCAGAAAATGAGCCTGCATTGTTCTTCCAATCGTATATTCAAAAGCATTTTTAAATTGCTTACCGAAATAAAAATAATAATAAAAAAATTAATGTGCATCTGTTGCCCAAGATTGTCTTAAATATAAAAGGTATTTTATACTTTAAATGTCCTTTTCAGAGCACAACAAATGGTTTGCTGTCTTCCAGACTGATTCTTAGAATTCATGTGAATTTCCTTGCAACCTGCAGCAAACTAAATTAATCATCTTAAACAAAAATCTACTGAAATAACTTGGAGGGGCCAAACATTCTCCAAAGGAGATTTGAGCAGTAACTCTGATTCATTTAGGACCAGGTTACTTAATATGATCACTGAATTATTAAGGAAACACTTTCCCTTGGCCTGTCTGTCAGTGTTTAGACATTTAATTGTTGTCAACAAAACCACAGCCTGGAGAGGCTATTGTCATATACATTACAGAATTGAACCAGATGCCTCAAAATTTCAAGTTTGAATATTTTCAAGGGGCCTAGAATTTCCAGCCCATCTTTCACATTCAGTAAGATATCAAGTCTCACTGAATATATTTCATTCCTACTGGAGCTTCCTGATTTATCCCTGGCCTGCTCCCATGTGCACAAGTGTAATCACCTCCTAACTGCTGCTTTGCTTTCAGCCTCACCCACCTTGAATCCATCCTTCTCACAAGTCAGCAATGTACCTTCTCAAATGCAGGTCTGACCAAACACTGGATAAATGCAGAATTTCTGCCTACAAATCTATTTGGTAACACACATTTTCTGGTTCAGAATCTGATAATATGGGGTTATACACAAATCAAGAAGCAGGCTTCTTTTCCCTTTTCTCTTGTTAGATAGGTAGGTAGGTAGAGAGAAAGAGAGAGAAACATATATATAAGTATTTTTTGAATTGAAAATTCCTTTTCTTTTCCCTGATTTTCTAGATGCAGAACTATGTGTTTGGCAAGAATTTCTGGAGGAGATGGTTAGTAGTTATAGGGACAGTTTGTAAGCATATTTTTAAAATAAAGGATTAGAATACCAGGTGAAATTATTTTGATTAGAAAACAGTCTTGAACTTTTGACAATCTGTATATATACATATATATGCATATGCACACAAACACACACACAACCTGCTTTGACTTCCTACAATCCACATGTATTTTACAACTACAATTCTGTACTTACGAACATACTCCCTTCTTTTAGAACAGCAGTTTCCAACCTTACATTTTAGTATCCTAGGGAGTTTTTTAAACTGCTGATGCCTGAATCCCACCTCCAGAGATTTTCGTTTAATCATTTTGGGTTGTGGCTTTGATGTTAGGAATTTTATGGTCTCTCTAGGTGATACCATTGCTTCACTAAGCTTGAGTACCACTATTTTAGGGTCTCGCTTTTTGAAATACTTGAAAATAGAGTGTATAACTTTCTTGTAGATATTCATATTAGTTTAAACTTCTTATCATTATTCATAAAGAATAAAAGTCATTCAGATGCCTCTAGGTCCCGAAGTCAACTCTGGTCTGCTGCATAAAGAAGATCTCTCAGCAGTCTCTTTACTTGACTGGATGCTCAGATCTGTAGTGAAACCAAGAGAAATTACATGGGGTGTTAGAGAGACACTTTGGTGTCCTCAGTCATCTGGGAGGACTAACTGAAGAAACATATGAAACACCCAACAGGATAAAGGCACAATAAATGTTAACTCCTATATCTCTAACCTTCTCCTCCAAAAGCAGTGTAGTTGTCAAATTGCATACATTAAATATATGAAGTTTTTAATATAATAATTTTGCCTCAATAAAACTTTTTAAAAATATATAAAGCAGTATAAAAAACATGCAGTGCCTCTCTCTTAGGAAGTGTCCTTCTGGGTCTCACAAAAGGATTTCCCAAAAGCAGGAGTCAGCAAACACCAGCCTTTGGGACCCAATCCGACACAGCACTTGTGAGCTGAGAATGGTTTTCATATTTTTAAATTGTTAAAAAAATGGAAGGTTAATTATATAAAATTCCAATTCCTGTGTTCATAATAAACTTTTATTGGAACAAAGCCATGTTCATTTATTTCCATATTGTCCATGGCTCCTTAAATACGACAGTGACAGTGTTGAGTATGGTAGCTGTGACAAAAACCATATGGCCCTCAAAGCCTGAAATATTTATGATGTGGTCCTTTACAAAGTAACTGTGGAAACCCTTGATCTAAAAGTGGTTGAGAAATAACTGGTTTATACCCTAGAAATCGGTATCCAAAACAGTTAGCCCATTCTGCCCTCACTGTGCCAAGAAGAAATCAAGCAATTAGAGGGTAGCAAATGCCACTCGCAATTTTTAAAAATAAAGTTGATGAGCTAATAAGGACATTTCAAAGAGGAAAAAAAAATAAGCATAGCTTGTCTTTCAAAACAAAGCAAAGCAAACAGAAAAATACAAAACCTCGGAGAAATGAACATCTCCATTCTGATAGAAGCAACAGAGTTTGGGTGTTAAGAGTTTTCTTTCTGTTTGCAAACGTAATGCTGTTTGGTAGTAGATGGAGAAACTATCTGAAAAAACAAACTCAGGTCTGAAATAGCTGAGATAGCAACTACAGATAATCATACTAATAAAGAGAGCACCTTTCTTCTTAAAAATATTTTTATTGAAATATATTTGATTTACAATGTTAGTTTCTTCTGTACAGCAAAATGACGTGTGTGTGTGTGTGTGTGTGTGTGTGTGTGTGTATATATATATATATTCTTTTCCATTATGGTTTGTCACAGGATATTGAATATAGTTCCCTGTGCTATACAGTAGCCTATATATAATAGTATGCCTTTGCTAATCCCAAATTTCCAATCCTTCCCTCCCATACCCCTCCTACCCCTTGGCAACCACACGTCTCTTCTCTCTACCTGTGAGTCTGTTTTTGATTTGTAGGCATACTGGATTATATCGTATTTTGGATTCCACATATAAGTGATGTCATATGGTATTTGTCATTCTCTGACTTACTTTACTTAGTGTGATAATCTCTAGGTCCATCCATGTTGCTGCAAATGACATTATTTCATTCTTTTTGATGGCTGAGTAATATCCCATTGTGTGTGTGTGTGTGTGTGTGTGTATATATATGCATATATATATATATATATATATATATATATATATATATACCACGTCTTTATCCATTCATCTGTCAATGGACATTGAGGGTGTTTCCTTCCTTTGGCTATTGTAAATAGGAGAACACCTTTTTATTTTAAAGAAAAACCTATATTTGGTATCAGTGGACACAGATGTGTACCACTTTATTGTAAAGAAACCTAATGGATTGTCTAAATTAAATCTAGATGTCAATAACTATTTCACATTTTTCTCTCAGATAGATCCATTAATAAAAGACATTATTGAAATGGAGAATTGAAGCTTCTGATTTTGAGGCCATACACCCCATCAAGCTGATTCTAAATGTCCTTGGGTGGTGCTAAGCCATCTCTATTTTACTGATACCCTAGATTCATGTACGCAACAAAGTTTAAAAAATCGCAGTAGAGTGGATGGCACATGGCAAGTTAGTGCTAGAAGACTTAGGATCAAATCTTAAATCTACCACTCATTAGCTTTTTATAGCTCTATGCAGTCACCTAACTTCCCCATTTAATCTATATCTTTGCAAAGTAGAGTTATTAAGAGTACCTGTTGTGAAAATTAAGTGAACACATGTGGAAATAAAAAGTATGGGAAAAGATTCTATAGAGAGTTATGAATGCCAAGAATCATTTAAAAAATATTTCCTACCTGTGTATTTGTGGGTGTCAATGGTGATAGAGAGGAAGACTATGTCAGGAGGTTCCCTTAACTTCTAGTTTATGCTTGGATTTGGCTACTAAGAAGCCACAGGAAGAGACCAAAGGGGAGAAAGAGAGGGGTCTGAGTATTTGTGATGGTTAAATTTTATCTGTCAACTTGGCTACGCTATGGTACCCAGTTGCTTGATCCAGTCTTATTCTAGATGTTGCTGTGAAGGTATTTTGTAGGTACAATTAACATCTATAATCAGTTGACTTAAGTAAATGAGATTAACATTCATAATATGGGTGAGCCTCATCCAATCAGTTGAAGACCTTAAGAGCAAAAACTAAGGTTTCTTGGAGAAGAAGGAATTCTGCCTCAAGTCTACTGAAGAAATTGTGCCTGAAATTTCTGCCTGCTAGCCTGCCAAACATATTTTGGACTTGTAAGCCACCATAATCGCATGAGCCAATTCCTTAAAATAAATTTCTCTCTCTATTTATAGAGAGAATATATATGTAGAGTGAGAGAGAGAGAATATATATGTATATTACTAGTTCTGTTTTTCTGGAGAACCCTGGCTGATACAGTATTAGTTCCACCGGCTCTGGCTTTCCTGCAGGGTCAGTATATGCGTTGGCATGGCTCCATTCTATTCTGGCCTCAGCTCTCCCATTACGTAGCTCTCTTCCTCTTTATGTGCTGTTTCAGTTACTGCTTCCACTCCTTGCCCTTTCAGCACTAGTGGTGGTAACAGAGCCCACTTTTTACTAGTCTGGGGATACTGCACTACATCTTTTGATTTCCTCAAATCTTAGACATACCTTTGTAAAGAGTGCATTGATTTATCTCTTCTCAAATTGCCCTAGTTTAGGCACCCTAAGTATTTCCTACTTGGACCCTAAATGATAGAGCACTTAACAGAATTGTCAGAATAAAATAAAATCTCTGGAAAGTGCTGAAAAATATCTGTCCTATATTAAAGTATTCAGTAAAATGCAGGCCATCATTAACCTGATTGCTCCAGTTTAATTTTCATTGCCATGACTTCCAGACACTGCATTTCTGCACTGATAAATATTTCTGAACATATTAAAAATCGCTCCTCATCTTTCCTTGGTCCTGCTGAGTCTGTCTCCAGGGAACTCCAGCTGCATCTTGGCAGTCATTCAAAGGCTACAGCAGCCTCAGTGTCAAAGATCCTGCCTCTCCAGAGGCCAGGGTCACTTTGCTGTTCACGCAGGGCCAGTTCCCTCCAGGCCATGTACAAAAGAAACATCTTTCCGGAAGCAGAAATGGGCGGAAAAATCTTCTATTTAATTGTGTGGGAATGGAGGTGGTGTACAATGATCCATTCCATTTGGTTCAAGAAACAAAGCAAGTTGCACCATTTGGGGGAAGGAGCTCAAATAGTATTTTCAGTTTGGGCCCACCCCAAGTTTATTTTGAACTTAAATGTGACAATTCTTTAAAGATATAAATATATGTAGGAAGAGTACATGTTTGTTCTTCCTCTTTATTCCTGACCCCATCACAACCATCATCACTTTCCCATCTGCCTTCCCAGGCTCTGATAACCATTTTCCACACTGGAGCCTGAGTCATCTCCCTAGACCAAATACCTGCTAAGGTTTCTCCCAAGCTTAACATTTATTGCTTGATTCCCACTGTTTGTAGGATAAAATAAAGTACTTCAGCATGAACCCCAAATACACTTGTAGCCTCATGTTTCATTAAACTCCACCCCTTAGAGTTCCCTGAGCATCTGGGTGTGCTTTATACTGTTATTTTGTTGTCTGCTTGTTTATATATTTCCTTCTCCTTTGTCTTGGTGCACCTTCCCTTCATCCATCCCTGGTTTAGCCAGCTCCTACTGTTTTTTTCAAGTTTCAGCTCAGTCAGAAGGAAATCTCACCTGTCCCTCAAATCGAAGTAGATTCCTGTTTTCTGAGTCCCTGCACAAACCTATATCACTACCTCTGCCACAACAGTGATATCCTCAGTTTATCTTCCTGCACTGTGCTCCCATCCATTCTGGGTGTCACAACTGTGTTGGCCTAGATTAAGTGTTGGATAAGCCTTGGCAAGTGAATGGACAAATAAATGAATGAACACACAAGTGGGCCAAGAAATGCAGACCTATATTGGCTCTTGTTATTATTGTTATTATCGTTGCTTTTATTAAATTTAGTTTTTTCCTCTCCAAAGCTCTTCATGGATAAAATTTTTCTGAGAGCCTTTGCCTCAGCCTAGTAACTTTCCCAGCCCAACCCAAACCCCTCAACTCATGCCTTACTCTATGGCCAGAGTTCCTGAAAGCTCTCATTTTCATGTCTTTGTTCATGATCTCCTTTAACTTAAGTTTCTTTCACCTCAAACTACATCTTTCAAAGTCTGGATCAAATCAATGCATCATGAGACGTTACTATGTTCTCTAGTCACTATTAACCTCTGTAGAGTTTCTTATCCTATTATATGTAACTACTGTTCAAGATAGGGGATATAACCTAATGATGACTAGAGTTGAGTGATGACTCGATCAACTGGGTAACTTTAACTGTGGAAAGTAGTTTATCCTCTCTGAACCTTTGTTTCTTGCTCTGAAATGTAGTTGGTTACAATCTCCTTATCTTGCCTCTGAGTTATTAGAACTACATGCACATAGATGTGTGAAAGCAACTATTACAACCTTGACCCATAGGGAGGGAGGGAACATTTATTACGCATACATAACTTGAAATCAAATGATTCTAGAAATTCGCTTGTCAATCTGTCATGACTTAAATTTTCAAATAAGTATGCTTTTCATTGAAAAGAATTAGATATTCAAAGGACTTTACATTTTAAATGAGCTTTACATTAATAATTCTTTATAAATGTCTTCTCTTTAAAAACAGCAATAGAGTAATCGTGTTGGCAGCCCGCATTTTGGAAGTACTGGTCCCTTTGAAATGCAATCGCCATCTGCTTGCTATTCACACTTGATTCCCACTTGCTGCTTGACCTCTTTTAAACTGGCACATCCATTTTCATCTTCAGAATTATTCATTTTATGAGGTCATTGTCTGCATTAGCAATGTGTCTAACCAGAGGGAAGTACTCATGGCTAAGACAGGCCAAACCAGGAAATAGTGGTTCAGCATCTTCAGGGCTGATGGTGGGAAGAGGGAAAAAGGGAGGAGACAGAAGGATTGAAAAAAGTCAGAGGAAACAGGCCGTCAGCCAAATCCACACAAAAAAAGATTGGACCAGTTTGTCTGGAAGCTGATCAAGTTACAAAACCTTTAACCCAGAGCACATTTAGGGCAGAGTTTGATGCAAAATGACAAATTATTTTGCAGGCAAAAGCAACAGCTGATTACAGGGTTTTTTTGTTGATATCTTGCAGCCATTTATATTAATGCAACACAAAATGATTGTGGTTTCAACTGTACTACTTTAAACTCAATTTCTTCTTTATTTGGAATCTAGGGAATGAGAACATCAGAAATTAAGCTCCTTTTTAATCTTTCTACTTACTACCCTAGAATATTTCAGTATGCCCAACAGTAAAATCTTGCTTTTGCAATTTTGGTAACAAGATGAAGGAAGAGGTGCTCTTCCTGGGAAAAACAAACAAAGAAAATCTGTTTAAAAATAAATATATCATTCTATTCTTTCTATCTGCATCAAGCTAAACATGGTGATTTAGCAATTGGTTTTGTTAAATATAATTAATAAAGAAAGCTTATTGATGATCCTCCAATAAGTTTTATTTTGTTTTAGAAAACTCTAAAAAACTGCCTGCATTAATCAAATCAGGTAATTTCTAAAACCTAGATGTTTCTTTTGGAAACTTATATATTCCTGAAATTTCCAGAATTGCTTTGTTTTTACATTTCAGGTCATCATTGGCATATTACTGTCAGCAGCAGAAAGCTTCTCTGAAAAAAAAAAGAGATCTTATGTAAAACACAAATGTTAAAAAAAGAAAAAGATCCTATTGCAGTCAGAGCTATTTTAAATGAAACGGAGCTGGGCACCTTGGGATGCATCTATTTTGAAAACAGTTGAAATTCTATTTTATTTCTCTCTGAGAAGAGAACCCTAACCTAGAAATTCTACATGATTCTGCAAAGCAGTTCAGCAATAGAGCAAATTTAGAATGTTTAACATCTAGTTTAATACTCTCCCCACATGTATTCAAAGGGAATTTCCTAGATCAAATTCATCAGACTCACCTAGAACGCATGTTAAATGTATGCTGAAGTATCCTGAGGCCCATCTTAGATTTACTGAATCAAAATCATTTAGAATTTTGTATTTCATGAACTCCCAATATTACTTTTAATGTACATTAAAATTAAGAAGTCTTGTTCTTCTACTTCAACATCGTCCCCTTTAATTATTTGTTTTGTACGCATTGCCTTAAACTTGCATTCATTCATTTAATCATTTATTTTACAATTTTTTTTTTTTTTTTTTTTGGCGGTACGTGGGCCTCTCACTGCTGTGGCCTCTCCCGTTGCGGAGCACAGGCTCCAGATGTGCAGGCTCAGCGGCCATGGCTCACGGGCCTAGCCACTCCGCGGCATGTGGGATCTTCCCAGACCTGGGCACGAACCTGTGTCCCCTGCGTCGGCAGGCGGACTCTCAACCACTGCGCCACCAGGGAAGCCCTCACAGTTTTTTTTTAATGCTTATTATATGTTGAGTATTGTATCAGCTGCTGGCCATACAATGTTAAGCAAAACATTCAAGGTTTCTTCCCTCAGGGAGCATAAAGTGAACATGAATGAAGTTACTCACACAATTTGAAAGATAACCAATAGAGTTCTTTACAGTATTTCTTTTCTGAGAAAGAGACTATTAAGAGCAGTGTCCATAATTGAAGCATTTCTTTGATAGTGGTCTTCCTTCCTAGATTTTCCCAAGATAATTTGTAGCCATTTACATGGTGGTGCATAAAAATGGCTTTGCATTTATACTAGTTCCCATTGATTATTTTTTCTTTGTTTCTTCCTTTTTTTTTTTTCTTTTGGTAGCCACCAAGAACTTGTCTCTTGGTAGCAGCCGCACTACATGAGTTACCATGGTAACAGTGCATTTTTGGGGATAACAAAAGTAAATATGCATGTACTATGTCAGCACATCAGTTGCTAATTCCTAGTAGAGGTCTGAAATTGTGTACAGCAGGCTTTTGCTTTGAAAATGGTTCAAGTTTTTGTTTTTAAATATATTTTGTTAATTAAATAGTTGTAGTTTATTAATTAGAGTCAAAAAAGACACTTTGTAACAGCTACTTAAAAGGGGTCTGAGAGAGAATAAAAATGTATCCTCTCAAGACAAAAATGGTTTAATGAATCTCATAGATGGGGCTAACTTAGGTATGGCAAAAAGGTCAAAACGACATACAATTTTAAGTCATATGCTGAAAAGAGGCCTTTGCATTGATTTCTTAAATTCAAGGAGCAAAGAAAAATACAGGAAATATTTATTATAAAAATATCTTATGTCAGAAAAATAGTCAAAGAATATAAGAGCAAAAAGGATCTTGTGAAGTCACCAAGGTCCAAGTAATACAGTGAGTTAGAAACAGAAACCTAGCTTGTACTGATTCCTTCTCATTCTAAGTCTATTATTTCACCCCGGCACTTAGAGTGTTACCTTTTAGCAAACAGAGCACAATAATCGGGGGTCCCATCCCCAATGGGTTCCTTACCCTGCGGCCATGACTATCACCTCATCACCTGTTACCTTTAATATTCTAAATTATTTCCTCAGCCTTCTTTCTTGACCTCCCTGATCTATCTCTACACTTCCAGAGTAAAATGTCAGGTTCTCATAGCATATGGCATAATCTAAGCTATTTGTTTTGGCTTTCAGGGTCTTTTCTGTGGTGGACTTAGCCTTGTTCTGTAGGATAATCTCCCACTATTTCTCCATTATAACCTCTTTCATCCACAACTACCTAATTACTTGCTGCCTATGATCACTCCAGTTCTTTTCCACACTTCTGTTGTTTTCCTTAGTCAACCCATTTTTTGATCCATGCCACTGTGGCCATCCTGGGAAAACTGTGCATTATTATTATTATTATTTAATTTATTTATTTCTGGCTGCATTGGGTCTTTGTTGCTGCACGCGGGCTTTTCTCTAGTTGTGGCAAGCGGGGGCTACTCTTCATTGCGGTGCGTGGGCTTCTCATTGCCGTGGCTTCTCGTTGCAGAGCACGGGCTCTAGGCGCACAGGCTTCAGTAGTTGTAGCAGGTGGGCTCAGTAGTTGTGGCGCATGGGCTTAGTTGCTCCGTGGCATGTGGGATCTTCCCGGATCAGGGCTCGAACCCGTGTCCCCTGCATTGGCAGGCGTATTCTTAACCACTGCGCCACCAGAGAAGCCCAAAACTATGCATTATTAAGCATACTGTATAAGAACACCTCTTTGTTCTTGCTCCTGAATTAATCCCAGGTTCTAGCATGACTTGCTGTTTTTGTTTTTCAGATCATGGGACACTTTGCACAACTCTCTCTTAACTTCTCACCGTGTTCCAATTATAGGTTTACAACTGCATCTCTCCCTCCTGACTGTGCTCAGGAACAAGTCCCATGATTGACTCACCTTTATGTATCCAGGGAGTGGCCTGGGCCACAGAGCAAGTGATGGGGAATTACTGAATGAATAGCCAAACCTTCTGAGGTGTAGAATGATTGTTCTTGACACCTACGAAGCAAGAGGTTGTATGTAGAAACAAACAAAAATTCTTTTATTTTCTTCCTTGCTGTAGACCTCAAGAGAGTATGCTGATGGGGAGAAAACAAATATTGCTTCACTTCTTTCCTCATCATAACTGCTTGTTTGTAATGAAACCATTCTCCCCAGGTCAAAGTTACTGTAGACCTCCATGAAATGCACAAAGGAATGACTGATGTTGCTTCTTGTATAATTTGCATTACTAGACAATTGCATTGGTAAAGCCCTTTTTATAACAGAACTGATTTTCTACTCTCTATAACTGTAGATCCAAATTCTGCCATCTGGAAACATGGAGTTTAAATTTCCTCTCTTCCATGTAAGGACGTTTAAGTGTTTATTCATATTAATTATAACTGTTGTACAGACTACACTCTTAGACCCATCAGGTCTTTATCACCAGGCTTAATATCTAGTTCCTTCACCATCCTGATTGTACTATCTGTAAGTAATACCCTTTGGCAATGTCTCTGATGATCAGTTTTAGCTTCAGTGAAAAGTCCTGGAAATATTACTTGCTTTTAATAAAGAGAGGTAGAAAAGTAATATTATCATCTTTGATGACAACAACATCATTAAATAATAATAGCCACTTACTGATTTTTTTCCCCCTATGAGCCAGGGCCTGTGCTAATGGCTTTACATAGGTTGTCTCTTTCAAACTTTAAAAAAAAGTCTGAAAGAGATATAATTACCCTAATTTAACATGAGAAAACTGAGACTAATATTGAAATGTCTTGCCCAAGGCCATGACATTCTGAGTCTTCTAACTCTAAACTATGGGTTGTTTCCACAGAAAATAAAAATCAACTCCTAGACATTCTTTATTTATACTACTTTTTAAAAGACTTTACCAAAACAAAGTCAAATACTGAATTAAAATAACTAAGTTACTATATAGTTCAGTCACGTAGATTTGGATGCCCAATTGGTATCCAACAAGGACATGGATATATAAGGATACAAGGTAAACAAATATTATATATACCTGGAAGAATGAATTCTGTTTCTTGATGTATTCTGGACTAAGTGAGGTTTGGCACATTACAGTTTGCATATGCTGTTGTCTTCTGTGGCAAAGGCTGCTTCAAAACACATATTGAAAAAATTATCATTTTGATTGTGCTGCAGAATACATTTTTCATCTGCAACATACTATGTTGTGATGAAGACTAACCTATGAAACCTATTCTTGGAAGTCTGATTATCGTTTCAGGTGAAGCAGATGAAAGATAATTTTGCAAACTGTAACTACTATGGAATTTTAGAAGTTTTGAATCAACTTTGCCTTCCTGAAGTATTTCACACCCAGAGGCAAGGAAATGATACCTCTTAAACACTTATCCTTTGCTCAGACCCAATGACTGCCTTCATCTCAAAAAATAAAACACAGTTAACATTTTTTCCCATTGAAAATTTATCATTTTCTTTTGAAACTCCAACCTGTCTACTGGCAGGAGATATGACTGAAGGCAACTCCCCCTACCTCCCGCAAAAAAGTTTAAACGTATGGGAATATTCAGAAAGTTCCATGGTAAGGTAAAGCAAGTCAGGTAAAGTTCTTGCCTTCCAGTGGAAATCTTTTAGTGAGTAAGTTGTCAGAGATGGATAAATTAGTGAAAGAAGAGGAAAAAAAAGGGATAAGGTTACTAAAATAAACTGAGTGTTCTCTTATTCTCATTAAAACTAAGGCCTTAAAATTCATATTTGTATTTGTACCTTGGTGTACTTACAATTTCACATTTAATTGCAATAGATTCACACATTTCCCAAAGCTTTCCTATGTGCTTCCTGTGTATGTTCCAAGCAATTCTTTGCAGTAAAATATGTTTTTTCATCCATACTTTGCAGATAAGCAAATTAAAGGTCAGAAATGTTTTTGAACATACTTGAGGTCATCTAATCAACAAAGTTGGAGATTTAAATTTCAGGTTGTCTGATGGAACTGAATTCTCCCCCATATATACTATTTTCATTTTTAATTTTATAGATGTGCATATGTTTTTGTGGTGTGTGTGTGTGCATATGTGTGTGAAGCAAGAAAAATAATTGATCTATGATGGGCAACGTTTTTGTATTTTATCCTTTTCAAAAAGCAACGTATGAAGGGAGGAGGTAAAAGACCTATATATTGAAAACTATGATAATAATAAAATGAATTAAACAAGACACAAATAAATGGAAAGATATTCCATGCTCATCAATTGGAAGAATCCATGTTGTTAAAGTGTCCATACTGCCCAAGGCAATCTACAGATTCAATGCAATCCCTATCAAAATTCCAATGGCATTTTTCAAATAAATAGAACAAATAATCCTAAAATTTGTATGGGATCCACAAAAACCCCCAAATAGCTACAAAATTAAAGGACATTTTAACATCAAAATGTCGGAAAGGCATTAATTTAAAAATAAAACTTGTTACTTCGGTTGAAGAAAGACATGTATTCATTATCACATTATAGTGGACAACTATTGCATTTCACTTCATACTTCCATGGCCCCCCCTCTTCCTCCAGCCACTGCTATGGCAACCAGTCTGCTGGAGAACCAGAGCAGCACCTGCCTGGGGTGTTTGTCTCCTTTGTCTTGTGTCTCAAACACCCAAGGCACAGGAAGCCAGTACAAACTCACTTAGCACTCAGAGCTGCACAGCGCAGAATCTTGCCAACTTTGAGTAGGGCCTGGAGTAAGCGAGAGCTTGCCAACAGGTCCAGATGGTGATGGGAGCAGTGCTGCCGTATGAGCCAGCACCTTCAATACAATTAGTTATTCAGGCTGAGGAAACCGGTGTGAGAAAGCCCCAGTAGGGGATCTCAGCTGAGATTCCTAGGACCTAGAGAAAAGACATGCCTCATACAGCAGAGAATGTCTTGGAATCTAAAAAAGGAGCTCCTGTCATGCTTCTGGGCCCTTGTAGAGACTGAGAGCCTGTAAATGGGGGACATCAATGTCCATATGGATGGAGCTGCCCTTGGTGACTTGTCATGAGGTTAGCCTGGTACAGCAGCAATCTGCCAGGGCAGGCAATGGAAATATTACCCCTAGGGTAGGACCCAGCTGGTTCAGAGGGCATATATAAATTATATATACATGTGGCCCAGTCTCCCACATCACCTATTTTGTGTCTTACCAATGCCTGTCCCTCAACTCAAACACTCCCTTAACAAACACATCTTTGTTTGTACTTATGGCCAACTGATGGAGAAGGAAAACACCAGGGCCTGGTCCACAAATGGGTCAGTGTGATAAGCTGGTGCAAGCCCCAACTGGGCAGCTGCCTTACCAAGGCCCACCCAGGGGTCCTTGTCCCAAAGGACAGTGGTGAAAACCCTGCCAGTGAATGGAGCTTTGTACTGTATGCATAGTCATCAACTCTGTGCCAAGGGGCAAGTAGCCCAAGGTGAGGATATATAAAGACCCCTGGGAGAATGCTTGGTCTGTTAATAGACAGCCCAGAAGGAGCAAGACTGAACAACTGGAACAAGGAATTCTGGGAAAGAGGCATGTGACTAGTCTCAGAGGAGGTAGCACAATATGTGAAAATGTTCTTATCTCACATTGATGCCCACCAGAGAGCACCCACTGATGAGAAGGCACTTGGTGGCTAACAAATGAATATCTGATCCTGTGGATATCAGCTAGCATTTTTCTCCAGCTACACCAGTCAGTGTTAGTTGAATGGCCATTGTGGCCAAACATCATGAGCCCCAACAAATAAGACCTCGTTACTAGGAGCACTCAATGCCTAACCTACACGGAGCAGAGCCCAAGACTGAGCCCTCAAAAAGGAACCCTCTTTTAAATGGACCAGCAGCCACTTGATGGCAGTTTTAACTACATATTGGGAATCTTCTATACTGACGATGTAGTGATTCTTCACATAGAAGTTTGCCTTTTCTGCTTGCAGTGCCTATGGAAGCACCATTATTTAAATACTTGCAGAATTCCTGGTCTGTTTGCATGATATTCTGCACAACATTTTCTCAGACCAAGGAGCCAGTTTTGTGGCATAGCAATAGACCTGTGACTATGACCCATTGGTCTTATCAGACACTTCATGAAGTAAAAGTAGACAATCTCAAAGAACAATGGGATTGTCCACTGAAGGCTCATCCAAAGCACCAGTTCAGAGAGGAGTCTCTGCAGGATTTAAGTGCTACACTTTAGTATGTGAGATATTTGCTGAATCAACAGCTCTTATGTGTTGGTTTGTCCACAGCAGCTAGAATACATAATTGCGGGAACCAGACTGTGGAATCAGGAGTAACTCTTTTCACCTTTATTCTATTTGATCTCATTTGACCAATTTGACCTAATTAGGGGAAATATAAAAGTATGCTTGCCATCCCCATGATCTGAGGCAAACCTGTATCCATGGTTCTTAGTTTGGGCTGGGGGAAGGGATCACTTCCACTAGAGGTAGCAATATGTTTTACCCTGAATTTGAAGTTAATACCACCACCCAGTCACTTTGGAACCCTGCCAATGGCCTAGCAGGCAAAAAAGAGGTAACTGCCCCTGATTAAAATGAACCCCAATCATGTCACTGGATGGTTTTGGTGCTTTCATGCTTAGTAATATCAAAGAAAAAAATTATAAGAACCACAGTTCAACGAGGGCAAGACAATCAAGGACTCAGACTCCTCCTCAAGGATAAAGATTCTGACAACTACCCTAGAGTAGCAGAAGTTCTGGCCAAAGGTCAGGGAAGCATGAGAACTAGAATAGACTGATGATGAATTTTAATTATTATCTTCGTACCAACCATAGCAGTGGAGTTAGTAAATTGTTCTACTAAACCTCTGTAATGAGTCTTTATAGAGACTAGCCACTCAGAAAGGTACTCTCCGAGAGATTTAAACATTAATTTAAGGTTAAAACATTTAAATTTAGGTGTGTCTTTTTAAGAAATAAGCATTTATATTTATATATTATTTTCATTTTGCTGCTTTCAGTGGAAACTTCATTATGGATTCCACTCAGGTGTACTCCTAGGCTAGATCAGGGTAGTTTCATTGAGGACTTGGCAGTTGATATGGTTTCTGGGTCTGTGTTGGCTTTCAATAGATTTTTGGAATGCTGCCCTCTTACGGGTTAACCACATCATTTTTTGCAGTGGTAACTTTCTCTGTCTTGCCTTAGATGGTACATAAAAATATGTGGCTAATGAATATTAGGATTTGGAAAAAAGCTGTTACTGTAGATTCAAGGAGGATTTTGTGGACCCGGTTGCTGGAAGGATTTCATCAGATTCATTTCATTAACAAATACTTGTGGGGCCTCCCTGGTGGCGCAGTGGTTAAGAGTCCGCCTGCCGATGCAGGGGATACGGGTTCGTGCCCCGGTCTGGGAGGATCCCATGTGCCGCGGAGCGGCTGGGCCCGTGAGCCGTGGCCGCTGGGCCTGCGCATCCGGAGCCTGTGCTCCGCAACGGGAGAGGCCACAACAGAGAGAGGCCCACATACCACAAAAAGAAAAAAAAAACAAAACAAATACTTGTGATTCTGTCATGTACTTGATGATGTGTATTCTGTCTTTCTTCATCTTTACAATGCTTTGAGTTGGACATTATAATAAACATATCCAAAGCCACCCATCCAGTTGCAGAATTGGAATTTGAACCTCCTCTTTGGACTCCAAGGACTACATTTCCTTTTACACGACATGCTCTATCACTAGACCACTTTCTATCACCAGAGCAGAGGCTAGCTATGAGGCATAAGCAGGGATGTAGAGAAGGTCGCAGTCATGCCTGAAGGGTGTAAAACAAGGCTCGTGAACCAGAAAAATTACATCACATTTCATTTGAATACCTTGCAGGTCGCTATTTTATAGAGTATATAAAGTGGCAATAAAAGATAATGGAGAAAATAAAGATAATTCATTTCCTCAGAGGCATTGATCATCAGGAGAGGTATATTTTCTTTCTCTCTTTGGTACCAAATGGGGGATTTGTTCAGTATTCTTAATTTACATAAAATATACAATGCAGTTCGACACTTTAAGTGCTCCTTGCACTTAGTTCATGACTATAAAGTCATTTCCAGAAAGGAGAAAGTTCTCTGTGTGTTTTATTTACATTTTTCCAAGTCCAACTTTGAAACCATTAAATGAATAATTCATCAAGCTTGATGTTTAACGACTTTGTACAGAGCTTTTTATTTCAGCTTCTCACTTGGTGCACACATTTGCCATAGACTCGTCAACAATCACTTGAGGACTCACTCTCTTTCCCCCCTAAAACAAGAGTTGAAGCCCAGAAGAGTTTTCCCTCATTACACATAGGCGTTAGCCATTTCATGTCATATTGAATGGACAACTAGTCATGTTTGCCACCTTCCTTTAATATTTACCGTGGAAGTCAATTAAGTTTCAGTCACAATGATACAGCGCCTGTAATCCACACAGAAGCAGCTCAGTGGAGTGGAACACCACGTGCAGATAAGCAAAAATGCTTAAATAATGGATTTAATAGAGAAATGACTGAGAAAGTACAGGCATGCTTAGAAAGGGATGACTTAGCCTGGGTATAGGAATTTGAACTGCGTACACGTCTAAGTTGCCAAATAACAGTCCAGCCGCACTAGACTTCAGAGGCCATTCAAAGAGACGATACTTGAGGGTTTTTCCCATTGATATTTCAGAACTACAAATTTATACCAGATATAGTCACACAAAGTATAATATAAAACGTTTTAGGTTTGGGTGTAGTCACATCAACTAGTAACACCAGAAGACAGCATAGTGTAGTGGTATAAAGCCTGCACCCAACTCTGTTCTACACTTTACATTCAATAGCTGTGTGACCTTAGAAAACTATATGGACATCTCTGTTTCTTATTTTTCTCATTTAAAACAGAGTCCATGAAGAATAATATATTGAGCTGCTATGTAAAAAGGATGATGCATCTATGCAAAGTATTTCCTATATTTCTGGCACATAGGAAGTGCTCAAAAATAATAGCTATAAATCTATAACCATTATCTGTCCTTTTATCAATCATGTTTAAGGTAGGAAACAAATAATTTGGGAAATAATTTGGGAAACACTGAAAGCCCTGCTTTTCATTATTTCTAGCAACTACAGAAAATGTGTCCAGCTGTTGGCCACACTCTCTTTCAGAGCCTCCTATGTAATGGAGTTTTAAGAGAAGGTCATTGTTAAAACTCTAGTAACATCCTAGTTTTACACAGAAATTGTATATGGTACTTTTTAAACAGAAATGTGCAAACTCCTTGTGCAGATGCTGTGGTCAAGTGGAAGAGACACAGGTATCTGAATTTTTACACAAGCCCTAAAGTAATTTTTTTTTAAATTTTATTTATTTATTTATTTTTGGCTGTGTTGGGTCTTCGTTTCTGTGCAAGGGCTTTCTCTAGTTGCAGCAAGCAGGGTCCACTCTTTTTTTTTTTTTTTTTTTTTTTTTGCGGTATGCGGGCCTCTCACTGTTGTGGCCTCCCCCGTTGCGGAGCACAGGCTCCGGACGCGCAGGCTCCGGACGCGCAGGCTCAGCGGCCATGGCTCACGGGCCCAGCCGCTCCGCGGCACATGGGATCCTCCCAGACCGGGGCACGAACCCGTATCCCCTGCATCGGCAGGCGGACTCTCAACCACTTGCGCCACCAGGGAGGCCCAAGCAGGGTCCACTCTTCATCGCGGTGTGCGGGCCTCTCACTATCGCGGCCTTTCTTCTTGGGACCACAGGCTCCAGACGCACAGGCTCAGTAGTTGTGGCTCATGGGCCTAGTTGCTCCACGGCATGTGGGATCTTCCCAGACCAGGGCTCGAACCCGTGTCCCCTGCATTGGCAGGCAGGTTCTCAACCACTGCGCCACCAGGGAAGCCCCCTAAAGTAATTTTGACATGTATCCAGAATTTTGAGCAATTGATTATATCATGCCCCTTGTTCTATGCTGGGGTTTTCCCTGATACAGAGTTTGTTTTCAAACTCTGCAGCCTTGAACAGTGGGAATTAACACTGTAATCTTGTGCTTGAGCTCTGGCAGGTTCAAACACACATTTTCACACCTAATACGCACCCTTCTCATTTGAATACCTAGCCCGAAAAAAAAGCCCAGCTGGAGCAAACCTGCAGAGAATCCTATCCAGCATGTCTTAGTTCTTAATCTGGAGCACCTGAGTGAAAGTGATTTTTAAATGACATTTTAAAAAAGCCTTCAAACCTGTTAGTCTCTCATCTTGAAACACAGAACACTTAACATTCTATTAACTTTTTCCTGATTATTTCCTATATTTCAAGCCTCAGTTCACTAATTCCCTCCTCCAAGTAGTCTTTCCTGAGCTCCCGAAACAGCAGATGTCTCCCACGTTCTCCTTGTACCCTGCACATACTTCTAACTTTGTACTGATCACACCAAAACATAGCTGTCTATTTCTTGTGAGATTTTTGAGCTGTTGACTCCTAGATATTCGCACATAGAAGTTTTGGGAAGGAAGGAAGGGAGAGGGGGAAGGACCAGAAGTATGGGTTTACAGACAGCATACTTTCTTTTTTTTTTTTTTTTTGCATGGTACGCAGGCCTCTCACTGTTGTGGCCTCTCCCGTTGTGGAACACAGGCTCCAGACGCGCAGGCTCAGCGGCCATGGCTCACGGGCCCAGCTGCTCTGTGGCATGTGGGATCCTCCCAGACCAGGGCACAAACCTGTGTCCCCTGCATCGGCAGGTGGACTGTCAACCACTGTGCCACCAGGGAAGCCCCAGACAGCATACTTTTGAGGGAAAGATCTATTCGTCATAAAGACAGTGTAGGCAACTATGGGGATCCAGGGTTAGAAAATGGAATATAAGTAAGTGAGCTCATTAACTTAAGCATGGACAATGATGGACTTTTTTTGTACCCTTCTGATTGTATTTTTATGTGATTCCTTGGAAATATTTATGTCCACTCATTCCTCACACTTGTGATGAAGTACTGGATGCTGCTGGAGCAAGTGTGTAAGTGAATCCAGCAAAGACCCTTCAGAAGCCAACGTAAGCAGCTAAGCAGGACCTCTGATGGATTTAAATGGTGTTATTGCATACATCATGTAGTTCAACTTAGCAGAAGCACAGATGCTTAGGCGTGGAAAGGAACTGAAAGGGAGGTCAAGAAGTAAGTGAGGACTCCAGTGTGGAAAGGGTAAGGAATTTGTAATAAGACCAATTTGAACTTAAATCTCAACTCTGCTTCTTTACAAGCTGTATAACTTCTAGCAAATTCCCTAACTTGTTTTAGCCACAGTTTTCCTCTGCTGCAAAATAAGGGAAGTACAACAACCCAAAAAACTTCTTGGACATGGAAAAAAAAATTTTTTTTTTTTCTCCCAGTATAACTGGAAAAGGTTCTACCAAAAGTGATGATTGCATCAACTCCAGCAGTCCAAGGCAGCATACTATGAAATCAGTGTCCAGGTGGCAAGTATTCTGGGCTCACAGCTTCCTTCCAGGACTCTCTGGCCAACCTTCCACGTTTGGGGCCCTGGTATTACAAGGGCCAGGCACCTAGATCCCATGGTAGTAAGCACCACCTCATGGTAGGCTCCAGAACGGGTAGCAGAGGAGATTGGTACCCACCATGTCACCCTTTGGCTTGAAAGCCTGGGCCGGAGTTGTGGCAAGAAGTCCCCCATTCCCCTCCAGGGTCAGCAGGCCTGACCCCCCTGTTTTGAACTCAACTTGTTTATTCCCACTTTTGGGGCTCTGTATTAACTTTTCCCTCTGCCTGAATCCCTCTTTCTCCAGATGTTCACATGGCTCAGTCCTAGTTCTTTAGGCCCGAACTCAAATGTCCTCTCCTCAGACACCTTTTCAGATCTTAATCTAAAGTAGCTTATAAGCACTATCACGTTATGGGTTGTTGTGGGGTTTTTTTCACAAATGAAATAATACTTGTGAAGTATCAGGCGTGTAGTAGAAAATCAGTAAATAATGTTCTCTGATGGTTGATATATTAAATAATATCATCAGTCAACATTAGATGATGTTGAATATCTACTGCCCCCCCATCATTATGTGTGTATGTGTGTGTATATGGAGAGAAAGAGAGAAACAGTTGGTCTAGTGTTTTTCTAACCCATCCTGCCTTTATATTTAATGCTTCCACTTCATTTTCTCTGCCTAACTGCTACAAATTTTAAGACAGAGAGGGAGAAAGAGAGAAAGGGAGAGAGTTATGTGTAAGCTAAATGAGACTGATGGGGAAGATGGATTCCTGAATTGTTGCTAATGGTCTAGACATTTCACTGTTTTGTCAACAAAGCCCTATTGTTGAAAGCAATGTTTTCTCACTATGTCAATATCTCTGCCATGTTGTGTTGATATTAATGGAACTGCCAGGAAAGAGATTTAATTAATCCGTTCCCAGAATAACTACTGTCAGCATTCATTTCCCAGTGGAAGGCATTCAGGCCAGCAGAGAGTGTCTCTCAGCACATGTTCAGGCACCTTAGTTATGTGGTGGGAACATATTTGTGTAAGTCTTACTGAGATGCTAAGATGAAAGGTTGGTCTCCCTGACCAATGGGCAGATTATGTTTGGTTCCATCAACAAATACATTGTGCTTCTGCTTTGCAGGAAAAGTACTTTGTAGCACCAGTTCTGTTCCATAATGGACCAGAGAATAATTACTTGCCTCTAGTGTTTAATAATACCTAGTTTCTCCTTCTAAAACAAAACAAACAACAAGAGCAAAAACCAAACAAGAAACAAACAAAATAAATTGGTGCTTGAGTCTTCAGTCTGTTTTACATTTTGAAGATTCAAAGAAGGGGGCTTAGTGAGAAGTGTGGCATTCAGATCTGTGCTCCCTCCCCATTCTTTTTTCTTTTTTTTTTTAAGGTACAAAACTGTATCTTTCATTCATTGCTTTTTAAAAACTTTTTTTAATGTCAATAGATAATAATGCGTCTTCAGCATTATTTTTATCAGCTTCATACTCAGCTCTGTCCAAAAGAAACTGACTGAGTCCTGGTTGCGTCTGATGTATTATTGGGTCTTGCTCTCCTATCAGTGAGATTGGAGGATAACTAAAAACAAGAGCCTGCCTTATTTGCATCAGGGCCCTTTCTACTCCTTTTCTTGGTACTCTCACCTGTTTGGTCTTCTGCTTCTGGTGCAAACCAGAGGCTGCTGATATCCAGAGTTGGAGAATAGGTGTTCTTTAAGGCTTAGATTTATATAAAAAGCCATATCCTCCAGCTCAGTCCACCAAAGCTCTGCATGAGGGTTCTATGCAGAAGCCCGACTAATAATAACTACTATTTTGATTTTATTTTTTTTTTCTGTGTCTCTTCTCCAAGGATCTCAAGAAAAGGAGGGTGGCTGGGCTAAGATACAGTTAGGTATTCCTAAGTCATCTGAATTCTGTTGATTATCATCCCTAAACTTACAACATAAAAAATGCCAAAAGAATTAACTCTTTAAATGAAATGACCCCCTCTGACCTGATTTCAGGAGTTATTTCTTAATTATTAGAACTCATTTTGTCTTAGTGTAAACTTCTTAAGTTAAAACTTTCACACAAACCCAAACATAGTTCCCAGAAGGAGACGATCTGTTACATGCAAAGAGATTTATTGAATCTAAAAAATTTATTAATTTTTGAAGGAACACTGAGAGCTCAACTTTTATTATTTTTCATTTAAATCATTAATATGAACACATTTTAGTCATCCAGTGACTCGCAGCAGGATGTAACGAAAAAATTTTCCTGTGCCATCTGTGAAAATAAATGCAAACCGAGGTCCCACAATAAATATACACATCTTTGAATATAACTAAAATATACCCTATAAAAATAGATAAACGAGAGCATCAATTGTTTCTGTGGTGACTGCTTCACCAAAGCTGTGTTTATTTTTCTGTCTAACTTCAAATATTCTCAAATCGTAAAAAGAGATTCTCCGAGGCCCCAAATTTCATATGTTCCTGATGTATCTAAACTTTGCATGGTGGTAATATAAGTGCATATCATTATACGTTGAAATTTACTTGGTAGGAGGAGACAAGAAATAAGGAAGAGTCAATTTAGTGTTGCTAATCGTCTGTGGAGCTGAAGGTTGAAATTGGCAGGAAATCATAGGTACCAGGGACTATAAACCAAGGCACTGGAGGAGAGAAATTTGAAATAAATAATCTTTCAAAGCTAGTATGGAGACTTCTCTCTAGGAACTGTTTTATATGTGATGTCATTTCAGGAGAATCATTTACTAAAATCATGGAAGAAAATAACCTCTTTGAATTGTTGTGATTCTACAAAGGCATGAACCCTTAGGTGGGGAATATGGAATGTCACTGGTGGGGTATGGCTGGTACACACCAAAGGTCTTTTCCACCGTCATATTAGGTAACCATACCTGTAGGAACACCACAAAAAGGAAAATCAAGGCAATAACCTGAGTACACTAGTCAAGTAAATATTTATTCCCCATGTGTTTATAAGTGAGGAAGAATGTAATTTTCTTTTTTTTTTTTACTTGTAGCATCTCTTCATGCAATACTTTTTCAAAATCAAAAGTGACACTCAATACATTTCACTTGAAGTTATGTAAACAAACTTGGACAAAACTTTTATACCCCTTATATCTCTATTTTTACTGAATCCAAATCCAGTAGTAAGAATCAGCATTCGAGGTCATCCCTCATGAATTCAGCAGGCAATATACAAGATGCTGAATATGCATTGATGAATGACAACCTTCTCAGACTTGTCAATCTAATGAAAGAAGCAAACAATGAACAAGTGTACCAACAAACACACATAGAATTACAGTTTAGGTAACATGCTCAAGAGGAAACACATAGGATGTAGTAAAGGGAAACAGGACAAAAGGGGAATATGGTTAGATGGACAGAGAATGATCCCTTGAAGAGGTATCCTTTAGATTGAAGGCATGTTGATCAGGGATCGGGAGATTAATAGGTGCCCAGCCTATGTAAGAACTAAAAGAAAACCCATGTAGGGAAGAATGATATGAAGTGAAAATGGACATCATCAGGGTTCGGACCTTATAGGACATGAGAATCAGGGTATTAAAAAGGAGACTGTTCAACACTGTACTTACACAGGATCAATAGAGCATCTCTATTTTAGTGTAAATGCAATGGGAAGTAAGTATGGAAGCGGTATGATTAAATAGATATTTTAAGAACAAAAGAAGGTAGAAAAGAGGGGAGGAAGGGATTGAAGGAAAGAGAGAGAGGGAGGGAGGGAAGGAAGCACTGAGGAAGAAATCACTCCAGCTGCTTTGTGAGAAAGAATTTGAAGGGCATTAGAATAGAAGCAGGATACAGGCAGACTATACTGAAAACTTTCGTATAAATAATGAGGCTGGGTTGGACAAGAGCAGGGTTAGTGGACAGAGAGAGGAATGGCGCCTTTGAAATTTATTTTGGAGATGAAAATGGATGGACTTATGATTGGGTTGGCCATGGATGTAAATGGAGTCTTGAACAGAAGAGTTTATTTCCTCAGAATCCACTGATGGATGCACCCAAACATTTATGATTCAAGGAACACTTACTCAGTTTCTTATTATGCCAACCATTGACAAAACAAGTTCACTTACTGGTGAAATCAAAACTCTGCCTATGATGGTATGTTGTCAGTATATCTGATTTACAAGTTAGAAGGTAGATGTATCATCTAAGACATCACAGTTAGCAAGTGAGAGACATAAACTGGATTCCAGGTTGATCTACTAGGAACTTCAGTGATTTTGCTCCTGCTGAATTTACTTTGGGATCCAACCAAGCTTTATTCATAAACTTCTCTCTGACCCCTCCTTATTTACCCTTTCATTTATTCTTCTTCTGTGGCATGGAATACCATTCATACTGTTTTCTCATTATGTAGCAATGGGCAAGGGTGTTATATCTCTGTCATGTCTCCTAATATAGCCTGGTCACCTGACTAAGGCAACAGTAGGTACAAGAAAAAAATGTATATTGATTGAGTACCTGATGAGGGCCAGATAGCAAACCTGGCCTTTGATTTACAATATTTCTAATGATCACCACAGACACGTGCACACATGCACACGACCATACACATAGACATACATACACACACACGTTTGGACTTCCAAATGAGGTGAGATGCAAAATATATGCAGAAAGGGCCAAACTGTGGCTGAAGACAGATGACAAGGTTATTCAAAAGATAATCAGAACAATGGCTGGCTGAAGGTGGCCTATCGTAAAAGTCACACTTTAGAAAGTTAATCTGGGACTTCTCTGATGGTGCAGTGGTTAAGAATCCGCCTGCCAATGTAGGGGACACGGGTTTGATCCCTAATCTGGGAAGATCCCACATGCCTCGGAGCACCTAAGCCCTTGTGCCACAGCTACTGAGCCTGTGCTCTAGAGCCCATGAGCCACAACTACTGAGCCCATGTGCCACAACTACTGAACCTGTGCTCTAGAACCCGTGAGCCACTACTACTGAGCCCGTGTGCCACAACTACTGAAACCTGCGTGCCTAGAGCCCGTGCTTCACAATGAGAGACGCCACTGCAGTGAGAAGCCCGTGAACCACCACAGAGTAGACCCCGCTCTCTGTAACTAGAGAAAGCCCGAGCACAGCAATGAAGACCCAATGCAGCCAATAAATAAATAAATAAATAAAATTTAAAAAAAGAAACGTTAATCTGAGATTCCCACTAGGCTTTTTAAAGAAATTAATTCTAAATTTTATAAGAAAATGCAAATTACAGGATAACCAAAACTTTTTTTTTTTTGGGGAAAGAACAAAATTGAAAGACTTAAACCATCAGCTTTATAAGAGAACAATGAAACAGAGATGTGAGCATCCTGAAATTGACCCACTTATATATGGTCAACTGATTTTCAACAAAAATGTCAATGTAATCAAGTGGGGATAGGATAGTTCTTTTCAGTAAACAGTATGGAGATAACTGGATACTATATGAAGTAAAATGAACGTGGATTCTTTCCTCGCACCATATGTTAGAAGAAGAAGAGGGAGAGGAAGAAGGAGAAAGGAAGAAGGAAGAGTAGAAAGAAGAAAGAGGAAGCGGAAGAAGAAAGAGAAAAAGAAGGAGAAAATGTTTATATCCTTGGGTTAGGGAACGATTTCTTAGGTAAAACTCAAAAAGCACAAACCGTACTAAAATATGACATATTGGATTTAGTTAAAAGTAAAATATTTTGGTCTTTGAAAAACATCCTTAATAAAATGAAAAAGCAAATTACAGATTGGGAAAACAAATTTGGAAAATATCTATCTGGCAAAGGAATTGCATCCAGAATGTATCAAGAACACAACTCAATAAATAGAAGACTAACATCATGTTAAAATAAATGGACAAATACTTGAATAGGCATTTCATAAAAGAAACAGAGGACAATGAGGATGTTAAAAATACTACATTGGGCTTCCCTAGTGGCGCAGTGGCTGAGAGTCTGCCTGCCAATGCAGGGGACATGGGTTCGTGCCCCGGTCCGGGAGGATCCCACGTGCCGCAGAGCGGCTGGGCGCGTGAGCCATGGCCACTGAGCCTGTGCGTCCGGAGCCTGTGCTCCGCAACGGGAGAGGCCACAACAGTGAGAGGCCCACGTACCGCAAAAAAAAAAATACTACATCATTGTACTGCATCAGTTGTACTACATCATTGGTCATTAGGGAAATGAAAATTAAAACCACTATGAGATGTGGCTGCACACTGAGTAAATAAACATTTAAGAGACCAGCAACATCAAGTGTTAGTAAGAATGTGGAACAACTGACATTCTCATACATTGCTGGTGGGTGTATGCACTGAATTGTGTTCCCCACCACCACCAATTAATATGTGGAAGCCCTAACCCTAAGTACCTTAAATGTGATTGTGTTTGATGAGACAGCCCTTAAAGAAATAAACTAAGGTAAAACGAGGTCATATAAATGGGTCCTAATCCAAGATGACTGATGTCCTCATAAGAAGAGGAGATTAGGATACAGACACACACAGAAGAACAAGCATAAGAAGTCACAGGATAGAGACGGCCATGCACAGAGGCCACAGAACAAATCAATTCTGCTGATGTCTTAACCTTGGACTTTAACCACCAGGACTATGAGAAAATAAAATTTTGCTGTTTAATTCACCCAGTGTATGGTACTTTGTTGTGGCAGCCCGAGCAAACTAATACAGTGGGAATGCAGAATGGCACATCACTAAGGGAATTCATTTGTCAGTTACTTAAAATGTTAAACGTGCATTTAAGATATGACCTTGCAATAGCACTTCTGGGTTCCAGGCATTCCTAGGATAAAACAAATGTTCACATACAGACCTCTGTATGTATGTTATTAGAAGTATTGTTCATAATAGCCAAAAACTGGGGCTGGGGGGAAGGAGAGGAAGGGAAACGCCGTCAACTGGTGGAGGGATAAACTAACAAAATGGATATATCCATACAATAGAATACATTCAGCAATAAAAAGAAACAAACTATTGATACAGGAGACACCAATAGGTGAATCTCAAAATCATTATGCTGAATTAAAGTCAGACACAAAGGAAATTCTAGAAAAGGTAAAACTGGAGCAGCAGAAAGATTAGTGGTTGCTTGGGGCTGAGGTGTTGGGTGGGACGCTGCAGCGGGTAGCTAGAAAGGGGTCCAAGGGAACTTTCTGGGGTGATGGAAACATTCCAAAACTTGATTGTGCTGATGGTAGCAGTTACCAGACTGTTGTCAAACTGTACAAAAAATTGGGTGAGTTTCATAGTTTGTAAATTATACCTAAATAAAGTGGTGAAAACAAACAACTTTCTTCTCCAGTTGTTAAAATATCTCCCAAAAAGTTTGTTGTGTGGCAAGCTGCAGACAGGTAAGAAGACTGCTGAAGAATATACTCTCCAGTCTAGATGCCCTTAACTCCCCAAATAGAATGAAAGCAAAATCAGTGGAATTTGAGAATTGTACATAATCAAATTCAAATTGTGAGGGCTAAAGCAATGTTGGTTAAAGAGATCCAAGAACATCCAAGAACAACCATATGGCTATGAGATAATGCAAAGGATCAAATTATCTGGGTTATTTGTCCTGCAATCATGTGTTTGTTTGTTTTTTGGGGGGTAAACATTCATTTTCTTTGGAATTCCCAGTACCCATTGGCAAAATGGGTAGGATGAACTTAGATACATTTCTATGTAACTCTGAGTTTTAGGATTATATATAAATATATATATATATGTCCATATTTCCAATATCTTCTCGGAATAACTAAAAAAAAAAAAAGACTTCTGAAGAATGAGAAATGTACGCTGGGTCTTGAATCATGGAACTGATTGGAATGGATGAAGCTGAGAGAAGGGGCATCCCATCCTAGAAATGCTTCCTGTAAAGGTAGACTTACAGTGCTTTTCTGAATACAGAATTAAAATGTACGTTTAAGGTGAAGTTCTAAAAACTTACTTCTTGTAATTATCTTTCATATTTGTATGATTTACCACTTAGAAAGCACTTTGCCATTGATCTCAGTTTATATTTATTACAATCTGAAGAAGTAGTTAATAGTTTCCCCACTCTACAGATGCTCTACATAGAATTCAGGTCATTTGCAAAAAGTCACATGACTTGAACATGGCAGAAATATGACCCAGGGCTAGCTGAGCTTCTTGATGGCAAAAGCAGGCCTTTGTTGTTTCAAGCATAGTACTCTCAACTGGGAGAATCTTGTGACACCCAATTCTCCTTCTGTCTCAGGTGCTCTTAAAATCAGCCTGATACACGTATAGAGGTTAGGTCTCTCTCATTTTACATGAGTAATATTGTGGGAGGAAATATAAAATATTGCTGAATAACAGGTGTATCCTGCATTCTATAGCCAACCTTGTTTTCCTATAATATATTCTCACCAGGAAATGCAACACCTGCAATGTTATATTTGCACACATAATTTTATTCTTTTCACTATGTATCAAATCCATCTACAGGGCTCATCAATATGCCAATTTAAATCATAGACTACTCTAGCCTTTGTTTTGTACAGAAGCATTTCCCTGTACAAAACTATCAGTCAAAAGTTAAATTAGGGGCCTCCCTGGTGGCGCAAGTGGTTGAGAGTCCGCCTGCCGATGCAGGGGATACGGGTTCGTGCCCCGGTCTGGGAGGATCCCATATGCCGCGGAGCGGCTGGGCCCGTGAGCCATGGCCGCTGAGCCTGCGCGTCCGGAGCCTGCGCGTCCGGAGCCTGTGCTCCGCGACGGGGGAGGTCACAACAGTGAGAGGCCCGCATACCGCAAAAAAAAAAAGTTAAATTAGGGCCCAAATTCATTTTTAAAAGGCACAGCCAGCATATGATTTTACTGAATATCTTTTTTTTGATGAATCTGAATATACTGTGTATGAATGACTTATAAATAAAAATAAGGGTGAAATACATGGATACACATCAATATGTGAACCAAATTGCAATCAGTGTGCATATTTTTATTATTGGTACTTGAAGAATTTTTTTTCATTTAATTTTAGTGAGTTTCCTGTTCTCAAAGTGAGCGGCCAAAAATCACTGGTGTTTTATGTGCAAGATAAATCTATTCAGTATTTTATAGAAATTTCATAAAAGAAGGCAATTTATTAGCCACACTTTTTGATGAGCAATACTTCCTTAATTCTTTTAATATTGTAATCATGAGAACTGTTATCCCTGAGTAAAAAAATATTTGGTGAGTTTGAAATTGTGAAGCAAAGTAAAAAAGAAAAAAACAACTAAAAATGATATATTAGACTATATTCACAGGCCCATGTATGCACGCACTCACATTCTTATATATTTCTTCTTTCTTGTAGTTTGCTATTTCATGTGACTTCTATTTTTGTGATTAAAAACACAAGCTAAAAAAAGCCTTTCAAATATAGCTTCTTGTCCTTACCTTACTGTAACTACACTGTAGTGTAATTGCCTATTTATTCTACAAAGGTAAAGACAGCACCTAAGAAAGATGTACGGATACTTCTTGGGATAAAGACCAAGCATTGTTCATCCTTTTATCTCCAACACTATTAGATTTCCTGACATATAGTTAAAGTTCAATAAATTTTTGTTGAGTGAAAAAAATGCATGCATAAATGAAACAAAATAGCAGGAGGGCAGTTTATGCCATGGATAAAAATATATTAGCTTTAGAGTCAAACAGAACTAATGTTAAGGTGCTGGTCTCTGTTTGCCTTCTTCAGAACTCACTCAGGGCAGATGAATAGTAGGCATTGCTCAAAAACATTGTAAGGCAAATGAAAACCCCACAGCTATTTGGGACAAGAGATTACATCCAGGACATACAATAGATCTCCTAAAGCCTGGAGGAAAAGTTGGGGAAAGAATTTCTTTGGGATTTTAGGGTATTCAAATGTGTCTGTATAAAATAAGGAATTTAGAAAGCCACACACATACCCAGGACAGGACACAGGCTCAGAAAAGATCTGAGAAGCTAAGCTTTCACTTCTGGCTGATTTCTAGGCTCAGTATAAGCAGGAAGTGAAGGCTGAGGCTGAGTTGTAAATGTCTTGGCTAAGTGTTAGGAGAGTCCCAGCATAATGCCACTCTGTATGCCCTGGAAGAGGTGTTGTTTTTTGTCATTGTGGTTGTTTTCTTGCATTTTTATAGCTCCTTACATTCAAGGAAATAGCCAAACACTAGTTGAACACATGCTAAAGGGAAAGAGATTTCAACAACCACACATGACAAAAAATACAGTTATTCTAAAAATATTGGAAAAGTCTCTAAATAAATATGGGCAACCATAGCCTTCAGTAATCAAAACCAGAAAACCTAGGGAAGGGAGAGAATCTGATTTCCAGAGTAACTACAATATAATATTTGAATATCCTGTTTTCAAGTTACAAATTAATTATAAGAAGCAGCATCATTTTTTTCCCCTCCTTCACTTCAGTAGGCCACACTAATACTTAGTTTCTACGGCTACACTTTTTTTCACAAAGAAATTACATATGTATATAATGTGCATATATATATATGTCTCTCTATTATACATATATGTATATATCATTTATATATATATAAATATATAATATTTCATGATTCCCATAATTCTGGTGGGGACTTTTGGGTGCAGTCAGAGTCAAACCTGATATGGTTAAATGTGCCAGTCAGTCTAGAATCATTCATATGTCCCAAATATTCACTGTTCATTTAGGGAATGGTATTTGACACAGTACTTGTAACACTGGAAGAACATAATGTCTGCTAGTTCCTACATTTGCTTTAGGAAACAGTTTTTGTGAATTCTACCAGTTGTACTTTCATAAAATCCCATTGGAGTCATTTCTTTTTTAAGGTGTTGACATTGCCCATTTTAAACAAACCGTGTTTCAGGAACACTCTGCTTCCTACTTTCATGTAACAAGAATTTTACGCATTATTTATGTTTTAACTTCAGCTTAAAGTACTTTTATTCTATATATGTGTGTTTAATTGTGTTGCTTTATATATAGGTATACATACATGTATATGGATAGTTACATTAATTAGTATATATGTATGGATACACGACCTTTTTGTATGGACTATTTTTTTTTTTTTTAATTTTTAAAAAATATTTTATTTATTTATTTATTTTGGCTTTGCTGGTCTTAGTTGTGGCATGTAGACTCAGTTGCAGCATGCAGGCTTCTTAGTTGCAGCATGAGGACTCCTAGTTGTGGCATACAAACTCTTAGTTGTGGCATGGGTGCAGGATCTAGTTCCCTGACTAGGGATCGAACCAGGGACCTCTGCATTGGGAGTGTGGCGTCTTACTCACTGGACTACCAGGGAAGTCCCGTATGGACTATTTTAAACATCCAAGAATACAGAAAACAATACAACAGATGCCCATGTACTCCAGTACAGAATAAATAGATGATTTAAAAAATAATAGTATTTCATGTATTTGTTTTACTTTTTAAAAAATAAACATGCTACAAAAGAATTTAAAACCCCTCCATGTACATCCCTTTTCCTTTCTCCCTAAATGCAATTAATATCAAGAAATTAGCATGTAAACTTCCATTCATGTCTTAATGCTCTTAATACCTATGCAGATTTTTACATATGCATGTTTTCATAATCATATTTTAGAGTATGTTGTACAATTTATATAAATGGTATCTTATAGAGCTTATCTTATTAGAACTTTTATGTCTCACTGAATGTTATGTTTTAAACGCTAGCCATGTTTATGCATACTAGAGCTAGTTCATGCATCTTCATTGCTGTATTACATTGTATTGTATGAATGTGCTTCAGTTTATTTATTCTCCCTATTTATGAATTATATGTTCATTACTGTGAACTACCAGTAATACTTAGAAAGGAGACAGGTTTTATCCTAACAACCACTTGATGACTTATTGATTCAATATCCTGGGAATGGAATTTGTCTCCATTGTACAGAAACAAGAGTATTATCTCATTGCTCTAGCTGAAATTCAAATTAATATCTTCTGTATTTTGAAAGCTGCAAAAACCAATAATTAAATAATGGCTTTTCTAGAAAATCAAATATATTGTTACTTTAAGATAATAAAGTCAATCAGTACTTTCTGCATCTGGGTAATTGCCCACCTGTGTGTTAGGAACTAGGGACATGAGATGAAGAGGGAGAAAACGGTTCATCTTAATTTTCCAGGAACTCATTGTCCGCTGGAGATGGCTAATACCAAAACCAATGAACACAGGGGAGAAAAAATTGTAAGTGCAAAAGAAAACTTGGAACTGGTAGTAGTTAGCATGTGATGGAGCAGTTCGAAGAAGGCTTTGTAGCAAAAAGCCTTTCATGTATTTTGCAGAAATTAGGAAACTGTTAACATTCACTCAGTGAGAGGCACTGAAAATAAAGTTGAAGTATAAGGGCATTTAGAAGTAGGAAAATCCCATAGAAAGAATAGATCAATATTTGGATCTCCTTGAGAATAATCTGAATATATATATATGTATGTAATTTCTTCCTGTAAGGTGTATATTAAACTCTAAGAACCTTGAATATGACAGCTGAATCACTTACCCAACTTTTTCCCACAGCACAATTAGAGGACCTAAAAATTCGTAGGTATTCTATAAATAGCTGATGAATAAATAAATAAAGGATAAAACATTATCATCATTTTCACAAAACTGAAATAAATTAGAAGAAAAAAAAGCAGGCTAATGGAAAAATATTTGAGGGTATTAGTTTTTCAAAAGCCATTTTCCATCTTCAATTCATGTAACAGGAGGCATAACTGTGTTTGCAAAAGATTGTTTAATCCTGATGAGCCAAGAACAATATTTTCTCAGGACGATGTTTTTTTTTTTTATTTTTTTAAATATTTATTTGGTTGCACTGGGTCTTAGTTGTGGCAGGAAGGCTCCTTAGTTGTGTGTCACTGGCTCCTCAGTTGCAGTTCCAGAGCTCCTTAGTTGCAGCTCACCAGCTCCTTAGTTGCAGCATGCGGGTTCCTTAGTTGTGGCATGCAAACTGTTAGTTGCAGCGTGCATGTGGGATCTAGTTCCCTGACCAGAGGTTGAACCCAGGCCCCCTGCAATGGGAGCATTGAGTCTTATCCACTGTGCCACCAGGGAAGTCCCTTGTCGAGGAAGTTTAATATGATCATAGATTCAACAAGAAAAAGAGAAGGCAGGGGAGAAAACACACTAGAAAAATTAAAGATGCACCCAAAAACCCAACACAAAGTATCAAAAACAAAACAAACCCCAAAAAGAATATCAAAAATTTAAGGCCCTTTCAAATTTGGCCTCAGTGCTCTATTTCAAAACAAGATGGAAAAGAATTAGGAAAAAAAGTGCCCACCCATTTATAAACCTTGTAGCATGAATTGATACACACAGTTGTCTCAAGAGAAAAAAACTACTGACAATAATTGCATTTTGACTGACATATTTTAAAAGCATAGAGAGTATCTGTGACTTTCAGCAAATTAAACCAGCATCCATGGATATGTACGTGTTAGTGTAATTGCAGAGAGTGTTTTCTACTACATAAATTATCTCAAATGACTGCCTTTACCTATACTTCGAGTCCCAACATATTTTCTAGGTAGTTGACACTGTTCCTGATTTGTCAGCCTTTCCGACTTTAGTTTGTGTATGATTCTTCCATGCACTTTATTTCACAGGAACACCTGACTTTTCACTGTTTAGTGCACATTCAAACGTTGTTGTATATGCTAGCGTTATTTTCAGCCTCCTCTCCTTCTCAAACTGGTAAAAACCTATCTAATTTTCACAGTCCTCGCGAAAGTCACTTCCTGCGTGGGGCCTTCTTTAATCCTGTTCTCACATGCTCTTTGCAGTTTAACTTGCCTCTTTTCTCTGTGCTTCTGTAGCATTTAACATACATCACTAGTGATGAATTGTGTGCATTTATTCTCATACCCAATAATTTATTTAAGATTGAGCAGAACTGAAATATTATACAAGCCTAAGCCATTATGCTTTAAGAAAAAAAAACTTTGAGAAAAATTTAGGTTTGGAGAGTTGCAAAAATAGTACAGAGAAATCCTGTGTAACCATTATCCAGCTTCCCTTGATGTTAATAACACTTTATATAATTGTAGAACACTTGTCAAAACTAAATGTATTCTTGGCACAATACTGTTAACTGAAATTAAGTATTGATTTGGATTTCATCAAATTTTTAACTAATGTTCTTTTTTTTCTGTTTCAGCATCTGATTTAGTTGCATTTAATTGTCATGTCACTTTTGTCTTCTCCGATCTGTAACACTTTCTCATTCTGACTTCCATGATCTTGACACTTGTGACAAATACTAGTCAATTACTTTATACGGGTCCCTCAAATTCGGTTTGTCTGATGTTTTCTTATGATTAGATTGAGTTAAGCGTTTGTCACAAAAAACCAAAGTGGCAATGATGTGTCATCATATGGATGTACGTAATATTTATATGTGTTACTGATGATGTTAAACTTGACCATTTGATTAAGGTGGCATCTGCCAGGAATCTTCACTATAAAATTAGTTTTTTTTGTTTCTAATTACTAAATATGGGAAAAACTTCAAGACTATGAAGATATACCGATTTTGCATACAACCTTGCCCACTATTTTTAGCATTTATCACTGGATCTCAACTGCAGAATTTATTATCATGGTGTAATTTTATGAAATTGATTTTTAATTGAAATTTTTACATTAAATTTTATTCCATTACTGTAGTGATTTTGTACCTCCCTCATTATTTTTAACTTATCAGTTGGAATATTTCAGTGAGAAAGGTTTTTCTTCTCCATTTATTTATCTCCTTATTTAATTAGTTATATCAGTATGGGCTTATGATTATCTATTTTATTTCCTGGGTAATAATCCAGTACTAGCATTACTTATTTCTTGGTCATTTTTTTACCCCTAACTTGGCCATTGAGAAGTCTTTCAGTTTGGCCCCTGTGCTCTTTAGATGGGCTATGCCCACTCCATTTATTTTTTACCACTTCATAATCTTGCCCCACAAAATGCTCCAGCCAGCACCGTGTTTTGAACAATAACAAGAGCACAGTTTAGAAACAGGTACATTGAATTTCAAATCTGGCTCCTTCTAACTCACTGTTCTTGCATATACTGTCTTTTTCTCTATTCTTCAATTTCCTTATTTATAAAATGGGCCTAACTGTATTGAGGAAATCGACGGTTGTCAATAAATTGTCCTCAGTCTGTATTTGATAATTTGTATATCATTAAATGCTCACTATTGAAGAGCTGACTCCTGAGATGATAGCATGAAGAACCCCACAGACTTACTGTCCAATGAAACAAACATGACTAGTGAAAATTATTACTTTTTAAATTTTAATCAGATATACTACTTTACCTATTAAATGAATGAATTGTATGTTGTGTGAATTATATTTTAATAAAATTTAAAATTATATTTAAAATAAATTAAAAATATATCAATATAAATACACTGTTTTAAATATTAAAGGGTTATCATTTATAAAAGTGCCCAAATAAGGATTTCTGGATATAAGACATTGAAAGACTCAGATAATGAACTATTAATAGAGCTATGTGAAGAAAGGACTGGCTGCCAGGAGAGTAAATATTAATTTCTTAATGAAGTTAAAAAAAATAAAAAGCTAGATTAACAGTGTGAAAAGATTCCAGAAAAAAAATGGATTTAATGTTTTATTAGAGGGATTTGAAAGGCCAAGAAAATCTTAGGTTCTCCATTTTTTTGGCAATTAATTTAATTATTTGAGTGATATTTTTAAGGAAAAGCCATACTTCATTATTTCTATAAAAGATACTGTGCAAACTAGAGAAAAGAATTACTCTTAACAATAACAATAAGATGAATGATGCCATATGGCATAGGAAACTAGACTGAGTGGAACTTAACACTGATGTTCCTGGATGGTCTTTATAGAATTTAAAAAACTGTTTCTTGACCTTGATGTTTATGTAATTTTTTTAGGAACAAAGAAGGAAAAGCTAGAGTTACAAAACTTAAAATGTCTAAAAATAATTACAAAAGTTTCTGAAAAATCTTATGAGTGATTAAACATATTGAGAGGCTTGTGGAGGGTAAGAGCATGGATTCTTGAATCACAATACTGAGAACTGAAGCCTGTTTCTACACCTCATTATTAGCAATATTTAACTCATCAGAATTCTTACTTCCTTACCTGTATAGTGGGGAAAGTAATGGGGAAAATAACCTATCTCACTGGGATACTATGTGGTTAAGTGAGAAAATGAATATGAGGCATTTAATAGCATTAATAATAGTAACTATTATCATCCTTAGGGTAGATGCTATAAGAAGTGTGTGCTAATTTCATAGACTCTTTAATGTGTTTTGATCCAATTCATTCAGGAGGGTCATCTTGATTAATACTGTTTATTCCCTGAAACATGCCTATTGCTTAATTGAAATAACCTTTAAAAATTGGTGTGTGTATGTGTGTGTAAGTAAATATTATTTAGCTAACCATGAGTCAATCACAAAGTCATAGACCTCTGAAAAATCATGGAACCAATGTTGTCATGGTGGTGTTTTTCTTTCCATCACGAAAACTGAATCATATTGATATTTCAGGGAAGAAAAAAATAACAGAAATCTCTGCAGTACCTTGTATGGGGAAAAGTTATAGAAAAATCACTGACTCTTATCAAAAAGGCATTTATATCCATTTGAGATCTCTACTTGAATACCTACTTTGCTACTTAGGAGCTGAATTACATTTAAAAAATCACTTAATCTGTTTATTGTCAGCTTCCTCATATTTGATTTTGGGCTAATAGTTTATGCAGTGGTTTGTACAAGAATTGAATGAGACTATACAACATAAGTAGAGTACTTTGCCTAGTATATAAATGAAATAAAGAAACATCCTATTTTCCATTCTCTGTTCGCTCTCTTTCTATGACAAAATATTGTCTCACCAGTTATAATAGGAAATGAAGCTAGTCTGCTATAACATGTTCCTGGCTGAACTAATATTGTTTCCTAGGAACCATTGATTCCTTTTATAAGTAATTACATATTATCCTGTAAATAACCACTTTTCAAATCTTCTCTGTGATTTGATGTATATGGATCTCAGAATTTACCTTATCTCCAACCCAAAAGAACCTGATAAGGTATCTCTGTGACCCTCAAAAGTAGTTGATAGGTAAATGGTCACAGTAGCTTGAGTTGTGGTTTCCAAAATCAAGAAATCTAACTTATATCCTAATGTCCCCTCACCCATCCACAGTTCATTCTGAGAAAACATGCCAATCCTTTACCATTATGGGGACCATTTAAGGCAGGAGAAATGCAAATCCAATGAAGTTAAGTAGGTGTGGTTATATCTTTTCTTTTTCCCAACATCTGAATTTCTGAAGTTAGGGCAGTTACAGCTCCCATTGTGTATAACAAGGTGATATGTATGGATCCCTAACCTCATAGAGTTCATATGTGTAGTTGGTAGAATTGGGTATAAGTAATTACAACAGATCTTTGTAAGAACAGTGATGTGAATGAGTCCTTGATCCAACTGTGGCACAAAGGTTGTGTGTTGGGAAACCTGAAAACACATAATCTTTGAGATAAGTATTGAAGAAATAATAGAAAATTTCAGATGCATAAATAGAGGAGAATACTTCTGGCAGAAGAATGGGCCTGTGCAAAAGAAGGCATTGGGGAACATAACATATTTCAAGAACTACAGATAGTTTGTTATGAATTTGAAAAATCAGGGACTAGCTCTTAAGGAGTCTGTAAATCTTGACTGCCATCTATGTATGTGGGCCAGAAATACATGCTTAATTTGGACAACATAACTTAGAATCACTTTGAAATACAGAAAGAGGAGGAAATCACAGAACATAGAGAAGGGTTGACTGTTCTCCTCTCCTCAACTATGATTAATCAGGGAATAGTCAATCAGTGATGTCAAGCAGATGGTGGTTGTAGTCCACGCAGGATGCACAGTATGTGCTTGTTGCCAAAATGCTGTAATTTCTGGTTCCTGTAAATTGAAAGGCTGCCCTAAACATCTGTGATCTGTCTCTTGAAAGGTACAGTGTATCCAATGGTTTAACTGATTTTTCTTTGATATTCAGTGACATCTTTAGCAACCAACATAAGATCTGGAAGCTTTCTCTATAGTGTGGCCCATGACTAAGCAAATCATTAGCTTGTATAAGGTGAAGTAAAGGTTGCTACTAGAAATGAAAACTTTTTACAGATCTATATAATAAACATATATAGTTTCCACGGTTTTAAAGCTTGTGGTTGAGCTATACTGGAACAATGCAGTTAGAATGTGTTTGGCTTCTGAGAACTACAGAACTCTCTCTAGGCACAAATGATTGCATTCAACTTCCTGCACCAAGAGACTTGAGCGAACTCTACGATGGCTTCTATCAGTTCAGTACCATGACCCTACAGTGATCCCATACGTTCTTAAAATGCTTGCCTGAGAAAGCTCAATGCTGCCAAAAGAGTTTACTGTTTGTTCCAGCCAAAATTTGACTATAAGATCCTGACCTTCCTTTTCTTAGATGGTTTACTTTAGAAAGCTTACAATTATAAATCTTTTCTCTTTCCATTTAAGACACAAATCTTTTACCACCCTGAAATGTCTCCTCAAGGACCTGGGGCCATCCCTTTGAAATGCAAATAAGCAGGGAGATAGCTCTCCTGTCTCCCAGTAGGAGAGTAAGAGCTTAATTTTGGTGGGTGCCTTGCTCCAGTTTGCAAAACTACCTCCTGTCCTAAAGATACAGAGTTGTTTCTCCTCCAGATAAGGGCAGTTAACAAACCCAGCTGGCCTAATCTCATTGACAACCCCCCTTAACCTATTTCAGTAATTTTCCGTTAGCACACTTCAATATTTAAAACGTTTCAGTGGAGTGGAGCTTGGTTCTGTGTTGAAGTCTCTCTCCTCTACTGCAGTAGTCTGAATAAAATCTGTCTTACCACTTTTAAAAGTATCTGGCTTCATGTCTCTTTGACACTTCAGAGAATGAAAAAAGAAACCATAGTAAATCTTTTTTCTCTTTGCTTTAATCTTTTTAACTTGCTGATTTTATCCAATTATCAACTAGGGCTTAAAGGGACATCTTTCACAGTAGGAGGTAGGGTTTGTAAATGCCTCAGCAGTTCCCTATAGATTTTAATGCAGGATATCACAGATTTTTGGTTAGTTGATGGTGATGATAGCATCCATGCTTCTCCAAGTTCTGGAATCTCCCTATGTGTCATCGTGTTTTCCTTGTGTCTTTCTGTCTCCTGCAGAGAGAAACAAGGAAGAGAACTTGAGTTTGGAATAAGACTGTAATTTAAGCTAGGTTGTATGACCTTAGGCAAGTCACTCAACCTGATGAAGGCATCATTTGCTTTTATGTTATGTAAGAACAGTAGTACTTATCTCACAAGATAAAATAACTTTGTAAAACATTTAACCTAGTGCCTGCAAAGTTTAAAATAGGCAGTAAATAAATCTCTCACCCTCCAAATGCTTAAAAGTTTATTTTTGTTGTGAAAAGAAGCTTGTAAGTTGGTAGGCTTAGAAAAGACAAAAAAAAAAAAAAAAAAAAAAGCAGAGGGTATCAAAATTTAAGGACTCCTTTACTGTGAAATGCAAGAATAAATGAAATGCCCAACAAGCAGTAAAGGAAAAGCTTCTTCCCTTTGGGCTACATTCCCTAATGATCCAGACCATGGAGAGGGTATGAGGTCTGATCTGGGCCCGTGGCTAAGAACCCCAATCATATTCTATCTTATATAGCACTGGGTTGCTATGACCACAGACGAGAAAGTAACAGTATAAGTAGCAGGGCTTTTCCATATTCATGGTGAAGTGAAGGCCTTCAAGTTCCATTAAGAGATTGCCTATGATCTGTTTCCCAGGCAAATAACGGCTTGTGAGGGGGATTCTGAGAGTACTTGTGAAGAAGCAAGGGACAGGGAGGATCCAGTGCTCTCTGGTCCCTCATGCTCTTCTCATATGCTCTTCTGCTGAAGGTAACTTTACAGTAAGCTGAGGGGAACATCCCCAAGCTCTGTCTTCCCATCAATACCACTGCATGGCTCAGCCTTCATAGGTACTCCAGCAGGAACAGATGCTCCCAGAAGCTGGGCCCAATGGAAATCATAATAAAGAACTGTGAAATGATAATTACCAGCTCCTATAATCTTTTTTCTCTATCCATTGAATGGAATAATCATTCCTGTCCTGCCTATTTGAGAATAAAATGCAATACTATTGCTGTTCAAGGTGCAATATGATTCATAGAATAGAGGTTCATTTTTTATTAATAATTTTAACATAAAGCAGATAACATGGTCAGTAAAAAGTAATTCTCCTTGCACATGTGTGCAAGAAGGGGATTCTTCTTCCCCATGTGCAATCATAGAGGAAACAACAGCTCTGGTAGGGTGCACCATATCCAATGATGGCTGGTATTCAAAAAGGGCAAACAAAGCACATAATTTATTTAAATATATCATTTTTGTGTTCTACAGGAATGTTAATCCGAGTTCTGAAGCCTCTTGGAGATATTTTAGAATGAAAACCTGGCTACTATTTGCATAATCCTAACACTTTAAGAATGAATAACGATAAACCCTTGTTGTTAGTCTGTGTATAAGAAGACATGATTATTCAGTGGAATAGTTGGGATTTCCAGTGTTTTTCTACAAAAACCTAATCCCTAGAGATGTATTAGGGGAAAAATAGCAATAACTATGATCAAATGTATCATAATCTATTGCCTGATAGGATGGGGGCATCTGATAACATAGTACAAGTTCTAAAAGTCCTAAAATAAAGTAACTCTATAATTTCATTTAATCTAGATGGCCCCTAATACATTAGTCCAGAATTTTAAAAATAACAATAATAAAAGAGACCCTAAAAAAAATCTGAATATCAGTTTTCTGGAAATCCTGCCTCATCATATTTATTATTATTAAACTCTACTGATACTTTATACCACTGCAGTTTTAGTTACTAAATGATTATGTTCTCATTTTATTTCTCTAATGCACTAAAATATGTTATAAAGGGACAGTAACTATATTGGTAATGATGCAAGAATATATAAATGCACAGATCATTACAGAAAGCCCTGGCAATTGATTTTTAGATAAACTGATATTCAAAATTAGTCATGATAAAGAAAACAAAACAAAGAATAGGAAAAAATGTTCTAAATATCATTATAGGATAATTAATTACTTATTAAAAAATAATTAGTTTTATGTTTATTTTACACCAGCACGCCAAATACATGTTCAGGTAACTTGGTAATTAAATTCAATCATAAAAAAATAGAAAAAATATGTATTTTACTATTCCTCTTTTTTGGAAATTATTGGTATTCTAAGTCCATTTACACATATTTCTTATTTCCTCTGGAAATTTTATAGTTGTAGAATTGTTAGTATAAAGGTTGCACCTTTCTTTTAGGTTTCAAATATGATATATCATATATATGAGAATGTTTATTTTATTCCATATCTTGGCCTTCTTTCTGTCACCAAGAAAATGCTCCAAATATTTGCTGTCTTATGAATCAAACTATTGTTCATTCGTTCTTGCATTCACTCACTCATGCATGCTTTCATTCATTTAGCTCCATGTTGTAGTAATTACTCTGCTGCTGCTGCTTCATAGTAGTAGTTATATGTATGGACTTTGGAAACAAATTGTCTGGGATCAAGATCAGTCTACAGCACACAAACTGTGAGCAAGTCACTTATGTTCCCTAAGGCTCATATATAAATGGGTGAGTGAAGGTAGTACCTGTATCAAATTTTGGAGGATATAGTATGTTAATCCATTAAAGGACTAAGGACAAAACCTGCCCCACAGTAAGCATTCAGTGAATCCTATGTTTAACAGCAGTTGTAAGCACTGATGTCCATTAAGCTCTTAGTTAGTATATGTCAAACTCTAGCCTAAGAAGTTTGCATGACTTTATATAGATATATGTGTGTATGTATATGTATATATATGTGTGTGTGTGTATATATATGTGTATATATAAATGTATGTTTATATTTATGGTTACTTAATTAGGGTTAAATTAAGGATATAGATAGATGGATATAGTTAGACAGAAATAGATATATCCATATATAGAGATATGTATAGTTATAGATATACACACACACACATACACAACTTCGGCTTTTGAAATAATTTTGCAGATGATAAAATAGAAGATCAGAGGATTTAAGGAAGTTATATAAGGCCATGTGTTCAGAAGGTGATCAAACCAAAATTAAAACCAGGCAATCTCATTCTGAAGCATGGGTTCTCTATGATTGCAATCTACTTCCTAATTTTGATTTGCTAGCCAGACTCACCTAATTCAAAAATATTTGTAGGTATGAATATGTCACCTCCAAGTGCATCTAGAAGAAGAAATTCTCCTTGATAAGGCATTTCTATTCCGTTTACATATTCTTTCCATAAACAGTTCAAAACAAACATTGAAGTAAAGTGCAGGCATTTAATCAATCGTAACACCCATTTATCACTGCTTAAACTACAAAGCAATAGAGATTATCCCTTTAATATTTAATACATTCATAAATCTGCTACAAAAAATCTGTCCCTTTCTGTGCCTGTACTTCTTCCCCTATGGTTTATTGCTTTTCAGAAGTTTCTTGTATGAAAGTTCTACAAGACTACATCATTCTTAAGCAAAAGAGCAGCCATGTTATAATTGCAAATAAACCAGATTATAACATGTTATTGACCCTTGGTGATCAACATGAATCATTATTATTAGCATATATCTATTGTGTGTCTGTATTTCTCTGAGCACTGTGTTTCATCCTGGAAAAGCCTTTACCTTTATTGAGCACACAGGTTACTGTGGATGAGACAAATATACACTATACACTACAACAAATATATAAGAATATTAAATCATGTGTGTGTTTAATAAAATGTACTCTCCTTCCCCCTGCCAAAAATCATTTATTTCGCATTGCCCACAAGATGAGAGGTAAAGGGATTATCATATTTCTGAATAATCTGGCATAAGCCTATCCTTCCAGTCTCATCTTGGCTCATCTTTTCTCACCACACTGCAGCCACATTCACTTTGTTCATTCTTAGAACAGGCTGTCTTTAGACCAGCTCTCTAGAAACAGAGGCTAAGATGGATATTCTAAATTTGTTGGAGGTGTGCTTCCAGAAGAAAGGTCTGAGGAAAGTAGGTAAGTCAGGGAAGAAATGCCAAGCAACAAATGTGGTCTCAGATGGAGACTAGCTTCTAAATAATCCCATAAGAAAGTTCTGGACACAAATGGCACAACAGAGCTACTGCCACCTCCAAGTAATGGGGTCAGTCTTTTGCACTTGGTCAGGCTATGTCTTTGCCCCTCTGTGAGAGAGGGAGTCACTTCCCATGTGAGTTTGAGGGCTATTCCATTTCTTTGAGGGCTTTCCTCCAAGTAAGGAACAATTATGAACTGTTAGCAGTTGACATTTCTAGGGTCTTGGGTGTGGATATACCAGCCCCATATGGTGGGTGCATTCTCAGAATACTTCTTGTACTGCTCATGTCCACTTGCTTCTCATATTAAGTTTATTCCACATAGTTAAAACTTCTCCGAGTTATCACAGTATGTGACAGTTTACAAGAGGAGGGTTAGTGGGACAAACTACAGCCCCATGCTGCAATTCTCCCAAAGTCATTACTGAAACCTGTCATCTCCCTCCCCCACATGTTCTGTATCCTAGTTCTCCTAGGCTAGAGTTTCTGCAAGTCTAGATTCTTATTTCTGAGGACCCTGAGGTGCTGGTCACCATGTTCTGATCAGGTATGATTACTGTACTTGCCCATTTTCCATTAAAACCAAGCATGGAAGGACCAAGTGAGGCTGTAGTGGGATCAGCTAAGTGCCCACTGGTCTTCTGTTTGGCCATGGGCAATTATCCAGAGAAGGGAGCAGCTGTGAATTGTTAAATATCACAAAAGCTGGGGAATAAGTAAACCAGCAAGTGAAGGAGAACTGGGTGGGGCATTTACAACATGCAGGCTTAACTCTTCACTGCCTCAGGGCTTTTGTACTTCTGATCCTTTTACTTGGAACATTTGCCCTTCTGTTTGAATGGCTGGCTCTTACACATTATGTAGTTGAGAATTGTACATGCTTCCTCTTCAGAGATGCCATTGCCAACCATCCCACCTAATACTATTGTCATTATTTTCCATATCAGAACTGTGTTGTCCTCTTTCCAATACTTGGCTAGATTTACAGTAACTTGCTTTATTGGACAACTTTATTTGATTTTTTCTATGTTTACTGTTAAAATATATGCTCAGTGGGGTAAAAGTAAATTTGTTTACTTCTGCATCACTTATCCCTAGGATAGAGATTAAAACAGAGAAACATAACAAATGTAAAACAAATATTTGTTGAGTGCATATCTGAATGCATCAACTATGTATGAAGACCTTAATTGGCCACTGCATTCATCTTTTATTATAGATCTTGTAAATCTCTCCACTGTATTAGGACCCAAGGATCACTTCATAATTATTTGTCTGCTTTACATTCCCACAATACAATGTATACCTGTTGTAATGCCTTCCACACCTACCACCAGGGGCATCTCATGCCCTCAATGACTCAGCCCTTTTATTTTATTTTTTCTTTGAGTTTGAAACCTTATGAAAGACATTTAGTTGCAGTCAACTGACCTAGCCCTACCACCCTTTTTTTTTTCTTGAAAAAGTCTAACCAATTCTGATCATGATACTGGAACTCAGTGCATTAGGTCTAACCCAAAGGAAAAAGACATGTCTTAACTATTCAGTGTTCAACAGATGTATAATTCCTATTTTCCTGTTGTTAGTATTGTATTTGATTTCAGTAGCTTCAGTGTGTCTATTCATCTTTAGAAATGCATTCAAGAGGTTTCATCTCATTAATGATTGTTAATAATTAATTTTGGAACCTAATGCAGGATAATATGACTCCCTTATTTTTAAAGTAGTGAAGTGTAAGAAAGGTTAGAAAAGTCTCAGAGGTAGGACACTAAGTGTGGTCTATTAATTCTGTGTAACAGGAAACCTACATAATTCATTTGGGGAATAAAAGTAAAGTTTGAGTTTCCATTTTTTTATATGCATATGTCAGCATCTGTGTGTCTACATATGCATGCATGTATATGTATATGCATGTATACACATATGTATACACACATATATACATATGTATAAATGTATGCATATATATGTATTATAATCTCATAAATAAGATGTGATCTTTCTTATCTGATATATTGAGGTGCTTGACTAAGAATGGTGGTGTTGTTAATATCCCATTCCTATCAGTGCTACCCTTTAATAAAGTTTACCCCTCTCTCATAAAAATACAAAAGTCAGTTCAAACTGTTAGCATATTCATATCCTTAGTGTCATCGATTTTGAACACTCCGTATGTTGTCTTTTGTACCTTTGAAGATAAGATGTAATTATTGAAAAAAAGTGGATCAATAAGAGATTTTGGTGCTTATTCATTTATCCCACTCTGCCTCAAGCTCGATTTTTCAAGGAAAACAAGCCACTTGCATGTACTTTTCTTGGGAAAGAAAATTAGGGGGAGTCAATGTTCTGGGAAAATTCTTGAAATTACTTTAAGTGTTGTATACTATCTGATGGTTAAAGTATCTATAAAATTACTCTGTGAGGCATCCCTAACATGTCTGTGAACTCTGAAGGAAAATTTGAATAGAGTTGCCATTCTATAACGTCTCAGATATAAGTGATATTTCTAGGGATTCATCTTGGAATCTGTTCTAGGCATACCAAAAATAAGATATTTAATTGCACTTTGATAATTGTCCAGACTCCACTGTGGCTGTGCTTATTCTGTGTAGATATAATTCAGCTAATCAGTTGTGTGGCAATTCAGTTGACCCTTTTAAGTGACCAAGATATCGCCCCCCTTCTTAGGCAGTATATTCACATCTTATTCGCTCAGCTGTTACGGAAATAACAAAAGCAATGCTTCCCATCCAGCCCAGGCTTTGAGGCTTAAGATGTATTCATTTCGAACATGCATATTCATGAGTTTCCTTTCTTTTAGTTTATCTGTCCCTGCCTTTACTTTCCTAAGTCTAATTTTAGCATGTGTATAATACTCCGATATTTTGAGTGTACCCTTGGAAAAGACTAATGCATAAATTAACATAAATAATCCCTTAGATGCAGTTGTATCCTAAACCATCTGTTTATCTGAAGTCTGAGGTCTTCCATTTGATTGGTTGGACAAATCCCATGATTTTGGATAATTCTAGACCTGACCCCAGTGAAAACAAATAACAACTTTTAAAGTAGAAAGTTAAAGTAGAAAGATATTCCCTGGAATTTTCTAAAGAACTTAGCATCACAGACTCATAGAACCTTGAGGATAAATAGAACAAAAGGTCACTTGAAGGATTTATAAACATTGGTATGCTTCCTATTTGTTCCTTCAGCTCTTTGCATCTTGGCTTGCATCTTTATTTTATATTCTTTTCTTCTTTCATTTCTTTCAGTGCCCTGCATGTCTGCAGAAGGAAGGTTAGATGGTTTCCCTATTGCCAGCATAAATGGGACCAGGGACACTAATCTTGTCCAGTCAAGCACCTGATGCTTGAATTATCTTGTAAATATTTTCAACAAATTCCTATCCTCTATTATATTGTACCACTACTAATAGCAAAAATAATTAGGAACAAATATAACTGATGAAAAGCATATTGTTATTTATATTATAATTGAGTACTTTGATGTTCCAGGCACTTTTATATAAATTACCACTGATCCTTATATGTATCATGCAAAGAAGATGCTGTTGCTGTTGTCCAGAGAAAGTAACTGAGGTTTAAAGAAGCAAAGTGACTTGCTCAAAGACATGTGTGGGGTTCCAGACTAGGTATGTGAAATCTGTCTGCATCTGCTAAAGTGCATTCCTTGGACAACTCCAGTGATGCAGAGCTCACCAAATGATGAAGCAGACAATGTTTCTTTTCCTCTTAATGGAAGAAGTGGTTTCATTAGAAAGGTGTTCTGCATATGAAGGTGAACTCAAGCTGTCTTCTGTCAAGCCATTGATTACTCAGAGTAATCATAATCTATTATACTTATTCTCATATTTTCAGTTTTCAAACACATATGTAACAGAGATTATTATTCATTAGCATAGTGTTATTTATGAGAATATTTCCCATACATATGCAGAGTGTCATCATCAAGTTTAGAGGTTAATTGAATACATCATAATATATACAGGTATTTCTCATGTATTCATTTAGTTTGGTAGGGATTTAGATTCACAAAAAAAGCAACACTTGCTTTATTTTTTCAATTGTACCCTAACTAGCTCAGCAGAATGTTATGTCCCAACAACCAAAGTGGTTTGAGTCCTTATTTTGTTGCTGTGAAGACACAGATTGCTACATTTACTGCTGGCAAGTTTTTGGTAATTTCTAAAGCAAAAGAAAATAGTGCTACCCTCTGAGCCCACACAGGCCAGTTTTACAAAAATTATTAGGAAGTGGAAAATTAGGAATCATATCAAAAATTCATGGGATAAAACTTATTCTATTTCATTTTTTAAAACTTATTTATTCAGTATGAATTATTGACACCTGCACTATGACAAACAAAGTGCCAGGACCTGAAAGTGCATATGGAAATAATACCTGGTCCTTATTCAGATGGAGTTTGTGGTCAAATGGGAAGACAAATGATTTTGTCATAATGTAGCATGTGCTGCTGGGGTGCAGAGGATGCAGAAGAAGCTGGGTCTGATTTTGCAGAGGAGGTGACATTTGTAGTATTCTTTGAATTGAGATTAAGTGATTCTGGGAAGGGAAGAAGGTGCTGAGAATAAGAGGCAGGCAAAGACAACATCATTCTAAAATAATAAGGATCTCTTTAAGAATTATAAACAAAATGGCATTAATAATAATGGCATCATCATGTCTTAACTGTTCTATAGATGATATGGTGAATAGATGGGAATTGAGTGAATCAGAAGATTAAAACATTCTAGGCAAGAATGGATGTGGGCTAACTTAGGTAACAGCAGTAAGAATAGAGAGAGGGGACACAATGACTAGTCAAGGGTTAGCATATGAACAGAACTTATTAACCAACTGATTTGGACAATCTCCATTTGTCCATTTCAAAACCATCTTGTCCAAATTCTCAAACAGTTTTGCACAGCTTCAATCAGACAGTGCCTCATCTTAACTTTACCTTCTGTGTACCTCTCCTTTTCTGATCTCGGGTTCTTCTGACCCTGTGGCAAGGGACACCCGCAGAACTTGCTCTATACTTACATACGTGCAACTGAGAAGTGTAAGAAGTTAATGCCTACAGAGCCATCCATGGCCAGGGGTAGATGATGGGTAAATGCTTCTTTCTTTCATCCCCAAAGCAGTCAGTTCTGAGACACATTGTATAAGGAACTCAGAAGATCCCAGGTGATGGAGCATCCAGTAACCCATAGTAATGACCAACACTATAACAATCCAATCAATCACCTATAGCAATGACCAACACCATAAAAATTCAATCAACTATAGCAAAGGCCAACACCATAATGATCCAGTCAATCACCTATGGCAATGGCCAACACCATGACACATACTTACATTGACTTTTATTTCCTGTGTCACTAGCCTTGTTCTGCAGTCCCATGCCCTGTGTATCAATCCCCAAATAAACAGTCTACATGAAAGCCTTTGTCTCAGGTTCTGCTGTTAAGGTAAGCTAGGACAAGGTACTGGTTGATACAGAATTTCTGATGTTTATACCATTTTTATAAGTTTCTTGTCCATATTCCTAATTTGGAGAAAACTCTAGGAAGACCTTATGACTATATGCCCACAGATTAAGCAGATGTATGCTCTGATGTTTCGGAGGGCAGATAAAAACAGCCATGCAATAAAATGATCAACATCTTAAGATGTGTTCCAGCATGACAGAATTAGCTGGACCAGTCAGATTCTTAGTGAGATCATACATGAGACAAAATAGAAGAAAAAGGAAAAAAAAACAAAAGCAAAACCAAAAAAAAACATTAGAAGCTTAAATAGAAAAGGAAGGGTAGATAGAGAAAAGCCATTAAGGAGAATTGTGCATATGTGCATCTGCAGGCTACAGTCCTGAGGAAGCAGAAACCATAAGTAAACAGATGCCATGAAGTAATAAAAAGATACCCAAAGTATAAAGGAAATGTCAGCTGATAGAGAAAAGAGAGCAGATGACAGAACAAGATGCCATAAGAAAGAGAAGGAACTTATTTCCATCTCTTGTTTCAGTCCTTCACCACAAGTATTCTTACCAAAAAAACCCAAAAAAACTGTTTTAAGAAAGTGTTCTATGTAATTTTCTGACTCTTGTAACTAGGAAAGCAATGCTAAAAGTTTGCCCATGCTGCTTTCTCTGGTAATATACAACAAAATCTTCCCACAGTCCTGAACAAAAGGAAGTTCCATCCAGACCTCCCACATACTCCTTTGAAAATCTTCCCTTTTAATTTCAGCACATTTTCATTAATTCTACTATCAGGAGCACAACCAGACTAAATCATCTAAGACTCATGACATTATGCAATAATTTGGAAATACCAAACACTTTAATGTAATTATCTTGTCTAAAACAGTTTAGCAAACAAAAAGTCAAGCTTCTGATGGATTATGCTAATAGGTCTCAGAAGCAATCATACTGGTTATTGTATTATTTTTCTTTCCCATGTGTCTGTTAGTACATTTCACTTGGTAAAGGACTGAGACAGACAGACAGATAGCATTTTTTCTTTGTTTCTTAAAACTTGATGTTAAATCAATATTATTATGCAAAAACACAATAATAGAAGTAATTTTAGTGATAATGGACTTGGAAATAAGGAGGTGTCTGATGTTATCATTATAATTCAAATACAGAATCAGAAACATAAAAATTCATAATGAAAAGAAGTAAAGCAAAAAGAGAATGTTAAGCTGAAACTTTCCATCTGTGGAAATATTGATAGACTATGGAAGGGGTGTTATCTAAATCAGGGATTAGAAAATATTCCCTGTAAAGAACCAGATAGTAAATATTTGTGGCTCCTGAGCCAAACAGCCTCTTTCATAACTAATGCAATCACCAAAGTAGAAGCATTTGCAAAATGAGAAAGTTCAGGCATTCATATTCAAAGTTGGTAGAGTTCAAAGACAAGTCATTAAGAATATGGCCTTTTGGAGCGGGGAGGGGTAAGTAATTTTGTGTGATGGAGAAGGGATGTTGCAGATTGAATTACCTAGGAAACAGAATCTGAACTAGACATTAGTGTGCTGGGGCTTTATAGGGTAGTGCTCCTGGGGGTGACCACCTGTAGAAGGAAATGGAAGAAAGTAGAAGTGGGCAGAGGAAGATGTGAGGCTGTAGTGCCATCTTAACAAAGGCCTCAGACAATCATTATGAGGAGCTCCGAAGCTGGAATGACTCTTCCAGAGTTGTCCTAAGTTGTCATGGGAACAAGGTATTAGTGTTTCCATATTGATTAACCTTTAGTTAAGGAATGCTCTGGAATGGAAATGTATCATTAGGGGAGAGGACTCTCTCCAGTGGAAGTGATCCCCAAAGAGGGATGAGAGCTGAGGGCCGTCTGACAGCAGCATTCCCAGCTGCTCCTTCATTCCTAAAAGAGGATCTGCTGGTATTTCCTAGTATAAATATAGTCTACCCTTTACCTAGACTGTGTCTGCCATTGATTATATTTACTTTTTAAAAATTATTATTTTATTTATTTATTTTCCTTATTATTTATTTATTTTGGGAGGCTGCATCGGGTCTTAGTTGCAGCACATGGGATCTTTGTCGAGGCACGTGGGATCTTTTTGTACGGTGAGCGGTCTGCTTGGGTTTCTCTCTAGTTGTGGCATGCGGGTTTTCTCTCTCTAGTTGTGGGGTGCAGGCTCCAGGGTGCGTGGGCTCTTTAGTTTGCAGCACACAGGCTCTAGTTGAGGTGCTCAAGCTCAGTAGTTGTGGCACGCAGGCTTAGATGCCCCGCAGCATGTGGGATCTTAGTTCCCTTACCAGGGATTGAACCCGCATCCCCTGCATTGGAAGGCGGATTCTTTACCACTGGATCACCAGAGAAGTCCCTATATTTACTTTTTTTGTATAAAAAAAGCAGGTGCTCCAGTATTTCTAGGAAAAACTACAAGGGATTTTAGTGGGATGGATTGTAGTCCCTTCTCAGTATCTGTGTCAGGGCTGCAACTGATAGTCTTTGCCTCCCTCCTCTGGACCCTTCCTAGATTCCACTGGTCAAGGTGGCTGACCTGGTGGAGTGATCCAGATCTGTATCCTTGAGAGAGGTGAGCTTGTGTTCGTCATACCCTTCTAAAAAAAGGGTTGGTTATTGAGCTTGTCCAATTACAATCAAAATTGGACAGGGAAGTTCAAAGAGGCACCCAAGTGAATCGCATGGGTGTGCCAAATTATTTATTCTGCCCTCATTTTGACAATTGCCCGATAACAACAGCCCTGCCTCCTTCTGATAAATAGGATTAACCACTCCTGTTGAGATGATTGTTCTGCTTCTTGAATGCTAGTCCCTTTTCATGAACCCTGAAGTTCCAGAGTAGAAGTTACAGTTTACATTTCAGTAGGACTCTGCTGTTCCCTAGTGGAAATGTTCTCCCCGTTGAAATCAGGACTTTAAAATTCAGAGCCCAAAGTTGCAAGGATGATAAGAACAAATCAGAAATCACATATTCTGATAAGGGATTAATGGTAACTGAGACCATTTCTGGGAGCCTGGACCTATGCTTTAAAGTGTACACCATATCCTAGAAGATGACTCTCCATCTTCTCAAGGTATTGTCCCCAGACTACTGCATTAAACTGGCTGTTCCAGCAGTCTGGCAGCTTCTGGCCAGTGTGGTATATCATATGACCTGTGGTACCCAAAGTCAAGGGCCCATTTTCATACCACCTTTGCTATAAGTGGGTCACTGGAATTGAAGTGATGTTAAGTGGGATTCCACATTGGTGGATTAAACACTCTGTGAGAGACTGGTAATGGCAGAAGCTGCACTTGCAGACAATGCCAACACGTGTCTGAAAATGTAGAAAGATTCTTCCTAGTTGTTCTGTGGCTTTTCAATGGTGGATGCTGTTTGATGGATGTTAAAATATGATTTGAAAATCTTCACACTTTGTCCACTCATGTTTTTCTACATGCTTCTAACCCCAACTTTTCTTGTCCCTGACGTTCTAAATATTATTCATATTCATGTGTATTCTAACCTAAACTACTAATCTCTGCAAACAGTGAATGGCACACAGCTTCTAATGATTGATTAATCACTCTCCCATATGTGTTATCTTTTTCCAAAACAATCAAGATTAGCAGTGGTCACCCAATTTCACTCTTCTTATAATTGCTAGTTCTCACCTGTATGGCACATGAAAGCAGCTAATACATTTGCTCAAAACAGTGTAATATCTCAGTTCATTATTGGTGAAAGTTTTGACAGTTGCACTGATAATCTTGTGCCAGGAAGAATCAATGCTCCACCTATAATCAGTGTTGGATCCCTTATTGCCAGCTGGGTGGCAAGTGATCCAGCTCCAGAATCCCATCCAAGAATCTGATTTCTGAGAATATTCTTGGCACCAGCAAAAATAGGTTAAGTTCCCCAAAGGCAAACTCTGATATTCAGATTAGTTTGCCAGAGATTTATTAGGGAACATTCTTGGAGTCACCACCTATGAAATAGAAGAGAATAGGATTGGCTAGAGGGAGAAGATGAGTTGTAATTCACATGCAACAGAAGCTTCAACCATCTCCATGAGAAAGTCTGAAACTAGGATGATCCTTCAGAATTTCCCCAAGAACTGGCAAGGGAACCACTTCTTTGTGTGGCCATGCTGACCAGCTATTGGATGAGGACTGACCTGGGAAACGTGTTATAAAAATATTACCGTTAAACAATTTTAAGAGGATAACCAATATATTATTAAGAAATATATATATAATTAATTTTTAATAAAATATAATCCCCTACCTCTAATCTGCATGACCGTAAGTACAGTAAAACATCTATTCACTTCATCACTTATTTAAAGAACAGATATTTAACTAGTAGAAATTGTGCCAGGTACCATGTTAGATGTTGGAGAAATATAGTACAAAACTTATGGGTGTTACCCTCACAGAGTTAATTTTAAAATATAACATTTTCTTTTTTTTTTTCCTCCAGATAGAATTTGTAAACTCCTTTAGATCTTACTCAAATCACTTAATGAAGTAACAGTTTTCTCTGTTTTTTAGGGCTTACTGGTGGCTATACTGGGGGCAAAGTGGCAGATAAACACAAATTTTTAAAAATACATTAATGAATAATAAAAAAATCAAGTGAGTTAATATTTGTAATTACAAAATTGTAAGTGCTACAAATAAAACTAAATTATAATAAGTACTAAGAAAGAGTTAAATAGAAAGCAAGTATTTAGACTGAGTTGAAAGTGGCTTTTATTAAAGAGTAGATGTCCAAAGAAATGATTTAAGGGCAAGAGCTTAGCATGTTAGAGAAACTATAAGAAGGCCAATGCTATTGCATTTAAGGAATAACTAAATCTAAAATTCCTGATTTTCTCTTACATACATTCTATAATTCCTGAGAATATCTGGTGCATTCTTCATGTGTTGTTATTCTTTGAAGTCAAGACCACGTACAACTCTTTGCAGCCCCAATTATACTTGGCAGGGGGTTAGTCACATTATTGGAACTCAATAGGCTTTTGATTAAATAACTATAAAATTCACTAATTTCAAATACAAGAGAGTGGTTCTCTTTTAGATCTTTGAAAATATTCTATAATCAAACTTACATTATTCTCTGATTTAAATTTAAAATAAAGCAGAGTGGGTACTTTCCATGTTGTTGTTTTTAAACAGCATGAACTCTGGCCAGAAGCATTTCAAGGAGCTAATCTGAGTAAGTCACCTTATTTCCTGGTGAAACTGTCAATTTCAGCATGGATGAAAAAATGAAACCTCAAGATATTAATTAACTTGCTGAAGGTAACACATAGGTAAATGGCAGAACTTGGAACCTCTTAGATTTTCTGACTTTCTGTAACCATAAAACATCAAAATCAGAGTAACAATGGTCTTCTGAGTCTTTTTCTTCTTTTTTTAAAAATATTTAATGTCATATCATTGTTGGCAGGTGTTAAATTTTTATTGCTAATAATGAGTACGTTCAGGGAAAGTATCAGCTCTTTAATTTTTTAAAAATGTCTTTGTGTCTTCCTTTTTAAGGGACTTACTATCACTTTATTAAAAAAGATTGTCGATAAATTCTGAATTCCCTAGGCAGTCTCTTAATTTGTTAGATCGTTATTTTTGTGGGGGAAATATGAGCTTCCTAGGAGACTTTTGTTGTTATTTTACCATGAGTTATTTCTACCTGAAGCTATAAAGTAGAAGGAATTAGAGTTCTAAGTTTGGTTCTTCTACTAGTACCAAGTTTTCTTCATCAGGGAACTCAATTTCTCAACCTGAAAAGAGAGAAGTGGATAGATTAATCCTTGAGTCCTTTGCCACTCTGTCTTCTACATATACATAAATCCATTACATCTTCTTAAGTCTTCTTTTTATTTCAAACTGTTATTTAAAGTCAAATAGGACATATATCAAATCAAGAAAGATAAAGGCAACAAAGCTTTTTGAGGACTATCAGTGTATGCAAATGCCTCTAGCAGAAAATATTCCCATCCTCAGGTGCTGAGTGCCTGGCTAGTGCTGGACACATATTAAATGACAGAAATAATGACTTAATACTCATTTTATTAATTTCTTTAAACAGATGATGACAGTATGTGACACTGAGTATCTGAGGATGTGAAATTGGATGTACAGGTGAGTTTTTCAGGAATGTTTGGGCTTGTGCATCAGTAAGCCCCCTGCCATTGCAGTAAACGGAGGTCCAATGAAAACATGACCCTCTGTTTTCTTCCTAAACCAAATCTCCCATGGATTCTCACATTAGAAGGCTTCCTCCTAGACCTCTTTCTCTTAGTTTTCTCCAAACCAAATAGGTCCTGTGGTAGGCAGAACAGTGGTCCCCAAAAATGTCCATGCCCTAATCCCTGAAACCTGTGTATGTTTGCATGGCAAAAGGCACTTTACAAATATAATTAAAGATCTGGACTTGGGAAGATTATCCTGGATTATTCAAGGGGTCTAATGTAGTCACAGGAGACCTTTTAAGAGGGAGGCAGGAGGGTCAGAGCCATAATAGGAGATGTGTTAATGGAAGTAGAGGTCAGAGAGAGAAGGTGAGATTTAAAGCTACACCGCTGGACATAGAAACAGACTATGAGCCGAGGGAGGCAGGTGACCTCTGGAAAAGTCAAGGAAACAGATTCATCACTAGAGCCTCTAGAAAGGACGTACCTCTGCTAATGCATTTTAGACTTCTGACATGAACAATAAGATAAATTTGTGTTGTTTTAAGCTACTAAATTTGCAGTAATTTGGGAGAGCAGCAATAGGTAATTGATACAGTTCCCAATCTCAATCTCTAAAGAAAGAATATCCCTTCTTAAATTAGTGTAAGAATGAATAGAAGACAAAGATTCACATTATCAACTCTCTATGGGTTATAAAGATTAAATGTTATTAAAATAAGACTGAGATTTGTATTTTGGTTGCCATGGTGATTATTAGATCTGCATCTATGTATTATTTTGAGCAACATGATCCATTTTGAATAAAACAAAAAAAATGCAACATATTCTTATGGTTCATTACAAATATATAACCCTTGGAAATAAACATTTCAGGTTCCATTTCAGTAATTAAAAGAAAAATATTGACTGTGTCCTGGGTACCGTATAACTGTATCTGTGTGTGTATGTATGTGTGTGTTTCCCATACTATGTGGAAAGCATTATCTTCAATTTTCTTTCTTATGACCCTAATTTCTAATTATTAATTCACGTTGTCATTTCTGAATATTTATAGCATAATTTAAATAGATTCATAACTACAAAATCTTTGGAAATGCTATTGGCCTATAACTAATAGTTGAGATATGGCCTGGGTTCCCATTTTTGAGTGCCCCTTCATTCTTACTTCATAAAATATCACTTCTGTTATTCTTCATCTGCCTCTTCTTCCCTTCAAATGAACTCCTTCTGTAACACTGAGATGCCGGGAATTGATGCAATTAAAAGTAGTGCATTTCTCTGAGAAATTACCATTATCAGAGGTTTCAGAACATTACATTCCAAACATGAAACTGTTGGTAGAATTTCTAATGTATGTAATCTTTAGTATTTTTAACTTTCACTTATAATAAATTTCACAGTTTGCAAAGCACTTCCCTTTGGGAAGAACACAAGGTTCAGAGTTATGGTTCTGACCCCAACTCTGCCACTTACAAGCTAGGTGGACAGTGGCAACTTGCTAAGTATTTCTCATTTTTCTTATCAAAAGAAGTAGGGCTTCCCTGGTGGCGCAGTGGTTAAGAATCCGCCTGCCAATGCAGGGGACATAGGTTTGAGCTCAGGTCTGGGAAGATCCCACATGCCGTGGAGCAACTAAGCCTGTGAGCCACAACTACTGAGCCTGCGCTCTAGAGCCCATGAGCCACAACTACTGAAGCCTGTGTGCCTAGAACCTGTGCTCCATGACAAGAGAATCCACTGCAATGAGAAGCCCACGCAATGCAACAAAGAGTAGACCCCGCTCACTGCAAGTAGAGAAAGCCTGCAAACAGCAACGAAGACCCAGTTCAGCCAAAAGTAATAATAATTTTTAAAAAGTAAATAGGGACTTCCCTAGTGGCACGGTGGTTAAGAGTCCACCTGCCAGTGACTTCCCTGCTGGCACAGTGGTTAAGAATCCACCTGCCGACACAGGGGTCACGGGTTCCAGCCCTGGTCTGGGAAGATGTCACATGCCGTGGAGCAACTAAGCCTGTGCACCATAACTGCTGAGCCTGTGCTCTAGAGCCCGTGAGCCACAGCTCCTGAGCCTGTGTGCTACAACTACTGAAGCCTGTGTGCCTAGAGCCCATGCTCCGCAACAAGAGAAGCCACCGCAATGAGAAGCCCGTGCACTGCAATGAAGAATAGCCCCTGCTCACTGCAACTAGAGAAAAGCCTGTGGGCAGCAATTAAGACCCAATGCAGCCAAAAATAAATTAGTTAATTACAAAAAAAAAAAAAAAAAGTATATAATAGTGAAAGTGATAATGTTTGTCTTACATGTTTCTTTTGAAGATGAAATGAGGTAATTTTTGTAAAAGAAAAAGTATGTTAAGCTATTAAAACATACTATGCAAATATGGTAACAATTCTTAATGTTACTATTATTGGGTAACTTGATGAATAAAACGTTAACTTAAAACATAGTGACTTAAGACAATAAACATGAATGACATCACAGTAGCTGTGCATCAAAATTCTGGGTGTGGCTTAGCTGAGTTCTCTGGTTCCAGGTGTCTTAGAAGGCTGACTCTCCACTCTAGCAGATCTACTTCCAAGCTCCTGCACAATGCTGTTGGCAGATTCAGTTCCTTGAGAGAAGTTGAAATGAGGCCTCAGTTCCTGGCTAGCTGTTAACCCTGGGACCACCCTCAGTTCCTTGCTCTGTGGGTGTCTCCATAGCGCAGCTTATGACAGACATGGCAGCTGGCTTCCCTCAGAGAAAGCAAGAGTACAAGAGAGGGTACCCAAGATAGAAGCCACAGTCTCTTAGTAACTTAATCTCAGAAGTGACATCCCATTATTTTGGTTGTACAGTTATCCCTCAGTATCTGGGGGGGGGTTGGTTCCAGGACCCCTGTGGATACCAAAATCCGAGGATGCTCAAGTCCCTTATGTAAAATGATGTAGCACATCCTCCTGTATACTTTCAGTCATCTCTTGATTACTTATAATACGTAATACAAATGCTATGTAAATAGTTGTGAATACAACACAAATGTGATGTAAATAGTTTCCAGTGAGCAGTGATTCAAGTTTTGCTTTTTGGAACTTTCTGGAATTTTTTTTCTGAATATTTTCAGTCCAAGTTTGAATACTTGGATGCAGAACCTGGGGATACAAAGGGACAGCTGTATTCTATTCATTAGAAGTGATTTCATTAAGCTCAACTCATACTCAAGTGGAGGACTTTACAGAAGGATGTGGATTCCAAGAAGTGGAGGTTATCGGGGGCCATCTTGGAGACTGCCTACCATAATCATTGTTATGCAGTTCTAAAAACTGTCCTCCACGAAAATTCTGGGCATTGGTCAAGGCATTTTCCTTTAAAAGGAGTCTTGAATAGTTAGCTGAAGACAAAATAGACACTCAAATCCAGTTTTAAAGCTCTACTTCCTTATACATTTGAATGTATAGTTTCCTGATTATATCAAAGTATAAGGAATATTTTTATAACTTCTTTTACCAGAAGTTTTTATCTAGTGCTGGGCCTGGGAATACATGAAGTTGCAAAGTTCTGCAAAGCACTTGGTTGCAGAGGAAAAACAGATTAATACTCTTTTAACTATGACTGCACCAATGGGTACAGCATGCATTCATGATTTCCAAAACAATTATTTTGAATTTAATAGCTCTCCAACTCCTTCTCTGGTACTGCGACGGGACTACTGATTTAATAGTGCACCAAGCTGCTAGAAACCAGAGGTTAAAACCTGTGGTTAAATGATTTGGGTGAGTGGTATTGAAAACTATCACCACATGGACAGTTCTGAGGCTCCGGGAAGGGGGAAGGGGAGGGTGGTATGGGGAAGAGGATAAAGAGGAAAACAGAACAAAACAGGAAAAGCCACCAGGCAGCCGAGGCTTTCAGTGGCGCTCAGATACTGCCAATTTTTCTTTTTTTTTTTTTTTTGTCACTTCAAATGTTAAATTGAGGTGATTTTAAAGCTCGTTTGTTTTGTTTTGCTTTCAGTGAAAAAGTGAAAATTAAAAGACAGTGGGAATAAAGTGTGGGGAGAGCTTTTGACAGCTGAAGGATGGAAAACCCATTACCCATAATCATAATAATACAGACCTGGCTGGGCAATTCTGAGGGAGGGAACCTCTCACAGGAGAGGCGCTGGAACTGACCCAGTCCTAGCAGGCCCTGGGGCCATCACAGGAATGAGATTGCAAAGCCCCAGGGAGAAGCATTGAAGGCTGCCAACATGGCGGGCTCTGAAAGCTGCACTCTGCCATGACAATGGCAAGCAGGAGAATTGACAGTGCACTGATTGGCAGTGGGTGGGAAAATGCAGGAATAGGCTGCCTGCCCGAGGGCCAGAGACCTGGTTGGAGAGGGATGTGAGGGCCAGCAGAACTACAAAAGAAGCCTGCGTGGCCAGGAAAACAATATATCTAATCAGAAATCAGTTAAGGGAATAGATTGGGGCTTTAAATCCAGAGCATGAAATACAAAGATGGAAAAAAAGAAAATAGAGAAAATTTTAAAATGAGCATTTCTCCATGTGATAGAAATAAACTTAATTTTGTATAAATGTGGGGGTATTTTTATTTTTACAAATTTTATTGACATACGGAAAAGTACACAAATTGTCTTTAATAGCTCAATGAATTTTCAGATTTTCACCTTTTAATCAGCACCCACATTTAAATTAAAGACTATGACCTGCCCTCAGAAAGTCCGTCATACCCTCTTTCATTTACTACCCTCACCCCATCCCAAGAATAATCACCATGCTATCATCCAACAGCATAGATTAATGCTTCTGTTTGAACTTCATATAAATGAAATCTTCCCTGGTGGTACAGTAGTTAAGGATCTGCCTTCCAATGCAGGGGACTTGGGTTTGATCCCTAGTCGGGGAATTAAGATCCCACATGCCGCGTGCTGCACCTACTGAGCGCGTGTGCTCTGGAGCCACCTGCCACAACTAGAGAGAAGCCTGTGCGCAGCAATGAAGGTCCCGCGTGTAACACGTGATACAGCCAAATAAATAAATAAATGTTAAAAAAATTTTAAATGGTACCTTATAGTATGCTCTTTTGTCTGGTCTATTTTGCTCAACATTGTTTCTGAAACTCATACATATCCTATGCCAAGGATTTCTCATTTTCATTGCTATATAGAATTCCAGTGTGTGACTGTATCACAAACTAATTATTTGTTCTTCTTTTGAAGGGTATGTGAGTAGTTTCTAGTTTGGGGCTGTTTTTAATAGTCTTGTTTTGAACATTCTAGTATTGGTCTTTCATGGCCATATCTTTGGGCTTTATACCTACAGATGTAATTGAGAGTCATCGGGGATGCAAAGATTCAGCTTTGGTAGATATTGCCTAGTGCTTTTCTAAAGTGATCGTGCCAATTTATGCCCCTGCCAATGGTGTATGAATTTCCATTATTGCACATACTTGCTAACATGTGCTATTGTTTGTCTTTAGCACTATAGCAATTATAGTAGGTATGCATGGATGATACTTTAACATATTAACTAATGTGTGTTTCCTCCTTTTCTACTTCTTGAAGCCCAAACCCCTTACCTCCACCCAGGCAGCTAGCCATGACCCAGGACAACCAAATAGTAAACAGAATGGTGGAGGTGGGTCCTAAGGAAGGATCACATGGGACAGGTTGAACTGGGACAATGGCAAGACTGCCCTGACCCACAAAAATGTCAGCTCCAATGGTAGCACTTCTTATTCCCCTCCACCCCCCAGATCCATACAGAAGTTGCCTCTAATTTAAATACTAGCAATCAATAGATAGCCGTGTAGTTACAGGGTAGAGACAAATTAAAACACCTTAGGCATGGAGTAGGGAACAGGAGTGAACCCCAGTTCTGGTCTAAAAAATAGAATGACATTTGGCAAGTCACTGGACTTACCTGAACCCCAAATGTCTAATCTGTAAATGCCAGAGATGCTTCTTTATGATGCACAATGTATTAAACTATCTCCTTAAAAAATTCATTCAGTACTGTTAATTTTTCATTTCATGAAATATATCAAACACTGTTTTCTATTTGGATGACATAATTCAGCTCATCGTTTATTCTCTAGGTTTTAATGTCAGTTGACCATTGGAATTGCAATTAGATTATAAATGGCATCACAAATCAGGAAGAGATTATTTCAGATTTACATTTTTCTAATTAAAATCAGATGTTAAAATTTTTGCATTGTACAAAGAACATTTCAAGTTTTACATGCAAAATGTAAAGAGTGATTCTAAAGAGAAAAATCCTATGTTTCCTGATTATTTTAGAAATATTTCTCAAAATAGCAATTGAGGTGAAATATTAGCCAAATGTGTATTAATTAATCTTTGGTATAGATGGAAATATTTGGTTAGGATTCTCTTTCAGTGTCGTCCTGTTTGCTTTCCAGATTCATTCCAGATACACATATAGCTGTGTTTAGAGTATAACTATAGAGTGCAGATATTGTATATTCATATTTGCTTAATTGTGAAAAACAAAGAAATAGATTCCTCCTCAAAGGAAACCAGTTTCCAAGCCATGGGTCTTATTTGGATTCATCAGAAAAAGCAGAGGTAACCAAGAAGAATCTCCGAAGGGAGAAGAAAAAAAAAAAGCTAAACTATCTTTAATCCAAAGTCAGAGAAGCTATGGAAAAAACAAAGCTTGGAAATGTTAGTAGCAGAAAGACAATCTTTCCAGAGACACTCTCTGCATATGGTCCTTGCATTATTTCCTCTTTAGTAAGTCAGAAAACCATGAGATTTAAAAAAAATCTTTATGGCTTGAAAGTAAACATTAATTTGAATGGAAGGCTGATAAAACTCATAAGTAAAAATCAATTTTTAATATTCAGTGAAGTAATTAATAATTCTGTTCCAGGGTCCTGAATAACTTATAAACTAATTGAAGGAATGGGTGTGATTCTTGAAAGAGATACAACTACAAAGATGTATCTCTCTCTGTCAGACACCTAAAGCAGGAATAAACCCAAAGTGACAAAAGGTGTTCATAGAGGGACCCTGACCATGGTTCATTACAAGTGTTCTTTGAACTTTGTGGCCTGAAAAGAAAATGCTAGAATATTAACGTAGTGCTTCACATTTGTTTCCTTTTAAAACTTTCAAAACATATATATATATGTATACACACATGTATATATGTATATATGTGTATAAGTGTATATATATGAACTTAATCAGTGTATCATGAATATCTAAATGTATATTTCTATCTATATGTGTATGTGTGTGTGTTTATATATATATATATATATATATAGAGAGAGAGAGAGAGAGAGAGAGAGAGAGAGAGCGCACGCGCGCGAGACAGAATCTATCCTAAATCAAACTGCTAAAATTGATTCTGATGTATGGAAACTGTTTATCTTTTCTAAAGTGCTAACTGGACATATATGCCTTTTAAAATAAAAGATAGTTAAGCAACGAATAGCTCAAGTTATATGATGTCAATAAATACTTAATTTCATTAAAAACTTACTTTCTTGAATTAGCTTAAATCCACTCAACATGAGTCAGTCCACTAGTTCATGCTTTAAGTGCTCAAACATGATCATCTAATGTGGAACTCAGTAACCTGTGGGAAGGCTATTAGATTTCACAGGTATATTAATAAAAATACAACAATAAGCAATATGTAACAGCAACACATTTTCTTTCATGTTAGGTGAGAGAACTAAAACCAAAAGGTTAATAATCTTACCCAAGGCCTTACAATAAGTGATGAAACCCAGAACAGTCTGATGCAAATATGCTCTTTAAAATGATGCTATGCTTCCTTAGAAAAAAACAAAGAGAGATTCTGCTTCTGTAACCCAAATAACAAGGCAATGAGGACCACAGATGGCATCCCAGCTGTGTCTAATATACACCTGGGAAAGCGGTGTCACCTGAAACCATTTCACTTCACACAAACAGAAACAAAGTTTTGCCAATTATCTGGTTAATTCTGTTAATTTCAGTGAAGCAGTGAGGTTTCAAAATTTTATTTGGCCTGAAACTTTGATTTGGCTGTCTGCATCTGTTGAAGGAACTGGATAATCAGGAAGTCTTCACCGAGCCCTGCTTGGCCACATCCAGCTATGTATCATTAAATAATCTTGTTCAATCTGGTGTGAAACTTGAATATTCTGTCTTAAATATTGTATATGCTTGTCGTGTATTATTCTGGATCATACATAGACTGCTACTTAATCATTTTCAAAGATTGTGTGACATCTATTTGATCACATGGTAGAACTTCAAATATCAGAGTGGCAGGTTAGATGATGAGGAAGGTGGGAGGAGGAAGGTCCAAGGGCTGTAAAGAGAGTTACTTCTGTTGTAATTTATCACCCCTTTTCTCTCAATATAGAGAGACTTTTAATGATGTGTGTGTATTTATTTTAAAGACCACTTGGGGAGAGGCTGTTAACTGTCATCAAATAAATTACATATGATCATTCTTACATCCATTTATTTACCATGCATTCTGAAATAGAAAAGAAAGTTTCATGTTGTCGTTCTCTATACTAGATATTAATTCCTAGATGAGTTTGATTTTTTTTTTTGCAGTTGAACGGTGATAAAATGAAGCTATTTTGAAGCACATTAAATCTGCACATTTGGGGCCTCCCTGGTGGCGCAAGTGGTTGAGAGTCCGCCTGCCGATGCAGGGGATACGGGTTCGTGCCCCGGTCTGGGAGGATCCCATATGCCGCGGAGCGGCTGGGCCCGTGAGCCATGGCCGCTGAGCCTGCGCGTCCGGAGCCTGCGCGTCCGGAGCCTGTGCTCCGCAACGGGGGAGGCCACAACAGTGAGAGGCCCGCATACCGCAAAAAAAAAAAAAAAAAAAAAAAAAAAAAAAAAAAAAATCTGCACATTTGAACACTTTGATGTCAGTGTTCATTTTCTTGCAAGGTATCCTATTTTCACCTTCATAAAATTGAATGCTTGCATGTACCATATAATTAAATTTAGCCATACCAAAAGCTCAAGTCTATGCATTTATTAACTCTTGACTGCATCACTACCTAGGAAATTTGATAAAGTTTACTACAGTTTTCTTAATCTCTGATGTAACTTATCTAGTAAGTAGTTCAGATCTGCAGTTTAGGGAAAGCAAATATTACTTTCTTATTTCCATGGCCTCTATCACAATGACACAGTACTGTTCTGGCAAAGACATCTATGCATTCTTTTCTCCTGGGATATGGGACTCCCTGCAATGTTGGCTCTAATATCTGCCCTAAGGAACCAAATTGCTCTTCTGAGGGAAGTGGAAATTAGCTCTTGCTCTTCAAGACTGAGATTTATAAAATACATTCTGGCTGGTCACCAGAAAATGAAAATTTTGCAAATCTTGGAAAGTTTGAAGCTGCTAAAGGTGTCATATGCAATCTGTTCCTTCAGCAGGATTTTATTCAGATCAGTTCTCCAGCAAACCTAGAGGATATAATAAGAAAAAGGGCAGAGAGGAGCAGATTCACTGGAATAGAAACTCACAAAGCACCCAACATGAAATTGTTAAATGATAGATGTGCTTTTCAAGGCAAACGGCCACAGCCCCATCTCATCTATTAACCTAATTGCGGATATATTTTTGCTTCCTCTGGCATTGCCAAATATAAACTAATAGTCTTTCCTGCCTCATCTCCACTCACCCCCACCACATGTCTACTCTCTGATCGAAACAGATGACAAATACTTTCCCAAAGACCCCTCTGATTTACGCTTCTGTTTCCTTACTTACTCCAGTTTCTCTGTTTAGATTACTTATTATATGCTCACTGGTTAAGTACAACCCAGAAGTTAAAGCTTAGATGTCATTTCTTTTGTGGATGTCCTCTACTATCTGTCAGTCTTTTCAAAAGTACTGCCTGTACATGCTGTCTCTCTTTGCTTACATCCCTGTCACTCTTCAACTTACTCGGATCTGGTTTTGCTCATACTATTCCACTGAACATACCCTTACAGAGTCACTAAAGCCACCCATACTCCCCAGTGAATGGCTTTCTCTGTCCTCATCATACTAGATTTTTCTGTAGCTTTCAAAAGAGTAAACCATGGCTTTCTTTTTCAAACTCTCTTCTATCTTGACTTTTGAAACTCACCTCTCTACTGACTTTCCTATTAATTCCTTGGCTTTTTCTTTCTCGTTTTTCTCATTTCTCATTTCTCATTTAGCTCCACTCTATCCCAAATCTAATCCAAGTTTTGTCTTCTCTGTAAATAACAACAGTTCTTTATTTCACTGTCTAAGCACAGAACTTTGTGAGACAGTCTCCCCACAAAGGTATACAGACTGGTTAGCCAGCATTCTTTTTGTACTGGTCATCTATATTAATCAGGGTTCTCCAGAAGAAGGAAAAAAAACCACTCTAGATAGACAGATGATAGATGAATGGATGGATGGATGGATGAATAGATAGATATAGAGAGACGAGGTTTTTTAAAATAAATAATTGGCTCACATGATTATGGAGGCCTAGAAGTCCCAATCAGCCATTTGCAAGCTGGAGACCCAGGAAAGCCAGGGGTGGTATAGTTAAAAGGCCTGGGAGCCAGAGAATGATGGTATAGATTCCAGTCTGAGTCTGAAGGCCTGAGAACCAGGAATGGTGGGGACAGGAGAAGACTGATGTGCCAGCTCAAGCAGTATAGCAGATAGCACAAATCCCTTCTTCCTCTACTGTTTTGTTCTATTCTGGCCACCAGTATTGGGGAGGGCAATCTGCTTTACTCAGTCTTCAAATGTTAATCACATCTAGAAACACCTTCACAACACATCCAGACATAGTATTTAACCAGATATTTGGACATCTCATGATCCAGTCAAATTGTCACATAAAATTAGCACATCATGCAAAGGAATAAGAATCTAGCCAACATTTATCTAATCTTATCCACAGGATATCAGGGAATATGATGGTATCATGTGTTAATATCTTGGTAGATGAATCAGTAGGATTACACAACCATCACACAACAAGAAACATTTATGCCCTGAGATTGAAATAGGAAATAAAAATAACTGACCTGATAAAAGCTCTTTGAGGCTACCTCAGGGAGCAATCTTTAACCAGAGCATAGAGAAGCAAATAGCCAGATGGTTTCCACTCACCAGGCTAGGAAAAGGAAATGCAGTGTTTCAAAGTTATCATCATTCTGAAGTCTGACTGCCTCTGCCTTATAGGATTTTGTCATCTCAATCTCCAAAGGGTGAGGAGTCATCTTTATGCTTGAGACAAAAAGCTGCTTCAGGACTCTGGAGTTGCACAGGGCACACAGTCTTCTATGTTGTCAGACAAACAGCTGTTATCCATGTCTGTGGAAAAGCAACAGCTGATGTTTTCTGACATGGTGTTATGTTTACATATCATGGAGTAATGAGTCTGTTCCATGTTGAAAATGAAGCCACATCAAGGGGCAGTACAGTGACACTGTAGGTCTTATCATGGAATCACATAATCTCATAAATGGAAAAGTTCTTTGGCTTTTAAGCACAAGCATTCATCAGATCATGCAATCAAACTGAAATGTGCAGTCGCAATTTTATTGGGTTCAGAGCATCTCACTTTAAGGGGAGAACTAAGATATCACAATATGTCGAAAACAGAAGAATTAACATCATGAGAGATTTGGGGGAAAAAGGGGGACAGTGGAATGGCTGAAGTCAGTGGGAATGTTTAAGCAGGAGAAGAATGAAATGGTGAGAAAATAAAGTACATGAAAAGTAGACTCAACTATTGTAATTTTTAAAACCTATTTTTAAAAATATTTATTTAATATTTGGCTGTGCCGGTCTTAGTTGTGGCATGCAGGATCTTTTTTTTTTTTTTTTTTAGTTGTGGCATGTGGGATCTAGTTCCCTGACCAGGGATCGAACCCGGGCTCCCTGCATTGGGAGTGTGGAGTGTTAACCACCAGACCACCAGGGAAGTCCCAAAACTTATTTTTATTGGGTGTATACAATTGTAATATATTATAATTAATATATGTTAATATTTATATACTATTCAAAAAAATAATTTTTCCAATGTTTTGCAAGAATATTAATTTAGGTCCAATAGAAATAAGAATGTTCAGAGTCAGAACGGTCCAGAGAAGGGGCACATTTCTTGGGGATGCAGTAACTTGCATATCTCTGCTCAAACATACGTGTTTCAAAGGGGCTTAAGCATCAGATTGGATGTCTGTGAACATCTATCAAGTGTCTTGCCATTTATAACTTGAGAATTAAGAAGAGTTGCCTTGTATAAGCACCTTCGGAAAGGTTATTGGGTGTTCTTTTTAACATCTTTATTGGAGTATAATTGCTTTACAATGGTGTGTTAGTTTCTGCTTTATAACAAAGTGAATCAGCTATACATATACATATATCCCCATATCTCTTCCCTCTTGCGTCTCCCTCCCACCCTCCCTATCCCGCCCCTCTAGGTGGTCACAAACCACCTAGCTGATCTCCCTGTGCTATGTGGCTGCTTCCCACTACCTATCTGTTTTACATTTGGTAATGTATATATGTCCATGCCGCTCTCTCATTTCGTCCTAGATTACCCTTCCCACTCCCCGTGTCCTGAAGACCATTCTCTACAATTGTGTCTTTATTCCTGTCCTGCCCTTAGGTTCTTCAGAACCATTTTTGTTTTAGATTCCATATATATGTGTTCGCATACGGTATTTGTTTTTCTCTTTCTGACTTACTTCACTCTGTATGACAGACTCTAGGTCCATCCACCTCCCTTCAAATAACTCAATTTCGTTTCTTTTTATGGCTGAGTAATATTCCATTTTATATATATGTGCCACATCTTTATCCATTCATCTGTCAATGGACACTTAGGTTGCTTCCATGTCCTGGCTATTGTAAATAGAGCTGCAGTGAACATTGTGGTACATGACTCTCTTTGAATTATCGTTTTCTCAGAGTATATGCCCAGTCCTGGGATTGCTGGTTTGTATGGTAGTTCTATTTTTAGTTTCTTAAGGAACCTCCATACTGTTCTCCATAGTGGCTGTATCAATTTACATTCCCACCAACAGTGCAAGAGGGTTCCCTTTTCTCCACACCCTCTCCAGCATTTATAGTTTGTAGATTTTTTGATGATGGCCATTCTGACTGGTATGAGATGATACCTCATTATAGTTTTGATTTGCATTTCTCTAATGATTGGTGATGTTGAGCATTCTTTCATATGCTTGTTGGCAATCTGTATATCTTCTTTGGAGAAATGTCTGTTTAGATCTCCTGCCCATTTTTGGATTGGGTTGTTTGTTTTCTTGATATTGAGTTGCATGAGCTGCTTGTAAATTTTGGAGATTAATCCTTTGTCAGTTGCTTCATTTGCAAATATTTTCTCCCATTCTGAGGGTTGTCTTTTCATCTTGTTTATGGTTTCCTTTGCTGTGCTAAAGCTTTGAAGTTTCATTATGTCCCATTTGTTTATTTTTGTTTTTATTTCCATTTCTCTAGGAGGTGGGTCAAAAAGGATATTGCTATGATTTATGTCATAGAGTGTTCTGCCTATGTTTTCATCTAAGAGTTTTATAGTGTCTGGCCTTACATTTAGGTCTTTAATCCATTTTGAGTTTATTTTTGTGTATGGTATTAGGAAGTGTTCCAATTTCATTCTTTTACATGTAGCTGTCCAGTTTTCCCAGCACCGCTTATTGAAGAGGCTGTCTTTTCTCCACTGTATACCCTTGCCTCCTTTATCAAAAACAAGGTGACCATATGTGCATGGGTTTATCTCTGGGCTTTCTATCCTGTTCCATTGATCTATATTTCTTTTTTTGTGCCAGTACCATACTGTCTTGATTACTGTAGCTTTGTGGTGTAGGTTGAAGTCAGGGAGCCTGATTGCTCCAGCTCTGTTTTTCTTTCTCAAGATTGCTTTGGCTTTTTGGGGCCTTTTGTGTTTTCATACAAATTGTTCAATTTTTTGTTCTAGTTCTGTGAAAAATGCCATTTGTAGTTTTGTAGGGATTGCACTGAATCTGTAGATTGCTTTGGCTAGTATAGTCATTTTCACAATGTTGATTCTTCCAATCCAAGAACATGGTGTATCTCTCCATCTGTTTGTAGCGTCTTTAATTTCTTTCATCAGTGTCTTATAGTTTTCTGCATAGAGGTCTTTTGTCCCCTAAAGTAGGTTTATTCCTAGGTATTTTATTTTACTTTTTCCATGGTAAATGAGAGTTTTTCCTTCAAATTTCTCTTTCAGATTCTTCATCATTAGTGTATTGGAATGCAAGAGATTTCTGTGCATTCATTTTGTATCCTGTTAGTTTACCAAATTCATTGATTAGCTCTAGTAGTTTTCTGGTAGCATCTTTAGGATTCTCTATGTATAGTATCATGTCATCTGCAAACAAGGATAGATTTACTTCTTCTTTTCCGATTTGGATTCCTTTTATTTCTTTTTCTTCTCTGATTGCTATGGCTAAAACTTCCAAATCTATGTTGAATAATAATGGTGACAGTGGACAACCTTGTCTTGTTCCTGATCTTAGAGGAAATGGTTTCAGTTTTTCACCATTGAGAACAATGTTGGCCGTGGGTTTGTCATATATGGCCTTTATTATGTTGAGGTAAGTTCTCTCTATGCCTACTTTTTGGAGGGTTTTCATCATAAATGGGTGTTGAATTTTGTCAAAAGTTTTTTCTGCATCTCCTGAGATGATCATATGGTTTTTCTCCTTCAGTTTGACAGTATGGTTTATTACATTGATTGATTTGTGTATACTGAAGAATCCTTGCATTCCTGGAATAAACCCCACTTGATCATGGTGTATGATCCTTTTAATGTGCTGTTGGATTCTGGTTGCTAGTAGTTTGTTGAGAATTTTTGCATCTATGTTCATCAGTGATATTGGCCTGTAGTTTTCTTTCTTTGTGACATCTTTGTCTGGTTTTGGTATCAGGGTGATGGTGGCCTCGTAGAATGAGTTTGAGAGTATTCCTCCCTCTGCTATATTTTGGAAGAGTTTGAGAAGGATAGGTGTTAGCTCTTCTCTAAATGTTTAATAGAATTTGCCTGTGAAGCCACCTGGTCCTGGGTTTTTGTTTGTTGGAAGATTTTTAATCACAGTCGCAATTTCAGTGCTTCTGATTGGTCTGTTTATATTTTCTATTTCTTCCTGGTTCAATCTTGGAAGGTTGTGCTTTTCTCAGAATTTGTCCATTTCTTTGTGATTGTCCATTTTATTGGCATATAGTTGCTTGTAATAATCTCTCATGATCCTTTGTATTTCTGCAGTGTCAGTCTCCTTTTACATTTCTAATACTCTTGATTTGAGTCTTCCCCCTTTTTTTTCTTGATGAGTCTGGCTAATGGTTTATCAATTTTGTTTATCTTCTCAAAGAACCAGCTTTTAGTTTTATTGATCTTTGCTATCGTTTCCTTCATTTCTTTTTCATTTATTTCTGATCTGAGCTTTATGATTTCTTTCCTTCTCCTAACTTTGGGAGTTTTTTGTTCTCCTTTCTCTAATTGCTTTAGGTGTAAGGTTAGGTTGTTTATTTGAGATGTTTCTTGTTTCGTGAGGTAGGATTGTATTGCTATACACTTCCCTCTTACAACTGCTTTTGCTGCATCCCATAGGTTTTGGGTCATTGTGTTTTCACTGTCATTTGTTTCTAGGTATTTTTTGATTTCCTCTTTGATTTCTTCACTGATCTCTTGTTTATTTAGTAGTGTGTTTTTTAGCCTCCATGTGTTTGTACTTTTATAGATTTTTTCCTGTAATTGATATCTAGTCTCATAGCACTGTGGTCAGAAAAGATACTTGATACAATTTCAATTTTCTTAAGTTTACCAAGGCTTGCTTTGTGACCCAAAGATATGATCTATCCTGGAGAATGTTCCATGAACACTTGAGAATGAAGAATATTCTGTTGTTTTTGGATAGAATGTCCTATAAATATCAACTGAGTTCATCTTGTTTAATGTATCATTTAAAGCTTGTGTTTCCTTATTTATTTGCATTTTGGATGAACTGTCCATTGGTGAAAGTGGGGTGTTAAAGTCCCCTGTTATTATTGTGCTACTGTTGATATCCCCTTTTATGGCTGTTAGCATTTGCCTTATGTATTGAGGTGCTCCTATGTTGGGTGCATAAATAATTACAATTGTTATATCTTCTTCTTGGATTGATCCCTTGATCACTATATACTCTTCTTCTTTGTCTCTTTTAATAATCTTTATTTTAAAGTCCATTTTGTCTGATACGAGAATTGCTATTCCAGCTTTCTTTTGATTTCCATTTTCATGGAATATCTTTTTTCCATCCCCTCACTTTCAGTCTGTATGTGTCCCTAGGTCTGAAGTGGGTCTCTTGTAGACAGCATATATATGGGTCTTGTTTTTGTATCCATTCAGCCAGTCTATGTCTTTTGGTTGGAGCATTTAATCCATTTGCATTTAAGATAATTATAGATATGTATGTTCCTATTACCATTTTATTAATTGTTTGGGGTTTGTTATTGTAGATCTTTTCCTTCTCTTGTGTTTCCTGCCTAGAGAAGTTCCTTTAGCATTTGTTTTAAAGCTGGATAGGTAGTGCTGAATTCTCTTAGCTTTTGCTTGTCTGTAAAGTTTTAAATTTCTCCATCAAATCTGAATGAGATCCTTGCTGGGTAGAGTAATCCTTGTTGTAGGTTTTTCCCTTTCATCACTTTAAATATGTCCTGCCACTCCCTTCTGTCTTGCAGAGTTTCTGCTGAAAGATCAGCTGTTAACCTTATGGGGATTCCTTTGTATGTTATTTGTTGTTTTTCCCTTTGCTGCTTTTAATATTTTTTCTTTGCATTTAATTTTTGATAGTTTGATTAATATGTGTCTTGGCATGTTTCTCCTTGGATTTATCCTGTATGGGACTCTCTGCACTTCCTGGACTTGATTGACTATTTCCTTTCCCATATTAGGGAAGTTTTCAACTATGATCTCTTCAAATATTTTCTCAATCCCTGTCTTTTTTCTTCTTCTGCGGGGACCCCTATAATTCAAATGTTGGTTCATTTAATGTTGTTGCAGAGGTCTCTGAGACTGTCCTCAATTCTTTTCATTCTTTTTTCTTTATTCTGCTCTGCAGTAGTTATTTGCACTATTTTATCTTCCAGGTCACTTCTCTGTTCTTATGCCTCAGTTTTTCTGCTATTGATTCCTTCTAGAGAATTTTTAATTTCATTTATTGTGTTGTTCATCATTCTTTGTTTGGTCTTTAGTTCTTCTAGGTCCTTGTTAAACGTTTCATATATTTTTTCCATTCTATTTCCAAGGTTTTGGATCATCTTTACTGTCATTACCGTGAATTCTTTTTCAGGTAGACTGCCTATTTCCTCTTCATTTGTTAGGTCTGGTGGATTTTTGCCTTGCTCCTTCATCTGCTGTCTGTTCTCTGTCTTCTCCATTTGCTTAACTTACTGCGTTTGGGGTCTCCTTTTCACAGGCTGCAGGTTCGTAGTTCCTGTTGTTTTTTGTGTCTGCCCCAAGAGGCTAAGGTTGGTTCAGTGGGTTGTGTAGGCTTCGTGGTGGAGGGGACTGGTGCCTGTATTCTGGTGGATGAGGCTGGATCTTGTCTTTCTGGTGGGCAGGACTATGTCTGGTGGTGTGTTTTGTGGTGTCTACGACCTTATTATGATTTTAGGCAGGCTTTCTGCTAATGGGTGGGCTTGTGTTCCTTTCTTGCTAGTTGTTTGGCATAGGGTGTCCAGCACTGCAGCTTGCTGGTCGTTGAGTGAAGCTGGGTCTTAGCGTTGAGATGGAGATCCCTGGGAGAGCTTTCACCATTTGGTATCACGTGGAGCCAGGAGGTGTCTGGTGGACCAGTGTCCTGAACTTGGCTCTCCCACCTCAGAGGCACAGGCCTGACACCTGGTCGGAGCACCAAGACCCTGTCAGCCACACGGGTCAGAAGAAAAGGAAGAAAGAAAGAGAGAGAGAGAGAGAGAGTGTGTGAGAGAGAGAGGGAGAGGGAGGGGGGAGGGAGAGAGGGAGGGAGGAAGGAAGGAAGGAAGGGAAAAATAAAATAAAATAATTAAAATAAAAAATTATTAAAAATAAAATTTAAGAGTAATAAAAGAAAAAAGGAAACCAAAAGGGAAGAAAGGAGAGAACAACCAAACCAAAAAACAAATCCACCAATGATAACAAGCGCTAAAAACTATACTAAAACAAAACAAAAAAACGGACAGAGAGAACCCAAGACAAATGGTAAAAGCAAAGGTTCACAGATAAAATCACACAAAGAAGCATATACATACACACAAAAAGAGAAAAAGGAAAAAAATACATATATGTATATATTAAAAAAAAGGAAGAGAGCAAGCAAATCAATAAACAAATCTACCAATGATAATAAACTCTAAATACTAAACTATGATAAGCATAAAATCAGAAACAAATTAAATGCAGAAAGCAAACCCCAAGTCTATAGTTGCTCCCAAAGTCCACTGCCTCAATTTTGGGATGATTCGTCATCTATTCAGGTATTCCACAGATGCAGGGTACATCAAGTTGATTGTGGAGATTTAATCCGCTGCTCCTGAGGCTGCTGGGAGAAATTTCCCTTTCTCTTCTTTGTTCACACAGCTCCTGGGGTTCAGCTTTGGATTTGGCCCTACCTCTGCGTGCAGGTTGCCTGAGGGCGTCTGTTCTTCACCCAGACAGGACGGGGTTAAAGGAGTGGCTGATTAGGCATCTCTGGCTCACTCAGGCTGTGGGGAGGGACCCATTATGTTTTAAAATGTTGTGAAATTGAGCAGAAAATAATTTTTAAGCTTTATAAAGGCATATTAAAGGCAAATGTAGCTTTCTAAGAGCTATATATTTTTTTATTTCAGTTTGTTATGCAGTCGACTTTTGCATTACCTATACTATTATGACAAGGAAATTAGCCAGTTCAAATTCAAGGAGAAATAACCAAGATTTATAGACAGAAATGTGAATACTTGATCCAAGGATTCAAATGTTGGCCAAGTTATTCACATTCTTTTATCTAAATGTTTAGATCAAGAGGCTCAATATCAGTATTTTATGTTTCAACTTGTGGATATTCAAAACCTGAATGAGCCAGGGCAAAATGTTATTATTAGACACTTCAGGCCAAATGGGTGCCAGTCATTAACATCAGGCTAAACTGAGAGGTTGAAAAATGTCCTGTTGAATATAGCCTTTTCTTCCCACCCTCGTGTTTGACATGTTCCCTGTTTCTTAGTTTCTAGCTTCTCTATTCCATTTTCTAAGTTCATGGCACACTGCTTGGAATGTCTCAAGTTTTCTCTTTTACCTACAGTTGGAGGAGGGTGGCTAAAACCAACGTATTTAATAATTTTATTTCTGCTCCCTTTCCAACCACATTTACTGTCACCTTCTCACCTATGCTTCTGAATATCTTCTCAAAGATTTTGCCCTCACAGCGTGTAACAGACAGGTAGGAGATCATGTTTCCCTGTCTGAGCCCCTGTAGTCTCTTGAACTAGGAATGAGCCCTTGCCCCAAACAGCACACATTTGATTTTCAAAGAATTTGGAATTGATACTCAGGAATGCTAATTTTTTTTCATTATATGTTTGTCTTGAGAGAATCTCTAAGACTTAAGGGATGTTTCTCAACAAAGAGAAGCAAGGAGAAGCAATCAGGGAAGGGAAAAGAATAAAACAGATAAGGACCAGAAAATATGAGACACCATGTGGTGAGAGACAGAGTCTTGTGTGAGAGAGAGAGGGAGAAGACAAAGGAGAGAGATAGAGAAAGAGAGACACTTAATTCCTGCTGTGGTCCCTGCTTCCAGACTGTAGGGTACCTGCCTTTGGCTCCATATGGGTCTTTCCTTCTAATAAATTGTCAGTTTTTGCTGTAGCTGGTTTAAATGAGTTTGAGTTGCTTAAAGCTGAAAAATCCCTGAATAAGACAATAAGACAACCCTCTCCAAGCCATTCCCTCTCCTAGAACGCCCTTTCACTGTGGTCCACTTGACATTGTCCTTCATCCATCAAAACCCCCTTTTCATGCATCCCTCCTGACCCTTTCTGGTCATAGATGTCTCCCTTCCATGCTTTTATAACACACCCTTTTGTTGTGTTTCCCTGCTCTTTAAAATTTATTTCTTGTTAAAGGAATATACATGATAAATTTTTCAGGTAAAGTTTCATGTGTACTTGAAAATCTTGTGTATTTTTATTTTGAAAAAAATGGCATTTTTTCATATAGTTCACTCGTATTTACATGTATAAATTTACACATGTATACACACGTGTGTATATATATGTGTGTATGTATAAATATTAGTAAATCTTGTTGAGTCATTTAAATATTCCATATCTTATTTTCTTATTTATTTTTCTACCCAAACAATTGAATTTTCAGAGACACATGTTAAGAATCAATATACATTTAAAAAATTGTTTCTGGTTTGTTGAAGCCATTAAATTTAAATGATGTCAGTGTTAGTATGTCTTCTGTGTAGATTGAATTTTATCGTTTAAAATGTGCTGTGCCTCCCACTGAATGCCTTTTACATTACTTTTTTGTGTCTGATACTAATCTTGTTTATAATAATCTGTTTTTTTAGATATTTCTGGTATTCCTTTTGGAATCCCTCAACTTTTACAAGGATATTCACTGAAAATGCCCTTCTGTTGGGTATATTTTCTGTATTCTGTAGGGTATTCTCTGTGTCCTGATAAATGATGTCTGTCTTGTGATTATAGGTTCACTGTGGTGAAGATCTTCCAGTGGCTTTTTCTTCTGTGTGAAAAGATTTGCCATGCCTTGGAATCATTAGTTTTTTGGGGACACTGTCCTGCCTGACTGGTCCTGGGGCCCACACTCACTACATTAGTCATAGGAAAAAGCAGTGGTGCCTGCATCTTCACTACTCCTAGCATAGCTCCTCTTTTAATTATGTAAGGGATGTCCTATTGCCTCTGTTAAAGAACAAAAATTCAAGTGAGCAAATTTTAAGGATCTTAATGGCTTTATTTAGTAGTTCACAAATCAGGCAACATCCAGTCTGACGAATAGAAAGGATCTCTGAAGAGCTGTGTAAGGCAAGAGATTTTATAAGCAGACAGGAACAGAAAAAAGGAAGTTGTACTCGGCAAAAAAGTGGATTGGTTATTACAAGGTTACTTTCCTTATAGGGAATGGCAGGAGTTTCGCAGGCAGTTTACCTAGCTAATGCTGATCAGGGAATTCCTGATATACTAGTTTAAGATTCCATTTCTGAGAGAGCTGAAACTGTAAGTTAAATCTCAGTTTGGTGACATGTGGGGCTTAGCTTAAGTGACTCTATTTGGGGCTTATTTTCTTGTCTTTAACTCCCCCCACTTTTCAGTCTCTTAACTGTAGGCTTTGAGTTCTTCACACACAACTCCTCATTCTGCACCAGGTTTCTCTGGTAAATATCTGAGACTATGATTTCTTCACTTTCATGTGTTCCCATCTAATTTTTTATCATTCAGGGATCCTCTCAAAATTTCTGGTCCATTGATCGTCTTTCTGACTTGCCTGTACTACTATCTCCACCTGCATACCTCTATTTCAGTACCTACCATAGCACGTTGTAATGATGTTTGTATGTATCTGTTTCCCAACATTCCTTAAAAGGAGGAATGGCTTCATATTCTCTAATTTTAATGCCTATTACTGTGCCTGCCACTGGAATGCTTAATAAATATACTTGGAATGAACAAATTAATGTTTCGTTCAAAAAAACGGTAAGACATTTTCTATCATTCTCATTTGACAATCAGCATTTTCCCTAAAGTTATCCCTCAGTGCTCCTAAAGAAAGATAGATTCATCATGAGACAATCCCCACTAGAATTTAGCCTTAGCAGATTTCACTTGATGAAGAACATAAAACCTAAACATGCAGTTTTCTTAATGGAACACCTTTCATGACCTTAGCAGTAGCTTTGTGATTGTGGCATTATAATGAGCATAGACAGGGAGCAAAACAGGATTGTGCCAATAATAAAAATAACTCTTACTTTCCCAAAGGCCTCAGCAGCTTACCCAACATCCCAGAGCTCATGGTAGCTATTTCCTCCAAGAGTATAAAGACCACAGAAGACTAAAGAGAAGATTAAATATATTTTGCAGAATCAAAATGTGATGAAACTACATTTCAATTAGAGGGGGAATGAGGAGAGGAAGTGACAAGGGAGAAAAATGTGTGCAGAACATCAGCCTCTCTAATCTCGGAAAACAGAGCCTCTCCTTGGAGCTGAGCTCATATTGACTAATCACAGAAATCACAGAGAGAGGATGAGAGAAACTCCTGAGGAAGCAAGGATCTGACAAACTTCCTTGATAACCTTGACTGCCTGGACACAAGAATTGGGCTGGGCTTTGAAAGTGAAAGGGAACCTGCCTGGCAAACAAGCTGAAACTACAGAAAGTTTAATTAAAGCTAGTAGGGAGAATAGTAAAAGTGGGGAATAATTAGGGCAGCAAGAAAAAAAGGAAAAAAGAAGCCAGAAGATGATTAAAGGAAGGCTCTGGGGGCATGAAGCTACCTAGATAGCATTCTGTTGACAACTACTAAAAATGAGTTTGATGTTTTGCCTACTTCTAGTTTAAATTTTTGGTTTGCAGGGTGTCTGTGTGTGTATGTGTGTGTGTGTATCTGTCTTTATGTGTGTGTTATCTCCTATTATCTGTATTTTTCCTTGGCTACCAGCTGGGTGGGAATGAAAAAATGCCATGATCCAAACTGGATTTTAATGAGGACAGTTCACAGCCTGCCAAGTCCTTGGGAATGAAGTTGGCGGGCTGGACCCACTGGTCCAGGAGGGCCCCTGCTCTGGATCTGAAAGCCCCTCTGTTAAAAACTTGGCAGCCCTTCCACAGCTTCTCTTCGTCTTTGCCAAACAGATGAAGACAGCGTCTGGCTCTGAACATGTAATGCTGAAAGTTGCCATGACTGTCAAAGACCCAAGGAAGGAGCGCTTCTTTTCCCTGACATTAGTATGCTTCAGATGCAACCCAGGGACCCTCTGCTGTTGTCACCTTTCCTGAGAGATAGCAACTTTTTTTATTCTTCAGAAACACCAAAAGTGCCACTTTCTATATTTAGTTTGGTAAGGACCCAAGAAGAAAAATTCTCTTCAAGAAGTCGTCCTTATGAAGGGCACTATTGCTTGCTGATATGTCTAGAGACAAGACCTAGTGTGGAAGAGTTTCAGGCAGTGAAGCTTAAGTTTTAAAAAAGCATCAGAGGGGCTTCCCTGGTGGCGCAGTGGTTGAGAGTCTGCCTGCCGATGCAGGGGATACGGGTTTGTGCCCCGGTCCGGGAGGATCCCGCATGCTGCGGAGCAGCTGGGTCCGTGGGCCATGGCCGCTGAGCCTGCGCGTCCGGAGCCTGTGCTCCGCAACGGAGAGGCCACAGCAGTGAGAGGCCCGCGTACCGCAAAAAAAAAAAAAATAATAATAAAATAAATAAAATAAAATAAAAATAAATAAATAAATAAATAAGTGTCAGATTCTAAACTTCCTGGATATGAATTTAAGAAAGGGTTTGAATTCTTGATGGAAATGTTATGGGGAAGCAACAAAGCTCTCTAAGCAGGAGAGTAACATTAATTATTATGGTTAGTATTTCTGTTAGAAAAATGATTCTTGCAGACTGTGAGAGAGTCAGATTTGAGATATTTATGTAGTTGTTAAAAGTGAATGTGTGGGACTTCCCTGGTGGCGCAGTGGTTGGGAGTCCGCCCACCGATGCAGGGGACACGGGTTCGTGCCCCAGTCCGGGAGGATCCCACATGCCGTGGAGCGGCTGGGCCCATGGGCCATGGCTGCAGGGCCTGCGCGTCTGGAGCCTGTGCTCCGCAATGGGAGAGGCCACAACAGTGAGAGGCCCGTGTACTGCAAAAAAAAAAAAAAAAAAAAAAAATATGTGTGTATGTGTATTTATGTATTTGTCTATTTATGTATGTAAAACTGTCTCAAATACCACCAGTAGTATGCATACCAAACATGATTTCCGTGGAGGAATTAGGACAAAATGAAATCCCATGACAAGTCCTTTGACATATCTGCAGTCCAAATCTCCCACATTGTGGAGGATTCCCCAACTAGGGAAGAGAACCCTATCTGCAGAAAACTAAAACATGTGGTTCCAGTAGGGAAGTAGTTCTCAACTTAGAGTGCTTTAAACATCCATATGCCCAGTCTACACCCGAGACCAGTGAAATCAAAATAGTGGGTATAGGACACAAGCAACAGCAGTATTCTCCACTCACCTCAGAAACATGCAAAAATACAGCTTCATTTTAGAATTACTACAGAGGGTTACACCTGAGACAAATTGGAAAGAGACAGTAGGAGACAAAATATCAAGGCCCATCCAGAAGAGAGTAGAATCACACTCAAAATGAAAAATCACTTGCATTTGAAGAACAGTGTCGCATGGGGAAAAATGTGAAAAAGGCCCAAGAAAATTGATGTGCCCCAGATTGAAGTAACCAGGTCTCACTTATTGGGTGATGGATACTTGGCAGTTGGCATCTCAGACAACTTCAGAAGCAGAGAATGAGAAGGCACTAGAGGTCAGGCATCTTTCGGGAAACCTTCTTCATGTTTCATTGGCCTAATTGATTAACCTTACTTATTCTTTTTTTTTTTTTTTTTTTTTTCTTTTTGCGGTATGTGGGCCTCTCACTGTTGTGGCCTCTCCCGTTGCGGAGCACAGGCTCCGGATGCGCAGGCCCAGCGGCCATGGCTCACGGGCCCAGCCGCTCCGCGGCATATGGGATCCTCCCAGACCGGGGCACGAACCCGTATCCCCTGCATCGGCAGGCGGACTCTTAACCACTTGCGCCACCAGGGAGGCCCCAACCTTACTTATTCTTAAACTAATTCCTGTTGTCATGGAAATGTCAAGAGCTGAAGGGGTGGTAGTGGATGGGCACCTGTGTACTCTATTTTGATTATATAAATCTGCATCTACTCATGGAACATAGAGCGGTGTCAACACTTCTGCCCAAATAATAAACTAAGTCACTTAGGTATTTCACATATAGATGATTACCAGTGTTCAATATTATTTTGATACAGTGGCATAAAAAATAGTTTCTTTTCATCCTCACACTTATCATTCCATGGTGTCATCTTCATCCTACAGGTTGAAGTCACTTAGGATGGCCAAATGGCAGTAGCAGTTCTAAGCCTCAACATGAACTTCATTGGTCTACAGAGAGAGAAATTGGTTTCTAGTAGTTCTTCTAAAAAGTGAGTTATATTCTTTACCACAAATCTCCACAAAATTCTCAAAATTTAGTACTTTATATTATAGTAACATTGAAGGAAAATAGAATTTTAAAAATACTCATAACCCCAACCATCATACATTATTCAAGCATTTTCAGTTTTGTATACTGCTTTCCAGTTTTGTTCTCTGGTTATATTCCAACATTTATTACCTAGTAACTAGTACCACTTTATTTTCATTTTCATTTAGTTTGTTTTTACACACATACACATACACACACACTATATGTATGTTGGTCACAATTATAATTTTTTGTTTCTGTTAAGCTTTTCCCTTATATATTAAATTCCCCAAAGAAGGATGACTATTAAAAAATATTGGCACATTTAATTTTTATAGATATGTAGACATAAAGGTAAATAAATAGATCAATCTATTTATATATATATACATGGGGGTGATAAGTGCTTGATTCAAAAGAGTTTTATTAATTTCAAGCTCCTTTTGATATCAGTTTCTATAATCACTTCAAGAAGAAAAAGAAAAATTGTATGGTGTGTGTTCCCTATATTGTGTGCTGACTAAAAGATGATCAATTATCTGTTGGTTAACTTTGCTAACCAAGAGATAACTTAAAAGAAGTTTTAAATTGCATCTTCATCAATAGTAAAGGTTGACATTATAGAGTCTCAATACATGTTTTTTTTTTCTTTAGAGTTTTGATATATTTTTAAAATTATTTTATTTTTTTATTAGTTTCTGCTTTATAACAAACTGAATCAGTCATACATATACATCTGTTCCCACACCCCTTCCCTCATGCATCTCCCTCCCTCCCACCCTCCCCATCCCACCCCTCCAGGCAGTCACAAAGCACCAAGCTGATCTCCCTGTGCTCTGCGGCTGCTTCCCACTATCTATCTACCTTACGTTTGGTAGTGTATATATGTCCATGCCTCTCTTTCGCTTTGTCACAGCTTACCCTTCCCCCTCCCCATATCCTCAAGTCCATTCTCAAGTAGGTCTGTGTCTTTATTCCCATTTTACCCCTAGGTAAAAACATGACATTTTTTTAAAAATTCCATATATATGTGTTAGCATACGGTATTTGTCTTTCTCTTTCTGACTTACTTCACTCTGTATGACAGACTCTAGGCCTATCCACCTCATTACAAATAGCTCAGTTTCGTTTCTTTTTATGGCTGAATAATATTCCATTGTATATATGTGCCACATCTTCTTTATCCATTCATCCAATGATGGACACTTAGGTTGTTTCCATCTCCGGGCTATTGTGAATAGAGCTGCAATGAATATTTTGGTACATGTCTCTTTTTGAATTATGGTTTTCTCAGGGTATATGCCTAGTAGTGGGATTGCTGGATCATACGGTAGTTCTAACAATACATGTTTTTTATGAGAATAGATTTTTTAGGTTTGTTCGTATACTATTTATTTATTTATTTATTTTTTGCGGTATGCGGCCCTGTCACTGCTGTGGCCTCTCCCACCGTGGAGTGCAGGCTCAGCGGCCATGGCTCACGGGCCTAGCCGCTCTGCGGCATGTGGGATCTTCCTGGACTGGGGCACGAACCCACGTCCCCTGCATCGGCAGGCAGACTCTCAACCACTTCACCACCAGGGAAGCCCTGTATTTTATCTTAGGTAATTTTCCTTGCATCAAAGTCTTTTAACTCAAAAGTTCATGCTTTATGAGATATCTGGCTAATGTTGAAAGGTCAATTGTAGAATCAGTAATCTAGGATGATAGAAATAATCTTATCCTCTCAGTTTCTTCCTCTTCGTTAACTTTGGACCCATTAACTTGGTTCTGTAGTCATAGGAATTAATAGCCAATGGATAGATTTTCCTGTGTTGATATTTTAAAAGATTGAAAAAGACTAAATGACAGCTTGACATACATGCTTTTTTCTATAGTAGATATCTAAGAAGAGATTCATCATTAAAGTTTTTCTTGATGTCTGAATATCTAATGGCAATTTAATTTTTTTAACTCCAATTCACACTTCCTGAAATGGGGATTTCTGATGTCTTACTGCCCTTAGAAAACATCAACACATATCTTAATCACTACTAAACCAAAGTCATTATTTTCTTTGAAAAGAGAGTTGGCATAACAAGTTGTTCATTCAAATGAAATTACTTCATATTTTCCCATTGTTATAGTCTTGGTTATTCATATGAAATCACTTTGGAATCGAATCATTTATAAAGTGATTGGAAAATACTTCTTACCATGAAAATATTCTAATAAGTAGCTCAGATGAGAGGCTAGTTGGCTTAATTGAAGGAGCACTGAACAGAGTTAAAATGTGGATTTTAATGTTAGTGCTATGTGACCAGAGTCAAGTCTCTTTGCTTCTCTGCAACTTACTTTACTCATATGTAAAATGAGTGGGTAGGTCTAAAACAGCGATGGGAACATGGGTTATGATTCATACAAAAAATAATGTATAGAGGTTTATTATTTTTTCATTCAAAATTAAAATATATTTATGTAGGATAATGGGGGAAATGTGTATTTTTGCTTTGTGTAATATAAGAATGCTACCATAAAAATGTGGCATTGTGTTAGCCAATGTGTTCAATATATTTTCCAAAGACAAATGCAACAGTATCTTCCATCCCACCTACTCTTCTATAATGTTAGCTTGACTCTCTTTCCGTTGAGAGATTGGGTATACATCATTTTTTCTTTAACCTGGTTGGATTTGTGTCTGCTTTGGCCAAAAGAATATGGTGAAAATGACACTAGGTAATTTCAATGGTTGGTTTATAAAAGTCAACGTGGCTTTTGGAATACTTGCTTTTAGAGCCAACTAAGAAGTCCAACTTTCCTGAGGTCTCCATGTCACATACAAAGCTCATTTGCAGACGCTCTGGTTTACAGGCCCAGCTGAGATCCTAGTCAACAGCCAAACATGTGAGTCAAGATACCTCAGATGTTTTTACCCCTAATCATTGAGTCTTACCAGCTGAGGTTCCAGACATCATGAAGCAGAAATAAGCCACATCATTGTGCTGAGTCCAAATTCCTGTCCCACAGAATCCATGATCATTGTAGAGTTGTTGTCTTCTGTCACTAAGTCCTAGGGTAGGTAGTTAGGCAATACTAAGCAAATAGAAATTTTGAACTTGGAAGTAAAGTCCTATAAAATATTGCATATTGTATATAGTACTATACTATAGCCAACTATTCTATACTATTCATAATAAAAACCTAAACCCTGTAACATAGGCTTTGGGACCAAGCAGAAGCAGTCAAAGCCTTGAGGAAACCTTTAATGAAATCTGGAAGGACCTTGATGGTCAAGGCTTGGAAGACTGGGAAGAAAATAATACAAAAAGCTGTAGGAAAGGAGACAGTTTATGAAGTTGCAGAAAATTTAGTAAAACTGTCACCTTGAGTAATGTGGAAATTATGAAATGTACTTAATTAACTTGATGAGATAGTGATGGGTATTTCCAGATGGAATAGAGAAGGTACCATCTGCCTTCTGTAATAAAATAAGACAGAGGTGGACTAAAGAATAAACTATTCAGTTCCCAAGTATAATTTGAAGGATATATAAAGTATCCAGAACAGTCCTTCAGACAGCAGTGGGTTCTCAAATAAAGAAAGGTTCTCTGGACCAAGATCAATTCTGGGATGGAAATGTAAGACCCATTGTTAAAACCTCAGAAAGATCTAAGGTGATGTTTCATAGAATGTTTCAGAGAGCCAAAACCCTTGCAAGGATCTTAAGAGCATACATTTCATTAAAGAAGCAGGGTTTTTATATTTTAAGAGCATGGTAATACTCACCCTAAGCTTATACTTTACATTTATAGCCCCAGAAGACTAGGACTTTCCCCATTTCCTAATTGTAAACTGCAAGAAATAATGGTTGTAGGCTAATGGTTAACTGAATATGAATTAAATAACTGTTTATGTCATAATTAGTTCAAATAGTATAATATACTCATTTAGTACACTCCAGAGCACTATGCCCAGGTGTTGGGCACACCAGTACAAAACTTCTTGTCAGGAAAGTACCCTTATCAAAGAAACTGAAGTGATTAGTACCTAGAGAAAAAAGTGACCTTGGCTTTTGGACTGGTCAAACACCACAAGAAGTGTGTCTATAAAGCCATATACAAGAAAACAAAAACAAAACAAAACAAAAAAAACAAGGGCAATTGAGAGAATGTTGCATTTTGGAACAAGTTCTGTTTGCATCATCAAAAAAATTTTTTTTCTGTAGCATATAGTGTTTTTTTCCCGTTGTCATGCAAAATCCTTACCTAGGGTAACTGTGCTTAACATATACAGCAGCTTGTCTTATCAGGCAGTGTTCCATCTAAATCACAGTAACATTAACAATCCTTACAAATATATGCTCCTGTGTTATAGGGCCACACACTGGGAGACTTTAGCAGGTCTCAGCTGTGAGGAGATCACTGTAAAATAAATGAGTTTGTTTCCATAAACACAATAGTGCTTCTTATTAAATATCAGGGAGAGATTATTATAAAGTATAATAAAGTAACCATAAACTGGTAGAAATTAATAAAGTGCAATTCAGAGAAGATGCTGCTTAAATATAAAAGATATACAACCTAACTTTGGTTGTCCCAAAGGATGGAGCACAGAACCTTGTCGTATTTGAGCCAAGTGTTTAGACCCTGTCTATTTATAGAAAAATAACATTTACTACTTACTTGGGAGAGTTCCCACTGAAATAATGCTTTCAAAGAGGGAGTGAGCCTTTCACTTTCAAATTTGAATGTGAAACTAGAAGCTTCTATACATTTTATACAACTGCCAGAAAATCACAATTGTCTCTATTGTGATTTTCCAAGGAAATCTAGTTTTTGTCCCCTGGACATAGAAGCATTGTAAAACTGTCAGACAGGAAGCCCTCCCTTGAGGAAAGAGACATTTGCAGTACAACCGAGCAGCTGTTGCAGCAATCTCCCAGCAGTAATATTTACAGTACTCCATTTCAGGTACTGTCAGTGCCACTCATACTGCAAATTCAGTGCCACCACCGTTATTGAATCTAATGGTCAACTGAATCTAAATTAAATTGCTGTTTTTGTCATAATAGGACCAAATAGCATAACATACTCATCTACTCAAGGCAAGGGCAGCCTACTCAGAGTAACAGTGCTGAAAACATGTTGTCTCTTAGGAAGATATGTTATTCGTGTTTCTGACCACACTCAGAAGGTTACTTTCCCCTGAGATGTGGGACATGGCATCACATTGCCCTGGGAGATGAGGAATGTCACTCTGGGCATGAGAAGTTCAAATGCCCCAGCTGTTAAGCCTTTGAAATGCAGGCACTTTCTACTTGCATTATATGTTGTTAAAGTGCATGACGTTGCAAAAGTCACATGTGCAAAAGTTAGATAAATAAATGCAAGCTCTTGACTCACTGAGATGTGATGCCAATCTAGATAGAATGTATGTATCTGGAGATTGATTAGCAAACTACCAGCTAATTGAAATCCACTGTGACACTTTACAATCACAAAGCTAGTTCTTAACAAGATTTATGTTGGAATCCTGACCTCTTGAACCTTAATACTATGTTACGCTAAGTCCAGACTTTAACCTATTTCCTCTCCTTCCTGTACCTCTCCATGGTTTCATGGTCACATTACTTTCAACATCCATTTTTGTCTCTCATGCCTATCTCCCTCTCTCTCTCTCTCTCTCTCTCCGCCTCTCTCCCTCCCTCCCTCCCTCCCTTTCTCTCTCCCCCTCCCCACCACCCCTTCCTCTCCCTCCATCTCTCATACTGAACCAAACATAAAAGAATAAATATCACTGGTTTATTTTTTTTAGGCTGTGCATTCATTGCCCCCTCAAAATTCTAATAATCACCGTTTTTTTTCCAATATCATTGCTCAAAACTGATTTCGCCATTACTTCCATCTTTCTAAGGGAACCATGTCCTCCTCTCATGAATTGTGTAAAGGAAAAAAGGTATAATATATGTTACAAGGAGAAAGAATTTAAGATTCCAAACAATAAGCTGTAACATTAGTAAAAAAATAAAATAAAAAAAGGGCGAGGGAGTGTGGAAACTAGCAGAGGTTGGCCAAATATAGTGGATACTAAGGAGAAGGAAACAATCTACCATCTGGTATCTTCTACCATCTTTTCCTTGAAGAAAGCACATTTGACATCACAAAATACTCGATAAATAATCTTAGATAAAAGGATGGCCTTTAAAAAGACAATATATATATTTGAAGAGTCAGCTTCAGTATCTTCCTGTCAGCAATGTTATGACCATTCAAGCCATGACTAAAGTTCATTCCTTTTAGGTCTGTGAAGCTTTGCCCAAATTTCTCTAGACAGGATAAATAGAGGAAGTATGGTGAAGTATGAAAAGCATAGATTTTATTGCTAAACAAACTTTGGCTTGCATCTGAGCTCTGTGGCCTCTGGAAAATTAATATTTTAGAGTTTCAGTTTGCTGACTTTCCAAATTTGTAAAAGGAATGCAAGTGAAATAAGAATTGTGAAGTACAGTCCATGCCCAGCACGTGTGAAGGTTCTGTAAATGTATGTTCTTTCCCTGTTCCTCTATTCTACACTCTCAGCAGAGCATATGTAACTTGCACACTGCCAATCCTACTGAGATTCAGTAGAGATCTTTGTGTCCTTTTGGAATCCAGGCTCTCTGCTCCCTTCCCTAGAATGTGACCTTAATAGCAACAATAACTAACATTTACCAGATGAATTGTCTGTGTGCATGAGTGTGTATAAGTGTGTCAGACATGGTACTAAACCTTTTTTGTGTATTTTATTTAAACTTTTCAATATCCCTCAAAGTAGATACTATTAAAATTCCTAGATGGGGAAATTGTGGGTCCAGGGGTTACATAATGTTGCTCAGGTCACAAATTAATGAGGGGAGTAACCAAAACTTGAATCTTGCAATATAATCCCAGTACCCATATCTTAATCACATCACTCACTGCTTTTTACACTGCACAGGTGTAATTCATCTTTGACAAAGTTACAAAGAGGCATAATAAAAACAGAGGTGTGCATGATCCCAAGAAACAGAAATAATGCTAGATGAGTATTCCTGCTAACTTACTTTCAGAGTAATTCTGCTATAGTTGGCACACAAAGAGTTATTTTTTTGCATCTTGCTGAACTCTGAATGCAGCTAACCTAAGATTACCTGATTGATGGTGGAGACACAGTTTTAAGTGCAGCAAGAAAGAATATGGAAGCTTGTGGCATCTCATCAACTCTCTAATTTCCTACATTAAGAAACACAAAGTGGTTAGACTGAAAAGGCACTTTACCATTCAGTGGAGAGAAAGCTGCTTGATTTTATTTCCAGGGAAATTAGCCCCTTCTTACTCCCTTTTTGTCTTTAGAAAATAGAAGGGGAGGAAAGCACTACGTTGATAGGCTTTCTAAGAAGTCTTTGGCCCAAGAGAAAACAAGAACTAAATTTAAATCCTATGTAATATGACAGGTCTTGTACCAGTTTTAACGGAAACAGCAACTATCATTCAACAAGTATGTGTGCTGTGACAGGCTTGGAATCAACACTGACCTGCACCATCTCACTCGTGTGTCAGTACCCACTACTGAGATGTTTGTGATTACCTTTATTTTCATATGAGGAAATGGAGGCACAATAATTAAATAAGTGCCCAAAGTCAAGGATTAGTGTTGAAAATGAGATTTGTAACCAGACAATTTAACACTACTGTCTGTGCTATTAACCCCCGTATCCCACCAACAGAAAACTGTGACCAGAATGGGGGGTGGAAGCAGAGAGGGACATCGCCATTCTCAGAGAGTGGAAACTTTGGGGGTCAGAGTTGGAGCAAGAGAGTATCAACCAGTGGTTTGCAGTCCCTCCAAATGGATTAGGGGCCTTTGACTGATTTTTGTTTTATATAAGGAAGCCTTTCATAACATATAGTACTTATTAAATTGAACTACATTAATACAATAATATTAGAACAATTCAAAATGGCTTAGTTGTGAGGTAGTAAACACCTATTCTCAGACATTTTCTCAATAGTGGATGACCCTGGTCTGTTCCAAATATCAATGTTGTTATTACTCCCTAGCACCTTTCAATAATCTTAGTCCATTCAGGAAGCTATAATGTGATACCACAGACTGAGTGAGTTACAAACTGTAGAAATTTATTGCTCATAGTTCTGGAGACTGGGAAGTCCATGGTCAAGGTACTTGCAGACTTGGTGTTACGGTGAGGCATGCTTCCTGCTTCATAGACACAGTCTTCTTGCCATGTCCTAACATTATAGAAGGGACGAGGGAGCTCTCTGCAGTCTCCTTTATAAGGGCACTAATCTCATTCTTGAGGTCTCCACACTCATGACCTAATCATCTCCCAAAGGCCCCACTTCCAAATACATCACTTTGGGAATTATGTTTCAATACAGGAATTTGGGATGGGGAGGACACATTCAGTCTGCAGTATTCTGCATAAACAAATACTAATACTTCTCTCATTCCTAGAGAAGACACTTTCCTGGTGAAACTTAGTGTTACTTGGCTAGAAAATCTGAGTTCCTGGAATCAGAAAGCTTCTCCCTCATCAGCTGTGATATTGTGATTTACAATGAGAAATATATATATTTGTCTTTGCCCCTTTTTCTGGCACAAAGCTCCTAAAACCCTTGGAATTTCCTGTGATGAGAGCTGAGAGCAATAAAGGTGTCTTTTGCAGTGTCAATGAGTTGACTTCTGGAAAGTACCAAAGGATGAGGGTTGTTAGCCAGTGAAGCCAACACTGTGATTAGAAGGTTGGGAGTTGCAGTCCCAGCCAGGCTTTGGGGAGCGGAGAGGGGCTCGATAATAAGCTCAATTGCCCATGGCCAATGATTTAATCAATCATGCTTATGTAGTGAAGCCTCCATAAAAAACAAAGGAAGGGGTTAGTGAGCTTCCAGGTTGGTGAACACGTGGAGACTCAGGAAGAGTGGCATGCTCAGGGAGGGCATGGAAGCTCAGAGCACCTCTTCCCACGTACCTTGCCCTATGCATCTCTTCCTCTGGCTATTCCTGAGTTATATATACCCTTTTATAATAAACTGATAATCTAGTGAGTAAATAAACATTCTGAGTTCTGTGAGCTGCTCTAGCAAATTAATTAACCCAAGGAGGGAGTGGTGGAAACCTTCAATCTACAACTAATTGGTCAGAAGCCCAGTGACAACCTGGACTTGCAAAGGGCATCTGAAGCGGGTGGGGGTGGTGTTGTAGAACTGAGCCCTTAACCTATGGGACCTGATGCTCCCTCTAGGTAGATTGTGTCAGGATTGAGCTGAATTGTAGGACACTGAGCTGGTGCTGGAAAATAGTTTGGTGTGGGGGAAAATCCACACATTGGCAGTGGTTTCACAGTTGTATCAGCTAATCCTTTCCCTCTTTCTATTTCTAACCCATGTTTCAGGACTTGGGGCAAGTCTCACCTTCTTCAGTCTTTCCTCACCAAGCTTCCTCACCAACATCTTCGAGCTTCACAAGGATCTTATTTCACCCTTATGGAAACATTTATTGCCGTTTTTAGTGTTCTGGGTGGTTTGGTTCTGCCATACTGATGAAACTATAAACCATAGAGAACAAGAGGTGTGGACAGATAAGTGCAGTGGTTTCCAAACTTCTTTTCAAACACAAAAGTGTACAGAATTCTGATATAGATAATAGATGGTAGCAGGGATGCTCTGGTGGATGTGAAAGTGCCGACTTCTGAAACTGTCTCCAGTTTCCCTGCCCTTTCCCATTCTTTCTCCAAGAAACTACTGAGCAAGCAACTCAAAATCAGGACTGAATTCAAACTCAAACCTACTGGGTAACTGCAGACAAGTCCTCATTTATCTGGGCTTCTGTTCTTTATCTTTGCATTAGGAATTACATGCTAAACTCAAGGGTTAAATTAAGGATTCAAGGAGAAATGTTTCACTTTCTTCTTTTAGTGCTTCACGTGCCCTTCTCCAGCCTGTTTTTTTTTCCGTTCTCCCATTCTTCCTACCCACCTTCTTCTATAATATCTTTCATAATGCAGTGTCCGTGGTAAGCCCCCCCATACATTTCTTCATTTATCGTTTCATTTCCTGAATAGCAAAGATTCATTTTGAATATATTATAATTACAGGTATATGTAGGATGAGGTGCACTAAGAAAATAATATAACAGCCACCATGTTGGTGATGCTGGACATATAGAGCAATTTTTTATGTACAGAAATAGAGTGTGCATATTCATGGAGTATGTTTTCCATTCCACGATACCACATTAGGCAATATATTACATCTCCTGGCCTGCTTGATATTCATTGCTAATAAAGTCTCAGAAATAAAGCTATGTGGTAATAGAATGGCAGGTTTTTATTACAGAGATGTTTCTCTTATGCTAATTTATCATTTAGATGATTTACACTAATAAGTGTAATTTCTTAATATAAACAAAACTATAGTCAAATTTCGAAATGATTCTACCTCTGGCTGGCACATTTACATACCTCACAGTTTTATTAAATATATTCTGTGGAGATAAAACACATTTTTTACATAACAATCACCTCCAGCTTTTCCATGGAGAATTTGATGGCATAAAACAGCTGCACATCTGTAATTGTTTTGCCACCTGTTCTGTGGAAGTGAAGATTCTGTTCTCTACAGTGGTTATTAGATGGTGTTTTGCTTACATTTCAAGGTCATGAATTCCTCTACCTTCATCTTTTTATACCCTTCGAAGTAGGAAGTGGGGTGGGTGATGTTTGATGGAGTTGATTTTCCAAGGTTTGATTAGAAATTTTCCAGGAGAAAGGAATTAAATAGGGATTTGTTCAAAATCAGCCAGATGACCAGACAAGAGGAGACACCCACCATCTGTGATGAGCTTTAATTTCTCATTTCCAAAGGGCAGTTATTTTAGTTTTATTTCTATTCAGAAAAGTAAACAAAGTGATTGAGTTCAAAAGAAACAGAGGCCTTTCATTCAGAGAAAAAAATATGAGGATGACAATATTGTTTAATGGTTGGTCTCTCTCAAACATGCATATACACATGTTCACACAGAAATTACCTCTCTTACTCTGTGAATTTTAATTGTATAATGTTAAAGCAAATCATTCTATCTCAATTAAATAAAATCTTATGGGTGATTTCTTTTGACCTCATTCTGAGCAAATGCCACTAAGTTTGTCAAATCACCAAAGTACTAGAATCTGCCTGTTGTAAGATTAATATAGCTGACCCATGTGTTTGTACCAACAACACTACTTTGGGGTGTCTTAAAGTGACCTTAGTGTAATCACTCACTATGCTGAGACATGGTATTGAGTGGTAGCATCTCTCTGGTGGCAGAGAGATGACAGATGAGATGAGGAGAGGAATTTCTAATTTTTAAAAATTCTTTAAAATTTTCCTATACAGCATTCCATACATGTACAGTCCTTGGAAATTGCATTTTTAGCTCTTAGTTTATCTCATGGCTTAGGTCATGATCTTGTTTATTCAAGGTGTAGCTATGCATAGGACTGACTACATATAATATACATTCAATGTAACTGTCCTTCTGTAAATATTTATTTAAAAATGAAGGAGCCGGGGTAGAAAAGAGGGGATTGACTTGAGAGGGTTTTTTTTTTCATTTTATTTTTAGTATACAGAAATAAAATAAAAGTGGCAAAAATGTAGACAAGGATGTGTCTCAAGTTTCTGCCTAGATTGATCCGTGGATAACTGTGCAACTAGTAGTCATCAGATATGAAGGGATAGGAACAGTTTTAGGGAGAAGGGAAGAAGATGAATCCAATTTGAGCTGCACTAAGTTTGGAGTTTCTTGCAGAGACTTCTTTTTTTTTAACATCTTTATTGGAGTATAATTGCTTTACAGTGTTGTGTTAGTTTCTGCTGTATAACAAAGTGAATCAGCTATATGCATACGTATATCCGATATCCCCTCCCTCTTGTGTCTCCCTCCAACCTCCTTATCCCACGCCTCTAGGTGGTTGCAAAGCATCGAGCTAATCTCCCTGTGCTATGTGGCTGCTTCCCACTAGCTATCTATTTTACGTTTGGTAGTGTATATATGTCAGTGCTACTCTCTTACTTTGTCCCAGCTTACCCTTCCCCCTCCCCGTGTCCTCAAGTCCATTCTCTACATCTGTGTCTTTATTCCTGTCCTACCCCTAGGTTCTTCAGAACCATTTTTGTTTTAGATTCCATATGTATGTGTTAGCATACGGTATTTGCTTTTCTCTTTCTGACTTACTTCACTCTGTATGACAGACTCTAGATCCATCCACCTCCCTCCAAATAACTCAGTTTTGTTTCTTTTTATGGCTGAGTAATATTCCATTGTATATATGTGCCACATCTTTATCCATTCATCTGTCGATGGACACTTAGGTTGCTTCCATGTCCTGACTATTGTAAATAGAGCTGCAATGAACATTGTGATACATGACTGTTTTTGAATTATGGTTTTCTTAGGGTATGTGCCCAGTACTGGGATTGCTGGGTCATATGGTAGTTCTATTTTTACTTTTTTAAGGAACCTCCATACTGTTCTCCATAGTGGCTGTATCAATGTACATTCCCACCAACAGTGCAAGAGGGATCCCTTTTCTCCACACCCTCTCCAGCATTTACTGTTTGTAGATTTTTTTGATGATGGCCATTCTGACTGGTGTGAGGTGATACCTCATTGTAGTTTTGATTTGCATTTCTCTAATGATTGGTGATGTTGAGCATCTTTTCATGTGTTTGTTGGAAATCTGTATATCTTCTTTGGAGAAATGTCTGTTTAGGTCTTCTGCCCATTTTTGGATTGAGTTGTTTGTTTTTTTGATATTGAGCTGCATGAGATGCTTTTGTATATTTTGGAGATTAATCCTTTGTTAGCTGCTTCATTGGCAAATATTTTCTCCCATTCTGAGGGTTGTCTTTTTGTCTTGTTTATGGTTTCCTTTGCTGTGCAAAAGCTTTGAAGTTTCATTAGGTCCCATTTGTTTATTTTTGTTTTTATTTCCATTTCTCTAGGAGGTGGGTCAAAAAGGATCTTGCTGTGATTTATGTCATAGAGTGTTCTGCCTGTGTTTTCCTCTAAGAGTTTTATAGTATCTGGCCTTACATTTAGGTCTTTAATCCATTTTGAGTTTATTTTTGTGTATGGTGTTAAGGAGTGTTTTAATTTCATTCTTTTACATGTAGCTGTCCAGTTTTCCCAGCCCCACTTATTGAAGAGGCTGTCGTTTCTCCACTGTATACTCTTGCCTCCTTTATCAAAGATAAGGTGACCATATGTGCATGGGTTTATCTCTGGGCTTTCTATCCTGTTCCATTGATCTGTATTTCTGTTTTTGTGCCAGTACCATACTGTCTTGCTTACTGTAGCTTTGTAGTATAGTGTGAACTCAGGGAGCCTGATTCCTCCAGCTCAGTTTTTCTTTCTCAAGATTGCTTTGGCTCTTCAGGGTCTTTTGTGTTTTCATAAAAATTATGCAATTTTTTGTTCTCATTCTGTGAAAAATGCCATTGGTAGTTTTGTAGGGATTGCACTGAATCTGTAGATTGCTTTGGGTGGTATAGTCATTTTCACAAAGTTGATTCTTCCAATCCAAGAACATTGTATATCTCTCCATCTGTTTGTATCATCTTTAATTTCTTTCATCAGTGTCTTATAGTTTTTTGCATACAGGGCTTTTGTCTCCTTAGGTAGGTTTATTCCTAAGTATTTTATTCTTTTTGTTGCAGTAGTAAATGGGAGTGTTTCCTTAACTTCTCTCAGATTCTTCATCATTAGTGTATAGGAATGCAAGAGCTTTCTGTGCATTCATTTTGTATCCTGCTACTCTACCAAATTCATTGATTAGCTCTAGTAGTTTTCTGGTAGCATCTTTAGGATTCTCTGTGTATAGTATCATGTCATCTGCAAATATTGATAGTTTTACTTCTTCTTTTCCAATTTGGATTCCTTTTATTTCTTTTTCTTCTCTGATTGCCGTGGCTAAAACTTCCAAAACTATGTTGAATAATAGTGGTGAGAGTGGCAGCATTATCTTGTTCCTTGCAGAGACTTCTTGATCTAGGGCTGGTGTGCTTTGCATTATATGCAGCACTGTGTTAGATCCCTGGTTCTCTGCTTGGAGCAATTTTGCCCCCCAAGGAACATTCTGCAAAGTTTGAAGACATTTTTGGTTGTTAAACTGGAGAGTGAGGAGAGGGACTGTTACTAGCATCCAGTAGATTTCAGGAATGCTGCTAAGGACAGAGCCCCCAATGCACAGGACACAACAGTTATTCAGCCCAAAATGTCAGTAGTGTTAAGGTTGAGAAACTGTTTACCAGATAGTGGAGGAAGCTTGCATGAGCTTATGTGTTTATACTCACAGAACTACAATCCAATAAGGGGGAAACAAAAATGCCCGTAATGAAAAAAATGAGGAGAATAAACATCATAGGAGTTCAGAGATTGCATGAGGAAGATAGAAACAGCAAAACACAGCAATGCGTTTGCAGGAACATGGTGATGTAGAAATATTATCCTCAGTTACATCATCCTTTGTTACGTATAAAGTAACAAAGACTTAAGAAGTAACGTTTCCAAGTTTACTCAGCTAGTTAGTAAGCAGCAGAGGAAAATTACAAACTTACTTCTCTTTGACTCCACAGTAAGTTCACTGTCCTGTCTACCATACTAAGAGCTAAAAGCTATTACAGTGAGTGATAAATGATCTTCGCGGCAATGACCGAGGGCTTCCTGCCATCCTTGAATGCTTAATGTTGAACATTTTGCTGGACTGACCTGCAGCCTATATTTGGGGATCAGCAGAATACGGCTGTAAATATTATATTTGTAACAATGCTTCTAGCCTTCCACATATTTGCCAGTAAATACCAGGAGCAAATTCCTGAGATGGGTGAGATCAAACACAGTCAAAAGCATGCAGCATCCTTTAAAAAAAACCCGAAATTTCTTTAAGAAACATAAATTGGAGTATCTATTCTTTGCTTTGATTATTGTTTTGCATAGCTTTTACAAACCTCTGGAAATGATTTTGAGAATTACCCTTATTATGCTGAAGTTATATATTGGAGCTATATTTTGGATCAGAAAATGAGTACATAGCTATATGGCAATATGTGACCATATAATATAATAAGACCTCCAAACATCAAGAGGCAAGAACTGGATTCAGCCCCCTGCTCAACAAATATATTAGCTGTGTGACCTTCATCTAGTCATCTATTCTTTTTCTTTTTATTTTTTTAAATTAATTTATTTGTTTTATCTTTGGCTGCATTGGGTCTTCATTGCTGTGCACTGGCTTTCTCTAGTTGCGGAGAGTGGGGGCTACTCTTCGTTGTGGTGCATGGCCTTCTCATTGCGGTGGCTTCTCTTGTTACAGACCACAAGCTCTAGGCACACAGGCTTCAGTAGTTGTGGCTCATGGCCTCAGTAGTTGTGGCTCACGGGCCCTAGAGCACAGGCTCAGTAGTTGTGGCACACGGGTTTATTTGCTCCGTGGCATGTGGGATCTTCCCGGACCAGGGCTTGAACCCATGTCCTCTGCATTGACAGGCAGATTCTTAACCACTGTGCCACCAGGGAAGCCCCATCTATTCTTTTCAATTAAACTTTTTAAACAGTCATTGGTAGCTCTAATTAGAACTGATTCTGTGATACTTAGAACTTAAAAGCACATCATCCCTAACACTACTCATCCCTGCATTCAACAAATGTTTCTTGCAACCCTACTCTTTGTATTGCAGAGGCGGGTAAATACAAAGCATAAAGACTTGATTCCTGCTCAGAAAAGAAGAACACTCAAAATCTATTATGAAAAATAGTAGACTTATTGCTAGTAGATAGGTTCATACACAGTACTTCGATTTGGGGGATCAAGACAAGAGTGATTAATTAATGCGCTGGCATTTGAATGAGAACGTGGAACGCTGGGCACCGCCATCAAAGATATAAAGCTGCTTAGGCTTTTTAAAAAAAATTTTTTATTGCAAGTAACAGAGGTCCACTTCTCTGGAATAGGTTAGACATTCTCTATGTTTATTCCCAAAAGATTTGCATTGTGCCCTTGTGAAAAAAAAAATAATGCTGGCTTACTTATCTGTTATCATTCTAACTGAATGCTTGGCACAGAGTGAGACTTTGTGTACTGTTTCACAAATAATTATGAAGCATTCCATCTAGTACTTCATTGGAACTAGGTTCTGGATATTTTTCAAATGGATGAAAAAAAAAATCTTGATTAACCAACATAGTTTTATAATAAATGTATCTGGTTAAGAGAAGGTTTGGGAGTGAGTTTAGATAAACCATGTTTATATATATACACAGGTGTTAAAAAAATCAAGAGGAAAAAAAATCCACAATTTAGGTTCTGTTTGTATCAGTCATATTGAGATTCCTTTAGGGTTACATGATTTACTGGGCTTACTTCTGTGCGGCACAAGTGGTTATTCTACGGCTCAAATTACCTTATAATATGAATTCATGCAAACTAGAAAACCCCCATGACAGTGTGTCTTCCCCACTTTACCTCCGAATTTGTTGTGTTCAATCCAGCGGTCATATGGACTGATCTGCATCTCTGAAAAGGTTCAGAGCATTGCTGGAAAAAGTGCTAAAAAAAAAAAATGAAGATGCACCAAAAAAAGACACAGGAGCCAACTGAAAGGGTTTCTAATGGTCAAAGCCAGAAGAATTTGAGAAGGAAATAAAGTATTATTGGGTTATTAATGAAGGTATAAAATAAATAACTATGAGTTTATGCTGATATAAATAAATGCTTAAATAAATAAACTGACAAAAGATAGACAAATCTCTCATGAAGAAAATTCAGATAAGTTACATAGACATTCTGCTCTAATGAAACATTACTCCCCAGTCCTTAAGCGTGGGCTGTGCATAGTAACTTCCTTCCAAATAGTACACAAAAGAAAGGGGGAAAAAGAGTAACTTTACACTGGAGAAATCTGGCAAATTCTACCTCAGCTAGGTGATTAAGATTTACATGAGGGGTCTTCCCTGGCAATCCAGTGGTTAGGACTCCACGCTTCCACTGTAGGGGGCAAGGGTTCAATCCCTGGTTAGGGAAATAGGATCTGACGTGCCATGTGGCACGGCCAAAAAAACAAAAAACAGATTCACATTAACAGTGATAAGTCGTGTTGATGGTATAATAGTATATACCCTTGATAGGTTCTGATAAAAATGACATTTTTCCTTTGTGGTCTTCCCACCAAAAACACAGGGCCCCTACACCTCCACTCAGTCTAATCATGATACAAACATCAGACTAATGCCAGTGGAGGGACAGTCTGCAAAATACCTACAATACTTCTTAAAACTGTCAAGATCATCAAAAGCAAGGAAAGTATGAGAAATTGTCACAGCAAGAGAAGCCCAAGGAGACTATTATCACAGTAAGAGATTTCATCCTAGATGGGATCCTGGAACAGAGAAAGGGCATTAGGTAAAAAGGGGAATCAGAAAAAAAAGTAGGGAATTTAATTATTAATAATGTGTCAATATTGATTCATTACTTATACTAAACATATCATACATAAACATAGCATAAGGTAAAATAATAATAGGGAAATTGGCACAGAGTATACGGGAACTCTCTGCAGCTTTTCTGTAAGTGTCATACTGCTCTTAAATTTAAAAGTTTATTTTTTAAAAAGGAAGCCCATAAACAACTAAAAAGTATTTATTGGAGTCCCCCATCTTCTCCTGACTCAAAGGTCCATTTCTATTTCTAATTAATGCATTTGGTTCTGCAAGTTCTTTACCCGGACTCACATCTGTTTGTTTATCTCCTGTAGTTTTCTTCCTTCACTCTGGGTCTCCTGCCACTGAACACGCTTTACTTTGCACGGTGGGTCTGATGTTTGCTGTGGGCTGATGCCCTGTTTTCCTGATTATCTCCCTTGCATTTACTGGGTTCAGCCTACACACTCTCCCTTTAACACTGACATGTTCTTGAACCTCATACTACTCATTCCACCTTACGAATTTATTGATAAGTAGCTGAAGTTTCATTACATTTTTGATTGGGGGCACAGAAAAAAATATTAAACTATCTCTTCTGCTGCTTCTTTTATGACATTTTAAAAACTGGTAAAGAAAATAATGTTCAAGGCACTAACTTCCATAATTCTCATGCCTAACACTTTTTCCTAAAAGCTACTTCCTCAAAGATAAAGCCCTTAGCTTAGTTATTTCACCATATTGAAATAAACAGAACCAAAATCTTAAAATGCTATACTTAAAACATTATCAATTTTGTAATAGTTAAAACAAGACCTCTTTGAAAATGTTTAAAGCTATATACTTATCTGTGCTTCCTGTATATCACACTCTCTTCTCTTCTTCCACATGGATTATTTTTCTTATGAGAATCTTCCCACTCAGCTTTTTCTCATGCATTAGAAAGAGGAAATATGGGAGTCCCCTGGCAATCCAGTGGTTAGGACTCCACGCTTTCAGTGCTGAGGGCCCAGGTTCAATCCCTGGTCTGGGAACTGAGATCCTGCAAGCCACATGGCATGGCCAGTAAATAAACAAACAAACAAATAAATAAATAAAGGTTCAGAAACATGATTTTATATTTTAAAAAAATAAAAGAGGAGATACACTTACTGGACAAAATAGTATGCATGTGAGTACAGTTATGATCAGGAGAAACAGAAACCCAACTCAAAGAGTATAAGAAAGGAAGGAAGTTTATTGTAGAATGAGCTGAACATAAAAAATGGCTGTAGGTCTACCATCACTCAGAAATTCACGATACCATTAGAACACTTTCTATCAGACTACTATCTTGTCTTCTTTTCTGTTGGTTTCCATTCTAGGTTGTGTCCTACTTGGTATCTGCAATGATAGTGATCAACTACTCTAAACATAGAGTGGCCTTATTAATATCTAACAATTCAAAAAGAAAGCATACATTTTTGACAAAACTAATAAAAAAGACTAACAATAAAAGAACTAATAATAAGAGAGGACTCTTACTGGCTCAGTCTGGATTGTTTGCCCATTTCAGTATTAATTATGGTATAAGAGAATAGATAAGTGTGACCAGTCACTCCAGGTTTCTGTGACTGTCCCAATTTTAGCATTGAAAGTCCTACGCCCTGGGCCTTGGTCACATATCCACCTCACAGTGGAGACTGGATGATAGAACAGCACCACTTGAAACACAAGAAGGAGAGGGGTTCCCCCAAAAGAATTCTCTCAAAAAAAGTTAATATATGTAAAGTACTTTGAACAATGCCTAGGATGACATAGTAAACACTCAATAAATACTAATATACACACTTGTTCCCCCAAATTCATCAAATATAAGATGACTATCTACTGTAAAATCAATGATTTTTTACTTACCTCTAAGGAAGAATAATATGCTGCAATTTTTTTTTTTTTTTTTTTTGTGATATGCGGGCCTCTCACTGTTGGGGCCCCTCCCGTTGTGGAGCACAGGCTCCGGACGCGCAGGCTCAGCGGCCATGGCTCACAGGTCCAGCCACTCCACGGCATGTGGGATCTTCCCGGACCGGGGCACGAACTCGTGTCCCCGCATCGGCAGGCAGACGTTCAACCACTGCGCCATCAGGGAAGCCCAATATGCTGCAATTTTAACTTTGACATACCATCAATTGTAACACATTTGGATTTCAGTAATATTAACATATGAATAATTTGTGCTATTAGATTTGTAAAAGTTAAATGTGTATCCTTACAAATGTCCCTACCACAAAGGACTGACTTATATATATAGTTCTTCCTCTGTAATATACATATTTTAATTCTTAATCATTCATATTTTCATTATGTATTCAAGATTTAAATATGTTTCCAGAAATTATAAGACATATATCTAAAACTGAGTAAAATCTTTTAAAAACATAAATGATTTATGTCCTTCAACTTCTTAAAGCGCTTCCAGGCTTTACTACCACACTTTGAATTAGACTGATTGCTTAAAATAGCTCACCAGGGTCTTCACGGTTTGGGCCACAGTTATTTGATTTCCTCTTTCCAACACAAGACATTGATTCCTTCCTAGGGCTTTTGAACTTGTGTTTTCTCTGCCGAGGATGCTTATGTCTATTTCCTTCTGCCTTTTAGGTGACAGTCACCTTCTTAATAAGGTATTTCTTAATCACCCAAACTAAGACCCTTCAGCCCATCCTGAAGTGACACCCCCACCCCATCCTGATCATCCTCTGTGGACCAACATGCATCTACTGTTATTAACCTCATAATGCTCATCAACACATTAAACTACGTTATTCATTTTCCTCTTTCCCTATTGTCTCTTGCACTCTAGAAAATACTCTTTATGAGACTAGGAGTAACACCCTGTCTAGCACTAGTTTAATGTTACTCAATAAACTAGTGTTGACTAAATGAACTAATCGACTTTTAAAAAAAAATAATAGTGTGGCAATGACTTGTGAACCAAAGGACCAGATGCCCAGAATGAAGAGATTAGAAAGCAGCAAGTCCTTTTAGAATGATGACTTCACTAGGCTTGTTTCTCCCAACTGTGCTGCATCTTATACTCATTCCTGCTGAGAGTAAAAACAATATGTGTATTAGAAAGAATGAGATTTTGTAAAAAGGTTAAGAAGAAGAAAGAAGATGTAATACTATTTGCAACTTCCACAGTTGATGAAAGAAAGGCCCTGGAAGGCCTTCTAATGTTATTTGGTTTATATTGTTTTACTGTTGTTTTTGGCCAGAGTGTTGAAAACAAAATAGATAACAATACACATCACAAGTGAGCTTGGCTATGAGAATGTGATGAATTCACTTACATCTGGAAAGTCTATCAGACTTCCAGAGTTCCCTCAGCAAAATGTGGGAAGCTTTCCAAATTTGCAATCATGTGGAATTCCAAATTTGCAATCGCTTTTGCCGTCAACATTTAGATACATTACTATGGGGATTTAGAGTTACTCCTGAAAAATTAGTTCCTCTGCTGGTAAGCACCAGGATAAGCAAATAAATATAAAAAAAGTGGACAAATAAAAGGCACACATATGTGAGAAAAGAGGCGATTTCAATATCTATCTAAAAGAAAGGCAGTAAGGAAAGGAGGGAGGGAGGAAGGAAGAGAGTAAAGAAAAAGAAAAATGGAAGAAAAGAGAAAAAGAAGGAAAAAGAATATTAGAAAGTGACCAGCATGATTAAATTGGTAGAAACTGGAGAGGAAGCCTCTTCCTGTCAGTGAGGGCAGTCCCTGCTCCATTCTCAGAAAGGGATTCATAGAGAAAGATACCCCTTATCTAAAATTGAAGTCCTCTTCTCTCCACAGGGCATGCAGCCCCTTTAATCTCTAAAATCCTAAAATCTTACTACCCCTCCTAAATCTTAGTAGCCCTCTCTCAAATTCAAGAACATTCTGCCTGGGACTTCCCTGGTGGTCCAGTGGTAAAGAATCTGCCTTCCAATGCAGGGGACGTGGGTTCGGTCCCTGGTCAGGGAACTAAGATCCCACATGCCTCGGGGCAACTAGGCCTGCATGCCACAACTACTGAGCTCGCCTTGCACGCCTCAACTAGAGCCCAGGTGGTGCAAACTACAGAGCCCATATGCTCTGGACCCCACGAGCTGCAACTGGAGAGAAGCCCGCACACCACAACGAAGAGCCGGCATGCTGCAAAGACCCCTGACATAGCCTAAAATAAATAAATAAATAAAAAATAAATCTCTTAAAAAAAAAAAATTCTGCCTGATAGTGAAGTAAGGAAAGCTTTTTTTTTTTTTTTTTTAACAGTATCAGAATCCAAAAATCCAAAAAGGAGTTTCTATATTAACTTTTGACTTGTTCTCATTATTGCTGTTCAAGTGGAGTTAGAGATCATATTCTTCCCTCTCCCTAACTTTAGGTATGTCCAATGTCCTATTCCCTTTCTGTGTCTCACTCTAGCTTCAGGCTCTTGGCTCTGCCAAATCAATCTTGTTATCTTGCTATCCTGAATTTGGTATTTATATCAGGCATCAACACCATCAGGCTCTTATTTTGTCCCCCACCACAACCACCAAGGCCTTGGGTTGATTGATACATTGCAGTTGATTCATTGCAGGTCTTATATTTTCATAGGAATGCAAGTTCTTTGCCTTTTAGTTCTTTCCACACACTTAGTTCTTTCCATCCTCCAATGAATTCATCCCTTAACAGGCATGGAGTGTTTTATTATCTATAAAATAAGGTTGGATAGAATCAGGCTTTACTTAGGTGCATTCCAGAAAACACTGTTCCTGTGATACATTTCATGAAAGTAAAAAAAATGGATGGAAGAAGGGAGAGAGAGAAAAAAGATAAATTTATATACCGCTGAATACTGTGTACTTATTGAAATCTTCACAGGGCCCTTGATCATTGTATAAGTGCTGAGAGAGTCTACAGTGAAGAAACAGATTTAACTTTGCTTAAATATCCCTAACTTATTTGGCTACATAGTGTCCTCTGCTTCTTTATGGGAACATCTACCAGTAGGCTAAGAAAGTAGCATTTGTGGCAAACACTTAGGAATAATCCGGCCTGGATGTGTTTATGGTCCCTTCCAACTTTGACAACATTCCAGAGTTATAGAATTTTAATCAGTTGAGTTCTATTTACAATTTGACCCATACTGATAAATTCAGCATTTATCAATGCCATTCCAATAAAGCCCACCTATAAATAAAGACCCTGCTACATAAGATGTAGCAGATCACAACAACTCAATCACCAAGGGAGATTAAATCTCACCAGGTCACGAAAGGTGGATTTCCTTAAACAAACTAACAAAAGAACAACTTAGTTGTTCTAATATCTTATATATGACATATATAGATTGTCATCACTGACATTAATCTTTGTAATATAAACCATGTAATTTTTTATTTTAACTCAATCAGTTTGTAATAACTTGTCAGCAAAGAGTACTTAAGTTTATATTTACATAGATTCAGTTTTGCTACACATTCATTTTAGGGTATTTCTATAATAAAACTATTCATAAAACAAAATAATATGTATATTTTAAGGAATAAAGTCATGCTTTTCCAAGCGGTACCGTGTCAAATTATAAATCTGGTTAAAGATGTAGAACAGAAGCAATCAATTATTTCAGTATAGAAGAAAAGATAATTTATGAATTAAAAAAATACTTTCTTCTTAGCAAATATTATGAAAAATCATTTAAAAATAAAGAGGTCAACACATGACAAGGCCACAGAACATCTCAAATTTGAAACCATGGCATTAGCAGAAAAAAGTAACACACATACAGAAATATCTAATTCAGTGATGTAATTTTAAAATATCTAAAGTGTGCTAACAACAAAATGATTAGTGCCTCATGATTGGATCACATCAGCAATTTAGACACTGACTACCACGTCTAAAACTTACCTGATTGAATGATTGCTAATATATAACCTCTCTCCAACCAAGCTTAAATTCAAGCCATTACTTAAAACACTGTAGCAAGGAGAGTTTCCCTAGAGCCATTTGATTCATGCTTCCTCATTTCCCCCCAGTGGTCCTTGACTCACTCAAGCTACTCAAACTTATGACAGTCTTCAATGGAGATTTCCCATCTCCCAGGTTCATAACTCATTCATATCTCTCAATTTATGAAAGTCACATTATGTTTTAACACTTCCTTTGTGAACTGAGAGATCTGACCATGCAACACTTTTCATTTATAAATACTACTTTGACCCTCTTCTGTCTAGCATGTGCTATTAAAAAATTAGCATTTAATAGATAAGGAAAATCTCAGGTTTATGCACAGCTGTTGATTTTCCTTAGAGCATTACTTCACAGAGCCTTTTTTCCAGGAAGATATCCTCTTAGGAAAGGCTGCCTACCATGAGAACGACTGTAATGAAAGTAGTCAAATACTTCTAATTAAAAAAAAAATCCCAAACACCTTAAAATGTTTTCCCTCATAACCTCAATTCCTGGGAGGCTTTCATCTACTATTTCTGTACTGCTTTGACATAATTAGAGGAAAGTATCACAGATGTTTGGAAGAATTTTTTTTTAAATCTGGGCTGAGGTTTACCAGATGTCTAAATCCCCCTTGTGAATTATTAGCAAATTTTTTTTAATTGTTCTGGGAACATAAATCTACCTCAAGAGTCCTAGCAACTAATTGAATCCCTACTCTTTGAGTGTATATGAACTCAAATATGATTTAGTTTTGATTTATAAATAAATACCATGGGTAGATCCCATATTACTTCATTGAATCTTAAAAATATATACACCATAAACATTACACTATTGGCCTAAGATCAAAAGTGTGTGGCTTATTGGGAATAATAAATGTCAAAGTAATTTCAACCTATGGGAGTGTAAACTTTCATAAAACTTATTCATCTCTTATGATACCTTGTTGGCTAATTAGTTATGTTTGAGAAATTAATAGTATTTATGAGAAAAGGCAAAAATACATTACTTTTAAATATCCAGATTTGAAAAAAGATTAAACAGACTGTTTTGCATAAAACAATGTAAATTAAAAGCTCAATTAATTTAATCAGTTATCTGAGTGTCAGATAATTTGCCAATAAAATTTTATGTAGGCATAAACTTGCCCTGAATACGCCATTTTCCAATAGGAGATAAAAAGCTGTGTGTACCATCTGGAATTCTGGACAAGGATGGGATTTCAGTGATTGCATCAGCAATGTGCTGCCAGTTTCAGAGATAAATGTTTTGGGGGGGGGATATAGGAAGAAGCAAATCTATACGATTTATGCATATCACCTCATGCTCACAGTAGTAAGAGCTAAAAATTTGTTTAACACCATGAAATGACATGGGTGAGCACAAGGCCAAGATAAATTAGCATCAGCGTCCTCTTACACATTCCTGGCAAGGATCTATAGAGAAGGTGGTTGGAGGATGGAAGTGGTAGAAGGAGGAGAGATGAAAATCACGAGAAATGAATTAAGCCTGACTGAGAAACCATTACTCTGAAAGACTCCGAGGTTTCAAAATGAGTTCATCAAAAATCAGATTTGTGATGCTCATCAGACAAATTCTCTACTCATGCCCTCTTCATTCGTGGCCTTGTCTCTTTCAACAGCCTTTCACCTACTCTCTGCATCTGCATTTTCTCTCTCGTTGAGTTTTTCTTCAAAATGCTTTAAAAATTGTTGTTTAAAAATGTAAATCAGCCTTTGTCACCCTACCCTTCTGATTTCCATGGACATAGAGAGTAGAGTCTGAACTCTTCAGATCCTCCAGAACTTCCCATGCATACTCCAAGCACGTGGCACTTGTCCTACTGAAGCCTCATTCCCCAAATGAGTACACACTTCCTCTGCTTCTTACCCTATTCTCAGTCTAACCCCAGTTCACCCTGAAAGACTCAACACAAATGTTTCTGATATCCTAAAATATTACCAGACTCAAGCAGGCAAAGATTGTTGTTATTGTTTTCTCTATTTTTCCAGGGGACTTTTGAGTTTTCTTTAAAAATGCTTATTAGTCTTGCACTTAAACATGGTCAGTTGAATGCCACATTTATATTGACATCCTCTACCAAGCGGGGAAAGGGGTGGGGTGGGAGGAATTGGAGACTGGGGTTGATACATATACATTATTGATACTATATATAAAATAGACAGCTAATGGGGACATACTGTATAGCACAGGGAACTCTACCTAATGCACTGTGGTAACCTAAATGGGAGGGAAGTCCAAAAGGGAGGGGATATCTGTATATGTATGGCTGATTCATTTTGTTGTGCAGTGGAGGCTAACACAACATTGTAAAGCAACCATATTCCAATAAAAATTAATTAAAACAAAATTGACATCCTTATACCCTAAACAGATATGTACTCTAAGAGACAAAGAATCAGAAAAGAAAAACAGCAGACAAAAGATGATACCTTTTGGGAAAATGAAAATCAGATGGGAGACTAGTAACTTAGCAAAGCACATAAAGCTGAGTCTGAATTGCAAGAAGAAAGTGACAGATGCTAAGAAGAAACTTCAACTTTGCTTATATACATATCTCTCTAGAAATTGATTTTCAAATCTTTACATTTCCCATACCTAGAACAAAGCCTGACCCAATATATGCTTAAACAATGAGTTTTGGATGAATGAACACTTTAATAGTTGCTATCATTATGATTACTATTTATCGAGTTTATAAGATCTATAAATTATTCTGTAAAGCACTTTTTTAAAATGTTTCATTTAATTCTTATAACGACTTCCTAAAATAGGAAGAAAACTGATGCTTAGAGAGGCTAAATAGCTTGGATAAACTCATAACCTGGCTGTGAGCAAAGGAACAATATGAGCTCACATTAGTCTGAACTCAGAGTCAGTGCTTTTCGCCCATATATTATACTGCCTTCATGTTAAACTACATTAATCAATATGTTTTGTTTGGTTAGGTTCCTAGGTAATACTTATTTGAAAAAAAAAGTGTTTTGGAAATGTGGGGTAGGGATGGGTTTCAAAAATATTTGGGGGGGAACAATTCAAGTGTCAAAAGTAAGTGAAAATATAGTGTGAGAGCTGGGTTAGAGCCTGCACTAGTGGAAGATCACTAGTTCTCTTTCCATGACCCAGTGTCTGACAACAGAAGTGAGAATTCATACAGTTCCTCTTCCGCAGTAATATTCTGACTTTGACATCATCTAACCTGTAAATCTTACCAAGCTTGTTTATTTGATTTTCCCACCCAATAGAACCCCAACAAACTAATTGGAAGGAAAATAAAGCATTTCATAGAAATGAGAAGTGTCAGTTAACAGTGGGGGAAAAATGCAGTGAAAGACTAATAAGTGACTTTCTATTTATCTTAACACAGAATAAGACTTATGTTTATGTTCCAGCAGTAGTTGTGTCTATTTTCAAAATTTCATTATTCTACATGAAATTTTATGTTATACAGTTAAATCCCTTTACTCTAGATAGCAATGACTCTGAAGACTTTTGGTGGGGGGCAGGGGATATTTTTTACATTTTCAACTTTTTATCCTCTACTTGCAAACTGTCCAGCACACACAAGACAAGATAAGGCCAAGACTTGACTAATGTAACCACAAGGTTATGATGAGCCGCTTTTAGATTTAGCATTATTTACGTGAACAGTGGAAGGAAGAAAAGCCAAATGATCCAGCTCCCCATGACCCATGTGCCATTTACCCAAAGGACATCAAAACAAAAGGGACTGAGTGACTGCAACGCCATTTGCAGGATAACCAGTTGTTGACGAGCAAATTCTAGTCAGCATCTAAGCAGTTTTATATTCTGCAGACTACTTAGAGGTGGACAAGACAGAAAGCCCCATACCTTGCCAGTGCCCAGCAGACAATGAGAAACTATATTATGAGAGCTTTGCAAGGGAGATACGAAAGCAGTGGGCGATGGCCTCACAGCAGCTTCTCACTCATCCTCTAGTGTTCCAGAAGCATCACAGAGTGTGCTGCCAGGACTTAACGTTAGTTGCAGTCCAAGTCTTTGTCTTCATGGCCAAGTGGATATATACAAGGTCACCAGGGCACCATAACAGAGACATTTCCTTATGTGAACAATTGAGAAATGAGATAGAATGTTGAGTAGAAACATTCTGATAGCATTTTACAGCTAATTCTGTTGAGAATAGATGAGCAAAAAAATAAATGATTCAATGACCATATTCTCCATTTGTCCAAAATCTTTAATATACAAGCATATATTAAAAATGAGTTTGGTCAAGTAAAAGAAATTGATCTTTAATATAGTCTGTTTAAGAAGAAAGAGAATTAGCCCGTATTGAGAATCTACTGTTTACTTGGCTCTCTTGCTAGGCAATTTGAATAGGCTCTTTAATGTACTTTTTACCACAACTCCATGAAGCAATTCTATTCATTACATACAGATGTTAGATCTTAGGCTCAGAGTAATTAAGATTTTGAACCGAGGTTTCATAAATAGCCAGCATTAGGAGAGAACATGATGTAAATCCACGTGTTTCTTTCATCTCTGGTTTACCTTGGAAATGTTTCATTGTATAATGATTTAAAAAGCAACATTATTGTGTTCAGAGGAAGTTAATCTCAATTACTGGGGCAAAACGAAGGTTCTAGTGTATGTCTAGATGTCCAAGAGAACCAGGCTATTAGAGCAAAGGTAGTGGAAGCTGAAATCATTAGATTCCATGTTGATCTGATAGGTCTCTACATACCAGTTATCTGGAAATTCCCTGATACAGCCTAGAGGAGCCAATATTTTTCCTTAATATTTTCCAAATTAATTTTGGAATTGTATAATTCAACAACAATAAGAGAGAATGTTCTAAACTGTAGAATATCCAGGAAAGAATAACCATGATGGTGGATGTCCCTAACATTATGTTAGTTGTTGGTAGATGGAATTGGGAGCACTTAGTCTGAGCGGAAAGACACAAAAGGAAACTGAGGAATATTTTAAACAATCTGAAGGACAAGTTTGAGAAAGCTGAATAACACATATATTCAGATGCTCTAGTTATTCAGACTAAAGCCAGTGGCTAGAAATTAAAGGGGAACATATTTCAGTTTACACTAAGGAAGAAGTTAATAGTTATATGAACCGTTGGACAATAGAATCAGCTGCCTTTTGAGATACTAAGTGCCCTTTCACTAAAATTGTTTAAACAAATCTTTCATTGATGTTGCAGATGTAATATAAACATAGGGTAAAATATGTAGTTAAATTAAATTAAAATAGGTCTGCCTATTCTCAATTGATGTCGCAGTTCACTTATTCTTACTGTTTTTAGAGCAGCCTTTCCAAACTAACTCCATCGGATAAAGCCCTAGTAATTCTTCAGTATCCCTCTAAAAGCCCCTTGATTGATCAAGGACTTCCTGATAATCCAAAACGGAAATGCCCTTTCCTCTTCCCTGCTATTATTTCCCTGGCAGGAATTATTGATATTATACCTACCTTGCATTAGAAGTGTTGTATGATCACAGATCTACTATCAAACTCTATATTCCAAATGCTAGTATTGTTTTAAGACCAGTGAGGTCTTTAAACCTAACGGATGCTCAGCAAACATTTACTAAATCAACAGATAAAATAACTCTGTGAACCAGTTTCTACCCATACAACAGAATACTTAGAAGGAGTAAGAGTCTTATTTTGCCTAATTTTTAGAAGTTTCAAGAGAGTTTCAGCCAAAGAGTGATATAATCTTATAAATCTCTAGTTTGTCTGTTAAGTACTGTATGCATTTTCTTTTCATTTTTTTTTGGTTTGTTGTTTGGTTTTTTTTGGGGGGGTGGGGTTTGTCTTTTTATTTTGGCCTTGACACACGGCTTGCAGGAACTCAATTCTCCGACTAGGGATTGAACCTGGGCCACGACAGTGAAAGCCCAGAATCCTAACCACTAGGCCACCAGGGAACTCCCCTGCATTTTCTATTGTATATCTGTTACCACAAACATAGTGATTCCAATAACATAAATATATTATTTCAAGTTTTTATAAGCCATAAGTCTGTTATGGGTCTCACTGAACTAAAATCAAGGTATCAGAAGCACGCATTCTTTCCTGGAGCCTCTAGGTGAGAATCTTTTTTCTGCTCATTCAGTTTGTTAGCAGAATTCAGATCCTTATGGTTGTAGGGTTGAGGTTTCATTTTCTTGCTGGCTGTAAATTGAAGGCTGTTTCCAGCTTTGGGAAGCTGCCACATTTCTTGACTAGTGGCACTCTTCCTTTATCTTCAAAGCAAGCAATGGTAGATCTAATAAGTTGCATCTTTTTCAAGTCACATCTTTCTGAATCCATCTTCTACCTCTCCCTTCCTCTTTTGAGTTTATGTGATTAGATTGGGCCCACCCAGATATTCCAGGATACCCTCCCTCTCTTAAAGTCAACTGATTAGCAACCTTAATTCCATCTGCAGCCCTAACTCCCTTTGCCATACAAAATAGAATAGTCACAGATTCCAGAGATTAGAACACGGACATCTTTGAGAGATCATTATTCTGCCTACCAAAAAAATAGTGTTTTCTTTCCTCATTTTCACAAATTTCAGAAGATTGTTATTCAATGAATGATATAATTTTAAAAACCTCTAGTGTTTGCCTCTTAAGTATGAAACCAATATACTACTTACTAAAATAGAAAATTATTTCATACCTTTATCATCTCCTGAAAAATATATATTTTGGAATTGTAACATTCTAAATAATCCAAAATGATTTGGAATTATTGTAATTGTCTAAATAATATAAGCCAACTTATATTGAAGTTTAATGGAAAACATTAATATAAATTAGCTATCCTAACAGTTTTACATTTTAAAAAATGGGTAATCTTTGCAAAATCAACGACATTTCTTTTCTTTTTTTTTTTTTTTTTTTTTTTGCGGTATGCGGGCCTCTCACTGTTGTGGCCTCTCCCGTTGCGGAGCACAGGCTCTGGACGCGCAGGCTCAGTGGCCATGGCTCACGGGCCCAGCCGCTTCGCGGCATGTGGGATCTTCCCGGACCGGGGCACGAACCCGTGTCCCCTGCATCGGCAGGCGGACTCTCAACCATTGCGCCACCAGGGAAGCCCCTATTTTCATTTAGTATGAAGTCAGTAGGCTTTAAACTGTGTTCATGAGAGTGATTCTAATACTTTGCTTAAGAAAAAAGTATAATTCACCCTTGAACAATGAGAGGATTACAGGCACTGACCCTTCTCGCAGTTGGAAATTTGCATGTAACTTTACAGTCGGCCCTCCATATCCAGGGTTCCACAACAGCAGATTCAACCAACTGCAGATCATGTAGTATGTATTCAGGGAAAAGAATTTGGGTATAAATGGACCTGCATGGTTCAAATCTGTGTTGCTCAATGGTCAACTGTACATGGACTTTGTGTCAACTGTTTTGCTTGATGTCTAGATGTTGTATGTGTTTATTTGGACTCTATATTATTACCTAGATGATTGTGTTTGCTGTTTTACTTGTCAAAATATATTGTATTTTCCTGACTGTCATGTTATATACATGATAGATAAAATAGATTTTGTAGGACCATCAGAAACTAATCAATGTAAGCAAGGGAGGCTTCAATGGAGAAGCAGAGACAAATAGCTCAACGGGGTATTTTGGGTAGTTTTTTAGTAAGATAAAGTTTTAAAGATCTTCAGGTATATATATCTGTATTTAGTTATATATTTATTATACACACCTTATTGCAAAATATTTTCCTAATTTCTGTGGTCGCAAAGTTGAGAATGACAAACCTGGTGTTGTCAGGGATGAAAATTAATAAACTTCTATCAACCAGGCTTTTTTTTTTTTGGCCACACCACGTGGCTTTTGGGACCTTAGTTCACTGACCAGAGATTGAACCCAGGCCCTCAGCAGCGAAAGTGCAGAATCCCAACCACTTAGCCAGTCATTTTATGAGGCATTACTATCGCACTATAATCTTGACATTTTAAGATATTTCCTAATATCTTATGGTCTAGACATATTTTAAGGCATGTTATATGTATTAATTGCTGAATCCCTACCACAACTGTAGGAGATGGATTTTATTAAACAGTCTTGGTATCCATGGGAGATTGGTTCCAGGAGCCCTTGCAGATACCGAAATCTATTGATGCTCAAGTCCCATAGTCAGCCCTCTGTATCCCCCAGTTTCACATCTGGGGATTCAAATCACCACAGATGGAAATTTCAATCTGTGGTTTGTTGAATTCGTAGATGGAAACTCACAGGTACGGAGAGCTGGCTGTATATTTATTGAAGAACTGCATGTAAGTGGAGCCATGCAGTTCAAACCCATATTGTTCAAGGATCGACTGTAACTCCAATTTACACATGGGAGACAAGCCAGGGAGAGTTTCAGAAATTCACCAAAAGTCACACAGCCTTTCAATGGCAGATTAAAGGTTTTAACAGTGGAGTATGGATCCGGAATTCTTTTAACCTCTATGCATTAAAATCTTATAACCACTTAATATCTAGCTTTCAACTGTTTTCTAGATTTTACAAATGATTAACAATGGTCCAGTGAAGTTAAAAAAAAAAAAAAGACCAATATCTCATAACTGGTAGGTGGCAGAGCTTGGAATCAAACTGAAGCCTATTTACCTCCAAAGAAAATATTATTTGCATTAAGTCCCCATATGTCTAGTAGGTAGAGATAGACAAATACTTAAGCAACAATGAAACAAAGAAAGAGAAATTTGTCATGAAAGAGGCCCAAACCTCCTCTAAACTAACAGTGAATTGCAACAGAATTATTGAAGAATGTCTTCAACCAAAACTATGGGTCATATTGAGCATCGGGGCATCTAGACGCTTCCCTTTGTCATACTGGATTGCGTCCATATACAATGCAGACAGGTGGTATAGATATGTTTGACTGAGTTTGAGCTGAAAGATTCTGGAATGTTTGCTGAATGTTTTCCCATCACAACTATGCTCACACCCCATCACTTGAGGTTTATTTTCTCAAGATATTGTTCCTCCTCTGATTTCATATTTAAAAGTAGAGAAGATAATATTTCCAATATAAATTTGAACTATGTGTCTTTTTTCTGCTTCAATGATCAAATTTGATTGATTTAACAAAGAAGAATTGGATCTCAAAAGCAGTTTTTTATCATAGGAAGAAGGAAACAGGAGTATAGTTTACCTTTCCCTGAAAAGCAGAATTAGAATAATATAAAATGATCAGTGGCTTCATATGCTTTGAAAGAATGACAAGGAAATAAAAAAGAATGTCCATAATCTAAAAATCTACATAATAGAAGAGTCATTCAAAATGAGATCTGGGAGAGTAAGGACAATATTAAAACATAGTCCCACAAGTGACATTCCATATCCACTAATGTTATTATCTCAGTATGAAACCTCCTTATGTTCAAAATACTAAGACACAATTTAGACGCTTGGACGTTAAAGAGATTAAATTATAATTGTTTCCTTTGTATACTTAGGTTAACAACATGGGTTTTATTTTAATTAATTAAAATACTATGAAAACCAAACATTTAAAATCCATCTAACTCACTTCCCTAATCTGCATCATAAAGGAATTAGTATGAATAAGAATTCTGAAGTCATTTGTGAAGTCATTTATAACCTTTATGTATTTCCTATTCTCCTGATTAAATTACATGTCTGAGTGATTCTTAATTATATTTTACCAAATGATTTGAAAGCTTTCTATCTAAAGGTCTGTTAGTAAACAAATAAATGTGAAAAAATAGAATATATCCAATATCATTCATATAATGTAAAAGCTTTATCATTGTTACAGGCATCCCAGTGCTAATGGTTACTACTAATATAGTCAACTCCAGCAAGAGCTATCTTGGCAAACGGAAGGCTCACAAAAGATATATTGTAGACATCTCCTTGAAATTTATGCTCCATACAGATTATCTTCTATTAACTGGTGACCTTGAACCTTGAAAGAAGTTTCAAGTTTCAGATAAGTAACACACGTCACTGAACATTACATCTGCCACCTGGTAATGGATAATATAAATACAGCACATTTATTCAGCCGGGAAGGGAAACTGCTTCTATAGCCAATTCTCAATTATTTGAGGTAATGGGGGAAAACCTCCGAGTGGTTATCCATAAATACAGATAATTGGCAGAATATGTAAATTAGGTCCCATCTCACAATGTTTATGAACATTTTGGCTGACGAGTGATAAAAGCAGAAATGAAGAATTATTAAAGCGCCATAATTATTATGAAGTATTTGACAGATTCACTGTTGCCTGGTTCTCCTCCCATCTCTCTGACTTTTCCTCCTCCACCTCCTCCTGTGACCACCCTCAAAAGGCATATCTTCCCCTGGGTTCCTCATTCAGCTTCCTTCTGTCTTTATATACAAATTATTTCTGGTTCATCTCACCCACTGTCATGGCTACAGATAGCAAGAGAGCAGATGCTTAATACATGCTGGTTGAATGAACAAATTACTAAGATACCCTTCTTCATGTTGTTTCAGTTTAATTCAGTGCTTAATGTATAATGGGTGAGGTTGACAACCTACATGTGTGTCACAGTTATATGGGAGTTTTATTTTAATGCTGATACCTAAACCATTCCCAAATCCCTGAAATAAGAATTTTGAGGGCGACTGAGACAGAGAAGCAGAAAATCCTCACTAAAAAGAAACAACCAACTAACCAAACAAACACAGAAAAACAGGTAAACCATTCAAGAAACAGTGTAGAATACTATGATTTCTATACAAGTAGATAATTCTCTGATTTCTTTTCAAGTGGCTTATGGGGGGTACATTCATTCCATGTAATTGAAAATTCTTACTCAAAATGGCAGCTCTGAGTGTGAAAGAACCAAGCTCCAGCCTTGTGCTCACACGTGACCTGCTGTAGTCAGTCACAGAGCGGTGGCATGGATCTCAGGATGGGTGAATTCACTGAACCGTGAGGAGTTGGCAGCACCAATTTGGGCATCATCAGATCTGCATCAGTCAGTGTAAACTTCACAAACATTTTTTCGGTGGAACTTGCTCTGTGTCAGGCACTATGATATCAGATGGATTGTTGAATGCACCTAACTGCTTGGCTGATAGCATTTTCCAAAAGACTTTTGACATATGAAAATAACTATGGAATTAGTTGTTGATTTTTATTATAGTTTTTTTCACCCAGTGATCTTTCAAAAATCTTTCTTAAAATCTTTTAATAGTGCTTAGAACACAGGCCTGTGTCTTTTTTTTTTTTGTCTGTGCGTCTTGTGGGATCTTAGTTCCCTGACCAGGGATCGAACCCCGGGTCCACAGCAGTGAAAGCTCTGAGTCTTAATCACTGGACCGCCAGGGGCTTCCCCAGGCCTGTGTCCTTAAAGTATTTTCATAAGGCCCTCCAGAATCTGGCCAAGGCCTCATCTTCCACCACTCTAATTTGTGCTCAGTTCTCCAGCAATAATGGATTATCTTTGCATTTCTCAAAATGATCACACTCTCCTATTAAGCCTGGTTACTTCTGCCTAGACTGCTTCCACTGCTCTTCAGCTGATTTCCCCACTCTTCTTTTAAGCCTATGCCACTTCCATCTACCTTCACGTGGATGATTGCCTCAGCTTGATAGCAGGTCTTCTCCTCTGCCCATGCTGAAATAGTATCTGAACTGCAGCCAGTGTGTTATGATTCCAAAAACAGATCCCATCATGCAACCTGGGCCTCAAAGCCTCTCGGCATCTCCCATTGCTCTCAGGATAAAACCACAAGCTGAAGCTGGCCTTCAAGGCCCTTAGTGGTCTGCTCTCTGCCAACCTTCTTAATGTGCCATGTTCACCTGCTGTCCATGGTCCAGCTCCATTGGCCTTCTTTGAAGATTTAGCACCTGTCTTGCTTCTTTATGCTGCAAAGTGCACACACTCTCTCCCCCTGCTTGAACTCTTCTCTCTGACTTTACCTGTAAAGTCTTTTTCCCTCCTTCAGCATCCAGCTTCATTATGATTTCTGCAGTGATAATTTTTCCTAATCTTTTTCTAGACTAACCTTCTCATAGTGTAATTTGTTACAGCTGAAATTTAATCATTTTTTTTCTCACTAATGTATTTTACTGCTGAGCACAGTGTCTGGCACATATTAGATGCTGAATAAATATTTATGGGAAGAATTACTAATCAAGATACCTGCCTATACCCCTACGTTTGTCTTTGTTCTGTGCCTTTCAACATTTCGTCTTACCATTTTCATTCTTGTATTTTCATTCACTGGTTCATTATCTGTCTCGAACTACTGGAATGTAAATCTTTTGAGAGCATAGGATCTGTCTGCTGTAACCCCAGAGCCCTGTATATAAAATACCCGATGCACAGGAGACAATTAAAAAATAAGTGAAGTTGAAGTAACTACATATAAAACCATGATTAATAGGAGTTTCCTCATCTAAATTTTTTGAATCAATTCAGCTTTAAGCAATCCATTTAATGCCTCTGGTTATTAAGTCAATCATGCTGGCTTTCCAAAATTTTCCTCACTCTACCCTCATCCTATCTGTCTCAGAAATTGGCAGGGGTCTGCAGAATATACTGGTTCTTTCTTACAGATTATTCTTGCAAACCATCTCGTGTGCCAGTGGATGTTCAGACAACCTCAAAGATTAAACAGTGTTCCTAATTAGTCATGTCTGTTTTGTGTCTAAGTTTCGATTTTCCAGGACATGCTTAACACTAATAATGGCTAACATTACTATGAGTACCTATCCAGACCCAGTATTGTGTTAATCATTTTCTATAATTTACTTCATTTCATCCTCTCCATAATCTACACACGTGGTAACTTCCCCAAGGTTACAGAAAGTAAGTCTTAGAACTGGGATTCAAACCCAGGCAAGTCAATGCCTGAGTGCTTAAGCGCTTTCCAAATTTCCTGCCAATAGTCAGGTTGGTATTTGCTGCTCTGTTATAGCCATTCTCCGTGCATACATTTAATTGATTCCATGTGTACTTGAACCCTTCCAAGGCACTCGAGAGAAGGCCCCATCCATACTTCTCTTCGTTGTTTCCTTTACACCCCTCTTATTCGCATGGGCCTGTTTCTGGCTACCACCAAACTCTTGGAAAAACCCAATTTTGTAATTTTCAGTTGCCCCATTGTAAAAGAAGCTGTTGGTACACTGGACGTTTTTGCCTGGAACATGTAGCTGGGATTTGGAGGATTAACAGCCCAGTTTCCTTAATGAACTCTGAATCGTGTTTTAGACTGCCCCCTAGAGCTCTTCAGTAGAAATGAACCTCAATGCCCCACAGCAGTAACCAGCTCAGTACTACACCCTTTACCCACCTCCTTCTTCTCCCTGCCTCACGTCCCCACTCCCATCCTGGTACTTCCTAGGATCACCTCCCAAATTCACTATTTGCATTCACATCCGTGTTTCAGTGTCTACTTTGGGGGCAACTCTCCCTAAGATCTGCTTGCACCCATGGAGCTCCACTCTTCTGTTTTCCTTCAGCTCCAGAAGCCTAACATGGACATGGCTTAGATGAAATTTACAATTTCTGTTCAGAAAGTTTCCATAAAGGGCTCCAGCTTTGTCTGCATTTTTTAAATAAATGATCTCTTAACTGCTTCTAACTGCCTCTCCCCTAGTTTCTATTTTTCTTTTGCACCCACTATGCCACACTGTCAGGATGGTTGAAAGGTCTGTGCCAGCCCCTCCTGTGGAAGTGGCTTTGGTGCCACTCTGACTTTTAAGTTGAATATCCTATTATCTAGCACCACTGGCCAGGTAACAACTGTTAGTCATGCTTTGAGTCCTTTGTGATTTCCAGAAAATTGCCCCAAGGGAAATAGTCTCAGTAAGTAAAGATTATATCCATGTGTTCCCAGCAGCTCATCACAGGATGAGATTTAATGCTATTTCAGACTCCCATTTCAAATTCGTGTTTCCAGCCTGTCATAAAAGGCATTAAACAACAACAAAAAAAATCTGTGACTCTTGGGAACTGATCTCAACTTAAAAAATGTTTTTAATGTAGATCCCAAATCTGTTTCCATTTAAAAAATATATATATTAACAATGCCTCATACTGAGTCCAATTCATTTAGTTTAATTGGCATCTAGATAAGATGCCTGAAAATTATATTTTTTTATGGTTTAATATTGGCTCTTCAATCTTTCATGCTTAATCTTTTTCCGTTTACAAATTATATTTCTCACTTTCTTTTCATGGGATTCCTGTTGGGCAAAATGTAATCTTTCCAATAAGAGATAAACATTTCGTAATTCTTTGTAATAACTCTTTGTAATAGTACAATTCTCATTTCCACATTCTCCAAGCCACTTAAACAGCACCAGTCTATTAGCCAAGCAATTTATCAATATTTATTCATGATGCCAATGGCAGACTTCTTGTCATAAATAATTATTGAGGTAATAAATAGTTTTATTATTAAAAACTGATGACAAGAGCAGAGTGATTACCCTGATAAAGACAGATGACAGGTCTTAGTATCCAGTGCGACACTGAGAACACAGTGCAGATTGAATCTAAGGCCTCCTGCATGGATAATAAATTGTTATTTCAGAGAATAAAATGATTGATACATTTGCTTGCTGTGGAAAAAGCACTGGGGAGAAGATTCTACTCCCTAACTTATTTAAACAGGCTATGGTGAAATTTTCTTTCCTTATGACAAATTTAACTTTCCAAGAAAGTGACAGCTCTTTGGCAGAGAGATGAGCAGAGAAGCATTCCTTTTTAGAAGCTCCTAAAAGTCAAATTTGTTTTGGAAATTCTCTGGATGTCCTCTGGCCTCAGTGGTGCCCTCAACAGGTAACACCTGGAGCAGAGGTGGGAGGAGCAAAGCGGGAGCATGGTGGGAAGTCATGACACGTGATACCGTCATTAACTCAACAAGGAGACAAATGAAGTCTGTCAGATTACTTTGGAGAAACTGCCGCTGACTCTTGCACTGCCTGGCTCAGTGCACAAGCTCATTGTATTTTTTTTCTACTGGTTTGATCTTACCTTTTATGACAAACTAACCCTGGAGACCATCCATCTTTTCACAACCTGGAAAATGACTATATTGGGAGGAGGGTGGGAGGAGGAATAGAGAGAGAGATTGAGTTAGGATTGAAAATGTATGTTCTATGCATTTGTAAATGTTTTATTCATAACTGCTATTACTACAAATTAAAATGCAGTGACAACTATTATAAAAATCCTCTCAAAGGGAATACCTAAGATTTAAAATGTATTTTCTTTACTTTGCTTAATCTATTTGTGCTACAAAAAGCAAGGAAAAGAATGACAAATATATAATTTGAAATGTCACCCAATAACAGCAGAGCTGAACTAAAGTCAGAGAATTATTAGATTTTCCAATTTGTATTTTAAGGGAACAATTGAAACATCAAATATGATGTATATTCAGTGATTTAGGGTCAATTCTAAATGAACTGCTTGTTTGTGAAACACAGTATCTGCCTTTGAGGTCTGAATGTATTAGATGTGTTCATCCTCCCTGTATGTGCTTAACAATGTGAGACTAAAGCGATTTTTGAAAATTATTTTTGTGAAAATGATTTATTCTTAGCTTTCCTATGTTGAAACTTTCTTAGGATATATGAAAACATAAGTTATCTCCATATTATTGGAAAAGTGATTTATTTAACTGATGACTTTATTTTCTGGAATATAGGTCCTGATAAGAAAAATAACAAAACTTCACAACTCAATTACTGTAAATGTCTGGTGAAAATTATGTTGAACATATTCGTAAAAAACCTATTGATGTCTATTTCTCTTTTTTCCTCTCTTAGTGCAGTGTTTTCTTGCAGATGTTCATTTTAAATGTACTTTTTAGCATCTCAATAGTGATAAAGACATTTGCATTAGCTAAAAAAAAAAATTCCTGCAACAGTGTGATGTCTTGTAATTGCCAAATCTTACATTTACAGCACAAAGCAGGAACTATGGGGTCACAATGGAGAGGTTTTAATTTCTTCTGTGGTTTTGTGGTATATGTTTAATTCCCTACGATAGAATATACATGATGTTCAGATTCTGACAGTTATCAAATCAGATTCAATTAAGATTTATAGCAACCCCACAGGATATGTTATGCATTTCACGGTGGAGCCATGGCTTAAAGTATATTCTCTGTCTTCAAGAAATACATGATTTTATGAAGACATGAGAAATAAACAAACATATTTTAGTCAACTAGATAAAGGAATAGTTTGCAAACATTTATGTAGGTCCATGCAGAAAGTGAGGATGACTACCCACTCAGCTAAGCAGAACTTTCTCCCATTCAATTCAGGGGACAGTCATTGAGATCATTAGGTGCCACACACCACATTGGGCACCCATGACGTAGACATCGTCTGTGTAGGCTTTGTAGCCTTGCGTTGGTTCAGCAAACATTTATTGATTCCCAATTTGCCAAACCCTAACCTAGATCTTGAGGATATAAAAACAGGTCAGAAAGAGTTTCTGCCCTCAAAGAGCTCAGAGAGGAAACAGGCATGTAAATAAACAGAGTGCAAAGAAGTGTTAATGTTATTGTAACAGAGGTTTGAATAAGACCTAAAGCAAACAAATGTAAGATCTTGATAATTACATCTAAAAGAGAAGGGGTTTTGTGGAAAAGATGTGATTAAGCCATTTTCAAAGATGGTTTGGTCTTCAACAGTACATGAGAGGGAGGGTTACGACTGGCCTGGGAAGCTTGATTGCAAATACACAAAACCAGAAGCCAATTTTGTTTAAGTAGAAAAGGAATTTATTGTAAGGACATTACATTAGCCACAGAAATGAAAATAAAACTAGAAAACCACAGTAACAGTATGCTTAGCTTATTCAATTAAATTAAGTTTCAGGTATGGTACGGTTACTTACTCTACATATACCGATTCATTAACGGTAAAGTCATTGTTAGTTATCACCAATGAAACTGATGAGCAAACTGTGATTCAGTGAGATAGAGAGACTTCCTCAAATTCATATGCTGTCTTAATCAGTATGCATGTTCTTCACCGTAAATGATGTGGCCTGCAAATGAAGTAGCCCTCACGTTTTGGAGCTCACTGTCTTCACCAAAGAAATAGATCCAGGGAGCATCACTTTTTTGTGTAAGAAGCATAGAGCAGAGGCTTGGGCCAACTACGAAGGCTTTTGGACAATGTGCTCTCTTAACCAAACTGGACATTTGTCCACCCCACCTTGCCCTTTTGGTCCATGATATTTGAACACTTGTTTTATCTCTCTTTTTTTCTTTCTCTCTCCCTCCCTCCCTCCCTTCCTTCCCCCCTCCCTCCCTCCTTTCTTTCCTTCCTTCCCTCCCTCCTTTCTTTCTTTCTTTCTTTCTTTTTTTTCTCCCTTCCTTCCTCCCTCCCTCCTTCCTTCCTCCCTCCCTCCTTCCTCCCTCCCTCCTTCCTCCCTCCCTCCTTCCTTCCTTTCTTTCTTTCTTTCTTTCTTTCTCTCTTTTTCTTTTCCTCCCTCCTTCCCTCCTTTCTTCTGTCCTCCTTCTTTCCCTTCCTTCCTTCCTTCCTTTCTTTCTTTTTCTTTCTCTCTCTCTTTTTCTTTTCCTCCCTCCCTCCCTCCTTTCTTCTGTCCTCCTTCTTTCCCTTCCTTCCTTCCTTCCTTTCTTCCTTCCTCCCTCCCTCCCTTCCTTCCTCTCTGTCTCTTTCTTTTAACACTACTACCTACTAGTATAGAAGCAAACATGTTCAAACACTTCCTTGATTCTTGACAACCAGAACATAAGCATGAGACTTACATTCAGCAGATTGAACACTTTTGACAAGGACTTTGAATTTAAAGGAATAATCCAAAGGAACAAGGGACCGTTTCTAAACAATTCTTCAAGAGGTAGAAGTAACTGTCTAGTGGCAGCAAGGTTAGTAATAGCATGCTAGTCCTAGAAGTGATGGCAACTAGTTTTTTCTAGAACATGATTCTGGCTGTTATCTAATTATCAAGCCCTCCTTGGCTCCTGCCTATTTCCCAGGTCTGGCTCATGCCTTCTGGATTGTGTGATCTAGCCTGTGTTCACCCAGTAAATTTCATTTCCTCTTGAGTTAATCAGAATCAACTATTTTCAACTAAAACAGTGACTAGAGAAGTGGATTTCATAATACAGTTTTTCCTTAATTTTCCTGCTCCACGAACAGCTCATTTTTCTTCTGTGGTGAAAGTAGGTGCAAGAAACTTTTGTATGCAACAAATACCAACTGCACTGAGTCTTCAAAAACAATATATTATTACAACACAAGAGAGAAAAGTTTTGATGTTCATTTTCTGCCAGTTCATTGAATTTAGATGAACTCAGTGCCCACCCTGGTGTTGGTACTGTGTGAAAGCAAAAGGAACATAGTGCGCAGACTCTATGTTTGTGAAGATATTGACCAAGAACTCAAAATCCAGTATTCTAGCCAAGGTTTATTCTGAGGCCATCATCACACATTTATTATCTTCTGTCTTTTTATTTATTTTTTATATAAATTTACTTACTTATTTACTTATTTATTTTTGGCTGTGTTGGGTCTTCGTTGCTGTGCACGGGCTTCTTATTGTGGTAGCTTCTCTTGTTGCGGAGCACAGGCTCTAGGCATGCGGGCTTCAGTAGTTGTGGCATGTGGGCTCAGTAGTTGTGGCTCACGGGCTCTAGAGCACAGTCTCAGTAGTTTTGGTGCATGGGCTTAGTTGCTCCGTGGCATGTGAGTTCCTCCTGGTCCAGACCTTGAACCCATGTCCCCTGCATTGGCAGGCGATTCTTAACCACTGTGCCACCAGGGAAGCCCTCTTCTGTCTTTTTAAAGCATAACCTCAAGCTCATCTGTAGAGAGTTCTGTGATACAGAACATGGGGTCACATTCAAATACTGTAGGATCTTTGATAACTTGCTTTTTAGAGAGGATGACTGGTCCAGTTTTCATGGCCCAAATAACATGATGATCTGGGCAAGAATGGGAAAAGGTTGGCACTTAAATTTTCTTGACATTATCAGTAAACCTAGTGAACCTTCTTCCAAGACACCACCTATATATGGCACTTTCCTCTTAGAGCCATCCCATGGTTTCTTTAAACATTCAAATTTGGGAAAAATGCCTCATTCTTGATGGATTTGTCACTTTTACTTATTAATATATTTTTTAATACACTAGACTGTTGTGATACTGTTTCCCTCTTTGCCCTTGTTGCTAGGAAGATGGGAATAAACTGACTTTTATCCTCTTCTCTCTTACTTAGAGTTTACAATAAGGAAAACTATGAAGCCATCTAAACATCTAGAGCAATGGCAAAAACTTATTATTATCTACTTCATCACATGGAGTCCTGTTACTAAAAGTGTATTTATGTATGGAAAATATGTTTTCATTAAAATATACTGTCATCATGCCCTTAAGCAGTTTAAATTGTGTTAACCCATTCAGAATGTGTTTTATTATTATTTTAGGTGCTTCAAAAACAATAGCCACTTGTAGATGATTAATGGTGGGATGGTTCTGTGTTTTCTACTTAGGTCCATCAAAACTCTATAGTCAGAAAAGGTGTCTCACAAGGAGATCCTACTGTATAGCACAGGGAACTATATTCAATATCCTGTAATACACCATAATGTATTAGAAAAAGGAAAAGAAAAACAATAAAAACAAAAAAAGGTGTCTCATTTCTCTAATTTCTACCACCAAAGTGCCAGGGTCTTGGGTTCAAAAAATATCTGTTGACTAAATGGAGAAAAATAGATGCAATGTACATAGTCATATTAGGAAATAATTATAACAGTTATGGTAGCAGCATTCCACAGAACTCTATGTGACTATTTTAAAAGTATGATTAAGGCCTAAACAATATAAAAATAAATTCACAATATATGCTTAAGTTCCCCCCGCCCCAGGTCATAGAAGGATGTGCATGTTGCAATGTTGTTGTTATTAACATAGATATATAATAGCGATTCTTTCATTAATGTTTGGAAAATGTGAGATATAAATTATATGTCCTCAGCAGGCCCAGAGTGCAGAGCTCAGGATCCATCTTCTAAATGTAATTGAAATCCAATACAGCTCTATCCATGTCTCCAAACTTGTGATTTCACAAGAATTCCTGTGTAGTTACCCTTGTCTGTGTAGAGGGGAGAAATCCATTCTTGCTCACATTTATCTCAGTGTGCAGGCTGTGGATATATTCTGCATGCTAGAATATGTTCTAAAGAGTCAAAAATCATTTCTCTTTCTCTCAGTCTCTTTCTCTTTTTTGTTTTCCTATTTCTATGGAGCGCAATGTCACTCTTACGGTCACAATAGGTTTTAAGATTTGAACTTTGTGGATGTTCAGCAAAGGGGAGATGGGCCCTAGACTTAAGAGCATCTTTTATTTGTTGAAATCCATAAGAAAAAGCAGAGGAGTATCTGGAAAATAACATGAGCTATCTACCGCTATTTATTGTGGAGTGACTGGGCCAAAGTGTCCTTGGTTCCAGGACAAGGACATAGCCTCTGCTCTCATCTTAGTTTTTCAGGGAAAGGCAATAACTCAGCATGTTATGCTCAGTCAAGGTGGTACAATGTTTTTGTAGGTACTTCTTTTCCACACACACACACACACACACACACACACACACACAGCTACCTCCAAGGAGGCAAGTTGTCAGCAGAAAGAGTACCTTTTCTGTCTCCTCATCATGGACTCAGAATAACCCAACCCCTTTGTCTCTTGCTCTCATTGCTGGCACCAGTCTTCTGATCCCATCTTTCTCTACCAGGACCAGCTGAGTAATTTGCAATGCCCCATGTTAAAAAAAGAAGGCAGAGCCTCTTGTTTAGAAATTAAAAATTCCAAGAGAACAACAGCAGAGCATTAATGTAAGGGTGGGTCTCTTATGATAGCAGGCCCAGTGTAACTGCACACAGCTCACGCACTCATGAAGCCAGCCCCATTCAGTACACTCAACAATGACCATTTTAGGAGCTACTGGACCTTGTTTGCAATTAAACTTGTCCTCCTTGGTCTATGTCCTACCTGGGAATGGAATGGAGATTTGCTTTCTACCTCCCTGCAAAACAAACAAACAAACAAAATCCCTTTGCATTTTTTATGCAAATTATTCTGTCTTCTCAGATTTCAGTGTGCAACTCGGAGAGGGTTGGACTTTGATAAACTAAACAAAGGTTTCCTTTATATATTTTCTCTAAGGCAGAGGTCTGCCTGGCATAAATCTACATAAGTAAGTAGAACCCTCAAGATACGCTCCAGGGTGAATTTCTAAGCCTACTTCTTCAGAGAGGGCTGGTGATCTCTTTTGTTGAAAGGTCAAAGAAATAGTGTCAGTAATTCTATCTTTTTATCTTTTGTGGGATAAGTTTAAATTTATTTTTATTTCTATATTTATTTATTTAGATAGGAAATATCTGAAAGGAAGCTGAATAACTACGGTTACCTCTGGGTGGGATTTTGAAACTTATTACTACTACTACTATTATTGATCTTTTTTTAACGTAAATTTTATTTTATTTTTTAAATTAATTTTTATTGGAGTAGTTCATTTACAATTTTGTATCAGTTTCTGCTGTACAGCAAATTGAGTCAGTTATACAAATACATATATCCACTCTTTTTAAGATTCTTTTCCCATATAGATATTTAGAGTACTGAGTGGAGTTCCCTGTGCTATGCAGTAGCTTCTTATTAGTTATCTATTTTGTATATAGTAGTGTGTATATGTCAATTCCAATCTCCCAATTTATCCCTCCCGCCCCCCCTCTCCCCGCTTACCGCCTTGGTAACCATAAGTTTGTTTTCTACATCTGTGACTCTATTTCTGTTTGTAAAATAGTTCATTTAGTTTATCTGTATTTTATATTTTTCTGCAGTGTCCGTGCTTCTCATTTTTTAATAAGAAAAAATAACCTCTAAAATTATATAAGAATGTTTTTATCCTTTCAAAAAATATTTATGAATGATGAGAAATTTCTTTGTAACCTTATGTAATACGGAATATGTAAAAACCCTGATTTTATGACACTGAAAATTTTGCCCAGTATTGGGATGAAAATCATTAAGTTGTAAGAAATATGGCTATTTTATGTATACCTGCCCAGGTATTGTAATATGCAACACAGTAGCTATTAGCTCAGTGGAAATTCTTCCAGATGTCTCAACCAGTGGGGACTGTTACTGCATTTTGTGGTTTATGAGTGGTCTAGGTTCTGTTTTGTCATCATCCCAAGGTTATTTGAAGTTGTCTATCCAAGACTATATCTTTCCAAGTCTCTCTTCTCTAGATTAAGCATTATTCTTGGTCATAAAACGGGTTGAACCCCTTGTATAATAACAAATCTAGACAAAAATTATGAACATTTGCCAATATCACAAAACAGAGACAAATATACATTTTGAGCCTTCTGATAAAAGAATATCCCATTACTTATAATGTGGTCTTATCTATCTATCTATCTATCTATCCATCCATCCATCTATCTATATCTATCTAATCTATCTGTCTACCTATCATCAAACCTCAGGTTCTAACCACCAGTATGTTAAACATCAACACAGAGAATGAGCAAACATTTCAAGGGTAAAACCAAATGTGTGGGTGTCTGTGTCTGTGTGTATATGTGTAGCTATGCATGCATATGTTTGTGTGTGTGTGTATGTGTATCTATATCTGTATTTGCATCTACCTGTCTGTCTTCCATCATCTATCTATCGATGTATCTTTACCCAGTTAAATTAATTAAACAAGGAGGCATTAGACTGAGAGGGCTCTAATGCCTTGGTGGTCTAGGTAAGCAAACCGAAACTTAAGCCAGAGCCAACCCATGTAAGTGACTCAAGGTTAAGAAACAAAACTTAAGAATAACTAATCACAAACAGCCAAGTAGGCATTCCCAAATAAGGCAACCACTTAACCTGTATAGCCAATCAAATTATTCCCTTGCTTTGCTTCAAGTCTGCTCTATGAAGCCTTTCCATTTACCTCTTACCAGTGGAGTACCTCTAACCACATTTGATTTGGCTCTGCTAGATTCAAATTAGTATTTGCTCAAATAAACTCTTAAAATTTTTAACATGCCTCAGTTTATCTTCTAAAACTATTTTTCCATCATCTTTGTGATTATAAATAATAACTTACTGAGCATTTCCTCTGTGTTAGGCCCAGTAGGAAGTGTTCTACTGACATCACTTTATTTGATTCAGTCAACACTTCTACAAGGTTGATGTTAGTTTATACATACCTGTATCATAGACAAGATTTTTACATAGGTAAAGTAACTTCTTCCGGTTGCATAGCTAGTAAAGGATAGACTCGCCTCTGCCTGAGAATTGATTAATAAAACATTTGACTTTTCATAATGTCTCTGAAGAAAAAGCCTGAAGTAAAAGCTCCTGTCTTTCTGTCCTAGAAAGTCTTTCTGCTCCCTCACTTTTTTTTTTTTTTTTTTTTTTTTACTACTTGGCTTTGGGCAACACTACAAACTCTGTGGATACTCCATTTTATTTTTATGGGCATAATAATAACTATCTCATACGTTTGTGGCCATGATGTATTTAGAATAAAATGAAACAATGCTTGTAGCTTGTTTGCTACAGATTTAAACTCCAGAAGAGGAGAGGAATATCCCTTTCCTTTTTTTTTTCATTTCTTTTTTAAATTAAGCAGTATGTCTGTGTGTGTTTCCTTTTTGCTTGTAACTTGTTTGCTACAGATTAAACTCCAGAAGAGGAGAGGAATATCCCTTTCCTTTTTTTTCATTTCTTTTTTAAATTAAGCAGTATGTCTGTAAAAAATAAAAGGCCTTTGAGAGACTACTTTCCTTAAGTTACTTTAAAGGCAAGAAGTTGAACTACAATCCAGACAATGAGTAAAATCCTGTTGACAGACAGAAGTTCTGCTGACCCATTCTTGCCCTGGCACCCAGGGGGTGAGAGAGCACTTGAGAACAGCAATCAGCAGCCCATTTCCTCACTTCTCAGTGGACTTGAGGTACTAATTGCCTGCTAGTCCCTCCCACTCTGCCTAGATCCTCTCTCCAAAGGCTCTTTTCGTTGTACCTTTTTGTTTATGACCCAGCCAAGGTGTCATATTTAGAAATCTAAAAAGAAGAATCACCCCACCCCCAGCACTGCCCTGATATTTTGAAGCGTTGTTGAGTGGTTAAACAATGAACAAGAGAAATTGTTGCTGTTAAAAATAAAAAAAAATTAGTGGCATGGAATTTCAAGATAGCATTTCCATTTGAAGCCATGAACAATGTAGTTATGGTAATATAGCTGCTATTCATAATTATGAACACTTCATTCCTCCACATGTTCTCATGTCACACAGAGCAGGCTGGTGAGATCTGGTCTGCCTCTGCTTGTTTTTGCTGTGTTTTGCATTATAAATTATATTCTACTCCACTCTGACTACCCCAACTATATGGCAGCTGTTGGTGACATTATAGTCAACAGCAGCATGTCTTCTAACCTCCCCTGTAGGACTGAATGTGTCTCTTAAGTTGGAGCTTGGAATTTAGTCTTAAGAGATAGATCTAGTGACCCATCAACCATTTTAAAGACAAAAAGAGATTTTACTATGAAATTATGCAACGTGATTCTTGCCCTACATGGGATTTTCCAGAGCCCCCAGAGAGATCCTAGCTACTTACTAGTCACATACTTTGTAGAATTTTTCGAACATAGTAGGAAAGATCATGGATCTTGACATCAGTCACATTTCTCTATAAATCTGCCACTTAGTAGAACTTGAAATAATACTACTGATAGTTTTTTGTGAGAAGTAAATGCCACAACTCTTTAACACTCTTAGCACATGCGTAGCACTAAATAATCAATAAGTAATAGTGTTTGTAAACAACTTAAAAAATTTATGATTAGAAATAATAGCTATCTCAAGTCGAACTTTGTGAGTTTGATTTTAACATTTTCCCAAATATAAAACTCAGAAGACTTTACATTTTAATTTCTCTATAATTACTATTTGTTTTAAAAATAGTATGTACATTTGACATCATTGTTCACTTTTGCCTGTGAAAATTGGCTAAATTGAGAGTATATATTTTTTTAAATGCTATATTTAAATTTCCAGACTCTCAAGAGAATACAGCTTTTATTGACAAGAGTAATGAATGTCTTTGATTTTGAGTAGTTAAGTGGCACGCATAAAGTCACACCGCCATTTGGTCATTGAGCTTGGACACTGGTTGGATAGGTTATTCAGCTGTATTCTCAGGTCTCGCACTTGGTTCCAAGAACTTTTGATTTTCTTGGACAAATAGAAATTTGAAAAATAAATAAGTAAAAGGGACACTGACATGGGATTTTCCAGAAAATAACTTTAATAAAGAAAGGAGGAAAAAAGGAAAAGAAGAGGAAAGAAGGAAGAAAGGAAGGAAGGAAAGAAGGAGAGAGGGAGGTGAAGATAAGTATTATCACATGCCACCCTTTAACGCATGATAAATACAAGCTAATGCTAAAATTTAGAGAGTACGTTGTATTTGAAAATATATGTACAAGGGCATTTTGCTTTCTATGAACTCAGTAGTTTATTTATCGTCCTCTTTTGTCCTGTTATTGCCATAGTACAATAGTACTCAAATTAATACTCAACTTCATTACAAATCCTGCCCAGTTACTATCTGGGCATTTCAGTGAAATAGCCAATAGGGTCACTTAGAGTTTGACTTTAAATTATCCAGTTATATGCCTAAGCTTGTTGCCGAGTCCAAGCTCGCTCTGCTTGCCGCACAATAGGCCAGTAAATCAGGAGACGAGGTGTTGAGGCAAGGAATAGCGACTTTTTTCAGAAAGCCAGGCGTCTGAGAATGTGGTGGACTAAAGTTCTAGAGTATCATCTGGATGCTAGTTTCTTTTATAGGACAGAGAGGGGAGGAGGTGAGGAAGTAAAGTAAAAAGGCCATAAGTCTTGCAAAACATCTCCTGGTTTGGCCAGCCTCAGGGAGGAGATGTATTAATTTCTTCTTTCTTGCAGCCATTCACAGTTGGGCAGGGTCAGAATGTCTCCCTGTGAGCTGAACAAATGCACTTTAGATTAACATTCAGGCAGAGGGGCAGGGTTCACCGAGGCAGGCCATTATGTATGCTTACAGCTGTAGACAGCATCCTTTTAATGACTATAATAACAAAAGCAATGAAAAGCAAGGGCTAAAGTAAAAGAAACATCCAACCTGGAGTCAGATTTTGCTCTTCCCTGTTATAAGCTTAGCGAATGTTAGGTTAAAATTACCTGGTTTTCAATGATCTTCTCTCTCTTTCTCTGCCTTCTCCCTTCCAACTTCGCTTCCTCCTCCTGCCCTAAGCAAAGTAAGTCTTTTGTCCTCAGGCATATAAACCATTAAAACAGAAGCACTGGATCTCTCTATGGTAAAGGATGAATGATGAAAGAGGATTCTATTCAACCACGTTCAGAAACATTACTATCACTCATGGCTTTTGATTGCCTACTGAGTAAAAGGCACAGTGCTTGGCTCTCCAGGTGAATTAATATCTGAAGAGTTTGAGATACAGTGTAGTAAACCAAGACTAGAGAATATGTAAACTGTACCAGCCCTGTATGCAAAATTATACTTTTGCTAAATTTTCAGTGGAAAAATGAACCTTGAATCTTAACTTGCTACATGGTTACCAGCTGTGTCACTTGGAGCAAGTTTCTTAACCTCTTTGAGTTTCAGTTTGCTTAAATGTAAAATGGATGCTAATGATGCTTCTCTCTGTGCTTTACTGTGAGAATTAAATGAGAAAAAAAATTGTAAAGTGCTTAGTGCTAAATAAATGTTAATTCACTAACCCCTGCTAAATACCCTAGCCCTTAGCATTATCTTTCCTTTCTCAAGTTTCTTGCCTTGAGAATTCAAACTTTCTTTCACCTTTTCTAAACTCACTAGCAGATTCCTTGATGCACACCAAATTCTAGATGAGTGATGTAGACTTCAAGGATTACCCTGGGGATCAACATAACATTTCAGACACACTCTTAAATGTATTTAATGAATGAATAATTAACAGTGCACACTCTCCTAAGTCTCTACGTTGACCACAAGAGGCTTATATGGTGAGAGATTGCTTTAAAAACCAACAACTACAAGGACACTTGTGATTATACCTGAGTATAATCTGAATCCAACTAACCTCCCAGAACAGGGATTATTCATACAAATTATTTTTGTACCCAGTTAAACTGGAGACCCATCTTAACATCTACATCAGAAAAGCATCTTCTGGAGATTAGAGGTGAGAAGAGAAGAGTTACACAATAAAAATCCTCAGGGGTACCAACCCAATCCCTCTTCTCCTTGGAGAGGCACTGTTGCCTGATATCACCATTGAGGAATTCACTGCTGCCAAATTAAGATGAGTTCTCAGTCTTCCAAGATAATACTCATCATATCTTCCAATGGAAACAATGCTAGAAATCAGGGGATTTGTAGTTGAAAGGGAATCCTTGCTTCAGGCCCTAGGTGTGTTTGTGGAACAGCCTAGTTACAAAAGCTTGACTTCTCGGGGGACACAGATTTGGAACACCTCTCATCTAAACTCTGGAGACACATGTGGCTTCTATTTCTTTTTATGTGTGTCCAGGTTCTCTGGTTCACTGTATCAAGATAGGGGAGAACCCAGATTTCTCACTCAGTGTGTCTTCTGCATGAAGGAAGACTATCACAGGGTCATGTGTAAGCCCTGCCAGTCTGCATGGTTGAATTCCCTATTTCACATGATATGGTAACTATGTGTTTCAGTAATTTACCTTTTGCTTCTTTTACACAGGAAGTCAGTGAAAAGTAGGTTGTGGGTGAGGTTCAGAAAAAGAATAGGCATTTATGAATTGCTGGCCAGATTTTGACCTTGGAACTTTTTTTTTTTCTAATTTTATTTAATTTTCACAAGTTCACTGCAAGGTAGGTAATTTTAATCTTATTTCACAAATGTAGAATCTGATCATCAGAGGTGATATTTAGGGAAATTAAGTGACTTGTTTAAGTCAGACAGCTGGAGAGTAATGAAGTCTTTGAAATCCAGATCATAATCCAGAACAGAATAGGACCAGTTTGTGATCTGGTTTGCATCTAGTTTCACATTCGGCTAAGTGACTTTCTTTTTCAAGATCCACGCTGTAAAATCAAGATAAGAATCATACCTACCTCCAAGATGTTATGAGGTCACAGGGAGCTAAAGCATTTAGCATACTTCCTATTACGTTCTCAATAAATAGTATCTACATTTATTATAATTATTATTATTGCCATGATTGTTTCCTACTTAAGTATAAGATCCATTGGGATAGGGAATTTGTTTTTCCTATTTCCTACTCTATTCCTAGAGACTAGTATAGTGGCATATGATAGGTGCTAAATAAATATTTCTTAAATAACAGAGCCAAAGAATCACTTCTGCTCTTGTAGTGACTGCCCTGTAGTGACTTCTCACACGATATGCTAAAATGAGAAAGCCAATACAGCTAACAATAAAATCATGGTAAATACTCAGACTCTACCTTCTGCCAGTTCAGCAACAAGAGCAGAATCAAGAAATTTCCTTATGTGGTTGAGCAAACAAGAGCCTCACCTGGGTGTCAATAGTCAGTGTGACCCATGTAGAGCTGGAGCTCCTCCCCACCAGCTGAGCTTCCCTTCTCCTACCTGGGAACTCTCCCAGACAGATTTTGTTCCATAGCAAAGCATTCCTCTTACATAAACTGTACTCTCTGGTACAGCCACCTTGGGAAGAAACTTAAATTTGAGGGATTAGGAGCATTAATTATCTGGTCCAGAAAAAGAATCATACCTGCAAGAAGGAAAAGGTGTTGAGAATCTCTTACTACGTAACACAAAGAGCCATACCCTCTCCATCCTTGTAAGCTCATACTGCTTCTTTTTGTTGACCATTATGTCATGGCTGTAGTATGCATAATTGAGCCCTGAAATTATCCCATCCACTGTTAAAAGATAAACTGAGGCATATTAAACATTTTAAGAGTTTATCTGAGCAAAAGTCAATACCAAGGGGGAAGTGCCAAACTGGGAATGGTTAGGAGCACTCCACAACCAGGAGCTAGGGGAAAGATATGGAGAAAAAGTGGAAGCAAATCAAGGAAATTATTTGATTAGTTATAGCTTAAGCATTTGCCTTATTTGGAAAAGCCTATTTGGCTGTTTGTGATTGGTTACGCTTAGGTTTTGATTTCTTAACCTTGAGGCATTTATAGGCTTAGGTTTAGTTTTCATAGGTAGGCTAAGGCATTAGAACCACCCCATTGTAATGGCCCTCTTGTTAATTAATTTAACACCACCATAAAACACTTCCAGATCCATAAGATAATAATGATTTTGATGGGTAAAAAAATCCTAACACGGGGAACAATCTATATATTATACAGATATAATCTATTCTGAAAGACTAACCTACTATTAGAATCACCTGGAGAGGCTGCAAAATGAGTGAATACCTACCTATCTACATTCATACATCCATACATATCCTAAAACGTATCATTGTCTCAGCTATTCTGGAAAGTGTGACCAGGGAACTATTTATAATAAGCCTTGCTGGTGATTCTGATGCCCTCCCTGACACGTTACAGAACCATTGATCTAGTCAAAGATATTAGGTTTACAAGTGGGAAGCCTGGAAGAAAATAACACCCTAATTATTGGTGGAGTCTGCCTTTTTTTTTCTTTTAATTAATTTTTGTTGGAGTATTGTGGATTTACAATGTTGTGTTAGTTTCAGATGTACAGCAAAGTGAATCAGTTATACATATACATATATCCACTCTTTTTAGATTCTGTTCCCATATAGGTCATTACAGAGTATTGAGTAGAGTTCCCTGTGCTATACAGTAGGTTCTTCTTAGTTATCTATTGATATTTTATATACAGTAGTGTGTATATGTCAATCTCAATCTCCCAATTTATCCCTGCCCCCCCTTTCCCACTTGGCAACCATAAGTTTGTTTTCTACGTCTGTGACTCTATGAGCCTGCCTTCTGCGTACCATTCCAGTAATATTTCTATGACACTAGGTAATATCTGTATAATTGTGCCAGACTTTTTTCTATTTTGATGGCATGGTTACGTTTCAAGGACCCCAAATTCCCTGTCCTTTCAGCAAACTCTTGTTCCCAACAAGTTATGGTATTTAAACTTCTGTACAATTCATATAATTATAATTTTAAATATATGCATGTTTTATCTGAAATAACATATTTCCGACAAGAAAATATCAGCATTGTGTAGAAATAGGATTTAGGGGAAATCAAGAAGATGGAATGAATATAAATGGTTCTCAGTAGTATGAACTGTGACAATATAATTTTTTCTTGAAATGCTGTTAATAAAAGATGAATTATTATATAGTATTTGTATGGTTTATATAATATTAAAATTAACAGAAAAGTCCCATTGAATGCATGCCTCATTATTACTTAAAGTATTATGAAGTATTATGTGGATTTAAGCAAAAGCAAATAGTGAATGAATATAAAATTTTCACCAGGAGTTGTTTGTGGTACATTTTGGCAAGAAGCAGATACCAGTAAGGGATAGCAATGGTTATTGAATGCTCTGGAGTATGTTTTGTGCATCAGGACAAGACCTTGAGAAAGATGCCCAACAGGGTAGAACGGGCATAGAGGTCCAAGAGAATTTTATGATATTTGGAGCTCAGATGTTCTTTCATTTGTAATCCTAGGTTCCTATTTACTAGCTCAGTGGCCTTAAGAAAGGTACTGAATGCCTATAACCCTCTTTTTATTCTGTCCCATCGATATTTCATGGTGGTGTTGTAAAAGTTAAATGAGGTACTACATGCAAAACGTTTTAGCATGGTGTTTACCATCTAGTAAATGCTTATTGATGTAATTACTATTGTTGTTATTGTTATTAGGTTGAGTTGAATTGGAAGAGATAGGCTTAGTTGCAGAAACTTGAGCCTCTGTCCTTCAATCGTTGATGTATAAAGTTGGCATCCTCTCCTGCCATTCCTGCCATTGAATTTTAAGTTATTAGAGGTTCTCAGCTTGAAGATTTGTGGATGGGTGTCCATTTGATGGATAAGACTTTTTGATGTTCTGAAATAGAATTGTTGGGAAGGGGGAGTTCTTGAGGCTGAAGAAATAATGAAATAGACAAAAAACAGATTAATAGGAGAAAACGAAACAAATTTTAATTCATATGCATTGAGGTCTCATAGAAATGGGACCTAAGAAGTGACCAAAGCAGGAAGCTTTTTTTTTTTTTTTACATCTTTATTGGAGTATAATTGCTTTACAATGGTGTGTTAGTTTCTGCTTTATAACAAAGTGAATCAGTTATACATATACATATGTTCCCATATCTCTTCCCTCTTCCGTCTCCCTCCCTCTACCCTCCCTATCCCACCCCTCTAGGTGGTCACAAAGCACCAAGCTGATCTCCCTGTGCTATGCAGCTGCTTCCCACTAGCTATCTATTTTACGTTTGGTAGTGTATATATGTCCATGCCACTCTCTCACTTTGTCCCAGCTTACCCTTCCCCCTCCCCATATCCTCAAGTCCATTCTCTAGTAGGTCTGTGTCTTTATTCCTGTCTTACCCCTAGGTTCTTCATGACATTTTTTTTTCTCTTAAATTCCATATATATGTGTTAGCATATGGTATTTGTCTTTCTCTTTCTGACTTACTTCACTTTGTATGACAGACTGTAGGTCCATCCACCTCATTACAAATAGCTCAATTTCGTTTCTTTTTATGGCTGAGTAATATTCCATTGTATATATGTGCCACATCTTCTTTATCCATTCATCCGATGATGGACACTTAGGTTGTTTCCATCTCCTGGCTATTGTAAATAGAGCTGCATTGAACATTTTGGTACATGACTCTTTTTGAATTATCATTTTCTCAGGGTATATGCCCAGTAGTGGGATTGCTGGGTCATATGGTAGTTCTATTTGTAGTTTTTTAAGGAACCTCTATACTGTTCTCCATAGTGGCTGTACCAATTCACATTCCCACCAGCAGTGCAAGAGTGTTCCTTTTCTCCACACCCTCTCCAGTATTTATTGTTTCTAGATTTTTTGATGATGGCCATTCTGACTGGTGTGAGATGATATCTCATTGTAGTTTTGATTTGCATTTCTCTAATGATTAATGATGTTGAGCATTCTTTCATGTGTTTGTTGGCAGTCTGTATATCTTCTTTGGAGAAATGTCTATTTAGGTCTTCTAAAGCAGGCAGCTTTTATACTTTTTAGACAAAGAAACAATAAATGTGTGAAGAATTGACAGGACAAAGAAACTTATTAGGCTTTGGGTGCTTAATTAGTGACGAATCTAAACAGAGTTTGGGCTTGGGTAGTAAATTAGTAAAGAAGTTACAGGTTTGTTTATGTAGGCTCTCAACCCAAATTCCCTATCTCTGGTAATAAGTGTATCCTTCTACCTCCAAACGCAAGAAGTGAGCCTTTCAGATGGGAGATTTTTCCTGCTTTCAGGGATGCAGAGAGGAGGGTCAACATATACCTCTTTTTTTTTTTTTTTTTTTTTTTACTGGAGTATAATTGCTTTACAATGTTGTGTTAGTTTCTGCTGTACAGTGAAGTGAATCAGCTATATATATACATATAGCCCCTCCCTTGATGGGCAGTTTATTAAGTAACTCTAATTCAAAATAATCAATATGCTGTTGAGGCATATTTTGGTGTGGCCTGTCCTGGGATCCAAAAGAGTCATATGTATGTACGTATATATTTTTCTGTTTGGGACTGAGTTCTGCATATTATGCTGACAGGTTCAGATTCAAATTACACACCATGTGCAGTATCAACTCCCAAATCAACATTTTGAAACCACAGTAAAATTAAATTGCTACACAACTCAAAAATGGATTATAGAACTAAATGTAAAACACAAACTAAAGCTCCTAGAAGGTGGCATAGGAGAAAATCTAAATGACTTTGGGTTTGGCAATGACATTTTAAATACAATGTCAAAGACATGGTACATGAAAGAAAGAATTAATAAGATGGACTTCATCACAATTAAAACTTTCTGTACCATGAAAGACACTGGCAATAGAATGAAAAAACAAGCCACAAAATGGAAGAAAATATCTGCAGAAGATATATCTGAATAGGACTGTTACCCAGAATATACAAAGAACTCTTAAAAACTCAACAATTAAAAAAAAAAACCTGCCTGTGATATTGTGATATAATAAGTATATATTTTGTTCTTCATCCCCAGTTCTTAGCCCAAGCTCCTAAAACCTTTGTAATTTCCTAAGCAGTAAAGGTGCTAGAGCATCTTTTGTTCTCATATTTGGATTTTGCCCTTTGTTCCTGATGCAGAGGCTCCCTTGGAGTTTTCTGAATGATAGGAGCAGCATCTTTTGTCAGTTTCCAACAAAGCTAAATATACTCTTACAGTACAATCCAGCATGCATGCTCCTTGTTATCTATTCAGAGGGGTGGGGAATTTATGTGTACACAAAAATATATACATATATCTTTTTGCAGCTTTATTCATAATTATCAAACCTTGGCAGCAACCAAGATGTCCTTCAATAGGTGAATGGATAACTAAAATGTGGTACATCCAGACAAGGGGATACTATTCAATGCTAAAAAGGTATGTGCTATCAAGCTATCGCCTGGAAAAAAAATGCACAATGTAAGAGCTGTGAGTTGAGTTTTATTCAGTGTCTTACTGAGAGCTATAGCCCAGGAGATAGGCTCTCAGATAGCTCCGAGGAACTGCTCTGAAGAGGTAAAGGGAGTGGCCAGAATATATGAGATTTTGGCTAAGGAGTTTGTGCAATCCAGCATACATCTTGGCAGAGAGTTACTACTAGTCACAAGGATCAGGTATCTCAGTTAATGATTTTAGTGCTTTTCTAAGTAGGGGAAGATGCAAGAATCCAGGCTGATAAAATAATTTCTCCTAAAATATATCTAACTAGCTAAGGGCTTATTTTGCCTGTTTTCCCCAAATACAGAGTGCCTTACCCTGTTCTTTTTTCCTGAATTCCTCTCAGGGTATACTGTAGGCCAGTGACTGCAGCGGCTAATGGCTTAATCCTTGTAGAACCAGTTGGTGAGCAACACTGTTTGTTTTACCGAGCCATGAAAAGACATGAAGGAAATTTAAATGCATACTACTAAGTATGCATTTAAAGAAACCAATCTGAAAAATCTACATACTGTATAATTCCAACTATATCATGTTCTGGAAAAGGCAAAACTCTGGAGACAGTAAAAAAGATCAGTGGTTGCCCAGAACTGGGGGGAGGAGGATGGAGGGATGAAGAGTGGAACACAGAGCAATTTTTAGGGCAGTGAAAAATACTCTGATATTGCATTGGTGGATACATGTCATTACACATTTGTCCAAATCCATAGAAAGTACACCACCAAGAGTGAACTCTAATGCAAACTATGGACTTTGGAGGGATAATGATATGTCAGTGTAAGTTCATCCACTGTAACAAATCTCTCTGTTGGGGGATATTGATATTGGGGGAGTCTGTGCACAAGTAGGAGTAGGGAGTATATAGGAAAGCCCTGTACCTTCTGCTTAATTTTACTGTAAAAGTAAAACTATTCTGAAAAATAAAGTTTATTAACACACACACACACACACACACACACACACACACACACACACTGAATTTCGTCTGGCTGTCACTGTCTTTTATCTCCAGTTACACGCAGCATCTTTTGTCTATTTGTTTTCTTGCTCATTTTTTCTTAGAAGGCAGTAATTCCAGGCTTTGGAAGGACAACAAAACTCCAAACTTGAATACTCCAGAAAGTTTCAAAAAAATGCTGTCTTAGTTCTCTTGGGAGGAAAGTAGACTCAGAAGGGACATAATATCTTCTTGAAATATCAGAAGAAATCAAAATTAGACATGCTACAATGGTGAAAGCTACAAAATGCCAAAGGTGAGCCTTTCAGGACATAATCAGAGCCCAAAATATAGAATGGGATATTTCAAAACTGAATTCCTTATTTCTGTAATGTTTCAAGAAGGTCTACAGTTAAACGGTTATTTCTGGGTGATGGGAGATAAGAGTAACTATTTCCCAACTTCCTTCCTTTTTTTTTTTTTTTTTTGGCTGCGTTGGGTCTTCATTGCTGTGCAGGCTTTCTCTAGTTGCGGCGAGCAGGGCTACTCTTCATTGCAGTATGAAGGCTTCTCATTGCGGTAGCTTCTCTTGTTGTGGAGTGCAGGCTCTAGGCGTGTGGGCTTCAGTAGTTGAAGCACATGGGCTCAGTAGTTGTGGCACATGGGCTTAGTTGCTCTGCGGCATGTGGGATCTTCCCGGACCAGGAATCGAAGCCGTGTCCCCTGCATTGGCAGGCGGATTCTTAACCACTGTGCCACCAGGGAAGTCCCCCTTCCTTTTTTTTTTTTTTCTCTTTTTCCTTTCCCTCTATTTCCCTTCCTCCCTCTCTTCTTTCTTTTCTTTTTCATTTGTTTCAACTTTTTAATATTTTTAATTAACATAATTTTTAAAAGTCTAAAAAATAGATGATTTATTGATAGGGATGATGCTGAGGACAACACCCACATCATGAACTACTGGAACAAATGACATCTATGTCCCTTCCAATCCTGGCATTTTAAAGACCTCCTGACTCCCAGCCCAGCCTCTCTCCTCTATATCTTACTGCTTCTTTGAGTGACATCTAGAAGTTAAAATCTGTTCTTAGCAGTATTTGGCCCCACCAGTAAACAAGGTTGACTAGAAAAAGAGAAGTCCGTGAAACTATCCAAAAAGTGTGATGTCAGACTCCTTAAATAGGAAGAAACAGGCATACTATTCAGGTAGGAATGACCAAATATAACCCTCCAAATCTTCTTATTTTCAAGTTTTGTGGCTGAAAGTCAAGCTGCGTCTCTAAAATGAAATGGCTTCAAATGTAGTATACAACACCATTAACCTGACTTATAAAAATGAAAACCAGGATCCTTTGATCAAGGACATTATTGTCTTATTCAGGGGATCACCAGGGGAACAATCAGTAAGCAAAATATAATGCTCACAGAAGTTTAGAACTGTGATTTGAGAAGTAATAAAGTCCTGTCAATGCTATGCTGATTAGGAGATAAGACAGAAAAGTCTTCTAAGCTAACTTAAATTAAGACAGATAAGACAGATACATCTTGTATATACAAGTGATAAATATACTGGTCAATGGCATTTCAGGATATCAATTGATAATAATTTTGTTTCTGTAACAGTTAAACATAATTCATGTTTGCTCAATTTATTCAAATCCTCTTGGCTAATGAATATGTGATTTGTAATATGTTAGAGTGAAATCTGACTTTTGTAGGTTATTTTATAATATTATAATATGGATTTAGGCCAGGAGTCCATGTTAGATGACCTTACTTTGGAGGTCAAATTGTTGCAGGAAAGGGGACCCTTTCCAAGGCCTGAGAGTGGGCTCTTGTCTAACACTCAGAAACGAATTGTCCAAGGAGACACACGTGCTGACAAAGCAAGAGACTTTATTGGGAAGGGGCGCCTGGGCGGAGAGCAGGAGGGTCAGGGAACCCAGGAGAACTGCTCTGCCACGTGGCTTGCAGTCTTGGGTTTTATGGTGATGGGATTAGTTTCCAGGTTGTCTCTGGCCAATCATTCTGACTCAGGGTCCTTCCTGGTAGCACACGCATCGCTTAGCCAAGATGGATTCCAGCGAGGAGGATTCTGGGAGGTTGGTAGGACATATGGACTGGCGTCTCCTTTTGACCTTTCCCAAATTCTTGCAGTTGGTGGTGGCTTGTTAATCCCGTGTTCCTTACCAGGACCTTGTGTCAAAAGATAACTCCTGCAAATGGTTACTGTGGTGCCTAGCCAGTGTGGGCAGTTTCAGTCAGTGGTTCCCCTAACAAAATGACTGGCCTTTGATCTTGTAGCTAAAAATCTTCTCATTGCTCTAGAATTGGCTGGATCTGAGGAGGTTATTTCCCCTTCAAAAAGGTCACTAGAGATTGACCTAAACAAACTGGAATGCAAATAAATCCATTCAATTTTTGTTCAAGTAATAGTTATTGAAATTTTGTATGTGTAATCTAAAAAAATATTGAATTACTGTGTTGTACACCTGAAACTAATATAATATTGTAGGCCAACTATACTTAAAGAAAACAAATCACTGAACTTAAGAAAAAAATAAAGTAATAATTACTGAGCACCCTCCCTACCTATTATAATGAAACATAAGACATTCTCTTAGTATGTGGTGTATTTGTTTTTTTTGTGTGTGTGTGTGTGATACGCGGGCCTCTCACTGTTGTGGCCTGTCCCGTTGCGGAGCACAGGCTTCGGATGCACAGGCTCAGCGGCCATGGCCCACAGGCCCAGCCATTCTGCGGCATGTGGGATCTTCCCGGACCGGGGCACGAACCCGCGTCCCCCGAATCAGCAGGCGGACTCTCAACCACTGCACCACCAGGGAAGCCCGTGGTGTATTTGTTAATCATGTAATTCTTTGCTTATAGGAAAAATATGTGAGAAGCAAAATTATCAAAGCTGCTTGGTAAACATAAAATTTGCATATGAAAAATGGCTATATGATTTTGATGTTTAAGGAGAACAGGTTATGATGACCTGAAGGTTTTATTCTCTAAAACAGTTATAGTTTTACTGGGCAAACCAGCAGTTGTGATTGTGATTGCTTTTCTTCTATCTCATTCAGTCACCATCTCCCTGAGGCAATTCCTTGTGTATCTCTCAGTGTAATCATGGTGTTAGTCAAAGAAATGTGAATGATACCTTCAATTTGATAATTTAGCCATAACATCCAATGATTAGGTTGTTCTATGTGTTTTTACGTAATTTTTCCAGATGAAAGATGAACCAAAAAATGATGATAGCCTTAAGAAATTCATGTCGCTTCTATTCTGACAGCCTGTGTGTCTGGGCACTTTACTGGGTGTCTGCCTGTAACATGGAAAATAGAAGCATTTGTATAACAGTGTGGGCCTTTGAAATGCCTATTCCAGCTGCATTTCAGAGAAAGCTTGCCCCAGCTGTAGAATGAATGCCTCAATCAAAGCTACAGCTGGGGTCCTCTTAAGAAGAATGGAGTCTTTCTGGAAAAAGGAAGGCCAGAAGTAAGGTGTTCTATGGGACAAACAAATACATCTTGTATTTTGTTAAAATCCAAGCCAAATGGCCAGGAATTTACCCTAAGGCATTGAGGAGAACATGTATTAAGGCACAGTTCATTTTCACATGAATTACAGAAGCATCCTGTTAACACCCAAGGAGATAAAAAAATTCCTGCTGGCAATTTGCTATGAAAAAAATTGGAGAATTATCATTTTTCATAAATTTATGTATTTATATACAAAAATCAGTGGCTTCATCATTTTGATTAAATTATGGGTTCTTAAGTAGATTTAATCCCATATGGTGTGTATCTATTTGTGTTTATGACATAATAGAAACTAGATTCAACACATAGCACAAAACAAGAATAAAACATAGCCACACCGGAAGAAAAAACAAGTAATTAATGAAGAAAAGATATGACAAGATATGGATTCAGAAATAATACAACTGGTATTTATTTTCATTAAATGAGAGAATGATTAGACTGAGACAACCTGAATTTAAATACCAGGTAACAAACAAAAATGAAATGTATTTTCCAATTGATATGAGTACTGAGAGTAAATTCCCATTAACTACAAACATTTAGGTATTAATTTCTGAATTGGTGTTCTGAGGGAAGGGTCAGAATCATTCTATCAGAGACAAAATAACAAAAACCCCGAGTTGAATTAATTAATTGTCTTTCTATTTTAATCAACTAGAAAAGTGTTTCTCAAATTTTAATGTGCATAGGATTACGCAAGAATCTTGTTAAGACGGATTCTTATTCATCAGGCCTGGGGTAGGATGTGAGTCACTACATTTCTAAGAAGCACCTAAGTGAGGTTAATAGTGCTGATTTACAAACCACACTTTGAATAGCGAAGGACTAGAAAACTACGCTCTTCTTTAAAATATAAAGAGAAGGGCCTCCCTGGTGGCGCAGTGGTTGAGAGTCCGCCTGCCGATGCAGGGGATACGGGTTCGTGCCCCGGTCTGGGAGGATCCCATATGCCGCGGAGCGGCTGGGCCCGTGAGCCATGGCCGCTGGGCCTGCGCATCCGGAGCCTGCGCATCCGGAGCCTGTGCTCCGCAACGGGGGAGGCCACAACAGTGAGAGGCCCGCATACCACAAAAAAAAAAATAAATAAATAAAATAAAATAAAATAAAATATAAAGAGAAAATAATTCAACTTTTCAGAACTAAATCTATAAAACTTCAGTGAAAGATATGTAAAACTATCAGCTTCAAATCATATACTTAGCAGAAGAGTTATTTTTGAGGATGTAAATTTCAGATATATTGACATTGAAGAAAGTCAAACTTGAAGTTAGTTTTTAATTTCTGCTTACCTTAGAATTTATAGCTGTTAAGGATATTTTTTCACCTCCAAATTAAAAAATTTACCAACACATATGCCTGTATGCAACCAGTGTTCTTGAAATATCAAGTGAATTAAATTAGTGTCACTGGGGATTTTTATTATTAATATATCTAAGCCTTTGTAAATACTTCACTCCTGTTCCTCCTCATTGTTGTCTGGAAAATACCTAAACTTATCAAAACTAAAATTGTAACTGAGCAGGACCCTATGGGGCCTTCCCGGGACAGGCCTTCCCCCATATCCTCTGCCTTAGCTCCTCTCTGAAGTACCTAGATAACAGTATTTGATGCACATTTCCAGAGTTGTTTACAGATGTGAAAACCCCCCACCAAATGGAAGATGTTAACTACTGGATGATCATGAGCACATAGGAGCCTAAGGACTGATAATGTTAACCCCTGGACACTACCTGGTTCCCTCACCATCAGACAAGCAGAGAATTGTGCATGAGGTGGTCACATACCCTGTGACCCCCTCTCCCTCACCTGGCTTTTAAACATGCTTTGCAGAAACCCTTTGAGGAGATTGGGGCTTTTAGGGCATGAGCCACCCATCTCCTTGCATGACCTTGCAATAAACCTTTCTCTACTCCAAACTCTGATGTTTTGGTGTGTTTGGCCTCACTGTACATCAGGCATACGAACTTGTGCTAACAAAATCGAGTAAAACCTTCCCTGATATTCCCTGGCAGAGTCAGCATCATCTGTACTTTGCATCTCTAATTCCCTATGCATGGCTTAACTCCTTCTCTAATCATCTAGTTATCTCTAGTTAAGTATTCTATCTCCCTGAATTATACTTACACATTTCTTTTAACAAAGATTCTCTCATTGACTAAACTCTATTGAGGCATCCCTGACCTCTTTTTCAACTAGCCCTGACTTTTGAACTTCCCTGTTTGTGTCCGTGTTGTCCAATTTTAACACAAATCCTGCTAAGTCAGTTTAACCAGAACTGCCCCCACCCCACCCCCTGCAATTTCAGTCTGATCACTCAATATCTGATCAGGTTCCTCGCCCTTCACCACCCCCCAAGTGATGTCTGATCACCCTGGCCTATCTTTAGCAAGAATACTATTAGACCCGTTTAGTTAAGAATCCCTCCTTATCCTGAAATATCCTCTTAATAAATTTCCATCTACTGGCTCCCACCCTACTCCTTCACTATAAGTTCGTACTTGCCCATACTGTATTCAGAATTGTGTCCAACTTCTCTCTCCCACTGTAAAACCACATTGCACTGGACTCCACACCTGTTGCCATGACACTTTTTGAATAAAGTCTTTCTTACCATCTTCAACAAGTGTCATGAATATATATATATTTTAACACTCTTCCTGACTAGACAATGAACTCCTTATGGCAAACTCTATGGAGGGGTTAAGAAGGGGTCTCTTGTCCTAGGTTTACATTCTGGTTCTGCACTGACATGTTTAGTCTTAGAAATGTATAATCTTGGATAATATTTTGCATTGTGGTTGTTAATACTGCAACTCTTGGTGAATTCTGCAATTTCTGGAAGGGGCATATAGGCTCAGACCTTCACCACACAAAGCCAAATGCTTACTAATCAATAAGCAGACAGAATAAAGGAAGATGGTATAAATCTTTATTTTCTTTTCCCCTCTGATGGTTTATAGTGCCAGTTTCACTTCCAGTGGAAGCCAGAAATCTCCTTCTCTCCCAGCATATTTAGACCATTTACAGTTAATTAAACTATTGGTATTTTAGGGCTTAAATATGCCTTTTTTGTTGTGGTGGTCTCTGGTTTTTTTGTTTTTCTTTTTTTCTTTTTCTTTTTCCTGCCTTACTGTCGATACTTGAACATCTTTTAGAAATGCATTTTTATTTTTCTATAGTGCTCATGAGTTTATATCTTTGTATAGCTTTTTCATTGGTTGCTAAAGTTAATACATATCATCTCAAGTTTCCTGGTGTCATCATTTTACCACTTCAAGTAAAACTTATAAACCTTACCTCTGTTTAGGTTTCTTAGAAAAAATAATCTTAAATATTTTTTAAAAATACATTTTGAAGCACAGCAGAGAGTATTATCTCTTGTTTCAACCACCAAACATAGTTTAGAAAACTCAAGAGGAGGATAATTTTGCTAGAGATAGAATACTGAATTAACAGGTCTTTTCTTTCAGCATTAGAAAAATGTTGTGCCACTTCCTCCTGGCTTCCATTGTTTCTAATGATAAATCTGCTGTAATTCAAATGGTTTTTCTCCTAAACTGTCATATCTTTCTGATTTCAAAGTTTTTTTCTTTGTCTTTATTTTTCAGAAGTTTGATTACTGTATTCTTAGTGTGGAGTTTTTGAGGTGTATGCAGTTTGGAGTTTGCTCAGCTTCTTGTATTTGTAGGTTTATATTCTTCAAAATGTTTCAGAAGTTTTTAGACATTAATTCTTTGAATACTTTTTTTTAGCTCTACCCTCTTTCTTCTCTCTTTCTGAAACTTTGGGAACACAAGTGTCAGATTTCTTGTTACATTTTCACTAATCCCTGAGCCTCTTTTCTTTTTCTTTTCATTTTTTTCTTTTTGTTCTTCAGATTTTGTAATTTTAGTTATTTTATCTTCTAATTTGCCAATTCTCTTTCTCTGCCCCCTTCCTTCAGCAGTTGAGCTCATTTATTGTGCTTTTAATTGTATTCATTGTTTTCCAGTTCTATAATTTCCATTTAGTTCTTCTATATATTTACTTATTTTTTCTGAGATATTCTATTTTTCTGCTGAGATTTTCTAATTTTTTTCACTTTTCAAATATGTTCTTAATTACTTATTGAAGTATTTTTTATGATGACTGTTTCTAATATTTTGTTCATCTTAGTGTTGGCCTTTAGAGATTTTTTTTTTTTAATTTAGTTTGAGATAATTCCTGATTCTTGGAACAATTTGTGATTTTCTGTTGAAACACTCACTTTTGGGGTATTATATTATGGGACTCTGGATCTTATTTAAACTTTATCTTTTAGTTGGCTTCCTCTGATGCCACTCTGGCATGGCATGGGAGTAGGTGCCTCCTAGTTCCTAGTTCCTCCAAGGTGGAAGTAGAACTCCAGGTTCCCTACTCAACCTCCTCCATCAGGAGGAGTTGATACCATGTACTTGTGTCATCTCAGCCAAAACTTTTGACCTCACTTAAGTCATGTGCACAACACTATGACTGGATAACTAGCAACTCCAAATAGAAAACATGGAATTTGGGAGAGGTGGTTTTCCCATGGAAGAGATCCTGCAAATACAAACACACTATTCTCTGGTGTCATCAAACTTTAAAAATTCCTAATATCCCCCAGAAAATAGGATTTTGCATGGTAAAGGATACAGGGTATGATTATTCCTTTTTTGTGGTCAGATGAGTCTTGTAATAGCCAGCAAAAATCTTTCCAGTTCATCTTTCTCTCAAAGCTATGGGTTGTTTGTTTTAACCCATGCTTCTCACTTACCGCATTTATCATCTTTTCTGTGCACTTAGAGGAAATGTCAAAAGAAGAGGAGTGTATTTGTGAATGTGTGTGTGTGTATACACACACACATGCATTTATGTACATGTGCGTGGTAAGCATGGTTAAGAGAAGTGAAGTAAGCTGACATCCGGTGAGCATATATTATGTCAAATATATACCTGTCTAATTTTCTACATATCTTTTGCTGCACATAGTTTAGAACCAGATTGGCTACTTTTAAACAAATCTAGCCACCATCCCCACAATGGCCCATACAGTCACCTTCCCAATTCACAACCCCCTTCATAATTTAGATCAGATTGCAATTATTCCAGGACAATTTAATTAATAAACTAGATATATCTCTTCTCATTCCATCTACCTAAAAGTTTAACTGCATGTGCCTTTTATTTTCATTATTTGATAATAGCTTATTTCAATATATTTTTTATGTATTGATAATTAAGTTTCAAAAGTGCAGTCTTCTCCAAGACCAGCTAAAGCCAATTCATATTTAACTCATCTTCTAAAAGGGCCTTCCAAGTACAACACACCACTTTCACACAGAAACATCATTGTCACGTCCCAGTATCTTTCAAGCTATGTATAGTGCCCTCCTATTTAGTTTCTTATTCACCCCTTTTATCCAAACCATTAACAAAAACTGTTGAGTCTACTTGGAAAACTTATTTGTATCAGAGTTTTTCCTTTTCCCCACTATAGCTAACACTACAGTTCACTTAACAGAAGAACATACAAGATCTTTGAAATCTCATTCCTTGAGGAGAGTTAACTTTTCAGTTAGTTCATGGAAAATCACAAAAGACCAACATTCCCTTGATTTCGTCAAGGGGAAAATAAGATAAATGAAGAGTCATACATTTCTACAAAGCTATCTAAGGAGAGTGGATTCAAAGAACTCTCAATGGAATAAATTCCAGAGAGGGATGAGCCCCTTCATAGACCTTTGCAACAAGAAATGCAAGTTCCTTACTTGAAAGGGAATTGATACTAGATATAATCTCAATTTCTGCAAGAAGGAATGAAGTACAGTGGACATTTTAAATATGTGAATAAATATAAAAATTCTTTTTCCTTTTGTTATTTGTTTTTAAAGACAATTACTGATTTGATGCAAAAATAAATGCAATATCTTTTAAAGTTTATAACACATATGAAAGAAATACATATGAGTAATAATAGCATAAAGGATGGGAGAAAGTAGATATAAGAATACCATCATAAGTTTCTTATTTAACACATGTAATAATATAAATACTTTAATTCACATTTTACTGTGGTAACTTATGGGTGAATTTTGTAAACCCTAAGAGCAAGTACTAAAAACTATAAATAAAGCAAACAAATTTAAGGAAAAGAAGAAATATAGCTAAAAAGTCAAAATAAGAAAAAAATGGAAAAATTAAAAATGCCAAATGTTGGTGATTTCATCAAGAATAGGGGCTCTTATACATTTCTGCTGGGAATATAAAGTGATACTATGACTTGGAAAACTGTTTGCCAGTTTTTTACGAAGTTAAACACACTGCTGTACTATGGCCTAGCATCCTGACTCCCAGAATCGAACATAGTTGCCCAAAAGACTTATACATGAACATTCATAAAAGCCTTAGCTCAAAACAAGAACAATACCAAATGCTCATCAATAGATTAATGAGTTTTTAAAAAGTTGTGATATTTTCATTTACTGGAATACTGTTCAACAATAAAAATAAACACAATACATGGATAAATCTTGAAACATCACTTTGAGCAAGAGAAACCAGACACAAAAGTCTACATATGATGTGATTTCTGTGTGTTTTAACCACAGGCAAAATTAATCTAGGCTAATTTATGTCCACCATAGAAACCAGAAGAGTAGTTGCCTTTTGGTGGGAGTAGCTGTAGGAGAATGAGTCTCTGTTGAAAGGAAATGGATCTGGTGGAATTTTCTGAGATGATGGAAATGTTCTATATCTTTACATCCTGATTTGGGGTTTGATTAATGGGTATATACATTTATCAAATACTTATCAAAATACATTCCAAATACTTATCTAACTGTAATCTTAAGAGGTGTGCATTTTTACTGTATATAAATTATAATTCCATAGATTTAAAAAACAAGGTTAAAAACAAAAGAAAGTTTGCTTTGACTCATAGCCTTATCTCAGCCCACTCCCCCACTCAATTACTATTCTCCATCTTCTAATGTTTCGGGACATTTATGCACGCTGTTCTCTCTTTTTGATGCTCTCAGAGCAATTCTGCACATTCCTGGCTCTTCACATTCTCTGAACTTCAGATTAATTTTCACTACTTCAGAGCATTCTCCAATCATCCAGACAAAAGCTGAATTATAGAATTCTGTATGAATTATTCAGTGAATTCATCATATTTTGAAATTATACACACACACACACACACACACACACACGTCTTACTTTTCAATTGAGTTCTACAGTAACCATATCTGTTTTGTTCTTCATCATAAAACAACTACTTGTGCAGTGCCTGTCACCTCAGAAAGATTCAAATGAGCCTTGAGAGCTAAGAGAACTGAAGCTCATGGACATTGAGTAACTCACTCGAAGTCACGGGCAGACAAGTCATCCTGCACGCTATTTTAGACTTCTTGGTGATGAGGTTGGATGTAGACCCTTACTTACTGTGTAAATTGGGAGAAATTAAACTGAGGTTCGGATGACCAAGTTTTCAGTCCTTATCTCCTTTTACACTGAGATAGTTGTAAGAGAAATAATATCTTATGTCCACATAAAGAATTGCACAGAAAAGTTCATAGCGACTTTATTCATAATAGCCAAAAATTGGGAAAGAAAAAAAAGGTGACCATCAACAGATTAAGGAATAAACAAACTGTGAAATATCCATACAGTGAAATGCTACTCAGTAATAAAGAGGCAATGAGCTTTTTTTTTTTTTTTGCGGTACACGCGCCTCTCACTGCCATGGCCTCTCCCACCGCGGAGCACAGGCTCCGGACGCGCAGGCCCAGCGGCCATGGCTCATGGGCCCAGCCACTCTGTGGCACGTGGGACCCTCCCGGACCGGGGCACGAAGCCATGTCCCCTGCATCAGCAGGCGGACCCTCAACCACTGCGCCACGAGGGAAGCCCCCGGCAATGAGCTTTTAATATATTAAAGAACATGAATGATTCTCAAAAATATTATGCCAAACAAAATAAGTCAACTATAGAAGAAAATATACTGCAAGGTGCTGTTTACGTGAAACTTTAGAAAAGACCAAACAATTCTAAAGTGATAAAAAAGATAAACAGTTGGGCCAGGAGTGGGTGGGGTTGACTGGGAAGGGGCACAAAGGAAACTTTTGCAGTGATGAAAATGTCCTAAAGCACAATTTTGGTGGTTACACTGTGAATACATGGTCAAAACGCATAGAACTCATACTGTACTTAAATTGGATGCATTTTATTATATGCAAATTACCTCAATAGAATTGATTTTTTTTTAAATGAAAGGGTTGGGCCTATGATCTTTAAAAGCTTTCAACTCTATCATTTTGGTTCTATTACACACAGCAATAATGTGTGAGAAAGCCCTTAAAGAGTTTAAAAAATGCTGAATACATATTAAGGATAATTATTAGCAATCATGTTGGTATTCATTCAACAGTTTTGAAATTAATGTATTTATTAAAAGGAACAAAACACACCTCCCAAAGTTCAGACCTCTGCATAATTTTGGACAGATTAAGAGGAAAGGTAGTTTGTGTGTTTGTGTTAGTGTAAGAGTTTGTGCACGTTCATATTTGTTTGTTTTGGCAGACCCTGGGAATCTGGGGCATTGATAGTATCTACAACATTGGTGACTTTATGTAACTACGGATGAATAAGAACCATCTTTTGCAATTGCTCATAACATTCAAATCATTTTCCCAATTAGAAAAGAAAAGTGTTTGACAAATTCTATTTGAGGTTTCATCAAATTTGCAATGTTTTAAGAACAGATCAAGATGTTTGATGAAAATAAACAGCAGCTGGATTTGCCCTTCCCTGCCACACACACAGTTTGTTGGGAATAGCTCATAAATCCTACTGCTCACCGACTCTGGGAACAGATGGCTCTCGGAGACCACACTGATGGCCAAGAACTTATCACATTACTATTGTGAAAAGCATCTTCCACTCTTCATTTAGATGAATGGTGCAGTAGTATTTCTATCTACTCCAAAGAGGTGTAAATTAAAATGAAAAGACATTTTTAAAAAAACTTGAATCTTGATGAGAATCAGAGCATCACCAGGCTCTAAGATTTCTAATCCACACCCCGCTTTGAGATACTCGATTTTAATCTCCAATTTTAATTCCTTAATCTGAAACTAGACATGTTGGCCCCCATCTGTCATCCGACCCTGCAAACATCCATCATCAACTATATCACAGATGCTAGAAAAAAAAAATGGGAGAGGAACTAGCTCTATTGAGTGCAAGATAATTTATATGCATTATTACATCCTTTTTACATAAAGATGGAAATGCTTTGGCAATCATGACTGTATGCAAGTTTTAAGTTAAGTTTCAAACTAATTTAAAACTAGTTCTGAACATTTGCTTTGCATTAAAAGTAACTAAGGCAATCTGGTTTAATAAAATGTAATGAACTTTGGAATCCAACTGACCTGGCCTCAATTCATTCTACTTTACTAATTGTTTAACCATGGGAAAATCCCTTACCTTTATAGTAGGAGAAATAATATATTTCTTAGAGTTATGAAAATTTTATGAGCAGGCATGTATGTGAATACATAAACATGAACCTGGCATATAATTGGCATTTATTAATACTTTGTACCCTTTTGTTTGAAAGCTTGTTGCTAATCAAATCAACCAGCAAATAGCAAGTATTAATAGACTGATTTGAAATCCTAGTTAACTTGGCTAATTTTAGCAACTTAGAGGCTTGCACCAGGGAAAATAGTATGATTTGAGAAGTTCTGTGTGACAAAAGTCTTAGGTTCAAGAGGCAGTTTCGTGAGTAATGAGGCTAAAATGATAAGTAGAGGTAAGACTGTGAAGAGCTTTGTGTGTCATATTAAGATTTAGATTTTATATGTAATAAAGTATTATTAATCTTCACACCTTATGAATTAGAGAAGATATTATCCTACTGGAATGGTATTATCAAAACCAAACACATATAGTTACTTATGCCATCTCTGTAGATTGAAGACAGTAAGGTTAACCCCTCTTACCATTACTAACAAGTATGGTGTGATACAAATGTTTCTTTATAACTCAGTGGTTAATAACATTAACTCTGAAGTTGGAATACATAGATTCAATTCACCACAAATAGTTTATAGACTTAAGCAAGTTACTTACCCCATTAAGCTTTTTTCAATTTTGAATCATTATTTTTGTATCTACCTGCTACAGTTTATGTGAGTTTTAAATGCTCAGGGTTTATGTGAGTTTTAAATGCTCAGCATCGTATCTAGAACCAAGCAAGCCCTTAAAGATTTTCAGCCACTTTACAAAGTATCATCTTGCAAAGTGGTTTTTGAAAGCAGCCTTTGAATCAGATGACTTGAGTTCAAATTTTGTAAGTTAACTCTTCAAAGGCTTAGTTTCTTTTCATTTAAGAAAAGGAAAGATTAATACAACATTTTTCATTGGATAGCTGAATTAATTAAATGAGAGATTTCGTTTGAAATGCTTATCACTGTGCTTAGAAGTGAGTAAATTTTCACTACTCATGATGCCATCCTTCCCTCTATTTAAAGAATCTTTGTACTTGTTCTGTTGTGCAACCTTTTGCTTGAAGGTAGTTTGTCAGCACATGTTCTTTCATTTGGAACCCTCGTAATTTCACACTTTGCCTACTTAATCCTTCCTAATTCTTCAAATTTTAGCTGAAAAATAACTAAAATTTTAGGAAATATTGTCTGAAAACTTGCAGAAGCGTTGCAGCACTCTGTATTTCCCTGTCTCACATTGAGTTACTTGTTTGTAACTTGCAGTGGAGCAACTTTATGTCCAATTGTTGTCTCACAACAGCCTCAGTGCCTAGGATAGTGCCTGGTTTATACAGACAAAATGTAGTTTATTGTTTGGATACATAAATATAAAGAAAGAAATAGTCCAAATCACTGTGTAAAATATTTTATCTTACAATTTTATTTGTCAGTTATACCTCCATAAAGTTGAAAAACAAATAGTCAAAAAGAGGTATCTGTTGATAAAATAATTAGGACTTAAAAACAGGTAACACTTAATACAATGAAAAATATAGACATGAGACTTTGAAAGATTCAATGGCCCTGTCTCTTAGGGAAATTATTACTTTCTCTACTACATAATTTAGTCATTATGTGTGTGATATGTTATTAAAATTGAAGACAGTCTCATCTTTACCTTCACCAACAGGTATTAGTTGGTTGATTCATCCATCCATTTATCTATCTAAGAAAGCTTTAACTCCTTTAAATGGGCCTGGCACTGGGATGAGCTTTTGAGCTACTGAGAAACATAGAATGAATGATCACAATATATTAGAATGTCCCAGACTCTTCACTGAAGTACGATGAGTGGTAGAGGTGAATGAAATAATTCCTCCATGATTACTTGCTATTTAATTATTTTTTAAATTCTTGAATCTTAGCTTAAAACTGTGATAATCTGATTCCATTCTCCTTGGTAAAATAGCGATATGCATTTTAGTGTAAAATATGTTTTTAATTAACTTATCATCAACAAAGTGTTTTTAGATACTGGAATACTTTTTCCTGTGTCTTCATGTTCTCTGAGGAGACATGATGGACAATGACTGCCGTTTTTTTTTTTTTTTTTCTTTTTTAGGAACTTTTATTTATCTGGTTGTGCCGGGTCTTAGTTGTGGCAGGTGGGCTCCTTAGTTGTGGCTCAGCGGCTCCTTAGTTATGGCATGCGAACTCTTAGTTGCAGCATGCATGTGGGATCTAGTTCCCTGACCAGGGATCAAACCCAGGCCCCCTGCATTGGGGGCGCGGAGTCTTATCCACTGCACCACCAGGGAAGTCCCGGACAATGACTGCCTTTTGAGAAGAGTTGTTCTTGTTGTACCTCAGCTATCATGCTCTCAGGTCATGATTTTGTGCCCTTCTACATACAGCTGTTTGCTTCAATAGACCTTAAATTTAATTTAGCTCAGTTTGCCAAACAGTTATTGTGAAATAGTAAAATGAAAGGGACACAGTTCTTGCCCTGAAGGAATTTACAACACAACAGTGGAGATAAATACAGGCAAAAATAAATAGATTATCTGAGCTGATCTATGCTGTCTAATAGATATATCAAACAAGAGAACACTAGCACATATGTTATTTTTTCTTCTCATGAGTTGTAAGCTACCACAAATATTTAAAAGATACAATCAAAAGATAATAGCAAACTTACAAATTAGTAAAGCAAAATTATTCATATATGAGGAAGTTTTAAAGTCCAAAAATCAGTCCCTTTCAAAGTTACCATTTTCACTTATTTTCTTTCTTTTTATTTTAACCATGCCACCTTCAAATTTTCATAGCATGTTAAGCCACTTCAGAAAGTAGATGGGAAGTATCATTTGTTCCTAATGGGTTTTCAAACATAGGTGCTTTTAAAAATATAGGTCTTAGGGAATTTGTCTTTATTTGTCTATAATCAAACATCAAAGATCAAAATTCTGATGTTACAGAATGATTTCATGGAGTCAGAAGCTGACTGCTTACTAACTGACATTACAATTCTGTGTTGCATTAAAAAACATAGTATAACATTCCTCTTTGTAATACGTGTTCCCTGTTAATAACAATTAGGAATTGCTATGTAACAAGGCTCTCCAAATCTTCAGTGGCATGGGCCACTAAGGATTTATTTCTCATGCATCTTTGAGGTTCAGCTGAGATAGCCAAGGGACATCTGACATTTACTAGTCTCACTTAAATTTCTGGACATCTGTTGAGCTGCACATGTATCTGTGGACTGACTAGTTGCTATGCATCACATGTCTCTCATTTTCTTTTTTAGACTAGTAGGTCAGCCTTGGGATGTTCATCTTATGGTGTCAGTGTCCTAACAGTAAGGGTAAGAGCAAGACCCAAAGTGAAAGCCATTTCAAGTCTCTGCTTATGTCACATCTGTTAACATCTCAGTGGCCAGAGCATGTCACATGATCTGGCCCAGAGCCAAACTGGGCTGCAAAGTGATATATCAACATGACTGCATATGTGAAGTACTGAATAACTGGGATATTTAAAAAATCTGCCACATTTTTTTTCATAATAAGCTCACTGACAGATGGTTTCAGGTGACCACAGTCCTGAAGTAACAATACAGTATAACTTATAAAATATAAAATAAAATAAAATAATAAAATTGAGACTGAAATAAAATAGTAAAGTATTTTAGATTTAGGAGGGTCTCATATTATTTACACATCTATCTTCTTATTTTATAGGTAACTTACCCATCGAGGGTGTGAATTGCCAAGTATTATAGAATGATGGGCAGTCCAAAAGTAAAAGTGTGTCTCCAAATTAAAGTATAATGAATTATACATCTACTCATTCTTTTTTTATTTTAACTACAATTATATACTTTTGTCTAAGCACCAGGGTTAGAGCTTTCTAATTCCACTTCCATAAAGAAGCAAAAACAAACAAATGACAGCAAAAACAACTTTTCAAATGTGACTAACAGCTCAGTGAATTATTAAAGAACTATGAATTCTTAGTTACATTCAAAGAAAATTTTCATATCTGCTATATATTGATGTATCTGACTAATTGCTTTTGATACTTACATTGATATTGAAATTGGTCCTGTATTTATGCTAACTGGTTTGTCCCCCATACCCATTTTCACATTCCTCCCATAAAAGGCTTCATTGCATCCCCTGGCTGTTCAAGACACTCAGCTAAGATGCTAAGGAATAAAGAGTGAATAAAAAGGACATGGAACCTACTCATTGGCGTTCACATTCCAGTGGGTAGGAAAAAAAACCCAAACAAACAGTGAATAAATAATTGTAAATTGTAACTAATGTACACAGGAAAAACAAGTAGCTTGGATGGAGAAAAAAGAGAGGGAAATACTTTGAAAGGTTACTCTTAGAAGGTGAATATTAATCTGAGAAACTGAGAAAAGGAGAATGCCAATAATGTGAAGTAGAAGGAACGTTCTAGGAAAGAGGAATGTCAAGGAAAAAGACCCTATGAAAGAAAGGACCTGATTTGTTTGAGTAAACATGACCGGACTGTAATGAGTAAGCTGGTGTAGATCCAGAGCATGTAAGTGATACAACATGACTTTGGTGAGCAAGCAAGGCAAAATGTATTCATTTATTTCTTCCTAATTCCAAGGCTTCTGAAAATTTTTTTTTCTTTCTGTCTGAGAATCCGAGACTACCAGGAGAAAAGAACTCGCTTGTCTCTTTTGCAATCATTACTTAGGTTTACTTTACTAGTTTGTTACCCCCAAAAGTAGGCTATTAGTCCCATCCCCTACATTGGCAGACACTCCTTTTTTTTTTGAATTTTATTTTATTTATTTTTTTATTTTTTGCGGTACGCGGGCCTCTCACCACTGTGGCCTCTTCCCATTGCGGAGCACAGGCTCAGCGGCCGTGGCTCACAGGCCTACTGCTCTGCAGCATGTGGGATCCTCTCAGACCAGGGCATGAACCCGTGTCCCGTGCATCGGCAGGCGGACTCCCAACCACTGTGCCACCATGGAAGCCCTTGAATTTTCTTTTATTTATTTTTTATACAGCAGGTTCTTATTAATTATCTATTTTATACATATTAGTGTATACATGTCAATCCCAATCTCCCACTTCATCCCCCGCCCCCACCACCACTTTCTCTGCTTGGTGTCCATACGTTTGTTCTCTACATCTTTGTCTCTATTTCTGCGCTGCAAACTGGTTCATATATACCATTTTTCTAGCTTCCACATATATGTGTTAATATATGATATTTATTTTTCTCTTTCTGACTTACTTATTCTGTAGGACAGTCTCTAGAACCATTGGGTCTCTACAAATGACCCAATTTCATTCCTTTTTACGGCTGATTAATACTCCATTGTATATATGTACCACATCCTCTTTATCCATTCATCTGTCGATGGGCATTTAGGTTGCTTCCATGACCTGGCTATTGTAAATACTGCTGCAATGAACATTGGGGTGCATGTGTCTTTTTGAATTATGGTTTTCTCTCGGTATATGCCCAGTAGAGGAATTGCAGGGTCATATGATAATTCTATTTTTACTTTTTTAAGGAACCTCCATACTGTTCTCCATAAAGGCTGTATCAATTTACATTCCCACCAACAGTGCAAGAGGGTTCCCTTTTCTCCACACCCTCTCCAGCATTTGTTGTTTGTAGATTTTCTGATGATGCCCATTCTAACTGGTGTGAGGTGATACCTCACTGTAGTTTTGATTTGCATTTCTTTAATAATTAGTGATGTTGAGCAGCTTTTCATGTGCTTCTAGGCTATCTGTATATCTTCTTTGGAGAAATGTCTATTTAGGTCTTCTGCTCATTTTTGGATTGGGTTGTTTGTTTTTTTAATATTGAGCTGCATGAGCTGTTTATATATTTTGGAGATTAATCCTTTGTCCGTTGATTCATTTGCAAATATTTTCTCCCATTCTGAGGGTTGTCTTTTCGTCTTGATTGTAGTTTCCTTTGCTTTGCAAATGCTTTTAAGTTTCATTAGGTCCCATTTGTTTATTTTTGTTTTTATTTCCATTTCTCTAGGAGGTGGATCAAAAAAGATCTTGCTGTAATTTATGTCAAAGAGTGTTCTTCCTATGTTTTCCTCTAAGAGTTTTATAGTGCCCAGTCTTACATTTACGTCTCTAATCCATTTTGAGTTTATTTTTGTGTATGGTGTTAGGGAGTGTTCTGATTTCATTCTTTTACGTGTAGCTGTTCAGTTTTCCCAGCACCACTTATTGAAGAGACTCTTTTCTCCATTGTATATCCTTGCCTCCTTTGTCATAGATTAGTTGACCATAGGTGCCTGGGTTTATCTCTGGGCGTTCTATCCTGTTCCATTGATCTATATTTCTGTTTTTGTGCCTGTGCCATATTATCTTGATTACAGTAGCTTTGTAGTATAGTCTGAAGTTGGGGACTCTGATTCCTCCAGCTCCATTTTTTTCCCTCAAGACTGCTTTGGCTATTTGGGGTCTTTCGTGTCTCCATACAAATTTTAAGATTTTTTGTTCTAGTTCTGTAAAAAAAAATGCCACTGGTAATTTGATAGGGATTTCATTGAATCTGTAGATTGCTTTGGGTAGTATAGTCATTTTCATAATATTGATTCTTCCAATCCAGAAACATGGTATATCTCTCCATCTGTTTGTGTCATCTTTGATTTTTTTCATCAGTGTCATAGTTTTCTGAGTATAAGTCTTTCACCTCCTTAGGCACGTTTATTCCTAGGTATTTTATCTTGTTGCAGTGGTAAATGAGAGTGTTTCCTTAATTTCTCTTTCTGATCTTCCATTGTTAGTGTGTAGGAATGCAAGAGACTTCTGTGCATTGCTTTTGTACTTGCAACTTCACCAAATTCATTGATTAGCTCTAGTAGTTTCCTGGTGGCATTTTTAGGATTCTCTATGTATAGTATCATATCACCTGCAATCAGTGACAGTTTTACTTCACTTTTCCTACCTGTATTCCTTTTATTTCTTTTTCTTCTCTGATTGCCATGGCTAGGACTTCTAAAACTATGTTGAATAATAGTGGCAAGAGTGGACATCCTTGTCTTGTTCCTGATCTTAGTGGAAATGCTTTCAGTTTTTCACCATTGAGAATGATGTTTGCTGTGGGTTTGTCGTATATGGCCTTTATTATGTTGAGGTAGGTTCCCTCTATGCCCACTTTCTGGAGAGTTTTTATCATAAATGAGTGTTGAATTTTGTCAAAAGCTTTTCCTGCATCTATTGAGATGATCATATGGTTTTTATTCTTCAATTTGTTAATATGGTATATCACATGGATTGATTTGCATATACTGAAGAATCTTTGCATCCCTGGGTTAAATCCCACTTGATCATGGTGTATGATCCTTTTGATGTGCTGTTGGATTCTGTTTGCTAGTATTTTGTTGAGGATTTTTGCATCTATATTCATCGATTGGTCTGTAATTTTCTTTTTTTGTATTATCTTTGTCTGTTTTTGGTATCAGGGTGATGGTGGCCTCATAGAATGAGTTTGGGAGTGTTCCTTCCTCTGCAATTTTTTGGAAGAGTTTGAGAAGGATGGGTGTTAGCTCTTCTCTAAATGTTTGGTAGAATAACCTGTGAAGCCATCTGGTCCTGGACTTTTGTTTGTTGGAAGATTTTTTTTTTTTTTTTTTTTTTTTGCGGTACGCGGGCCTCTCACTGTTGTGGCCTCTCCCGTTGCGGAGCACGGGCTCCGGATGCGCAGGCTCAGCGGCCATGGCTCACGGGCCCAGCCGCTCCACGGCATATGGGATCTTCCCAGATCGGGGCACGAACCCGTGTTCCCTGCATCGGCAGGCGGACTCTCAACCACTGTGCCACCAGGGAAGCCCTGTTGGAAGATTTTGAATCACAGTTTGAATTTCATTACTTGTGATTGTTCTGTTCATATTTTCTGTTTCTTCCTGTTTCAGTCTTGGCAGCTTGTGCATTTCTAAGAATTTGTCCATTTCTTCCAGGTTGTCCATTTTATTGGCATAGAGTTGCTTGTAGTAATCTCTCATGATCTTTTGTATTTCTGCAGTGTCAGTTGTTACTTCTCCTTTTTCATTTCTAATTCTATTGATTTGAGTCTTCTCCCTTTTTTTTCTTGATGAGTCTGGCTAATGGTTTATCAATTTTGTTTATCTTCTCAAAGAACCAGCTTTTAGTTTTATTGATCTTTGCTATTGTTTACTTTGTTTCTATTTCATTTATTTCTGCTCTGATCTTTATGATTTCTTTCCTTTTACTAACTTTGGGTTTTGTTTATTCTTCTTTCTCTAAGGTTCTTCCCTTTCATCACTTTAAATATATCACACCACTCCTTTCTGGCTTGTAGAAATCAGCTGTTAACCTTATGGGAGTTCCTTTGTATGTTATTTGTTTTTCCCTTGTTGCTTTCAGTAATTTTTCTTTGTCTTTGATTTTTGTCAGTTTGATTACTATGTGTCTTGGCGTGCTTCTCCTTGGGTATATCCTGCCTGGGACTCTCTGCGCTTCCTGGACTTGGGTGGCTATTTCCTTTCCCATGTTAGGGAAATTTTTGACTATAATCTCTTCAGATATTTTCTTGGGTCCTTTCTCTCTCTCTTCTCCTTCTGGGACCCCTATAATGCGAATGTTGTTGCATTTAATGTTGTCCGAGAGGCCTCTTAGTCCATCTTAATTTCTTTTCATTCTTTTTTCTTTATTCTGTTCCGTGGCAGTGAATTCCACCATTCTGTCTTCCAGGTCACTTATCCATTCTTCTTCCTCAGTTATTCTGCTATTGATTCCTTCTAGTGTAGTTTTCACTTCAGTTATTGTATTGTTCATCTCTGTTTGTTCTTTAATTCTTCTAGGTCTTTGTTAAACATTTCTTGCATGTTCTTGATCTTTGCCTCCATTCTTTCTCCGAGGTCCTGGATCATCCTCACTATCATTATTCTGAATTCTTTTTCTGGAAGGTTGCCTATCTCCACTTCATTTAGTTGTTTTTCTGGGGTTTTATCTTGTTCCTTCATCTGGTACAAAGTCTTCTGCCTTTTCATTTTGTCTGTCTTTCTTTGAGTGTGGTTTTCCTTCCACAGGCTGCAAAATTGTAGTTCTTCTTGCTTTTGCTGTCTGCCCTCTGGCATTCACTCTCTATGCTAAAGAGAAAGCATATTGCTTATCTATTGCCATGTAATGGATTATCCTAAAACTTAGTAACTTAAAAAAATATATTTTCTTTTCTCAGTTTCTGTAGTTTAGTAATTCTCTTGTGGCATAGCTGGCCCCAGTGCATTAGGTTCCTCACAGGTTGCAATCAAGGTGTTTGCTTGACTGGGGAAGGGCCTCCTCCCTTGATCATTCACATGGTTTTTGGAAGGATTCCGTTTCTCAGGAACTGCTAAAAAGAGTGCTCTGGTTTCTTGCATTTTACTGATTAAATGTTACTTACAGTTCTTTGATACATGGGCTTCTCCATAGGGCAGCTTGCATCATGGCAGCATGCTTCATCAGAGAAAGTCAGTGAGAAGAACTAGCCAGGCAGAATGGGTGAGCCAAGATGGAAGACAAAACCTTTCATAGCCTAATTTTGGAAGTGACATCTCATCACTTTTACCATATTCAGTTTATCAGAAGCAAGTCACTAGATTGTTCCTACATGCAAAAAGAAGGGATTACATAAAAACATGAATACCAGGGCCTCCCTGGTGGCGCAAGTGGTTGAGAGTCCGCCTGCCGATGCAGGGGATACGGGTTCGTGCCCCGGTCTGGGAGGATCCCATATGCCGCGGAGCGGCTGGGCCCGTGAGCCATGGCCGCTGAGCCTGCGCGTCCGGAGCCTGCGCGTCCGGAGCCTGTGCTCCGCGACGGGGGAGGCCACAGCAGTGAGAGGCCCGCATACCGCAAAAGGAAAAAAAAAAAAAACAAAAAAAAACATGAATACCAGAAGGTGGAAATCACTGGGAGCCATTTTAGAAGATGTTTATCGTAGAAAGTTTCTCGCATACTTCTAGTATTAGACATCTGCCCCAGTTTCCTTTAAAATAAATTGAAACAAGTTAGAAGGACTTTGAAATTACAGATACCGTTAAGAATATCATGAACTAGTATTTTATTTGTGTTGACCACATGTACAGCCACCCTACAAGGCTAATGAGAAATGTCCTTGCCATCTCTATCCAAATTTCAAGAGGTTTATATTATATAAATAATAAGCCATGGCACATGAGTTGGTAAATTTTTCATAGGGTCACGTAGTAACAGATCTGAACAAGAAACAAGACATAATTTAGAATATTCACATTATATAGATGAGAAAAACACATAGGTATCCCCAGAGAAGTCAAATTTCCCATTGTCTAGAATTTTCAAATTTGAGGCAGAACTAGTACTAGAACCCAGGTCTCTTTAAATTGCAGTGGTTTTCTTTCTCTGTGATATTACAACACTTCGTTGTGCTTTAAAGACCAAAATGGATACAGAAGTCCCACAGTATTCATTTTTTTCTGGGTACAGACTGAGGAAAGGAAAGGCAAATATGTGACTTAAAATTATGTGAATGAACAAACTGTTTTATTTGCTAATGTTATTCTGATATTTTTGATAGAATTTACTTTCAGTCAGAATACATTCACATTATTTATTCTGAGAAATGCATTAAAGTAAAATGGAAATTTGTGGACCCTTAAACTGGAATAATGAGCTAATTTGGTCTATGCATAAGGAAAGTAAGGTACACATTCTCAAGGTTACTGTCTCACAGACTTCAATATTTTACTGCTTAAACCAGAAGATTTCTTCATGAGGACTATTGATAAATCTGTAACAAAGCACGCCTACATACAGACACACACATGCACACACTTTCGGGGTAGCTAAAATCACCACTATTCTAAATTATTTTGTTCATAACAAAGATGTCATATCCAAATGGGTAATTTCCACCACTTGAAAGTGATACTTGATGTGCATTTCTCAAATCATTAAACTGATGTTTGTATAGGGTGAAGACAAGAGAAGTAAAGGTATGTGAAAAGTGTTAAGGAGAGTTTGCAAATATAGGTGCATGTTAGCACGTCCATTCCAGTAATCACTTTCTAAAGTGACTTAACATGTCTTTTTGGTGAATGATGGTCATGTTAAACTTTAAAGCAGGCACAGATCTCCTTATCATCAGTGAGCAAGGGGTTTGGAGTGACAATTCAATATACGGTGTTATATTTTATTATAAGTCACAAATGGCTTTGAAAATTTGACTTTACCCTTTCTACTAGTTCCTGTCAGTTTCCAGTACAGCTGATGTCTAAAGGGCAAATTGGGTACCTCAGTAAAAAATAACAGTTTGCTACATTCACCTTTGATGATGTCCCCAGCTTATCAGACAAATGTGGACCTTCTTGCTTCTAAAGGTCAAATCATAGAGCTCTATGTCTTGCAGTTGGATATGAATGATGCCTTTATTTTAAAACCTTAATTAGCTCTTAATCCATACTTTCTTTTAAGCTTTTTTTTTCCTTCTTCCCAAACTTCTAAAATTTGAACACATCCAATTCCAGCCAAATTTCATAAATACTGCACTGAGTTTTGGGAAAATAGGGACAGCAGTTTAACACGATGAGGGGCCTGGCAGGAAACAGAGGCACACTCAAGAGAAATAACCAAGGGAGCTGAATGAGAAGAGTATATGCAAAGGCAAAGGCAGAGTTAATGGAAACCAACAAGATGATCAAACACATATAGGCAAGCAGCAGGAGATGTTTCTTAGCGCTTCTAGACCTAAAGGTGTAGGGGAGGGATTGTGTCATAGACTGAACTGTGTCCCTCCAAAAAGTATAAATTGAAGTCCTAACCTCCAATACCACAGAACATGACCTAATTTGGAAGTAGTGTCCTGGCAGATGTAATTAGTTAAGTTGAGGTCAGGTTGGAGGTAGGGTGAGCCCCTAATCCACTGTGAGTGCTGTCCTTATAAAAAGATGGCCATGTGGAGACAGAGAGACATGAGGGGGCAGGCTACAGGGAGAACATAATATGATGAGGAAGGCAGAGATTGGAGTGATGCATCCATAAGCTAAGGGATAGCGTGGAATGACAGGGGGTATGAAGAAAGGATTCTTTCCTTCAGTTTTCAGAGGGACGATGGTCCTGCTGAAACCATGATTTCAGACTTCTAGCCTCCAGAACTGCAAGACAATACATTTTTGTTTTAAGTAGCCCAAATTATGGTATTTTGTTATGGCAGCCCTAGGAAACTAATATAGTTTGGTTACTGTAACTCAGTTACGGTGTACCTCTGGGAGATAGAGAGGCTTCTGAGAGGAACAGTGGTCTTTTTTTTTTTTTTTTTTGGTACGCGGGCCTCTCACTGTTGTGGCCTCTCCCGTTGTGGAGCACAGGCTCCGGACGCGCAGGCTCAGCGGCCATGGCTCACGGGCCCAGCCGCTCTGCGGCATGTGGGATCTTCCCGGACCGGGGCACGAACCCGTGTCCCCTGCATCGGCAGGTGGACTCGCAACCACTGTGCCACCAGGGAAGCCCGGAACAGTGGTCTTTGATAGAGGAACACATGGTCAAGCGGGGCAGGAGGAGGGATAATAAATATTCGGACCCATCTCTTCATCATTTTCTCATGTCCAGTCCATGCCTTGCATTGGCTGAATCTAATAGGAGGCTGGGAACAAGGATATCTGGTTAATGTAGACTAACAGGTCAGCCTCCCAGGTCCCAAATAAGGGTGGAGAAGGATGGAAAAGGGTCTGGAGAAAGTAAGATTAAGAGTATGAAAAGTAGATGGCTCCTAAATGGAACAACGTTATCAATAATACCCTCCAAAAATAAATAAACAAACAAAACCCTTGAATACTTTAGCATTGTTTCAGTATTTTACACATTGCTTTCCTTAAATTATGTGTTTTAAGACAAACTGTATGTGAGCCACTGCTTTGGGTGCTGAAATGCAAAGGTAAACCAGAAGATCAAGGCCTTTGTCACCATGAAAGTTATATTCTAGAGAGAAATGGCCACTAGACAAATAATTATACCAACAATTAATTAAAATTATTGTCAGTGCCATAAAAGAGGAATTCAGAGAATTATGAAGATTTGTGCATAGGTCTGTAGATTTAAGAATCTGTAACACTGCCTACACAGGTTGCTTCAACATGACATCCAGGGTCGATGGTCCTGGCCCAGAACTATAATACACACACACACACACACACACACACTCTCTCTCTCTCTCTCTCTCTGTCTCTCTCTCTCTCTCTGTCTCTCTCTGTCTCTGTCTCTCTCTCAGAAAAGACAGGAACAGAGTCAGGGAAATTAAAGATCAACGGGACCTAAACACCACAGGAAGAAAATAACACGTATCAAACACAGACACATTTCTTTCTTTTAACCAAGTGTGATTGACACATTCTTCATTCTATGAGGAAATTATAAGTTCATTTCAGAACCACACTCAGTAATATTGGGAAGCTTGTGTTACATTGTAATGTTGAGGTATAGAACTTGAAGAGAGAGGTTTCCCTAGTTCTCACACTAGTGTGTAAGTGTAATTATTCTCAGCTTTTCTATCTCTGGCTCAAAAAATCTGGCCTGGATTTACTGCCCCCAATTCTGTTCCTTCTAAAACTGTTGATTTTAAGTTTCTTGTTGCTGGGCAAATTTTAGCATTTCTGAGTATACCCCATTACAAAAGCACAAAGTAGGCACTCAGCTAATGTTAGTTGACTCTGAATCTGAAAAAGGACTATACAAGAAACTACATAGAAAATAAGAAAAATACATGTTTTTGCTTTTGCCAACAGCTGTTCCCCTTTCCATCTAGATTTCAAGAACTAATTTAATGCCCCTTGGCAGGCAATACATGATAAAATAAAGCCAACAGTCAAGAAAAAATTCACCATGGTAATGTGGTAGAATAACAAGAAAGCCAATTACATAACTAGAAGAAAAGGTATAAAGATGCCAACTTGAACAGTAACCAGTGTAAGTAATGTATAGCTTCAGTAACCTAATATAAATAAGGCAAAATCGATATTGCTGAAATCAGCATATATTATAAGAATAATCAGATTTTATTACTAATCCTAATAACTACTATGCATTTATTTGGAATTTTAGTGCACTGTGTTTAATAAAATATCAGAGATTTCATGAATTTTATGAAGTACTCCATCATGTTAATATTACATCCCTTTCATATAATTTGAAATAATTACCAACTATATCCAAACTACATTTATGTGAGTAAATCCATCACCTTTGTGAGGCTGAAAGCTTTGCCACATTTTCTACCACTTTTGAAATGTCAACTTTCTGATTTAATTTGTTAATTCATTGGAAAAAATATCTTAGGACATGAAAAGTGAAACAGTTTATCCTGTCCTTTTGATGACTGTATTCTATGCAACTCATTTACTTGCAAAGCATTCCCCATAGTCATTTTTCTTTTCCTTGACCACTAATCCCACTTTAGGGCAGATTCTTTCTTTCAGTCATCCAAAGTACTTCAGTAATCTCCTAACTTCATTTCCTGTGTTCAGGAACTTGGTACTAAAATCCAGGCTTCATATGGTCACCAGATTTATCTTTGACAATGTCACTACATATTCAAATACTATAAAAGACATCTCACCACCTGGAGAATGGTATCTAATCCTGTTAGAATGCAGTCAAGAATATAAAGTTCTTACAGTCACCTTAGCAAAGCTTCAGTCAAGGCCAAACACCTGTGGTAAGACTGTCCAGTATTGTGTTGAAACCCTAAGCCTGCCTCTTAGTTGCTTTTTGATCCTTTCAACAATCCCTGGTTTCATAAAATGTATAGAATTCCTGTTTTTATTGTTGTGAAGATTAAGGGAGACAAACGTGGTAAGCGTCCAATAAATGTTTCTGTTATCATTCAAGCATTTTTATCTGCAGACTTCTATTCATGGTGTTTTATCCAGTTTCAATATCACCCTATATTCCTTCCTGCCACAATTTTATACTCTGTTTAAGACTCGGATCTGGTTCTTTCCAGTCAAAGAAGAATGTCCCAGTATTAATGCTCTGATTCATTCTCTGAATTTTTTTCTAAAATTTTGTTCATGCTGTTAGTTCCCAAATATGCTTGTGTAGCAGCAGCTCTTAAGTAGGTGGTTTACTTTTCTTTAACAAAGCTTTGTGTTGCTTCACGTGTCATAGAGAGGAATTACTGGGGATTAAAAAATTTTATGTAAATTATATATATGTATATATATACATATATATTTGGGAAAATTAACTAATATCTCTGGTCTCAGTTTCCTTTTCTGTGAGAAGGGGATACTAGACAGCTCTAAGCCTATGCACAAGGATGGAAAAAGAGGGCAAGCTCTGTGAAGTGGCAGTGTCTGTACTTGGCTAGGTAACTATTCAGCAAGTTCTCTTTTTTTGCCTCTGTTCATGACACAACTATCATTTTTTTTAAACTTTAAATCTTTATTGATTCACTATTTCCTCACCTACCTATTGTGTGGCAAATGTGTCTTAAACAAAGCAAAAGATCTAGAAATGATACCACAGAGACACTTAACCTCCATGGCTGACAGGGCTGCCCATTGATTTCAAGTTATAGCTGACACTTCTTTTTCCATTTTCTGTTAGAGAATTTCTGTCCACATGGGGACATTAGAATGTGATGGATATTAAACTCTCCCTCCCAGGAACCTGGGTTATGTGTTCCACATCCATCATTCACAGACTGTTAGTACTCAGAGTCTTCAATGGTAGAATGAAGTACATGAGGTCTGCTATTAAATTATTTCTGATAATATAAAAGGCAAAGTGGGGAATGGAAGAAAGCTTAAAATATATAGTGATCTCTGGGTACATAATCCAGTGACAACTTTTTAAAAGTATGACTTGGGCTTCCCTGGTGGCGCAGTGGTTGAGAGTCCGCCTGCCGATGCAGGGGACACGGGTTCGTGCCCCGGTCTGGGAAGATCCCACATGCCGCGGAGCGGCTGGGCCCGTGAGCCATGGCCGCTGAGCCTGCGCATCCGGAGCCTGCGCTCCGCAACAGGAGAGGCCACAACAGTGAGAGGCCCGCGTACCGCAAAAAAAAAAATAAATAAAAATAAAAATAAAAGTATGACTTGGTATAATAGGCCTATATTCATCATGTTAATTTTAACTTACAGAAGAATGACTGAAAAGATATGCAGGGATGCCATCAAACTTCATAAAATTTAACATTATTTCTGAAGTGGTTATTTTCTATTTTATTATTATTTTTAAAAATTTTATTAGAGTATAGTTGATTTACAATGTCATGTTAGTTTCAGGTGTACAGCAGAGTGAATCAGTTATACATATACATATGTCCACTCTTTTTTAGATTCTTTCCCCATATAGGTTATTACAGAGTATTGAGTAGCGTTCCCTGTGCTATTCAGTAGGTCCTTATTAGCTTGAAGTGGTTATTTTTTTAGAAAAATAAGTGACTAATTTTGCATTTTAACAAGTTGATAAATATTTATGGCTTATTTTTGGCAACTGAAGCAAAATTTATAAACTTCCCTGATGTGGTTCTAAATGTACGTGGAGTAAATATTTAAGAAAAATTATATTAAAAATGGAGGGTAAAGAGACTTTAAAGGAAGGGAAGGCTTATATGCTTTGTGAGAATTGGTAAAATGATGATACCATAGACTGTGATAAAGTATGTGTGTGTATATATGTGTATATAATGTAATATTTACATTCAGCAACCACTAAAAAATCTGTACAAAGAGAGAAAACTCAAATACTATAGAGAAATCAAAATGGACTTCTAAAAATTTTCCAGTAACCCATAAGAAAACAGGAAAAAGAAAAGAGAAAAATTAAAAGAGCCAATAGAGTCTAAAAATAAAATGGCCCTCCATAGCAATAATTAAATGAAAATGGTCTAAATACACCAATTAAAAGACAAAGATTGGCACAAGTGGATTAAAACACAAAACACAACTATCTGCTATGTTCAAAAAACTTACTTCATATATAACATGATAGGCAGTCTGAAACTTAATGGATGAAAGGAGACATATCATCCAAACATTTATCCGATCAAAACAGGAGTAGGTATATTAATATCTAATAAAGTAGACTTCGGAGCCAAAAAAGTTACCAGGAGCAGAGAATGACATTATATAATGATAAATGGGTCAATACATCAAAGAGAGCAATTCTGGGACTTCCATAGTAGTGCAGTGGTTAAGACTCTGTGCTCCCAATGCAGGGGGCCTGGGTTTGATCCCTGATCCAGGAACTAGATCCCACATGCATGCTGCAACTAAGAGTTCACATGCCACAACTAACCAGCTGGCAAGCCGCAACTAAGGAGTCTGCCTGCCACAACTAAGACCCAACACAACCAACCAACCAACCAACCAAATAAATAAATAAATAAATAAAGGCATAGCAATTCTAAATGTGTATGCAGCAAACAACAGAGCATAGATGAAGGAAAAACTGATAGAACTGGAAGGAGAAATAGGCAAACCTACAATTATAATTTGAGATTTAAATAGCCCTAACTCAATTAACAAAACAACTAGACAGAAAAGCTGCACAGTTGTAAAGAATGATGTCACCAGCCAACAGGATCTAATTGACATTTGTAAAACACTCCACTCAATGGATTCTTTTCAAGTTCCAACAGAACATATTATGAATCATAAAATAAATCACAACAAATTTAAAAGAATTGAATCATGCAGTGTATGTTCTTGAATCACAATAAAGATAACAGGAGAATATTCAAACATTTGGAAACTAAATTTTAAATGATTCCTTTATGAAAGTAGTAATCTTAAAGGAAACTTAAAAAGTACGTTGGACTGAATGAAATTGAAAATACAACATTAAAGCATAGCTAAAGCATTGCTGACAAAGAATTTTATAGTATTATATTCATACATTAGGAAAGAGGAAAAGTTTCAAATAAATAATCTAACCCTCACCTTAAGATACAAAAAAAAAGGAAAGAAAATCAAATAAAATTTTTTTTTTAGGAATAATAAGTAATGTCAGTAAGGTAACAGGATATAAGATAAATATACATATGTCAATTGTATTTCTATAACAAGGAAGATGTATATACCAGAATTAAAAATACAGTACTGGGCCTCCCTGGTGGCGCAGTGGTTGAGAGTCCGCCTGCCGATGCAGGGGATACGGGTTCATGCCCCGGTCTGGGAGGATCCCATATGCCGCGGAGCGGCTGGGCCCGTGGGCCATGGCCGCTGAGCCTGCGCGTCCGGAGCCTGTGCTCCGCAACGGGAGAGGCCACAACAGTGAGAGGCCCGCGTACCGAAAAAAAAAAAAAAAAAAAAAATACAGTACTATTTATAATCACTCAAAAAATGAAATAATTGAGATGTAAATATAGCGAAATGTGTATGGGACTTTGTTGTTGAAAACTATAAAATGCTAATGAAGGAAATTAGAGAAGATTTAATTAAATAGGTATACTATATTAATGAGTTGGAAGACACAATGCAGTAAAGATGTCATTTCTCCCCAAACTGATACACAGGTTAAGTGCAGTTTCTACCAACATTCCAGCAAAATGTTTGTAGACATAACTTTATTATTTAAAATTTATATGAACAAGCAAAGGAACTCAAATGGATAAAATAATTTTGAAAAAGAAAAAGTGGGAGGAATCAGTCTACCTGATTTAAATGCCTATTAGATAATTATAGTAGTAAAGAATATGTGGTATCATTAGAAGGAAAGATACATAGATCAATGGAATGGAATAGAGAACCAAGAAGTAGACCTACCCAGATTTGCCCATCAGATTTTTGCAAAAGCAATTCAGTGGAGGAAAGATAGACTCTCAACAAAATGATGCTGAAGCAACTGGGCCACCCATAGGCAAAATAATGAACCTCAGTGTAAATCTCACATCTTGTACTAAAATTAACTCAGAATTATTATGTTCTTACTGTAAAAATATTAACTCTATTTTGAAAAGTAAGACAAAGTCTTAAGTATCTAGGGCTAGGCAAAGATTTCAGTCCATGTCTCCTAAAGGTCTTATACCCAAAATATAAAAAGAACTCTTAAAACTCAGCAATAAGAGAGCAAACAACCCAAGTTTAAAACTGGGAAAACAATATGAACATATATTTCATTAAGGAAGATATACAGATGGCAAATAAGCATATAAAAAATGTTCAACATCATGTGTCCTTGGAGAATTTCAAATTAAAACAACGAGGGCCTCCCTGGTGGCGCAAGTGGTTGAGAGTCCGCCTGCCGATGCAGGGGATACGGGTTCGTGCCCCGGTCTGGGAGGATCCCATATGCCGCGGAGCGGCTGGGCTCGTGAGCCATGGCCGCTGAGCCTGCGCGTCCGGAGCCTGCGCGTCCGGAGCCTGTGCTCCGCAACGGGGGAGGCCACAACAGTGAGAGGCCCGCATACCGCAAAAAAAAAAAAAAAAAAAAAAACAACGAGATGCCACTATACACCTATTAGCATGGCTGTTACCCAAAAAACTGACAACAGCAAGTGTTGGTGGGGGGTATTAAGCAGAAGGAATCCACATTCATTGCTGGTGGGATGCTGCCACTTTGGAAGACAGTTTGGCCATTTCTTAAAAAGCTAAACATAGTCTTAGCATATGACCCAGCAACCATGCTTACTGGTATTTACCGGAATTAGTTGAAAACTTATGTCCACACAAAAATTGAACACAAATGTTTATAGTTGTTTTATTCATAAGTACCCTAAACTGGAAAAAACAATCAAGATATTCTTCAATAGGTGAACAGATAAACTGTGGAACTGTGGAACATCCAACCAGTGGAATATTATTCAGTAATAAAAAGAAATGATGGGCTTCCCTGGTGGCGCAGTGGTTGAGAGTCCGCCTGCTGATGCAGGGGACACGGGTTCGTGCCCCAGTCCGGGAAGATCCCACGTGCCACGGAGCGGCTGGGCTTGTGAGCCATGGCCGCTGAGCCTGCGCGTCCGGAGCCTGTGCTCCGCAACGGGAGAGGCCACAACAGTGAGAGGCCTGCGTACCGCAAAAAAAACAAAACAAAGAAAAAGAAATGAACTCTCAAGCTATGAAAACACATGGAGGAACCTAAAATAAATATTGCTAAGTAAAAGAAACCAGTCTAAAAACACTGTATAATGTATGATACCACTGTATGACATTCTAGAAAAGGCAAAACAGTAAAAAATATCAATGGTTGCCAGAGTTTGGTGGAAGTGAGGGATGAATAATTGGAGCACAGGGGATTTGTTGGGGGACCGTGAAACTCTGTATGATCCTGTGCTGGTGGATACAAGCCATTATATGTTTGTTTAAACCTATAGAATGGGGCCTCCCTGGTGGCACAGTGGTTGAGAGTCCGCCTGCCGATGCAGGGGATACGGGTTCGTGCCCCGGTCTGGGAGGATCCCATATGCCACGGAGCGGCTGGGCCCGTGAGCCGTGGCCTCTGAGCCTGCGCGTCCGGAGCCTGTGCTCCGCAACGGGAGAGGCCACAACAGTGAGAGGCCCGCATACCGCAAAAACAACAACAACAACAACAAAAAAAACCCTATGGAATGTATAACACAAAGAGTGAACCCTAATGTAAACTATGTACTTAACTTAATGTATTGAAATTGGCTCATCAATTTTAACAAATATATCACACTAATGCAACATTTTAGTCACAGGGGAAACTGTATGGGGGAGGAGGTATGTGAGAACTTTGTCCTATCTGCTCAATTGTTCTGTAAACTCCTCTAAATATTAAATATTATTAATTGAAATAAAATGCAAGTCACATTAGTCAGCTTTGCCTTCCTAAGAAGCAGTGCATGAAAGGTAATAGAGAATTGCAGGGTAAATCTTCCCCATAGTAAGAACTAGGCTGCAGTAAGAAAGAATCAATACTAGGCAAGGGAGGAGAAGAAGGAGTGGATTTTGAACTAAAGATATTACATACTTGTCAGGGGCTCTCTGTTACTTTGATAACTTGTAACAAATGATAATGCAAGTGTAGAAGACCTCCTTATTTTAGATATTAACTAAAAATTAATTAACTTCTCTGACTAGCTCATAAACAATGACTACATATAAGCAATTGATTTAAGAACTAGGAGAAGAAAGACCATATATGCTGGTGGTGCAATTTAGAGGCTAGAAGACTTGGATGCTAGTCAGCAGATTTAGGGTCTAGCATCATGTTCATCTATGAGATCTTAAGTCATTTAAAGTTTTGGGACTATAAAATAAAAGGTTGATATAGAATTTATATTTTGCAAATGTTTCACCATAAAGATGTTTTTATTACCTTTTTACCAACTCATGTTTTAGTTTTTCCTAGCTAGTGAACTGTATTTTAAATCAATGTCTATTTTTCTCCATTCTTATTTTTTAAAAGCATGCACATATATCATTCAGAACATTTAATTACCATGAGATAGATAACCAGAGTTTCCATATTGAATTGATATAATTTCTTCCCCCAAATTTGAAAGATGCTATTTTATTTAACCCATGTAACTATATTGTGATTCTCCCCTAGGCTTTAAAAAATACTGACAATTTATCCTGGGAATTGCATTTACTTTATTGGATTTTTATAAAGATTAATGAACGGTTGCTAACTTTGCAAACAGTTTAACCAGTCACTGAAGCCAACAGGAATTTTAAATATTGAGAATTCTGTTATCATCATCATTATCATTACTATCGCCACCACCACCATAGTCATTCTCCTCCTCCTCCTCATCACCATCATGTATTATTTTTCTCTCATTCTGTTTCATGAACAGTTAAACAAAGAGAAAGTTTCACATAACTACACATACTGCTTTGTCTCTGATAAAACCAGATCACCGTTTTTCTACACTTAATGTTTACTTCTTTAAGACTAAGCTTAAAAAGTCACCACCTTTGGGGGCTTCCCTGGTGGCGCAGTGGTTGAGAGTCCGCCTGCCGTTGCAGGGGATGCAGGTTCATGCCCCGGTCTGGGAAGATCCCATGTGCCGCGGAGTGGCTGGGCCCGTGAGCCATGGCCGATGAGCCTGCGCATCCAGAGCCTGTGCTCCACAACGGGAGAGGCCACAACAGTGAGAGGCCCATGTACCGCAAAAAAAAAAAAAAAAAAAAAAGTCACCACCTTTGAATAATGTTGTCCTGCCCCTCCTAAATACTCCCAGAGCACTCCAAGTTTTTCTTTCTCATATCTGTTGATGAAAAATTAGTCAGTCAATCTAAGAAAGAAATGAAAAATTTTATTTGAGCTAAATTTGAGGGTATAATCCGGGAAGAGCATCTTAGAAACTCTGAGAACTTTTCTGCCTATTAGAAGTCAAAACACAGTTATATAAGTTTTTTGAGACATCAAATGACATATTATTGACAGTTTGCATAATCCAGATCTAAGCATCATTGTGGTGGGTCATGTGACCCCTTAAAAGATCAAGAGGGAATGTTATCTTTTAAGGCATTGTCTTGTTGATGCTAGGAGGATGTTGCTCTTTATGGTTGAACAGATACTCCTGCCAATGGGGGAGGTCTGGTCCATGCATAATGAGGATACACAATGCAGAGTGGGGGAAGGGGGAGGCCAAAGGGCAGAGAAGAATTTTTATGTTTACATTTTTCTTGTCTTGACATAAAATATGAATTTTATTTCACATATCTTTCAATGGTTCAAGAAATACATGCGAGTACTAACTGTCAAGGTTATGCTAGTCGCTAAGACAGCAGGGTATATATATCACCATATATATCGTTGTAATATATAGAGACTTTCAAGAGTTTGTGGTCCAATATTAATATCTCATCCACGCGAGTACTTTGTTAACTCCAAATGTTCTGTTCTAGAAACTGGAATTAGAACATTACGTTTTGTTTCTGTATCTCGCTGTCTTCCTCCTGTATTTACTATTTAGTAGGTCCTCACAAATGCTTGTTTATTGACAAAGGAATGGAAGATGTACTACTATCTTTCCTTTATAAATACCTTCCTTTAAAGAAGTTAAGAGAAAGTAATTTCTTATACCCAGAGTGTCAGAAAACTATGCCTCTCCCTTATACATCTATTCCAGAAAGTAACATCCTGGGTATCCTCTTACAGTGAATGTCTTCAACTTCGCAACGAAGAGGTTTTCGCCATTTGTTTCTATTTCCTCTGTTTTTGCTATTAAAAGTGCAACCTCTGGAGTCTGCTTGAGATTAGCAGGGGCTCCTTGTCCACCTTTTGATTGTGAAATAAATGCAGCTTTTGTTTCCAGTCTCGCCTTGTCTGATTTCCTCTTGTGTTTTCTCCTCTTGGCTTTTTAAATTAAAGTGCTAGTCCCTGGGGTTGTACCTCTTGCCTGAAGCTGTCATCCTGTCCAAAGATAACAACACTGTTTTTACCATCACAAAAAAAGAGAAAATAACAGGAGAATGAGAGAATGTTTGACCTATTAGTGATAGTGTCTTTTCATTATAAAATAATAAACTGTTTAACTGATAGATTGAGCCAGAGATTTTACAGTTTTTAAACCCATTTCCACATCTTTGCTTTCAGTTCATTTTGCTGAGGTTTCAAGAATAAAAGGGCATTTTAATCAACACAAAGAGATTAACTCTTGGTTAAAATGGAAGTTCCATACTGATCCCCCCAAAAAAGTCTGTGTATAGTTGGAGCAATATTGTTTAAGAAAAAATAGTTAAAAAAAAAAAACAGGTGACAAAAATGGATCAGTTTATTTTTAGACTCTGTTTTGTCAAAGCTCTAATATATTAAATTAAAGGACATATTTTATGAACTGTGACAATATATAGAAACTAACTGTAATTGAAGACTCTAAGGGGTAAAAACTAAATGAATACCTATTTATAGAAAATAAAATAAAATTTTACCAATTACATTCCTTTTTTTAAAGAAATTGTATGCAGAGGTGTGCTAGGTATATTTAGAAATATTTTAATTGCAAAAAAAGTGCCAAAGACATTTTTACACGTAGTCATTCGATAGCTACATGCTTCTTTTGTTTAATTCTACACTCCAAATATTTCTGAGTGCATAACAAGTCACATTGCCAAATGATAGGCTTAGAGGATAGAGCTATAATCTATATTATACATTAGGATATTAATGTCTAAGAATATATATTACAATTGAGATAATGGAAGCGTAGGGAGATACTAACAGGTTGATTATGAAGAAAGAGAGCTCACAACCTGAAGGATTTTATTTTGTCCTTCAGGAAGCAGAGAAATACTTAGAAAGAATATCTTTGTCTCTGAAACCATTCTCATCTCTGCATTATGTCTCTAATCAAGGTGAATATTGGGTTTACTTGACAATAGTTTTACTTAACAACATTAAGTAACATGGTAAGAATACAATGTTATACTTAACAAAAGTTTGAGTACTGGGTATTTAGAATTAGGGAAGACAAAACCAGGATACTTTTTTTTTTTTTTTTTTTTGCAGTACACGGGCCTCTCACTGTTGTGGCCTCTCCCGTTGCGGAGCACAGGCCCCGGAAGCACAGGCTCAGTGGCCATGGCTCACGGGCCCAGCTGCTCCGCGGCACGTGGGATCCTCCCGGACCGGGGCACAAACCCATGTCCCCTGCATCAGCAGGCAGACTCTCAACCACTGTGCCACCAGGGAAGCCCCAGGATACTTTTAAAGTGAAAAGTTTTAGGATTGATGAGCATTAACAATTATGTAGGGAGAAAAACAAAAATCTGTAATATTCCAGGCAAGGATGAATGGTCATGCTAGGCTCCTGCAATAGCTAGTAGAAGTAAAAGGTATCTCCAAAATTGGTAATAAATTAGCATTATCGGGAACTATGAAGCAATATGCAAGTGATGCTTCTTTAATGGACACAATTTTAGTTATTTGTCCCAACACCTAACATTAGGCAAAACACCTGGACGATATTATCATTAGCTGAAGATTGGCCCTAACAAAAGAATATACACAAAACATGACCCTGAACACGAATGGTGAGTTGTGTGTGTGTGTGTCCCTGAGTTGGGAGAAAATGGAAGAACACTATTTCTCCACATCTAATTCAACAGTAAATTGAGAAACAGAGAAACACATAGCCATTTTTCCTATTGCCAAAATAGCACCAGCCTTGAAGACATTAGACTTTCTAAACAGACTAATTTAAACCTGGTATCAGCATAGCCGCCACCACCACCATCTCCAACAAAAAGTATTTGTGCCACACTGTGTTTATGCATGTTAATCAAGAGAATTGTGTCCCTCAGAATCCTGTCATAGGACGGTCATGCTGATAGTGACAAGCAGAGACCAGGAGGTATGGCGTCAGGGCTGGTATCACATAAAATTTGGCTTCAAAGGTGGAAACCTGGTCTTCAGTCCTGTCTTTGTTCCATGTTAGTTCTGCTGAAGTTGGGAAATCCATTTAATCTACTTGGGATATAGAAGTCCTTATAAAATGGAGATGATAATAACCAATCTCACCATACTATCTAAAGGATGACATGAGATAAAGTATGTCGGTTATAGTATGTTAGGCCTGGTGAGTTTCCATACACTTTAGATAGTGTAAATATTATTTTGCTGGTGGGATTTATGGCCAGGCAAGTCATTGGTCATTCTCTACTCTCCCGCACTATTCCCTCCCTCTATTCACACACACCCACAACAGAAATACAAGGTAACACCAGCACTTCAAGGTACAGTTAGCACGGCAATGTGGAGGAAGACCTGCCTTTGCTAGGTGTCCTTATGATGTATGGCAATCTGCCTATTCTCATTCTAGCCTTCTCAGACACCCACAGCCAGCACCTAATCAGAACCAACTCTAGGCAGTACAGACTTATTCATGACCTCATTCTTATACACTCTGGGATACTCTCAAAATGCATTTATGTTTATACCTCGATGGTATATCCTTGGAATTCTTTCTCTCCATTCCTCCCTCATAAATGGTGTAGGTCATAACAGCAGCAAATCAAGGGCTGATATTCTATATGGAAATAACCAGAATATAATACAGGGTCCTATAGTGTTTATATCATGTGTTTTGAATCAATTTTGATATATGTAGATTTCAAGGCAGTGTTCTGTCACTACCTGTCTTCAGAAAAATAGGAGAATCAAGTGGGAAGTGCTAGTCTAAACACCTACTTTGGGTCACAATGGTGGAAGGCTTTGCTTTCTTGCCTTTTCACTTTCTCAATACAAATTCAGCCAGTTGGGAGTCAGTCTCTCTGTCCTTTTTTCCCTTTCCCCCAATGCTCAGTGAAACTAGCATGATATCTTAGGCTTTTAACTCTTTTCTCTAAATATGGGTATTGTCTTAGGATGAATAGCTGTTTGGCAACTCAGTTAGCCACATAGAACTTCTAACATGGCCCAAAAAACCCCTAACAATGCCACCCAACTCATCATCATTTTATTACTTCAATGGGATTAGTGTCTAGTAGGTTAAATTGAGAAATGAACTGTTATTATTATGTTTTATTATTATGTTTTATAAATTCTAAGATGAGCATGCAAGGTGTTATGGAAATATAGTTTGGATATCTGTGTCATATTGGATGGTGTTGGTTATAGATGGCTATCTTAAGAGGTATTATTTAAATTCCATTTTGAAGGATAAATAAAAAAAAACCTACAAGGAGGAAGAGTGGGAAGAAACTCATTCTAGACACATAGCATGATACTTCCTGCTTGAATGACCTTAGGCATGTTTCCTAACTTACCTGGGCTTTATTCACACAGAAAATAGAACTAATTCATACTATTTTACTTAGATTTGAATGGAATATAAAGTTTCTGTTTCTGTGAATGAAGTCTGGGATTGAATCAAAAATGTCCCATGCCTTTTCTCCCTTAATTTTGCAACAAATTGTTTTTTGCCTTATATCTTATCATTGACCATTGCTAATTTCTATATTATTATCTACTTTAGACTCTTAAATCATATGCCAGCATATTTTCTCCAGGACAAGAGAGAGACATTTAAAGCTAGATTTAAGGAACTGTAACTGGGAATTAACTAAGAGTAATAGATACAAGCCAAATGTCTATAATAATTTCATTGCTGAGATTTGGAATTTAATATGCACAAAAATTTCTCAAAGACATCAGATAGCCAACATTTCCAGAGACAAATCCATTTTTTTACTTCTTTCTACATTCAGTGAAAGCTGTGGCCTGGTACTTTCCTTAGATCATAATTTAGATGTCAATCTTTACTACTCTAAAATAGTGGCCCCGGAGTTTTAGCTCTACTTAAAACCAGCTTCCAAATATAATAAAAAATAGCTATGAAATCAGAAACCTCTTAGTAATTCTACTGGCTCACAGCAGAACCGCTTGAAAAGTCACTCAATATAGGAAAGAAATAAAATGTGCAAGGTTTAGAAGGGAACGTCAAAAATGAAGTTGAAATGGCTGGAACTTTTGTTTTATACCACTTCCTCCTTAACCCTTTAGTGACATTTCAATGAAAAGTTGTGTTTGAAGCTCCAAATTATATTCCATTGAATATTGCAACTAACTTTCAGAATATTCCTCTTAAGTGAGTGAATTTTTACAGGTTCATGGCGATGACTTAGAACAGAGGTCTGCTCACACAAGTGTAGCCAATTAGATACAACATGGCTCTTCCCATTTTGAATCTTGAGCTTTGGGGAGTGCTCTAGATTCACCTCCTCATTTTAATCACAAAAAATGTTGATATGGTACCTCTATAAAGCCAGTACTGTATTCTGCACTATCCTGTCATTTTCAGAAGGTGATCATCTTGAAAGTGGGGAGAAGATGGAGGCTATGAGTCATGGAACGTGGACACTTAATCCCTCCTAAAGTTAGGGACATACCAAATAGGACTGAATCAAAGTCTAGCATTCTTTCCCTTCACAATTAGATAATTTTAACACAAACAAGTAATGTCAGTTGAGGTCAATATTAAATGAAGACTGTGCTAGTCTTATGATATATTTCATAAGAAATGCACACTAATGAATTGGCTGCATTTAAAGTGACTCTTTGTTCTACCTAGTTCTTAATTTGTTTATTAGCATTAAAATTATATGCTTTGTTATTTTTGGTGGAAGAAATATCTAAAATTTATATCAGGATTCCATGCTTTCTTATGTTTTATAAGAGCAGAAGAAAGAATCTAGATCTGGGATTAGAAAACTTTGTGTAAGTCCCGGTTTCCATTTGACAAGTTTAGTGGCCTTGGGCAAATTATTAGTTTCCATCAATTTCATCATAAAAATGTGTAGAGCAGAAGTGACTATTTTCCCAGAATTTTCCTTCCATTGATAAAAATAAATACCATTAATAAAGATATTGTGTTTATATTTTTGTCAAATTATGACAATTATTTGTTACACTATTCTTTAGTAAATTCATGGACTGAGAATCTACTGAGGCACAATTGTTAGTTTTTTTCCAAGTGTTGTTTAACTGCAAATATCATGGCCTCTTCTTTGAGTTTTCTTGTGGTTTTTTTTTGGGGGGGGGTTGTCATTGTTTGCTTCTTTATTTATTTATTTAGGATTGGTTTTGTTCTGCCTCCTTCTTTATGTCCATGTTGCCTGGTGTCTTGTTGCTGAGTCCATTGTTTCTGTTTTTAAAAGTCTTTTCCCCTTCTTTTTTTTTTTTTTTTTTTTTTTGCGGTATGCGGGCCTCTCACTGTTGTGGCCTCCCCCGTTGCGGAGCACAGGCTCCGGACGCGCAGGCTCCGGACGCGCAGGCTCCGGACGCGCAGGCTCAGCGGCCATGGCTCACGGGCCCAGCCGCTCCGCGGCATATGGGATCCTCCCAGACCGGGGCACGAACCCGTATCCCCTGCATCGGCAGGCGGACTCTCAACCACTTGCGCCACCAGGGAGGCCCTCCCCTTCTTTTAATGTCCTGCTTATTGAAAATTCAGATTTTTTTTAGATGTTTATTAAATAGGACTAATTAGCTCCTAGGTAAAATCCGGAATGTGTTTCTTATTAGCAACTGATGAACTTTTCTGTATCTGTAGCTATTTGGGCAAATCATAGATCTTGATTTTGGATTTTTTTTGCTCCTTCAGCATCTAAAATTGGCCAGTAGAATTGAATAACTGAGATTATGAATATGCGTAAGACATAGTTCTTATCTCCAAAAGTTCACAGTCCAGTAAGGGAGAAAGACAATTACATTTAGTTAATAAGGACTACAGCAGAGTAAGTGCTCAAGGCTCTGGGTCCTCAGACCAGGGACATTTAACACCTAGAGATGTTACCAAGAGCGATTTGGTTGAAGCAATATCTAAGCTGATATCTGGTGGAAGAGAAGGGATTAATCTAAAGGAGAAAGAGGAAAGTCCTCTTAGGTGGAGGGAACAAGGGAGAAGCACAGTTCTTCCTGTACAACAAGCTGTTTAAGGTGAGTAGAGGGCACAGTGCAAGAAAAGGTCATTTTGGTAATGGCCTGAAAGTAAACTGGGTACATAAACCAGATTTATATACTGAAGGAGCTTGTAGAATACAGTTAAAACTTTGTTCTTATCATAAGGTAATCAGCTAGGTAAATTATCTTCAGGTAAGCGAAGAGTTCTTATTTTTGCCCTGCCCCCATTTCAGTCTGCATTGTTGAAGGAGCTCATGTTGATCTTTCATTAATAAAGTAATAATTGAGAATGTTATTGAGGCTGAAGTTTGTGTGTGTGTGTGTGGTGAAAGTAGTGGAAATAGTCCACGAGCAGTTAATGGATAATGACATAGTGAGTGGTGCAAAGAAGGCTTGAAAACATTACATTAATTTAGCAAAAGACATACTCTGTCAAGGTTTTGGTTAAAAAGGGATGTATTTAGTCCATGATTTTGAGAACTTCTTGGGCACAGAGTACCTGTCTGTTGTTTTTCTTTTGGAATGACCTTTTTGTGGCAAGAGAATGTATGAATATGCTATCTTGTATATCCTCTGTATTAGTATCACTGAATAATGTCAGTAACAGTCATGGTCTTGATGAATTAACATAGGGCTAGAGTCACTAGCCGTGGAAGCTTAAACCCTCATTGGATCTCTCTGTTCCTTGATATTTCCAGAAAGAGCCTCAACCATCCAGAGGGAGGAGATAGATTTCATGATCAGGGGATAAAGGACAGATACTGTATTCTCAACGAGTGGGACTATAGGTTATTTCTAAAGTAATTATGGAAGGTTATCTTGGTAGACCCACGTGAACTATCACTTCAGACATTCATGGCATACAAGTATGGCAAATAAAACAAAAGATCAGAAGAGCTTGGTATGGGAAAGGGGAGGATTCAAGATCAAGAGTTTTTAAGTTTTTTAGAATAAGCAAAAGAAGGCAGATTTTTTTTTTCTCTTGCAACATTGCTTTTGCATGCAAGCCTTTTCCAACAAAGTTATTGTTATCCCTATATTCAAACGGGGGTTTGGTTGCTAAATTGTGATTGACACTTTTGGCAGGGGGTTGGGGATTACATTTTAAGCTGGTGATGAGATATAATAGAGAGAGGATCCTAAGATAATGCAGTTTAACTAATGGATTTATCGTGTACTGTAGATACACTTTTTAAAGAGAGAAAATAAAATCTGTAGCTATTAATACCAGCTAGATTGAAGTTACTGCATGATGGAAATCAATTTTGTGAACTGTAAGTGGTTGAGATAATTACTGAAAGGTTTTTTAAAGTTTATAGTTTGATGAATTATAATATGTACTTTCAAATAAAAACATTAAAAAAATATTGAGCACTTACAGTTTTTATTTTAGAAGTTGCTTTTAGAGGATATGCACACACATGCATGCATGCACGGCACAATACTCCTCAAAGATGAGTTTGGGACAGGAAGTATAAATATGTGACATGTTAAATAAAAATACTTAAGCAATGCAAAGATAACACAAACGTTTACTAGATAGCTTGCAAAAACAAGTGACATACAAAATAATGTCACACAGAAGGACATCATCTGAACCCAGAAGAGAAATTCATTGTAAATTGCCCTGACATGATATAGGTTTAAATATTTATAGGCTTAAACTGACTGCAAACCTGTGCTCAAGAGGTTTCTAGAGGATTATCACATTCTTTGTAATTATCTGTTAATTTATTCATCTTTCCACTGGAAATCTTTCTATTTTGTCTCCTTGGGGACAGGGATTGTATCTTAATATCTCTTAATGTCCAGATTCCAAACATTGTACTTGGCATCTAAAAGGCCCTAAATAGATGGTTTCATAAATGAATGAATGAATGACTGTCTTTTATGCAGGCAGGAGAAGGTGGATCATATTATAGCAATAACTAATTGCCTTCATCCAAGACCATGCAAAATAGGATATCAATAATACAGAGGCCTGGGTAAGGCACCTGCTTGGTAGTCCTCTCTCAAAAAGAAATGAGAGAGGGACATTCCAGGTGAGGATAATGACGTGAAGAAGGCATGGCTCTGACAAAGCCTGGTATAAATATTGTGGCTTAAAGAAGTACTAGATAGCATAGTTCCCCTGACTCTATACGGGTAAAACACGGAATATTTTGGAGCTGTGGAATATCTCAGATTCTTGTATAGTGCAGGTTGTTGAGAATCCTAATCTGTTTAGCAGATCAGGACCTATGGTTATTAATGGCATCAGGAAACAAACAGATTTCAAAGTCTCCATCATGGAAGTGATGGTCCTTAAGTCAAGACAAGTCTGAGTTGAAGCAAAGAGCATTTCCAGGAGAGCCAAGGGCATCCTGGTGTGTTACAAAGAGCACTAGATTAAGAGTGAGGAGATTTGACTTCTAGATTTGATTCTGCCCCAGCAAGCTGCGTGACTGTTTCCTTGTTTGTAGAACGGGAGGTGGCAGGTCCCACAGTCCCTTGTAGCTATATTGTAAATTGCTCTATGACTCTGTGAACTAAGGGGCTTCCTACTGTCGTGGGAACAAAGGGAAGCAGAAACGCAAGAGATGGATGCCTCATCTACCTTCTCTTGGAGGCACTTTCATGTATCAAACTGTGGGTAGAAACGATTGGCAGGTGAAAGTATGGTCAACTGGTTAACAGCATTGATTTTGGACTACAAAGAATCTAGGCTCTGGGCTCAAATACTGCAGCCACCTTCGAAGATGTCAAATCGTCTGTAAAGTGAGGATTAAAAAAAAAAAATCTACCTCTCAGGGCTGTCTGAGGGTGGAATGGGTCGTTAATACCACTTATTCTCCCCTGAGATGAACACTCTTCTCTCATCCTGCTTCTCCCTAATCATCTCCTGATAGTTTCTAGGATGGAACAATATCTACTTTTAATCCTAAAATATGGAAGGAAAATATTGCAAAACATGTGGGGTGGGGAACACAGAGTCTGTTTGGAAGCCGTTATACTAGGAACGTAACAGATGGGGCTGATTCCTTGATGCAAGTTTTGGTATTCCCTCATATGCTTTTATCTATCAAAGAGCTGCAAGAGGGAACAGACAGGGCAAAAAAAGATGACTTTCTGATGATGCTGGGGAAAAAACAAAAACAAACAAACTCAAAATTATAACCATACATTTCTTTGTTATTATTGATAAAGAAGTGTGGAGTCACCTCTTATGGTCTCTTTCTTCCATCTCTATTCAAAGTTATTCTGGTGACCTTCCCTACTTAATTAACCCAGAACCATCTCCTCTTACAAATTAGAACAAAATTCAAATTCCTCCCCATAACTGGAAAGGCTTTGCCTAATGTGCCTCTGGTTTCTTCTTGGTCCCGTCTCTACCATGTTTCTCTTTGCTACCCCACTTGAGCCTCACCGATCTCTGAAGCTCTTCCTCTAATATGCTAAGCCAGATCTTATCTCAGGGTGCTTGTTGTACCTCCAGCCTGGAAGACTTACCTCAGACCTCCACTTGATAGATTCCTGCTCATCATTCAACTTGCAGCTCAAGTGCTGTTCTGCTGAGATGCCTTCCCTGGCTCTCTTCTCTAAAGCACTTGCACATTCAGGACATTCTCTATGTTCATGAACCTGTTGTGTTTTTAATTCACAGCACTTTCCATTTTTTGAAGTCTATTTGACTGATTGATTCATTGGCTTGTTCCCTGACTAGTGTACTTTCTGTCTTTCCCACCAGATGGCGAACTCTCTGAAGACCGGAACCTGTCTATTTGGTTCACTGCCATAGCAGGCATGTCTAGAACGCTGCTTGGCACGTGGTATGTATTCAATTAATATTTGCTGAATAAATACGTGGATGGATGGATTGATGGATGGATGGATAGAGGTTCACTTCAGCACTATGCTATTTTATTTCAGAGGTGAGAAACTCATCCCTCTTCAGCCTAGTCTTTGTCCCACTTAGCCACATCTGGGAAACAGAAAGTAAATAAGTCTGTTTCCTTAAAAGTGGTTTTTTGCACTTGTCTGCAAAATAACATTATTTGTGGAGCTTTTAAAACACAGATGCCAGTGCTCCATCCACCAATTAAATAAAAATCTCTGTGCGTGGGACTTGAGCATTGGTACAAACAAACAAAATCAGCAAACACAATAAGCTCCCTGGGTGTTTCTGATGAACAGCTAGATTTGACAACTACTGGCATACCTTACTCATCCCCAGGGGAACTGTAATCTGCTTTTAGATTCTATGAAATGATATTTGGAAATAAAATTTTAAAGTTTGCAATTTGTATTACCTGGGAATCTACAAAGAAGTATAGTCTGGAAAAGACACTATTCTTAACTAAAGAAAGAGAGCAATTTTCAATAAAGGGAGTCTGAAGTCTCACCTCAGTTGGATTAGATTGTCCACTTTAGATATGCTGTCCTTGATTTTGTTTGCACCATTCATTAAACCGCTAGGTCTTTTGCAGGTGGCCTTCGTCCTATGATCTAGGTACTGTTTATTCTGCTTCCTTCTTTCTCTAAGGATTGTTAGGAGTTCTCTTACTAAGCAATGGTACAATAGAAGAGGTCCTTGGATGACAGTGGCGTTGTGCTCTAACATATTTCAGGCAGATAAACATGGATATGATTTGAATGAGAGTTACGTAACATTGTTGAAAGAGCCTACGTGTTTAAAGCAGCTATGGCAGAGACTAATGAGAAAATAAAGTGCAATTGAATTTTGAAACCAATTTATGCAGACGTCGAAAGGTATGCTTTTATTATCTCAATATCAGGTTCTTCCTCAAAGTTCCCAAGCGCATGAATCCTGTTCTACATGAATGTATAGGCATTGCTTTATATTGACTTCTGAAGACAGAATCAATTACATTTACATATTAGTCAATCCTGATGCAGTGGGACACTGTAATTACTGCACATTTGGAATCCAAATTTTGCCGACGAGAATTCTGAAATGACGATTTATTAGAACAGCATAACGATTCCAAATGATTTCCTCAGGAGAAACCTCCCATTATTAATTATTAGCAAAAGTTGCTCCCTAAGAGCTCCCCAAAGGAGGTTGGAAAGAAAAATAAATAAATAAAAAATTGCATAAAGAAGCAGAGAAAGATATATTGATGTAATTGTATTTAATGTGCTATGCATCATGACCAAAGAGTGCTTTTTATATCTCTTATTAAAAAAGAAAGAAAGAAAAGCACTAATTTAATTTTAAATATCTGTGAGAAAAACTCTAAAGCAAAAACTGCAAACAGGGCTTCCCTGGTGGCGCAGTGGTTGAGAGTCCGCCTGCCGATGCAGGGGACACAGGTTTGTGCCCCAGTCCGGGAAGATCCCACATGCCGTGGAGCGGCTAGGCCCGTGAGCCATGGCCGCTGAGCCTGTGCATCCAGAGCCTGTGCTCCGCAATGGGAGAGGCCACAAAAGTGAGAGGCCCGCATACAAAAAACAAAAACAAAAACAAAAACAAAAAACTGCAGACAGATAATTGCCAGGCATGAGACCTTGTCTCTTTTGTGACATGAACCTGTTTAGACGCTCACTTTCTTCATGCCCCTGCCGTGACTTTTCCCCAGTGGTTCTTCAACCGTGCTACTTAAAATTAGATAGATATGATTAATTTGTCTCTGCCCTTCTCTGAAAAAAGCACACTGCATAGGGTCTTTGATCTGATCACACAGGGAGGTCTCCTTATGGTCCAGCCATACTGGGTTGGAATCAGAGCAAAGGCTCATATGATTATATGTGTCCTTGTTAATTGAGCACTAATGTCAGTATTGATTAGGAACAAAGGAATGTGTGACACTGCAGCCAGGGCTAATTTTCTCATTAACTGTATAACATTAAGAGGCACCTATGATACCCAAATCACTGTGTAACTTCATGGAAAGGAGCATATTGTTTTTTTATGTGGTTATGTTCCTTCAAAGGGCTGGAAAAATTACTAGAACTCCATCTGGTATTGTTAAATAGTCATTTGAATATAATTAGTTTAGGATCATGCCTTTTGCAGAAGGACATCTGCGATTAGCACGATTCAAATCATAGTGACTTGTACCTTTTCCTCTTGCTGGTGATCATGTGCTGGTTTTCTCTTGGCATTTGAGGTTGTCATGAATATGAGTCTCCCCCACTCACAATTCACCCCCCAAAGCTTTTGTGAGAGATTTCTAAGCCTTTCTCTTCCAACTGTACCTATCCCTGCCACTCACCTTCACCTTTAATACTAATGGCAGAGATGAGCTATCAGCTGCTTTGAAGCATTGTCCTGCAAGCCTGTGATTTAGCAGATTTGAAGTAAGTGGTCTTTCTGATGACAACAATGCATGATACAAGCTCCTAAATACAGGGATGTGCCATGGCTCTCGGGTAAAATCCATTTCCCGTGGACCAATTTAGGGTGGATTGTGATGAGCTCTCTGTAAAATGCTTTTGTGTTGAATCATCTAGTTTCGGTTATAAAAATGAAAACAAATATCACATCCAGTTCTGAACTCAGCTTGAAGTCACAGCAATGAAATGAGTAGGTTCTGGGGTGGGAAGTGGGAGGGAGGAAGCAGGTGGGAGGAAGGACTTAAAGATCCATTGGTCTGGAGGGAAAAAGATGTCAAGAAAGATTTTGTCCATGAAGGGACATACATAAAAGTAGATGATTTTGAATATTGTCTTTAAATGCTCGAGTCCTAAAAATGGAAAAAGAAAAGCTTTCTATTCTAGTAACTTGGTTTGGGTCATGATGAGAAGTAGACACTCTTTCTAAAGGGACAAGTTAGGTTGGCTGGAAGCTTGGGGTGAGGTTTAGCGGTAAGTAGTGTGAACCATGATACGTCAGAAAAGGAGGTAGGAATGCATGACTGTGCTGAGTTTCTAAGCCTGCAGAAGTGGTTTTAAGAATCGCTGCCTACCTTCATCCTTAAAAGGAAGGAGAGGAATTAGACATGAAGGAAGTAGCAGGTAGCCTATAGATTACTAGTTTCTGCTTGTCTGAAGTAATGTAAGAAAGTGAGTATCAAGTGGAGTCATTGGAATTAGAGAAGAGACTGAAAAAGAAAGGAGAGGAAAAAAAAACAACAAAAAGTTCCCCAGCTTAACCTGAAATAGAATAGCTCCCCACATGCACTCTCCCATTTAACCTTTTTTCAGTATCTCCAGCCCCATGCATTTGAATGATGCTACTTTGGCCACCATGCACCCTGCACAATGTGTTCCATTCACCACATTCCAGGGAGAACTAGTCAATTTTGACTGTCTTTAGAACTCAGAGGTGAGGTCTGGACTATAGTCATCAGTAGGTGTACGGATGCAATTTGATGACCCCAGTTTGAGTAAGAATTTAATAGGGTGAAATTGAAAGGAGGAATCACGTTGAACTCTGTGAAAGGCAAAGATTTAAAGGATGTGTGTGAGGAGATGACCTGGAAAGGAGTCAGAGATGGAGAAGGCGGGGATGCAGGAGAAAAACCAGAAAGGGGGTGTACAAAGGGCAGAAATTAATAGTCAACTCAATACTGAGACTATGGAGAGGTTAAATACATGGAGGACTGACAGATATTAAATGTATTTTATCACAGGGTATCATTATGGATTTCTTGTTTTGGACTTTATCTCTGTAAAAAGAGAAATGGACTCTTTTCAAAATGGAGAAATTCATAAAAGTGAATAAAAATGTAGAACTTGAGTGCAGTTAACACAACATATAATTTCATCAGTACTCAAAAGGTTTTTTGACACATGACATTGAACTAGGGTGTTTAAATGTGTGCCTTTTTGGTGTTATGTCGTTAATAACAATGATATGACAATTATGACTAATTGCCATATTTTATTTGGCATAAAATTGATATTGAGAGAATTTCTACTTACTAAGAATGTCCCAGATAGTGGGCTTTGTACAGGCACCACTCAGTACAAGCATAGAGACTAATGGCTAACAGTGAGGGATCTGGAGATGGACTGCCCTGGTGTGAACCCTGAATTTACCAAACACTGTGTTACCTTGGGATGTTCTCTAAAGAATGGCGAGAAAAGGAAAGTCTGGTAGAACAAATAGAAAGGGAGCAAGCGATGATGAAGTATTTTCCTCACAGAGGTTTTGCAAGGATTAATGCACGTGATGCATGGAAAATACTTAAAATAGTTTTTGACACGTAGTAAACAGTCAATATATGTTGGCTCTCATTGTTATGATTATTCAATTATTGTAACAATTCCATAAAAATTATCTCACTATTCAACATTCTATAGAGAAGAAAATTGGAAGAAAAAGATACTCAGGGGCCTCCCTGGTGGCGCAGTGGTTGAGAGTCCGCCTGCCGATGCAGGGGATACGGGTTCGTGCCCCGGTCTGGAAGGATCCCATATGCCGCAGAGCGGCTGGGCCCGTGAGCCATGGCCGCTGGGCCTGCGCGTCCGGAGCCTGTGCTCCGCAACGGGAGAGGCCACAACAGTGAGAGGCCCGCATACCGCAAAAAGGAAAAAAAAAAAAAAAAAAAAAAAAAAAGATACTCAGGTAAGGTGCGATCATGGCATGATTAGACTCCTAATCTCTCTGACTCTGAAATCCATGCTTTTTCCAATACACTGGAAGATTCCAAACTGTGTTCTGAGATTCCCTGCTTGTCAGAGAATGAACTGTAAGGGTCCTTTGTATGTGGGATTCAAGAGGAGGTAAGTGGGAGAATTCAAAAGAATTGTGAGAATGAGACTTTTGTTTCACTTATTTGAAACTTGTATTTTCTCTGTTATGTAAATTTGGTTCCTATGTAAGATTTCCTATGAAAAGCACTCTGCTGCTAAGAATAATAATAACAGTATGATTTTGGAAACATTCAGAATAAGCTGTACACACAAAGTACTTTCTCATCTCCCACCATAATAATCCAGAGTTCAATTTAACCATTTTGACAATTTATCAATGAGTTGTTGAATAGTGTCAAGGTTCTCAAATTAAAAAGGATAGAAGACCTTCTACAGTTTCATAGTCTGGGCTACTTTATGACTTTTCTGAAGGAAGAATGCAACTCTCAGCTTTTAAATGTCTTGTTTTTAGGTAAATTCTGTGTCCTAGTTTAGACCCTGGTGGTCAACACAAAGCAAACCTTTGTGAAAATTCAGTCAAACAGTGGCTTCCATTGATTTCTCCCTGTTACCACTTAACCAGTCAGGAAATGGTACTGAGTTGTTTTTGCAAAGCTTCTGAGGAGAAAAAAAAAAAAGAATTAGACTAGGAATATTCTTTTAGTTTCAATACCTGTTCACAAGAAGTGAGAAACTGTTACACAGATTATTATATTGTTCCTTGTTCTCTAGAGCATAATATTCGTTTCACAATAAGACTTTTTGTGATATATTTTATGTACAAGATCTTCTGCTACCCAGTGAGGCAGTTATTTTAATCCCTATTTTGCAAGGACAGAAAGTTTATGTAGCTTACACCCCAAATCAAAAGGCTAATATGTGGGAGACATGGCATTCCAAACCAGATCTTTCACATCTTAAGGTCATTGCTAAGAATCTCTGCACTGTTCAAACTCTCCTTTCCAGAACTCTCTGCTTTTCCCTATGTGACAGTGCATATATTTCAAACACCTGGAAAGCTCAGTATACTTATCCATTCCCTTAAATTGAAGTGTTAACTGTTGAGTATGTTTGTTCATACAAGTGAGTTTATATTTTAAGCCTTTCTCTCTCTAAATCCCAAGTGTTTATGGTGCCTTCAGTGATGTGAGGGGCAACAAAAGCTACGATGAGATAATGCTGCATATTCCCAGCTCTGTGTAGCTGCTTTGCTTGCATTAAGATTCTATATCCATGTTAAAAACAATCAAACAGCAACCAAAACATAGAACCTTAATGTGTATCTGATATATCTTCCTCAAATTCTGTAACCCATGAAAAGCACATTAGAAAGACATATAAGTAAAGGGGCCATCACAAAATACTGTGATGGAGATAATAGAAATATTTAAAAGCTTTGTTGAAATAGGGAAAAAATGAGTGGATATGTATGAAGGCTCTTCAGAGGAGGTGCCATCTGAAACAGGTCTTAAGTTGTAGCAGGTATTTACCAGAAGAGAAGAAAAGAGAGGGGATTCCAGATGGAAGTGTAAGGGAGGAAGATTTTTTTCCTCTAAACTTCTTCTTTTGACTGGTCAAATGATTAATAATTGACATAAGACAGATTAACAGGGGAAAATTAATTACGTACATATGGGTGTCCCATAAAAATATGGAACCCAAGGGCAAGTGGGGCAATTGAGACTTATATACCATCATGAGCTAAGGAACGGGATAGGGACATGGGGCTTCAAATGGGAAGGGGACAATTCACAGGACAATAAGAAGAGCAGATGTTTGGTAATTAGAAGTTTGTCCTGTCATGCAGGTAGGTCATTCAGATAAAAGTTACCTCTGGTGATAGCTCTCTCTCTGAGCCAGGGCCCCTATCTAAATTATTTTAAGTAGTTAAAGGAGAGGTAAAAGTTTTTCTAGTCTGCGGGGCCTTAATTGCCTTCAGTTCAGAACAATCTACATGCAAAAGCAGCATATCTTGCATATTCTGCTCCTTTTCAGAAGGAACAGCGTGTATAAAACCAAGGAGGTATGTGTTGGCATATTTTGCTGAGGAACACATGAGAAATTCTGGAAGGAGAGCATCATGTGCCTGGAGGGAAGTATTAGGAGATAAAGCTGAAAACTCAGCTTGGAATCAGATTTTGAAGAGCCTTTAAATGCCAGGCTAAAATGTTTGCACTTCATTCTGTAGGACGTAGACAACCATCCTAGGGTTTCAAGTATGAGATGCCATGATTAGATTGATTTGAGAAGATAAATCTGTCTCTGTGTGGAGGAAAGACCAGAATAAAAAGAGACAAGAAGGAAGAGAAAAATAATCAAGTTCTCCTCTTGAGAGCAAAGTGCCATATTTATTGGGTGAAATATTGATTTATCTCCTTGAGCCCTATCTAACAGCTCTCAACACGCCTCATGTTAGTTTAAATGTGAGTGCTGCTTTGAAAATGAATGGCTTTTAGGTAGCTTGTTAGGTGTCTTAATGAAATAAAACCTAATTTATAAGAACAAACAATCCTTAAAATACTTGAACTTGCAAGCATTTTGATGAGCCTGATGGATGAAATCATAAACATAATTTTCGTACAGGAAACAAAAATTATTATCCATAGATGAGTTTCACAAGCATGCTGTTTCACACTTTAAGGATTGATCTGTGTGGGAGACCTAATATAATTTAGCAACAAGGCAAAGTTATCTGTGCAGTACTATGGATCAAGGATTCTCCTAAGTTAGTAGCCAAAGATGGGCAAGAGTATCAAGAGAAGACTTCATATTTATAAATTAGAGGACCCATTACAAATCTTACAACTGTGGCTCTAAAATAGAAGGAAACTTTAAGGACTCCACCTACTGTGAGAAGGTATGAGAATATTTTTACTGTGGACCAACAAGAAGAAGTATGGGTATTACCACCTCTCCAAGGCAGATTCTTTGTCTGATCCACTGTCTTCTGTTTTTTATACTTTGTGGTTCTTCAGCTTTATTAGCTTAGCTTTCTTCTTCCTTCTGATGTTGTTTTTGTACTGCAGTGGAAATTTTGTTCTGTTCAACACAAGTGTCACTAAAATCATCCAGTGGCATACTGATAACTTTCATGTGTCATATTTCATGCCTGGCATGAAATATCCCAGTTCTTCAGTGTTGACCCCTTTAACTGTCTAGTCCATCTGCTCTGTCCATTTTAAGCTCTTGACATCTCTGGCTTGGGCTTCCTAGATGGCCTCTCACATCCATTCTCATCCTCTCTAATTGCTTTTCCTTGCCATAAAGAAAAATGGTGACTTCAAAATGCAAAGCTAACTGTTTAAAATTATTAGATGACATGTCATCGCTCATGTAATAAAGACAAAACCCCTTACCTTGGGCTTCCTTATGGTGCATATATATCTCCCTCATCTCATTTTGGACCATTTTATGCCTTCTCTATGATCCAGTTACAGGGATCCTCCAGTCACGGGGCCTTTGCATATCTCATTTTCTGCCTTAAATATCCTTTCTTATTTGCCTAGGCAAATCTTGTTCATCCTTGACATATCAGATGAAATAGTATTTTTTCACTAAAAGCCCTCTGTAATCTCCTGCAGTTGTTCAAAGCTTCCCTTTGCAGCTTATCCTGACCATATGTGCCTCTTCTTTGATGTAACAAATTGTAATTTCTTAAAGTTTACAAGAAATGTCTGTTTTTCCCACTAGACTGTAAGTTTTACCAAGGCAGAGAGGAGGGTACATTTCTGCTCTCATTATTTTTTCCCATTTACCTACTCAGGGACTAGCACAGTGACTGACAAATTAAACACTCACTAAATTATCTTTGATTTTTTTTAATGAATGAAAGAATGAATGCTGGGCTACTGTATATGAAGTCTTGACTGTACTCTGCATTTATAACTTACCAATTTTGTGACTTTGATTAAGTAAATGATTTTCTCTGATTTTCACTATCCTTAGATGTAAAATGAGAATATAATAAAAGTATTTAGTATAAAAGACTGCTAAAGAAACAGAGGAAATGAAGCAGGGGTGGAAGGAAAAGCAATAACCTAGCACCTGCAACACAGTAATTACTCAGGATCACAGCTTGGGTTCCCCAGAAGCAGATGATGAAATGTAGTTTGGGGTGCAAGGTGTTTCTTACAGATCATTACATGCAAAAAGAAGGTGAGGAAGCAGCACTGGGCAGAGGGAGAAGTTGAATTACAATGCAAACCTGGTAGAACCTCGGCCAACCCAGTGCTGTTCTGCAACAAACTAAAATGGCTTGATCTTTATGCCCTGCCCCTCTCAGTCCCTGGGTGCAGGCAGCCCAGGAAGGGAGTGAGTTCAGTGAAGCAGCTCCCTGGAGCTGAGGCTGGCCCTGAAGGAGCTGACCATACTCCCGGCTGCTTGCAGGAAGGTTTGTCCAGCGCACATACACGTTTCCACTTCCACTTAGTGCTTTTATTCATGGGGCAGTCACTCAGACAATCAGTCACTCTTCCATGAAGTGCCCACACGGACCCCTACAGCCCCTGCATTTTACAGGGGTTCAAAACGAGCAGTCAAGAACACTGATATTAAACCTTTCCTGATCCATGACACAAGCACACAGGAGACGCAGAAGGAAATGATGGATGCTGAGAAGAGGGAATTAGAAAAGTGTCAATTAATCTTGGGCTGGAGATCACAAAGCATAGCGGGAAGTGAGTAGGTCTCTCTTTGAGGTGACTGGGAAGTAAACTTGATTGTACCACTTCAAGTGATTATTTGCATTTACCAAATGTGTAAATTTGTCTGTGTTTTTTTTTACTTGTCTGTGTTTCTGAAATTTGAATAATGTGTACATGAACTTGTTTAAAAGGAAGAAAAAAAAAAGAAAACAAAACACATGCTGATTTAAATTAATTTTACTATAAAATTATACAATAAACAAAACTAGTTAAGAAAATTCATAGGCTTATAGCTAAAAACAACTACAAACCACAAATTTATAATTAAGTACAAAAAAAACTACACATTAATAAAATTCACATTAACAACATGACTTTTTCTTGACAAGAGAGATTGGCTGAAATAAAGTCCCTGCTTGCCATATGATTGCTACTGTGTCACAGGTTCTTTTGCAATTGAAATGTCAGTTCTACCATGTACGCTGGGGGAATCAAAACTATGATCATTTTTCTCTGTTCAAATTATTATGAAACTATTGTCTCTATAGTGTGGTGTGATGTAATTTGACTTTCATTAGGCATGTGTATATCACTCATGTAGTAGAATTGACACAATTCTTCATTACTAACTAACAATTAAAATAGTGCTATTTGTTATTGACAATTTTATAAGAAGGAATACAAATATGAGTGCTGAAATCTTATGGAAATATTTTTAAATAAACTGGTCATTCAGATTTATCCATAAGACAGACATTAATATTTTCTAAGTTATTTTTTTAAATGAAAATAATGATTTTTTTGAGTATTTGCTTTAGATTTTGTGGTATTTGGTGCTGCTGGGTTCTAACATCTATTTTCCCTTTCATCATTGTTCCAGAATCATACTTTTCAACTGGGCACTTTACTGCCCACATAATAGGGTATATTTTCCAATGTTTCTTGAAGCTAGATGAGTCCATGTGCCACCAAGAGAGATATCACTGAAGGCGTTATGGCCATCAAGGATATCCAAAAGGAAGACGATGTGTCCTCCTTTTCCTTTTTTCTCTGCCACTCTGCCACCTGGCCTATGGATCTGATGGTTGGAGTTGTGAAAACTATTGCTGGAGTACTGGAAACTATCTTGGATTTTGAGGTCAATAGGCATACAGTAGGAATATTGGGGTAGAAAGCTGAGATTTTCATGAACTTGCATGACCATGGAGCTGCCACATTAAGTCTTGGCTTTTATTTCCATGAAAGATAAATATAATTTTATTTTTCAAGTATCTGTAAGGCTTGGTCCTGATGAAAAATTATGTTATAGACTTGTTCAGATTTCATCATATTATCCATAAATTTCCTCAAACCATCTAGCCTCCTTACTTATTCATATGGAGAATAGGCAAGAACCTATTGTACAGCGCCAGGATCAAAAGCCAGGCTCAGCCATCTATAAGCTGTGTGACCTTGAGGAATATGCTTAATTCCTCTAAGCATTAGTCTCCCAATATATAAAATGGGCATTAAAAATATAATAGTGGTATTTCTGGTATTAAATACCATCATGCACATAAAGTGGTTATCAGACCAGATGACATAAATGAAGTAAATAATGACTTGAAATTGATGATGGTGGCGATGATCTCTGCATAAACAGGGGCAGTTACCTCTCATCACACTTCCCATCCAACCCAAATGGACAAAATGTGAAAGAAACAAGGGTGACCATCTTTCTAAAGAATTCTAAAGAGAAGCCTGAAAAACTCTATACATAGCTCAAGAATAAGCAGTTTGAGGCTTCATTGAATTTTAATACAAAACTATAATCTTTCCAATTGTACAAGAGAAGATGCAAACTCTTCATTCAGACTGTGACTTTTTGCAGATAATTCTCCCCCCTGAGAACACGTGTGTTATGAAGCCATCCAATTCATATGTTGCTGATGGCCTGGCATGTCTCTATCGAGCACGTGAGCCCCTCTCACTGTACCTTGAGGAATTTAGCATATGGTCCTCAACATCTCAGGCTTGTCCAGAGTGCAATTCAGCATGAATCCCTGTTAAAATGCAACCAATTAAACATTTCATGGCATAATATGGCATCTAATGGAATTAGGATGTTATTTTATTTTATGGATTTGCATCTGTCCCTGATGAACATATGACCATCTCTTCCTGCCCCCCTTGAAAACTTTGTCAGACATTCCCGCTAATATAGCAGGTTTTGGAAGACAGACTTCATTAGATTTCTGATACACACCTGGAAGAGAAAACACATTGCAAAAATCTTTTGAATTTCAGCACTTTGCTGGTGTGGTAGCAAATGAATATTATGGCGTAGACTCAAAGTATTTACAACTTAACGTGTAGAGACGAGATGACTCTAGTTATGACCTCAAAACATGCATGTGACAAATTAATCTCTTCTATGGTTATAAAAATGTTAAATAGGAGGTGAAGAGAGCTAGAGTTTTTACCTGTCTTAATGTACCAGATGCATTGCTAAGTGATTTACAAATAAAACATTGCTTCTTTTACTATTTAAAATAATGTGAGAGAGGCATTATTTTGCCAGCTTCATAAGAAAGGTTCTTTAAGGCTCATTGCTAGTAAGTGACTGCGATCTCACACCTAGTAAGTGATGGCAGGCAGAATTTTTTTCATGTATACCATGCTGTAAGTACCAATTGAGAGATAGATAAGCAAGACGATTAAACTGACGTTTCATATTTACTACATTATAATGCAAAGTTGTTATTAAAGTAATAGATAGGTAGGTAACTCTGAAAGACCAGTCATGTTGTAATTAATTGTTTATTAAACATTTTCTGAGGCGTTTTTATAGGTGATTCTCAAAACAATGCTCTGGTGATGTCATCATCACCTTCAGGTTATGGATGAAGAAACTAAGATGACATCTTTGTGGTACTCAGTACATCTATTAGCAAATCAGTCAACCTTCAATAAGTTTCAGGACTAAGTATTCCTCAGACTGGGAAACTGATCTCATTAGATATTGCAGGACAGACTTTTGCTGTCTCTTGTCCTCTTATGCCTCTGCCATCACCACAAAAAACATATGCCCAGGTAGACCGTAGTCCCAGAAAGATAAAGCAGCACTACAGCCAAACTTCATCCAGATCAAATGACCCTCACGTGACTTCCTGGCCCCATCTAGATTCTAGCAGAAAAGTTAGTAGAAAGAAAGGATAGTGTTTTAAGCCACTGTAATAAATATATATTTGTGTGTATGGGTATGTGTAGATTTCTGGCACTGGGCTAAAATTTTCTGTATTGAAAGGAATTTTAATATTTTGTGGGGAGAGGACACAGCATCTAGTATTACCTCTTTCAAGAGGAAAAACCTTTCTGGAAATAGAGATGAATCTAGTCTTATGAGAAAAAATACCACATCCTAAAGCCAAGGCATTGAGTTGTCAAAAGGAGCCTTGAGAAATTGTTTATTGTTCCATTTGCCAAGGGGAAAGCCAAAGGCCACAGACCTCAGGCCATGACGATCAATTCACTTAAAACAATGTAATCACTTTTTCTTACAAAATATGATTAATCCCATTGTGAGCCAACTAAACTCAAAAGTTGTTTTGTTATTGTAGTGCCTAATTACCTCCCCTCTTTTGCTTTTTGTGTTTTAAAAATACATGCTTATACACATACCCAAAATAAAATACAAAAGTAAGCCTTATCCTTTGTAGCGGTCAAAAAGCCTTGATGAAACACAGCGGTATTTTATTTTATTTTATTTTATTTTTTTTTTGCGGTATGCGGGCCTCTCACTGTTGTGGCCTCCCCCGTTGCGGAGCACAGGCTCCGGACGCGCAGGCTCCGGACGCGCAGGCTCAGCGGCCATGGCTCACGGGCCCAGCCGCTCCGCGGCATATGGGATCCTCCCAGACCGGGGCACGAACCCGTATCCCCTGCATCGGCAGGCGGACTCTCAACCACTTGCGCCACCAGGGAGGCCCCACAGCGGTATTTTAAAAGTCTCCTGCAAGCTTTTGTTGTTGTTAAAAGGCTTCAAGAAAATGGTATTTAAAATTTTTTTTTCCTCAGCAAAAAAGTTGAAATGATTCAGACAGTTGTTATGTGCTGAGTGCCTTTTTTGGTTTCTTTGTGCTGGCAAAGGGGTAGAGACCTTTCTATGTTCTGTGCCTCTTTGTTTTGTGATTTTCTGTGTAGGGCTTGTCAACAACAGTAATCCAAGTCTTGGATTTTACTACTTCAAGAGATCAGAGTTGATGTCGTACACAGGGCAAAAGAAATTTGACATATGTGCATGTTTGGATCAGTGGTTGTGAATGTCCAGCCATTGAACACCCCACACACAGAGAGTAAGACCTTTGTAAGTTCCTTTAGATTGATTGATTGGTTTTTATGTTTGTTAGGCTACTCTTTCTCAAACATTGCTTACATGTCACTGGAAGATCTTGTAAAACTGCTGAATTAGATTCAACAGTTCGGGGATGGTGCCTGAGGGTCTGCATTTCTAACACTCTTAGATGATATCACTGCCTGTCCACAGACCACACTCAATAGCATGGCTTTAGGCCACACCTGACATTGAGAATTCAAGAGTCACTTACATCTTAGCATTTCTGCCTGGTGCTGCTGTTAACCTGCTATTTTATTTATCCAAGAAATATTTATTGGACTGCTACTATATACCAAGAACAATGCAGCTGCAGAAATGGAGTAGTGAAACAAAATCCTTATCCTCTCAACACTTATATTCTTTTGAGGACCAGGGAGAGAGAAAACAAAAAGTCTATTAGGTTGGGCTTCCCTGGCGGCGCAGTGGTTGAGAGTCCGCCTGCCGATGCAGGGGACATGGGTTCGTGCCCTGGTCCGGGAAGATCCCGCATGCCGCGGAGCGGCTACGCCCATGAGCCATGGCCGCTGAGCCTGCGTGTCCGGAGTCTGTGCTCCACAACGGGAGAGGCCACAACAGTGAGACACCTGCGTACCGCAAAAAAAAAAAGGGGGGTATTAGGCAAAATGATGCCCACTTCCTAATCCTTGGAACCTGTGAATGTGTTAAGTTTATGGCAAAGGGGAATTAAGACTATATACAGAATTAAGTTTGTTAATCAGCTGACCTTGAGATTGGGAGACCATCCTGGATTATCTGGGTGGGCCCAGTGTAATCTCAAGTGTCCTTAAATGTGGAATAAAGGAGGCAAAATTGTCGAAGTCAGAGCAATGATGTGAGAAAGTCTCGACCAGACATTACTGGCTTTGAAAATAGAAGGGGGTCATGAGCTAAGGAATGCAGGCAGCCTTGAGAAGTTGGGAAGAGTAAGGAAACGCATTTTCCCTAGAGCCTCCAGAAGAAGATTCTAGCCTTGCCAACACCTTGATTTTAGCATGAAACCTACGTTAGATTTCTGACCTACAGAATTATAAAGTTGTGTCTTTTGAGCTGCTAAATTTGTGGAAATTTGTTAGGGCAGCCATTAAAAAACTAATACAACAAGCAAACAACAAATTAATTAATATATTCTTTGGTGATGTTTTATAAGGGGAAGAAAAACAGTAAAGCAGGATAGAGGAGAAGGAAGTTTGAGAGCTGCAATTTTATATAAGGCTCCCTAGAAAGTCATAATAAATAATATATTCTCTGATGATAAATAGAATGAGGGGAAAAGAGTTAATCAGGGTAAAGTGGAAGAAAGTGGATATGTATATGGAGATGGCTGTAATTTTATATGGGGTTTTTGGGAAGTCATTTTTTTTTTTTTTTGCAGTACATGGGCCTCCCACCTTTGTGGCCTCTTCTGTTGCGGAGCACAGGCTCAGCAGCCATGGGTCATGGGTCCAGCCGCTCCGCGGCATGTGGGATCTTCCTGGACCGGGGCACGAACCTGTATCCCCTGCATCGGCAGGCGGACTCTCAACCACTGTGCCACCGGGGAAGCCCGAGAAGTCATCTTTAATAAGATGACATTTGGGATGAAATTTCAAAGATGCCTGGTAGCGCCTGGAGAGGTGCTATGCGGGTGGGTAGAACAATGCACCTCAAGTGCGGGAGGTGGAAGCAGACTTTTAAGTTTAAGAACTAGGAAAGTGACCAGGCAGACAGGGTGGAATTAGCTAAGGGAAGATTGGTAGGTAGGAGGTGAGGTCAATGAAGCAGGGAGGGGGCAAGACATGTATGCTGAGGCCATTTTAAGACTTTGTGCTGTGGAATATGGGAAAACATTAGAGAGCTTTTAGGAATGGGGTGATATATTCTGTACTAAGATTTAAAAGGATTACTTTGGACAATTTGTTAAAAATAAATTGCAGGGGATATACTTGGAGAAAAAAGAAAATCAGTTAAGAGGTCATTGTAGTGATCCAGGTGAGAGATAAGAGTGGTGAGCTCTCATCTAAGGATCCAAGTGGTGGCTGGGTGAGCGCTCAGAATCAGGATACAATTCAAAGGTAAAATATTAAGCACTTTTATATGAATTTTGAAGAGAGAGAAATTTTTCTGGAACACTCTAAGAATTGCCATTTACAGAGTTGGAACATTCAGGATGACCAGGTTTGGGGTCTGGGCTAATCATTAGTTTTATTTAAACTTGATAAGTTTAAAATGTCTATGAAATATCTGAGTGAAGGTGTTTGAAAGATAGTTGGATATATCCTTCTACGTTTCAGGGGAGATGCTGGTGCTGGAGAAAGAAATTTGGGCATGATTAGTATAGTTTTTTTGTTTGATTTGGTTTTTCAGATAAAAGATTGGTGAGATCAGCTAGCAGCAGAGAATGAATATAGCTAGAGAAGGGAAGAGGAAGGGGAGGCCTGACGGAGAGGAAAGGGAAGGGAAGGGAGGAAGTCTGAGGACGGAGGTAATGTGGTGGAGAAAAGTGCTATTTTCGCTAACACTGTTAAATTTTCTTCCACTGCACTCAGGAACACTAAATTTTTCCTGTCCCCCATATAGTTAATATGTATCACTTGACTAAATTCAGCCAGTGAAATACAACTGGAAGTGTCTTATGCCATTTACCATGTGGACCATAAAACCCCAGTGTGGTCTTCCAGATTTTCTCCTTCCATGTTGACCATTCTGACTCATTGGACCATGATATACATCACTTTTATTGCATGAAACTTTTATGTTTTGAAATATTCTTTTTATTTTTACAGCCATCAGTTTACATTAAATAATACACTGCCCTTATAGGCCTTGGAGATTCTAATAAGCACAGAAGGAAAGGTTAAAAGATTTCAGGGGAAGGAGACCACTGCTTATGCAAAAGGGAAAGCTGATCAGAGGGCAGCATAGGGATGTCTGTATGCTTGAGTCATGGAGTAAGAGACATGGAGACCTAAGTCTGGAGGGTTAAGATGGTGCCAGATTGTGGAAGAGCTTTGAATGCCAAAAGAAGAAAGGCATTTGGGGACCTATCCAGTTTTTGTTCAGGGAAGCACAAAGATTAGAGCTAAAGTTTAGCTCTGATGCCAAGATCAGCTTGGCATCAGCTTAAGAGAGAGATCAAAGGAAGTAAGAGGGATAAAGAACCAAGCCATGGGAATAACTAAAGAGAAAGTTAACAAATCAGGTGATGAGTTGTGGGAATGATAAAAAATAGCAGACATTTATTGAATGTTTACCCTGTGCCTGGCTTGGTCCTCAGCACTTTAAAAGTACTAATTTGTCTTCACAGCATACCAGTGAGGCTAATACTAGTATTTCTGACTTTATAGTGTATTTTAAATATGGTATTCTGAAAGGTCCCATGAGGTGGAACTGCAAAATTTAAGCATCAGTAATTGACTTTGACAACTTTTACAAAATTTCATTTAAAAAACTCATTGATGCTTACTTGGTTTTATGATATATATGTATGTACACGTTGAATATTGTATGTTAATGTGGCATACTATATGATATATTCATATAATATATAATTAAGCTCCCCTAATTCATCTTGTAATTACTTATTTCATTTAATTCTCCTACAGATATGTCCCTGTTTAAAACTTACAGGTGAGAAAAATGAAAAGTTTAGAGAAGTTAAGAAACTTGTCTAAAGGTACACAATGAGACAGGGCCAGGGTGGGAGTTATCTGAAACCAAGTTTTCTTATACCATATGCAGTGCTCTTTTAACTACATACAAAGAGACTTGAGAACAAGAGAACAGTGAGAAATGGGGGTTGGTCACATATATTAGTATGGTTAAAATAGATTAAAAATTTTTTATATGATAAAATATTTTATATATTTAAAATGAATATTTCAATTTTATATTTTTAGTTTTGTTTTCTTTTTTTTTTTTTTTTTTGCGGTATGCGGGCCTCTCACTGTTGTGGCCCTTCCCGTTGCGGAGCACAGGATCCGGACGCGCAGGCCCAGCGGCCATGGCTCACGGGCCCAGCCGCTCCGCGGCATATGGGATCCTCCCAGACCGGGGCACGAACCTGTATCCCCTGCATCGGCAGGCGGACTCTCAACCACTGTGCCACCAGGGAGGCCCTTGTTTTCTTATTAAAGAGAAATGTGTTTATATTTGTTTGTCTATGTCCTTGAGTTGCTTAAGGCAAATAGTCTAATGATATTTAAAAATACCTATCAACCAAAGTAAATAAATACCTATATTTTCCACACTGTGCTTTAATAAATCTTACAAAGTCCCATTCTGCTCCTTCCTCAGAAAAAGGTGATATTTAGGGGAAGTGTTCAGCCATTAAGATCATGGCCTAAGTTATATCATCACAAGCAATTTAGTTTAAATCAATGGTCATTAAATTTATACAGTAGGGCAGATTCAAGTTACTAGAATAATATCAGTCACCTGTAAAGTTGCAAATGATGTGCTTTCTTGGATGGAAGACAACTGGAGAGGTATTAAATACCGGGTGTGGGAAAGTGCACATAACATACTTGGCAATTCCACAATATTTACAGAGCAACACTGTTATGCTGTTATTAGCTGTTGAAATTTTTAATTGTACAGTTTATTTCCTTGCAAAGCTATTGTTGACTTTGTTGACATCCAAAGGAGTTACTACTCATGTGAACTTCGTCATGTCTGAAAAGGCACAAATAATTCTTCAGATCCTCTGGGAAAGTACAATTTCCCTTCTGTTCCAGAAACCTACGTTTCTATAAGTGAAGTGGCTTAACAGTTTCATAGGCCTTCTTTTATTACACTGATGTTTTAATTTTAAAGTTTTGCCTAAAAGGACAAAAAATGTAGATAGAATCAAAGGAATATTGGTCAGGAACCTTATGTTTCAACCATGAAGCTTCTGTCTAGAAGTTTTTCTCTTTTAGAAACAAGAAACTAGGCTAACAGAGATTTTTGGAGGCTTGTCTGGTTTATTTCAAGACCAATATCCCCTTTTGAAAATAGGGGTCCATATGCCTTTATTGTCAGTCCTTAACTATGGCCACATAGACATCCATGACGAGCCATCTTCTCTTTTCTTTTCATTTCTATACTTCAGCATGTCTTCAATTATTTTGTCTTCGCGTGTGCACGTGTATGTGTGTGTGTTAGGAGACTCTTCCCATGTAGTCATCCAGGAGGCCAAGGATGACAACTTATCCTATTTCTGTTTCTCTACTACAATACCAATCATTTATTCAACTCCTCTTAATTAATACACTCCCTCCTTCCTCATGGGTTCTTGAAGTCCTCAAACTTAACCTCAATTTGCATAGTCAGCAGCACACACTGTCACTGATCACAGACTTAGTTCTTTCCTGATTATACTAACACTTTGTACTTTACTTCCCAAATTACCTCTCCTCCCAAGCTTGTCACAATTCCTTTCCTTCCCATGCATTTTTCTTTGTTCGTTGATCTTGGTTTGATTTTGTTCTTTGCAGCTGGTGCCCTGCCCATGATTTGTTTCCCCTTTTCTTGTAGTTTGTTACTAGAACTCAGCCCCCTTTCCTCCTCCACGTCTAGCCCACTGTACCATTTCCATGGGTGGTATTGCAACTCAATTTGCATTAATACCAGATACAGCTCCCAAGTACTATTTGTTGGCAAGAGAAAATAAAATACTTATTCATTGATAAAACATATATTGAGCACGTGCTTTTTGTCATGCACCTATAATTTAGTAGCAACAGTCTCTCTACTCATCTTTAATTGAAAATTCCCTGTTCAGCTCTCAAAACCCTATGTCATCAAGTTCAGATAAACATTAACTTCCTAAAAACATGCCTTTTCATTTATGCATTTTAGCCAATGATACATGAAATGTGTCAATATAAATGAATGCACCTAGGGGCATTGGCATATTTCCTCTTGGTCTAAACTTGACACACTAAAACTTGGCAATGTCTTGGCAATGATCTCACCTAATTTTGATACAAGGCTTATTATGTGTTCAGTACAGTTATGGATGTACAGATTATGGGGGCTTATGAAAAATCGATTTAAACAAATTGACTACACACAGTAGAAAACCCTCTTTTTCACTACATGAGTTATTCTGTAATGCATATGCATGTACAAAGACATCTAAAGTTTTTTTTTTCCAGCCCCACTTTTCAAGGCGCTCAACCGTTACACTCTGAGACAGCTAAGCTCCTGGCTTCTTTGGTCTACACAGGTATCATATTTGTAACCATTAATATGCAGACAGGAGGTGATTAAATGCAGGCATGATAGAATGTGACACCCCATAATAAATGAGAATGAAAAAATGAATTTGTAACCATAAATCATGTATTAAAATTTATGTCACAGGCTTACATTGATGAAGACAAGGTAGAAATAAGATATGAGATAGACCTATTTTTAAAAATTATAATTAAAGGTATTTAAATTTTATGATATTTTTTCAAATCTTTATCTTAGGTAGAAAGTTTGACTTCTTGCCCCTGAAGGCAGAATGTTTGAAACCTATGGTTTAGAATAAGACAGTAGACAGTTACCAGTTTCATTATAATGCAGATTTTTAACTTTAGCGTTTTAAATATGAATGCTCTTATGCATCCAAGACAATGAGCTATTACCGTTTTCTCAGAAAAGGAGAAATAAAAAGACACAAAATTATTGAAGTTTAGTCTTACCCACATACTTTACTTAAAAAGCATTTGACTATACAATTGGCTGCCCTGTTGTGTAAAGTTCTACAATTTCATAAAACTTTAAACTTCAAGAGAAGAACCTCACAAATTAAATGATATGAACTTTGATTAGAAACATTAAATGCACAACTGAAAATTTCCAGGAATCCAAAATACAACCCCAAACCCCATTTAGAAAGCGAAGACATCCAGGGCATCATTATAAAATATCAAGAGTTGTATTGCAATAAACTAGCCATAATTTGATTTTCAGATGGCTAATATAAGGTAAAAATGTTCTTCTCAAAGCAGTTGCTGGGAATTAAATAAACACCTAAAGCTGTTGTCTGGCTAGTTATAGATGCTCAAAAACAAACAAGCAAACAAAAAATGATTGTTACTTGTCATGAAACGTCTAATCCTTACCATCTTCAGTTACTTTTGGTGCTAATGATTATGTACATATAAGTGTATATGTGTATATATCTGTGTGTGTGTGTGTATATGTATAATTTTTTGTCACTATTTTATTTTTACATGGGACAAAATTATATTAGTGAGATGAAGAAAACTTTAAAAATAATTCAGAACCGTGGGCTCATGCTCTAGACTTGTGTGAAACTATGGGTGAGTACACATGCCTGGGGAGGTCTGTAAATTTAAAAAAAAAAAGAAGAAGAAGAAGGGATCCTTGCTCTACTGTTTTTACATTTACACTCTGAAAAACATGATGCTAAAGGTGATATTAGTTGAGCAAAACAACATAATTTCAGCTTCTCTGGAAGCTAGTTGGCAATAAGTAGTCCCTTGAGGCAAGATTCTTCCTAGCAGCATTGTTCACTACAATATTTGTTCAAAATTGAGAGGTGATTTGTAAGATCTGCCCCTTCAGGGAAAAAAGGGGGGTTTTGTATGCCATATAGCTAATGCAGAATGAAAAACAACAACAAAAACACCCCCAAAACCCTCAAACCGGAGAAGTGAACATATCACCACTTTCCATTTTTCCACTGAGTGAAAGATTCATTCTGTAGCGTGTAGGTAATCCCCAGTGCAATCTAGATGAAATATAATAGAGAGGGGGAAAAAAAAGTAAATTTTCACAGAAAGAGCTTTGGCGTCTTAGTGAGCATTTATTATTTCTTCAGCATATTGAGTCCTCTTGAGTTTAATCAAAGAACTTCCTTAGACAGTTGTTCTAAGTCCTGTGTTAGATGGTAAAGAGGCTGTGTCCAACAGTGTTTCCTGGACATCTGTATCCCACACCCCTCAGTCACCTTGTAGTTATTGTTATTATTATTATTACTAGGTTACAGAAGAGAAACCAAGGGTCAGGTAACTTCAGTGATTTTCCCATAGTATAACCTCTCATAACGAACAGAACTTGGTCCAAAAGCTCATGAATGTGTTGCAAGGACAGAGGGGAAGCAGCTAAGGCTTATAATAAGGACACAGAAGCCAAATGAAGAGGCAGAGAAAATGTTTGTCCTCAGGGCCCCTTAAAGAACGTTATTTAAGATACCATAGCAAAATTACGTTGTCCCAGTCACTCCAGGAGAGGTAATGCTGTGGAATGGGTAAGAGTAGAGAGTCTGGGATAAGACTGCCTGTGTTCAAATCTCAGCTCATTCATGTATCGGTTCTTTAAACTTGAGGAGGATATTCAATCTGCTTATACTTCTGTTTCACTGCACGTAAACTTAGAATGGTGAGGTGCGTATTTCATAGGTATGTGATAAAACTACATTAATGTATTCAGGACAGTGCCTGACTATTGCAAATCTTCCACAACTGTTAGCTGTTAGTAGTATTGTTATTTGAGTTTCCCTGTCACAACTATCTTATGGTTTTGGCTTATTCATGGTTTCTACTCCCTTACAGCTTTTGCTTACTCCCTTCACCCCATATGTCTCTCAGCTGCTGTGGACACAAAAATACCTCTCTGTATGCCTCCTATTCAAATTTCTCAAGAAACTGAGTATGATTGGATTGGTTAGCCACTCTCCAGTATTACTATCCCTTTAGAGCAGACCATTTCTGTAAAACTACACTGGAGGCTCAGGTACAGATCACAAGTTAATCAGCTCCCACCAGAATTGTGTTATCTTACGGAATAAAATATGGCAAAATATAGGTATGTAAAGCCAGCAGTAGGGTTTTTTTTCATTAATATATAGCTTGAACTTTAATATTTCTCCATTTTATTCTGTCTCCTTTACCCTTACCCTATGGAGAACACTGCAATTAATATTCTCTCCTGATGCACATCAGAAAGGTGCCAAACAGACCTCTCTTACTTCAAACCCAAGATTAAATGGAAAACTAGTAATATAAAGAAGAAACCATGTTAAACCAGCAGGCACTGCTTTTGCAAAGCGAGTAGTGGGATGCATACTTGCAGATTAGTGACTGGATTTATCCCACATGTTTTGTTTTTTTTTTTAAGAAGATGTTGGGGGTAGGAGTTTATTAATTAATTTATTTATTTTTGCTGTGTTGGGTCTTCGTTTCTGTGCGAGGGCTTTCTCTAGTTGTGGCGAGCAGGGGCCACTCTTCATCGCGGTGCGCGGGCCTCTCTCACTGTCACAGCCTCTCTTGCTGTGGAGCACAGGCTCCAGACGCGCAGGCTCAGTAGTTGTGGCTCACGGGCCCAGTTGCTCCGCGGCATGTGGGATCTTCCCAGACCAGGGCTCGAACCCATGTCCTCTGCATTAGCAGGCAGATTCTCAACCACTGCGCCACCAGGGAAGCCCCCCACATGGTTTTTATCTGGAGCAGAGACTGGAGTGATGCTGATTGCATGTATCAGGTATGTTAAAGCATTTGGCTAGACCAGAGCTGTGTAGATGCTTGTGATAGCAAAACAAAAATGTGTCTAATTTCTCTTTACAAATGAGATGGGATTTTCCAAATCTCCTTGCAAACATCATGGTTGTATAGTCTCAATCTGGCCTGTAAATTAAATGCAACTCCTAGCAAGCCTCAGCTGCCTACCTCCTCATAGATGCCATGAACTTGCAGTTCTCAGTCTCACTGTCCTTTACCTGCAGCCTCCTGAGTCACTCTGAAGGTGTCATGAAAAATAATTATGCATATGTCCCACCTACCATGTATGTCTTTTTTCACTCTCTAGTAATACTGATTTTCTTTTTTCTTTTTTCTATTTATACTTAAAGGAATTGAATGACCAAGTGCATAAATTAGAAAAAATTGATAACCATAGCCAGGGGTAAAGCCATATGATTCCATTAGGAGCATTTTCAAAGCAACAGTGTATTTTTATTAAAGTGACTTAAGCAAAAAGTGATTTTTTTAATGATTTAATAACAAGTGTCTTGGTAGATGATTGCTGACAGAAGTCAAGTGGTTTATTGACATTCGGGCTGGCAGTTCTGATTCTCTCAGTGTTCCCTTATGTGTGTACTTCACATAGTCACCATATGATGTTGTAGTTGATGTTCAAAGCTGAAAACACTGAGGGGATGTTTCAGGGAAAGAAGATTGCTTTCCAGAAACCCTAAATGACTTCTCCTTACATCTCATTGGCCAGGACTGTGCCCCATGGTCTCTCTCATATTGATGAGGGAAACTGGGAAAGTTAAAATTTCTGCTGGGACTTAGTATGTCATTTTCTTGTACCAAATAGGTTTTTGTTTTCAAGAAAGAAGATAATAATGGTGAGTGATTAGGCAACCGACAATGTATATTATATGATGATGGTAGAATTTTGTGTAAGAAAAACTTGGATTTGGTACGAGTTTACTGTATAGCAGATGGTCAGATGTGCAGTGACAACTGAAAACATGCCAAAACTTCGAAGAAGAAATTTCGTTTTGATGTCTGAATCATACAGTGAAAACTGTGTTTTAAAGGTTAGGCTTGCACGAATCTATACAGGTGATAAAATTGTATTTTAAAATGTGTGTGTGTGCACACACGTGTACATACAAACATACCTGTCTTGTGCCAAAACTCAATTGGTAGAAGTTGCCTGGGTCAATATATTCATGGGTGTTCTGAGGCTCTCTTTAGGCTCAGAGAGAAAGGGTATTGTGATCCAATATTGATGAAAATCATTGGTGAGGGAGTAATGAGAGATAGATATATGTATTATGTCTGTGTAATTAAGGGGTTTTTACCTCTTATTTAACTGGAACTCTGTTACCCATGCATGGACTCAATACTTTTAGCAATTTGACCATCCAAGTACCACTATGGAAAATACAATGCAATGCAGTACAACCTAGTACAATGCAATACAATTATCTGCCTCTGGATTGATCTCCTTGGTTTTGAAAATACTGAACATTTTCTCTTCAGACACATATTCAAGAAAAGCTGCTTTTTTGTGGACCTGATAGAGAAGGAGCTGGCAACATCAGCAGATAAACTTTGCAACATGTAGCCCTGGAAATGGTTTAGGAGAACATACCCTGGTACTCTAAGGAGAGGAGAGAAAGAAGGAATTAATGTAATAACTTGAGTAACTTGCAAGTGCAGCTGCTCAAAATCCTACCTTAAAATTTGGAAAGATGCTCACCAAATGCTTCTACCTTTGTTCTGCTGATGTTGCAGTTCCAAAGGTCTGTTCTCTGATGTTGATTCCACTGGATCTGTTCACTACTGAGGTTGTCACTGGGTTTGTCAATGTTACTGCAACACGTGCTTCCTGCAAGGAAGGGACATGGAAAAATGACCACAAAGCTTGGATATTTTATGCTGCTGCTATTTACTTCAATTTGAGGAGATTAACATTTATTTGGCACCCAAGGGGTCTTAGTCTATTTGGGCTGCTATAGCAGACCAAACATATAAACATATGTTATATGTTTATAAACAACATATAAGTTATAAGCAACATAGATTTATTTCTTACAGTTCTGGGCGCTGGGATGTTCAAGATAAAGGTGCCAACAGATTCAGTGGTGAGAGCCAGCATTCTGACTCATAAATGGCCACCTACTTGCTGTGTCCTCACATAGCAGGAGGAGGGAGTTCTCTGGGGTCTCTTCTATAAGGGCAGTAGTCCCATTCACTGAAGCCTCCACCTTCATAACCTAATCACCCCCTGAAGGCTCTAGCTCCTGATGCCATCACATTGGGGATTAGGTTTCATCATAGGAGTTTTGGAGAGATACAAACATGTAGTCCATAAGACAAGGCATTCTAGGCGTCTGCACACTTTATACAGTCTCACAGATATTATATCCTCAATTCAGGATTTCAGTCCAGAGCTCGGGAATCCAAAGCATGTTCTGTTTCTATTTGACATGACATTTCAGAAGTACACTGAACACACACACACACACACACACACACACACACACTAATTTAACTATATCTAGGCAGGTTTTATCTTCTTCTTATAGTTGAACTCCTTGATGACAGAGAAGAGCTCTCTTCTTGTTTTTATGTATCAAAATGCCTAACAACATGCTCAATAAATGAACAGTCTCAACAAATAATTCAGTTCTAATGTGTTCCAGTGTGTGATATAAAAGAGTATGTTATATGAGTATGTTCAGTTTGTAAATGTTCGTGGTACTATGTACTTATGGGCTGTGTATGTCAAGCATGTTTATTTAACATCAGTAAATAATTTTAAAGTACTCACTTTCTGAAGTCGTTTGCATACTAACAATAAGCACTTGAGCCCAGGAAGCCTGCTGGGCTCCCAGACCCATCCCCAGCCCTCCAAAGCCCCCTCTAGGTCTCGTGGGTCCTTGGGGGCATAGGAAGGAGGCAGAGGGGAGAACTGGAGAGGCAGGTGGGAGGAGCCCTCCAGGAGGAGCGGGAGACGAGTGGAGGGCAATTGCCCCACCCACTTGGGCCTGGGGAGCCTGCTGAGCTCCCAGGCCGGTCCCCTGCCCTCCAGAGCCCACTCCAGGCCACGTACGTCCTTGGGGGCATAGGAGGGAGGCTGGGGAGATCAGGAGAGGCAGGAGGGAAGGGTCCTCCCACCTGCCTGGGAAGCCTGCTGGACTCCCAGGCGAGGTCCCCTGCCCTCTGAGACCAGGGGTGAGCGGCACGCCTGGGCACTTTCTGTTCCTTGAGCCTAAGCCCCACCCCCCACAGCCCCCAGGGCCTTTTCCAGCCCTGTGGGTCCTGAGCATTGGCCCCGCCCACTGCCCAAACCTCACGGTTGCTTAGGCCCCGCCCTCCACAGCCAAAACCTTCTCCCCCACCCCCTTTCTTTTGGTCCTTTTCCCTCCTCTTTTTTTACTCTTGTGGTACTGATGCATCTTCCGGTTGTTGATTCATCTATATTTTTATTCTTATATTCTTCCTAACATATCTGTTAGATTCCTAGTCTAATTTTATTTTTTACTTCGTTATTGTTCTTTTTTTTTTTTTTCTTGCTGCCCCAGGCAGCTTGCGGGATCTTGGTTCACAAACCCGGGGTCAGGCCGAAGCTCCTGTGGTGGGAGCTCTGAGTCCAAACCACTGGACTAACGGAGAACCACAGACCCAAGGGAATATTCATTGGAGTGAAGTCTCATGGGATTCCTCCTCTCAGCACCAAGACCCAGCTCTAACCAGTAGCCTACAAACTCCAGTGTTGGAAGCCTCAGGCAAAACAAGACAGGAACACAATCCCACTCATTAAAAAAAAAAAAAAAAAAAAGCAAAAAAAAAAAAAAAAAAATGACATAGATGAAGTAGCAAGGTAAAAACCTACAAGACCAAATAAATGAAGAGGAAATAGGCAATCTACCTGAAAAAGAATTCAGAGTAATGGTAGTAAAGATGATCCAGAATCTCGGAAATAGAATGGAGGCATGGATTGAGAAAATACAAGAAGTATTTAACAAAGATCTAGAAGAACTAAAGAACAAACAAACAGAGATGAACAACATAATAACTGAAATGGAAAAATACACTGGAAGGAATCAATAACAGAATAACAGAGGCAGAAGAACGAATAAGTGAACTGGAAGACAAAATGGTGGAAATAACTGCTGAGGAGAAGAATAAAGAAAAAAGAATGAAAACAATTGAAGACAATCTCAGAGACCTCTGGGACAACACTGAACACACCAACATTCAAATTATAGGGGTCCCAGAAAAAGAAGAGAAAAAGAGAGGGTCTGAGAAAATATTTGAAGAGATTATAGTTGAAAACTTCCCTAACATGGGAAAGCAAATAGTCACCCAAGTCCAGGAAGCACAGAGAGTCCCATATAGAATAAACCCTAGGAAAAACACACCAAGACACATATTAATCAAACTAACAAAAATTAAATTCAGAGAAAAAATATTAAAAGCAGCAAGGGAAAAACAAAAAATAACATACAAAGGAATCCCCATAAAGTTATCAGCTGACTTTTCAGCAGGAACTCTGCAAGCCAGAAGGGAGTGGCAGGATATACTTAAGGTGATGAAAGAAAAAACCCTACAACCAAGATTACTTTACCCAGCAAGTATCTCATTCAGATTTGATGGAGAAGTCAAAAGCTTTTCAGACACGCAAAAACTAAGAGAATTCAGCACCACCACACCAGCTTTACAACAAATGCTAAAGAAACTTCTCTAGGCAGGAAACACAAGAGAAGAAAAAGACCCACAAAAACAAACCCAAAACAATTAAGAAACTGGTGATAGGAACATATTGATAATAACCTTGAATGTAAATGGATTAAATGCCCCAACCAAATGACAGAGACGGGCTGAATGGATACAAAAATAAGACCCATATATATGCTGTCTATAGGAGGCCCACTTCAGACCTAGGGACACATACAGACTGAAAGTGAAGGGATGGAAAAAGATATTGCATGCAATTGGAAGTCAAAAGCTGGAGTAACAATACTCATATCTGATAAAATAGACTTGAAGATAAAGACTGTTACAAGAGAGAAGGAGGGACACTACATAATGATCAAAGGATCAATCCGGGCTTCCCTCGTGGCACAGTGGTTGAGAGTCCGCCTGCCGATGCAGGGGACACGGGTTCGTGCCCCGGTCCGGGAAGATCCCACATGCCGCGGAGCGGCTGGGCCCGTGAGCCATGGCCGCTGAGCTTGCGCGTCCGGAGGCTGTGCTCCGCAACAGGAGAGGCCACAACAGTGAGAGGCCCGCGTACCGCAAAAAAAAAAATAATAATAAAATAAAATAAAAGGGATCAATCCAAGAGAAGATATAACAATTATAGACATATATGCACCCAACATAGGAGCACCTCAATACATAAGGCAAATGCTAACAACCATGTGTTATGACAGTAGCACAATAATAGTAGGGACTTTAACACCCCACTTACATCAATGGACAGATCATCCAAACTGAAAATATATAAGGAAACACAAGCTTTAAATGACAGAGTAGACCAGATAGATCTAATTGATATTTATAAAAAATTCCACCCAAAAGTGGCAGAATACACTTTCTTCTCAAGTGCACATGGAACATTCTCCAGGATACATCACATCTTGGGTCTGAAGCCTCAGAAAATTTAAGAAAAGTAAAATCACATCAAGGATCTTTTCTGACCACAATGCTATGAGACTGGAAATCAATTACAGGAAAAAAAACTGTAAAAAACACAAATACATGGAGGATAAACAGTGTGCTACTAAATAACCAAAAGATCACTGAAGAATCAAAGAAGAAATTAAAAAATACATAGAAACAAATGACAATGAAGACAGGACAACCCAAAACCTATGGGATGCAGCAAAAGCAGTTATAAGAAGTTTATAGCAATACAGTCTCACCTCAAGAAACAAGAAAAATCTCAAACAATCTAACCCTACACTTAAAACAACTAGAGAAAGAAGAACAAAGAAAACCCAAAGTCAGTAGAAGGAAAGAAATCATAAAGATCAGAGCAGAAATAAATGAAATAGAAATGAAAACAATAGCAAAATCAAGAAAACTAAAAGCTGGTTCTTTGAGAAGATAAACAAAATTGGTAAACCCTTAGCCAGACTCACCAAGAAAACAAGGGAGAGGATGCCAATCAATAAAATTAGAAATGAAAAAGGAGAAATCATAACTGATACTGCGGAAATACAAAGGATTATAAGAGGCTACTACAAACAACTATATGCCAATAAAATAGACAACCATGAAGAAATGGACAAATTCTTGGAAAGGTACAATTTTCCAAGACTGAACCAGGAAGAAATAGAAAATGTAAACACACCAATCACAAGCACTGAAATTGAAACTGTGATTAAATATCTTCCAACAAACAAAAGCCTAGGACCAGATGGCTTCACAGCCGAATTCTATCAAACATTTAGAGAAGAGCTAACACCGATCCTTTGCAAACTCGTCCAAAAAATTGCAGAGGGAGAAACACTCCCAAATTCATTCTACAAAGCCACCATCATGCTGATACCAAAACCAAAGATACTACAAAAAAAGAAAATTATAGACCAATAACACTGATGAACATAGATGCAAAAATCCTGAGCAAAATACTAGCAAACAGAATCCAGCAGCACATTAAAAGGATCATACACCATGATCAAGTGGGATTTATCCCAGGGATGCAAAGATTCTTCAGTATATGCAAATCAATCCATGTGATACACCACATTAACAAATTAAGGAATAAAAACCATATGATCATCTCAATAGATGCAGAAAAACTTTTGACAAAATTCAACACCCATTTATGATAAAAACTCTCCAGAAAATGGGCTTAAAGGGGACCTACGTCAACATAATGAAGGCCATATATGACAATCCCACAGCAAGCATCATATGCAATGGTGAAAAACTGAAAGCATTTCCACTAAGATCAGGAAGAAGACAAGGATATCCACTCTCGCCACCCTTATTCAACATAGTTTTGGAAGTCCTAGCCACAGCAATCAGAGAAGAAAAATAAAAGGAATACAAATTGGAAAAGAAGAAGTAAAACTGTCACTGTTTGCCAATGACATGATACTATACATAGAAAATCCTAAAGATGCCACCAGAAAACTACTAGAACTAATCAATGAATTTGGTAAGGTTGCAGGATACAAAATTAATGCACAGAAATCTCTGGCATTCCTATACATCAACACCAAAAAATCAGAAAGAGAAATTAAGGAAACACTCCCATTTACCATTGCAACAAAAGAATAAAATACCTAGGAATAAACCTGCCTAAGGAGGCGAAAGACTTGTACTCAGAAAACTATAAAACACTGATGAAAGAAATCAAAGAGGACATAAACAGATGGAGATACATACCATGTTCTTGGATTGGAAGAATCTACATTGTGAAAATGACTGTACTACCCAAAGCAATCTACAGATTCAGTGCAATCCCTATCACACTACCAGTGGCATTCTTCACAGAATTAGAACAAAAAATTTTACAATTCATATGGAAACACAAAAGACCCCGAATAGACAAAGCAATCTTGAGAAAGAAAAACAGCTGGAGGAATCAGGCTCCCCAACTTCAACCTATACCACAAAGCTACAGTAATCAAGACAGTATGGTACTGGCACAAAAACAGAAATATCAGTGGTACAGGATACAATGCCTAGAGATAAACCCACGCACATATGGGCACCTAATTTATGACAAAGGAGGCAAGAACATACAATGGAGAAAAGACAGCCTCTTCAATAAGTGGTGCTGGGAAAACTGGACAGCTACATGTAAAGGAATGAAATTAGAACACTCCCTAACACCATGCACAGAAATAAACTCCAAATGGATTAAAGACTTAAATGTAAGACCAGACACTATAAAACTCATAGAGGAAAACATAGAAAAAACACTCTTTGACATAAACCACAGCAAGATCTTTTTTGACCCACCTCCTTGAGTAACAGAAATAAAAACAAAAATAAACAAATGGGACCTAATGAAACTTAAAAGCTTTTGCACAGCAAAGGAAACCATAAGCAAAACAAAAAGACAATTCTCAGGATGGGAAATAATTTTTGCAAATGAAACAACAGACAAAGGATTAATCTCCAAAATATACAAACAGCTTATGGAGCTCAATATCACATTTCACCAAGGAAGACATACAGATGGCCAAGAGGCACATGAAAAGATGTTCAGCATCACTAATTATTAGAGAAATGGAAATCAGAACCACAATGAGGTATCACCTCACACTGGTCAGAATGGCCATTATCAAAAAATCTAGAAACAGTGAATGCTGGAAAGGGTGTGGTGAAAAGGGAACCCTCCTGCCCTGTTGGTGGGAATGTAAATTGATACAACCACTATGGAGAACAGTATGGAGGTTCCTTAAAAAACTAGAAATAGAACTACTATATGACCCAGCAATCCCACTATTGGGCATATACCCTGAGAAAACCATAATTCAAAAAGAGACATGTACCACAATGTTAATTGCAGCACTATTTACAATCGCCAGGACATGGAAGCAACCTAAGTGTCCATCGACAGATGAATGGATAAAGAAGACGTGGCACATATATACAATGGAATATTACTCAGCCATAAAAAGAAACAAAATTGAGTTATTTGTGGTGAGGTGGATGGGCCTAGAGTCTGTCATACAGAGTGAAGTAAGTCAGAAAGAGAAAAACAAATGTTGTATGCTAATGCATATGTATGGAATCTAAAAAAAAAAAAGTACTGATGAGCCTAGTTGCAGGGCAGGAATAAAGAGGTAGACATAGAAAATGGACTTGAGGACATGGGGTGGGAAGGTGAAGCTGGGGCAAAGTGAGAGTAGCATCGACATATATACACTACTGAATGTAAAATAGTTGGCTGGTGGGAATCAGCAGCATAGCACAGGGAGATCAGCTTGGTGCTTTGTGATGACCTAGAGGGGTGGGATAGGGTGGAGGTGAGGGAGGCTCAAGAGGGAGGGGATATGGGAACATGTATATGCATATGGCTGATTTGCTTTGTTGTGCAACAGACAGTAACACAGTATTGTGAAGCAATTATTCTCCAATAAAGATCTATTTTAAAAAAAAAGACATGCAAAAATAAAAATAAAAAATAAGCATACAACACACCACACAAAAAGACCAATTACAGGTTAAGAAACAAATGTCATATCTGCAATGACATGTGCAGAGAAAATGACGTTAACTATGGAGTTCTTAAAATAACAAGCTATGAAGCATAACCAAATCTGTAAAGTTAAGGGAAATTTACATTCTATAAAAACTGTTGAAGTTGTTTTTACCATAAATATCTATGAATATCTTCAGTAAGACTGATATAAATGTGTCAATTTGTCTCTTTTGGATTTATATGCCACATACTGCCTTGGAGAACTTGAAACAGTTTACACTGTTAACAGTGCATCTCTGAGAATTCTAAATGTACTTACCTTGTACATTAAATCAGCAGATTTCACATTTTTTTTGATCATGACCCTTAGTAAGAAAATATTTTATACCCAAAGCCAACACACACACATACACACACAAACACAGACACACGTGCAACAAAAGCAATTGTTTTACAAAAAGAATAATAATTACTGCATTACATTATTTTAATTTTCTCTCTTCTATTTGTTTTACTTCCTTTTTATTTGTTTCACTTCTTTTCTCTTTAAATCTTTTCTCCATTTTATAAGAATGTGTCTCCAAAACTACAAAATTAATTTCATGGCTCACAGAATCAAGTGTTGGCAAACATTTTTCTCTAAAGGGCCAGAGAGTAGATAGTATAGACTTTGTGAGCCATACAAGTCTTTGTCATAACTACTCAATTTTGCTGCAACTATTCAACTCTGCCATTGTAGCGTGAAAACAGCCATAAGTAATACGTGAACTGAGCATGTTTGTGTTCCGATAAATCTTTATTTACAAAAGCAGGCTTTTGCTCAGATTTGGCCCACAAACATTAATTTTTCCACTGTGGGATCATAATGACTAAGGGATCATAAGGCTCAGTTTGAAAAATATTTCTTAAAAGGTAGCTATTCTCAAACATTTGATCCCAGGACCTCTTTAGGCTCCTAAAATTATTGAAGCAAACAGATTTTTATGTGAGTTATATCCCTCAGTATTTATCATATTAGAAATCAAACCTGAGAAATTTAAATATACATTTATTTATTTACTTACTTAAAATATATTTCATGTTAATGTAAATGCTATGTTTATGAAAAAATTTTTTTTCAGAAAACAAAGAAAATGACTGATAAGAGTGGTATGCTTTTACATTTCAACAAATCTCTTTAATATCTGGATTTAAAGAACAGAACTGAATTCTCATTTCTATTTTTTGCACTCAATCTGGTGAAGCACAGCACATTATTTTGATTAAATTATATGAAGAGAATCCAGACTCACACTGATATGTATTGAAAAAGGGAGGAGTATTTTAACAGCCTTATCAGATAATTATGTATATTCTTTTTTGATATTATACAAAAACTTCATAAATGGTAGTTTCTTAAATGTTAGCTGTAAGATAGAATCTGAAAACCATATTAACAAATACATGTTAATATCATCATTGATTTCTCCAGAAAAGTCTCTAATTATTGGGAAGCTTTCAAACTCATGGTAGTAGATACACATTTTTCAAAGTATAATGTTTGCTTGAAACGTTAATTTTTTCTCTGGTAACACATACTGTCAATTATTTTCATTGAAGTGACAGGATCATTTCATTAATTTTTGGGGAAAGATCTGCCTAATACCTAAGTCTGAATACCATAATTTATTTATGTGTAGTAAAGAATTTAACTTTGCCCTAAAAGAAGTCTGACCTATGTTCTCAGGTTCTTGCCCTAAAAGAGGTCTGACCTATGTTTTCAAGTCTGACCTATGTTCTCAGGTTCCAAGCTCTTAGACTGTCATGCCTGTATGAGTGTTATTGTTTACCTTGGGACCTTGGACCATGCCAGATAATAACAATGTGATATAGGGTTGGGGCTTTGGGTCATACCATATGAACCTGATCTTCACAGGGCTGGAGATTGAATTTATCCATGTGGGCAGCCAACCAGGTATGTATGACCAATAAAGACTAGACACTAAGGAAAGAGTGAGTTTCCCTGGTGGGAAATAGTCCATGCATATTGACACACATTGATACCAGAAATTAATGCCGTCCATGACTCCACGGGGAGAAGACACTGGAAGCTTTGTACATGAAATTTTCCTGGGCTCTGCTATATGCATCTCTTCTCTTGGCTGATTTTAATCTGTATCCTTTAGTTCTAACAAACTGTAACCATGGATACAACATCTTTCAGTGTGTTCTTTGAGTCCTTCCAGCAAATTATTGAGCCTAAGGGTGGTCTTGGGGACCTCTGAACTTCAAATCTGTCTCAGAAGCTGGGTGGTCTTGTAAACACTGTTGTCTCTAACTTCACGATTTGTTAGTGACTCTTTCAAATGAAAACAGTGTTCCATGACAAAGACAGCTAGTTCAGTTCACAGACAGTTGCACAAGAGTTTTTCCTTGGGGCAATCATCATACTTCAGGATGCAGCAGAAATACTTTACATATGACACAAATGCTATTCTTAAGGGAAACTGGCTTTTTTAAACTACAGATGAATGGCAATGAAGAATATATTGACAACTAGTGTAGTTTAATTTTACCACCTTTATGCTAAGTTTCCCATAGTGTTATGCACTATTGCTCTTGAACCATCAGTGCAAGTGTCAATGCAGTAAAATGAGAGAACATCTTAAATGTATTACAAATATAATTATGAACTCACAGACCCCCTAAAGTTATGTCAATGACTCCCAAGGATCTGTGTACCTTACTTTGAAAACTATTTCTATAAAAATAATACTACATATATCATATTACATATATTCTAAGAATTTTCTACTTAATAGCAAGGATTTCACTTAGTTACAAGAGAGAAGCTTAATTGGAAGTACTTCCACTGATTTCATGTTTCTGAAATGCTTCACTCTTGGCTTGGGTCTTTCATTACCTTTCATTTTAATGTTCTTCATTTCCTAGGATTTCTTGCCTGTCTCAAGAGTTTGCACCTCTGCTTGCAATGTTCTTCTCTTACTTTCCACAACTCTGATTGTTCATTCATTCATATATGATCTCACTTTGATACCCACTCATTCCTCCTCTAATAACACACTTCACATGCCTATATTCCTCTCATTCTTCATTTCTCCTCTTTATCCTTTAAGTCACTTCTTTAAATACCTCCTCCTAAAAGAGACCTTCTGTGATTATCCTATTCCCTTCTTCTTTTATTTATTGATATATTCCCCATTATAGCCTAGCATAATGCATGGTAGTTAGGGTGCATAAAATCCCATGAGCTGAAAAAAAACTGATGATTGAATATAAAGAACCTGATAAATTCAGTTGTCAACTATCATTTCACAGCTAGGTGAAATGTTCTAAGATCCAGCACATCACCCATTGATTGAAGCTGTATGTCTTTACTTATTTATGCATAGATAGATAGATAAATATATAGATGATAAATAGATAGCTGATACATACTGAATACATACACCCCTGGATAGCACAAAGTGAGCATCATTACAAACTTGCTGAATGTATGCATAAGAAATCAGCCATCTATTAAAGGATATTCAGCTTTATGCTTCAGCAAAGTCATCAAACATGCTTCCAGAACATTCACAGGTGTTTCTTGATTTTTTGCCTTATAGAATTGCAGTATTCTTAACACATTTTTCCCTTTAAAATACTTAAGTAACTAGGGTTCTACCTTTAGAAGGTTCTACCTTCTAGATTACAGACTTCCTTGACCTAGAGAATTAATTCCTAATCAGTTAGCAAAGTTCTTGCCTTCAACCTCTCTTTCTTGGAATGGGTGTGAGAGGGAGGTGGTGTAGGGGATTGTGGATTATTGGAGTTGAAGGAACAAATGAATAGGGTGATCAAACACCAGACATCATTAAATCTATGAAAACAAAAGGCAAAACCAACAGGAAGAAACACAGAGTATGTAAAGGTGGAGACACCTGTGTAGATTATCTAATCCAAGTCCTTAATTTTATGGCTGGGGACACTGAGGCCCAAAGGAAAGTAAGTTCACCCAGAAAATGCTAGAACCAATTTTCCTGATGCCTAGTCAAGGCCAGTGTTTGGTATTATTGGTCTGTGTTGCACTGGATATACTAGTTGTATTTCTACGTTTATTTTTATACCTGTGTGTGATAGTTTTTTCCTGAGTCCCAGCCACCTTGGGAGGAAGCTGCAATATAGAGCTAAAGAGATCTGCTTCCTGTCCCCTACACTTCCCCCTAAGCTAACTGCAGTGGAGAGAACCATTTCTGCACATGCCTGGCATGAGGCACAAGGCTGCCATGGACCATCTATTTTTCCAGGTCCAGGGAATCAGGTTTGGATGAGACAAAGAACACAAAGTGATTAATACTTGAAGTCTGGGTTCCTCTTAACACCTCCCTGTTTGTTCTTGAGTATGTCTTACCATAAAAATAAAATAGAGATCTCCTGTTACAAAGCAGTTGGAGAGAGGGAAAGGTAAGAATATGAGAATCTTGGATAAAGCTAAACAAGCTTTTCTCTACTCCAGTTTTTACTTGCAGTAACCCAAAGCCCCAACATTATACAGCCGAGCTAGCACGCAGATTATTTCATTCCCAGAAGAGTGCTCTTTTCACATCTCTCAAGACTCCATGATATCACAATGTGTGATCAAAGACTGACTTGCTTCTGATGAAGAAGAGTATTCTTTAAGTTCTTTCCTACTATGTACATCTGTAAATGCTTCTGTTAGCCAGAAAAGGCAGAGCCCCACATTTTAGATAAGAATATCTTAAGTAAAATTTTATTCTCACATCGGTTTGAAATTTTTTAAATACATAAGAATATTTAAATTATAATCTACAACTTCTTGCTTTGAATGTTCTTATTTTGGTTATGGGATTTACTTATGGACAAATAATACAAATAAGGAAAATACTCTGGCCTTTTTTGCAACATTTTATTTCTCTCTTTCACACTGTTCATTCTTGTTTGGTTTTTTTTCTCTTAGTTCAATTTTGAAACCTTATTTCTTATTGGTTTTACCCATTTGTGACATTTTCTGTCTACAGCACACTTTCTCAGTAGCACCTGGATACCCCAAGTTTCATCTCCTTGCAAACAAACAAAAAATCTAACACAGCTTCCAGATTCTGCTTCTTGACTGCACTGTAGTCTCTGGAGGAATCTCAAATTCATTTGTCTCCTCTAAGAAGAAATAATGTGTATGATCCTCAGGTCCAAGAAAAACAGTGATAGTAGCAAATGCTCCAATTGGCATGGAAAGTCTCCCTCTTTTTGTTAATTAGAATTGGAGATTTTCAGCATAAGTATCTACAGATAGTCTTATTAAGACTAATGTGTAGAAAGATATATTTATTTTTGCCCTCTTTGTGACTATTTGATGGAGGAGGTCATCAAGAAGATATGAGAGCCAGGGACTTCGCTGGTGGTCCAGTGGGTAAGACTGTGCTCTCAATGCAGGGGGCCAGGTTCAATCCCTGGTCAGGGAACTAGATCCTGCATGCATGCTGCAACTAAAAAGTCCGCATGCCACAACAAAGATCCCGCGTGCCGCAACTAAGACCCGGCGCAGCCAAAATACATACATACATACATACATACATACATACATTTTAAAAAAAGAAGATATGACAGCCAGTTGAACCACAAGCTGGACCCAGGCAATTAGAGGCCCCTCTTCTTCAAATGTGTACTCTGCTTGCCTTCCCTGTTCCCAGAAGCTGCTCCACGATAGAATCGTGGTGTTATGACAGTAGTCATTTAGTACTGTAGTTATGTAGTACAAGACTGAACCCAGTTAAGGCCTCTTCATACATTTTTAATATTTGAAAGGCAGGTGCAGAAATCTACTTGTCTTGTGACTGCTCAAGACAAACCTCATAAGTAAGTTCTCCCTTGCTTATTAAACCTGCCACCAACCAGTTGAGAATGGTCTGCCTCTTTCTTCAGTCCCTGTCCTCCACATACCAGGCGGCCACTTTCAGATTATACCTGGGAAGTTCCAGAGGAGGTTTTAAAACAGTATGGCATAGTTCTGCCCAGTTACCAGATGTGAGGACCACAATAAATCAAAAGATTTTTACTAAAAGTTAAACAGTATTTTATTTTTCCCTCTGTTAGCATGTTTGTGAATTATTCTTGTAAATTTACTACTGCAATATATAACTTATTAAGAATTTGAACGGGGTTGGTATTCCAGCCAAATCTATCTATCATTTATTACTGCATATATTCTTAATTTTCTGTTACATAAACATTCATGTCTGGTTTTTACTGCCAGAAATTGAGTGTGGCCAATGGGGGTGCTGTCCATGGTGCTGATGTTGAGCTTCAGGCGATCTGAAGACTGCAGCGAATAGGGTAACATGTATGTGTGTATGTGTATGTATATGTATCACACATATACATATATATGTACATATGTATATGTATATTCCTCTTTCACCCCCCAAGAAAGGCTGATGCAGCAGAAGGAGAGACTAGGTTATGGATAAAGAAGTGTAAAGCACGTTGGCAGAGAGACATTGTGAACACCATGCTTGAAAGGTGGGGTGATATCTTCCTCGCAATTCAGCTGCAGGATTTGCTGAGAAGCAGGAGAGAGTGAAGTGGAAGAAATCATGCAGGGACAGCGGTTCAAAGCTAAATCTGTGAACAGCACCAGCAGGCTGGTGTTTCCCATTTTTATGTATTGCCTGAAAAGTGGTCCAGAGTATTCTGTAGGACAATGAAAGCCACCTGAACTTTCTGGACAAACATATCTGTGAAGGGGTGTCGTGACAAATTGTCAAGGCAATGTTAAAAGGATCTCTGGTTTCTAAGAACTTGTCGTTATCAAAACAGAGTGGAGTAAAATTATATGGCTTTGCCATCTCTGTTCTTTTTCTTTGCTGAGTGAATTCAGCTTTTCTTTTTTTCGTTTTTTTTTTTTTCCCAATACTGAGCAGCTATGTTTTGTGGGCTCCATTTGGCTTAAGATCATTTCCTTCACTGTTGGCCCGTAGTTGGATTATGTCACCGAACAGCTTCTAAACTAGTCATCTCTAAATGCTGCTCCACTCTGGTAGGATATAATTCTCATCACTCCTGTTAAGGTACTTTGGGGTCTCTCCAAATGTGTCTACCAATCTGAGCTCTGTGTATGATGGCTTTAGATTGTTGGAAAGGAGAGCTCCTTCAGCAGGCAGACAATTATGTAATATGCTGAAATGGAGCTCTGGGGTGGAGAGATTTCCATAACTATTTAAGTGATCAGAGAGGGAACAATAAACTGAGCTGTTTAGGCTGGATGGTGGGCTGTATTGGATGATCTATTCCCTGGCCTCCCACCATGCCTGTCCCATTAGCTGTGGCGATGAAAGTATAGGGAGCCCTCAGGAGTTTTTTGGTTTTGCATTTATTGCAGCTTGTCTATATGAATTGTACTTTGTTAAGAACAAAAAGAAACAAAATGCATTCTAGATGTAAACGAGGTTTATGGTGATCGACTCTGAGTGGTAGTATTATAAGTATTTTTATGCTTACATATCGTTCACATTCAAAAATTTCTACAATAAAAGTGCATTACTCTAATAATCAAGAGTACAATAAAATAAAAGTAAAATTACACAAGATAAAACTTCATAAAAAATTTTGATTGGTATTTGAGTAAAGTTGTCATTGCCCATCATTACCCACTCCCCAAACTAATATACCCACAGAGAATACTGGTATGTCTAATTGATTTTCAGTCATTAACAGAGGCAGTATCTCAAACTAGTGTAGGGATTTTAAGTTATGTTTTGTCATTGTAGATGTCTCTTAGCTAAATGCCTCTTTCGTTTATTTGTTTATCTGTCTATTATAAATGAGAGGTGTGACTCACCTTCCCAATGATGTTTGAAAAAATAGTGTATGGAGGCATAGGGTACATTAATATCAGGGTGGCCAGTGGCTTCCAAGGGGCCTCAGACTCCTGTGCATATGTGCATTACCCATTGTCTTGAACTTCACTTTGTAGATCCATCTCTCTGCCTTGCTTATCAACACTGTGATTTTTAGAAAGCTTCTTAATCTAATTCCACTTCAAATTTATCATGTAAAATGGGAAAAAGTATTTGCAACACAAATAGCAAAGGCTTAACACATTATAATTTATATGTATACATATATATATATGTGTTATACATATATATGTAATGGTTTCACTACCAGAGAAAATATGCAAAAAAAAAATTGTGAATTAGCAATTTACAAAAAAGGTAAAGCAGAAGTTAATAAAATGAAACTAACTTCCCTGGTATCGTAGATTTGCACATCAAGAGTTCCCTTTGTTTTGTTGGGTAGATCACAAATTTGTTGTATCAATTAGGTGATTCATTTCTATAATAGGCCTAAAATAATACCTAACATAAGAAAGTTGTTTGCTAAATGATTTATGCCTTTCAGAAGACTTTGGGAAGGTGAGATACATGGTCCAACTACTATCTCTGGGTCCACAGGTTAGGGTCTGACTCTTGAGAAGAAGGAAATAGATTGCTGGCAGGGGGCAGGAAGGAGGAGGAAATGTATCATATTCTGGTTTTCAGGACAAGACCCCTGGGGGCTACTAATAATCTGAAACCAAGACAGAAGTCCAGTTTATACAATAATTATTCACAGTATAAGTTCATCTCCTAGTACTATGTTAGTAAATACTCCTGTTCTACATCCTTCTTCATTTTCCTCCCCGCTCCCTCCCTCTCATTACCATCAATATATTTTCATTATAACTACCTTTATTTGAGTCCCTTTATGTGTGACTTGTACTGCATTAGAGCATATATATATATATATATATATATATATATATGCTCTAATATATATATGATATATACATGATATATATATATATCATATATATATATCAGCTAGTATTCAGAACAATCTTACAGGAAATATATCAATATCCTGACTTACCGTAGATAATGAAATCACAGTCCAGAGTGCTTAATCAGGTTTCTTGAAGTCACCCAGTAAAAAACATGGTAAAGCTGTGATTAAAAGCTTAATGTTTCTGATGCCAAAGCAAATTATTTTAGGTTGAAGAGGAGAATGTGGCTCCCCACAGGAACCTCACATTCCTACCATAAAGCAGTGGGACTCACTGCAGAACACAGTCAGTAGGTGAGAATGAATGTTTGATTACACAGCAGGCTTATTTTAGGAATGGGATGAGTCAGGGGCAGTGCCTGGGCTAGGGGTACAGAGTGATGTCTCTTCCAGGACAGTAGAGATTTCAGCCCTCCACCAGCTGCAGACTCTCTCCACTTCTGGTGGAAGGTGGGATTTATATTCTCTTTCAGGAATGTCTCAAATCTTTGTATTCTTTCTTGGGCATATGTAAACTGATTCTTCAAACCTGTAAGTGAGCTGGGTAAATACTGACAGACTAGCAAGCAGAAAGCAAAGAAAAGGGGAAAATGTCAATCCCTTACATATGAAAAATAAATTGAAAAAAAATCTTTTAAGACATTCTAAAATGTTGCCATATTAGCAGCTCTCAAAACTGTGGAGTAACATTAACCTATGCACGCAGAACTGAAAGCATATTTCCTGTGGTGTCTCCCTGCTGTTCAATGGCAGAAAGAAAGTGAAGAAAGCATCTCACAAATTTGCAGAGGGAATTATTTTTGACTTAAAAAAGTATGTTATTGATAAAATTCTAAGTTTTCTTTCATTTTTATGCACGCCCCCCCATGTACCCTCTGCTCAAGCCACAGACTATTTCTTACCATTCCCCAAACATGCCAGACTCTTTCATATTGCATGAATTTGCACATTTTTTTTTCTAACGGAGATACCTTTATAACAAGTTCTGCCTACTTCAAATTTAAAAGGTGTATAAGATGTTACCTCCTCTGCCTGACCTTCCCAAATGGCTTCAGGGCATTGGACATCCTCACTTCATGTTGTTCCTACCTCTGCTACAGTGTGTATCTTTTCATCTTTACAACAGATGTATTTCAGTAAAGTTGTACTCATTAATCTGAGTTTCCTGAGCCTAAGGAATCTCTTACATTCTGTCTTCTGGGGTTGACAATTAGTGTGACTCAATAAATATATACGCAAATACACATACACACAGATATGTGCTGATAAATGAATTTCAGCTCCTTTCCCAGACCTTCCTTGCTTTTTATTCAGGAGACAATCACATTGTATAAGTTTTTGTTGTGTGGTAAGCTCCTCAATAGGAAGTGTGAGGACTCCAAAGCAAAGAAAGTTAAGTTTTCAGTATGTTTTTCATCTCAGAAAGAGGGGACCATCTGCCATCCATGAAATGTAATAATTTCACCCTGATTCCCTACTTTATTTTGATTATGCAGAGCTGTGAGTTCCAATCCTAGCTGTGGTCTTGTAAGCTGTAACAGCCTGCCTGCTTTACCTCATTGCTCTGACATCTAGTATCCCTGTCTATAAACTGGGAATGATTCTACTTCTGCCATAGAGATTTAGTGAGGATTAATGGGTGTTTGTTACATGGCCGGAGTTGAATATGTTATAGACAACTGTTTTGGCTATAAGGGAATAGTCAACCCTTGGTTTCACCAATAAGTCCTGGAATTGGACCTCTGCTGATGAATGCATTCAGTGTATCTGGAAAAGAGCTACATCTTTTTAAATCAATTATGTGGCACAGTGGTGTAGCTGAAAGAGCACTGGACTAGGTGTCAAAGGCAGTTGTCTTATCTTGAGTGAAACTATAACTGGCAACATGTGGGGATGGGTCTTGCACAAATCTTTGCAAATATGAGCATTCAGATTCTGGTCCAGCCTTTCCAAAAATTATATTTGTGATCTTGGGCAAATGAACTCTTTTTAATGGTTCTATTTCCCCACTTGTTAAATGAGAATAATATCTAATTCCCAGCAATTTTTTGGTCATTAAATGATAGTCTGATAATGCTGTTTACTGAATGTTTTCTGTATGTCAGGCACTGGGTTAAGCTGTGTACCTGAATCATCTCATTTAATATTAGAAAAACTCTATGAAACAGATGCTATTACTATCTATTTATAAATGAGGACATTGGGCTTACTGGGGTATCAGTAATACATCCAAGGAACACAGCCAGTCTACTTGTATTCAAAGCTTATACTTGCAGCTGCTAAGCTGTATTGTTTCCCTCTAAATTTAATTTATTAAACAAACATGTAATCCAGGCTTACTAAGGGAAAGATATGGAGGTTAAGTAAAGTCTCTGCTTTCATGAAAGTTTCATTCTAATGAGAAAGAAACAAAATAATATAGTTTTATATAGTTAGTGATTTGGAGGAAAAAAAGAGAGCAGGATGACGTGATGGCCTGAAAAGACAAGAACAGCCCTTTAGATATCATGGTCCAGGAAGACCTTTCAGAGTTGATAACGTTTACTATGAGAAGTAAATAATGAGAGAATGTATATGTTAAAGGGACTCAACAGTATCTGGGGCATAGCTCAACAAATAAATGCTGAGTGTAAGCAGAAATAAATCATTGAATCAAGCAACCTGTCTACCAATCAGCCAGCCTACCATTAGACTCAGCCCTTCTCAGGTTTAAAAACTGCTCAGGTGATTCTAATAATCAGCCCTGTTTAAGAATCACTAATTTAAAGAAAGGTATTTCATATCTTTGATCCTCATTTTCTTCATCTGAAAAATGAGGGGGGGAAATGAGCAGTCTCTAGTACAGAGTAGACCTTGGTATTCACCAAGTGGTCCTCAAACCAGCAACACCAGCATCATTTATAAAAAATTCAGACTTGTGGGTCCCATCCAAGACCTAGTGAACTAGAATCTAGATTTTGACAAGATCCATAAGTGATTTCTAAGTACATTGAAATTTCAGAGATACTGGACTAGATTATGCCAAGAATTAAAGCTGCCAGATAACCAACGAGAAGGGGAAAGTAAAAAACAATTATCCTTAAACCAAGGACAAGAGTGGAAAATTCCCTTATTGTCAACAGTGAATTCTCCCATGCTAAAGCCAGAATGGTTTCCACAAGTTGCTCTGAGAAACAGATAAGCCATTTTTGGGTTCCAGAATTCATTTGAAAAGAGGTCTCCAAGAAAAGCTTGAGATAGATTTTATTTTCATTCTTCAAGATACTGCTTTGAACTTTAACCAAAACTTTCCCAACTTAAAGAATAAATTATGAATAAGGTCATAAATCTCATTAAAATCTAATGTTCAGCAGAGCTGCCTAGTGTGTATACTATGGAAAATTGGATTTTACTGTAACTGGAGCCCTATGTATAATGCAAGTTAATTACAGAGGTTAGTTTTTCAACATGTAGTGATAGCTTATACAGGCTCACTCTCTGTGCTACCATCAGAATTTAAGTGTTCTTAAGAGACCAAATTTCATAACCGTTCACCTATTCAGGTTCATAAGACTAAACAATTCCTGGGTAAATAATAATTTACATTTTTTTGGTAGAGATAAAATTAGTAGATTAATAAAGTCTCCAAATACATGCGCACACAAAAAAGAAACAGTTCTTACAATATATGTTAAGTTAGTCTGACTTATAAAATTCTCTCATATAGTACTTAGTTTTTGATTTAAAGGTTTAGAAAAATTGCTGTTATTTGGTTATACAGGTGGTCCCTTTGGGTGTCTGTACACCTTTGACTTGCAAATGGTTACTCAATCTGTATTATTTGAGTTGATGACATAATCACAATAATTTTATTGTTTATGTAGAGTACAGTAAAAATGTAAAGAGCCAGGTAGCAAGCATTAACTGACTGTGCTTCCTTTGTCTGTTTCTGAAGGAAATTGAACAATGCTTTCCTCTTATAAAACAGCATCTGTAACACCACAAATATGCAGAGGTACACACACACACACACACACACACACACACACACACACACACACACACACCCCCACATGCCCACACACGCCTATATTCTTCCCTCAATACAAAAGGAGTACCAAAGTGACCGGGTGCTGTATCTGTGTTTTGTTTCCTTAGCTAAATATGTTTTTGGTTCAATTAAATCAATATAGTAAAGGATAATTTAATGAAAAGAAGACACAAATTATGTTTTCTTGTTTCTCTGAAATACATTAATTCACAGGGTGCTTTATCTTGTTTAGAAGTTGTCTTAACCCAGGAGATATCACTGAATAATCTTTAATGTAGAAAAATAAACTTGGCACCGTGCAGATATACATTTAGATAGCACTGATATATCAAATTTAAACATCGTTACTTGTTAGCATTCCTTTAAATGTGCCCTCCTTCCAGCTAATGAAAACCAGGGAGAGATTCAGAATGCCCCCCTCTCATTGATTACCGAGAGTTCTAATTTCCTCCTGAGATTGCTCCCTGGCCAAAACTTTCACATTCATATTTTCCAACTAAAGAAAGTAATAATTATAAATTAATGATATCAATTCTATTGAAATGCAATTACAACAGTTTCACTGAGAGGGAAAAAAAAATCTCAGCTTTAGCAAAGTTTCTATCAACATCTTGATTCCACAAAGCCATTTGTATTCATGGCAAAAATGGACTTTGAGCTATTGGAATTGTGCACCTCGCTTTTTGAGTTCATCTCACTAGCTTTGCTCACCACTGGTGGAAATATTAATGGGCTTTTTCTGAAGTCATAGTGAGAGATTAGGCGGTTGCTGGTTTAAATAATAAATAAAGAGGCTAATTCAATATCATGACCTTAGGCAATTGTGCAAAAAAGGAGTCAGGGGCCTCCCTGGTGGCGCAGTGGTTGAGAGTCCGCCTGCTGATGCAGGGGATACGGGTTCGTGCCCCGATCTGGGAGGATCCCATGTGCCGCGGAGCGGCTGGGCCCGTGAGCCATGGCCTCTGGGCCTGCGCGTCCGGAGCCTGTGCTCCGCAACGGGAGAGGCCACAGCAGTGAGAGGCCCGCATACCGCAAAAAGTAAAAAAAAAAAAAAAAAAAAAAGGAGTCAGTAACGTGTGTGTTTGTGTGAGTGTGCCTGTGTGTTTGTCTTTTTAGGATAAGAGGCAGCCAGTTTTGACATGAGAGGACAAGCATCACAGCCTCCCGTTAGCATCCTGGCTCTGCACGTTCTGGCTGTGTTCACTCTGGCAGCGCTTGCATGGGAAACAGTGTGCAGTGCTCCAATGTTTCCAGGTCTTTCACATGTGCATTCTAAGTGGACACTCTGAAAAGTCAAAACTATTATTTTCAAATCCAAAATTCATTTGCTGTCTTGTATCTTCAGGTACAAAGTTCCTTTAAGCATTTTCAATCTGCAAAGACATTCAGCCTTATTTAGCCTCAAATCCAGTTTTTAAGGATCTTCTAAAGTTGATATGAATATGTTAATTTAGTTTTATCATCATAACCACATAAGCGCATATAAATATCTGCGGGAACCGCATGTAAGCATACATATTTTAACATTATCGAAAGCCTTCTGAAATTGTCGAGTTCTTAGAATTGATTATAGTTTCCAAAGAACTCTGAATTTTACACAGAAAAAAATACAATCTATTAGACTCCAACATTCTCCAAACTTTATTTATTATGTTATTAGTAGTAGTTTATGTAGTTAATGTGAGACTAATAATTCTATTAAAATGGCACACTGTGTAGTATTATAGTATTGCAGATTGTAAGTGTTTTATTTGATAGCATTTTTTCTGAGTATCACATTCTCTACACCTATTTTAAAATAATTTAGATTTTTTGGATGTATCTATCATTCTAAGTTTATCTAACAACTTTCCTCATTGAAATAATCAATGCCTTTTAAAATTAAAAGATATATGAAAAATCATCCCAGAAGAACTCTTGCTTTTAAGCAGACCTAATGAAAATTGAGATAGGAAAACCAACTCATGTCCTACTTATACTTTAAAGCATTATGACTGTCATAACATATATTTACACTTTAAAGTACCATAGCATATCAGTTAACAAACATGCTTATGAAAATGTCCATTTAAAGGAACATTCTTACCATGTACATGGACTTGTAAATTCCAAGACGCTGACAACATGATATGCCAGCTGCAGACAGAGAAACTGATGAAAATGCAGTAATTCTGAATTTTAATATAATATAAACCATGTCAGCAACATTTTTGAAGAGCAGCTGCCAAGATTTCAATCCAACTGAATGGATAATGTTATTTTTACATTCTGTTCTCTTCTGGCAAATCATACTTTTCCCCTTTTTTTCCTTAAGATTAGCTTCAACTTATCAACAACAACAAAACTTCTGACAATATCATGCGATGAGTTATCACCCTGTTTAAAATGAACAACTAATGATAGTGATGAAAAATATAGACACCACGGCACTGCTAAGGAGAAAAATTGCAACAAAATATTATTTGTTATTTGAGATTTGATATATACTATTGCAGGGATAAGTCACGTTAAAAAATGTTTTCTGTTCAAATTTAAATTGCAATACATGGCATCTTGCTTACTAACTCAATTTCTTGTAAACCCCTGTGAGAAATAAATTTGACAGACTATTTTGTGTTGAGTCAGATTCCCTAGTGTTAAGCTAGTCTCCTGGGAATGTATAAAAATGCAAAATAAATGGACTGTGGCACCACAGATCTGGCTAAAATGATTTGCCACAGGTATCAAGATATCAGGACGCACTGTGGCTCAGGGATTCCACAAGCTGATGTGGACATCAGCCGTTCAGCACCCTCCCTCCATCCACAAGCAGAGCTGATGAGCCCTGCTAGGTGGTGATCATTTATAGTGACTTCATTATTTATAATGTCCTCACCCCACCCTCTACAGTGCTGCTGCAATGATCTTCCCAAAACATAGGCAGGGGCAACATACCCGTTTAAAGCTATTCTACAACCTTCATAGACTTTGGAAGAAAATCACTATTCCTTAGTTCTTCACAATTTGGCCCCTGCCTACCTTTCATCTCATTTCTTGGTACACTCCCCTGAATTACCCATGAGCTATTGCTCTTACCATAAGGATGATTCTTCAATTTCTAAAATTTACTCCTTTCTCCTGCACCTCTCTTTCTTGCACAAATCTCTCAGCTGGAAAAATCCTTCTGTATGGTAAATTTTGTCAAACACCAGATTTTTTTAAATTCCTCAACATCCCCACAATCTGTGGGCATCCTGGCTAGGTGACCAGGTACACCAGTGTGATAAGGCGGGTCCCTACCACAAGTTCCCCTCTTGCCCTTCCTATGATATTCAAACACACCAATGAAATTTCCTCATGCCTTTGTCTTGTGTACTCTGCCCTGATCTCCAGTAAAGGCACTTGCCCATGGCTACCCATTTGCTTGGTTGGTCCTACTCCCTTGGTGCTCCTCTGTTATGGCCCCTTGCGTGATATGCTATGCCTCCTTCTTCTAAGACCTGTCAGTGTGATAAATCCTTTAATTTCATCTGCTTCTCCAGGTGTAACTTCTATGGTCTTGTTGGAGTGTTCCTTAAAGACCCCACAAGGGGGACTTAACTCTCCCATTTACAATGTATTGCATTGGCCAAAAAGCTTGTTCGGGTTTTTCATAAGATCAAAAAGAAAAACCCGAACGAAATTTTTGGCCAATCCAATACCTTCCCTTGACCTCCTAGGCACCCTCTCCTTTAGTAAGCCTCTCCTGAATTCCAGGCTGGGCCCATACTGTGTTCCATAGACTCCTACTACTTCCACTAACTATTAGGGCACTTTTCACATTCTGTTGCTCTTACTGATGACTATGTAGGAGTTTTGTGGTTAAGAACATAAGCCAGGGTTTCAACTACTTACCAGACTTATAACCTGGAAAAATTATTTAAACTCTCTAAGTCACAGTTCCCTTATCAGGAAAAAAAAAAATGAAGTTAAAACTAACTTCCTGCTTGACAGAGTTATTGGGAGCAAAGACTGAGATAATCCCTGTAAAGCCCAAGCCGATTGGCTTAGTGAATCATCCCATAATTTTGGGTCAAACTATGGCCTATTTTAATGAAACTTGCAATTCTATCAAAGGATGTTTTTGTCTTTAAAAAATTACTTTAAAAGATATACAGATTGCCAACAAACATATGAAAGAATGCTCAACATCATTAATCATTAGAGAAATGCAAATCAAAACTACAATGAGATATCATCTCACACCAGTCAGAATGGCCATCATCAAAAAATCTAGAAACAATAAATGCTGGAGAGGGTGTGAAGAAAAGGGAACCCTCTTGCACTGTTGGTGGGAATGTCAATTGGTACAGCCACTATGGAGAACAGTATGGAGGTTCCTTAAAAAACTGAAAATAGAACTACCATACGACCCAGCAATCCCACTACTGGGCATATACCCTGAGAAAACCATAATTCAAAAAGAGTCATGTACCAAAATGTTCATTGCAGCTCTATTTACAATAGCCAGGACATGGAAGCAACCTAAGTGTCCATCATTGGATGAATGGATAAAGAAGATGTGGCACATATATACAATGGAATATTACTCAGCCATAAAAAGAAACGAAATTGAGATATTTATAGTGAGGTGGACAGACCTAGAGTCTGTCATACAGAGTGAAGTAAGTCAGAAAGAGAAAAACAAATACCGTATGCTAACACATATATATGGAATCTAAGAAAAAAGAAAAAGGTCTTGAAGAACCTAGGGGTAAGATGGCAATAAAGACACAGACCTACTAGAGAATGGACTTGAGGATATGGGGAGGGGGAAGGGTAAGCTGTGACAAAGAGAGTGGCATGGACATATATACACTACCAAACGTAAAATAGATAGCTAGTGGGAAGCAGCCACATAGCACAGGGAGATGAGCTCGGTGGTTTGTGACCACCTAGAGGGGTGGGATAGGGTGGGTGGGAGGGAGGGAGATGCAAGAGGGAAGAGATATGGGAACATATGTATATGTATAACTGATTCACTTTGTTATACAGCAGAAACTAACACACCATTGTAAAGCAATTATACTGCAATAAAGATGTTAAAAAAATTACTTTAAAAAAGTAATCAAGTGATTACTTTTCCAGAAATTAGCATGAGTTGGTAAAAATATATAATTATACTTGGTAGACATACAGACATATACACACACGCAACTGAACAAAAACACAAAACTAAGGAGGAGTTCCCATAATGACTAATATGTAAGTAATGTGACCACAAGCAAATTATTTTACTTTATGGACTTTAATATTCTAGGCTAAAAAAGTAATGGTAAATCTAGTGATAATTTAGCTATGTTTCAACTCCATCATGAGACTAGAGTCGTGAATTCAACATCAGTACAGGTCTTCCAATTATTGATTTGAAAAAAACTTTAAATTTCTTCCTATTTAATTTGCAATAGTTTGTGAAAGTTAAGTATCGCTGCTCTTTTTACTTTTGCAGTGGGAACATTTGACTTAAAACATGAGGCACTCTTACCATCCTTAAGAAGAGCATATTTAAGAAGTGGCAGAATCTGTTAACATTTCCTCATGTTGAGAAAAGCAATGTTTTTGGTCTGGAAACGGGCAGTTTCAAGAATCCATGGAATTGTGTACCTCAACAGCTTGCTTTCTGGCTGTTTGTCTCTTCAGAAAACTGGTTTTGAATGGAATTCAAGACAACTGAGAATAACAGATTGGCTGTGTGGAAGGACATTTATTGTGCCTGTAGCACTGAATAAGAAGGCCAATCACAAAGAGCCTTGTATGACGTTTGAGTTCTAAATGCTCTTAAAGAGACCCAGACCCCTCTCTGTTTCCCCACATTAAGCCTTAAGAAATGAATCATTCCAAACTGCATTTTAAAATTCAGTAAGAGCTTCTGCTGATAGACGTTTTTCCTTTGGAGCCCACAGTCTCTAATTTCACTCTGATGTTCACTACTCACACATCAATCACTTACAAGGAACAACTTCCACAGGGCTGGCCTTGAGCCTCCTTCAACCTGCAGGGTTGCCTCTGTGTCTATTCCACATTCGAACCCAGCCTTTTAATTAGTGAATTAGATATTAGAGGTTTTTTTTAAATTGAGATATTTCCACTCAACAGAATGAAGGAAGAGATCATACTGTACCTCCCTTTCTTCGTAGAATTGAAAGGTGTTGGGCATTTCCCTGGTTCAGTTGAATTTGATCTGATCAAACCCTGATTTATTACAATCATGTAGTTTGGTATCAACTGCAGATAGCTGAGGAAATAACACACATTGCTTGAAAATAAAACAGAAATACAATTTATCACAATATCATATTTTAATATCAGTTTATGTAATTAGTGCTACAAGAAAACCTAGAGGTGAAATACTGATGTGAGTTGACAGTTTCATATATTCAAATGGGGACCTAAAGCATGTAGTGTTTGCTTTAGTAAAGATGCTGTGATCTGAGCCCTGACTACCTCTTCATCCCCATCTCTGTCTTCCCTTGCATGCTGTGCTGCTGTCCCAATGAGCATTTAGAGTTCTCTGAAATTGCCATCTTTTTAGAGTCATGAAGTCTTACTCATGTTGCTCTGCTAAAATTCACATTCTCAGTCATTTATTAGACACAGTCCTATTCAAACTCCAAAAACCAGTGTAGATGTTTCTTAATTGATATAGAGGTCTGCCTCCCAGTAAACTTGAGAATGAGAGTCATACGTTATTTATTTCTATGATTCTAATACCCAATGTATATAGCTTGGGAAAAGTATGCATGCAATGATGAGTTTTAATGAATGAATAAATAGATGAATGAATGAATGACATTGATTGAAGAGAAAAGACAAAGACACTCAAGGACAGGAGTGGGGGGGGAAGCAAGGGGATAGGCTGATCTCTTGTACAGAAATGTGTGAAGACATGATTAAAATAGTGTGCAAGGTTGAAATGCAGTGGGCTACAAGTTTGTATGGGTCTTGGATGCAATGAAATTGCATTCAGAATTAATGTACTAGGTTCTAGACAGTCAAAGAAGATTCTTGAGCAGATAAAAGAAATAATAAAACATTATTTTTTGATGAATTCATTTTTCTGGTTGAATAAAGCCCTTGACCCTGCAAAGAAAATCAGAGTTGTTTAATACAATCTGAAATAGGACAATAAGAAAATGACGGGGTTGATATCACATGACACTCACCTCAGTTCTGTTGCATATAGATGGTGACTCTTGGTTTGAAGCGGTAATTTATAAAATGTTAACCTTGAGACCTGGGTAAGTGAATGTCATTTGCAGGGCATAGAGGCTGCACTCTGAAACTCTGTCTCATTATGGCAAATAACAGAGCAATGAAGGAAGCACAGAAACATTCGACTACTAGAAGTCAGAGTTCACAAGCAAAATGCCTCCATGTGTTTGTCACTGCCCATTTGCATTTTATATATCATCTTATTTTTCCACTGTGCTTTAATAATCATTTTAACTATTTACTTTTACCCATGCAAAATTCACAATTTGCATCTGCAAATATCTGCTCCTAGATACATCTGCCCACCTGCAGCATAATTAACTAACTGAAATTCTTTGACATTCTAAGATGTAAACAGTTTCCCAGCCTTGATGTTGGTGAGGCTGCAAGTATTAAAAGTTGATGCTTGATTCTTTTTTCTTTCTTCCCTCTTCCTCCCTCCTTCCCTCCCTCTCTCCTTCCTTCCTTCCTTCCTTTCTTTCTTTCTTTCCTCCTTCCTTCCCTCCCTCCTTCCATTTCTCTTTCCCCTCTTCCTTCCTTCCTTCCTTCCTTCCTTCCTTCCTCCCTCCCTCCCTTCCTTCCTTCTTTCCATGTGAGAAAACTTGCATAGCATCATTCATTTCCAGAACTCGGAAACAGATGAGATGCAGGACTAAGGGAGATGAAGGAGTTAACAGCACTAAAACTACCTTTCATGTAAAAGTCATTTCAAGATATTCAGTTGCTTTAGGGTGATAATTTTGAATAGTAATTGTATTTGTTATACTGTAGGGCATTTGCTTATCTGGCAAAAAAAGAATATCCAAATGCCTGTAAATTCTTGATTTGGCCAGGACCAAGTTATTATTATTTTTTTAAGTATATTATCTTTTGGGAAAAAGAAGTCCTTAGATTCACAGTGCTACATAGGTATTAGTTATTATTTTTGTCACCCTACACCCCAACATAGTGGATTTCCTGACAGAATATAGTCAGTGAGCAATTATTAAGTGAATGAATGAGGAGACCTCATCAGGTACACAAAATAACTCTTTGAGATAGGTAGAAACTTGAGTTTTCTTCTGTTAGTAAGGAAACAGTTTGAACAAATTGCTTCTGTTTCCCTGCTCAGCATGTAACCTACTGGAACTTGAACCCAGGTAGTTTTTTCTGAGTTAAAGGCTTACTTAAGTACACTGTGCTGTATGGTTAACATAATAGATGCTGCCACCAACCCATTAATAAAGATTAACTATATTTATAAAATCCAGTCAGGCAAAATGGAAAAAAGGAAAAAACAAAGCAATACTCTGGTGGCTCAAGATTGCAAGTATTCATCTCATGTAGGTGTGAAATATGCTGCTTCATTTCATGCTATCTTGTTGGAATGAGAACGCTAGGAGATGTGCCCCACTCAGCTCTGACATGCCATGGCAGGTGTTCACCTGAGTGTGCTCCAGGTGAGAACCTTCACCACCTGCAGCCTGAGTAAAGGGCAGAGCACCTGGCTGAGAATTAAAAATGCGTCTTGTGTCTAAGGGGCTTGTTGCCTACATATCAATTCAGAAGCAGATACACTAAACAGAAGCCAGGGTCTGAGATGTAACAGTCCACGTCAAAGAATCTTTTTGGACATAATGAAATTCCATAATCCACAGCCTGTTATTCAGATGCTATATTTGTAATTACTGTGCTCTTTGAAATAGATCTTCCACACAAGATATTATCTGTGTTTCTAGAATCCTGGTGGTATTGTAGGAAGGGTGCAAGGCCTGTAGACGTGGATTCTAGAGCTGATTACTTCTGCCATCAGTAGCCCTGTGGGTTTAGTCATATTTTAACATTTCTGAGCCATGCATCCATATCTATAAATTGACAAGAGCAAAACAAGATTATTTCTACTCATTCCATTACCAAGATACTCTGAATCTGACTTAAGTCTTAATTAATTATTTACTGTCTGTTATCAAGGGCTTGGCACTTCCTACAAGAGGGAAAAGGATGCTGGACACAGAAACAGTGCTAATTATGTTTTGGAATTGAAATAAATTGAATGAGCATTTTAACAAGATTAATAAGGAAATAAAGAGGTGTCACTTCTGTAAATCTTCCCTTTTTTCCCTTGCCCCCACCCAGTAGACATACCACACACACACACACACACACACACACACACACACACTCACTCACCATGGCTCAATCTGGATTATAAGAGGAGTAAGCTTTAAAAGCAACAACGCCTAGAAAATCATCAAATTGTCTTCTTATATTATGGTGTAAACAAGTATTTATTGCACAACCTGGAGGAATACAAACAGAATCGAGACACAGTTACTAGCCTTAAATTCCTTCCACCCCAGATACAAAAAAAATGCAATACTGATGGAGAAGATAAGCCATGAGGGTGTTGAAATCATGTCATATTTAGAATCAATTTCATTATGTTACAACATCAAAATAAAGGATGTCCATTGCCTTGCCGATAATAATTGTCCTTTTGTAGTTGTTGGTATTCGGTGGGTTCTAATTTACTTGCAAATTAGTCCACGTGGTCATATTTGCCAGAAGAAAAAAATGGAGCAAATCAGAGAATTATAATTACTTGTGCAGCTTATAAGTGACTGAGCCAAACTTCAAACTGTATGCCTATAACCACTACAGACACAGTCTCAGACCCAGCTGTACCAAGAGTTAGCATATTTCACAGGGCATATCCATCATTACCACTTTAAAATTGGCCCTAAAATACTTAAACATGAAAACATGCCATTTGCTGAAGTCATCTGACAGAGTACTAGCATGACCTAGACCATCATTGCTTTAAAGAACGTGCTGCCATCAAAATAATTAAGCAGTCAGCCCAGCCTGTAGAGCCATCCACCCTGGAGTGCTCCTCCTATTGTGCTTATAATAAAATCAGAATCACTTAACTAAACTCCAGCATGCTTGGACATCTTTAACTAGAGAAAATGTATAATTAGGCCAAACTTCCTAACAGCCTGTTAGATAAAAGATTTGAGAGTGTGGACCTTCTATATTGTCTTTAGTGCATCTCAATTTTTTCTAATTTACCAACTGGTGAATTTTAAAGAAGAGGAAAAAAATGAAAATGTTAATGAACCCAGCAAACACTGGACTTCTAGAATGTTGCATACATGGAAAATATATCAGTTGGTATTAAGCTGGGACACTTTGTGAAACATAATCCTTTGAATATGCATGAGTTTTGCACAGGGTGGGGGTAAAGCCTTTGTTAGAAACAATATTCTTTGAAAATTTGTCTAATTATGGCTTTAATAAACCAAGAAAGCTTAACCAATTCATTTGCATATAATGGTGAGTCTGCTGTAAAAAAAAAAAAAAAAAGGGCGTTTAAAAGTGCCCTGGGGGGGCCTCCCTGGTGGCGCAAGTGGTTGAGAGTCCGCCTGCCGATGCAGGGGATACGGGTTCGTGCCCCGGTCTGGGAGGATCCCATATGCCGCGGAGCGGCTGGGCCCGTGAGCCATGGCCGCTGAGCCTGTGCGTCCGGAGCCTGCGCGTCCGGAGCCTGTGCTCCGCAACGGGGGAGGCCACAACAGTGAGAGGCCCGCATACCGCAAAAAATAAAAAAAAAAAAAAAAAAAAAAAAAAAAAGTGCCCTGGGGCTTCCCTGGTGGCGCAGTGGTTCAGAGTCCGCCTGACGATGCAGGGGACACGGGTTCGTGCCTCCATCCGGGAAGATCCCACATGCCGTGGAGCGGCTGGGCCCGTGAGCCATGGCCGCTGAGCCTGTGCGTCCGGAGACTGTGCTCCGCAACAGGAGAGGCCACAACAGTGAGAGGCCCGCGCACCGCAAAAAAAAAAAAAAAAAAAAGTGCCCTGGTTCTTTGAATTGCATAATGAATCACACATCTTTAAAGGAAAACTGTGATTTCCAGATTAAAACTAAATCATTGTCTACTTGTTCTGAAACTATAATAAAGGGAATTTGGAATATAATATAGAAGATTCAGGGATTAAAGTATAGTTAGATTGAATGTTATAGGGCAAATTGATATTGAGATTGATAACTTTATTCCACCGTATTTTTTAAACTAAATATAGGTATCATAGCTTTTTTCTCAAGAGTTCCAATAGACTATTTTAAAAACAGTACTGTAAAAATAATAATATTCTTACCACCAATAATAGTTCCTGAATTTATTCACCATTTACTATGTGTTAGGCAATGTGCTTAATTACATGATCACATTAAATATTATCAATGATGCTTTGACTGGATATTCCAATTTTATAGCTTTTTTAGCTTTGACAGATTAAATTTCCCATTGTATTACTGCCAGTAAATGGTGATGCCAGCAAATGAAATGATTTCTGACCTGCTCAAAATGCCATGCTGCCTATCACAGCTTTATTATTAGATGGTGTTTTGGGTTTTCCTGCTGGAATGAATTGATTTGGTGTTGGCTTCTACCATCAGGGAAAGCTCAACTTGTTTTTCTGACCTAATAAATCACCTTGTACAAGGGAGAATGAGTGAGATTGAGAGCCACCCAAATCCCCAACATGCCTTCAGGCCATTTGCAAACTCCTTAGGGTTCTGAGATAACTACTACTATGGGCCAGAAAATTTATCAAATGGTAAAGGTGTACACTGCTATCCAAACTACAATCCTCCTTCCCTTTTTAAAAATTGAAGTATAGATGATTTACAGTATTGCATTAGTTTCAGATGAATAGCATAGTGATTCAGGTTTTTTTCTGATTATGTTCCATTATAGGTTATTACAAGATATTGAATATAACTCCGTCTGCTATACAGTAAATCCTTGTTGCTTATCTATTTTATGTGTAGTAGTTTGTATCTGTTAAGTCCATACTCTTAATTTGTCCCTCACCTTCCCTTTACCCTTTGATAATTATGTTTGTTTTCTATGTCTGTGAATCTGTTTCTGTTTTGTATATAGATTCATTTGTTTTTTTTTTTAGATTCCACATATGATATAGTTTTTGTCTTTGTCTGACTTACTTCACTAAGTATAATATTCTCTAGGTCCCTCCATGTTGCTGCAAATTGCAATATTTTATTCTTTTTTATGGTTAACATTCCATTGACAATCCCATTTTTTTTAAAGAGTGCATCAACATCGGAGAAACCTAGGTTCAGATTCTGGCTCTTATAACTTACTACTAGTTTGACCTTGAACAACTTAATTAACCCCCATAAACCTCAGTTTATTACTCATCTATAGCATAAAAATGAAAATACTGACTCCTTACGCATGTTGGGAATATTAAATAGGGTAATTTTTGAAGATACTCAGCATCGTCTGCTACACTAAAAATGTTTTTCTTAATTATTATTATTCTTAATTTTTAACATTTCATCAAAATATATTAATAGTAAAGGAGGAATTTATGGAGGTGGGAATGGCTGAGGGAGTTTACAACATTTATGGCTAATATTCACTGTCAATGGTTTATTTTCTCCCGTAATCTCAGTGTTATACCAAACCTTTAGTATAGTTTTGCTGCTTAACGATAATTTGTGTTAATGCTGCCTTGAAACATAAAGGCAGAGGGTTTATTTTCTTTTGTGGGGGAGGGGGACAGAAGGTTGACAGCAGCAACTAGGAGATGAGCCAGTGATTTTGGTAATATCAGAAGATACATTTTTTTTTTGGCCATGCCACACGGCTTGTGGGATCTTAGTTCCCTGACCAGGGATCTAACCTGTGCCCCCTGCAATGGAAGTGCAGAGTCCTAACCACTGGACCGCCAGGGAATTTCCCAGAAGATACTTTGAAAATATGCTTTCCACATTGAGAGATCCTTAGAAGTCTTGATTACCAGATAGACTTCCAATAGTAAATGGCATGGAGTTATGAGCCATTTTAATTGAATATTAAAGCAAATGAGGAGTCCAGAGAGCTGAAATACAGGGGTTACCCATTCAACAGGCACCTCGGTTAAAAAGCTGTCCATACACAAACATGTTAGAATTCCACAGTCAATATAGCTGAGACTCTACCTCATGTGAATAACAGAGCACAGATTCTTTCCAGATCACAGACTTCAATAGTGGGAAAGAAAAACGGGAAGTTGGAGCAATCAAGGACTGACTTTATAATTTTGCTCAGAGTTTATTCACCCTGTTCTTTTTCTTAATAATGTTTGACCATTTGCTATTTCCTTTTTTTCCCCAGTCCTGAAATGGGGCAACAGTTCTTGATTATTTAATTTTCTGAGAAATGGCAAAGGGACATAATGACCTAGAAACCCACAGTGGGGCTGGATAGGGTGTTGGATGCTTTTTGATAAGGCAAAGATAATTATAGAAGCTTAATAATTTATTCAGATTGTAAATGTGGGAGATGCTCTTTGCTGACCTTGCCATTTTATTTTGGATTTGTGAATAATGAATAATTTGTATTAGGGCATTTAAAGGGTTTAAATGTCACATCCAAGACTTTGACCCTGTCATTTTTAAGTGCCTGGTTAGATAAAATAATCATTGCTAAGGCCAGTGGGTGCTTTCCTTAAATTAAAAGGTTTTCAGAATATGTTCAAACTTGATAATATTTCCATAATTGTTTTGTGAAAAATATTTTAAGGAATTATTACTTTAATAAATGTTAAGGATGAAATTAAAATGTGTATTCTTATGTGAAATGAACGCTGTGGTAAATTATGTCTTATAAATGTGACTTTTAATGGAGTCTTCTGTTGAAAAAAATGTGGTCATGATTACATAAATACTCTACTTGCAAAGGTATTGCATTTATCCATATGTGTTTCATGTCATTGGACTAATGTGTTTCCTTATTTAAAAATTTTTTTATTATTCATTCAATCTACTATTGTAGAAAGGATTTGAAATGACTCACAATTTTAAAAAAAAGTAGAATCAGACATTTGAAATAATGATAGAAGGGTAAAGGTGTACAGTTGGGGAGTCAGGAAACAGGACAATAACTATACCAGAAACCTTTTCTAAAGATGGTTTATGGCTAAGAAATTAGCACAAACTTCATGTCAGCCAAGGCAAAAAGAGAAAAGTGGTGAGTGTTGCATTTCCCTCTTGTATTCAAGTAGAGAGAAAAAAAAGACCAGATTTTCAAATAAAAATTTTCCATGTTCTGAGCTCTAAGAGTTTTTGACATGTATCCTTACTTAAGGCGTATAGGAGTTAATGTTGACGTCTCACCCAGATTCTCTTTATGAGGTTAGCATGCCCATCCCAGAACCTCTTACAGCTGCATCTTTCTCTGGAGGATTTCCACTGACTGACAGAAACCACGAAGTCCAGAGAGGCATTGGAGATGTTATGCTAACTTCTTCCTGGGATAGTTCATGAAAAAGAATTAACTGATATAATATATAGCAGCCTCTTAATGGGCAATTTTGTAGAACAATTCACACTCCAAAGTCCCTTTTGAGAGAAGCTAAGGCTAACCTTCTGCTGAAACTACATTTTTACCCACCTTCTTTCTCTTGCCCAGTCCTATTTTCCTTACTTCCTCCACAGGTTTCTCTTGAGAATACTCCCTCAATAAATCATTTGCTCAAGAACCCTCCTATGAGAAGGCAAAATACATTTAAAAAATAGAAGTAAATCATTTTCAATAAAATGTTGCTTGCAAAATTGAGAGTAGCATTTTCCTCAAGTAGCTATCTCTTGACCCTTCTCTTAATAAAACCTGAGGGAATAATATTAATTCATAATTTTTTAAAGTCTTGACACAAAATGCCCTTGATCTTTTTTAAAAAAGTTTTATTGGAGTATAGTTGACTTACAATGTTGTGTTAGTTTCAGGTGCACAGCAAAGTGAATCAGTTATACATATGCATATATCCATATATATGCATATATCCATATATTCTTTTCCCATATAGGCCATTAGAGAGTATTGAGTAGAGTTCCCTGTGCTATACAGTAGGTACTTACTAGTTATCTGTTTTATGTGTAGTAGTGTGTATATGTCAATCCCAATCTCCCAATTTATCCCTCCCCTCCCCTTACCCCCTGGTAACCGTAAGTTTGTTTATTACATCTGTAACTCCATTTCTGTTTTGTAGATAAGTTCATTTGCACCTTTTTTTTAGATTCCACATATAAGCAATATCATATGATATTTGTCTTCCCTGACTTCACTCAGTATGACAATCTCTAGGTCCATCCATGTTGCTGTAAATGACATTATTATTATTATTTTTAATGTAATGCCCTTGTTCTTGTTTTTAATCCTTGCTTAGATTTTCTGTCTTTTTTTTATTGTGTGGCCCCCAGATGATATTTTCTGACTTTGACCAAAGAGAAGATTGATTAGTATTTGTCCAGGAGGAAGAGGCAGTTTGAATATAGAGATCCAATCAAAGTCGAAAGAACTGGAATTAGACAATTTGTTGGTCAGAGAGTTCAAGGCAAGCAGGGGATTTTGAACAGAAAATATGTGCAAGGAGATCTCTAAACCTGTGTTTAAACTCAGAAATCCCCTCCATATGGCTCAGGACTTTCAGCAAATAAAATAATCTCTGTGTATCTCATTTTCTCCATCATTAAACCAGGTGATAATAATGCTTGCCTGTTTGGATTGTAGCAAAGATTAAAATATAATATATTTAGCATCTCTCATAGAGTAAATGATAAAATGGCTGATTAATAGATATCAGTTCAATTATTTCTTCAAAAGCCACCTCTTCAAGTAAACACATGTAATATTAAAGAACACAGGGGCAATTGCAAAAAATGTTTCAGAAATGGAAGAACCTATAGGTAGGAGATGTGTCTTGGAAGAAGAAAAAGTAAAATGTGTGTGTATGTTTGTGTGTGTGTGTGAGAGAGAGAGAGATTTGGTCTAGAATGAGTTCATAATAGTCCTTGATTATACTTGCCTATGGATTCAGAAATAACAGAAGCAACTAGTCCAATAAGGTACATTTTATTTAGTAAAAATATTTTACACATTAGAGAAAGAAAGGAAAGGGTCATGTTTTCTTCCAATAAACAGCACAAGGGACACAGTTGTGTTGTGTGTTTTTTTATGGATCCCTAAAATACATGTTTACAGTCTTTAAAATTAGCTGTTTCTTAAGTTAAAACAATTCTCTTATGAGCTATTTTTGGTGAGACAGTTGTTAAGATGTTTGTTTAGCAAATGAAACTTCTTATATCTACTTCTAAGGGCAAAGATTAGAATGAAGGAATCTGAGTAGCTTGATATCAATGGGAAAGCCATTCATTGTCTGACTTTCAATTTAAGCCACAGCAGTGGTCCAGACAATTGCTGTGGGTAAAAAGCACTTCATAGCCTCACCGATGCCTTATCAAGAGCTCAGAAAGAATTCTGAACACTTTCTAACATTTCCCGAAGTGTGTCTCTTGAGGTGCTTTTTAAAAATAGGACTCCATGATGAAATGCTTGGGAATATAGAACACTATTTATTTGTAGATTTCCAATACATATTAAAATGCATATTAGCATTTTTAAGGCTCTGAAAAAAAATCCTGTAATAAAGATAATTTTTAATTGGAGGTTTCTTTGTTTAGTTTATAGTTTGAGGTAAAAGTTACATATTACCATCAATCTCAGAATGGTAGTGATAGCAGATAACCTTCTTCACTATATACCCAAAATTTTTGAGAGTTTAACAGTTCCCAGCAGGAAGAACTCAACCTGACTCATTTTAAACTCAGTATGGAATGCAGGAGCATGGATGCTGAAGGGAGCCTTCTTGGAAAGTAGAGCTTGAAGACACAAAAAAAGGGGTAAATCCTGGATTCCCACAGCAGCCACAATATTTGTTAGAAGTAGGCAGCTGCTATTATAAAGGCTGGTGGTGTCTTTTACTAAAGTTCCAAAACTTGTCAACTAGTTAAACTCGTTTAATTCCCTCCCTCAGTATTTCTAAAGGCTTATTAGCTGCCTTGGCATAAGGAGAATAGATCAGGTTTTATGTCCATTATCCTCAAAATTATGCTTATGGGGATGCTTGTTACATTGGACCACTACTGCTGAGTGCTGAAACCCTCACTGTGCAACCAGGGACTCAGAGCACCAGTGGCACTTGAGTGTCTCTGGTGGAACAGATGGGGCTCCCCAGTCAAGTGGCGAGGGTGAGACTCTCTAGTGGAAATTATGGTCTACCAAGCTCTGAAGATCTGAGCACACCTGAGCCTGTTCTTGAATAGCAGGCTGGAGGTGGTGATACAGTTGAGTCCTTCTTTGCCTGCCATAGTGGATACCTTTCAGTGGTAACTGAAGGGAAATGTGACCATCACCCAAAAGGACTTCATGCACAAAAGCCTGAACTCTATAAACGTTCTAGCTCTTTGCACTCAGCACTTGGGGTTCACATGTAAAGCCACTTCTCTGAGTGCCAGCCAGCTCAGAGCACCACTTCATTCCTCATTCCTGAATCAACTATCTCACAGACACAAAAGGCTCCCTCCCCATCGCCGTGCATTTCTTGTTCTCTGATGACCAACTTCTACAAGGTTAGAACCATCCTTTTATTTTGTTCTTTATCACCTAAATTTTTTTGACAGTTTTGTCTCAGGTAAGTGAAGCCAGCTAAACGAATACTGAAATATCTAAGAAAAGCCATTCAACTTTTTATTTGCAAAAACAGGACGTCTATTCCAAGGTTGTTTTCTGTCCTTGCCCATCTGTGAAGTCTTGACAACTCTTCTAGCTAAGAGAGATTAAAAAAAAAAATTTAATCTAGCATATCTATTTTTAGGACTCCCCCACATTAGAGTTTAATTATATTTAAACTAGAGTTTTCCAAACTTATTTTGGCCCTTTTAATATCCCCTCAAACTGGGGTTCTGCAGAGCATAATCTTTTAAGTGCTTGACTGCAAGGTGCATTATTTGGTATTTGCATCTTATAAAAGTATGTAAAGTAGAAAAATGAGAGCAGATAACTAAACTTTCCCATGCCTCATTTCTCCCATCTCCTAAATTGAATTAATAGAATCTGTCATATTTCTTTCTGTCTGTGACCTTGGGGAGTTTCAAGTAGAAATGACCTGTAAAAAGTTTTTTATATTTTGTATATTCAGTTACTGTTTGACAGGCAAGTGAGGTTAAAGAATGATGTACTTTAACTGTAAAGCTTCCTTCAAGTCTTACTACATCATGAATGACTGTCCAGGTAGCTTTCCATCAGCATGATTTTGTCAGGGAAACTGAGGCAGAGTATTTGTATGCTTATAGTCATTAGAGAATGAATTGATACAAGAAATATGATCAGGGCCTCCCTGGTGGCGCAGTGGTTAAGAGTCCGCCTGCCGATGCAGGGGATACGGGTTCGTGCCCCGGTCTGGGAGGATCCCATATGCCGCGGAGAGGCTGGGCCCGTGAGCCATGGCCGCTGGGCCTGCGCATCCGGAGCCTGTGCTCTGCAACGGGAGAGGCCACAACAGTGAGAGGCCCGCATACCGCAAAAAGAAAAAAAAAAAAAAAAAAAAAAAAAGAAATATGATCATCTCCAAGAATGAAACCTCACACTACAGGTCTGTGTCTCGCTTAAGAAAAAATAAAAAATCTGTTTCTCTCTGAGTTACCAGAGATTTGCAATGCAGTGTTCCTGAATTCTCCCTCCTTATTTACTCATGCAAGCTCTGCTCAGAAGCCCAGCAGTGACACATGTGTTAGAGGGAAGGGATGAGTAGGCTGGGCTGGGAGAACTGTCCAGGCTATTGTTCTGACTTCTCAAGTTTTAGCAATATGCAAACAGTCCAATTCACAATCTTTAACATGGCATTATTAGATTTCTCTCTTCTTATGCCTCTATCTAAATGCTTGATCAGTCTGGAGAGAACCATGGAAAATCTGAACAGGGTCAGTTCTCTAATTTAGGTGTTTGGCAGCAAAATGGTTCCAAGACTTCTCTTTGGTTCAAAAAGAAGACCATAGTTTTGTTAGCTAGTAAAAATTGAACAACAATTTGAGATCCTTGTAAAGAGGTTTGTGTTCAAGTCACAGCCTGGAAGGCAGAGTGACAGATAAGGGTGCCTGAATTGTTATGTGTAAGCCAAGGCAAATAAAATTACACAGAGAAAGGAGAGATGATGCGGAATAGGTAGCAGCTTATTTTGCAAACACCCCTTTCAACTACAAACATTGTGTCTCATGATTAGGACATGGATCCAACCTACTGATTGTCCAGTCTTCATTAGGAATGAATCAAGTCCTGGGTGGGTGTGAAGTTTGTAGTACCTATAATTATTTACAATTTAGGCAGGCAGATATCGATTCTTATCTTCATTATGAGTCATTTTTGTACCTGTAATCATTACAATACGTACAATTATTAAAACAGTGTTTATGAATTAAGGAACTATTTATTTCTTTTCATATTAGGCTTTTGCAACTTAATTTTTTTAATGCTCTGCAAGGCTATATTGTTGATAAGGAATAAAGGGTAAGGCATTTAAATGATTGATTAAAGTTGTATTGCCCCCAAAGCTTTTACTTGTTATTTTTCTAGCTATTGTTTTTCTTGGTTCTTCTGTATTAAGTAACACAAGTTAGTTCATGTAATCTAAACGAGAAGTACAAATCCTTCTATGTGTCTACACAAAATATAATGATTACCATATATGTAGCTCACAGGCCATGTATTCCAGTTAATAAAATTCCTAGGAAAGTATCCGTGGCTATCATGCCTTTGGGCCGCTTATGTAATTGTCAGGCTCTACTCTCTTTCTCCTTGTGATGTAACCATAAGCTGTTAGAATCCTCTAGTATTTAAAACATGATGTTAAAGACCTTTATTTTTCAACAGCTCCAAACTGAAACTCCTATTGTCATCCACAATTCACCCTTTTCAATTGCAACACAAATGGGAAAGGCTGAATATCAGCAGATGTGGCTCTGAAATAAAGCATGCCACTGTGATGTGGTGTCTGGTATGATAGGAGAGATCCTTGAATACCTTTTTGCCTTCCAATGGTTACTTTCCCATTTATTCCCCAGCACCACATTGATTAAATCTAACATAGCACCTCTTGATTGAACTTGCTTTATTCTGGTCCATCCTCAGCTCCTTTGAACTGGAGTCTAAATTTGGATTTATTTCCATATATTTGGCATTACAAGTTTCTGGAGCGAGCTCTATACATCGTCTTTCAGCTTTCTTTGTTGAAATTTTACAAATCTACTTAGATCTTATGCTACACAGATGGTCTTATAATAAAGGGTCTGAGCCATGAAATAGGTATTGACAAGTCTCTGGACACCTTCATACAGTTTGCTAAAGGAGCAACTCAGAAGAAATCAAGTTGTGTGGTTTGGATGTCATAGTAAATAGGGATACTGTGATAAATAGGGATTGCTAAGTATGAAAACAGTTTCAGTAGACATCTCAGTTCCTGCATACTCAACATTCCTCCTCATTCTCTGGGAAAGTGTTCTAGTTTAATAAAACTGTCCCCTTTCCTACCCCATTTTTGAGAATTTAAAGGCTATGACTTGATCTTGGAATAATTATCTAGATTTATCTTTCAACAAGTGGAATCCTGGTTCCATGAATAGAATAAAGAGATGTTTACTTATATTTCTATGATTTATTTTTCTCTCATAAAAGAATCATGGGCTTTTTCTACTGACTTGTCCAAGGACCTCCCGACATGGTTCTAACCTACCTCCTCACCAAAATACACCTCTATTTAATAAGAGCTTTTTATATGCTATTTTGCAATTGCATAAATAAATGTTCCTTGGCCATATCTCCCTAATGAAATGGCAGAATGTTTGAGGGCAAAGACCATGGGAGGCACATTTTTATAGTTTTCTACAGCATTATATATGTAGTAAGCCCTCATCATATTATTATACAAATGAATTTGAGGGAAAACTATTTTTTTCTTTACGTTTTCAAATTAGATTGGCAGTTGTCACCTAAATATACTTGCTACTGGAAAACATTACATTTTCTTTTCTTTTTCAGAAAACAAGTAGTCATTAAGAATATCAAACCCCCAAGGGCAGGAAAAAATTAATTAATCCTCACCACATGTAGTTTGAAACAGGATTTTCTAACTGGGGGGACTAATCAAGCACATTGGATGTTCTAAATGTATTTTCTATTAAACAGGGACTGCTCTAAGGCCAACTGCTCACACCCATGTCTTTAGGCTCATTAATTAACTAGCTGCTGTGCAAAATTCACTGTGAAGAAATAAGTTAACTCAAGATAATCCAGAAATAAATTGTCTGTTAGGACTAGAACCTTGAATCCTCACCACACGTCCACATTGTGAAATGATAGTAGAACTGCAAGGATAGTGTTTTGTGAAATAAAAGGGATGATATATGACTGAGAACGTGTGTTTCTTATGGTGCTGACTTCATCTACACAGATTTTACCTTCTTGATTTAATTCAATTCAGTTCTTCGTTCAATCAAATTTTTCAAGTTGTTTACTTAAGTAGATGATTAAGTCATTTAAATGTAGGAACCAACTAGGCAATATGAATTTGAGTAAGTAATTCCAAAGAAAAATTCTAACTATGCCTGAGATTGCCTTTACATTTCTTGTGCAATATTTCAGTCCTTATCTTGTTTCTATCTCTTTTGACATCATAGATTCATAATTGGATCTGCTAGTGAATATACTTTCTCATAGACATACACATGAAAACCAATTCTCATGTCAAATCTGATTACAGTAGAATATTCAGCAGTAGTCTTTCCCTTACCATCTGGAAGAACTGGAAACTAAGGTCACCGTGCCACGTGTTCATTGACGTAACAGGGGGACATTGCCCAGGGGTGAGTCCTACTGCTTATGTAACATCTCTTTTCTTTCTTCCTCCGTCTCCCATATTATTATAATCTGTACTGTTTTTTGATCCTGGGACCATACCCTAAACCGAAGTTCTCTTATCTATGACTTTGATAACTGGGATTTTGGTAGCTCTTATTAGAGTTCAATAATACTGCAGTGTGTTGGGGGGGTAGGGTGGGAACACAGTCATGTGTTTGTGTATGTGTGTGGGTGTATACAAGTGAGGAGATCAGAGGTTGAATCTGATTCCGCCTCGTTCAGTCATTTCCGGAGTCCTCCTGTAAAAGAATCTGACTTATATCATGGAAGTTCTTGTTGGCATGTTCAGATGATACTTGGTGATAATGTAGTGTGCTCACTGATATATATGGAAACTGCAAAGCTGCCAATTGCATAGCTGCCTTTAGTAGGTTACCACCTTATAATTTGCATATTATATATCCATGAGAATAAATGTGTCAGCTAGTCTTGAAATCATCCTGTTTCCTTTCCTTGGATCACAATTTCCAACACTGGGGCCTTTTAAAAATCTTACTGTTCAAGATAACGAAAAATAAAGTCACAACGGCACATATATATGCAATACCAGATGGGAAGCACTTTCCAATATGGTGCTTTCTTCTCATTCTTTGTCCTCACACTGGCATTTAACTTTCCTAGACACAGAGGTGTGAATCACCATCACCATGTGCTATCTGCCTGAGAAAAGTGTGAACTGCTTTTACATACATTAACTCATCTTCAAGAGACTATACAAAGCATTATGCTAGGTGTTTTTACATGTATTATCTCATTTATCTGGAAACCACAAAGCACTTTTGTATGCAGGATTTCCCTCACTGTAGGAAGTCCTGTTGTCAAGTCTTATCCATTCATTTTACATTACATATGTCTATATCACTTAAAATCCCCTCTTAAGACCAGGAAATGCTACTTTGGAAGGATGGAGAGTGCCAAATGGGAGTTGGAATGACAGAAGGACAGAAAGTATCTGGGATAGAAGCAAGAGTCAGAAAACTTGAAAATAGAGAGGAGCATAGAGGTGAGTGTTTTGGGCAGTAGGAGCTATTTTTCTTCTCACTTAATTCATTTCCAAATGTAGTTAGCAAACTTGAGACTGACACTTATCAGTATAAAATGTTTCATTCATATGGAGAATTCATGACAATTTATTCTTCATTATTGCTCATCTAAATCACTAAAAAGAGATTATCAAAATTATCTAAGGAAGGGCTTTCCAGGTGGCGCAGTGGTTGAGAGTCTGCCTGCCGATGCAGGAGACACGGGTTCATGCCCCGGTCCGGGAAGATCCCACATGCCGCAGAGCGGCTGGGCCCGTGAGCCATGGCCGCTGAGCCTGCGCGTCTGGAGCCTGTGCCCTGCAACGGGAGAGGCCCGCGTAACGCAAAAAAAAAAAAAAAAAAAAACTAAGGAAATACTATGTTCCACATGAATATTAGTACAAATCCTGATTTGATAGGTAGATGGACAGATAGATAATTAGGTAGGTAGGTAGATAGATAGATTTTTTTTTTATTCAAGGATTTCTTTAATGTTTATCATAGGAACATTTCAGTAGCACGTTTTCTTTATATGAAGAGAGATAATGCTCCTTTTTTGCTCCACATTCCTCAATGGTTTCCAACTGAAAAATAGTAGTATTCAAACTTCAAAATCAGGTCTACAAAGTCCTTCATGCTCTCCTCCCTATATTTTTATCCAGCCTCATCTCCTGGTCCTATTCGTTCCTCCAGATCTTATCTCAAACATTTGTCTCCGGCAGCACTGAATTCACTTCTCCATAACTGAACATACTAAGACCTACTCCCTACCTTCACACTTTTCAGCAGTACTCCCTACGCCTACAATTATTTTTCCTTTCTTGTTCAATTATCCCACCTATCCTCCAAAACTCAGTTCAAATGCTACTTTCGCTTTGAATCTACTTGATACCTTCCAAAAGACTGAGGCTCTTCCTCTATGCCCCTCTTGTGCAATAGGTCTATTTTAACCCATCACCTGGTGTGCAGTGGTGTTAATATTTGCAACTCTGCCTCCCACTAAAGCTTAATTCTGAATCATGGACACTGACTTCTTATCTTTGCATTCCTAGTGTCTGCTACTGGTCCCTGCGATATCGTAAGTGCCTTATGATATTTTTGCTGTCTAAACAGATGAAGAATAGATGGATGGATTGATGGATGGATTATGACTTTAAATGTATAAAGCAAGTGAGTCTTTCTAACAAGAGAGGTTTGTAGAATGTGAGATGACTGCACTTGTTGGCAAGAATAGAAGGACCTGTGGTATAGTTATAAAATTTCAAAACTTGATCACATTGCAAAAATCATAGATTTCAACACTGTGACACAGAGAAGAAAAGACAAAATAAGAAGTATTTTCTGTGTCATAACAATCCCTTATAATAAAATCTAATGCTAGGGGCTTCCCTGGTGGCGCAGTGGTTGAGAGTCTGCCTGCCGATGCAGGGGACACGGGTTCGAGCTCTGTTCTGGGAGGATCCCACATGCCGCGGAGCAACTGGGCCTGTGAGCCACAACTACTGAGCCTGCGTGCCTGGAGCCGTGCTCCACAGCGAGAGGCCGCGACAGTGAGAGGCCCGTGCACTGCGATGAAGAGTGGCCCCCGCTTGCCACAACTGGAGAAAGCCCTTGCACAGAAACGAAGACCCAACACAGCCAAAAATAAATAAATAAATAAAATCTAATGCTGGATCATTCTATCACCCTACAAAAGTAAGCTATTGGACACTTAAATTTTCATTTTAAATTATTTTAAACTATTATTGATTTCTTTCTAAAACTGAATTGATAGCATATCTCCTCACTAGAAGTATATTTTAAAGTATCCCAAGAAGAGTTAAATAACATATGGCTCTTTTCTTGGAATTGGTAATCTGTCCTAAAATGTAATTAACACTGAAAATTATGAGAGGAATGTTCATTTCAAATAATGGTAATACATACTGTAATCAAGGTTTTCTTTTTTTTCCTGCATTTTTTTCTCTCAATAAAAAATCGTTTTATGCCTCTTTGGGAAAAAAAAGGTGCTCATTTCCCCTATGATTCTTAATTAACTTGCTTTGAAAAACCTTTTTTTTAAAAAAAACATTTTAGCTGTTTGCAATAATTACACACAGAAAACTAATGCGAAGGTCATTCTCCAACATCTGGAAATGGAAACAGAGATTCTTGTTAATTAGGATAACTTATAGAAGAAGTAAAATCTACTTTGTAAGCAGGTATTTGATGGTATTGTGGGATCAGGGGAGGGGTGAGAGGAGAAAAACAGGACAGAGTGTTAAAAGCATGAGACAAAAAGAGATTCTAAGTCTGAATGGCTTTCAAAAAAGGCAATCTTCAGAACCATGGCTGTGAACAAAGCAGAGGATGCTTTTAAAAATGCTATCCTCCCAAGTGACTCTTTCCTCCAAGAGAAATGAGCTACATCTGTAGTGATAATAATGCACATCCAGGAGGATTCGGGTCTCCTGCAGACTGTCATACTGATATGTGGAGCATCAGTCAACACTTTCTGAGAAGATTCAAGGTAATGTTAACCTACCAGTTCTTCCTCAGTCGGTGCCTTTGTTCAAGGCCCCAGGCAAGCCCAGATTCCCAGTCACTAACAGAGGTGTTTGTTACTCCTGGGGTGCACTCTGCCTCTAGCCCAGCAGCTGTTGTTTAGTGATAGATCAGTGAAGCAAAACATTACGCAGTGATGAAAAATAGGTCTTGAGCTACCGTTCCCGTTCTTACCCCTTTGTTCTACATTAGTGACAAACCTCTGGGATTCATTTAGCTGTAATCATTTGTTACTGAGGGGCAACTGTCTTTCAGACGATGATGGAGTCACCTTTGAAACAAGTGCAAATGAGGAGAACTCATTTTCCAATATACTCTCTTAGGATTGCTGTAGATAAACTGGTGCTTGCTCAGAGCAGCTGCCCAGAATGTAGATTATATCCATCGATAAAAAATGAGAAACTTTGACTTCTTTTTTTCTCTCCATAGGAAGTTAATTGGTTTATATTCTGGAATTTCTAATAAGATTTAATTCAGGAGATAAAGGATCTGAAATAAGACATAAATGTGTGAAGTTTTAAGGGGTTTTGTGTGTAGTGATATCCTGATATATTTTATCACATCTTATTTAGTTTGCTTCACTTTATTTTGGAGTGAAAAATACTGGTTAAATCTCATGCACTTCATTGAAAATAAAAGTGTTGACTGCAGTCTTCTAATTCTCTAAGATAAATCGTTTGCAAATTTAATAGGACTATTTCCCCTATGCTCATGCAACCCCCTCTAAAGTCAGTAACTTTGGTACAGACTTTCAGATCTCAGTATAAGTAATTTCCATCTCAACTTTGGAATGATGATCAATATTTTGTGATTTCTTCTGCCTAATTTAATCCATTAGATTTATTGGCAATGCCAATGCCAAACATCAAACCTTTAATGAAAATGAAGATTAATATTTGGCCAAGTAACCTCAAATCAACAAATGTCTGAAGGATTTGTGCTGCCTGCATTGAACACTGATTTCTCTCTCCTGAAAAACAATCTTGCACAGTGGAGAACACTTACCTGAATCATATTCCTTTCCACATGAGTAGGAGGAAAGTGCTTTGAAAAAGGTATCAGAGAATAGGATGTCTTTGTATCTCAGCTATGCCTTTGCTAACAATGCAAGCCCAGGTTAAAAGGACATTTTACATTTCATATGCATAATCTATTTTTTCTCCCAAAACATCTCATTGAATTAGTTAGAGCAGACATTATTTTGTTTTAATTTGTGTTTCATTGTGTTGATTTGTGTGTGTGTGTTTATATTCACCAATTTCAATGTACAGTTTGATGAGTTTTGACAAGTGTATATAGTGGTGTAATCACCACAACAATCACGATACAGAGATCATTTCTATCACCCAACCATCTTATCCTGTCCCTTTTGCAAAATGTCTCATCTTTCCCACCATCCCCTGGGCTCTGACAAATACTGACCTTCTTTAGATCACTATAGTTTTACCCTCTTTAAAATTTCATATAAATAGAATCATGCAGTATTTATTTTTTGTTTCTGTTTTTTTCACTTGGTATAAATACCTTTGAAATTCATCCATGTAGTTGCAGATCTCAATACTTCCTCTGCTTTTATTGCTGAGTAGTATTCCTTTGCATGGATGTACCACAATATTTCTGTTCATTAACTAGGTTATGAAAATGTGGATTATATCCAGGTTATAGCTATTTTAAAGAAAGCTGCTGTGAATATTTGAATATAAACCTTCATAGGTTTTTATAATATCTTGGGTAACTACCTAGGTGTGGAATTGCTGGGTTCTATGATAAGTGAATGTTTAAATTTGTAATCAACAGCCAAACTATATTCCAAATTTACTGTACTGGTTTTTATTCCCACCAGCAATGTATGAGAGGCTCCGTTGCTTTACAGTCTTGCCAAAACTTGATATTTTAAGTCCTTTAATAGGTATATATTACTATCTCATTGTAATTTTTATTTGGATTTTACAAGTGACTAATGATACTTTTAATGTGTTAATTTGTCCTTGGATATATTTTTTTATGAAATGTCTCTTCAGATCTTTTAGCCATTTTTTTTTAAACAAAATTAGATCTTATGTTGTCATTGAGTTGTAAGAATTCTCGTAATTCTGGAGACAAGTTCTTTATCATATATACGTCCTGCACTTATGTTCTCTGTTTATGGTTTGCGTTTTCATTTTCCTAATGTCTTTTGAAGAACTTTCAAATTTTGTTAAATGCTAATGCATTACTTTTTTATACTTCATGCTTTATTTTCTTATTTTAAAATGTTTTTTCTAATCCACGATCACTTATGTTTGGTCCTATGTTTTCTTTTTGATATTTCATTGTTTTCACACTAGCAATTAGGTTTAAGATTCACTCTGAGATATTTTTTACATAGAAGAGTTAAGGGTTCAGATTCAGTTTTCTCATACTGATATCCAAATGTTACAGCATCATTGTTGAAACAATTATCCTTTCCCATTGAATTGTTTTTGCACCTTTGCTGAAGATCAATTAACTATAAAGGTGTGGATCAATTTTTGAACTCTATTCTGTTACACCTGTCTATCCTAATGCTAATAACATGTTGACTACACTGCTTTAACTTTATAGTATGTCATGAAATCAGGTAAAGTCCTGAAATATTAAAATCAGCCTGTTTATTTATATATAAAAGCATTTTGCGGGGGTATTGATTATGATTCAGTTGAACCAGTAGCTGAATTTGGGAAAAATAGATATCTTAAAATATTCAAACTTCTGATCATGAATCTTCTGATTTATTTACGTGTAACTTTAATTTTTCTCAGGAATGTTTTACAATTGTCAAGGTACAAGTCTTGTATTTTTTCCAAATTTTACCTTAATATTTTATTGATTTTTAAGCCATTGTAAATGGTATTGTTTTAATTTTCATTTGCTCACTGGTAGTATGTTGACATAGAACTGACTTTTTGTCATTTTTTGCAATCTTTCTTCATGCAGCCTTACTAGACTCACTCATAAATTCTAGCAGAATTTTTAGATTCCCTAGGATTTTCTATATAAACAAGCCTGTCATTTGTGAATAATGACAGGTTTTATACTTGATTTTGAATCTTTCTGTTTTCTGTTTCTTTTTCTTATTTTGTGCTTGCTGGGACACTCAGCACAAGGTTGAATAGAAGTGATAAGAAGGGGTGCCCACTGTGTTCCTGATCATAGGTGGAAAGAATGAAGCCTTTCACCATTAAGGTGATGCTAGTTGTAGGTTTTTCATTGATACCCTTAACCAAGTTGAAAATTTTCTCTCTTGCTCTTTTGTTGAATTATGTCAAAAACTTTTTTGCATCTATTGAAATAATTTTTTAGCATATGAATATGGTGAATTACATTGATTTTTGAATACTAATCCTTCCTAGGATAAAACTCACTGTTTTATAATTTATTTTTTTATGTATTACCCAATTTGGTTTGCTCAAATTTTGCTACGGAATTGTTCTTTTATACTTATGGGGGGTATTGGTCTGAAGTTTTATTGAAATGACTTTGCCAAATTTTAGCATCAGAGTGACACTGGTGTCATAAGTGTTAAAAAATGTATCTTCTTCTGTACTCTGGAAGAGTTCGTGTAGAATTGGTACAAATATTTCTTATATATGTAGTAGGATTTGCCAATGAAGCCATCTGGGCCACAAGTTTTATTTGTGGGAAAGCTGTGAATCAGAATCTAATTTTCTTAACAGATATAGGACTATTTAGGTTATTTTGTCTTGAGTCAGTTTTGGTAGTTTGAGTCTTTTAAGAAATTTTCCATTTCATCTAAATTGTTGAATTTATTAGCATGCTGTTATTCATAGTATTCCTATTATCCTTTTAATGTCTGTGGGATCTGTGGTCATGTATTTGCTTTTATTCCTGATACTGGTAATTTGTATCTTCCCTCTTTTATTGCATTGTGGTTCAGAATATGGTCTATCTTGGTTAATGTTGTATGTGCAATTGGAAAGAACGTGTATTTTTCTTTTTTGAGGCTGTATGGTTTTTACATTTCAATTAGGTCAATTTGACTGATAGAGTTGATCAATTCTTTGAGATTCTTACTGATTTTCTACTTATTTCTTTTACCAAATATTGAGAGAGGAGTATTGAGATCTCCACTTAATGTTGTGGATTTGTCTATCTGTCTCTTTTCAGTTCTTTCATATTTTGCTTTCTGTACTTTGAAACTCTGTAATTAGATGCATACATATTTAGGTATGTCTTGTTCTCTTGATGAATAAACTTTTTTCTTTTATCATTATGAAATGTCATTCTTTTTTTTTTTTTTTTTTCCGGTACACGGGCCTCTCACTGTTGTGGCCTCTCCCTTTGCAGAGCACAGGCTCCGGATGCGCAGGCTCAGTGGCCATGGCTCACAGGCCTAGCCGCTCCGCAGCATGTGGGATCTTCCCAGACCGGGGCACGAACCTGTGTCCCCTGCATCGGCAGGCGGACTCTCAACCACTGCGCCACCAGGGAAGCCCTGAAATGTCATTTTTTATCTGTGGTAATGTCTAATATTAATACAGATACTCCAGCTTTTTCTCTTATTCTTATTTGTATGGTATAGCCTTCTCACCCTTTTATTTTAACCTATTTGTGTTTTAAAGTGGTTTACAGTAGGTATTTTTGTAGACATCATATGATTTGTTCTTGCTTTTTAAAAATCAGATATGATCATATCTTTTAATTTTATTTAATTTCTTTTACCAGTGGAGTTTAAATCTTTCATCTTGCTACTCATTTTTTAAACTTTGTTTCCCCTCTTCTCTGTTCCCTCTCTTCTTTGGTTCGTCTTCCTTCTTCTCTTTGTCCCTTTCTTCTTTGTTAGCAAAAGAAGGAAGGAAAGTAAGAGCCTATGTTCCTTTCTTCTTGTGGATTAATGGAATTTTAAAAATTCCATTCTATTTCCACTACTGACTTTTTAGCTATAACTAAAAAAGCCTAAGTCTTTGATGAGAAAACAGGAAGGAGAACATGGGTGGACCAGATGTTGACACTAAACAAAAAAGTCAGGAGCCCATACTATAAATGGCATATGGGAGCAAAAGCCAGATATCAGATGAAAAGCTAGCTGAAACAGAACCAGGTCAAAACAATTAAGAATGGACATTGAAGGGCAATACAGAATTTAGTGGCAGGCTGGTTATGGCCAATCTGTCATGACTGGTGAATGTGGTGTCCCTGCAATCCTGTGGGGCTGGACTGAAAAAGATAGCAGCAATATGGCTGATATAGTAGATTAACAACAACCATGAAAATCTGTTTAGCTAGATTAGTCTCTGAAAGATTAGAATGATTAGCATTTTGGAGAGAATTGAAGAATGGTATTCCTTTTAAAGCTGAAGGAACCACAGGATAAAATGCTTGACAGGACAATATTATAATAGAAAATAACACTTCTCTTAAGAGAAGATTCCTTTTTTTCCCCTCTATACAATCTCCTTTACAACTTGAAATAGATAACCCCTTGTCTAGACATTTTGAGTGGCAGGTTTTGTGGTGCTGTTGAAAATCTTGAAAAAAAAAAGAAAGAAGAGAAAGGAAAGAAAGAAAGGAAGGAAGGAAGAAAAGGAAGAAAGAAAGAAAAGAAAAAAAGAGAGAAAGAAAGAAAGAAAACTAGTGCCAATTCACAATAATGTTTGGTTAGCACATAATGGCCATGTAGGTGAGCAAAGAGTGGGAGATCAATAAGATACTCTGTCATTGCAAAAACTAGGATCCAGGGTATATTTATTTTCTTCACTACATGGATTTCAAGTTCATTTCTCTGCAGGATGTGTTAAAAATATTCTGGTGCACTAACTAGCATTGTATGTACATCCTGAAGGGGAGAAACTTACCAAGAAAATGAATAGTTTCCAAATTTAACAAATGACTGGTTGTGAATATGCTGTATTTCTAAAGATGAAAATGTCAAAAATTTTAATACTCAATTACTGAAATAACAGACCATATTTCATAATTTAAAAAACCTACTTCATTTCCAATTATTAAAAACTCACAGAAAAATATATGCAGATATATATTTGTATGCACATATTTATTTATGTATGTGTGTATAGATAATATTTTACTTAGTTTTCCATGGTTAGATGACCTCAACTATGCTGAAGTTTGTTAATTTTCTCCTACAGATTATTAAGTGAAGGAGAAAAACATTATCACCATGCTAATTAATATATGTGGAAGTGGAGTTATTGTAACATCTAAAAACTTATATTGGGGTTATTTATATTTGCATTCGCTCAGTTGAAAACCATCAACATTTTGAAAGTCACTTGAAGAACTGAAAAGTTTATCAAGATATAATAATGAGCTTCCCTGGGCTTATCATCTTGGTGGAGTGCTCAGGTATACATTCAGAGCCTTTTCTGTGAAACAGAACACATGCTATGGAATTTCACAGTTCATCCAGGGTATGGTCACTTGTAGATTGAGTAAGACAAATGGTTTCCAATGCAGAGATCAGATAGAAGTGAGACTTCAAAAACTGGAAGAATTTTTTTCTGACATCATTCAATGGGAATTACACAATACCACTTACATAGTGTGTAACCTGAAATAATCATGGAGGAAAAAAATATGCAAATCCAGATTGTAAGACATACTATAAGAAAACTGGCCCAAGATACTTTAAATAGTCAATGCCATAGGAAAAACAAACAAATGATGGAGATGAGGTTATTTTAGCTTGTGTGATCCTTGATTGGATCCTGTATTAGGAAAAAAAAATGTTTTTGGACTATTAAAGATATTTGTATACAAATTGAATATTAAATAATAATATTAAATCAACATTAAATTTGTTTGGTGTAGTCTTAGTTTTGATTCTCCCAAGATGAGAGCTTGAGACAACTTGAATAGTTGAATAGTTGAGACAACCTGAATAGTTATTTTAAGGGTGAGTCCAGGAAGAGAAGTGGAGTGGAGAAAGTGAGAGAGGGAAGAAGAGTCTTCATATAAATGGTGCAGCTTTAATGCAGCTGTTTACTGTAAGCATCTGGGTAACTGTTCCTCTAGAAATTCTCTGCTGAGCTGTGTAGAATGCATTCCAGAAATGTAAGTGAAAGACAAGGGGCTAGGATATTTATCCACTGCTTCAAGGCTCCTATTGGTTGAGTAGCTTCCTGTGGGTGTATGTCACCTACATTTCCAAGTACATTTGCTAAAGTAAGTTCTGAAGGAGAAAAGTGTTAAGATATATGGCAAGGTGCATAAAATGGTAAGCTTTCGGTATAAACAAGAACCACCTCTCATAGTAGTGACTGAAATGAAAACTGGATTGAAAGGTGTAATGATAATATTGTGGTAAGGTAAGATAATGCCCTTGTTTTTATGAAATAAATATTGGGTTATTTAAAGGTAAAGTGTGAAAATGTCTATCACTCAATATCAAACAGATCTTGGGTGTGTATGCACATGTGAATGTGTGTGTGTGCCTATGCATGTGGAAAGGAATGAGGGCAAAGAGAGTTAAAGCCAATGTAGTAAAGTCCTTTGCACCTTTCTATCAACTTCAATGGAAATTTAGAATTTTTTAAAATCGAAAATTGGGAAAAAAAGAAAGAATAGAATCTTAATAGATGAATTTGGAATAGGAAAGGGTACTCTTTGTTCAAGAAGGCCTAAGACTAAAAAGAGTGATAAGATGGGAACCTGCAAAGTAGAAAAACATAAAGCTGGGTGTGTGGAGTGTTTGAAATTATCAGTTTGAAATGACAAGAGTATTTCAAATTAATTTTGTAATTGATGATAACTACTGGGAGTTATAAAGAAGGACTGAAAAAAATGTGATATAGGATGTGTATGTGATATAGGATGCCTCTCTCTCTCCCTCTCTCTCCCTCTCCCTCTCTCTCTCCCTCCCTCCCTCGCTCCCTCCTCTATCTGTATGTGTAGTAATGAAGGTCAGAGCTTCACTTGTAGTACTGAATCAAAGTGGAGAGTACTGGAATATTAAAGACCTGAAGAATTAAAGCCCTGAACTTGGGTAGTAATAGTAGTTTAAAAACTGAGATGAATGTTAATCAGAAAACATTTTACATAAAGAATTGATGTCTTCTGTATAATTGGATTCCAAGATGGTGAGGGGAAAGGAATCTTTAGTAACTAAACTCAGCAGCATTTTAATCTTTTTGTCTCTGACCCCACTGCATAGTTGATCAAATTTTGATAAATAAAAAAATACGGTATACTTTGCATAACAAGGAAGAGCTTTACAGATTCAACAAAAATAGGAAAAAAGGAAAAGAGGAATTTCTGTGGAGAGGAGAAAGTCAGTGAGGTATTGAATTTTATGATGTTTTCAGGGTGATGCCCATTCCTTTCCATTTATTTTAGGATTGGGGTTTTTATAAAGCCTTTTGAAAGGGGAACTATGTGCAAGAATAGGAAGATGGTATTTAAACAGTATTTTAAATGGACCAAGGGTTTTGGTGGTGATCGTTAAGGAACTTATTGGATGGGGATGGGGCACTAATGAAGTGCCAAACTCCAAAGATACAAGACACAAGCATTTTATTAATACTCAAACAGCAGAGGATTCTGGATTGCAGGGGTGTCCCCGTTAGTGGAGCCTGAGGCAAAAAGGGAATTCAGCCAAGTTCAGAGGAAAAATTATTCATGTGTCTAGGAAGAAAGAAGGACGAGACGGATCAGGTTCAAGTTTGATTGGTTTATGCGAATCACAATCGTGTACGCAAATCTGTGGCAGTCATGACACATCATTCACACATTCATCACGGCACACTATCAGGGCTTCTTGTCAAATGAATAAACTTGGGGGTTAAGGAGCAGAGATCATCCGAAAGGGCTTGGGAGAGAGGCCAGTGGGAAGGATTCTGTGGGGCTTAAGGCACTTGTGTCAGTGTTAATTCAGATAAACTGGAGTTTGTTTAAAACAAAAATGGAGTGGCTCGGACATCACAAATAGATGGTTCTTCTCATTACAAACAGGAGTGAGCTTTTTACCATGGCAGCAAAATGTCAGTAGCGCAAAAGCAGTAATAATAAGGGAGGTTAGTATGAAATCACAAGGATGCAACAGGAAAGAGAAAGCATCTAACACTGAGGATGCTGCCAAACAGAACAACTTCTTCACCATATCCCTTATTAAGTATGATGAGCAGACTTCAGAAGGGTTTATGCCATCAAGCCCATTCTTTATTTTAGAAGGGCTCACATAGCAGCCTGTCCGCTTCCTCTGTGGAGTAGTGGTTAAGCCAGTGGGTTTTGGAGTCAATACATGTGTGTTTGAATTCTGGATCATGCACTTACTAGTGTTCGTAGTAGTAAGTCATATAACTCTATAAACCTGTGCTTACTAGTATGTAGAATAGGAATAATAATAGTACTAAAATAGAAGGCAAACAGAATTTTACTGTATTTATTCCAGAAAACAACCTATGAGGCAGATACAGTTTTGAAGGCTATTTTACATATAAGAAACTCAGACATGAAGAGTTGTTACTAATTCAAAGTTACAAACTTGTAGTTAGCAGAGCTGGGATGTGAAACTAGGTCTGCCTTTATTTCAAATTTCACTTATTAAATTAACATATGATATAATATACTCTTTTAAATAAAGACTGTGTCAATCAGAAAGGGACTGCTTAGGAAAAGGAACAAAGAATAAAGAGGGGAGTCAAGGATATCAAAGTAGACGGTACCCATTCAAAGACCACAGTGGGAAGAGAGTGCCTGGGACAATGCGATGCAAATATAATTGTCCCATTTCAAGTCAATTTCCATGCAGAAGCAGCTGAACTGGGTTTTCTTAACCAGATGTCATGAAACATGAGAATAATATCACATAACCCAATCCTTCCCTGCCCCTAATTTCTTATCCATCAAACCCCTTTCCGATCAATTTTTCTTCTTAAAAAAGCTTACCAATGGAGAGCTGTATTGAGTTTCCAAGGTAATTAGATGTCAGAGCATATATAAAATAAGTATTCAGTTCCATGTATTCATCTCTTCTGAGAGTTCTTGTGAGAAACACTAAATCCTTCCACTCTGAGACACTGATGTAATGTTTCTGAGCCAGAAAGTCTTCAGATCAGGCTCTGGAAAGCAGCAAAACCCACAATTTCACCCCCTTTGGGAAGGGTTCTAGTCAGCTACACACTAACTAGATACACCCTCATTTACTCTTATAGAGGCTATTATCCCATTTTGAAGATGAATAAATTATGGCTAAAATGGGTAAGGTTGCTCAGTGTCACACTGTGATTTGGTTAGAAGAGTTATGCTTTGATCATATCTCTTTGGACCCCAAAGTCCATTTTATTTCTACCGCATCACAAGAGTACTTCTGTGAAAATCCAGGTTCTCAAGATAACTTTGGAGAGAACATTTTCTGCTTTCTCTTTTTCACAACACCAATAATGGCAGATGGAAAGGGCTTGAGACACACTCTAATTATTTTGTCATAATTAGAGATTATTCATATGAAATCCGAATTCTAGCTGTTGTCTCTTTGGGTTGCCAACTCTCTGACTTGTGCATGGGAGGGGACCAAGGCCATTCCCTCTGTAATGCCGTCTACAGCAATGCTGTCCACATTGATGCTAACTGATTCAGTTAATTATGTAGCTACTAGTTGAACTATGATTGTGGTGAAAGGTCAGGACTTAGAGCTTTCACTCTAATTTACTCACCTTCTCACTTTCCTCCCTTCCTAGTTTCTTTCCTTTTCATGCATTCATTTCTCTTGAGCTGTCCACCTTCATCAATGCAGTTGTCTCTTGGAACAATGATTCCTTTAGGCTTTCCGTGTTTTGGATTCTGACTATACTGGCATGCTCTGGGTAGAAATATAAAAGAGCCATGTAGAAAAGTGAACTTATTTACCAGTGTCAGGCACTTTCTAACTCCTGTTTTACAAGTATGAAATTAAGAAACATGCATGTACTCCCAGTTTTTAAAAAATTAATTAAAATGACGTTAGTGAGATGACTTTTCTATATTTCTTAAACACTGAATTATTTTGCCTTAAAATGAAATTCTATTTAAAATTGGAATGGAACACCCTCACTACATTCTTGTTTCCAAGTACACCCTAATATATCCATGAGTGTTTTTAACTGTTCTTTGAATAGTTCTAGTGACAGATCGTTCCTAATCATATCAAGCAGTTGACTTTTTTCTTGGATGAGATTACAACTTCTTTTAGAATGTGCTGGAAATTACATCCTTGTAATTTTCAGCCATTGATCCTAATTTATGATTAGGAGCATCAGGGTAATAACCCTAATCTTTCCACTAACAAACAATCTTGAGATACTACTCTTTGTGTTGAAAGAGTTGGAAAGCTTTTACCTTTCTTTACGTGATTGTCCTTGAAGTCAGTCAGACCTCGTGTCTTATTAAATCAAGTAGCTGTTAATCCACATATTCCTCATCCTGTCACTAACCTTTGGCTTTACTCCTTCCTCCCTCCCTCCTCTCTTTTCGTTTTCTTCCTCCTTCCTTCCTTCTTTCCAACTGCCCTTTCATTTCAAACCCCAATATAGGAATATGTAATTCTTTAAAATAAATATCAGTTTGTTGGATTGAGGTCATGATTTCTGCTTGCTATGATGTATATAGTTTCTAGTTAAAGGTCATTGCCTATGTGTTTTCTTTTGTTGTGTGATCATAACCATCTGTCTCAAATTAGTGGCACCTGCCTGCATTCTGTCTGGTCCAGTTCTGAGTAAATAATTGCATTCTAGGAGGTAAGTCAAGGGCCTAAAATTAAGATTCAGGATCAGTTGCCACATCTGATGAAAAATTAAAAGCCAGAAACAGGAGGTAAATACAAGCAGTGAGAGGTCTGTTAGTGGAGTGGGGAGTGGGCCAGGGGGGCTAGAGAAGTAAATCTTAAGGACTTCCATTATTAGAGTTTACTCTTACTTTTAGATAATTACTTAGAAATAACCTACATTATTCAAAAAGTACATTTAAATAAGTTTATACAATATAGACAGGCAGAAGAAATTAAAGTCAACTTAAAAAAAAATCAATGATAGAAACAACTGGGGAAGCCAGGAGCAGGTGAATCCACTTACTCTCGCTAATGCTGACCATGTGTGTCTGGGAGGGTCACCTGGAGTCCCAAGCCCAGCAGGGGCAAGGCCATCTCTCCTGGTTTGTTATTACCTCTGGGCACACTGAGGACACGTGTGGCATCTCCTCCCTGTGGAGCCTGGCAGCTGCGGCAGTTGCTGCTTAGTAAGTATTCATGAACTTCTCTGCATCTCAGTGGCAGACGCAGGCAAGAGCCCACACAGAGCGTGTTAGCCTTACTTCCTGCAGGAGAGCCATCACGGACTGTTCTGTTCTGTGACAGAAACTGTTATCTTTGTGTCTCTTTCTCAGTGCCTGTGGCAGTGAGGGTTCTCTAGGCCACTTCTCTTTCTTAAGTTTCTTGGAGGTGCTGCAAAATGAGAGAAAAAAAAAAGGCTTAACTGCTGCTTGCAGAGTAAAGAAGGATCGCCTGCCTTCCAATTTATTACCCTGGGTTTGACTTCCAGAAAGATTGTCAAACCTCTTGGTTCCCATTTTCAGTAGCTTATTCAGTGTGAAAAGTCACAGAGGGTCCTAAATTCTCAGGAAGTTGGTGATACTACTCAGAAAGATGTCAGAGAACGTGGAGGGGCAGTGATATTGAAAGAGATACAAAATTCACAATGTTCAACATTTATATAAAACATTCTCAAGTAACCTCCAAGTGGTTCACTTTTTCTTCTCTGATAAAAATTGGAAATAGAAGAAAGTTCCGGAGAGGAATTCACTATGGCAATAGAGATGAAAAACAAAACTTACAAAAATCAACACTGCATGTTGGCATTCCAGTTATGCCTGGGTTAGGAGCAACTATTGCAAGAACATTTTATGCCTGTATGGCTCCTTGTGATTTTTAATGTTCATGATCTGATGACTGGACATCTCTCTGCTCCAGAATGACATTTCCCTTCTTACTGTCAATCTCTCTTCATATAACAGATGACAGTATCTCTTGGGTGCAAATAAGAGATAGTAAACGGATATGTTTGATCTTGCAATGATGCTATGTTACAGGAAGGGTGATGTACAAAGTTTCAGGTCATGAAAGACCCTCCTTTGTTCTAATCTTTGCATCACACATGCCACCTACATCACTCTCCTTCCTCACTGCTTCCTGCAGCTGTTTCACTTATAGGTGTGGATATCACAGTAACCACTTATTTTTCTCTAATTTTACCTTGTAAAACTGGAAAATAAAGTCACCAATTTAGGCATACATTGAGCAATCGTTAGTATTTCTAAATCACTGTGATAAAAATATTTTAAAATGATTTAAATCAGGAGTCAATTATTGTCTTCAATCTTGAGTCAGCCTGATTTTTAAAAACCTAACTGCTGAGTTCTGAAATAACGTCATTACATAAAACTACTAACAACAAAAACAAAAAAGAAGCATACAATTTAGTAATAGCTTCAGGATTCATATTTAATCTATTTCTTCTGAACAAGCTGCACCAAGAAACTGCTATAAGATATTGGACAGACTTCTGCCTTCTTTGTGACAATGAGTTTGCTTTGCAGATATTCCTCTGAACACTTTGGATAGGAGTCAGTGAGTTTTGAGAAAACTGTTTTGCTCCTATCTAGTAAGAATCTGTTGTGTAACATTTGCATACCTTCCAAGTGAGACTTGCATTTCTTTGGTAGGCGCATTTGAAATTGATGAGCTTCTGAAGAAAGAAAGCAGTCTTTTGTCATCACAAAGATTTCAGTGCCTGGTGAATTTTTTGTCACCTAATGAAATGTTCTGTATCTCAGCAACTGTATGCCTCAGCAGGTGTTGGACCTGAAGTTCTGAGAAAGAGATGTGATAAATGCTTTTTCAGTGGCTTCCACTCTTTCGAAGACTATATTAGAATGTTGGCAAAGTATGGTGCCCCTCAATGCTGAGAATGTGAATCAATCACCTGGTAATATCAAATACAGTATTTTTTAAATTGAAATATAGTTGATTTACAATGCTGTGTTAATTTCTGCTGCACAGCAAAGTGACTCAGATATATATATTCTTTTTTATATTCTTTTCCATTATTGTTTATCACAGGACATTGAATATAGTTCCCTGAAACACAGTATTCTTAGAACACTGGAAATATCAGGAAAACAGAAATTCAAATTTTACAACTAGACAAAAAAGAGAAGAACCATTTAAGAATCTAATACGTGGCAGATATTTGCTGTACTTTCCATGTGTCAGGTCACAATGATTGAAGTTGGCTTCATTAGAATTTAGGGGCCTGTTTCCACTCCAAACTTAAATGAATGGGGAGTGGAGTCAGTGAGGCTCTGAAGTTAATATTATAGCCACCCATACAGCATGTCTTTTTTTTTTTTTTTTTTTTTTTTTTTTTTTTGCAGTATGCGGGCCTCTCACTGTTGTGGCCTCTCCCGTTGCGGAGCACAGGCTCTGGATGCACAGGCTCAGTGGCCATGGCTCATGGGCCCAGCCGCTCCGTGGCATGTGGGATCTTCCCGGACCGGGGCATGAACCCGTATCCCCTGCATCGGCAGGCGGACTCTCAACCACTGCGCCACCAGGGAAGCCCCAGCATGTGTTTAACCAGTAACTATTAGTGTTTTCATATAGTTCACCCTTCCCCTTATTGAGGTACAGTCACTATTTCTGTGAATTGGTTCATTTATTGATAATGGGACTTGGTGAGGTTTCCAAGATCTATGATGTAGGGGTTTTTTTCCCCCTTTCCTTTGGTAAGAATGGACTAAACATGATAGGAGGGTGAGTTCTATCACCAATGTTCTGACATTAACTAGGTGTCCTACAATATAATTCAATTCTGACACTAACTAATCATAGTTAGCACTGACCTCACAGGTTATGGGCTCAGTTTCACAAGACTCTGCCCACTTCACACACCAGCCTCAAGTCTTCTGTGACCTCAAGTCACCTGCACTCTTCCCCAACATGGCTACAAATTCAGGGGTTCCTATAACCCCCTTCAAGTTTGACAGTTTGTTATAATGACTCACAGAACTCAGGAAACTGCTGTACTTAAGACTGGAATTTTATGATAAAGAATACAAGTGAGTAGCCAGAGAAAGAGATACACAGAGTGGCAAGGCCTGGAAAGGTCCTGGTGTAGGAGTTTCTGTCCTTACGGAGTCAGGGTGCACCACCATCCCCATGTCCGTACATCAGTGTGTTCTCCAACCAGGAAGCTCTCTGAGCATCACTGTTCAGAGTTTTGTTACCAAGGTTTTGTTACATAAGACATGCTTGATAAATCATTGGACACATAATTGAACTCAATGGCCAGTACCTCACATTGAAAGTTCAAACTCTAATTTCTTGTTTGTTTGTTTGTTTGTTTCATCAACCAGCCCTCATCCTGAACTTTTCTAGGGGCCCTGGCAGGAGTCACCTCATTAAAATAACAAAGATACTCCTATCACACAGGAAATCCCAAAGGTTTTTTTAGCTCTGTGCCAGGACAAAATTTAACAGCTAGCTAGCTAGATATTATATCACAGAGGGTAATGGAATATTGTAGTAAAAATTCTTTTCCTTCTTATTCAAAAAAAATTTTTTTTAAAGTCAAGGCTGGATATGTCTATTCTTGTTCGTATGATATTCAAAAGGGAAATTTTTATCTCTGTCTATATCGATCTATCTATCTGTCCATCCATCCATCTATGGATTCCCTTAGCAAATCAAATCTTCTTTCCTTCTTAGGAATCTATGACCCTAAGTGGTCATAACTATGGTAAAGGCTCTGTTGGCATCAGCAACAGACACTATTATATATGAGGAGACAAACTTAAGAAGGTTAAGTAATTTTTCAAAAATTCTATAACTGAAAACTACATGAAAATTTAGGCTTTGAAACTACAAAGCCTGTGATCTTTCTAATAGTCATGCAGTCTTCCAACACAGAGTTAGCCCAGGATTTATTTATTCAAGGTTACAGTTTCTTGTAGGCCAGCTAAAAGGAGAACAAACACAAACAGGTATTAGAGTAGCTGGTCCCATGCAGAACTGAATGTGATTCAACCTCAAAAGAAATGCAAAAGGCCACAAATGTCAAGTAAAAGAAATATGACATCTGCGCTTAAAGTATTTCTTTTGATATGTAAAAATCAAGTTAAAACAAACCTGTTATCATATCTCAAATCATGTTTAATCTTTTTTTTTTTTTTTTTTTTTTGCTGTACGCGGGCCTCTCACTGCTGTGGCCTCTCCCGTTGCGGAGCACAGGCTCCGGACACACAGGCTCCGCGGCCATGGCTCGCGGGCCCAGCCGCTCCGCGGCATGTGGGATCTTCCGGGATCGGGGCACGAACCCGTGTCCCCTGCATCGGCAGGCGGACTCTCAACCACTGCGCCACCAGGGAAGCCCCATGTTTAATCTTTACAAAGGCTCTGTAATCATTAGAAATTATCCTTGTCTACTATACTTTCTTATTTGTTTCAAAATTATTAGTTGAAAGGGAGTAAATATATAATCAGGAATTCATGGGGAAAACCAGATTTTTGTAAAGATATATTATCTGCAGAGAATTCTTAATATAATACATTATTTCCCTGTTACTTAAATTCAGACTTTTAAAATCCATTTTGCAGTTCTATTAACCTGCCAATTAATATAATAATTAACTCATTACCTTAATGGTACCATAATTATCTGTTAGCTATGATTGTATTTTAATTTTCCCAAAGTCAAAGCATAATGGTTTTATCTATGCTCCCCATATGTAATTTTCTCTCTGTGCCCTTTCCCCTGCAGGTATTAAGTAGGACATAGAGAAGTTCTATGATGAGTTATCTAATCCCTGCCACACCTAGGATAGTTATTTTACTAGAGCTATGGTGTCTCTTAAAAAAAAAAAAAAAAAAAAAAAGAGCATTTGAAAGAAAAGCCCCAAAGGGGTTCTCTGTCTGATTATTATTTTTCCTGACCTGGGATGGAGCTCCACACTTTCTCTGGGGAGGTCTCTACCTCCCAGATAATGCTGTCTTGCATTTTAATGAGCAGTGTCATAAAGAAGATATGATGGGTTAATGAGTTCCTGTCAGTTCTCTGGATGTATCTCTTACCTGCTTTCAGGTGTCTTAAGCATGCTTATATGACTGGTTTGGTAATCCAGCATTGGTGTTTGGACAAGAAGGAAAAAAATAATAATGTCCAAGGTTGGTTCAGTACAGCTTAACATAAAAGAAACTTCAAATAGATATTAAAAAACAAGGCCAATTAGTCAACAAAGGGTCAGCTCTGCTGTCTCAAGAAACAGTGGAGACATTCATAGCAACTGTTTACTGAGTGTGTGTAAATGCTAGGTGCTGAGTGATTTATTTTGATTAACCCTCTGATCTCACAATAACTCTGTAAGTTAGGTATGATTATTATCTCAGTATTACAGATGAAGCTTGGAAAGGTGATATAATTTCCCCCAAATCATAGAGCTAGGTGGTGATAGACATATAGGCAAGAATGCAGGTTTTTAGGCCTCTCAATATATTAAAACTTAGGTCCTATCATATTCACAATGAAGAGAAAACAGGTCTAAATTCAAAGTCCATATTTAAGAAATTTTTTTCAAAAATCACCTTTCTTCCCTGTCTCTTCCTTCAACACACACACCCCACCCCCCCACACACACCACACACACACAAACACACCACACACACCACACAAACACACCACACACACCACAGACACCACACAAACACATACACAACACACACATCACACACACACCGCACACACCACACACATACACACGCCACACACACCACATACACACCACAGACACCACACAAACACATACACACCACACACACACCACACACACCACACTTCACACACAACACAGCACACACACACACACCAGACACACCACACACACACACCAGACACACACCACGCACACACACCACACACACCACTCACCGCACACACACACCACACACAAACACACCACACACACACCACACACACACACCACAATGCATTACTTAAAAAAATCAATAATTGTAGAGGAACCATTTTTCTCTTTAGTCAAGACAGTGCTATTAGAAAAACATTTATTATTTGACAGTTGAGTCATAAATATATAGTTGGTCCAAGGAGTTAAAGCCTGTAAGGAAGAGCTAAGCTAACTTCTTTATTTTATATTTCATAGACCTAGAGACAAACTTCTATTGTGTTTGGGCCTCAGCAATAAATGCACAGATTCTGTAGCTTTGCCCTGATTAACGTCTTGGTTGTAAAAATAAGAAAATATTATCTAGTCCAGTTGACTGAATACCAGTGAGTGTATCCACCTCATGTTTGGCCACTGCTATAGGCTACATTGTTGAAAACCTAAGGAGGTTCATCTGAGGTTGAGATGATTGTTAGAGTGAAATGCTGGAGACAGTACTTACAGAACAAATCAAGATGCCTTGATTCATCTAAGTTCCCTCTTCTTCCAGATCCAGCTTGCTTCCAAGTTGGTGTTTTAGGAGGAGTACTACATATAAATAACCACCATCATGCCTGTTTCCCATATCTTCTCCTCTTGAGACCTCACTCTTAGTTTCTGACAAGAGAAAACTCAAATGGAAAGCATATTTTTAACCATTCTGAGCAGCAAAAGCAAACAGTGTCTCTGTTAGACAGAGCTAGTGACTTCTTCCAGGAATTAAATGATGACATTCTTACTGACACCAGTGCCCAGTGACCCCAGGCATCAGTGATGGTGACAATATTGATGGGCCCCAGCTGCAGTGGTGCTTTCAAATTGCATTGGAGGCATAGCTTCTGTGTTTAGCATTGACAGTGACAAAAAAATGTCATTGAAAGTAATGAGAACACAAATTAGAAACAGGTTAGCTAAAAGGAACAGTCTGTGCACAGAAATAGAAAATGTAAAGCTGAGACTCACACTTATGTGTATTTGACTTTAAAGCTCACAACATACTAACTGGGTACACAGAAAAGTTACCAAACTACTCTGTCCCAGTTTTTTCAGACCTGCATTGTTGAATGCATAGGGCACTAGAGAGGATTATGAATTGTGCTTTATGTGCTAGTTCTCCAAACATTGTAGCTCGTAGTTTTAACATTAAAATGGTATGTCTTGGGGCTTCCCTGGTGGCGCAGTGGTTAAGAATCCGCCTGCCAATGCAGGGGACACAGGTTCGAGCCCTGGCCTGGGAAGATCCCACATGCTGCGGAGTAACTAAGCTCATGCGCCACAACTACTGAGCCTGCACTCTAGAGCCCGTGAGCCACAACTACTGAGCTGTGAGCCACAACTGCTGAGCCCACGTGCCACAACTACTGAAGCCCACGTGCCTAGAGCCTGTGCTCCGCAACAACAGAAGTCACCGCAATGAGAAGCCTGTGCACCACACTGAAGAGTGGCCCCCACTCATCGCAACTAGAGAAAGCCATGCACGGCAATGAAGGACCAAAGCAGCCCCCCAAAAATAAAATAAATAAATTTTTAAAATATAGTATGTCTCATAGTCTTGGGATAAACTAGAGAAAGGTTAGAATCTCCCCTCCCCACCCCGCCCCCACCAGCATGGACAGGACCATAGAATACCAATCTGTGAATACACTTAAGTTGATATATGACTCACTTTTATATAAATTGATCCTTTTCTTTTAAAATAGGGGTTTAATCCTTTGGGCTTTCCCTAGATGGCACATCTTCAATGCATTTCCTTTCTGCATTTCTTAAATGCATTTAATCAGGTCTGTGTCCTGGGTCCTCTTATGTGAGTAGTGAACACTTCTGGTGACTCAAACAAGATATCTCAGTGTCAGGACCAATTATGGTCTAACAGCAGTTAAGTATAGGTTTTTAAATGAAGTGGAACTGTTTCTCCTGTGCATTAAGTGCCAAGTAAAATGGTTGTTGGCACGAAAGGATACTCCACATCACTAATCATTAGAGAAATGCAAATCAAAACTACAATGAGGTATCACCTCACACCAGTCAGAATGGCCATCATCAAAAAATCTACAAACAATAAATGCTGGAGAGGGTGTGGAGAAAAGGGAACCCTCTTGCACTGTTGGTGGGAATGTAAATTGATACAGCCACTATGGAGAACAGTATGGAGGTTCCCTAAAAAACTAAAAATAGAACTACCATATGACCCAGCAATCCCACTACTGGGCATATACCCTGAGAAAACCATAATTCAAATAGTCATGTACCAAAATGTTCACTGCAGCTCTATTTACAATAGCCAGGACATGGAAGCAACCTAAGTGTCCATCAACAGATGAATGGATAAAGAAGATGTGGCACATATATACAATGGAATATTACTCAGCCATAAAAAGAAACGAAGTTGAGTTATTTGTAGTGAGATGGATGGACCTAGAGTCTGTCATACAGAGTGAAGTAAGTCAGAAAGAGAAAAACAAATACTATATGCTAACACATATATATGGAATCTAAAAAAAAAAAAAAGGTTCTGAAGAACCTGAGGGCAGGACAGGAATAAAGACACAGACGCAGAGAATGGACTTGAGGACACAGGGAGGGGGAAGGGTAAGCTGTGACAAAGTGAGCGAGCGGCATGAACATATATACACTACCAAATGTAAAATAGATAGCTAGTGGGAAGCAGCCGCATAGCACAGGGAGATCAGCTATGTGCTTTGTGACCACCTAGAGGGCTGGGATAGGGAGGGTGGGAGGGAGGGAGATGCAAGAGGGAGGAGATATGGGAACATATGTATATATATAACTGATTCACTTTGTTATAAAGCAGAAACTAACACACCATTGTAAAGCACTTATACTCCAATAAAGATGTTAAAAAAATACTGTATGCTAACACATATATATGGAATCTAAAAAAAAAAAAGGGTCTGTAGGGGCAGGACAAGAGTAAAGACGCAGGCATAGAGAATGGACTTGAGGACATGGGGAGGGGGAAGGGTAAACTGGGATGAAGTGAGAGAGTGGCATGGACGTATGTACACTACCAAATGTAAAATAGCTAGCTAGTGGGAAGCAGCCGCATAGCACAGGGAGATCAGCTGGGTGGTTTGTGACCACCTAGAGGGGTGGGATAGGGAGGGTGGGAGGGAGGGGGATGCAAGAGGGAGGGGATATGGGGACATATGTATATGTATAGCTGATTCGCTTTGTTATAAAGCAGAAACTAACACACCATTGTAAAGCAATTTTACTCCAATAAAGATGTTAATAAATAAATAAATAAAATAAAATGGCTGTTGGCTAACCTCAAGTTAATGAAGTAGTTCCACATTATCACCTATGTGCTAATAAAATAGGCATGTCAGGGAAAAACAAAGAGGTTTTAAATTAGTATAGAATGCCATTGATAAGTTATATTGAATGGATGCCTTCCTTGGAATTTAGTTTCACATAAAGCAAGAGGTCATAAGATCACGAGGTCCGATAGTCTGTGAAGGTAAGTTTGTGATGGGAGCTTGCATTAGAAAATGCTTTTGGAAACTTATCTTCTGCAAACCACAAGTTGACAGGACTTTTACATCATCTGTTGAGGGTCATTTGGAAGACAAAATAAGGCATCAAGGAGTAGTTAAGTCAATACAAGAGTACCTTTCTGCAGTTGCCCTTGAATAAAAACATAGACTATTGTGCCAACTCGTCTAAAAATGGTTATGTTCAGTATTTATCAGTGACCTCTGGGTATGTCCATGAGCTAATAGAGCTTTCCTTCAGAACACACTTCACACTTGAAAAGTCTAAATGATGTCAGAGAAGCAATACAAATATATCATAAAACGCTATCATCCTATCAGGTGAAATTACCTCTACAAGAAAGAAAAAGTACTCAAATGCAGTGATTCATCTCTGAGCTCCCTCCTCTTCCATATTAAATAATATGAGATCAAATATAAAATGTTTACTATTTAGGGGATTGACTGTGTGTGTATGTGTAAATAGAAGTTTCAGGAGTTATCAAGTCTAAGACCAAAACCAAATATCCCCTCCTCTGTGTAACCTTTTACAACCCCTCTCCCCTAACTAGGGCACTAAAATACCTTCCCTTCCATGATGCACACCAGATTTGCTGTATGGAATTAAGAATTATTCTCCCAGCTTCTAAAGGTGCTAAATGAAGATGTCTCTCAGCTGTCAGCACTCACTGGGGGACTGATGTAGTTTTAAAAAAACTTTCCTTGCCCGAATTCATGCCTGTTTTCAGAGGCGGTCTACATGACTGATCAGTATGGGGGTATAAAGATTTCACCCCAACACTGAAGGAACACTGCAGTTCCAGGGTTCTTTACGGGTTCAGTCTACACTGCAGCTTAATGACTTCTGCCTGATCCTGTGTTTGCTTCTTCTATTCCACAGATGTAAATCCTCAAAACACTCCTTTAGTAAATATGTTGAGTATCAATCTCCATTTTTTGGACTGCCTCCAGAGGGACTCAATCTGCAACACCTGCTTTGTGTCCCCACAGAATTTTTATAGGTATTTGTTTTTCTATTACAGACATACACCAATTTTTATAATAGCTTATGTTTTCTTACATGTTAGCTCATTTACTTTTCCGGGTGGCCCTATGAGGTATGGATTATTCTCATCCTATGCCAAATGAAGCTTAGAAGAAGTTAACAGCTTGTACACTGGTAGAATTAAAACCTAGGTAATATTCTATGCACAGTGAAAACCACTCATTCCCACAATAACTGACCTTATGCAAGTCCACTTCTCCCAATAGGAAAAAGACCACACCTTCTTCACCCTTTTATATTCACTGTTGAGCCCAGTGTCTGGCCCCAAATTTGTAAATTTTGAGAATTTGGAAAAATGAACAACTTTGTTAATCTGTAGTTTCTTCACCTTTAAAATGGATAAATATTATAAGCATTAGGCTAAAGCAAGATAAATTATGTAAAAGGTATAGCATTCAATTGGATTTTGGTCCATAAGTTATCCATTAGGCAAGCTAATATTATGGGAAGTATAAATTAGGCATAGTGTAGGGATTAAAAACATGAGTATTGGAATATCAGGTAAGTCTGGTTTCCAGTTAAAACTCTTGAGACTTACTGCATCCCCGACTTTGGGTAGCTTTTATGGTGTCTCTGAAACTAAAATTAATCAGCCGTAAAGTTGTTTAATTCTCATAACAATTCCATAAGTTCATCCATGTAAAAATGATATCAGGATGCCTGATATATTACTGGCCCTTAATAAACAGAAGCTATCCTGTGAAAACACATGCACATACATGTGTTTGTGTCAAATAAATGTGCTAGGACAAAGGGGGGGTTAGAGTATGGAAGGGATGGAAAGAGCAGCTAATAGGTCTCAGGCACTAGTTGGTTTTGATAAATTATACAATTCAACGGAAAATCCTGGCATTAGAAATAAGGAAACTAAGTTCTAAGAAGATTAAATAACTTCCTTAAGGTCACATACTTGGTAATGAAGGAGCAGCTTGTTCAAACCCAGACTATAGAGACTGGGGAGAGGAAGAGAGGAATAGAAAGTATAGAGAAATAGAAGAGGAATGAGGGGAGAAATAATAAAATTACTTATAAAATATATGTCTGAAAATGTATCAAATGAATCCCTAAATTATTGTACAAAAGAGAATTTTGAATCTTTCATCGATCACAAGCTTCACAGAATCTTCTTCACATCAATTCTTTAATCTCTCTCCACTGAAAATGTCCATCAGTCTGTGGAATATGTTTCTTCCAGATCTCAAAGTACAAGTGTTGTGGTCTCCACTGATTGACTACAGACACCAGAATCCAATTTGCCTGAGAGTTCTTACTTCCTCATTAAGCACATATCACCATTAATGCTCATTGTCAAAGTCTCCTCAGGCTTTTTAAGCTTTCCTGCACTGCATGTGAGGTGCTCACAATACTGGAGATTACCAATAAAGGCACTTTCACGTCTATAGGGCTAGTTGTGGCAAACAGCAGAAATGTATTTTCTGACATAATTAATTATCCATGAGATCAATTCTAGGTAATGTGAAGGTCATTCCCACTGCAGGTTATTCTTAGATACAATCCTCTATCGCCTCTATCCCTCAAGAAAAAAAAAAGCTGATGACAAATTATATATCAAATCTGAACTATCTTTTATTGATGCAGCCTTGTAAGAGATGATAAAAGTTGGTCATTCAATAAAGAGGTCTAAGTTTGTAAATACAGTCACTCCTAGGTATCTGTCGGGGGTTGGATACCAAAATCCTTGGATGTTCAAGTCCCTTATATAAAATGTCATAGTGTTTGATTATAACCTTTACACATCCTCCCAAATACTTTACATTAGCTCTAGATTACTTATAATACCTAATATAATATCAATGCTATGTAAATAGTTGCCAGTGCATGGCAAAGCCGAGTTTTGCTTTTGGGAACTTTCTGGAACTTAAAAAAAAAATCTTTTCAATTTGCGATCGGTTCAATCTGTGGATGTGGAACCCGCGAATACAGAGGGCCAACTGTGTTGCTAATTGCTCTGCAATATTTCCCGTTCTTATATTCTTATTCTGCACACGGTCTTTAAGGCATGCCTACCTGCTCAGGATAATGACTAAAATGACAACTAGAATTTGGGTTGTACTTACATTAACCTGAAAGAGGATTTGTTCTGATACTTTTATCATCAAAATTAAGGAGAGTTATAATTGCTTTCACTAGGGGTTTTTCAGCAAACCAAGAATAAGCCTTCCTAAAGAGACATACTACATTTGGTACGTGGAGATTCATATTTAACCCCTAACTATTCCAAAGTATTGTACTTGAGAACACAGACAGTTGTCAAGAATTCCATAATGCTCTTACAAAAACTGCAATAGTCTATTATATCAAGAGAGTCAAACCTATTTGATCACCCTGAACACATTATTAGCAAAGAAATTCACTGTAGGTACACACAGGAAAGGCTCACTGAGTAAACTGATGGATATCTTCACTATCAAGCTTAAAATATAGTACAGGATTCAGAAATTCATTTTTTTATTAGGCAAGTATTTCTTTTGAATCTGTAAAATAATATAGACGGTGGTACTGAAACCGCGTGTAATCTTCAGTCAAATCTATTTCACCTACCTTCACTAATCAAGGAGTTGCACGTCCTGCAGGTGGCATGTAGCCTAAACAATGAGATGATTGCCGGAGATGTTTTCTAGGAACTTGGAGTCAGCTGTGTCTAGTTGGAGCTGAGCTGGTTAAGACTGGTTAGTACCATGGACTCTCTAAGGACATGCGCGCGAGCGGCCTATTGGGGAAATTTTGAGGTCAGAGGCGGGAAAACTCGTGGTTAGCGCGTGCATTTTGGAACACGCAGGGGCCCGTAGCTTAGTTACGCCTGCGCAGAAGGAAGACGCTTGCGCGTTTTCCCAGTTCGCGCGCTCCCCGCGCGCACGGTACCTCAGACCGCTGTGCTTTTTTTATTCCCCAAATACCTTGAGCCTCTTGTCTTAAGGGAGGCAAATCTGAGGTTCTCCTGTCGCCTGGCTGCCTTGTGAATAAGTCCTCTGTTTGCTGCAAACCTCGGCATCTCAGCGTTTTGGTTGTTGCCCGTCAGACGAAGCCAAGCTAGTGCGGTAACACCAGCACCTCAGGAGTTCACAAATGGTAAGGTAGAAACCGTACCCTGCAGACACTAATTCACATGCTTATATATTAATCTATTTAAAAGAAATTTTGAGTGACGACTGCTACTGTGAGCAGTCACTATTTTGGTGAGCAATACGAAGTATTGGTGCAAATGGAGTTTACATTCTAATGAAGAGGAGTGTAAAGGGATCAAATGATAAATACCCAAAGGCGCTTTTCACATACTGGATGACAAGATTTTGTTTTGATAATAATAACACAGTTGTGACTAATACGAACTAATTATAAGTGACACCATATATGTGATAATTGCAATGCATTGTTCTTATAAATGTTGGGATAGAAACACAGGTCTCCTTGGGAGTAGAGAAAAAGAAGCGAAAAGATATTGTGACATTTAACCTGAACCTTCAAGCGTGACTTTTCCAAAGAAACAAACAATTACTGCAAGAAGAAACAGTAATTTTAAAGCTACCAAGTCCAGAAAAGATGAGGTATTGATAGAATTGCAAGTAGCTCAGTAAGACCTGTCCTTGTATTCACACCTTCTGGCAGACCCTTAATCCTTTTGCCCCTCTCTCCTTCTACTATGCTTATCTGGCAAATATTCCTACCTAGGATAAATTTCACGGCTGCACTAAGCAGGTAAGCTTTGCTGCAGAAAAGCACAAAACTGCACTACATAATCTCACTTAAAATTTGTGGTCACAAATGCCCAGTGAATACAGTATTGCTGAACAATCCAACTATACATTCCTTTTTTTTTTTTTTTGGCCTTCCCACTCGCCACAATTCTTCGCAGCTCCTCATTTCTCCTCAAGACTCATCTGTACCAGTCTTCTCATCCTTACTCTCAGTTTATGATTTAAATCATCATCTACTGAGAAAACAGAAACAAAACATGCCCGGTGGCTTTGGCAGGCTGTCTGGAGCTCGAGTGGTCTGGACTGGGGGCCAGTCCCTGGGATTGCTGTGCCCCCGAGACCACCTTGGCTGGGGGGGGGTTAAAGCTGGACCAGTTCTGGGTGGTGGGCAGCCCCTGGGGAGCCCTGCACCCCAGGCTCCGTTGGCAGGACTGCTGTGGCTGGAGCTGGAGCTGGGAGACCAGAGAGGGCTCCCTGCTCATTTGGCAGAAGCTCTAGGGTTAGTAAATGGATTTTCTTCCCTGTAAAGTCTAAGTGCCCTTTAAACTGCTGTTTTTTTTGCTGTGTCGCAGGGTGGGTGAGTCTTCACTTAGGCCCCTCAGCTATATTTCTCCCAACTGCAGGTCACTGTGGCAGGTTCCCATGGATATGGCGTCTCCATCCTCCCTACCCTGTGTGCAGTAGCTAGCTGTTCAGTCATCCCTCCGGTCTTCTTCAGGAGGAACTGCTCTATATGTTGGTGTAGAATCGGTGTATCTCTGGGAGGAGGTGAGCTCAGGGTTTTTCTACCCTGCTAACTTGCTCTTCCCCACCACCCCTTCTATCTGTACTTTTTAGAAGTTGGCTCATATGCTCTTTTTGGAGATCTAGACTTGGCATACTTGAAAGCAGCTTTCTGGAGATATACAAATCCATATATTTGAAGGCAACTTGTTATATGCTGGACACTCGGAAAATACTGGGAAGAGAGAGTCCAACTTTCTAGGTCACAGGGAAGAGTTTAGATAATGTGGTGTATGGATGATAGATCCAAAAACATCATTAGAGTCCTTGAATTCCAACTGTAATACTGTTGTCATTTCATCAGTTCTGAAAATTCTTTAGTTGTTTTGCAAGTTGAGACCAATCACCAGGTATCTAACAGCAGCTGATCTTAGGGCTCTTTCCAGTCCCACTCCTTACATTAATGACCATGAAGTTAGACTTTGGAATATCAGTTTAGACTTGCACAGATTTTTCTTATCATTGTTCTATCATCCCATTGCCTATTTCCTGGACAGACACTACCATGAATAGTAGAAGGGCATTAATCAAAATTTACTAACAAGGGAAATATTTTGTTATGCTGTTCTTTATATGCTAAAAATTTATGAAACTGATATTAAAGAACAATCAATCTCTCCTTATGCATGAGGGCAGTTAATAATGTCCAATCACCAAATATAAGGGAATGCATTTGAGAGCCTACATTTAATTGCATTCTTATAAGTTACTTGACATAAACAAAAATAACAGATGGGTTTAGTTACCACTTTAACACCAAACAGATTCCATTACTTATACCTACTAAAAGATTAATTATCAGCTGAGAGCTACACAAACCATGTTTATTTTAGTAATATATCTGTATTATAAGCTTACCAAATTCTCCTTTGCTCACTAATTTATTTGCATAAACTTCAGGTTATTGTCAAAGAAAAACTATTCAAACGTGCAAGCATCTAAAAAAATACATGAATAAAAAGCTCTTTTTTCTCAGTTTCTTCTCCTGAGTTGAGGTGAAGTAAAATTCAGATTTACTGAGCAAAATTAGCTCCTGGCACAGTTAGCAATGTCTAATTAGAAATCTGAATGAGATTAATTTATAGGTTGAAAATGTTATTATGCACTACTTCTCCAAAATTCTCTTTTTTAATGGCCATTCATCTTTATTTGACTATTGGACCACATACTTATAATTTAAATGTTTGTATTACATGTAGATTGAAAAGTGCAGTTGTTCTAAGTGGACCAACTTTTGCCTAAGGAAAATCTCAGTATTTGATGGTGTTCAAAGATTGGGAAAGGTTACTTTTAGCTGTCAGTCACCAATGTATTCATATTAACTGTAGTTGCAGGATTTAAAAAAATTTCTTGTTCTGTTAATTTCACCTTTTCACATTCTTCTAAGCCACCCCATCCATGTCTGGGATTTTCAGCACAAACTGAAATTATTTTGTCATCCAGAGGACCATAGATGAATAAATTAAGAATTTGATTCAACAAAATATTCCAGGAAATATGTGATGTGGGAGCACAGCCTGACTTAGGACATGTTGCTTTGAAAAGCATATAACAGGAAAATGTTCAACTCTTTTCCACTAAGCACTTGGGTGATCTTTCTTTTTTTTCTTCCTTTTCCAAGTATATATTTATGGCTAGGTAGTTCTATTTGTTGAATATTGTATGAAAGAGAAAATGCATTTGATCAAGAATACACTATATACATATGTTGATACCTGGAGGATCTAGCTGATCAATACACATAGCTCATAGGAACACTTTTCTGTGAAGTGTATATGTTTGAGCTAAAGCAAGCAGATCCTGGTTATTAGGTCTGTGTGCCAGTGTGTGAGATTGACCTCCCATTAGTCAGAGATCTTACTTCATCTTTAATGATTTAAACACACACACTCACTCATATACATATCTTGCCCAATAAGAACCAGAGGAGGCTGTCAACGTTAACACACTGATACTTGTGAGAATTACCCCGTGTCATATACAAAATTTCCCACTCACTCATCATTATAATGTTCTTTCTATTAAGATGGCTCATTAATATCCACATTATTAACGGTTTAATTTTTAGTCACATTTGTTTTCTATTCTTGCATTTTGAGGCATTTCTCCTGGATAATATGTTTATCTAATTGGTCACAGATTATATCATATTTTCTTGATACAGTTGAATGTAAGATCATAAAATGACATATAAACCCACCATCCAAGATTCTCAGTTCTCAATATGATGCCTATGTTTTTAAAGTATCTTTTTCAGGAGTCATTTTTATAGTCTTCTGGGCTTTCTATCAACATTGATTAAATATGAGTTGATGATATCTTGTCACTAAGCTTTCATGAAAACTGTGTCTTTACTAATATGTAGGAGCACTACTGAAACTCGTTTGATTTAGCAGGATCCTATAGTTACTAAATGCAGTGGGATGGACCATTGTTTTTCAAAGGTTATACATTAAAGGCAAAGACTGATTTTTCATGAACCCAAACAAAATTTTCTTTAAAAACTGTTATCAGTTTTGTAATTTTCACATATATGTTACCAACACACAAGTTTTATGGATCAATTTAAATTCTAAAACATTCCTAATGAAAAGGAATTCAGAGATACTGAAATATGTATAAATTTAAACATCTGAAGTCAATCAGCAGAAAGTTATTTTAGGTGTGGTATTGTCAGGATTGCATTAACCTTCTATTTTCATCCACAACCAAAATACCTACTCTCCAAATTCCTTTGTAAAATAATTGGATTATAGTGTAATTTCATAGCCCTGTAAAATAATTTGTTATAATGCCTCTAGTTTCTCTGTGAAATCAAAGGTTTAATTTGCTTCCATTGTATCTTAATTTAGCTTGACTTTTTAAGGTACTGATAGTCAACGGAAAAAAAGCAGGCAACATGTTAAAATGTCATCAAAGCAAATTCTATTTTAAAACAAAGATATATATTCTAATTCCAATGACAGTGATAAAACACTCCAGGGTGTGCTTTAATGGGCCATTAGTTTTCTTCTCTGGTGGTTGAAATTCTTTGGCCTATAGCCTTCTGCTCCCCTGAGTCTCTAGGCCTCTATTAGACCCATTAAAAACTCCCCAGAATGCGGTTTTTGTCTAATGTGATTATTATAAAAGTGTCCAAGTTATTCACTTACTCCTCTATTTGCAATGGCACTGGCATTTCACTTGCTTGAATGTTGACATGGGGGTCTTCAGAAAATAAAGTGCAGATGATCAATTAGAAAGTAAAAAAGATATATTTTTTTCAGGCCCATGTCATTGGAGGCAAGGGGAAGGAAGAGAAATGTTTGAGTAATTTAAATGAGAGTGATTTTCACACATGTCAGATGCATCGTGGTTTGAACCACATTGGCAAAGCTCCACAAATCACAAGTTGGATATATTATCCGCGGCTTAGTTTTTCAAATGATGTTTCACTGCTTCTGCTTTGTGATGGACAGTCTCTTTTTTGTGCTTTCTTTACTCCTTCAGTACAAACACACATTTTATTTTATAACCCTAATTAGAAAATAGATCCCTGTAATGAGAGAACTGACTAGATCCCATCACCAAAGGCAGAAGAGTCCAGGAGTGGTATGTTGTGTTTCTTTTCCCGCAAAATTGCTTTGGAAGAAGCATCCTTACCATTAAGGATGGTTGTGGTGGAGATACCAGTATGACAATAGAGTTCAGCCCATCATGCATCATGAGCAAATCAAGGTAATTGATCTACCTGCATACAATAATCAGTCTTAAGGTGATATCCAAAATAGGACACATACCCTTCCCCACATTTGATATCTGGGAACTTGGAGAAATACAAGTATCCTCCACTTCTCAAAGGTTTGCTTTATGCCACTTTGCTTTTATGAAGGACATACATAAGTATCTGTTTTTGCTAACTGAAAGAAATTTGAAGAGAATTTTTGTTTTTATGAAAAAAGGCACTTTTTTATAGCTTTCTGAGCCCTGTTCAGAAACTAACACACCATTATAAAGCAATTATACTCCAATAAAGATGTTAAAAAAGATAATATGAATTAAAAAATGTAATTTTTTTATTGAATTAAAGATTCTTTAAATTCTTTACAGTTTTCAAAAGTTTCACACACGTGATTTCATATATTCCCATTATAACCTGTTTTTCCCCCTACCCCTGTATTTCCTCTCTCCCCTCTCCCCACTGGAAACCACTAGTTTGTTCTCTATATTTGTGAGCCTGCTTTTGTTTTATTCACTAGCTTGTTGTATTTTTTAGAGTCGACATATAAGTTATATCATACGGCATTTGTCTTTCTCTGTCTGACTTATGTAACTTAGCATAATGCCCTGTTGCTGCAGGTGGAAAAATTTCGTTCTTCTTTGTGGCTGAGTGGTATTCCATTACATATGTGTGTGTGCTACATCTTGTTTATCAGTTCATCTGTTGATGGACATTTAGTTTGCTGAAAGACAATATGAACTTATACATTAAAAAACATGATGAATCTCATAAACATACTGTTGAGCAAAAGAAGTCATATACAATAAGGTATTTACTGTATGATTCCTTTTATATCAAGTTCATATACTTGCAAAATTCATGTAATATTATTAGAAGTCATTATAACAGTTACCTTGGGAAAGAGGTTAGTGACTCGAAAAGAACATGAGAGCAATTCCAAGATGCTGTTAAAGTTCTGTTTCTTTTTTTTTTTGTGAAACACAAATATGGTGTGTTTTTTTTTGACTCTTTTAAAAAATTTTTATTTTGGTGTATAGTTGATTAACAATGTTGTGTTAGTTTCATGTGCACAGCAAGGTGATTCAGTTATACATATACATTTGCCTATTCTTATTCTGTATGTAGGCTACAGAGGTGTGTTCATTTTGTGAAAATTCATTGAACTTATGACTTGTACACATCTTTAACTATCTGTTATGATTTCATTAAATATGCATTTTATATCTTTCAAGTAAAAATTTCACCAAGAAATAAAGAAAAATAGAAACGCAAAAAAAAAAAAAAAGGGAAAAAGTGAAAATAGGTTTTGACATTTGTTTTGTAGCAAATAGTGGCAGCATGCATCCCAAGCAGGGAGAGTGACACCGCCAAGCTCCTTCCTTGGGAACCACACTTAGCATCTCAGCTTCAAGCTTTGAACTGTGTCTTTAAGCATCTTTGGTTTATTTCCATTTATTTTATGCATTATTAGCAAGATGTGTTCCAAGGTAATTGCTTCAGTTTACATTTAGGAGAGATTTCATAGGAATGCTCCACTTTTGGATGGGGTGTGTGTGTGATGGGGGGGGATGCTATAAATGATGTCTCTCCTTTTGCATTACCAACTGTGAAGTATAGCCTTAGGGTTTTCAAGGGCCACTGTTGTTGCTTTTGTTCTATGTGTTGGCTTCATTGTGGACCTTGTTTTCAGTATTGTTCTGGATTAGGTTAGATAGCTAGATATCAATCAAGCAATCTGAGACAGAGGGAGAAAAAGAGGAAGAGAGAGGAAAAAGGGAGGGAAAGAGGAAGAGAGGGAAGGAGGAACACCTAAGTTTGTCTGAACCACTGAACTCCGCTATACCTGAAGGTGGACCTGTCTTTGAACACCTAGTTACAGGAACTGGTAAATTACCTTTTTTGCTTGAATGAGGCAGGTTTCTTCCCCCCTGCTTGAATTAAATAAATATTGGCTATTACATTAGATCTAGGTCCATATCTACCCTAGAATTCTCTGTTTTGTTTTTTTGTTTTTTTTTTTGGTCTGGGTGCTCCAGAGAAACAGAAGAAAAAAAATATACACATGAATTTAACGTTTATTTATCATCTAAATAAATGTATATATACACATACACTGTAAAGAACTGACTCATATGATAATTATGGAGGTTGAGAAATCCTAGTTCTGCAGAAAGCAAGCTGGAGACTCAGGACAGCCAAAGGTACAGTTCCAGTCTGAATCTGAAGGTCTGAAAACCAGGAGAGCCCTTGGTGTAAGTTCCAGTCCAAGTCCAAGTTTGAGCCCTGGTCCAGAGGCAGGAGAAGACCAATGTCCCAGCTCAAAGGCAGGTAAAGACAACTCTTTCTTACTTAGCCTTTCATTCTATTAAGTCCTTCAGTGGGTGTGCTCCACGCACATTGGGGAGGGCAATCTGCTTCACTGAGTCTACCAATTCAGAGGTTAATCTCATCCAGAAACTGCCTCACAGATGAACCCTAAAGTAATGTGTAACCAATATTTAGCCAGATGTTTTGGTACCCATGGCCCAGTCAAGTTGTTACATAAATTTAATTACCACAATTGACATGTAACTTTTTATCCTGGCTCATGGCTCCTGCGTGATATATCACACCCATATTTATGATCATTATTTTGAACTCTGTCAGATTAATCACTTATCTTTGTTTAAGATCAGTTTCTGGAGACTTCTCATGTTCTTTTGTTTGGAACATATTCCTCTTTTTTTTCATTTTCTTTGACTCTGTGTTGGTTTCTGTGCAGTAGAAAAATAGCTGCCTCTCCTTGTCTTGATAGAAGTATCTCATGTAGGAGATGAACCTCATCAATCAGCCCAGTCTGAGCTCCTGATTATCTCTGAGATCTTTGTTATCCTCCTCCTTTGTTCTCAGTGGCTCACAGAAGTCAAAAATATGCCAAGACCCATCAGTGTACCAATGGGGAAGATCACATTCAGCACCTAGATGCAGGCTGATTGGAAGCTGGACCCTCAGGTAGCAGCTGAGAAAGTATGTAGTTGAGCCTCTTCCAGGGAGAAAATGGGAGATGGATGTTTTTGCCTGCTCCTTCTGTGCTGGGCTTAGTTGTGTAGCCATGAGGTGGTGCTCCTGCATCAATTAAGAACTACTACTTTGTTTTCTGCAGTCCTGGGGAACTTGTAAATGGAAGCTCTGTTGGCTACCAGAGCCAGGCAATCTGGGTCCTATCGCTCAGGCAGCAGCTACAACTATTGGGGCATCAAATGTCTGTACAATCTCCTTCCTGGAAGATAATGGCAACTTGGAGCAGGATAGAGGGTGAAGGTGGGGCAGGTGTTTGCCAGCTTCCCTGGTTTCCTTGGAGGATCATAGCCAGCCCCTAGGGGTATGCTAAATTAGAAGCCTTGACCCTGAGGCTGCAGGTTTTAAAGTATGTAGATGGACTCCTTTCAGGGAAAGGATGGGAGATAAGTGTTTTTATGTGCTCCCTCTACACTGCCTCTGCGGGGATAGCTGGTTAAAACCATTTCTTTGTGTGATCTGTCCTGTGGACTTTGTGAATATAAGTCCTGTTGGCTCTCAGAACCAAGTCATCTGTGGACTTGTCCTTCAGGTAGCTGCACAAAATCTGGGATGCAAACTTGTGTACAAGCTCCTTTCAGGGAGATTTTGGTGACTTGGATCAGACTGGGAGGAGATGGCAGGGGAATTGTCCACTGGTCTCTGGGGAGGATCACAGAAAACACCTAGATATGTGCTAAATTAGAAGCTTGATCCATAGGCATCAGCTTTCAAAATATGCAAAGGACCCCTTTCAGGGAAAGACTGGAAGATGGGTGATTTTGTCCACTCTCTCTGTGAATGCCTGTTAACAACTGCTCTTTGTTTGTGGATGCAAGTCTGGTTGGCTTTTCAGAGCTGGGTGTTTGGGGTCCTATCCCTCCGCTGGGAGTCTTAAAAGTTGGGTGCTAAATATGAGGTCCAAACCCTTCATTCCACAGGGAGCAGCTGGAAGTTGCGAGTCCCCTCCTGATTATATGGCACTGTGTGTGTGTTTATGATAAGAGTGTCTTAGTCTTTTCTATTCATTTTAATATAAATATTTTCTCAGTCTTTTCTATCCATTTTAATATAAATATTTTCTCAGTTGCCCAATGTGTGGGAGTCGCTCAGGTAGTTTCTAGATTTCTTTCAGAGATGACTGTTCTTTGTTTAGCTGTACATTCAAAGTGTCTGTGGAAGGAGGGTGTTCAAGAGCTTCCTGTGTCACCATCTTTATTGACCCCCACATAGGGAAGTTTCTTAAAAGTGGTTTCCCAAGCCTGATCACCAGATTTTTATCAATTTATTTATTATTTTAATTATGGCAAAAACACATAGAAAAAAATTTACCATCTTAACTATTTTGAAGTGTACAGTTCAGTAGTGTTAACTATATTCACAGTTGTGCAACAGATATCAAGAAATTTTTCATCTTGCAAAACTGACACTGTGTACCTATGGAACAACAATTCCTTGTCTTCCCCTTCCCTTGGCCCCTGGCAACCACTAGTTATACCTTCTGTTTCTACAACTTTGACTACTTAGATACCTTATGTAAGTGGTCTGATTTATTTTACTTAGCAAAATGTCCTTAACGTTCATCCATGTTGTACCATGTGGCAGAATTTTCTCCTTTTTTAAACGGCTGAAAAATATCCTTTATCAGTTCATCCATGGATAGACATTTGGGTTGCTTCCACCTCTTGGCTATTGTGATAATGCTGCAATGAACATGGATATGCAAACATCTCTTTGAGATTCTGCTTTCAGTTTTTTTGTATAAATATCCAGAAGTAAGATTGCGGGATCAGATGGTAATTCTAGTTTTATTTTTTTGAGGAAATTCCACACTGTTTTCTATAATGGCTGCATTATTCTACATTCCCACCAACAATACACAGGGGTTCTAAATTCTCTGCATCCTTGCAGAGACTTATTTTCTGTTCTTTTTATAGTGGCCATTCTACTAAGCACAGGTGATATCTCTTTGTAGTTTTCATTCACATTTTTCTTATGATTAGTTACGTTGAGCATCCTTTCATATGCTTGATGGTAATTTTTATATCTTCTTTGGAGAATGGTATAGTCAAGTCCTTTGCCCATTTTTTAATTGGGTTACTTTTTTGTTGTTGAGTTGCCGAAATTCTTTACATATTCTGGATATTAACCCTTTCTCTGATACTGGATTTGCAAAATGTTCTCCCATCCTGGAGGTGGCCTTTTTATTCCGTAGATTGTTTCCTTTGATGTGCAGAAGTTTTAAAGTTTGATATAATCCCATTTGACTATTTTTGTTTCTGTTGCCTGTGCTTTTTGTGTCATATCTAAGCGATCATGGTCACATCCAATGTTTCAAAGCTTTTCCTCTATGTTTTCTTTTAGGAGTTTTAAAGTTTCAGGTCTTACATTTAGGTCTTTAATCCATTTTCAGGTGATTTCTATGTATCGTGTACAGTAGGGGTCTAATTTCATTCTTTTGCATGTGGGTGTACAGTTTTCTCAGTACCATTTATGGAAGAGATTGTTCCCCATTGCACAGTTTTTGCACCCTTGTTGAAAATCGTTTGGCCATATATGCAAAGGTTTATTTCTGAACTCTCTACTCTGTTCCATTGGTCTATATATCATGACTTTATGACAGTACCACCATTATAATACTACAGGATTCTATAATTGTCTGTATTTTTTCTTTACCAGAGAGTCTTTATTTTCATATTTTTTTTTCCTGTGGCTATTTAGCATACTATTGTTGCAACTTGAAGGATTCCCTTTATCATTTCTTTTAGGACTGGTCTGTTGGTGATGGACTCTCAGCTCCTGTTTATCTGAGGAAGTCTTAATTACTTCATTTTTGAAGGACAGCTTTGCCACATATAACATTTTTGGTTGGCAGGTTTTATTTTTATTTTTTAGTTCTTTGAACGTATCATCTCTCTTCCTTTTAGCCTGTAAGGTTTATGATGAGAAATCCACTGATAATCATATCCTGTTAATCTCTTGCATGTGACTGATCACTTTTTTTCTGCTGTTTTCAATATTCTCTCTTTGTGACTTCGGCTTCTTATTATAGTGATTTGATTATAATGTGTCCCTGTGTAGGCTTCTTTGGGTTTTTCCTAGTTGGAGTTTGTTGAGGTTCTTGAAATTATATATACACGTTCTTCCTCAAATTTGGGACATTTTTAGCCATTATTTCTTCAAATAGGCTCTCTTCATTTTTTTTTTTCTCTCTCTCTCTCTCTTCTCCTGAGACTTCTGTATCTTTGTTGCTTGTTGGTATCTTATAAATCTCTTTGGCCCTCTACACTTCTCTTCATTCTTAATTCTTTTGCTCATCTACCTCAGTAATTTCAAGTAGCCTCTCTTCAAGTTTGCTAATTCTTTTCTTTGATCAATTCTGATTTGAACTCTTTTAGTGAATTTTTCAATTCAGTTGTCGTATTTTTCAGCTCCAAACTTTGGTTCTTTTTGTAGTTTCTGTATTCTCGTTGACATTCTCATTTTGTTTTTGTATAGTTTTCCTATTTTTATCTTGTTAATCTGTGTTCTCTTAGTTCACTGAGCATCTTTAAAACGGTAACTTTGAATTCTGTATCAGGTAATGTATAGGTATCTGAATCTTCATTATTAGTTTCTGAACATTTATTTTGTTCCTTTGATTGGGTCATATTTTCTTGTTTCTTTGTGTACCTTGTTATCATTTGTTGAAACTTAGGTAGTTGAAAAATAGATACCTCTCCCATTCTTTACTGACTGGTTTTGCACCAGGAAAGACTTTTCACCAATCATCCCACCTAGAGATTCTGGAAGCTTTCAGACCTTTTCTAGGGATATGTCTTTTCTGATCTTGTGTGTGTAATTCCCCTGCTAAATTGTTCTGCCATTTATTTTTCAGGAGTTCATAATCTTTTGCTCCTCCCAGTGTCTTTCTGCAGTTATACAGTCTCTCTGGTACTTCAGTAATCCACTATACTCACTTTTGTTCTCAGCAGCCCCCAGGCATTCAAACTATGCCAGTTTCCCTTAGTGCTCCAAATGAGGCAAGACAGAAAACAGACCCTTGGGCAGTCCCTCAAAATGCCAGAATGTTGTATGCACATTCCACTTTTTCACTCCTAAGGGAGTAGCCATGAGTTGGGAGTTTTCTTGTGATTATACCACACTACTGGCTAGGGGGAGGGCTATGGTAAGTAAATGCAATGAACTTTCTTACCCACTTTGATGCAGTTATTCTTGATTTTGCATTGCTTTGGGTACTGCAACCTCTTAACTGGTTTCCGGAGTTCTCACAAAGGTCATTTTGTCCATTTTTTAAAAGTTGGTGCCTCCATGAGGGAAAGAGAGTCTAGGGCTTCCTATTCCATCATCTTAGTGATATCACTTCTGACCACCAGATTTTGGTTCAGTATATTGGGATGGCACCAGCATCCCAGATGATGTTGATGTAGGAGATACGAAGAACACATATTTGAAAATACTGTTTCATAACAATGGTTCTTAATATGGATGGCATGCTGGAATCCCTGGAGATGCACTGATGCATAGGGTCCACTCCCAAACATCCTGATTTAAATGCTCTGTAGTGGAGTTCAATGTCAGAAGTTAAAACACTCCCCTGGTGACTATAATGTGCAGCCAGTGTTGAGAACCATTGTTCTCATGCTGCTTACAGATTAATTGTTTAACTCTAGGAGTCTATTAGGGCAGCTCCTTTCTCCAAGGAGTTAACTATTAAATAGTTTAAACATCAGTGAGAACTCCATTTAGCATCAGTCTTCTTCAGTTCAGATCTCCATCCTTCTGTTATTAACTAGGGTCAAAACATTTAAAGATAATGTCTATTCGAAAAGGGCTATAAGTCTAATACCACTAGTAAAAGAAGCTGCGACTCAAACCAATTAAAAGGTGAAGCAATTCAGCCTAAATTGCTGAAAAGAAACAACTTACATTTCTTTCTGGATGAGTCTAGGGAAATGACAGGCAATTTTAACTCTTGGCACCACACTTAGGCTTATTAGATAACACAGTGAAGACAGGGAGTGTCAGAAGTGCTCTTTCTTTGGTACCTTTTAGCAGATTTCCAAGTGACATTTGAATGTAACTGCAGCCCTCATACTCTTACCAAATCCAGAGTTCTATGAGGTTTTTATAAATCCTTCCAAATAGGTATTTATTTGGACATATCTTTTAACTTAGAAAATTTCAACAATATTGAAAGGAAAGGGAAGATAAGAGGTTACTCATACGAGAGTGAGTTCCTTACAACAAGAAAGACATAATCTCTAGTTTTTACTCTTACCATTCTAATGAATAAACTATCCTAAATTGTCTGTCTCCCACATTGACGATGGGAGAGGGAAAGAGAGAATAAGAGCTCTCCCAAGGTTTCCAAGTATAAGCTGTTTGGGAGTTTTATGTTACTAGAAGCATCTAGAGTGCTGGAATAATCTCACGTGTAGAAGAGATTCAGTAAACATTTACCCAAATAGTGAACAATATATAGATATAGATTGTTTGCAAAAATCAACCAGGATACCTCCCTTCAATTCCAAACTGTTCTTAATCCATCCTCCAGGACACTCTGGTCTTTAAAATTCCAACTCTCTTCCTATATATAACCTTCCCAACCACAAGCAGACTTCATAACTCCATCCCTTGGATCCAGTACCCCCACTTTTCCAGGAAGTTTTTTGGAAACAGTATAGCATAAACTATAGGCAGTGTTGCTTTGAATTTAATAAGGATAAGTAGTCTTCTTTTTCTATTTAATTTTAAGATTAAATGAAAATTAATATAAAGTTTTGTTGGTGCTAATATCTTAGAAGCATTATTATTCAAGCATGTATTTCTGTACCTTTAACATAATGTTCCTTTTCATGGAGTTCATCCAAAATCATGTACCAGCCTTAACCAGTTCATTAGTAAATTCTGAAAGACCTAGTCTTGTTCTCTTCTTCATTATGTAACACCATTACCTACACAGTTTTTCCAGAATTCCTTCCAGGTTATTTGCCTGGAAACATTGTTCTATGACTGGATTGGAAAACCTCTCTGCTGTCTGTCCCCTTCAAGAATTATTTGAAAAAGTGGGTGAGAGGTGAGATAGAGATTTTGAGCACAAAATTATTTTTCATTGTCTTCATTCTTCCAAATTTTGTTTTGCTCTTCCACCCCTGCTTCTTTCTAACTAGGCTATAATTTCCCTTTTACAAAAGCCTAGGACCTAAGCTAGGTGAGAAGTCATAAATATTACTATATAAGTAAACCTTGACCTCTGCAAAACAAACAAGCAAAGCGACCCAAACTCAAGCCAAACCAAAAACCAATCAAACATAGACTTCCTTTCTCTCTGATCCTTTAACAGTTTTCCTGCTTTGACCATCAAATTGCTATAACATAATTTTTTGCTTATTGACAGGTGTTAAGGATTAAAAACAGCATAATTGAAGCAAATTATACTGCTCCCTATTATTGAAACTTCAGTTCATATCAAACTGACAGTTGAAACAAAGCACTTTTATATCACCCTACAAAAAATCCATCTAAAATGAACTTTCTGAATAATTGATGAGGACTTTTTGTCTTTGTTGCAGCTTTCTAAGGTGTGCACACCACACTGTAGCTGTATTACTCCAATGGACTGTGCAAAGCCTAATTCGCAACTATTCCCATCAGCATTTCTGTAAGTGGTGACATTTGTTAGGAAACTCTACTAAAGCCAGAATAGATGAGGTAGTTTTAGGACATAGTCTATCTGTTTCACTTACTTTACAAAAAAGCCCATTGTTTGAACACTGTCCCAATATGCTGTATAACAAATGATGAAAGTCAGTATATACGGGTCAATTTTCCTCTTCCTACAGGTTAGTAGAATTCTAAGCAAAGGCAAATGATAATTTAAGTCAATTTCCATAATCTTTTGTATGTGAAGGTGATGTGCATTTACAATCTTTTAATGATAGTTTAGTTCTGAAGAGTAAATACAATTGCTAGTATACTCTATGACCAGTATTTATTATACTATATACAACAAAAGAAGAAATAGCCAAAGAAGTCATTTATAGTCACCTAAACTAATCTGAAGTGTGCCTGCAAACTCTAGCTAGTCATATGCTGTTAACTTATTGTGTGAATGGTATTCCTGATTTTAAAAATATACATATATACACACATATATATAAATGAAGCAGAAACTAATAATAATCACCTATAATTATATCACCCTGCCTTAATCATAGCCCAAGGAGATTTTTCAGTAATTAATAGATATAAGTGTAGCAGCAGGTAATTAAATTCTGTGGCTATGCCATTCTTTCTGTAACCATATCAATTATTAAATATGTTTTCACAAAATGGGGTCTTAATATATCCATAGTTTTATATTCTTAAAATTATTTTGTGAAATATTTAAAATATACAGATAGTGACTTCCCTGGTGGTCCAGTGGTTAAGACTCAGTGCTGCCACTGCAAGGGGCACAGGTTCACTCCCTGGTCAGGGAACTAAGATCCCGCAGGCTGCGCAGCGTGACCCCAAAAAAAGTAAAATATACAAATAGTCACTTTCTCACTAAATTGAATCTTAACATTATGCTATGTTTACTGCCATTCCATTGTTTTAGAAAAAATATGATAGTTGAGAGACAGTTGAAGCCCCCTGGAAAAAATCTTCTGATTCTGTTACCCTCTACCAAGGTAATCACAAACATGAATTTATTGTTTATCATTCTCATGCATATTTTAATATGTAATACAATACATATTTACATATTCCTAAACATAATATAGTCTTGTGTTGGAGAATTTAAAAGTTTAAATAAATTAAATCATACTTAATATGGCACTCTGCAACTTGCTACTCCTACCCAATATTAGGTGTGGAAATTTATCTTTGCTGATAGATAGATCTCTAATTTGGTGGTTCTTGCACTTTAGTGCATATCAAAATCACCTGGGGACCTTGGAAAAAATACAAAGGTCTAAGTCTTATTCTATTGCAACAAGCCTGAGTCTCTGAGTTCTTTATTACAGGTGCTGGCTAGATGATTCTGATATATACCAAAGTATGAGAACCACTATTCTAGTTTGTTTCATTTGTATTATATTGTATTTTGTTGTATAAATATACCACAATTTATTCATTCTCATTTTACTGCACATTTTTTATTACTATTATTTTTTGCTTTTACAAGTAAAATACCATGTGAAATGCTAAACAATGCAATATTGCCCTTTAGAGTTGTTATACCAATTTATAGTCCCACTGCTGTGACCAGCTGGTTCTGATTTGTCTGGAACTGCCCCCCTGTTAGCATAGGCATCTAGGCAGACTGGCATAGTTGATTATCCTAATGAGAGTGGATATCTTCACATACCCCAAAACATTAGTATTGTCACACTTTTTTAAAACAATATTTTTTGGTCAAACAGAGGGGTGGATAAAAAATGGTAACTAATATTTGTTTTACTTTGTATTTCATTGATTGAAAGGGTGACTGATTACTTTTTTACATCTATTAGTCCTTCAGATTTCCTCCTCTATGAACTATCTTTTTTCAATAGGATGTTTATTCTTTCATATAGATGCTTGAGTTTTTATGGATTTTCAGCATTAAATATTTATCAGTCACATGTGTTACAAGTACTTTATGGCAGTCTGTGCTGGCTTGCTTTTACACGTCTTTTATTTTGCACAAATTTCATTTTTGACATAATCAAAATTTTTAATCTCTAATGTTTTATGGGGGTTTTTGTATCTAAGAATCCTTTCTGTATAGTGATAACTTTAATTTACAGATTTTTTTCTGACATTTTAGAATTTTACTTTTGACATTATATCTTTAGTATATCTAGAGTCGTGAAGTTGAGCTAATTTTACTTTTCTGCATATAAATAATAAATTATTCCAGCACGATATATTAAACAGTCTGGTTTTTTTTTTTTTTTTTTTTTGCGGTATGCGGGCCTCTCACTGTTGTGGCCTCTCCCGTTGCGGAGCACAGGCTCCGGACGCGCAGGCTCAGCGGCCATGGCTCACGGGCCCAGCCGCTCCGCGGCATATGGGATCCTCCCGGACCGGGGCACGAACCCGTATCCCCTGCATCGGCAGGCGGACTCTCAACCACTGCGCCACCAGGGAGGCCCCAAACAGTCTGTTTTTTAATCACTGATTTATACTATTATTTATGTACAGATCTAGCTTTTTATATCTTTATTTCTGTATTTAGTTCATTTAGTCTATGTTGTAACCTCTGTTCCTTCCCACCCCAGCTAATTTCTCTTTATTATTACAGTTTTAAATTAGGCGTAATATCTGGTAGAATGAGTGATTTCAGTTGTTCTTTTTCAGTAGTCTTCTTGCTGTTTGTGACCCATTGTTCTGTTAAAATTCTCAATAATGCAACTCATTCAGTTGCATTAAAATGTGATTTTGATTAAAAACACATTACATTTATAGAATAATTTAGAAAGAATTGCTATCTTAAGTCAGTGTTCCCATCCATAAACATGGTATATCTGTCCATTCAGTCAATTCTTTTACTTCTTCAGTAGTTTTTATTTCTCCTAGAAGTTTTACATATATTCTTATATTCTGTTGCATTATGAATGAATGTTTTTCCTCTTGTAATTTTCTGATTTCTTCATACTGATGTCTACAAACACTAATTTTTTGTCTGCAGGTTATATTTTCATTATAAAGTGAAATGTCTGAATATATGTAGATAATCGTATATTCCAAAAATTGAAAGGGTTTTTAATTTCTTTTTCTAATTTACATAGCTATGATTTCTTTTACTTATTCTATGTCCATTCAGCGAATGTAAAATAGAAATAGTAATGAAAGCCAAACTTCCTGTGTTTTTGAATTACTGAGACTGCTTCTAAAGTTTCCCCATTGAGTAGCAGATGGGTTAGTATAAGTCTTTAATGATTTAAGAAATTTCCCTTCCACATCATATTTTTAGACTATAAAAATGTTTGTTCTTTGTAAATCATAAGTGAGTACAGCATTTTGAAGATTTTTGAACACACGCATTGAAGTGATTGTATATGCCTTTTAGCTGTAGTGGTGTGTAGCTTCTAAAACAGCCCCCATGATTTCCACCTCCTAGTGTCTATGCACTGTATAAGCTCTCTGGTACAATGATGGACAAAATTTGTGAGACTTTCCATTCTTGCCATGTTCTCAGTCTTAAAAAGTAAATATTTATTCTTTCACCACTGAGCATGATAATAGGTATGTTTATTGTAGACACTGTTTATAATAAGAGTATTTCAAATTTCATTCTATTCCTAGTTTGCCAAATGCATTTCCTTCATATGTTGGGATCATATGTTTTTTCAAATATTAACATCGTGAATTACCTTGGTTGATGTTTTTTTAAACATTAAACTAACCTGCATTTATGCAACTAATTCTACTTGCTCATGTTGTATTAAACTTTTTATATGTTGCTGGATTCAACTTACAATTTGTATCAAAAGAATTTGGACCTATGCTTATTTTGGTGATTGGTTTGTAATTTGCTTTCTTTGTAAGGAGCTGTCCTGGTTTTGTGAGTGTAATGTGATTATCATAAATTGAGCCTGGAAGTGTTCCTACTTCTATATTCTGCAGGAGTTTTATGGCTTGATATTATTATTTTTTTCCTTAAATGTTTGATATAATTCTCCATTAAAGACATGGGGGCTTTTTGTTTGTTTTTGTTTTTATCACAAACAATTATATACATATTATAATTGAGTTGATGAAATTTTTCTCACCATTTCCAGCTCTCATGCCTTCCATTTGTGTTTACTTTTATTCATATCAAAATATATCCTTCAAAATATATCCTTTTTTTTCTCTTGAATTTCTGTGGGTAGAAAACCTTCTTGTGTGTATATGCCTGAAAATATCTTTATTTTGCACTGTCTCATGGGTCCAGCTCCTGATGCTGAAGCCGGGTTGATAAATGCGATGAACATATTGGTTTCTTTATTTTAGCCTTATCTCTGAAGTCAGGAAACTCCCATCTCAGACCATGACTTGAAGCAAATTGAGCAATTTTCTTTCTGCTTTACCCTGTAGGACCTAAACTCTCCAGTACTGCATGGTTGCGGATACAGGGAACAGAAAGACTATAGTTTTTTTTTGGTTTGTTTGTTCGTTTTAAATTTATTTATTTATTTATTTTTGGCTGTGTTGGGTCTTCGTTTCTGTGCGAGGGCTTTCTCAGTTGCGTCGAGCGGGGGCCGCTCTTCATCGCAGTGCGTGGGCCTCTCACTGTCGCAGCCTCTCTTGTTGTGGAGCCCAGGCTCCAGACGCGCAGGCTCAGTAGCTATGGCGCACAGGCTTAGTTGCTTTGCGGCATGTGGGATCTTCCCAGACCAGGGCTCGAACCCGTGTCCCCTGCATTGGCAGGCAGATTCTCAACCACTGCACCACCGGGGAAGCCCCAAGACTATAGTTTTTGTTTGTTTGTTTTGTCTGGTAAAAATATACTTTACTTGAATTTGAGTGCAGTTACATTACTTTGGTTTCCTCGTTTCAAATGTCATCCATCATTGCTAAGTGTTTGGATCAGAGGGTCTGTATATGTACTCTGTTTGCCATTTTCACCCAGGAGTGGATCATGCAATTTAATACTGCACTGCAAAAACTCTGTATCTATATGTCACTTCTACTAATTGTATCTAGGTATTACTGGTAACTAGACTGTGTCTTTTATTATAAACCTATCCCCAATTGCTATTGGCATTTGCATATGCCAGGTACAAGACACTTACTGAATGCTTACTATATGCTAACCACTCTCTCTAAGTATTTTGTAGCTGTTAATTCATTTGATTCTAACAAAGACCACATGAAGTAGCTACTATTGTTAATCCCTATTTAAAAGGTGAAAAATATGGAATATGGAATATGCAGAGATTAGGTAATTTTTCCTAGGTCAAGGAGGAGTAAGTTGCCTAGCAAGTGTTCAGACCTAAGTTGTCTGACTACATCACATGGATGTTTGAGAAATGAGGAACAGACAGGTGAACGTTCCTGATGACATCTGTCCATCCTGGCCTACCTCTTAGTCATGACTCACCTTGTCCTAGTTCTGGGCTCTTGAGAGCAAGAGACATACTTTATTTGTTTCATTATTCCTAGCTAGCACTGAATTTAGAATTCTCTAGATTCGCTGCAAATGGTTATCATGGTTAAATCAGACCTGGGTAAGGATTCTTTTCTGATAATTCACTCTATATACTGGTTAAGTGGAGACAGTGCCTTTCACTATTTTCTTAAGAAGCCTATTCATACTTACGAAACATTCTATTAAAAATATATTTTAAGAAGACTAGCCTTTGGGGATACTGTAAAGAGACAGTTGTTTTCTATCAGCATTTTAGGAACTATTAGGGAAAGAAGCTTTGGGAGGACTAATAACTGGAAAACTTTCATTCATATCAGAGTCTCTTTTTCAGTAGATGCACAAGGAAATGAAACATGTTGCTATTTCTCCCCAGATAGTTTGGCCGTTTCTCAGCATGAGCTCCATATAATTTTATATATAAGACTTCCAGATAGAAAAAAAAACCACCCAACATGGGCAGATTTGATAAAACTTTTGTCATAAAATGTATTACTATTCTGGTTATTCAAAAGAAAAAGAAAAAGAGAAATAAAAACATTTAATTCTCTCCAGTGTCATCCAGAATGTGGGGACAAGTTCAAAATGAGCATCTCCCAATTGGAAGTAAAGTCTCTGGGAAATTACTGAGGGACAGCAAGAAAGACCTGTAGCAAGGAGATTTAGGATGCACATCTGTGGGAAAGTCTGTCAACATCTATTAATTTTTTTAAAAAAGAAAGAAAGGATACCTACTAGAACAGAGCAATTAGTGGCCACTTTTCCAGTTTCCCTGCTGAGAAGACAGCCCTGTCAGCTGCCTTATTACTGCAGAAATACTCATTTCCAATGGTCAGCACTCGTCTCGTGGGTTGCTTTTGTCTACAAATTGATATGTTGTTCACCTAAATGATCCAACCCTGAGAACGCCTTGGGTTCTAAACTCTGATGCTGGCTTATCAGCATGGGAATATACTATGGAAGAATCCCTGCTTGGAGAGGACTGTCTCGTTTACAAGTGAAGCTGCACTGAGCAGCCAGATTGTGTAAAAAGAGCTGAATATTTGGACAGTGAGCTTCAAGCTGCCATGCTATCCAGGAGGCTGTGGGTATTAATTCAATTTATGCTTTCATAAATTGACTGGTTCCTGCCAGGGAATTGAATAGTTCCATTCTCTCAGGTATATTCTGAGAGAGACTGAGGCTTAAATCAGTTAGATGTTTGTCTGTCTCTAAGTAAGTAGAAATGTTGGTAAGAAGAGCTATGCAAAATCAAATAAATGCCTCTGCCCTGTCAATCTGGCAGATAATGGAGATACAAGCAGAAGCCTGTAAACGGAACCAGTGGGAAATCTCACCTCTTCCATCACTAGAGAATTTTATTCTGCATGATTGGTTAGTTTCCATTTAGATCAAGTTGCAACCTATGAAGAGGTTTACCCCTGAAATATTTTAACAAATGGTAATTCCAAAACCCCTAACATAACTTATGACATGACTGATAAAAACTGATAAGATATAAAATGTAAAAAGAGGACATAATTTATGAACTTTTGCCAGTGAGACACAGTAGATGGATAACTAAGAATCACAGAGCCTTTAGAGAAGTTATATATACTGACTGGTCCTAAAAATCAAAACCAACAAGAACTGGTTAATGAAAAATTTTCATCTATATTTGGATAACCTAGGTAATATGAATTTAACAAGAATAAATATATGTAAACTTTTTCTCAAAACATACCCTCCTCCTGTAGATACGTTTCTGTACCCTGCCTCCTTCATTTTTCTGTCATAAAGCAGATGCTAAAATGGGAAGTGGTGTTCTGATGCATAATGCGTAATGGTTAGCAAATCTAAATGGCCAAATTACCAATCTGGAGTACGTGAAACCAACACTATGATTCCCCTAACCTCAGATATTGATATATGTCCATAAAAACCAAATCTAACATGGGATAGATGCAGTCAGGCTCTACTGCATCTCTGTGTTTTTGGCTGATACTAGGTTAGGTAAGAGAAAAAAAGTAGGGAAAAAAAGAGAGGGGCCAAAAAAGAAGGCTTATAATCAAAGAGCTAAGAACATAGGAATTGGAAGGATGCACAGCAAATAAATGCAATGCTTTACTGGTCAAAAAGTGCTTCAAGGAATCACTGGTCACTGGATCCTCTCAACAGCAATGTGAGATGGCTCCTGACTGGTGGCATTGCTTACATGTTATTTGTAAGGATACTGATGTTCGCAGTAAGAGTGAGAGGCACCAAGCCACATTGCAAGTGGTAATCACAGAACTAGAACCCAGGATTACTGAGTCTTTATTCAAGGATAGACACATGATACCTCACAAAACATGTAGTATGTGAAGATCAAATTTATAATTTATAGGAAACATTTGTAATTACAGAAAATAAACCCCAAAATATCAGATTATTGGAACAGTTCACTAATATCACTTTGTTGCAGTTGGAATGCATACCCCAAGAGGGGAGGGAGTTTTTTCCTACTTTGCTTAATATGGGTGATGACTAGCATCTAGAAATCACACAATAAATATTTTTTGAATGAACATTTAAAGAAGAAATGGTAATGCTTTCTCTTCAGCAGAAACGTTGAAGCACTGAGGAGTAATTGGTATGTAATACGGCATAGCATTAAGACCTTAGAAAAAGAATAGACAGTTTGATAAACAGACGGTGCTCTTAATTCGTAAAATTGCTTAAAATTTCTGACCCTCAGTTTCTGTTATGTAAAATACGAACAACAAAATAGTTAATCTGATTTCTGAAATGTTTTCAAGATCCAATGGAATTTTACTTGTAAAATTATTTTTATTTTAATTATTTGAAAGTTCTTTGAGGCTACAACTGTTTTAATTGTGTAAAGAATTATAAACATTACACACTTCAACCATGAGTGATGATGTATTCAGATATTTTCTCTAAACCCAACCTTAACTTCTGAATCATATTGGGGCATCTGTTCTCCAAAATAGTACACAATTCTAAAAGTATTCCCAAATTGACCAGATAGTGAATTCTTAATGTTACACACTGTGACTTATTTATTCTTATATCATCAGCACCTGAGATGCTTGGATGAAACTCACTAAACTGTGGATAATTATTGTGGTGATGATGATGCTTTATCATCACACACACCCACTTTTAGAAAAGTTACTAATCTATGATATCTAATCTTGGATGATTCAGATTCTATTTTAGGACAGCATCAAAATATTAGAATTCCTGAATGTGGACCACATGTGGTCTCTATATTTTAATTATTCATAAGCTAGTACAAACTCAAGACTGATAGATTTTGTTTTATTTTGTCAAGTTTTCCGTATTTAGTATGGAGCTCAGAATTAGTTTCAGGCACAAGTTGTTTTATTTTAAAGCTTTTTACTACCATTTGAAAGTAATATTTTATTTCCCTTTTATTTGGGAGGAAAATGTACATTTTCACGATGAGTAAAACATGTCTGAAGCTTCTTAAGTAATTTACTCATGGTCGAGAATAAGCAGGAGTGATTAGAGCTTCAAATCAGAAAACTTCAGAGAGCCAGAAGCTATCAAAATGTGCAGCTTTAATGAACGATTTCTCACTCATTGCTGTATAGCAGTCACCACTGATACACTCTCTGTTTTTTTCCAAAGCATATATAATTGGACAAATCATCTAAACCCTCACAAGCAGGCAATTATTCAACTACAGTGATGCAGAATCACTGGGTCCAACACTTCATTAGAATATGCTATAATCCCTTGTTCTTGTCTTAACCTTCTCTGTGAAAAATCTAATTCATCCAGAACTGACAGCGTCCTGTTGGTTATGCAGATAGTGGTGGTACAGGAGATGGGGTTTCAAGCTACTCTTCTATCTTCAGTCCCATGTGTAGGGCTCTTATCCAAATCTTTAAATAGAGCCTGTGAGTTCTAATAATTATTCAACTAACATATATAAGCTCCCTTTGTGCTTCTTTTTGAAAATGTGCTTATCTTTTTCTCTTACAGAAGAGAGAAAGGGACATTGACAGAGAGATTGAATGGCACTGCCAACACCAGAGGAATAGCTGGGAAAGAGAGCAGGAGGGCACTTTGGTGCAAGGGAGATGATAAGAAAAGTATAAAGCTGCCAGGGGGAGGGTGGTCCTGACATCTCTCTCCTCCTCTCCATTTTCGTAGTCCAACTGTCCTTTCTGTTGACCCTGTCTTTGCATTATATTGGAAAGAGCATGACGTTGGGTCATCCCCACCTGGGCTCAGGTGCCATTATCTGTCACTGACTAGAGCATTTCCTTGACCATATTATTTAATATCTTTGAGCTCATGAAAGATGAGAATAATGTGCCCTGGAAGTCTGGGACAACTAGTACAATGCCAGGCAAGTAGCTGCAGCCACATAGACCACCTAATCTGATGAAGGATGTGACTCCCTGAAAAGCAATGAATCTTTTATAAACATCTTCTATTTCTAAAGGGATATGATTTGAGAAGCATGATAGCAAGAAGTTTTGACAGAACTTGATTGTTTCATGGGGCCTGGGATAATATACTTCTGGAAAAGCATATTCCTTTAATCCTGAGTCATGATTTCAATTTACTTTTTTCTAACATGCCAGCTTGTGATTCAGATCAAGTAAAGCTTTACAGTATTAACTAAAAATTGCTGTTTTATGCTTTTACTTAGTTTTCATGAGACCTCAGAAGCAAGATTAGGGGACCCAGTGATAAGCTAGTCCCCCATTTTCTTAATAATAAGAATAATGACAATTTTACATTTTAATGAGTGCATACTATGTGGCCTATGTACTGATATCTATTAAGTGTTTCATTTAATCCTCACAACACCCTGTGACCTCATTGCTGTTTTTATCCTCACTTTACAAAAAGCATATGGAGATTAAATAATTTGGCCAAGGGTACACAGTTGCTAAATGGCTGAGTGAACAGTCAAACTCAGGCACTGTCTATATACCTAACCAACCTTTGTCCCAGGTAGTCTACCAGCTGCTTGCTTCTCTCAGATGGTCAGCTCTCTGATCTTACTCTTTGTTCTGCTGAGCAAAACTGCTGCCATGAAGCAAATCACTATCTTTCAGATCGCATAAGAGAGCTCTCAACTTGCTTCTAGTTAGACCTAGCAGTCTCACTGGCTCTTTGTAGAACAGTGGTTCTCAACCTTGGCTGCAGAGTGGAATCATGTTGGGAACTTTTATATAACCCTGGGCCCCACCCCCAAGGTTTGATTTAATTTGTCTCATCTGGGCTAAAGAAGTTTTAAAATGTCCTCAGATGATCCTAATGGGAAGCAATGATTGGGAAGTACTGCTTTTACATACTCTTCTTTCTGACTCTGCAGCCAAGAGGAATCTTGCAGGCGTGGTCCTGAATTGGAGTTATGCGGCATTTGAGTTGAGTAAGAAATATAAGTTTGGGAAGGATGAAAAGATGAGGATAATGATGGTGATAACCAGTTACCATTTACTGACTGTTGTTCAATGCTAGTAATTTACAAATATTTACATATATCATTAATTAGGCTACATAACCACCCACTTGTTGTGGGTGACTTCAAACCTCTGCCTTTAATTGCATGATTAAAGCCATGAAGGAGGAAAGGATGGACAGGTTTGAAGGCTGATGGTGATTGTTAAATGACTTAGGGGCAGTTTTATGCAGGGACTTCAAAAATGGTTGGGTGGCAGGGTGAAGTGGAATGGGAGGAATGGATTTTAGTTCCAGTCTAAACTTTCTTTGGAGCAAAGTCAACAACAAAGAAATTTGCTCTTGGATGCTACGAGCCGAATGTGTTAGAGTTGGCAGCAGAGTTATTGCCAAGAGGAAAGGCAACCCATCAGCCACAAGACAGAGATCAGAACACGGAAGGACAGGTGATGGGGAATGCAAGACAAGCCAGAGAATCAACTTTTACAAAATAGAACCTGTAGGTATCTGATGGCCAAAGAGAAGAATTTATTTTAAAAATAAAGATTATTATTATTCATTGACAAGGCAATCAGTTAGCTGTCATGGAGTGAATAAGCTCAGGCATAGTTTATGAACATCCTCTGATGTTTATAAATGTCTCTCTGTGCTTAGGTTTGCTTCTTTATTAAAACCAAACAACAACAACAAAACACTAAAAGATAAGATGAGATAGAAAGTAGAAGCTTTGGAATTTAAGGAAACGAAGAGGTCCTCATGAATTCCAGGATATGACAATGATATTTGAGGGAAAACATAAATCTAGGTTAGTACTCTACCCAGAGTACTAAGAGGAGACAGTCATTTCTGGAGAAATAACAGTGGAATTCCAGCTAAGAGAAAGTGTATTAGTGGGCTTTCAGAGATGCCTGTTTCAGCATAGGGCACCAAATGATCACCTCTAGATGATATTGTTAAAGAAAGTGTAGTATTAAAGGTGGGAAATTTGAAAAATAATAGTCACTATGACAAAAGTATTTTGTAAATCCATTTATTGCCCTTTTCATAGTATTTTATATGTATTTTTAAAATTGAGGTATAATTGACATACATAATGATTCTATATTTGTATATATTGTGAAATAAATCTAATTAATATCTGTCACCATACATAGTTACAGAATTATTTTCCTTGTGATGGGAACTTTTGAGATCTACTCTCTTAGCAACTTTTAAATATGCAATATAATACTATTAACAATAGTTGCCATGCTGTGCATTACATCCCCATGACTTACTTATCAAGTAACTGGAGTTTTGTACCTTGTAACCCCTCATCCATTTGGCCCACCCTCACCCCTTACCCCTGGCAACCACCAGTCTATAACCTTGTTTTTTTTGTTTGTTTTTTTTAACTATCCACAGACAGGTGAAATCATACAGTATATGTCTATCATTTTCTGACTTACTTCATTTAACGTAATGCCCTCAAACTCCATCCATGTTGTTGAAAAGGCAAGATTTCATTCTTTTTAATGGCTGAATAATATTCCATTGTGTATATATACACTACATTTTCTTTATCCATTCATTTGTCGATGGACACTTAGGTTGTTTCCATATCTTGGCTATTGTAAATCATGCTGCAGTGATATATGAAGGGTGCATATATCTTTTCAAGTTAGTGTTTTTATTTTCTTCAGATAAATACCCAAAAATGGAATTGCTAGATCATGTGGTAATTTTATTTTGAGTTTTTTGAGGAACCTCCATATGGTTTTCCATAGTGGCTGCACCCATTTACATGCCCACCAGCAGTGCACAGGGTTTCCTTTTCTCCATATCATCACCAACACTTGTTTCTTGTCTTTATAGCCTTTTTAACAGATGTGATATCTCATTGTGGTTTTGATTTGCATTTCTCTAATAATTAGTGACATTGAACATCGTTTCTTGTGTGTTTTGGCCATCTGTATGTCTTTGGAAAAAAAATCTTCAAATTTTCTGCCATTTTTTAATTAGACATTTTTTGCTATTGAGTTGTATGAATTCTTTACATATTTTGGATGTTATTGACCCCTTGTCAGATATATGATTTGCGATTATTTTTTCTCATTCAGTAAGTTGCGCTTTCATTTTGTTGATGGTTTTCTTTGCTGTGCAGAAGCTTTTTAGTTCTGTGTGTTCCCAATTGTTTATTTTTGCTTTTATTGCCTTTATAATTGTAAACTTACAACATACTCTGAGGTAAATTGAACAGGTGCCCATTTTATAGATAAAAAAAAGTCAGTAAAGACAAATGCCAAAATACACTAGTGATGGGCGTGTGAGCATTGCTGTCCTTTTTTAAGACCTGTCTTTGGCAGTGTTTAGCCTTCCAGTGGAGAAGCATCCTAGATGATCTTTAGCAACGCGAGATGGCATCCATGGCAGATGAACTTATTGCAGGCTTGATACTGCCAGTACTTATTCCAAGGGCTTTTTTGAGTCTCTGCACATTTCTCAGTGTATTTTAGTGTGAAGCCTTTCAAAGTCAGACTGTAAATATGAAGCCACAAAGCTTGGATTATTTTTTGGTAGATAGAAGTCAGTATATAATACCCACATTGAAGATTTTTAAGACCTCATAAGCAGACCTTGCAAAAAAAAATGTTAGAGAAAAAGACAGGATGGGGTAACAAGTAAATGATCAGAGAAAAGTACACGTATGTTAGTACTGATAGACTGACCTTAATCCAGTCCTCATTACTTCTGTTATCCCCTTGTGATTTTTATTTTTGGCATGTAACCTTCTTGGCTTTGGCTTACAGTATTATGTCCTGTGTGTTGGCAGAGTGCCAATTGTGCATCCACAGATACTGTTGCTATAAATGAGGAGGAGCTTGACCCTAAGACTGGTGTGATCAACTGCAAAGCCTGGCTAGGACATCTCTACTTCTTTCACTACACCTTTACTGGACTCAGCAGAAGAAAACAGTCACCATACTCTGAATGAGTTCAGTCCAAATGGGTTTATATTCTGCTCACATTTCCCCATTGTCTTCATTAAATTCTTCATTTTTGCCATCAAGAAATGGGGCTACAAGATGTCAGTAAAGGTCTCTTTCAGATTTTGCATTTTATATTTTTGTAAGTACAGATTTGACTACTAAATTTATTTTTGTGCTAAATACTAAAAATACTAATGCAGTTGGTACATGTAAAATATACACTAATAATTTTAAGGCTCATATATTTTATTTATTTATTTATTTATTTTATTTTTGCGGTACGCGGGCCTCTCACTGTTGTGGGCTCTCCCGTGGTGGAGCACAGGCTCCGGACATGCAGGCTTAGTGGCCATGGCTCATGGGCCCAGCTGCTCTGTGGCATGTGGGATCTTCCCAGGCCGGGGCACGAACCCGTGTCTCCTGCATCGGCAGGCAGACTCTCAACCACTGCGCCACCAGGGAAGCCCAAGGCTCATATATTTTAGATTTTATGAATGAAGAGGGTTTTTCTTTGAATTTGCAATAGATTGTGAAAAAAATTTAATAATCCAAAAGAATAGTTTCTGTTGAAACACTTGACCAAAGGACATCTTTAAAATTACAATGGATGCTAGTTCTTATTTGGTAGAAGTTCATAAAATGCCATCGAATTTTATGTGCTGATAGTGCCCTGGAAGAAACAGTGACTCAGACTCTTCTGGGTTTACAAACTAGTCTAGAGAGGGTTAGTGAGTTGTCAGAGGTAACAAAGTCAGTAAGTGGCAGATCAATAGCTAGAACCTGTCTCCTGATTCACATTCTAGTTCATAGGTACCCTCCATGTATTACATTATTGGATAGTTACCATAACCAAAGAAGCCAAGTATTATCTCCACTTTACAGATAGAAATGTAAGTAAATGATTAAGTAAGTAAATTTAATGTAAATAAATGTAATCAAAATTATAAAGTAAATTATTCAAAGTGATAGGAGTGGGATATAAAACAGGGCCCTTTTTCACTTCAAAATACATTCACTTATGTAAGACATTTATTGAGTGTCTCCTATATTCTCTGGGAAAAAAATAGGAAATGAAAACTAAAACAGTTCTCTGGAGGTTTCCAGTAACACCTCAACTGGATATAACTCAGAAACAAACACATAGGCATGTATAAATAAAGTATTACATTATTTTTTTCTTCTTGACATTAATTTCTTAAATAGACATTAAATCAATTCACCCAGAAATTTCCTCAATTCTGCATTTTGCTGGAGTAGCATTCAAACATTTATGAGCAACTCCCACTTCTGTCATTAACATACTAGCAAGATACTTCAGCTCTCTGAACTTCAGTTGCCTCACCAGTAAAACAGGCTATTGGGTTAGGTATGTGGATTTCTAACTGTGATGTACAGAGATTTAGCATTCCTGGAAGATACTTCATGATCCAATGTGAAGTAAAAGGGTGGCCCAGTAATTTGGGATTTTGATCTACCTCTGTAGTTTTGAGCACATTATCTAATTTATGTAGTAAAATTCAATGTAATATGTTATTGACAAAATTTGTTACAAAAATTTTGGAAGCCACATGAATTTACTCTTAGGATCATCTTGGTCATATATGACTTTTCAGTACCATCCTTCAAGCCATCCATTATATTTGCCATACTGAATATCTGTAATCCTTTGAACCAGAGACACATTTCTTGAGCAGTCCCTGTGGTCTTTGGAATATACCACTCTTTGTTTCTCTACACGAAAGTACCTCCTTTGTTAGGACAGTATGAATTCCCCCCCAGCTTTATTGAATATTAATTGGCAAATTGAAATTGTATCTATTAAAGATATATAACTTGTATGTATGATGTATGTGTACATTGTGAAATTATCATCGCAATCAAGCTAATTGATGTATTCATCACTTTGCATGGTTAAATTTTTCTTTCTTTTTTTTTTCCTGTGGTGAGAATGCTTTTAAGATCTACACTCTTAGCAAATTTCAAGTATACAGCACAGTATTGTTAACTATCATCACCATGATGTACATTACATCCCTAGGACTTATTCCTCTTGCATAATTGAACTTTGTGCCTTTTTACCAATATCTTCCCACTTCCCTTCCACCTTGCCCCAGGTAACCATCACTCTACTCTCTGCCTCAATGAATCTGACTAGTTTAGATTTCATATAAGGCTTTTTTAAAAATGGCATACCCATAATCTGCTTTAGATTATAGAATACTAGTGGAAAGAAAAATTCTTTGGAATTAACTTAGACCTGATGTTGAGTCATGATTCCACACTTTATTAGCTATGAATGTCTGTACAAGTCACCTGAACTCTCAGAGCTGCAATCGAGAAAGTACAAATAATTAGGTGTGATTATAAGGAATAAATAAAATAATGTATTTGAATAACTCAGTATAATTCCTTACCCATAACGGACCAATAGGATATTTTAACACTGTTTTTCTCAAAAGTAAACCGTAAAGTAATTATCAAAGAAAATATTTCTTGATAGAAAAGGCAAAATACCATGGATTCCAATGAAGTATCAAAGATCATTTGTTGGTAGGTATTTTCTTCATAAACTAGAAAAGCACATGTGGCACAAACTATTGGGAGACAATTTTCCATGTGTCTCTTGTGTTTCTTAACATCTCCTGAGTATTGTCATTAACTGCCTTTTTGTACTAGGCTGTCTATTCAAGGATTTTGTACAGTACATAGTCTTTGAAGATATAGATAGTGTCTACCTCCAAAGCAAAGGGGAGGTTTGTTTACTCTGCATTGTAACAAAGAGTAACGTTTCCTTTCAGAGCAAAGTTTGGGCAGGCTTATTTGCAGCTCATTATAAAAGATTTGCATTCCCTAAGCTTGAGGTTCTTCAGCTGTGATTCAAATCCACTCCACGCACAACTCTACTTGGGACCCTCTGTTTTGCTTCATGGGACTGGGAGGGCAAGGAAAACTGCAAACGACACTCATGCTGATTGCTGTGCCATGTAATGAAGTCCTGTGTCTCTGATCCAGGGGTCTCGTGTCTTCTGCCAGCATCCATAAATCTACAATAGGCTAAATTGTTAGCTTTTAAGTAAGGTGAAATCTTAGACCTTTTACTGTTCTTGAGACACCCTGGTATAATTATGATTATGTTCTTAAAAGTGAGTTAGAGAAAACAACCTAAATATCCATCAACTGATGAATGGTTAAATAAAATGTGACATATCCATATAATGGACTATTATTCAGCCATAAAAAATGAAGCAATGTTGTATACTACCACATGGATGAACCATGAAAACTTTGTTGTTGAAAGAAAAGACACATTTTTTTTATAACTCTATTTATACGAAATGCCCAGAATAAGCAAATCCATAGAGCCAGAAAGTAGATTAGTGGTTGTTAATAGATTATATGAGATGGGGAGGGGGGATTGGGACTGATGGCTAATAGGTACTGAGTTTCTCTTTGGGGTGATGGAAATATTCTGGAATTACATGATGGTGATGGTTGTACAACATAATGAGTAGTTAAAAACCACTGAATTGTATACTTTGAAATAGTGAATTTTATATTATGTATTCTTTTTTTAAAATTAATTTTAATTTTCTTTTAAAAAAATATTATTTATTTATTTGGCCACACCGGGTCTTAGTTGCACAGGATCTCTTAGTTGTGACATGTGGGATCTAGTTCCCTGACCAGGGATTGAAACTGGGCCCCCTGAATTGGGAGCATGGAGTCTTAGCCAATGGACCACCAGGGAAGTCCCTATATTATGTATTCTTTATTTCTATAACAAAAATATTGAAAAAGAGATAGGGGAAAGAGAGAGGAAGAGGAAGAGAAAAGGCTTTCCTGTTGCTGAAAGACCGTGGCTTGGGGCTAGCAGACATGGATTTGAATCCCAGATCTCCTTTTTACCATTAGCACCAACTTCATCACCTCTCTGCCTCATTCTCCATATTTTATAAATGTTCAATATATTACCCACACACAGGCCTACTGTGGAGAATAAACAACATGTGAGAATGCCTTAATGGCCGACCCAGAGTTGATGTTCACTAATTGGTAAATATAAATATGACAGTGGCAACAATTTCTTCAGAAAAGAAATAAAAAGGAAAACCAAGCTAACCCTCTGTGATGTGCCACTGTGTGCTTACAAGTACAAATCTAGGGCTACAGTGAGTCTACTATGGTTATTGTAGAAATATTTCTCCTACCAACACTTAACCAATATTTTTAAAAATTATTTATTTATGTTTCTACAAGTAATTGGAAGTATCCTTCCTCTTGCACAGTTCTATAGTAAGAATAATACATTGTCAGCAGAATTTACATGCAAGTAACTTCTTAGTGTACTTTAGTGGAGAGATGTTGGATAATTAAATCATACTGAGAATATACTTCTAATAGCTTCTCTGGCTGTGGACCCTGCTCATTTTTTTTTTTTTTTTACAATGTATAAAATGTTCATTTTATTTTTATTTTTTATTTTTTTAAACATTTTTATTGGAGTATAATTGCTTTACAATGGTGTGTAAGTTTCTGCTTTATAACAGAGTGAATCAGCTATACATACACATATATCCCCATATCTTTTCCCTCTTGCATCTCCCTCCCTCCCACCCTCCCTATCCCACCCCTCTAGGTGGTCACAGAGCACCGAGCTGATCTCCCTGTGCTATGCGGCTGCTTCCCACTAGCTATCGGTTTTACATTTGGTAGTGTATATATGTCCATGCCACTCTCTCACTTTGTCCCAGCTTACTCTCCCCCATCCCCGTGTCCTCAAGTCCATTCTCTAGTAGGTCTGCGTCTTTATTCCTGTCCTGTGGTATATTGTTTTGTTGTCAAGGTGACAATATAAGAAAGCCTCATTTTATAAAAACAGTTTTCATTGCTTCCTTAAAATAATGACTTTTTTTCACTGGTAAGACTAAGATTCTTTGATGGAATGTATTTCATGAAGGTTAAGCATTACTGGAAGGAAAGGATAGCAAAAGGTAGTTAGTGTTAGATGGTGGGACATTTTAATAAAGAATACCTGAAGTCATTAAGATACTGACACGGCATACATTCTCATCATTATATGAAGCTAAGCTGACTTCACCCACCTTCATTCTGAATGAAGCACATTTTTTACACAGTTGTGGAAATCCTAAATGGGCCTTAGCCAATCAGTGCTTTAAAAATATTTAGACATTATTTGAGAGTATCATAAATGGTAGTTATTCTTCATGGCATTTGGGATGAGACCATCAGAATCCACTCCTTTTTTTCCTTGTAACACCATAGAGAAGAGCAAGAAAGTGGTGAGTGAGAAAAAGACAAGAATGTGATGTGCCTGGTTAGCAAAGGCTGAGATAAAGTGCATCAATGGACTTTAAAAGATGCAGAGGGCAGGAAAGATCAACATGTGAATCAGAAATTGTGGGGAAAAAAATGAAAAATTTTAGAAGGTGAGGAATATATTTCTGTTTTTTCTCTGGCTGTTCTCATTCAAATCCCCTTTCTATTTTCAAGACCCCCTTTCTATTCATCCTCTGTCCTTTACCTATTCCATTTTCTCTCCTCAGTGCCTCCCAAGTTACCCTATGCTGTCTTTGTTTCTCTCCATATCATTTCTCACCATATAGTCTCTTCTTTCTGTTCCACAGTTATTGCTTCAAGCCAATTTCCCAGATTGGACAGGGGCCCAACATCTCACTAGGGAGTGTCCAGGCAGGGGCCCAAGCTGGACGCAGTCAGGAGAGAGGGGCGTGGGCAGGGACTCCATACCTTCTTCAGCTCAGTGCTGCTTGAATGCAAGCAGCCCTTGGGGCTGTAGGAAAGGTCCTTGGAGAGAGTTGTTCTGTGTCAGTTATAAATGCCGTCTAGGCCTTGCCATTTCAGTCCCTTGTGCAGTGAATGCAGACCCTGATGCAGTTCCAAATATACTGAGTTGAATGAATGCAGTGTCAAATGAAGAAGCAGCTGCTTGGGAAAAGGCTTTGTGCCTTGGTGCATGTGTTCCAACTGCAAGTAAAGACTTACTTTCTTAGCTGATGTTCCAGAGTCCTTTCACCCAGAGCACATTGTAAAAGTCTGAGAGGCAAGAATTTTTTTTTAAGGTACTACTCAAAATTTTAGTAGGTTTATATTTATTTTTAATAATTGTTTTCTATATTGCAAATGAAAATGCTTTTGCAGTTAGGGTAGAGTATTTGTTTGTGAGGGCTATTGTAACAAAGTACTACAGATGTGGTGGCTTAAACAACAGAGAAAATTTACTTTCTCACAGTTCTGGAGGCTAGAATCCAGCATCAAGGTGTCAGCAGGATTGGTTCCTAGTGAGTCACAAGGGAATGATCTGTTTCTCCTTGGCTTATAGATAGCTTTCTCCCTGTGTCTTCACATTGTTACCCTCTGTACATGTCTGGGTCCAAATTTCTGTTTCTTATAAGGCAAAGAGTCATTTGATTAGGGCCCACCCTAATGATCACATTAGGTCACATTCTGAGGTACTAGGAGTTAGGATTTCAACATAGGAATTTTTGTGGGGGAAATAATTCAGCCCATAACAGGTAGTGATATCAAATTTCATTTTAAATACATTTAAATAAAATTTTATTCAAAATTATTAAGAATTAAGTAAACATAAAGCACATTTATCCCTGTCAAAAAAACACTAAATAAGGAATCGTTCCTCTCTCTAATATTTCAGAAATCAGAAATGCAGGGGAACACAAGTAATGAAAATTTTGGACATACTGATCTAGTGAAATGTAGTACTTAAAGTTGACTCAATGCCTGAAATAGTGCCTGGCCCACAGTAGGCAATCAATAAATATTTGTTGAATAAAGATATCTGTTGGGGTGAGATGGGGAGAAACTAGTGAGGATAATGCTGAAATTAGGAAAAAGTGTTCTGAAATAGAAAAAAGTTGACTTCATTCAAAGACCTTCAATTCAAGCTCTAAGAGGAGTCATATCATGTATTCATAAGATGTGAATCCTCTTCACTGAGCTAGATATTAGCAATAAAGAGGTATGGTTTTTAAAAAATTAAAAAGTTGTGTTTCCTGTCTTTGAAAGCTTTCCAATCTAGTGGAGGAGAAACAGGCTCTGATAGAAGTTAATGTAGTCTACTTACAGGGGACAGGCATGGAGATCACTCTTTAAAATATTTATCCCATTAAAATGCAAGACCCCTACCTCCTAGAAGCAGACATTTTATGTTGTTATAGTCCATGTTAAACATAGGATTGATAGTGAGTGACACCAGAGGGCATTTATTCCCAGAATCTCAGCCTTGCTTTATCTCTTTTGGTGAATGCCTTCTTCCTGATATAACTAGAGTTGCCTCCTCATCACTGTATTTTTGTCCCTAGAATTAAATGACTTTAACAGGGCTGCAGGACACAAGAAAAGTAATACAAAAATCAATGTATGTTTATATACTTGCAATGAACAATTGACATTTAAATTACAAAAATGGTACCATTAACAATAGTAATAAACATGTGAAAATAGTCAAATACTCATTAGTAAGTAAATGCTAGTTAAGACCGCAAGGATGTATTGTTACTGACTAGAATGGATTAAAAAATAACAGCAGCCACCAAACAAAAACAAAAATAAAGCTGAAAATATCAAGTGCTGGTGATGATGCTGACCAACTTGAACTCTAATACACTGCTGGTGGGAATTCAAAATGGTATAGTCACTTTGGAAAACAATTTCAGGACTTCTTTTAAAGGCATACGTATCTAATTGTCCCTTGCTGGATGAATGGATAAAGAAGCTGTGGTATATTTCACAATGCAATATTACTCAGCCGCATACACACAAAAGAAATCCTGCCATTTGCCACAACATGGATGGATCAGGAGGATACTAAGCTAAGTGAGATGTCAGAGAAAAGCAAATACCATGTGATCTCACTTATATGTGGAACCTAAAAAACAAAACAAAGACAGACTCATAGATGCAGAAAGAAAGCGAGTGATTGCAGTGGTGGAGGGGGAAGTGGATGAAGGGGATTGAAGTACAGACCTCCAGTTATGGAATAAATAAGCCAGGGAGATGTAATGTACAGCATAAGGGATGTGGTCAGTAATATTGTGGTGACATTGTATGGGATCAGATGTTTGCTAGACTTATCGTAGTGATCATTTCATAATGTATGCAAATGTAAAATCACTATGTAGTGTACAGATGGCCAATAGGCATATGAAAAGATGCTCAACAATGCTGATTATTAGAGAAATGCAAATCAAAACTGCAGTGAGGTACCACCTCACACCAGTCAGAATAGCCATCATTAAAAAGTCTATGAATAATAAATGCTGAGAGGGTGTGGAGAAAAGGGAGCCCTCCTACAGTGTTGGTGAGAATGTAAGTTGGTGTAGCCACTATGGAAAGCAGTATGGAAGTTACTCAAAAAACTAAAAATAGTTACCATATGACTCAGCAATCCCACCCTTGGGCATATTTAGGGAAAAAACTTTAATTCAAAAAGATTTATTCACTCCAATGTTTATAGAAGCACTAGTTAAAATAGCCAAGACATGGAAGCAACCTAGGTGTCCATCGACAGATAAATGGATAAAGAAGATGTGGTATATATATACAATGGAATGCTACTCAGCCATAAAAAAGAATGAAATAATGCCATTTGCAGTGACATGGATGGACCTAGAGATTATCATACTAAGTGCAGTAAGTCAGAAAGAGAAAGACAAATATATAATATCACTTATATGTGGAATCTAAAATATGATACAAACAAACTTATTTACAAAACAGAAACAGACTTACATAGAAAACAAACTTACGGTTACCAAAGGGGAGAGGGGGTGGAAAGGTTTAAATTAGGAGTTTGGGATTATCAGATACAAACTACTATATATAAAATAGATAAACAACAAGGTCCTACTGTATAGCACAGGGAGCTATATTCAATACCCTGTAATGAATCATAATGGAAAAGAATATGAAAAAGAATATGCATATATATGTATAACTGAATCACTTTTCTGTACACTAGAAAGTAACACAACATTGTAAATCAACTATGCTTCAATTTAAAAAAAAGGAAAATTGTTATCTTCAAGGTGCAGACTTGGAAAAACCCCAAATCTTGATTCTCAGTAAAGTAGAAATATGTTAAAAAATCACTGTAGTACACCTGAAACTAGCTTAATATTGATGCCAACTATATTTCCATTAAAAAATTGATAACAGCAAAAAAAATTAAGTGAAGCAGCATACACATAACATATTACTGAGCAATTCCATTCCTAATTGTTTAACCAAGTGAAATGAAAACATATGTTCACATGAAAACCTGCATGCAAATGTTTCTAGAGCTTTATTCATAATTACCAGAAACTGAATAAAACCCAAATGTCTGTCAACTAGTGAAAGTATAAAAATAAAATTTGTAGAGGGCTTCCCTAATGGCACAGTGGTTGAGAGTCCGCCCGCCGATGCAGGGGACACGGGTTCGTGCCCTGGTCTGGGAAGATCCCACATGCCGCGGAGCGGCTGGGCCCGTGAGCCATGGCCACTGAGCCTGAGCATCCGGAGCCTGTGCTCCGCAACAGGAGAGGCCGCAACGGGAGAGGCCACAACAGTGAGAGGCCCACGTAACGCAAAAAAAAAATAAAAAATAAGAAATAAAATTTGTAGAATATCATTCAGTGCAGTGCTACTGAGTGATCAGTCAATAAGGGCAGTATTACTGGTGTACACAATAAGAAGGATGAGTTTCAGATGAATTGTGTTAATGGAAAGAAGGTGGACTCTAAAGATGGCTCTACTGTATGACTCTTCATATGACCTTCTTGTAAGGACAAAACTATATGGAAAACAAATTTGTGTTTGCAGAGGTTAGAGATGAGAGGAAGGGTTGATTACTACTGTGCATAAGGAATTTTTTGAAATGATGGACTGTTCTATACCTAGATTGTTTATGGAACTGTATAAGTTCGTCAAAATTCATAGAACTTTAGAGTGAATTTTACCATGTGTAAATTATACCTAAAATAACCTGACTTAAAACAGTTAAAGAACGAAAATTATCTGGCAAATTAGATAAAAAGGAAAAAAAGCATGCCACATGTCAAAGGACATAAACAAGCATTTCACAAAAGAATAATTAAAAGAACAAATAAAAATTGTTCACCTTCATTAGTAACTGGATAAGCTTAAAAATTAAAATAATATCTGATTTATCTTACCATAATATCTGGTTCATCTTCTGCAAAATATATATTTTCATACTTCTATAAAGAGCATGGAATTTGTTAAAGTGCTTAAATGGGGCAGTACAGCAATACGCATCATAATTCTAAATTATATAGATATTTGGACCCAGCAGAATCACTGAAGAAAAAAGTAGGTATAAATTTTTAAAAATCTATTAATAAAGATATGTATTCTAATAGGAAAAATAGGAAAAACTTTGAAAGTTCAAAAATAAGGGCTGGGCAAAATTAATTGAATGTATTTATAAAGTGGAATAAAATGACATCAAAATGAGAGGGTTTGTATATATAATATATATACAAACCCTCTCATTTTGTATGAGACAGTCTCACATGTATATAGTTGTTACTTGTTGATGTGGAATATCAGGACACATTTCAAGTAAAATTTCAAAAAACAAAATAATGCATACAATATCATTTTAAGGCACATATTTATAATTATCCTTTTTTTATACCACTATATAGTTTCTCATACATTTGCAATATATACCATGAAAAGATATTCTAATGGTATATATTGTGTTGTTTTCTCAATTTTGATTTGCAATATATTTTTGAATAATTTCCTGCATTGTTGTATCCTATTTGTAGGATATTAAATTGGATCCTGGTGTACAATCATAACCATTAAATTAAGTAAATAAAATATGCCCGGAAAGAAACTAGAAGGAAGTTCTCCAATTACTTATCTCCAGGTGATATAATAAAGAAAATATTGGTCACCTGTCTCATTGTTGACATGTAATATGTGAACACACACACACACATACACACTAACAATCTATGGGAGAAGAAAAAAAATAACATGATGATTAGATTTTCACTGAAGTTTTATTTTAGTGTATATATTAAGCATGTTTACTGCAGTTCACTAGATTCCAGAACCAAGTCCTTAGAGTATTTAGTATTTGTGACCTCAGACAAGCTACATCTCATCCTCATTATTCACACATTCCATATTTGCATATTTACCCACATGCTCCCAGCTGAGGTTGAACAAGGAAATGCTCTACCTTCTTGTTTCAACTTTCATACTGTAGTGTCTTTTTCATGGTCTATTTAGTGCCACCTTTTTTGCATTTTTGTGCTTTTTGTTGATAATTTTGCTGTTTAAAATGCCCCGAAAGCATGGTACTGTAGCATTGTCTATAGTTAGTAAGTACAAGAAAGCTGTGATACACCTTACAAAGAAAATACTTGTTAGATAAGCTTCACTTAAGCATGAGTTCTAATGCTGTTGGCCATAATAAGGTCAGTGTTAATGAATCAGCAATATATATTAAATAAGGTGTCTTTAAACAGAAACACATAAAATAAGGGTATTTACTGATTGGTCTACAGAAATATTGTTATCAGAGGCTCACAGGAACAATCCTCTTAGGGGCATTGGTTCAGTTTGCTAATTCAGTGTTCACACAGATGTTAAAGGACATAACTACTGCAGATAACATGAATTGACTACATTTTACTTCAAAGTGTCAATTTTTTGATAATAAAAATTCCCTAATAATAATAAAAATGCCCCTGTGGGAACTAGATGTAATAACATATTGGAAGCACAAGATTTAATTAATAAATTATACCTCCAGTGAGAAGGAAGAGAAAAGTGGTGCTGGTGAGTGGGGGTAGTAGCAGGGGTAAGAAAGAAAAGGCAGAAGTACTCTTTTTTGAAGAGGTAGGTAGGGAGGAAAAGGAATCACATGTGACCTGGGTAACTCATTCGAATTAGCTAATTACCTCGTTAGTTCAGTGGTTAAGAAAACGGCTGATTGTTTTTTTAGTGTTGTAGGTGTGAAAAAATCATACTTGTGCACTTAACCAATTTTAAGTGTATGCTTAAAACACCCAGTCTTTTTTTTTTTTTTTTTTTGCGATATGTGGGCCTCTCACTGTTGTGGCCTCTCCTGTTGTGGAGCACAGGCTCCGGACGCACAGGCCCAGCGGCCATGGCTCACGGGCCCAGCCGCTCCGCGGCATGTGGGATCTTCCCAGACCGGGGCACGAACCCGTTTCCCCTGCATCGGCAGGCAGACTCTCAACCACTGCGCCACCAGGGAAGCCCAAAACACCCAGTCTTAAATACATGGCATTGCGCTACTCTGGCAAAGGTGGAAATGGCAGTTTGGTTCTTAAGAAAAAAATTAATTCTGTAATCCATAGAGGAGCTTTCAAACATCGTCATCTTGTAGAACCAGTTAACCTTGAGGACGAATCTTTCTTATGATATATAATAGATTCTGTAATTTATTCTACCACATCAGAATCTGGAAATCTGAACATTTTTTCAAGCTCTCTAAGTTGTTTTTAAGGATCAAAGTTTTAAAACCATGGAAAGTGTAAATATAGACCCAGAATGTGTAATTCAATTATCTTAATGTAGGAAGTATGATATGACAAGATTTCAACATGTTTTGAATGAGTGAAGTGTTATGATAGGGGTATGATCAAAGGAGACCTGGATTTCCTAGGAAAGAAAAATGGCCAAGTGGTTCAGAAATCAAAGAAGCTAAAGGAACAGTGAGGAAGAGGAGGAGGTGACACCTGAGTTGACACTTGATGGATGAGGACCAGTTAGCTTGATGGAGAAATGTCAAGAGACTTCCTGGGAGATGGAACAGCTTTTGCAGAAATATAGAAAGAAAAAGAGAACTTGTCATGTTGGTAGTAATAAAGCATTGTCCAGCTGGAACATAAGGTGGGAATTGGTGATTTTTGAAGATGATCCTACAGAGAGGCAGTGATGAGATCATAAAAGGTGTTAAGGAGTTATGGGTTTAAGAATTCAACAGAAAATGAATTAAGGGATCGTCTTAATCAATACTCAATACATACTGAGTGCTTAGAATGTGTTCAATATTGTGCTAAATCATAGCACAAAGGCAAGTTGTTACCTCATCCTTGTGGAAAGATGCTGTTAAAGAAATAAATAAAATACAGATATATGTATAGTGCTATGAATGAAAGGAGGATTTAATGATAGAAAATGTAAAGAGCCATATGCCAGACCAAAAGTTTGCCAGCCCAAAGGCCTATGAAGTGACAAGGTCAAGGTTTGGTATTGTTCTAGACCTAGAATGGAGGACACCAAGCATAGAGCAGGGAGGAGGGGTAACCAACAATGTCCAGGAGATGGAAGAAAATAGATCATGCAGTTCTTTGTTGTTCTAGGATATATTCTGGCTAAGTCTCTTTGTGCAATGCTATAAAATAAAAGCACTTTATAAAATCAGAAAAGCATTTATATTAGCAAAAGTACCCTAAGGAATCATTTATTCCCTTTCTACATGGTATCAGTGTTGTTGGGAAAGATACTCTTGAGAGATGTCAAATCTTAGTCTTCCATATCGGAAAAACACTTCATGAAAATAAATTGCTATTTGTTGTAAGTGACCTCATCATCCATTATCTCTTCATATCTCTGAAGTGCAATATGTAACTTGTCTTGCAGGGATTGCTATGGTAAATACACGTTTTTCATTGAATACAAGAGTAAAATGATGCTTCTAGCAAGTGTTACATTACTGGGTTGGGGGAACATTGTTTTATTTATTTATTTATTTATTTGAACTCTGTTCTTACAGAGCCAGTTGCCCCTAGACTTCTGATTTTTCCTTTTCTCACCTGTATGCACTAACTTTTGGGGCAAGTTCCTTTGTCTCTGTATTTGAAATGAAAAGTTGGCGATACTTTTTTTTTTTTTTTTTTTTTTGCGGTATGCGGGCCTCTCACTGCTGTGGCCTCTCCCGTTACGGAGCACAGGCTCCGGACGCGCAGGCTCGGCGGCCATGGCTCACGGGCCCAGCTGCTCCGCGGCATGTGGGATCTTCCCGGACTGGGGCACGAACCCATGTCCCCTGCATCGGCAGGCGGACCCTCAACCACTGCGCCACCAGGGAAGCCCGCGATACCTTTTTAACTCAAATTAATAGTGTTGAAGAGTAATCAGGATGCAGGTTACATGAAATTTCACTGGAAAAAAAAATTACTAAGTCTAGAGAGAAAATTTTTGTTCTGTTTTCAGTAGTAAGCACATTCTAACCAAAAAAAAACAGAAGTGGTAATTTTTGCAAGAGACTCTCCATCTGCACTCACAGAGATCTTTGAAAGGGCCCTACACTTGACTCCAGCCCCTCCCAGTCGCAGTCCTGCAGGCCCAGGGATCCAGCAGGAGGTACTCCTGTCTGCATTTCAGAAAATCCTGAAATGGTCCTGTACTTGTCTTCAACCCCTTCAGCCACAGTCAGTTAGCAGGCTAGCCTAACCAGGGTCCTAGCAGGAGATATGCCCATCCATGCCTCTGGAGCCAGGACTGCAGACCTCAGTCTTGGCTGTGGACCCTGAAATAGCCCTGGGACCCAGTTCCAACACTCTCAGACATGATTCAGTGCCAGTCCTGCCACCACAGTGACCTGGCAGTATCCCTCCAAGGAATCTGGAGGAAGCCAAATTTGTCTGCACATCTGGTAATAAGCCAGCTGTCTGAGGACTGAACTGTGGACCCTGAAGTATAGACCCTTGACCCAGTGCTACCCCTTTGAGTGGACTCAAAGACAAGTCAGTTGAAATTCGCCAGTTAGAGGAACAAAAGGTAAAGAATGAAGAAGAGTGAAGAAAGCCTATGTGAATTATGGGACGATATTAAGAAAACTAATATTTGCATCATGGAAATCCCAGAAGGAGGACAGAGAAAGGGACAGAAAGCTTATTTGAAGAAATAATATCTAAAAACTTATCAAATCGTGGTAAAGATGTGGATATACAGTACATGAAGCTCAAAAGGCCCCAAGCAAGATCAACCCAAAGAAAGTTCTCCAAGACATGTTATAATCGAAATGTTAAAAGTCGAAGAGAATTATGAAAGCAGGAAAAAAAAAGCCTTATCACATGCAGAAGCCTTTCAGGCCAAGAGGGAGTGGAATGATAAAAAGAGAGCAATACAATAATAATAGGGGACTTCAATGCCCAGTGCCTCACTTTCAACATTGGAGAGATTATCCAGACAAAAAAATCAATACAGAAACTGGATGTACACAACTGTTGACCAAAAAAGACCTAACAGACATAAAGAACGTTCCATCCAACAATATAGAGTACATTTTCTTATCAAGTGCACATGTAACATTCTCCAGGATAGATCATATGTTGGCCCACAAAGCAAGTCTGAACAAATTTAAGAAAATTAAAGTCATATCAGGTATTTATGCCAAACACAATGGCCTGAAACTAGAAATCAATAATAGGAGCAATACTGAAAATTTCACAAATGTGGAAATTAAGCAGCACACTCTTGAATAACCAATGGTCAAAGGAGAAATTAAGGAAAATAAAAACATACTGTGAGACAAAGGAAAATGAAAACACAGCATCCTAAAACTTAGGGGATGCAGCAAAAGCACTTCTAAAAAGGAAGTTTAACTCTGTGACATAAATCACAGCAAGATCCGTTTTGACCCATGTCCTAGAGAAATGGAAATAAAAACAAAAATAAACAACTGGGACCTAATGAAACTTAAAAGCTTTTGCACAGCAAAGGAAAACATAAATAAGATGAAAAGACAACCCTCAGAATGGGAGAAAATATTTGCAAATGAAGCAAGTGACAAAGGATTAATCTCCAAAATTTACAAGCAGCTTATGCAACTCAATAACAAAAAAAAGAAACAACCCAGTCCAAAAGTGGACAGAAGACCTAAATAGACATTCCTCCAAAGAAGATATATAGGTTGTCAACAAACACATGAAAGGATGCTCAACATCACTAATCATTAGAGAAATGCAAATCAAAACTACAGTGAGGTATCACCTCACACCAGTCAGAATGGCCATCATCAAAAAATCTACAAACAATAAATGCTGGAGAGGGTGTGGAGAAAAGTGAACCCTCTTGCACTGTTGGTGGGAATGTAAATTGATACAGACACTATGGAGAACAGTATGGAGGTTCCTTATAAAACGAAAAATAGAACTACCATATGACCCAACAATCCCACTACTGGGCATATACCCTGAGAAAACTATAATTCAAAAAGAGTCATGTAGCTGTATCATTGCAGCTCTAATTACAATAGCCAGGACATGGAAGCAACCTAAGTGTCCATCGACAGATGAATGGATAAAGAAGATGTGGCATGTATATACAATGGAATATTACTCAGCCATAAAAAGAAAGGAAATTGAGTTATTTGTAGTGAGGTGGATGGACCTAGAGTCTGTCATACAGAGTGAAGTAAGTCAGAAAGAGAAAAACAAATACCGTATGCTAACACATATATATGGAATCTAAAAAAAAAAAAAGGTTCTGAAGTACCTAGAGGCAGGACAGGAATAAAGATGCAGACGTAGAGAATGGACTTCAGGACATGAGGAGGGGGAAGGGTAATCTGGGACAAAGTGAGAGAGTGGCATGGACATATATACACTACCAAATGTGAAATAGCTAGCTAGTGGGAAGCAGCTGCATAGCACAAGGAGATCAGCTATGTGCTTTGTGACCACCTAGAGGGGTGGGATAGGGAAGAGATATGGGGATATATGTATATGTATAGATGATTCACTTTGTTTTAAAGCAGAAACTAACACACCATTGTAAAGTAATTATACTCCAATACAGATGTTTAAAAAATTTTTGAAAAGGAAGTTTATAGAGATAAATGGCTATATTAAGAAAAAGTAGAGACCTAACATAAGCAACCCAACTTTATACCTTATGGAATTAGAAAAAGAAGAACAAACTAAGCCCAGAGTCAGCAGCAGGAAGGAAAGAATAAAGATTAGAACAGAAATAAATAGTGACTACAAAGACAATTAAAAAGTACCAGTTTTTTTAAAAAGATAAAATTGGCAAACTTTAGCTAGACTAATAAAAAGAGAGAGATGACTCAAACAAAATAATAAATGAAAGAGACATTGCAGCTGACACCACAGAAATACAAAGGATCATAACATTCTACTATGAACAGTTATACAGCAATAAATTGGATAAGCTCAAAGAAATGGGCAAAGTCCAAGAAATAGACAACTGACCAAGAATGAATCATGAAGAAATGGAAAATCTGAACAGACCAAAAATGACTGAGGAGATTAAAGCAGTAATTAAACACCTCTCAACAAAGAAAAGCTCAGAATCAGATGGTTTCTCTTGGGAATTCTACCAGTCATTTAAAGAATCAATGCCAATCCTTCTCAAATTTGTCCAAAAAAACTGAAAATGAGAAACACTCCCAAACTCATTTTACATGGCCAGCATTACTGTTCCAAAGCCAGATAAGGACACTACAATAACACAAAATTACAGGTCAATACCTTTGATAAATATAGAAGTAAATATTCCCAAGAATATACTAGCAAGCCAAGTTCAGCTGCACATTAAAAGGACCATAGACCATGATCAAGTGGGAATTACCCCTGAGATGCAAGCATGGTTCAGTGTACACAAATTAATAAATGTGATACACCACAGTAGTAGAATAAATGATAAAAATCATGATCCTCTTAATAGGTGCTGAGAAAGCATTTGACAGAATTCAACATCCTTTCATGATAACAGCTCTCAACAAATTGGGTGTAGAAGGAAGAAACCTCATCCTAGTAAAGACCATATAGAACAGACTCACAGCCAATAACATATTCAGTGGTAAAAGTTTGAAAGCACTTCTTCTAAGATCAGAAACAAGACAAGGGCATCTGCTCTCACCAATTCCATTCAGCATAACTATTGGAAGTCCTAGCTAGAGATATTTGCCAAGTAAAAGAAAAGGCATACAAATTGGAAAGGAAGAATTAAAATTGTATCTGTTTGCAAATAACATGATTTTATGTGTAGAAAACTCTAAAAACTCCACGAAAAAACCAGTATAATTAATAAACTCATTAAAGTTGCAGCATACAAAGTCAGCATACAAAGTCTGTTGCATTTCTATACACTAACAACAAATTATTTGAAAGAGAAATAAAGAAAATAATTCCATTTACAACAGCATAAAAAAGAATAAAATACTGAGGAATAAATTTAACCAAGGAGGTGAAAGATCTTCACATTGAAAGAATTTAGAAAAGACTCAGGGCCTCCCTGGTGGCGCAGTGGTTGGGAGTCCGCCTGCCGATGCAGGGGATACGGGTTCGTGCCCCGGTCTGGGAGGATCCCATATGCCGCGGAGCGGCTGGGCCCGTGAGCCATGGCCGCTGGGCCTGCACATCCGGAGCCTGTGCTCCGCAACGGGAGAGGCCACGACAGTGAGAGGCCCACATACCGCAAAAAAAAAAGAAAAAAAAAAAAAAAAAGAAAAAAGAAAAGACTCAAACAAATGGAAAGATACCCTATGTACATGAATTGGAAAAATTAATATTGTTAAAATGTCCATAGTAAACCAAAACCGTCTGCAGAGCCAATGCATTGAATCAAAATTCCAACGGCATTTTTTTTTTTTTTTTTTTTTGCGGTATGCGGGCCTCTCACTGTTGTGGCCTCCCCCGTTGCGGAGCACAGGCTCCGGACGCGCAGGCTCCGGACGCGCAGGCTCAGCGGCCATGGCTCACGGGCCCAGCCGCTCCGCGGCATATGGGATCCTCCCAGACCGGGGCACGAACCCGTATCCCCTGCATCGGCAGGCGGACTCTCAACCACTTGCGCCACCAGGGAGGCCCTCCAACGGCATTTTTTAGGGAAATAGAAAAAAAAACAAACCCAGGACTTCCCTGGCAGTTCAGTGGTTAAGACTCCACACTTCCACTGCAGGGGGCGTGAGTTCAATCCCTGGTTGGGGATCCTGCATGCTGTGTGGAGAGGACAAAAATAAATAAAAAGAAGAAGAAACCCTAAAATTTGCTGGAGTAGTAAATGGCTTTGAACAGCCATAACAACTTTGAAAGAAGAGCAAAGCTGTAGGAATCACATTTCCTGATTGTAAACTATAATATAAAGCTATAATATTCAAAACAGTATGGTAATGGCATAAGAATAGAAATATGGACCAAAAGAACAGAATCAAAAGCCCAGCAATAAACCCATTCATATATGGTCAACAAATCTGTGACTTTCAAGTAAGCTATGTACAGAAGAGCATCTACATTCACACTGCTATATGAGGCAGTTTGGGTGATATAAGCATGATTTATTTTCTATACTTTGTAAAGTTGACCACCCTTCCTTCCTTTCTTCTTCCCTTCTTCCCTTTCTCTCTCTCTCTCTCTCTCTCTCTCTCTCGTCTCTCTCCCTCCCTCTCCCTTTCCCTTCCCCCTCCTTCTCCCTGTTTCTTTCCTTCTTTCCAATAGTGGAAGAGATGTATGGTAGATAAAATTAGAAAAATGAAAAAGGACTCAAACCATGAACAAGAGCTAGGAGCTTTGCAGAAGGGGGTGTTCAGGCTATATAATTTGGAAGAATTTCATGATCTGGAAGGTTTTTCTAGTTATGTCTCCTGAGATGAGCCTTTAGTAAAAATGAAGAAGAAGCTTTCCAGTAGCAGAGAGCCTATGAATGTGATGGAGTGGTCAAGATTTTGGGCTTTAGAGGTCTCCTAGGAACCCTACTTCTACCACTATCTTAGAAAATTTGTGTAACATCTCTGTGGTTTCTCATTTGAAAATAAAAGTAAAAACTTACAAGTATATATTGTATAAGTTATGAGAATTCTATTACCTTATTAATGCTTATTTACCTTGAAAGCTTAAACATCATTTATTCAGACAAATCTTTGACCAGTGTGTTTTGTTTTGTGGATATATTTTTATTTTCTCTATAAATAACTCTGTCATGAGATTTCACATGCTAGTGATTATGTATTTATTCTCTCTCTATTTAGACAGTGAAACTCTATCAAGGAAGGTTCATGCCTATCTTCATATAGGTTGCTGGCCCCTAGCACAGGGCCTGGCGCTTGAATCATTTGTTGCTGATGGCTATTCTCAGGAACCATTTGGTGGGTATGCCACATTGTCAGAGGGAAGAATAACTTCCTTTCAGGCAATGCTGGCTTGAAGTCCAGGATAAATCAGTCTAAAATATGAATCTATCTGACTTTTCAGTGAAAGAGCAATAAAGCATCATCTTATGGAAATTTATGACACCAAATGATAGCAAAAGAAAGTCAAGTGAGGGATTGTCCAGGAACTGTGGGGGAAAAAAGATCCTCAACTACTTTTCCAAACAGGCTCAGAGAATTAAAAATAACAAATCAATGTGCAACACTACTGAAAGCAAAACCTGTGTCCCCATAAAGATAAATGCATTGCAAATCACCCTGTCTATAAGCTGGATTCCGGTCTATGAGAAACATGTCTAATGCCTCAAACTCATAAGAAAAAAAAAAAGAAGAAATGTGACATATATCTTTTTCAGGTATGCTTTATGATGTATGGCAAGGAGGCAGTCGTATCTGTCTAAATATATCAGAGACTAGAGCTTGGTGACATTTTTCTGTTAGAGGCAATTCATTACTCCTTCCCTGCAATAGGAAAGCATTGCACGATTGGCATCAGAAATGTTTTAGGGACTTGAGAGATTGATTGATGGTGTGATATTACAGCAACTAAGTATGTGCTATGAAAAAAAATAAGGTGCATAACTGTCTAATGTCTGAGGGTTAATAAATACTATTAAATAAAATAAAATTTTGAGATGATAAAAAGGTTGTGATGAAGAGTAATGAGATGAAATTGAGAGATTAGAGATGTTTCTTCCTGGAAACATATTCCAGCAACTGTCTTCCTGGGTGTATTAGTTTCCTAGGACTGTGATAACAAAGCACAACAAACTGAGCAGCTTAAAAGAACGGAAATTTATTTTATCACAGTTCTGGAGTCTAGAAGTCCAAAATTAAGCTGTCAACAGGGCTACACTCTCTAGGGAAAGGCTCCAGAGTAGAATCTGTCCCAGGCCTTTTTCTTAGCTTCTCCTGTCACCAGCATCCTTGGCAATTCTTGCCTTGCAGCTGCATAATGCCAATCTTTGCATCTATCTCGACATGACATTCTCTCTCTGTGTGTCTTCACATTGTCTTCTTATAAGGACACTAATCATATTGGATTAAGGGCCCACTATTCTTCAGTATGGTATCATCTTAGCTAATTACACCTGCAATAACTCTATTTCCAAAGAAGATCACATTCTTAGGTACTGAGGGTTAGGGCATCAACATATCTTTGGTTGGGGGGGGGGTACATAATACAGCCCATAACACTGAGTACTGAAGATACAAGGAAAGGATAATTTAGTCCCTTCTTAGGACCAGCTCAACCTGTTCCATACAATCCTTACAAAAAATCCTGTGGGAATGTACCCGGGGGAAAACTATAGCTGGTAGTAACTGAGCCAAAGTCAGCCACTTTAAGTGGAAAAACTGGAATTCAAGCACTAACTTGATCCTCTTTTTGGCATTTTCACATACTCTCTCTGGCAGAGTGGTGTTTTTCGAATCCCATGGTATAGTGTACATTTTTCCATTTCAGTGTTCTATTTGATACAAGTTAGTAAGAAAATGGTCTTTCTTTTTATTAGCCATTTAAAAACTTAGAAGTAGTAATGCAGAAACATGTTTTCATTCTTTTATTTGGAAATGGATTGCAGATCTTACTGCAAAGTTTGCTGAGGCTCAAGAGATCCATGGCATGTGGGTGCTCAACATGGCCCCAGGGTCCATAGCCAGGGTGAGAACTGCAGTGTCCACTTTAATCCTGCCTTAAATGGATGAATCTTGAATCTCTTGTAGGTGTTGTTATCTCAAATTACATTATTTCACCCATTCATTCATGTGTTCATTACACATATATTGAGTTATATCTAGTACAATCCTAGGCACTGGTGGTTAAAAAAACTCAGAAAAAGTACCAGCCCTTTGGAGTGTATAGTTTTAGCTGGGGAGTCAAACAATAAACAATAATCAAATGAATGGTATAATGACCCAATGATACCATGATACTATGAAGACTAAGTTGGGTGATGTAATAAAAATGACTGAATACCGCTATAGATAGAGTGGTTAAGGAAGCCCACTTTAAGGAAGTGACATTTTAATGATGTCACTGACATCAGAATAATGGCAAGGAGCCAACCACAAAAGGGAAATGCTTTCCAGGAAAAGGAAAACCAAGTGCAAAAGCTTGGAGCTGAATGCAAAAAGAGATGGAAAATGAGTCAAAGATGACACCCATTGTGATTCTTTAGAATACTTGATTTTGTATTTAAGACACTTGACCCTGGTGGCAGCATAAAGGAGAGACTCAATTAAACCAATCTCAATAAAAAGGGAGATCATTTAGGTGCTATTGCAGTTGTTCTTGTGTGGGATATGAACCCGGACTAGGACAGATTGTTTGGGTTAAGAGAAGTAAACCATCATAGCAAGAAAACAGGCTGGGCGAAATTCAGGGTTTGAAGAGGTGTCATGATTAGTATGGTTAATGTGTGGGTGGACCCAAGCAAGGTACAGAAGGCTGCCAATCTCAGATGAATATTGCTTTCATTTTGAGACCTATTGTCTCCTTAAGTTTATGAGCCAAGAATTATGGGGAAATAACATAGGACGTGGGGAAAAGGGAAGTGAGAAGTCTAAAAAAAACTCTCTAGTGATGGTTTTACTGACCAAGGAAAATTGGGACATGTCATGGTAGATGACAGAGGTCAGAGTGTTTTACCTTTCCTCTCACTGATGATAATTATATGTCAATGCATATTGTAATGGTGGAAGTGCCAGGCTGAATGACCTAACAGATATTTTTAGTTTGTAATTTCTGTGCTGCAAAATTAAAGTATTAATCAACTAAAAACCTGCTATGCTGGTTAAAGGTTGATTTTGCACTGAATGACCAGAGGTAATAGGGCTGCCTTTTTCTTCTATTTATTGATGTCCTCTGGACAGTTCCTCAAAGAGGGTCTATGAGACCTCCGTCAGCTCAGACAACCCATTTTCCATTCCCTTTCTTGTGGTGGTAGTGGGTTTTCACAGGGACATTGCATCTATGTGTAGTACAGTGAGATTCTATATAGGAGGACAGTTGAAGGGAAGAGTTTTTGATCAAAACAAACAAAACCTTAGAAAGGGAAACAAAATAGCAATTGCCTCCTCAGAATTCAAAACTATCATGCCTGGAAAACTCATGGCTCATTTTAAATAATATTTTATTTTATTTTAGTCTTTATTGAATTTGTTACAATATTGCTTGTTTTATGTTTTGGTTTTTTGGCTGCAAGGCATGTGGGATCTTAGCTCCCCGACCAGGGATCACACCTCCTGCATTGGGGACTTCGCCCCCTGCATTGGAAGGCAAAGTCTTAACCACTGGACTGCCAGGGAAGTCCCTAAATAATATTTTAAAATACAAAGAAAAATATTGATTCTTGAAAATGCCTTATGGAATAGCTAGTCAAATTATTGTAAAATATCATGGTTAGGTATGCATATTTTCCTTATTTTGTATTTATTTTATTATTCTATACTGGAACATAGTATATTATCACCATGTATGTAAAAATGAGGTTTTAAAATAGTAATGTGAAATATTTCAATGTTCTAGAAACTATTTTTCTGATGAAATATAGAAGTCAGCTTGTTACAATATCTAAAATTTATCTTGTCACATTCAACAAGTTGTGATTGATACATTAAATCAGTTTATTTTCTAAGTCCAGTAATATGCAGTAAGGAAATAAGTTCAGTTAAAAGCAAAAAATTATTTATTCATAAAATCTTCATTTCCTAGATATGTGTGATTATTAATATCCAAGTAAGAATATTTCTTAAAGTAACAAATACCATTTATGGGGCACTTTTATATTAAACTCTAAGAAATGTCCCAAGGACTTTACGTGCAGGATCTCATTAAACTTTCATTTTATAAATAAAGAAATTGAGGTTCAGATGTTAATAACTATTACTAGTATTTTTGTTAACAGCAACAATTTTTGTTATTAATATATTATTGATTTTATAGATACTCTCAAAACATGGTGACTCTCCAGATGTATGTTTGCTTCTCATTTCAAGATACAAAGTTTAATTCTCTTCTCTTTGAATATGAACTCGCTTTAATAACCTGCTTATCAAATAGAATGCAGCAAACATGTTGTTTTGGAAATTCTGAGGCTAGGTCTTTAAAACAATGTGTGCTTTTTGTCTGTGTCAGTCTTGGGATGTTCCCTCCTAGACCCCGACTTTCATGTAGTGAGAAGTCTAATCCACATGGAGAGACCAGGCAGGGGCACTTTGGTTGAAAACATGAACTGACTTCCCAGCTGACTCTCACCATAAGCTACCTAGCACGCAGGGGAAAAAGCCTCTTGGATGTTCAGCCCAGTCAAGCCTTGAGAAGGCTCCATCCAGAGCTGCCATCCAGCTGAAATTCCAAGAGAGACTCCAAAAGCACTCCCAGCTGGGAAAAAACATTCTTCAGAACTGTTAGAAGTAATAACAAATTGTTGTACAAAGCCACTGAGTTTTAGGACGGTTTATTATGAGCAATAGATAGCCAAAACAATAAATAGAATTTATTGTGCACAGGACTAAAACATTTATATGAATTGTTTGATTTAATTCTTATAATAGTGCTATGAGTTAGATACTATTATTAGACACTATTATTATCTTCATTATAGTTAGAAGATACTATTATTTAGATACTATTATTATCTTCATTATACAGATGGAAAAAACAAAGAGGGTCACAAAAATTAGTGCTTATTTAAAAGCCAAATGGATATTCAAACCTCCACAATCTGACCCTAGGCAATGCTCTATGCTGACATGAAAAATCATCTTTCTTATGTTACAGAGACGAGATTCCCTCCACTCCAACCTATAATTGTCATTCACCCTAGTTCTAACATGAAAGACTTTTATCCATTGTGAAGGAAATATTCCAACTCCTTTTTTTTTTTTTTACTGTGTGATATGTACCTAGAAGATAGTGAGGTTTTCCACTGAGATGGAAGTGGTACCCAGACAACAGTAGAGCCTGCATGGTTGAAAATCCAGTGGGAAGCTGATCTTAGTGGCCTAGATAATGGAATAAGGCTTGTTTGACTGAAATGAGGAGTATCAAGATAAGATAGAATGTAAGAAGAAAATAAGTCCAGCTGTAGACTTAGAAATCTTAAGAACTAGGACATGAGAACATGGAACTTCAAAGTGAGTCATTCTCTAGGAGGTAGATCCTAGCCAGCCTTCTGAAACAAAACTTTGTTTTGTCCCAAACATAATGGGAAGCTGCATTTAAATGATTAGAAGACATATTACCATATTTTTAAGAAAGTATCATGCTGTCCTCTTCGAAGACACCCTCCTCTTCGATTTAAATAAATTCAGCTGACTCTTCATAAGGTATTTGCCATCAGCTGCCACGCTTCTGTATGTGTACATGCAACATAAAATAAATCCTTATTTGCACACAGATGACCAGTTTCCTTTGAGCCAGAAGGAAACTTTGTGCTTCTGAATTTCTTATAATCTCCCAGGATAAGTTTAGATAAGCTTTTACTTCCTCCCAGTATATTTCAACAAGAACTCTCAAAGGTCCTATCAGACAGTCCCATAGACAGATTTCTAAGCACATGATTCCCCAAGAGGCTCAGCAATACTCTTCCCCCAAACTCATTATACCATTCTAAGGGGAGGAAAACACATAATAACACAAACAAAAAGTAAGCTGGCAAAAGTTAATTTGTTAAAAAAACAAAAAGGAAGAGGAGATGAAACTAGTCCTAAATTTCATTCTCATCTCCGCCTGTGAGAAGATATATATATATATATATATATATATATAATATTTTGCACATTAGGTTAGGAGAATGATAGCTGTTGTTCAGTGCTCACAGCCATGTGTACCAGTGATCAACTCTCCCCAGTTAACATTAATCCCTCTCTCACTTATGCACATATTAGAAGTCTCTGTAGAGAGTTACTTACCCCATGCCCACCTCCACCCTGGACCCCCCAAAAATATCTGCGGATGTCGCCTATGGGTTTTTCAGAAAAGAAAATTATTTTAAACCAAATTCAAGGATATATGTCAGCTACCTGCATGAGAAAAAGTCTGTATAGTTTTTCTCCCCAAATGTTAAGAGCACAGTAAAAGCAGATTTCCCTTAGGGATGTCTAAATTATACCTATTCATAAGTAAACAAAGAGGGGCACTGAGAAATGGTGAGTTCGCCACAGCCTCCAGAAACTCCTCATAGTTTCCCTTGCAGATAATATACCTAACTTTTTTCATTGTGTTTTGGAATTTGTAATATAATTATTCTCAAAATTGAATTCTCATATTGTGGATTCATGATACAATTTCTTGGATAAATGTAGTCCCTGCTGTGATGGCCTATGAAGAGTTATGAAGAATTATTTTCTATTTCTTTTCTTCTTTTTATTAATGAGTAGAATATTCACAGTCAGTAACCTAGACTTCGTGCTCTTGCAGATTCTTCAATAATAAATATCCTGACCAAAAATATGTTTTATACTTCACTCCAGTGTACAGCCCATAGTGACCATCGATAAACACTGATGGCCGAGCCCTCAGTGTGAACACAGTATGTTCATATTGTGATAGACAAAGATCTCTCTTTAGGAATGTTAAATGCATTTGTTTTGCATTCTTAAACCACATGTGTTCTTTCTTTATAGATTCATAAATGCCTCTGTCTGCCAGTATATATCACGGTTATCTCTTTCCTCAGTTCCTTATTAAAGATATGCAAATATGTTTTCTCTGCTTCACAATTGTAAAGAAGCAGATGACCCTTGTGAATTAGTGATATCTTTATTCATAGGAGCAGCACTCTCTACCAAGATTTCTCTTTCATCAAATATCATTAGAAACCTGAGTTAAAGAGTTGCATTTATATACGATGTTATTATGTAAGTGAAATGAGAGGGCATGGGGAAAGAGAGAAACAGACAGATAGATGACTAGTTCATCATTTCATGTACCGTGTTATATTTGAAATCACTTCCCATGAAAAGCTGGATTTTCATTTCTCATAACCTAGGATCCATCTAGAAACAGTGCACTCATCCACTCATAGAAGGAAGAAGGCTTTTTATAGGTAGTTGTTGGATGAAACAATGTACAAGAATGACAAGACCCCTACCATCAACCATACAATGAAATTGGTATTCAAATATATTATCATAATGTAGGTGAAATGCTGTTCAAACCTATACCTTTGTAACAATATGTCATTCTATCCAAATATCTGCGGACCCCGTCTGATGGGTCACTGGTTCTCAGAAACTCAGCGTTTCAAAATTCTTAAACATGACAGTAGCATAATCAGCCCTTTCCAGTATATACTCCTGTATTGAACCCCTCAAGATGTTCTCAGATTAATATATATTTTATGCCCTTTTGTTGTGTTGTTTTGCCAATAACATTTTGAGATACACAGAATCTTTTTAATATTTGAGATTTAAATGGAGAGGAAATCGTTAGTATAACTTTATGGCAAAGGTCAAGAAATGAATGAAAGAAGAGAATAAAATAAGACATTTAATTGTTTATATGATAAATCATCAGTCTCTCTATATCAAACCAGAATTCAACAAGGAAGGTAATTTGATTGTGATTCTGCATCTAAGATTCCCGATTTATTTTCTACCATGTATGCTTCTTGTGTGGTCACACCTAATCTTATGTCTTTGATTCCCAAAATACACTTTATAAAAATTTACTTATCCAAAGTATACTTCTGCATGTATTGCAGAAGTTAATCCACAGTTTTCATCACATTCACAAAGAGATATTTTGCAAAGAAAGCTCAATATCCTGGCGAGAGGATGTATGTCAGAACCCTTTGTGGGAAAGCCTGTTTAGGGTAATGAAAAACGTGACCCATGGTGTCAGACTTCATGGGTTTATATCCTACTTGTGGCATTCATAAAATGTGATCTCAGGCAACTTACCTCATTGTCTTTTTTTTTTTAAGCTCCCATTCCTTATCCATGGTGAGGCGACCAGTAGTACTGACCTTTTAGGGTTATTTGAAGAATAAATGTGTTAAAGCAGGCAAAGCTATGATAGCCATGGCTAGCAAATAGAAAGTGTCATGTAGGTGTTTGTTTTTGTTTTAAATTTATTTATTTATTTACTTTTGGCTGCATTGGGTCTTCGTTGCTGTGTACAGGCTTTCTCTAGTTGCGGTGAGCAGGGGCTACTCTTCATTGTGATGCACGGGCTTCTCATTGTGGTGGCTCTCTTGTTGCAGAGCACCGGCTCTAGGCAAGTGGGCTTCAGTAGTTGTGGCACATGGGCTCAGTAGTTGTGGCTCGCGGGCTCTAGAGCACAGGCTCAGTAGTTGTGGTGCACAGGCTTAGTTGCTCCACGGCATGTGCGATCTTCTTGGACCAGGGCTCAAACCCATGTCCCCTGCATTGGCAGGCAGATTCTTAACCACTGCGCCACCAGGGAAGCCCTGTCATGTAGATGTTAGCTCTCATTATTTTAACCAACATCTTCTTTTTGTCCAGTGTACCCCTTGAAGAACTCCTAGTATCCTTTTTATATCATTGCCAGTCTCTTTTCCTACTTGTAAGAGAGAGGGGAGGTTCACCTATCACTTTCAAGAATGTGGAGGATACACAAGTAATTATACCCCAAAATTTTAAAGATCTATTTAGGAGGCTAAATGACAGTTACAGAAATTAGGAACATTTTGTGGCCAGAGACGTCAGCATGTCAAACAAGCTCTGATTTGAATTTTAAGTTTCTTGCATATAGCTATGTGGCCTAAACTAGTCATTGATCTAAATGAGCTTCAGTTTTCTCACCAATAAGCAATTCTCTTACTATAGTATACATGAAGTCACTAATAGCTAGTAGGTTGTCAATAAGTATTTATTGATTCAAAAATCATTGTTGAGCTTTTATTATGCACCAGACACTGATAGGTTACATGAGTTAAACCTTGGACAAGCCCCTCATGGTTCTTCTGCTGAGGGAACTTTTCTTCTAAATCCCTCTCAGTATTAGTTTTCTATTGCTGCTGTAACAAATTATTATAAACATGGTGGCTTAAAACAACACAAATTTTTAATATTATAGTTCTGGATATCAGAAGCCCAACATGGGGTCTCACTGAGCTAAAATTAAGATGTTAGCCAGGCTACATTCCTTCTGGAGGCTCTAGGAGAGAATCTGGTTTCTTGCCTTTTCCACCTTCTATAGAGATCACTGCATTTCTTATCTATCTCATGTTCCCTTCTCTCCATCTTCAAAACCATCAACTTTGCATCTCTCTGACCATTCTTTTATTATCACATCTCCCTCTGACTGCAGCCTTTAAGGATCTTGCACTTGTGTTTGGCTCACCCAGACCACCCAAGATAATATCCCCATATCAAGGTCCAAAACCTTAATGACATCTGCAAAGTCCCTTTGGCCACTTAAGGTAGTATATTCACATGTTCGAGATTAGAGTGTGGGCATGTTAGGAGAGGGTCATTATTCTGATACTCCACCTATTATTGCTCAAGTTTGTAAGTGCATTTTGTTCTGAATTCAGGAGGCCAGGAGAGTACTTAGTGCTTGGTCACCCATATGGAAAGCACCATCATTAGGTCTGCTTAAATGCTTTATAGAGATGTCAGCTAGGCCAGGGCAAGGTATATTTTTTGCTCCAGTTTCTTCTTAACCCCCACTGTGAAAAAATTATCTCTACCATTGATGTGCTTAATTACCCACTTGAAAGGGCATTTAGGCAATGATACTCTACAATGCTTGCCATAAGGAAGGCCATCCTTTATCATTAGCAAACTGCTAAGTGGTGAGCTCACAATTGTACATCTTAACCTAGCAGATATTAGGAGCCCACTTTTCAGTTTTTCTAATGAGATGACTCATGAGGCGGGGATGGTGATGGGAGGAGTGAGCTGGGTTAATGTTCCTAGGGGACTAATTAGAATCAGGTGAGAGCTAGAGAAAGCAACCAGGGCGATTTCAGTCAGAACCCACGTGAAAAGCTCTAATTAACAGGAGTGATGGACTTTGCTTTAAGACCACTGGAGAACACATGATGCTCAATTTAAATTCCCTGACCTAGTGGCCAGATAATGTCAAGTCTCAATGTATTATTTTTTTAAGTGAAGGTAGAAAAGTGCCCCTTTTTAGTGTGGTACATTAACCATAAGGCTATGTAAAAACCAAGAACTCTAAAAATATATACTAAGCAGAGTGGTAGGTCAATGACAAAAAGGAAGTTATATTCAAGGTATTCATTTCATCGGAATAGGTAACACCCAGTGAGCGTAACAAAGATGGGCTTAGGGCTGGAGGAGTTTGGGAGACAGAGGAGGATGGGGACATCGCTTATCCATTCTAACATCTGTGTCTTTCAATACGCAACCCAATTTAGGAATAATTTAGCTGAGGTGCCATCCTAAAACCACATAGACTTTAAATTTATCATTTCAGCAAAGTTATTGTTCCTTCCAGAAAAGGTATACAAGGTATTTTAGCTGCAGGGTGCATAACTAGAGAAAGTGTTCCCTGCAGCGACTCTCTGCCTTTCTACTAAATTAACTGCACAAGAACCGACCATGTTACTGTATGACATTTAGATTTTCTAATCTGTTTAATGCCATGGTTTGCACTTGATGTATTCTGATGTGCTTTTATGTTTCAGATACTAAAAAACCACATTAGAAGTGCAGTAGGGATTCTTTTACAGACAGCATAACTTGTTACAAACTGCATTTTCAGAAAAATTATACCGAAAAATCCAATCTTATGATTTTTTCCCTCAAAATTACGTTTCACCTCCTGCATGTCTTCTGTCTCTTGTGTATGAGCATCTTCAGTTTGAGATCCTCTTGATTCATTCTCCTTTCCTCTGTGCCCTGTGGTAAATGAATTCAAATCTATTTTTAAGTTAAAAATCGACAGCACTTGGAGATACAGTCAGCATTTATGCTAAGACTTGCACAGATGCTGTGGGAGAACTTTTGAACATATTTTTGACTCAAGTATAGATTTCAACTCTGTAATCTCTTTTTGTTCCTGGTAAAAGTGGACCCTGTCCTTTAGCACTCTGCACTCAGCATGTGTTTATAAAATGGGAAATGAGTAATAAAGTAGTTCATGTCCATTCTTCAATATTTTCAACATGCATATTTATGAAATTGTAATAAAATTAAACCTCCCAGAAAAGCTTTGTCATCCAAGCCATGTGCCCCAACATATGTGTATGTGTGTGCTCTGTATGTACATGTTTTACACTTTACAGTGTATATGGCACACACATAGAGAAATGTGGGGTGGTTACCCTTGTTTTTGTTTACTGCCCTCTCCAGGAAAGCATATCTAGATTAAAAGTCTTATATTTTAAGGGAGGCATCCATTTTTGGATTTTAATAATAGTCCCTTCCCTTTTAATTCTGTGGAATTTTTCTCTTGTTGTTTACTTGTATTTTTTCTTACTCCCCCCCACCCCCCATATTGTTCTCATTCTCTCCTACTTCTAAGGATAGGGGTAATGTTCGGCTATCACTTTCGATAATTTGGAGGACACACAAATAAGTGATACAAATTAAAGGCCTAAGTAAGGAACTAGTGGATAGGTTAAAATTCAAGGAAATTCAAGGACATTAACACATGGTACAAGTGTTTGTTTTAATAAAAGCCTGTATATCACTGAAGTGGGGATACCTTGAATAGTTAGAGATATTTACAGGCCATTTTTCTTATCAAAACCCTGCTTTCCGCTGGAATGATACTAAGCTACTATTGAATTAGACCCTCCCCGTCTGCAACCTTAGGAAACTCTCAGGCTATGTCCATACCTACGTTTAGAGCTCAGGCTCTTGCAGAAGCTTTATAAAACAAGCTGAGTTAATTTATTAAAATGATGAATTAAACAAGTCACTGCAAATGGCCATGCTCGATGACATTGGTGACTTGGAAGAGCACATCTGCCACGTTGGTTTCGAGGAAGAGGAGGACGGGAATGGACAAGTTTGTATTTGGTGGGCCAGGAGCTCAGTTTTTTAAGATTAAGAGAAATCAGGGTCACCCACCATTTCTGCTGGTGTTTTAAAGGTTTTTATCCATGTCATTGAATTGGAGAATATACATTTAAAAAATATAAATAGCAGTTACATAAATGAAATACAACAACAAAAAAGGACAAGGTCAGCTTTAAAGAAACTTTAAAAATATTAAATAGTATAAGAAAACTCAATAATTATCAGTCTTTGTAGTATAATCATTAAGAATTCAAGATCATTTCTTAGAAAAATCACAAGTTTTCAACGTTTTAAATCTGTGAAAATATTGGGAAAGAATGTTTGTCTTGACAAGGTTCTCTTCCTGACCAAACTCTATTCAGCCTCCCGTGAGCTCTTTTTTCAAGCTAGGCCTGAACTTTCAGACTTCTGTGTTTGTCTCTACATTGTCCAGTTTTAGCAAGAATCCTGCTAGGTCAGTTTAATCAGGATCTCGCATCCTCAATATCTGATCACCCTCTGTATCTGACCAGATTCCTCATCCTCCACAGTCTCTCAGGTGATATCTGATCACCCTGGCCTGCCTTCAGCAAGAATCCTGTTAGGTTGGGTTAGCCAGAATTTCCCCTTACTCCTGATGTTTCTTCTTAGTAATTTTCCATATGCTGACCTCCACTCTTGCTTTTTGGCTATAAATTACTAATTGCTCATGCTGTATTTGAGCTTGATCTTTCCTCTGCACTGTAAGACTCCACTTCATTCATCCCTATCACTACCTCTGTGATGGCCCCCCTTAAGTAACGTCTTCTTACAGTCTTCCACAAGCATCATGAATAATGTTTTCTTTAGCAGTCTACAGATGTCAAACCACCTTTAGTATTTTTGTCACAGCACCTGGGGCCAAGAGGGTAGACGTGCCCCATTTATGTAAACAGCCATGTTTTTTGAACTTCGAAAGTATCTAGGTTTTCTGGGTCAAGTTTCTTCCCAAGAGATTGGACTGATTTGGAAATTAACCAGAGAAAAGGATAATTAGAAACTATTATTGAAATAGGAAGGATACACCAGTAAATAGAAATAGCACAGATTTCTTGTGGAGGTATATTTATGGAAGAATCACCTCCTGTGCTTAGTTTTAGAGTAAAAGTGGTTGACATGAGCGTCAACTTAACCAGATTTCTTCAAGAGGAAGAAATACTGGAATCAATTGCATAGGGGTTCCATGATGCTAGGAATGGTATCTGTCTTGCTCACACTCAACATCAAGAATTATACCAGTGCTAGTTTCATCAGGCAGAAACTTCAGCAATAACTTAGAGATATCTACTAGAATTTTGAATATTCCAAAGAGCAAAGAAAAAACTTAAACCTTATAATAAAAATGGATTTTTTGTTTGTGTGTGCATTTGTTGGGAGGTAACGCATACAAAGCTCAGCCTCTAGAAAGTGAAAATTTTCTGCTCCGTGTTTAGAGGTTATGTGCATGCTTATACTTATCACCATCACCAGGAAAAGGGGTCAGTAGGTCACAAATTTATTTCAGATGTGATATTCAATTAGCCATGTGGCAAGAATGCATCCGTATCATCATCGATGCCCATCACTTTACTGCTAAACATTTTCATTAAGGTTAAGATACAGTAAAAGGCGTACAATTTTTAATTCAAGATCAGTATTTAAGTCCAGAGGATGTAAATGCCAGAGACATTGAATCACCTGTGATTACTCAGTTTGCCAGATACCAAAGCTTTAGAATAGTAACATTCTTCCTCTATACTGCAAGTACACATCTTGCAATGCTAATTTTTTTTTGTGGTATTTCTTTGGAATGCAAGAAAGTATAGTCTGGCGATCAAAGTTCCCTAGTTCCCAGGTGTTGGGGTCAGCAAGGAGGATCCCCTGTTTGGATAAATTATTTCCCCAAGTTGAAAACATTTTAAAGGAAAATGCCTCATTTGCAACTTGTCATTTGGGGACAAAGCGCTAATCACATGAGAGATTTCTTTGAAAGAGAATGCAAATGCAGTGGAAAGTTCCTTGGGTAAGGCTTTGGAAGTTTTAAGGTATTTGGAAACTATGACAGATTAAACTGTGCTAGCCTGAACATCTTACTTATCACCCTTCCTTCAGTGACTAGGCATAGGTTTTCATAGCATTGATTTCAGAGAGGAATAATTATTCCCTAACAAGACAAAAAATAGTGATTCAGAATAATCAATATTAGTGGGGAAAAAAAATTACCTTCTGGATCAGTATCTTTCTCTGACTTGTTATTAGCTTTGTCACTTGGGAAAGCCAATCGCTCTGAGATGTTGCTTCCTTATAGGTAATATTGGTCATACGTATTTTATAATATTATCATGAATATTAAATGAGATAATGACTCTGGAGTCCCTTATCTGCGAGGTGTTATGGTGTAGTACTTAATTGCATAAGCTCCAGGTGAGACCGCCTGGGCTTGATTTTGTGTTTCTCCAAAGACCAAATTAATGATATTCTATATACTTTAGTTTCCCCCTTGGTAAAATGGATATGATATAGGCACCTTCCTCATAAGGATGTTATGGAGATAATATTAGAAAATATATAAGTAAACAGGACCTGGTAAGTATCAATAAAGCTTAACTCATTTTACCATCCCATGCATTGTTTGTTGCCAACAAATTTTCATTATCATTTTCTTTGCTCACATTTAAAACTTCTAGTATTAAATAAATAGTACACTCAGTGTCAGAAATAACGGTGTTGCTACTTTACTTCCAGACTTGCCAACGGCATTTTAATTTATAATTTAAAGCAGTGTATTGGTCACATATTTTCTCATTTAAGGAGAGGTGGTTTTTGCCTCTGGCTTCCCAACAGGCATTTTTTAAGCCACTGTGCAGATTTCTTTTGAAATAGCTAGTGTTGAAAACGTTGATAACCAGAGAACACAGCTCGTAGCTTGGTTTAGCCAGTGAAGCCTTCTGCTTACCTTGTCTACAAAGACAGGAAGCTTTGCAAGTGCACAGTTAGTTGAATGGAAAGTGATCATTTGCATCTAAGCAGTGTCAACAGAATATGGAAATACCACCAAATTGTTTAATTTTTTTCTCCAACTACTTAAATCAGGTCAGCTCTTGGAAACTGTAAAGCATTTGTGGGACAACTGGAATTTTACATTTCTGTTTATCACAGTGGCTGTCAAATCATAGAATATTTTCCTTAGGTATATCATTTGATGGTTTGGAAATAATCATTGTGGCATATTTTTTAAAAATGGACCAGTAAATTAGAGTCTTGGTAATACCAAAGTCTGTGTGATACCAAAGGCAACTCTTTTTATCAATACATTATTCTGACTTTCTGATTGGAATAGACAGTTTAAGACAGTGACCTTGTTTAACATCCTGAATTCGACAGTTGGGGTAATACCACCTCACTCTGGTTCAATTTTCTCTTCAGTAAGATGGTGGAAATAATGGTACTTGCCTCAGAGAATTTTGATGAGAATTGAGGTGATGCACAATGACAGGAAGATGGCAGGAATTCACCTACCTTCATTTTATTAATGAAAAAGGAAACTGAGACGTGCTGAATTTCAATATATTGTGCAAACAATTAGGGCAGAATATTTGAAACTTTAAACCAGAATTGCTGATGTCTATCCCTGAGTTGTTTACCATATCATCTTCATGCTCTCATTCCTAGAGTCACCGTCAAGATACATATTTCAGAAAACAGGAAGGAAGGAAGGAGAGAGGGAAGGAAGGAAGGAAGGAAGAAAGAAAGGGAGGAAGGGAAAGAGAGAGAGAAAGAAGGAACAAGACACTTGCTGTAAATGTTCCCTTTCATACCCCACCTCCCCGGAGAGCCACACCTGGACTATAAATGGCAGGTGGGAGGAGTCCTTGATGTTTGAACTTACTTGGAGGGAAGTGTGCAGAGTCTGCTGTAAAGCAAACTCTTACTGGTTTGTTTTTCTCATGAGAGTGTCATTTATCAAATGAGGGGTTCACTCTGCTTCATTGTTCCTACTTCCAAGAGGAGCAGGAGTAGGGATATAACCGTAACCTTTGTACTTACCAAGTCTTCAGGCCAAGGTTAGTGATGGGATGCTTTCAAGATAACCCCATCTTCCTCCACAAACTCTAATCAATTTTATACTCAGGCCAAACAGGATTGTTCTCTCTTCTTAGTATTCATGAATCTCTTTTCCTGTATTCATTCATTCATTCGTCATCATTCACATTCATCTCTGTGCTCTGCTCTTTATTTTTCCTCTGCTTAGACTATTTCCTCTTGACAGCCCAGAGAAATTCCAGGTTATCTTGAAAGAGCTTTTGTTAAATCCACAATATAAACTCTTTGATCACCAGCATGGAACGATGTCTTAGATGAGAACGATGGGAAGGGAGAGAAGGAGAGGGAGAGAGGGAGGGAGGGAGAGAGAGATGAAAAACTGATGGAAGGAAAAAAATTATTTGTAAGATATTCTGGAATTAGATTTTTTGTTTTGAAATGCAGAGCAAGTCCACAGAGTTAGCATTTAAATCTCAGTTCTGCTACTTATTTATACTATGTGACCTTGAGTAAGTTTTGTATTACCTTGGACATCTGTTTCTGCATTTGTAGAAATAAAAAATATACCAGAATAAAAATATGCTTAATATAAACCTCTTACCATAATAGTGGCTATAGGTTTGGTGATCAATAAATTGTAGTTATTGTTATCATTACTATTAATAATAAATAAGGGTAAAAACCCCTTTTGCAGTGCTTGGAATTCTATCTGTATGCTATGTTATATCTTATACATTCAGCACAGAAATACTCCTTAGCGCGTGTGGAAATGAAAAAAAAAAAAAAAGGAAAGAAACAAGGCTAAATCATGTAATAAGAGAATCAGGGGAACATTAGTGCTTACACACATTCACTTTTAAAATATATAGTAATTACTCCAGCTTCTCTAGGTGCTTCTGTTTTACTTCTGGGAATAAAATGTGCACCTAAGTCTCTAACTGCATATAGTGCAAATTTCAGCCAATGAACAATAAAACGAATAAACCAATGATGATTTAATAATGACTGTGTTACTTTTTACGATTATATTAGTGCCACATAAATGTCAGAGCTCTGTAGAAGAGTGATGGTCATTTCTACCGTGTGTCTTTTAAAATTCCCTACCTGCATTCAGAATTTAAGGGAATCGGAGGGACTTCTTTTGAGTATTTGTGTGTGTGTGTGCGCATGCATGAACACATGCACACGGATTCTTTCAATAATATTGTTTTTAGGGTGATAGATAAAAAACAGAATAAGTCATAATTCCTGCCTTAAGGAACTCACATTAAAGAAGAGCAGAGAAACATTAAGCACATGACGATTTTTAAAATATGTGCTTATGAAAACATCAATTATAAAGTGCAGAGACTACTAAACATTTTTCAGACCATCATTTGTGATGAAGATGTAGATAATTATATTAACAACAATAATAATGATGATAGTATTCATTGACTAGTTACTATGTGTTTAGGATTTTATTTTTTTACTGAACTATGTTTTATATAGGGAAAAGTGCACGTGCCATAAGTATTCAGCTTGATGATCTTTTACAAAGTGGACATATCATTGTAACCAGGATGCAGACCAAGAACCAGATCATTATCACACCCCATAAGTTCCCCATTCTTGGTTAATATGAATCATGTTACTATGAATATTTTAGTATGTCTCTAATGGTGACTATATTATATATATGTATGTATGTATATGCCTACTTCATTTCATTAAAATGTTCTATATTTTCCTTTAGAAGCTTTACTGTTTTATCTTTCATATTTAGATTTGCAGTCCATCAGGAATTCACTTTTTTTTTTTTTTTTTTTTTGCGGTACACGGGCCTCTCACTGCTGTGGCCTCTCCCGTTGCGGAGCACAGGCTCCAGACGCGCAGGCTCAGCGGCCATGGCTCACGGACCCAGCCGCTCCGCGGCATGTGGGATCCCCCCGGACCGGGGCACGAACCCGTGTCCCCTGCATCAGCAGGCAGACTCGCAACCACTGTGCCACCAGGGAAGCCCAGGAATTCACTTTTGAGTACGATAATAGGTGAGGGCAAGATATATTTTTCTGATATGGAAATCCAATTGATTAAGCACCGTTTATTGAAAATATCAAATAGGATATGTTCAGAAAGTTTAAAATTTTTAAAGAAATTTCCAGAAAATTGATACATGCATATACACAAAAGATTCGTTTTGGATGGTTGATTGTGAGAGAAGTTCAACTCTAAGTAGCTCAGTCATTTTAGACTCACTGAATCACATCACTGGAAGAGGTAGAAGCAGTTTGAAAGCAGGCACAATGAGACTTGGAATTTTAAATGAATTTGTAGTCACAGTTTCTCTTTTTTCTGTCATTCACTTCCCTCCTCTTTCTTTCCCTTCCTTCTAGGTGTTGGCCTTATTCTCCCTTGTTTTGAAAATGGGTATTATGTCCAGAATTTACATGTCAAAAGTCCTATTATATATTTAATCACTCATTTTGTATTTTTGATTTTTTTAACATCTTTATTGGAGTATAATTGCTTTACAATGGTGTGTTAGTTTCTGCTTTTAAACAGAGTGAATCAGCTATACATATACATATATCCCCATATCTCCTCCCTCTTGTGTCTCCTACCCACCCTCCCTATCCCACCCCTCTAGGTGGTCACAAACCACCGAGCTGATCTCCCTGTGCTATGTGGCTGCTTCCCACTAGCTATCTATTTTACATTTGGTAGTGTATAAATGTCCATGCCACTCTCTCACTTCGTCCCAGCTTCCCCTTCCCCCTCCCTGTGTCCTCTAGTCCATTCTGTACGTCTGTGTCTTTATTCCTGTCCTGCCCCTAAGTTCTTCAGAACCTTTTTTTTTTAGATTCCATATATATGTGTTAGCATATGGTATTTGTTTTTCTCTTTGTGACTTACTTCACTCTGTATAACAGACTCTAACAATACCTCATTACAAATAACTCAATTTCGCTTCTTTTTATGGCTAAGTAATATTCCATTGTATATATGTACCACATCTTCTTTATCCATTCCTCTGTTGATGGACATTTAGGTTGCTTCCATGTCCTGGCTATTGTAAATAGAGCTGCAATGAACATTGTGGTACATGACTCTTTTTGAATTATGGTTTGCTCAGGGTATATGCCCAGGAGTGGGATTGCTGGGTCGTATGGTAGTTCTATTTGTAGTTTTTTAAGGAACCTCCATAGTGTTCTCCATAGTGGCTGTACCAATTTACATTCTCATCAACAGTGTAGGAGGGTTCCCTTTTCTCCACACCTCCTCCAGCATTTATTGTTTCTAGATTTTTTGATGGTGGCCATTCTGACTGGTGTGAGGTGATACCTCTTTGTAGTTTTGATTTGCATTTCTCTAATGATTAGTGATGTTGAGATAATTGCTTCACGTGCTTTTTGGCCATCTCTGTAATTTTATAAAAATGTTTTTACCAAGTTTTAGATATTAATGTTATGCTGGCTTCATCAAATGAATTTTGAAGTTCCTTCTCTATATTCTGAATGTTTATGTGTAATATTAGGCTTATTTATTCCTTAAGTGTTTGATGGAATTCATCAATAAAAGTATCTGGGCCTGGCGTTTTCTTGGGTAACATTTTTTATAGCAAATTCAATTTCTTCAGTACACATAGGGCTATTCACATTTTCTGTTTCATCTTATATCAATTTTGTATGTTGGATTTCTAAAGGAATTTGTCAATTTCATCTAAGTTGTCAAACTTGACATAATTTTGTTTAAATATTGACTTATTAATATTTTAATGTTTGAGAATCTGTAGGGATAATACCATTATTCTTGATAGGTCCAGGGTTATTTTAATTTGGTTGACCTTTTCAAAATATCAGAATATGGTTCAGGAGACAAGGAGTGACTGGGCAGAGTTTAAACATAGAACTTGGAGCCCTCTTTTCTATTTGCTCCTCTCCTTTCTGGGATTCCCTACTCTGTACAAAAGATAATACATTTTTAAATAAAATTTTTTAAAAAATTTTGTTTGGAGTTATAGTTGTTATCTGTAGGAGGTTTCTTTCTCAGGGAACTTATTCTGCCACATAGGAAGAGAAATTCCCAAGGGAAGATTTTGAAAAATGTGGACAAGAGAGGACTGGGGGTAGTATCTGTTGAGCACCTATCATATACAGATCTAGGAATTTTACAAGTTAGCTGTGTAATCACTGCAGTGTTGCTGTGTTCAGTATCCTTGTATTATTAATTAAGAAAATGAGGATCAGTGTTATGAATAATACCCTGAGTTTTCATATCAAGGTTAGTAAGGGGGGTCTGTTACTGTCACAGGATCATCAGACTATGGATTCTCTTCGCTTTTCAGTGATCATGTGGCTTTTTTTAGTCTATAACCCCAAGAATGAAAATTCCTAACAGGAAAGCTGAACTACATGTAAATAAAAGTACTGTCAGTCAGTGTTTATAAAATCAATAATATCAGTATAGTAATGTTCCCTATTATTTTGAAGAAACAAAATATTACTTCTGGTATGGACATTAAAGGATTTTTGGCTTTTTGCCCCACACTAACAATACCATATACAATACATCTCTGCCAAATATATATTATGATATTGACCCTTAATTGATTATTTTCCAAATGGCTGTTTGTTAAGCAGTTGTAACTTAGAAAACAAATAATTTTAAAAATCCATTCAAAATGATTTATTTAGCATTTATTTGCATGTGTCATGTAGACTGTCATAATTTCTGGGATTATAAGGCAGAGGAAATAGGTACAGTCATTGATTTTGTAGAGTTTGCTGTTTAATTAGTAAGTCAAAAATTAAACCATAAAAATACAAATGGAGCAACAAGGATTTTGTATAAAGCACAGGGAATTATATTCAATATCTTGTAATAACCTGTAATGGAAAAAACCTGAAAAAACATATAACTGAATCACTTTGCTGCATACCTGAAACTAACACAATATTATATAATTCAACTATACTTCAATTTAAAAAATACAAATGGAATTGAAAAGTACATTGCATTCTCTGAAAGGGTATCCTCGGATTATGTAAAAGGTGGGTAATCTTGCTTAGAAAGAGGAGTCAAAAATGTATTTTGCTCTCCAACCTGTTAATTCTACCAAGAAATATAATGATGGGCTCCCACTTTTTCTTTCTCTGCATTTCCTATTTGGAGTTCATATCTGTCAACCTTTATGATAAACACACCACTGCACACACAACGTTTACTGATAACAGGGAATGTTCTGATTCATAGATTTCTCCTTTCTGTCATTCTCTTCAAGAAGAAATGATGTTGACAGATGTGGGGCATCTGGGGTCAGGTGGGAGTCTGAGAGGTTTAGAAAACTGTGTGCTCAGTAAAAGCAGGTTCACTCAGTTCATAAAAAGGTGTAATAACATTGATGTAAACAATTTTTAAATCTTCCATTTAATTTTATTTTAATTTTTTGTCAATGAAAATAAGCTTTATGACATCAAATAATAAATACACACAAAGATGTAATAGTGAAGGGAAAAGAAATTATACAATATGTTGGTATATGTGTTTTTTTCCGTAATAGGATCATCAGACTATAAATTCTATATACTTTTATAACAGACTCTAATGTGCATGTATATATTCAGAGATCATCATCATCATCAATGTCAGTCTGTCTGATAGTAAAACAATTTGCTTCTAGGACAAACAACAAATATTTCAAGGTAGATGATTGATTGTTACTTTTTTTTCTGCAGAAGTCATCTAGAGAACTGAAAAATTTGTCAAAGAGAGTTGGATCTTGAGAGAAGATTTGCTTCTGTGTCAGGTAAGAATCCCATTTCACAAACTTACATTTTTCTTTTTGTATCTCTATTAATCAAATTTATTTCCATTGTAAATCTTTAGTATAACACCATGGTGTCAGAAACTTAATCTCAGACTATTTTGGACTTTCTGTTTTTTTGGCTGGAAGCTGGATGTCTGAGTCTCATTTCTGGAGGGTTGGACATAAATTTAGGGTTGGGAAGGCAGATGGTTCTTTTTCTCCAGTTTGTGCACATAGACTGTCATTCAGATATGCCAGAATCTTTACTTTCTTATCTTTCAGTTTTGAATGCGTTCTTTACTACATAAGTCTACCACTTGGAGGGACTAAAATGCTATATAGATTCTGTACCCTGATGGGACATGAGCATTTCCACCCGGGGAAATTTTTTCAATTGGTGTAGCCTGGCCAAGCAGGCTTGTGTGTGTGTGTGTGTGTGTGTGTGTACAATTCAGGCAAGAGGTGGAATGGAGGATGGGGAGAGGAGACTTGCTCATTATCCATTTGTTGTTTGTCCTTTTATTTATTTTCTTCCAATCATTTTCTCTATGCCTGGATGTTCATAGTTTGCCTGAGAGCAGTGGCTTTGAAAAACAAAATGTAGAAACTTATTTGTTTCCTCTCTTATTTGTTTTTTATATTTTAACTCTGAGACAGTGAGTAGAGCTAACAAAGTGCTTGAAGGAAGATAGAGAAAAGGTTACTTTTGAATTATAACTGTCTTGCCATATTTGAAGGATATTTGAATCATACATTGGACCAGGACCAGCCCAGAGGGACATTCAGCTCCAGTTCTTAAAAGAGTAAATTTTAATTTTTGGTCTCTTTCACTACACTTTAAGTGTCAGCATTTTTGGTTGCAGCCATTTGGAGAAAGTCAAGGGAGTAAACCAATATGCATGTGATAACACATGGATGAAACATGGTAACTCAGAAACATTGAACTGGATGTGGTTTAACTGTGTGAACATACAGAATGAAAAATGAAAAATCTAGGATTCAGTTCATTGTTGTAGGTCATCTTTGCCATTAACTAAGGTGTGTGACCATGGATAAATAATTCTGTCTTCCTTATCCTCATATTCCTTATCTTCATATAAAAATTATGGCTTGGTAAAAATGTACTTGGTAAAATTCTGTCAACTCTACATTTTATGTAGAGGTCCTTGCCAACACTTAAAAAGTCTTTCAATTCCATAAACCAAAATGAAGACTTGAGGCAATCATCAAGACACATTAAACGTACATCACTTTTATTGTTGAAAAAGGCATATTTACTGTCTAGACTACACAGATTGAATGAAGAGTATAATTACTGGCTCAGTTCTACAGTGTCCTCTTGTATTGCCATTGATATTGTTTTAATACCACTGTCTCAGTTCGAGTTTCCAGAAGGGAGAGACACCTATATGTTAATTTAGTATCTAGCATGTCAAAATACAATGTTTTATACAGGAGTGCTGAAAGAAGATTGTTTGATGCATCTTTTAGATACTGATGTCTTTTATTTTGGTCTCCAGCATCAGTGCCTTCTTTTATCCTTCCTGCACCTAAGAACAGTAAACCAGAGGAAATTCCTCACCTATAGGTTTTTGGTTATAGGATTAATAAGGGAAAATGATACGGAGAGATGACCCTCCAAAATGTTCCCTCCTTTGCACAAGATAGATTTGTCTCTACCAGCTCGTCACATCTTTCAGCAGCCTCCCCTTCTATCCTTATCCTCTAAGAAACATATTGATGATGAGATTAGTCAGAAACAATTGGGATTTGGCCACAGTTAATAATGTGTGGAATTACTGTTACCAAAGGATAAAAGCCCAGATTCCTCTTTCATCATTTCATGTACTTCCTTCTTGTTTCATCTGTTTGGTAAGCAATCATCTTAGGTCCTGGACCAAAGGAGCACACTGGCCAAATTTTCTTTTCCAGAGCTTAAATGCCTGAGTGTGTGTCTGAGATCAGGCTGCTTCTAGGGTGAGCCAGTCTCTGCCCCCTGCTCCTCCTCCTCCTGTTTCTTTTTCTCCCCCACCTATATCTAAGCATATTGCTCTCACTTATTTAGACTGAGGGGAGGAAAAAGGTTCTAATTAGGCTTTGTTTCTAATCAGAGTTTCTACTCAGCCTTTTTAATTGGGGTCTGAATTAGAATATTAGCCACTTAGATATCTATGGATAAAATGAAACTTTGATTCTCATTCTGTTTATTGCATGCTTTCCTTTTTATGGGAAAGAGAACTGAATTTCATGACAGGTTTTGTGTGTTTTAATTCTTGTGATGATAACAAAAATAACTCATAAGCCATAATGTTGTGAAGTCAATAAGCTAGTTTTAAAGATCTAGGTTCAACTCTTTTTCTGATATTGTGTGTGTGCACATGTATACACACACAAACACACGTATGCTATATTTTTATGACCCACCAAGGGACAATCACTGTTTTAGTTACAGATGGTACAGAGGTAAGTCAAGCAGCAAAAAGCTGACTTTATTGGGTTTATATTTTACTGAGAGAGAAATATGCATTTGAAAATTAATACCTTGGTAGTAATAAATTCTAGGAAGAAAACAAAGCTCTTGCTACCCACATTAATTTAAGCAAGTTATTTAACTTTGAGCCTCAGTTTTCTCATTTGTTAAAAAAAAATAACAATTGAAAATAACGTTTGGCCTGCCTTTTTTTATAGGGTAATGTTGGAATAAAACTGGTTGGTAGCTGTAAAAAGTTATTTGATAACTACAATGTGACATTCTGTTGGGGGAGAGAAAAAGTACCTTATCCTCTCTCTCATTCACATAAACATTGTAATTGTCCAGAAATGTCAGATTGCTTGTTTTTAACCATCTGTTTCATTTCCCTCAATATGGGCTTTCCTTTGTCTCCCCTTTGAATAGGTAGCTTGTAACACATCCCAACAAATGTTCACACAGATTTTTAATAATTTTAGCAATTCATTTTGAAACCTTTGTGTTGCAAGCCCAGACCTTAGGACTCTTGAGTTGGCAAGTCTGGAGCAACAGAAAGGAAGAGCATAGGATGGGCATACTGGTCAGAATGAAGCCCCGACCCAGGCCGTTGGGCCAAGTTTGAATGGGGCAGGTTCTGGCTGATGCTTAGGGATTTTTTTTTTTTGATAAATTTATTTATTTATTTATTTATTTTTGGCTGTTTTGGGTCTTCTTTCCTGTGCGTGGGCTTTCTCTAGTTGCAGTGAGTGGGGACTACTGTTTGTTGCGGTTCGTGGGCTTCTCATTGCGCTGGTGGCTTCTCTTGTTGCAGAGCACAGGCTCTAGGCACGCAGGCTCAGTAGTCGTGGCACACAGGCTTAGTTGCTCCGCGGCATGTGGGATCTTCCGAGACCAGGGCTCGAACCCATGTCCCCTGCATTGGCAGGAGGATTCTTAACCACTGTGCCACCAGGGAAGTCCCAATGCTTTGGGATTTTTGTGTTCAGCAGGTTTTGTGATGTTTGCTTCTGTATCAGGAAGGATGTTTGGAAATCTCAAAGTTGATGATACCTTCAGTATTGTTTGCATTTCCTAAGTGTGAGGTTGTTTTCAATGTTCTTGCATATAAAAAATTTAGAATTATTTCCAAACAAATTTCCCCACAGGTTTCCACAGACATGGCTATGAATATTAACTAGTCTTGCTTCTCTAAAAGAACATTTGGTCCTAAGCCTCTAAATGAAGCTCCCCAAGTTTTATGATAATATTGTCAGTGTACCACATACTTGGACACACCTTTTAAGAAATTTCTTAGATCATGAGAATACACAAAAATATGGAATACTCCTGAAGTCATCTGTTTTTTTTTTGTTTGTTTGTTTGTTTTTTTGCGGTACACGGGCCTCTCACTGTTATGGCCTCTCCCATTGCGGAGCACAGGCTCCGGATGCGCAGGCCCAGCGACCATGGCTCACGGGCCCAGCCGCTCCGCGGCATGTGGGATCCTCCTGGACCGGGGCACGAACACGCGTCCCCTGCATCGGCAGGCGGACTTCCAACCACTGCGCCACCAGGGAAGCCCCCATCTGTTTTTATTGTTGCTTGGAATCATCTGTTTTTGTTGTTATTAGTAATGATAGCTATAGATATTAAGTGCCTCATATGTACCAGGAATTAAACTTATCATTGCATGTATATAATTCATGAGCCCCAAGATACATCTTCAAGGTAAATTTTGTAATAAACTTAAAAAATATTGAGTTAAACAAGACATGGATTTATTTTTCTCATCCATAATTAAAAGCACGGATGTAGGCTATCCAAACCTTACACTGTGGGTTCTCAGTGTCCCTGGGATCAACCTTAAACTCTGTTTTCCCTAAGTTATGACTCTTATTCTCATGCTGAAGTATGGCTGCAAGAACATCAGTCATCAAGTTAATGTTTAAGGCAGGAAGAAGGAAGGAAAAAGGAAGGGCAAAAAAGTCCTGCCAGTTGAGTTCCTTTTTATAAAGAGATTTTTGGAAGTTCTACTTAATGACTTCCTATTACATCTCATTGACCAAGCCAATCAGCCAGTGAAGTTCAAGATTGAAATGGTTTTATCTGAGCATAAAGCCACCCGTAGCAACATAGGTGTTCTTTTATTATGCAGTCAAAGAAGAAGGAATGGATATTAGCAGTCTCTCCCATGGCACAATTATCCCCACTTCTCCCATAAAGAAATTCAAATATCATGTGTTAATTTAATTGTTTTTCTCACCATGAACATAGCATGTATTTTCATATGTCCAGAAATCTGATCATACCATTTCTTCATACTTTCCAAGAGTACCTATTTTTTTCATGTTCTATGTTGATAGATCTTAGTCATCCTTTAAGATGTGCTCAAATACTCATTCTAAGTGTACAGAAATTCCCCATGCCTTAATGAATTAATTGTGCCTTAGTTATTAAACAATCATTGAAACTATATGCTAGTGCTTATCCTATGTTTTATAATTACTAGGTAGATATTTTTGTCTCCATCATAGAGAAGCTACTTAAATTCCAACTGTTATGTTGTACATTGTTATTAGTAGTATTATTATCATATTTCTGCATCCATTTTATTATTGAATAATTTTTTTTACTGCTATGAATATCAAACCAATTTATAAACTGTGCAAACAAATCTAGTTTGCTGGCAGTAATGTATGATGCCCAATGAGTTAGTCTTCATAATTTTAATTACACAATTTTTTAAGTGGTTTCCAATATTTAATTCACTTCTAAGAAGTAAATATTTGACTGCAATCAGTATAATTCCTAGGCAGTAAGCACAGGAGTTATGCTTCCTTGTCTTTACTTTTAAAACATTATACGTTGTATGTCTATAATATCTGAGTTCTGCTAGGTTCTAAGAAAACAAACCTTTTAATTTTCCTTGCTTGGCTCTCCAGTATCTCTTGGCAATCCTGATGGCCAGCTAAGCTACTTTTCCCAAAATGACTTTTTTGGTCTGGGAGGAAATGGTATGCCCAGTTTTGTCTAGTAAGAAATGTCTCACATCAGCCACATTCCTTGTTATTTATTCTTGTTACTAGCAATTTATAGGAGCTGCTGGACACATCTTCTTTGTCAGTGTTTTGCTCTCTTAATCAACATTGAACTTTAAAATCTGGCCTTTGTTATTTCCCCCCTCCATGCTATTATCAATGCTTAATTATTACATATTGCTTTTACTAATGCCAGATGTACTTTCTGTCTTTTATATGATTTAGATTTCAAAAGAAGCTTAAATCTAACCATGTTTTCAGAGAAGAGATAACTGCCACCTCCAGGGGTGGTACAAAGGAAGATAAATGATTTTGAATGAATAAATGAATGGACTTATTTATCATCATAATTGTGTGATATAATTTCTTAATATTATTTTCAAAAATAACTCTGCACAGCAGCCTTATTGAAGTAAGTTTATAATATTTCCAAAGAATCAACTGAAGATAATGACATATTCTCAAATATTTGCTAAGCATTTAGTCTCCTTATCTTGTAGTCATTTCCACAGATCCAGGGATAGTTGCATTTTGGGGGAATTAACCTTCTGCTTTTCAAGGCTGAGTTAGGCCTTGTGTGTAATTCATAAATATTTATGACATAATGCCAGTAAACAAATATGTATGAATGTTCAGCCCTCTCTAGATACATATGAGAATCAATATCTACGAAAGCAGCATCTCGATAATATGCCCAAGGCACCTTTGCTAAAACTGTTATGCTTCTTAAAAAGTTGCTGTGCATACACTATGTTAGTAGAGTCAGCAAGACTCTGGTCTCCTTATAGTATTTAAGCTCTAAAGAGTCCCAGTAGTTAATGTAAACAAGAAAACCCAAGCAAGGGAAACTGCGTGTAATTTTTTATTATAATGTGTCCTAGGAGAAGATAGCTACTGAGACCTGTCACACTAGGATCTATTTACCACCAGTGCTGTTTGCAATTTTTTGCTTGATCTTCAGTTGACAAACTTAATTCTAAGACTTAATCTTTTCTTGTGTATTTGAATACCTAATTTTCCTTGGCCAGACTACTTCATTATCTTGCTCATCTACAAAAAGAGTAAAAAAATAATAATGTCCCTCTGTAATGTTTCTTCTGTTTGCCAACTAATCTATAAGTAGAGTTGTATGTTTTGTCCTTTGTGTTTTTCTCTGCCCACACAGACTGAGAATGATTTCTTGCTGTCTGTCATGGTAATGGAATTTTGGGATTTGCTCCATACCTCTTTACAATTGGGAACCTTTCTATTCTATCTTCCTAATTTCTCAAATGCTTCTTTTTTCCCTCTTTCAGCTTTTTATTTTTTTTCCATCTATAAAGGAGTTAATGATTCTGTATTCCTTATGGGATTTGTAAAGAATAGACACGATATTACCTGTCAAGTGCTTAGAGCCATGTTGGTCACATGGTCAAATTTCCATCAATATTAGTTTCTATCTTTAGGCAAGCAAGTATATTTGTGTCTTGGGATGTGTTTGTGTAAATGGAGTTGTATATGTTTGAATAGGGATTCAAAGGGAAAAGCTAAATAGCAATACAAATTTGGAGAAAACCTGGCTTCCCTTGGGTAGTTCTGCATTGAGTTGCATGATTTCATTCCCCATTTTCATAATTAATCACATTATCTGTAAGAGACTAAAATAGATCTTATTGGTTTTCTTACATTAGCTTATAAATAATACAGTATGACATAAATTAACTATAATCAGAGAGAGATGGAAGGAATGCCTTCCTTTGCTCATTAATTTGGGGAAAGCTGAAGCAGACTGTAAGCACAGTCACATATGACATTAATATGTGTCTCAAAAGTCTAGATATTTCATCAAATTCATTTTTCTCAAGTACTTTCTATTTAAAATTTTTAATGAAAAAATATGTTATTACCATTTATTCTTATCAAAGAATCACCTTTATATTTTTTGGAGTTGATTTGCATTTGATATTTCATTTTAGGGGTATTACAATTGAGTTTTTAAAAAAGTTATACTAAATGAAAATCAGAAAAAAATAAATTCTAGTTCCAGTTCTGTCACTAACTATGTACACCTGGGCAAGACTTGAATGGTCAAATTGCATTACCTTCTATTGTGTGGCCAATTCAAGAGGCTTGCTATGCTAAATGTTTAAAAACAAAACAAAACAAACAAACATAGTGATATTCCCTCACTCCCTTTAAAAATCCCATGGTCCTTGCCACCTGCCAGGTGAAACTTACATACCTCTGCTATTTTCCTACATCTTTTTCTGTGCCTAAAATGTTCCATCCTCTCCTTTTTTCCTAGTGACTTCCTATACTTTCTTCACATTTCAGCTTAAGCCTCAGTTCCTCAGCAGCTGTCTTGACTTTTGCTGACTTACTTGACCATATAAATCTATTCCAAAGCACATATCAAGCTGAATTTTTATTTTTTCTCTGTGTTTTTATTAGTTTTTTTTTCCGCTAACAAAACAGAAGCTTTATTGAAGTCAGGGACTTTGTTTTTGCTCACTGTTGGATGCCCAGAGTCACCTAAGTAGGGGCAGTAAATAAAATTAAATAGATGGGTGCTTTCTTGAATCTTTTTTATTCATGGTATTTTTTTTAGGTAACCAACATGTTATCTGTGCTATTATTAAGACAATTAAAGAAGGGAAGCAAACATATTTATCAGGGAGCAAAGCCCAATCACCAGTAAGAGCCATCTTACAGACACTGCTGTAGGAATGGGGATGGTTTCTGAAAGGGGAGTCTGTAAAGCCAGCAAGGATTACAAATTTAAAAACATGATAATAGCATGTAGAGCCAGCTCATACTGGCTTACAGAAGTCAATTATTAAATTTTTAAGTATTTTGTGAAGTGACTGTTAAACTAATCGTAGTTGGTTATATTGTGGGTGTACTTGCCAGAAGATACTACGAGGCACAGTAGGATGATGTTAGTTGATGACTATTTCCTCTTTCTGGCCTCTGAGATCATCATTCTCATCATCATTTATGTCACTATCATCATTGCTAATCCTCATAACAAATATATATTTCAGGACAGTTATGACTCTCACTTTAGAGATCGCTAATTTGAAACACAGAGAGATTAAATCACTCACCCAGGGTCAGGAAGCTAGGAGATGGCACAGTGCAAAATTGTACCTGAGGATTCTGCCTTCAAAAATAATCACACTGTCAAGGTAAAAAGACTCCTACTAGTCTAATTATCCCACACTCAGTGTTGAAGCTTCACTTCTATAACCAGAGTTTAAAGTGTTTTATTTTTCCTTTGTGTTGTTGTATATATTTCAAAGGCATTTGACTGTATTTTCTCCTGGCCCCTCCCCCTCACCCCAGCCAGGCCATCCATGCCTGAACTCTACCACATTTTACTTTATCCATTTGGATTTTCCTAGCCCTCAGTATGAGAAAGCTCCTTCTTAATATGAGTAAGCTACATTGTATCCTCTGGAAGTTTCAGTATTGGGGAAGAAATTAAAGCAGGAGTACTACCCCAATAAAGATTAGTTAATACCTTAGTTATTAAAAATATTTTCCCCTAGGTGGGAAAGTGTTTATTTTTAAGTATGCCTAAATAAATAAAGCAAATAAAAGAAGTAATGATAACACCCATCAAGAAGTATGCTGGAAACAATCTTTCATTATTTTTCCTGTCACTCATCATTGCCAGAGGTTTCTTAAAATTTGGATTGCAGTCTGAAGGGAACATGACAAATGCCATCATCACAAGTCAAATAAGTGGAAAGATCAATTAATTTACTGCAGAAAATTGTATAAACAAGTAATCTAAACAGCATTTTTCCTGCAACCTACTATCAATGTATTGTGAGCTAAAATGAAAATGGATTATAGAATCTCCAATATTAAAAATAGATCTGTATACATATTTCGCAAGAGTATCTAATTGTTCCTCACCCATCTTTAATTGCTATTGAAGCAAGAGGGCATTATCTCAAAAGAACTAATCAATATTATCATAATCTCCTAAAATTTATCTCTGACTATTGGCATTTGGAAATACATCTTTAGTTACCAGGTCTAATAATTGCTTTTTCTTTCTCAGTTTATTCAGCCCTTGAAAGATTCATGATACATTTCAGGAAAAGATTTCATAAATATGACAGTTCCTTGGAAACCAATACCATTTCATGTTAATGTACAGAATTAGCAATAAAATCAAAATATCTCTTATCTATTTTAAGTATCTACATGTTTACCTGAATTCAGATAATCAGTGCCATCAGTGATATTTGTTGTAACACATGCATTGTATCCCTGTAGATCAATTTGCCCACACACCATTATATCTCTGCAAGTTTGAGGAGCAGATTTTTAAACCTATCTTATTATCTTATAAATACAAATTTGTATCTCTTGTGACAGGGGAAGTATCATTTGAGAACACTTTAGTTATGGACAAAGGATCATTGCTGATATAAATGCACTATTTTATGTAAGGAGGGCATAAGTCCATACTTGCATCATTTCAGAAATACCTTTCTGAAATCTATATATTAGAATATTTTAAAAATTCACCAGCCTCTATACTGAGTTGCTCTTATTAAAATAACAGAAATATAAGTTTGTTATCCCATACAGAGCAAACAGTACCTCTGCATATACATATATAAGGCATATATACATATAAAGTATATACAGGCATACCTTGGAGATGTCGTGGGTTCAGTTCCAGACCAGTGCAATAAAGCAAACATTGCAATAAAGCAAATCACACCAATTATTTGGTTTTCTAGTGCGTATAAAAGTTTAGTTTACACTATGCTGTAGTATATTAAGTGTGCAGTAACATCATGTCTAAAAAAACAATGTACATACCTTAGTCAAAAAATACTTTATTGCCAAAAATTGCTAGCCATCGTCTGAGCCTTTAGCGAGTTATAATCTTTTTGCAATAGTAATAGTGAAGATCACTGATCACACACCATTATACCATATATAATAATCATAATAATTTTGAAATATTGCGAGAATTACCACAACATGACACAGAGACATGAAGTGAGCTAATACTGTTGGAAAAGTGGTATTAATAGACTTGCTCGATGCAGGCTTGCCACAAACCTTCAATTTGTAAAAACATGCAGTATCTGTGAAGCGCAACAAAACAAAGTGCAGTTAAACAAGGTCTGCCTGTATATGTGTGCATACTTTATGTATGTATATAATATGCATGTATATATACATATTTAGAGAGAGCAAGAGAGACAGAATGAATCAAGAAAAAAATGTCACAGAAAGATTCTTAAAAAAAAAAAAAAAACAAGCATGTGTTGAGCACCTTTTATATGCCACGCACAATGCTAATCACTTCGCATGTGCTAGTTCCTTGAATATGCTCCAGAACTTTGATGTGGGTATTTGTCCAAATTGGGAGAGAGAGCTGCTTCAGCATCCCAGAGGTCTATTTCATAGATTATCATCCTGAAAATGAAATTATATAACATATATAAAGACCTAGTCATATAATTCTATAAGCTACCAGATAAGCCAAATATTAACCTGTCCTTTTTCTACAGTATTTTCATTTATAAAATGAATTTCTGGCAAATTTTTCTGACAGTTAAATGAGATTTTGAATTGTACCTTGTGTAAATAATTTTCTGTCTTCTGTTTGTTTGTGACTGGAACTAGATTAACCTGTTGTAAAATATGTTTCACTTTCACTTTGCACAAATATATTTCTTTCTATCGAGTTCTCTCATTGATGTTCATTATATTGATAAAACCAGAGCTGCCTTTCCGCACTTAACCATGGTTGTGTATGTTGAGGGGTAGTGATAAGACATTCCCTTAAGTTGAACATGTTTAGAAAAAGATACAACTAATATTTTTTATTAGTGACCAGAATTATATTTGCTCAGTTTTGAGAAGTGGCATTACCAAGCGATTTAAACTTCATTTTGGCCCATGGCAGATCCCCTAAACCATGTCAAAAAAAATGTTTTGAGGCCAGCCTACTCACTACACTTATGTATAGATAAACACATTGTCTGCAGTGACATTATTTTCTTATCATGATGGCTTCTCTTATTTGCTAACATTCCAGAAACAATATATATGCATCACATATTCGATTATTTGCTTGCATTTTGCACCACTGACCAGCTTTCACATGACTAGAAAGAAAAATTTGGGAGGAAAAAATACATTGTCTTTCCTTGATTTTGTAAGCTACCTAATTTGTGAGTTTTTACCTCAAAATGTATATTATTTTCCACTAATTTGCTGTTAATTCTTGTGTTAAGTGCAACAGAAATGATCATTTTCAACAAAAAGAAAAACTGCTCATTTACTTTGAATTATACAATTTTTTAAGTTTTATTTTAAATTCTTGTTTAAAATTTAAATCAGATATTTACCTGTTACTAGTAGCAGTCATCATTTGGATATATTTTATTTCATTTTATTTTGATTTATATTTTCCAACTAATACTATGCATCCTGCTGGTCAGCTTCCCACACCACACCCAGCCAAAGGGTAATCAATGATAATAAACTGATAGGCATTTGATATATCTATTGTTTTCCAGTCCCAGCCAGTGGAGTATAAAATCATACAGTCAGAATAAGGCTCTAGGATTGCTAGCTAGGTGAAAAGGAAGATTTGAAAGAGATTAAGTTTCTCTTATTTATGATGAGGGGGGCTTCCAAAATGGCCAACCTAGGTGGCCAACAACTGCCTTCTAGAGTACAATGTGCTCATAATTACTCTGTTGCTAAAAGAATGGAAAACAAACACATTTTTTTCTCTTCGTTATTTTTCTTCTTCTTGGTGAACTGGAAACAGAATGGCAAACCAAGGGAAAAGTAAGTGATTGATGTAATTTTATAGTACAAGTGTTTAGTGAAGTGGAAGATTTGCTAGGAACCTGTTAGAAATATAAATTATCAGGCCCTACTACAGACCTACTGACTCAAAATTTCTGGAGGTAGGGCCTTAGAATCTTTGTTTTAACAAAGTCTCCAGGTGAATTATTTTGCACGTCTCAGTTTGAAAAGCATTGTTATGAAGCAGTGGTTCCCAAACTGTAGTTCTTTGGCTAAGGAGTACTAGTCTCACCAGAGAATTTGTTAGAAATGCCAGTTCCCAAACTCCACCCCATATATAACAAGCCAGAAACTCTGGGGTGGGACCAGCAAACTTGTAACAAGTCCTCCAGGGACTTCTGGGGCATGGTAAAGTGTGAGAACCACTGATGTAGTGGAGTAATATTTCACATTCTTTAGTGTACAGCAGAATCACCAGGGAAGCTAGTTAAAACTGCAGATATCTGAGCCCTTTCCCAGAGACTGTGAGTCATTACTTTTGAGGGTCTGGCCCAGGAATCTGTATTTTATTTAGCTTTTCAAGTAATTCTCATATAGGTTGTCCTTGAACCACAGTTCGAGACATGTTGATATATATCTGTAGATAGGACTGAGCGTACATAGTCAATCTTACAGAACAGACTAAAGTTCTCTAGAAGTAAAGAAAAAGTTTACTTAGTGTTTATTTTTCAGAAGTTTTCAGGTGTCTAAATTAGATTAATTACCCACATTCTTCTCATTTTTCCAAATTCAGTCCTGCCAACCGAGGAGAGATAACCCCCTGCTAGTACATTAGTATTCTGGATGCTGGGAATAATGCTGTAGATATAGTTTTTAACCTCGTTCATGGCACCAGGAATACAATCATAGCATTATGAGTACACTAGTTCCAGTGCCTCTGGGAGAAAATACAATTTCTGCCTCATCAACTTTTATTGATAAAACACAGATGTATCTATATTATTCATGTGACTTTCTGAATTTGTTTTTTGTCTTTTCCAACTTTTTAAACATAATCTTTATGTTCTTAAGGGATAATCATTTGAGATATATTTAAACGAACACAGATTCAATTTTTAAAATTTATTTTCAGCATGTGATGGAAAAACAAAAATAACAACAACAACAGAATACTCTGTAGTTCTTTCGGACAGGTACTTGAAGACTTGTTTACTTTCCTCTATAGTGGCGGAAGGAGCATCAAGTGTAGTGTGCCATTGACCCATCCCGTGTTATCCGTATAAGTCAGGCTTTTAAAATACAATTCCTTCAGCTCCGTGCTTTGTGACCACCTAGAGGGGTGGGATAGGGAGGGTGGGAGGGAGACGCAAGAGGGAGGAGATACGGGGATATATGTATATGTATAGCTGATTCACTTTGTTTTAAAGCAGAAACTAACACACCATTGTAAAGTAATTATACTCCAATAAAGATGTTAAAAAAAAAAAAAATCCCTGCAAGATGACTTCAGTAACAACCTTAGGAGTTCTGTTCGTATGAACAGAACAGAAGCATCTGCCAATAATTAATGAATTCTCAGCCATTAAAAGTCAAATAAAGCAATATAGACACAAGTTGATTGTTATGAACATCTGAAATATGAATTCAATGCAAAAGTCTTCTTTTTCTTCATTGAGCAATTCCGTATAGAAGCTGCCCAAGTTTTTTTTTGAAGAGGATCAACTTTGTAACCTGAAATCTGAAAGATATATCCAATATGGGCACTGAAATACATCATATTAATTAACTGCATGTTCACCAACTGTATGATGTTTTCAGGTTAAAAGATGCATTTCTATGCATTTGTTCCCATACACCTCTTTGATCATAGTTATTAAGAAGGAAAACTACATGTCAGAAAAACCAGGACTGAAGCCCCTACAGAGCAGTTAGATTGGATTAATTAATTCACTTGTAAATAGCAGATTTTAGATGCAATGTGATTCTCTGGCAGCAACCTATATATACTTTTCATACCCATATAATATTAATGAGGCTAAAATTTTTGACAGCATCTGAATTCATTCTCCAAGGAGATCTTTAAAGTCATAGGCTCCTTTATACTGATGAAGTCCTTAAGATAATTTGATCAACATCCATTACTTAGTATAAATAATCATTTGAAAGAATTCCAGAGAAATCAAGTCATTTATTCATGACCATTGTCCACATTGCCCAAAGTAGGACAAATCAGTCATACAGTCATACTTATTTCCAGTCCAGTGGGTTTTAAATCCTTTTTCTTAGAAAAATTTTCTAGATATCTTAGATCACTTTGCCATGAATCATTAGTCACCACATTTTTCTTATGGCTAGATATTTACTAAATTTATTTTGCTCTAAATTATAAGAGCTAAAAGATTCATACTTGCAAGGAATTATTGTCAGTATAAACTACATCTGCATATTTCAAAAGAGAAATAACGTATTTCAGTGATTCCCAAATAATTTAGCTGGGTACCTACTCATTGTACTCTAGTGGTTAACTCAGTGCCATCTCTCTGAGCCTTTCAGAATGCTGACTAGAACTAATGCATTTGACTTAGTTTTAACCACGCAGACAAAAAAAGTGAGCTTGGATATTTTTGAACAATTCTGCCAGCTTAACTTATTCATATTTCTTGGCATTAATTTATTTACTCCATCAATTGACAAATATTAATTGAGTAACTACTATGTGTCAGGCACTTATTCTATTCTCCAAGAACATAGCAACAAATAGAATATCCAAAAAGAAAAAAAACACTGTTGTTGAGATAGTTGTGAGGGAAGGGCAGAAGTAGAGGGTCAGTTAGGTGGTGAAAACAGTATTCGATTCAGTTAGAACATCATTTTCCAAAGGAGAATTGTTTTTAATTTGCATGTCCCGGATAACTAACGAGGTTGGGCACCTTTTCAGATGTTTCTAGGTACAGTGAATATAGCTCTTGGTTTTGCTAGGATAGTCCTGGTTTATACCTGTTAAGTTGTATGGCTTAGCATTGGGCTCCGATTTTTTTTCAAAGGTAATATTATTTATTATTGAATTTAAATAAGCTCAGATGGAGGTTTTGAGATCTATATTTTGTACTTCAGTTTTTTGCCATGTTTTTGTTGAATAGTGTATGAGATATATGTCTCAAAAACAGACTTCTCTCAATTTAGTTATATTGAATAGCAACCAGTGACAATCAGTTTTCTTTTTCTATACCTTTCCAGTCGCAATGTAATCAACATCTCCCTTTCAAGAACATCATGTATAAAATGTATGTGGGAAATAAAGTTTATGTCTTATTGCCTTAAATCTTATGTTAAAACTATGAACAAACATTTTGCCTTCCTTAGTGGTTTGGTACTTTCCTTATCATATGTTGCAAACCATATGAAAGTACTTTTTTTCTTTTGGTGAAGGGTGGTTTGGCCAAAAGTGGTTAATTACCAGTAGTTTTATACATTTTAAATGACATACAAATATTTGTTTATATTATTGATGAATCACAGTTTTAGAATTTATTAAAATTAATTATCTTGGACTTAATGACCTAGAAAATAATATATATTTCTAATAAAAAGTCAGTTACCAAATTTCCATTTTACAAGAAAGATGATGAAAATTTAAGAGGCACATAATGTTTGTTAACATTAACTTTTCAATATTGAGATTACAGTCATATCACTGGCTATATGAAAATTAGAAGAACAAAATCTCAAAATTTTCAGCATCTACTTTAAGTTAGGATTTAATTTTGGAAGTCTAAACACAGAAATGACAGTTCATCACATGTACCAGCAAAAGGTTTGTTTATATATTCATCTGTGAGTCATGACCTTTTATTTAGATCAAATGACTATTTGTCTAAGTCAGTGTTGCTCATTTCCAGGTCCAGATTTTGTTGTGCGTATGCATAATTAATATCTCCCTTTAAAGCACATTAGATATGATGTGTATTTGGGTAACAGAAGGTGAAAAGTCCTAGCAAAAGCCTATCTTTAACTCTGAAACAATAGCTGTTAATGTATTAGCTCATTTGGAAAAATTTTGTAAACATTTAAATGCTCTTGGTCAGATAGGACTTCCAGAAAGGTAGAGTTAGGTCCCTGATGAATCTGCTACTTGAAAAAACAATGAAGTCTTCCCATAACATTATACTGTCATCTCCTAAGGAGGAAAAATGTATTTAGAGCAGTACTGGCAATTAAAAAGTATTATTAAAATGACCTAAATTGTTATTATGATTATTATTATCATCATTGTCCTAATTTTCACTAGGAAAAGTCTATTATAAATGTTCTACTTATTTTGTCTCATGGACTACTTAGAAATCTATGAAGTAGCCATTATTATGATCCCTGTGTTACAGATAAGGAAGCAGAGTCATGGGTAGGGTATACAACTTAAGAAAATTAATCAGTCATGCAGTTAGCAAGCAGCCAAGTTGTATTTGAACCCAAGCAGTATACAATGTTAAGTAAATAAATTAAAATTTGTATGTATAACATGATCTCCAGAATATTAAAAAAAACAGAATAAATAACTTAAAAATATTAATGAAATTTGCATAGTGGGGCTATGAATGTGTATTTTTACTTATTCCTAGTTTTCTCTACAATGCCAGTTGTATTTAATAAGCCTATGCTAATTTTATTCTGAAAACAAAACACGTATTTCTAAGTGCTGCATATACCAAATGAAAATCTCATCTCCAATAAGACCCAGGAAAGACAGTCCCAGTTATAGCCCTCCTGGGGCTGTTTACTGTAGAAAACATGCTAAAATATGGGTCTGCCACATGCACATTATTTTTCTTTTTTTTTTTTTTTTTTTTTTTTTTTCTTTTTGCGGTATGTGGGCCTCTCACTGTTGTGGCCTCTCCCGTTGCGGAGCACAGGCTCCGGATGCGCAGGCCCAGCGGCCATGGCTCACGGGCCCAGCCGCTCTGCGGCATATGGGATCCTCCCAGACCGGGGCACGAACCCGTATCCCCTGCATCGGCAGGCGGACTCTTAACCACTGCGCCACCAGGGAGGCCCCACATGCACATTATTGAAGAGAAAGCTGGTCAGTTTTCAGGGGAAAAAAAGAATTTCATGGCAAGAAGGAAAAATTGATGTCAGAATCATTTATATATTTGTCTTGATCATGAGAGGAAAAAGAGGGGAGCAAAGAAACAGGTAACAACGTTTTATAAAACCTGGAATCAAGAACTTATCCCCTGTACCAAATGGTGTCCTTCATGTATACCTGAATTACAGACCTCAGATACCTCCAGGTAGAAATATCCATGATAATTCAACACTGGAACGTTCAAAGGAGAACTAAATTGAAAACTTAAATTGAATAAAGTCTGCTAAGGACATCTGGTTCCTAAAAGCCGGGATTTTATAATCAGAATATTCGTGGGCAATGTCAGAGTCCAGTGCAGGTGCCTCCTGCCAAGGAGGGTGTCTCTGTGTACAGGAAGTGTACAGAGACCTGGACACGCACAGACGCATTTTAGATGTTTCATTTGTATCACTGCTTTTTGAGTATTCAGAATTAGAGTTTGCTTTATCAAATTTGAGTCCTACGCTTTTTCTGAGAGTAAATTTCCTGGGGTCAGTTTCTCTTGTTCTTTGCCTATTCGCTTATTTCATTCATTGACCATTTATTCAGTATTGAGTATTTGCTGTGTATGAAGTGGCGAAAGAGAGAAAACAATTGTTAGTCATAAGAAACAGTGTGAGACAGACAAATAGTTACAAGTGATTATAGCAGTGGTAGTGCGCTGATGAAATGGAGCACGGGGAGCTATAAAAACATAGAGCAGACTATATAACCTGGGTTTTGGACAGTTCTGGGAATATTACTGGGGAGGGTGTCAGGGTGGTTGCCTTGAGGAGATGTCGCCCGAATTAAGCTTGTTGGAGGAATGAAAGTCAGCCAGCTGAAAGGATGAAGGGTCATATGGGGCAGGGTTTACCACACAAAGGGAACAGCGTGTCTATTTCTAAACAGTAGAGTTCCAAAGTGGAAGGGACAGGATTCCTGATGTTTGCTAAAGTGTTATGACCCGTTGGAACACACTATTTTCCATCCCGGGGAAAGGAAAGCATCGGGGCAAGATTGTAAAATTGGAGCTGTCAGTTTATCAGGCTGGAGCAGGTGTCAGGAGCAGCAAGAAATCAAGTCCAAAAGGAATAAAATCAGAAATAGAGAGATGAGTAAAAGCAGTAAGTAATGGCCATGGCAAAAGGCCACTAGAGACCGCACAGCAAAACTCCAGCACGAAAATAAAATCCAGACCTTGTATTAGAGGAAGGGTTGTAAAAAACTCAAGAGCAATTAAAGATTCCTGCAGGTTGGGCATTGCTTCAGTATTGATATAAAAATAACAATTGATATCTGAAAACAGACAGCATTGTCTGGTACTAAGTGCAAAATCTATACATTCTAGGAAATAATCTTTAATATGGTAAAAACAACCATGACACAACATATTATCTGTCTTACACATGATCATAGCAAGGCTAAGAGATCACAGATCTTTATGGAAGTCTCATTTGGGAAAAAATAATCATGGGAGTTTTGTCAAATCATGCTCAATCTAGAGATAGTTTGAACTTACATCACTTGAACTTTCATCAGTTTATTATATAGAAGCTTCTCTCTACTTTTTACACATTCTATTCTCTCAAAGACATTTATGGAAAAAAAGGAAATTTATTTTAATATGTTCATTCTGAATCTAACCAGTCAGTGTCATTAAAGATGTTTACTTTTCTTATTGTAAAAGTAATACATGCTCAGTAGAAAATGCAAAACATATAAAAATTAATATCAATCATAATTCTATCAATTAAAAAATTACAATCACAGTTAACATTACAGTAAATGTCCTTTTAGTATTTTTCCTATGCAATCAAAATGACGTATACAGTATAGTTGAAACTATATAAAATGCATATCTTGCTTTTTTTACTTGAATCTATCATAAAGGATTTTTCAAATCATTATACTGTTCACAAACATAAATTTAAATGCCTGCATAATGATTCACCTTGTGATCTCACTATAAATTACTTAAACAATTCTCCAAATATTGTATATATATTATAGTGGAAGAAATAGATACAAATAAAATGCATTTTAAAAATACAAATCTGGGGTCTCCCTGGTGGCGCAGTGGTTAAGAGTCCGCCTGCCGATGCAGGGGATACGGGTTCGTGCCCCGGTCTGGGAGGATCCCATATGCCGCGGAGCGGCTGGGCCCGTGAGCCATGGCCGCTGGGCCTGCGCATCCGGAGCCTGTGCTCCGCAACGGGAGAGGCCACAACAGTGAGAGGCCCACATACCGCAAAAAGAAAAAAAAAAAAAATACAAATCTGTGTATGCATTTCTGATATTCCTAGGATAAATTCTTAGAAGTGGAATTATTGGGTTAAAGGATATTAATATTTTAAAGTGGAAAATAGTCAGAATATGCCTAAATAAACCACATGACCTACTGGATTTTATAATTATACAAGCCAGAGGGATAAAATTTCCTAAAAGCTTGAAAGATAAAAGGAGAGGACTAAATAACCTCAATTAAATTAATTACTTGTATTTGGAAAGAGATATAGGAATTCACAAATTCCAGTTTTGTTCTTACCCTGAAATTTTATGGGAGGTATGAAGCAAAAATATATTCCAAATTTTTTTTCATATGTGTTTTGATATGTGTTTCATATTTCTAAATTTCTTAAAATGGAACTAGAATTTGACAGTTCACCTTCCAGTATTCACTGATTTTGGATCTTGTGAACTTTTGAAGAAATAGATGGACCTACTAGTGGCCTGGTCATTCAATGCATGGGCTTATGTGGAAGGCATATTTTAAGTATTTGTGATCCTCTTTGAGACAGCTAAAAATCATAAATGCTGAGTAGTTTAGAAATTGACATTGGTCAGTAAGCTTGTTGCATAAGTAATAGGCTTTAGCATTTAAGTAATATGGTTAAATGGTTAGAGTCCATTTATAAATTTCATATATTTGGTGTATTGGCTTAAAAATTAAAGCTAAGAGAAAGCAGCAATTACTTGAGTTCCAGAATCCATGCTTTGAACTTTATATGCCTTTTTTTTTTTTTTTTTTTTTACTTAGTCCTCACAACAATACTATGGAACTCTTTTTCTTATTATTTGTTTACATATGAATATACTGAACCTTAATGCATTATTGTTAGCAGTATATTTGTGAAGAGGATATTTATGTTCAGCCACAGAGACATTCATGGAATAGCTACAACATACCAGACATTATGTTAAATGCTGTGGGTAAATAATGAATCCATACAAGGCTCAAAGCCTTGTTCTGAAGACAGAAATACAAAGAGTTATTTTTAAGTGCAGACGTAATGCTCCACAGGAAGCCAAGAAATGCTTTCTGTGGAAAATGATGGAAGATTTAAATCTTTGTACATTAGTAGAATTTAGCCAGATTAAACTGAGAGGAAGTCGTCCACTTCCGTCTAAAAGAGTGTATTTAGAACCCAGTCTGTGTGCAACATTGTGCTAGATACTTCACAGGCCAAGGCATATTTATAACTGACACGAGCCCTGATGGTAGTAAATATTTGCCCCATTTTACAGATACAGAAATGGCACCTCAAAGAGGTTCAGTAATTACCTATCCTCTCTTAGCTCTGCCTTGAATTCAAGCTCACATTGGTCTACTCCTGAAGTCCATATACTTAACACTGCAGGAAGCTGCCTGAACCACATAAAGTATATGGCAATTGTATAGTTACTCCCTGCTGAAGAGTGAATGTTTGTTTCCCCCCCAAATTCATATGCTGAAACCTAATCCCCAATGTGATGGTGTTTGGAGGTGGGGAGTTTGGGAGATAAATTGTCATGAGGATGGAGCCCTCATTAATGGGATTAGAGCCCTTAAAAAAGAGACCCCAGAGAGCTCCCTTGCCCCTTTGCCAAGTGATGACACAGGGAGAATATGGCCATCAATGAACCAAGAAGAGGGCCCGCACCAGACACCAAATCTGCTGGCACCTTGATCTTGTACTTCGCAGCCTCCAGAACTATAGAAATAAGTTTCTGTTGTTTATAAACCACCCAGTTTATGTTCTGTTATGGCAGCCTGAGTTGACTAAGACACTTACTCACTGAAGAAATATTGGCAGGCTATTGGTGTAGTCTGTATGTGACATAAGCTGGAAGCTATTCAGCCTTTAGTCAGCAAATGCCTGACCTGCTGTTTGTGCCACTAAATAGTCAACGCAAGAACAAAAATCAGAAGAGGTCCCGAAAAGAAGTGTGTGTGTGCGTGTGTGTGTGTGCGTGTGTGTGTGTGTGTGTGTGTGTGTGTGTGAGGGGGATATTGAGGTGTCAGGGCTGTCAGGGAAAGATTCCTTGCAAGACTGTCCCTTCATAAATAGGTAGTATGGGTGGGGGCAAAATTGCCAGTCAGAATCTATAAGGGTCATACCTGTTGTTATCATCTTCTAACTTAAATTTGTATTTGTTTCAAGACAGTAATGTTCCCTGGTTAAAATACCTCCTCACTTCAACGTAGCTGGGAGCCATTTTTTTCCCTTCTTCCCACCTTTAAAATAAACACGATGCCTAGAGGGTTATCAGTTGACACGTAAGCAGTGGGAAGAAAGATACGTGCTAAGGATGTAGAGCAAAATAGAAAGAACTAAGCCATTGTTGATATCACTGATTCACCATACAAGCTCTAGACTTTTTACTCTAGGATTTGTCATTGCAGGCAATAAATAAATCCCTTGCTTGTTTAAATCATTGTGGTAGGGTTTCATTTTCCTACTTGCTACCAAATGGAATCCCAGCTGAAGTCAATTCAAATCAATGAAAGCAGAGGGGTTAGAATTGGGAAGATATTCCACTTGTTCCAGGAAACTAGAATCAGAACTGATGGCAAGAGGAATGAATGGGCTAAATTAGGTATTGAAACAATTATGAATGTGCCTCCAAAGGCTGTTTCAGTAATGGTCTTGGTTAGGTAGCAGTACCCCATATCAGAACAGGGGCAGGTAGAAGAACCATAATTCAGGTGGACAAATTTCAGCTGTAAACTGAGAAATAGATAAAGATACAAAACAAAGGTGAAGAGTAAGCCAATCAAATAGGCTAGTAATAAAGTAGCTTTGGATCGCAGGGAGCAGTAACAGCTTCAAAATTCAGGTAAAAGGACATTCTGGTACAGGCTTCTGCAGTCACTGAAATGAATAATACCTGCAAATTCCAAACCTCCCCTAGGTCTCTTGCTCAAGATTCAAAGTTCTAAAAGACATCATCCGATGTTCTGGGCACGGACATGTGCCTCCATGCTGGATACCCATTTGTAGTTTCAGGGAGAGCATGACGTGTAGAGATTTCAAAGCAAGGCATTGAAAATACCTCCCACCAAGATTAAATTCAATGTTGCGGTTCCCCAAAGGGAGACTGGAGTCGAAGAATAATTTGGATCCTGAAGGGTCAGTAAAGCAGAAAATGTCCAAGAAGTCCCCTGGTCCTGCCTCTGCAGGTTTGACCCCTTAATCATTCTTAAATTCTGTTGTTTTTAGATTAAAAAGTCTGAATCCTTGTCTCAGTTCCTCTGATGATACTTTGAATGTCATAAGTCTGATAGAGGGAATGAAAAAGAAAGAATTAGTATTCTAGACCTATGGCTGAGGAACTTGGCTCCTAGACTTAAATTCTGTTACAAATAATCCCTATGCATCCATGCATGCTGACAGATATGGCACACTTTAATCGCCATTGGCTATGGGCCTAATAAAAGGGGGGTAATAAAATCAAATTCTGCTGGGCTCCATTTTTTACAGGCAATATCAAGCCCTGTGAACTTTAATGCCCACTGTCTATTTAGATAGTCATGGCTCAGAGCTGGTATTAAAAGTAGCTAAAAATACTTGTTCTGAAGGGTTGAAATATATTGCAAATTACACTGGAGTATGGGCTTAGTCCAAACTAATCCTATATTGCACTGATCTTTGCAAAATCTGTTCTGTTTTCCTTGGCAGCTTCATTTCCACTCCTTCCCTTTGTCTTATTGCCTTGAAGTTCCATCTTTATTGGAGTCAGGGATCAGAATGAAGTGGAAGGTTTTAGGTGTGTTTGGGTGGCTGCATGTGATAGGTTTTGCTTCTGAGTGACCAAAACAAACCTATTTTTCATTCCATTTCCTTTGCAGCCTCATTTTCATTCCAGCACTCTGTATTCCTCAGACACCATCAAGTACTTTTCCTTTGTAAAACAATGAATGTATTATTCTAGGCTGTGCTTTTTCTAGGGCTGAGCAGAGAGCTGGGGTTTTTCTTGTTTCCCTACGCATTAAAAAGAAAATACTATATTGTAGACACCCAAACTCTTGAGTCAAGTAACATTAAAAAAAAAATTATAGGAGGGAGATAAAAACTACATCTGGCACATTTTCACAGGGGTATTGTTTCCAAATTCTTAAGTGGGAAGGATGATTTCTCAGTGAAATGATAATGTGGAACCAAAGCCTTATCTGAAAGAAGATGGAGAATTTCTGAAGAGAGTGACATTCACTTAAACAAGGAAGTGGTTTTTGACCTTTAGAATTTAGCAAAAAGCTTGAATAACCTCAGTTCTGAGTCTTTGTGTGCAAAAAAGGCACTAATCTCAGCTCTACTTTAATAAAACTTTATCAAATATTTTGTGTGGAGTTTTACTGAAGCATCACTCCGACTGCAGACACCCAGCTGTGGCCTGTAGCATGGTCAAATACCAACTTGGCTTCAGGTTTTTATGTGCAAGTTCAAAAGAGAATATATTTTACCAACTGCCATAGAATTATATGTTCACTCAAACTCAGACTTAACAGTATAGATAGATGATAAAGTATAGCATTTGGCCAAGTTCCTACTTTGCTAGAACACTTTGCTCTAATTTTGACTTACAAATGTGATGTTCTATCTGTCACTGTGGTTCTTATATTTTTGTGCAGTTAATAATCCTCCTAGGAACTCAAAAAATACATATTCCCAGAAGATACCTTCTGAAGCAGAGTATTTTGTGGTGGCATGGGAATCTGTATTTTTTACAGGGTACTCTGAACGATTCTGAAGTAGACTGTCCTTGAACTACACTTTGAGATACCACTAAATTGTTTGGATTATATTTGTAACACTAATTGGAAAAACTATTTCATGCCTTCTTATTTGTGCTTTACAATGTGTAAAGGTTTGAAGACTTCTGTTATTTCAATGGTTTTTGTTTAACCGTCCCATCTCTCCATTTCTATTGTCCTTATGTTTTTATCTTTTTAAACCTTTAAGCATTAAATAAAATTGTTTTACTTGTGTGCTGAGGGTTTTGATGGAGAAGAATTACTTTATTTGTTGCTGTCACCATAAAGATAGCCTGGACACTCAAGGGTTAATCCTGCTGATTGACATGGTGGGTAGCCAGGATTTTGTGTTTCATGCCGTCTAATGGCTTCTGGAATAATTGGTTGTCCTATCTCATCAGCATCAATGAAGTAAAGAGGGAGATGTAACACCTATGTTGTAAGGGTTGTGTTTTTTTTTTTTTTCTCCTTGTCTTCCTCTCGATAAGGACACAGAGATAGAGGAGTGGGAGGAGGGGAGAATCACGAGAGAGATTAAAAGAATATGACTAGAAAAGGATGTCTCCCTGTAGCTACTGCCATTCTATACGGAGAAATCAGATAGATTTCATCTCAAATCCCAATCTCAGTTGCCTTGAGCAAGTACCTTCATCTCCTTTCTATTAATTAAATTGACACCAAATGTATCTATTGGTGAAGGGTTCTATAGGAAATAAATGTGTGGAAAAAGTCCAAGTATGTTTGTGTTCACCAGAATGACTTTAGGATATTTTCACATTTAGTAATTAACATCAATATTGAACAGCACTTTGGTTAGCAGTTTTTTTTCATAAGTGTTAATAACTTTAACTTTACTAGTTTGATTTTCAAATGATAACCTAACCTCATGTAGCAATATATATTTCCAATTACAGGAAAAATGTAGTTTGGTAATTAGACCTCTTCTTTGGTTTTCCACTTAATTGGGTGGCTCAAAATAGTGTGAAGAAAGATTTAGAGTGAACCTTCTTGCTATAGCCTGGCTCATTTTCTCTACCTCTTCTGTTTATATCAATGAAATTAATTAACAGATCTGTATTTAATGATATTCTAAGTATGTAAGGTAAATTAGAATTACTTATCTCCTCTCTTACACTGTCCTTCACATAAATTCATCTTTGACTGTACACAAATTTAGTTAAAATAGACATTCTAAAGAATTAACTTTAGCCCCTTTCACTCTGTGCCATGTTGTCAATTCCTAAGAAGTATATAACCCTGAGTAAGAGAGAAAAAGCCAGTAGTTCACAGCTGAGAATCATCGCATTGTGGAGCCTCAAACTCTGTCTACTTTAGACTCAGCTTGAGTGTCATCATCTTTGGAATACTTCTCTGATATTCTTCCCTTTCCCCCATTTCAGCCAAGCTACAGGTAGAATCAATAGCTTATATTTCTGAGTGCTCATGGAAAGCTTCCCAAACATCTGTCAGATCATTTATCATTGTAGTTGGGCATCAAGTACTATACAAGATGCTCTGGATCCAAAGGTGATTAAGAAAAAGACCATGCCCTCCATGAACTGGTCTTATAGGGGAGACTGATGATTAATTGTATCATAGGTAACAAAGAGTCCATGGGAATGTATGAATAAATAAATGGAGTAACCTGGTGAAAGTTCCAGAATCAAATAAATCCCACTGCATCTCTTAGTAATGGAAAGCTAATATGTGTTTTCTGCTTCCTAGTTATCAGACAGAGTACATAAGATAAACTATAACCTTACAGGACATTATCTCAGTTCTTTCAACAACTGCAAAGTGAGGAAAATAATAGCTTATACTTTAATCTTTTGGGAAAAAACGAGACTCGGAGAGGTACTTCAGGTTTTCCATGGTCACACAGTGAGATTTAGCACAGATCTGCCTCATAATGGAGCCTTAGGTCCTAAACAAGGCATGAACCCTAATGCAATATAACAGGTCTGTTTGGATTTGCACAATGGCAGTTTTTGTGGCAATACATAAGAAAATCATAGAATGTATATTGGCATCATTTGTTGTCATTATGGAAAGGAGATAAGTGGTCTGTTAAGGAGTTCATTTCCTGCAGATTAGCCTTAATGTTCTCCCTTTTAAAATAAATCACATGGTATAGGTTAAAGAGAAAGAGAAGAAATACATATCAGTGTACATTTTTGCTATCTATCCATTGTCTATATATGTATAAACACACACATATATATACACACACACCCATAATGGTGTATCAATAAATCAACTTAAAAAATAGAAGAAAGATAAACTCAAGATACATTATTTCTTTGTAGATTATAATACAGTCTACACATAGGATGAACAGAAAACTGTAAAATGTAAAAGACTTTTTTTTAAAGTAGGAGTTATCAATTTGTATATAATAGATGTTTCCGTTGATAATCTATCTCTCTGCAGTTTTCTAGATCTGAACAAATTAGCCTCTCTCCCTTGCTGGGTATTCTTTGCACTGGAAATCATATAAGATCAAGAAAGCAGTTTATCTTTTGTTCTTAACGAGGTCTTCTTTTTTTTTTTTTTTTTTTTTTTAAACGAGGTCTTCTTTGTAAGACAACATCATTTTGGTCCTGGCCACTGCACTATTACAATAGTCAGCATATCAAGGTGCCATCTTATTATTTATTTATTTATTTATTTAATTTATTTATTTGTGGCTGCATTGGGTCTTTGTTGCTGTGCGTGGGCTTTTTTTTTCTCCTAGTTGCGGTGAGTGGGAGCCACTCCCCACAGCGGTGCACGGGCTTCTCACTGCGGTGGCTTCTCTTGTTGCGGAGCACGGGCTCTAGGCACGCGGGCCTCAGTAGTTGTGGCATGTGGCCTCAGCAGTGTGGCTTGTGGGCTCCAGAGCTCAGGCTCAGCAGCCATGGCACACGGGCTCAGTTGCTCTGCGGCATGTGGGATCTTGCTGGACCAGGGCTCGAACCCATGTCCCCTGCATTGGCAGGTGGACTCCCAACCGCTGTACCATCAGGGAAGCCCCAAGGTGCCATCTTATTTTAAAATTCCACATGGTTCAGAGAAAAAACAGAAAGTTCTGGTGTTTTGAGGAGTGTGAGACCATTTTTTTTCTTTCAGTTTTATTGAGATATAATTGGCATATAGCACTGCTGAGTTTTAAGGTGTACAGCATAATGACTTGACACATATATTGCAAAATGGTTACCACAGTAAAGAACACTTCTTTTTCTACATGGAAGAAGGAAAGGAAGGAAAGACAGAATAGTTAAGGGAGTAAGAAAGGAAAAATAGAGAAGAAAAAAATTTATGTTGGATTCCTTTACAGATGATCAAAAGCCAAAATTTGGATTTGAAATGGTATGAGTTATCTGTTGATGGATAGTAAATTACCCCCAAACTCAGTAGCCTAAAACAACAAATATTTATTATCTCGTTTAGTTTCTGAAGCTCTGGAATCTTCTAGGAGTTGTTTAGCTGGGTGGTTCCAGCTAAGTGTCTCTCATGAGGTTGTCCTCAAAATGTCAGCTAGGGCTGTAGTAGTATCTTAAAATGACAGTCTCTGTTGCCATTTTACCTGAAACAGTATTTCACCAATTGTGTGAACCTGAAATATTTATTTTCTTCAGGTCTTAGAAAATAATAGATTTTGTCACTTAATAGGTTGGGAAATTAACTTCTGGAAATACTGTGAGTACTAAGTAAGATAATACATAAAAAGCAGGTAGGTCAATGCCTGGAATATAGCAGGTGTTCAGCAAATACTAGTTTTTACTATTGATATAATGAGATATACTATGAAGTAGATAGGAAAACATTTATGGGAGCAAGGAATTTTCTATTCATTTTAGCAAATTTATATAAGGTATCTCTCTCTTGCAGTGACAGAAATTGTGCTGGGCTTTGTGGAAAGAGGCATAAGTGAGATATTTATCCTCTTTCCCTCTAATGCTCATCTTACCTGAAATATAAGCTCTAGAAAAAGAGCAGCAGTGAGGATTATTATGGAGAAGGGAAGGACAGCATGCTCTAAAATTCAACACAAGAGAATCTATCTAGTCTGGAGGCTTTAAAAAACAAAAAATTCCCAGAAGAAGAGATGTTTAAGTTGAGTGTTAAAGGATAGTAAGGCAAATTGCTGTGGCAGAGCATGAAACGAAGTGATATTATGGTGTTCAAAGGCCCAGAAAAAAGAAAAAACAGAAGTATGCCATGATAAAGGAGCTGAAAATGTCTAGGGATTATGGGTTAGAGAAGTCACCAGGTGGTCAAGGAGACTGAACAGGCACTTCAAGTCAAAACAGAGAGTTATATGAGTGCATGAATGTGTGTGTGCACTAAAGGGGATTTCTGAATGCAATTGTACATTTTTTATGACTAGCGAAAAAAGAATACAACATAAATATGGAGATAACGTAGTAGGAGATTTTACTGTACCTATGGTCAGAGGCCAAAGGGCTAACCTTGCCATGAGGTAAAATCTGTCCCTAGAAAACATCATAACTTTTTCAAAATATCTAAAAACACAAATTTGGGAGTGACAGTTACAACACGAAACTCCACTTCACAATATGCCTCACTGGTAGCACACTTCAGCATCCAGGAGAAAATATATCCTCTTCTCCCCAAATTTACAAATGAAGGAACATGACAACAGACTTCAAGAATATCGCAAGGTCATATAATTTCAAAGTGGTGCAATGTGATTCAAATCAAGTTCATCATGATTCTAAAGCTTGTGATCTTTTGCTATCCTATGCTACCTCACCCATTTCAAACAACTTCTTATTCCCAGTTGTAAAGTATTAAATAGAATAAAGGCTTTAAGAGATGGACTACTAATACATTGACATGCAATCCCTCTGGGAAACAGTTATATCATTGCTTTAGGGTGGAACGTCTCAGTCCTAATTCCATGAGGATGCATCTTTGTGGTACTTGTGAGCAGAATATTGGATATATAACACTGTGTACTTATTCACACTTTCTTCTTGTACTTACGGACAGGTCACACCAAATCATCAAATCAAGTTTTCAGTAGATATCTCATTCAAGGTTGTATCTCTTAGTATAAATATCATACAGAAAACATTGTTGTTTAAATGACTAGATCTGAACTTAATTTTAAATAGCAAAAAATTGAAGAGAAAACAACTTTGAGACATAGTGAGGGTAAATTAGTTAAGGCGTTCCAAATGTCTACAATGTGTTAAATAATCTGTGTTATCTTATCGTAGATCCTTCATTTCTCAGAAAATATGAATCATCTTTAAATTCTTTTACAGTTGTGGAAGCTGAGACTTAGATAAGAGTTTAGTAGATATGTCCAAGGTTCATATCTATAGCATGACATCTCCAAATTCCATGCAGTCTCCCCAATCTAAAACATATTCGCCATCCATATAATAACAATACAAGAATAAACAAACTTGTATTTTAAGGTATTACATATGTGAGACATTGTGCTTTACTTAATCATCCCAGCAATCAAATGAGGTGCATAGAATTCTCATCTCAATTTTATAGATGAAGAAACATAAAAACAGTTTAGCAGACTTGTTCAAATACCCATAGCTAGAAGAAGACAGCAGTACATAAACTCACTTATGCCTGCCTGCAAAGCCTAAGCCTACAACTTTTCTGCTGCTCCAAAATTTGAACTGAGCATCTGACACCCTTTCAAAATTAAGATACAAATTCATAACAACATTGTCTTCTTGAGGTCCAGAGTTGTCTTCTTCACTGATGATTGAGGTCTAGCCTCAAAACTGATAGTGAACCCACCTACGTTTTTCATGAAAGTCTGTATTTAGCCAAACTAGTGAGAGACTTAACTTGTTTTCCAGGGATATGCTGAGCTTTCATGCTAATGTAATTCTTCTCAAGTATGTTCTTCTGGACTCTGATACTTAAGACCAACTGTAGAGGAAACTCGCAGCCACTATCCAGGCTCACTTGGCTTTGTTTGGCTGCTTGGATAAGAATTTTAGCCTACCCAGTTGCTCTGACTTGCATGTATTCTGTCTCAAGGCTATATTAAGGCCTCTTCCCTTCTTTTCCATCAGCTAAGGACCAGATGGAAAAGCAAAATGTTAGAGTGGTCAAATCCCATGCCTGCCAAGGACTGTCCATTTTAGCAAAGAATGTTTTCTGGTAAGCCACTGGAGGTTTTCCAAAGAATTAAGATTTGTCCTTGGATTGTGCTACATTTGCTAAATATGTTGCCAGACCACCAGAAGGTAGAGGGCAAGTTTAAGCTGAGAATAGTTATAGCTGGTTTTCATGGCCAAATTAAGATTTTTTTGCTGGGAAGGATAGAGCCACTCAGCAGTGTTTGACGGAAGTGTGGGGTCCACACCATGTGATTTCCAGGCAGATGGTGGATAGGGGAGTATTTCCAGTTGAAGGATGATACATATTTGTATTTAAATGCCTATATCTTTGAAAATGTCTGACTCACAGTAGGTCCTCAGTAGAAAATGTTTTTAATTGGACACTGTTCTGGAGACTTTAAAGGGGATACTGCATGGTGAGTTATCTTCAACCCTTTGTTAAATACCTGTACTTCTTTTGTTTTTTTTTTTAACATCTTTATTGGAGTATAATTGCTTTACAATGGTGTGTTAGTTTCTGCTTTATAACAAAGTGAATCAGTTATACATATATATATGTTCCCGTATCTCTTCCCTCTTGTGTCTCCCTCCCTCCCACCCTCCCTATCCCACCCCTCTAGGTGGTCACAAACCACCGAGCTCATCTCCCTGTGCTATGCGGCTGCTTCCCACTAGCTATCTATTTTACATTTGGTAGTGTATATATGTCCATGCCACTCTCTCACTTTGTCACAGCTTACCCTTCCCCCGCCCCATATCCTCAAGTCCATTCTCTAGTAGGTCTGTGTCTTTATTCCTGTCTTGCCCCTAGGTTCTTCATGACATTTTTTTCCCCTTAGATTCCATATACATGTGTTAGCATACGGTATTTGTTTTTCTCTTTCTGACTTACTTCACTCTGTATGACAGACTCTAGGTCCATCCACCTCACTACAAATAACTCAATTTCGTTTCTTTTTATGGCTGAGTAATATTCCATTGTATATATGTGCCACATCTTCTTTATCCATTCATCTGTTGATGGACACTTAGGTTGCTTCCATGTTCTGGCTATTGTAAATAGTGCTGCAATGAACATTTTGGTACATGACTCTATTTGAATCATGGTTTTCTCAGGGTATATGCCCAGTAGTGGGATTGCTGGGTCGTATGGTACTTTTTGAACATGGTGAATCACAACAAATGCTTTGTAAATAGAGGACGATGGATGCATTGGAAAGAAGAATCATCAAAAGTGCCCTTAGGAGTCCCCCTGGGTATTTTAACATCGGGCTGCATTGTGATTTAACAAATAGTTTGGATTCTCTCTAATTTGTTAGTAGCCACAATGCCTCTGGTTTTGTGGCTCAGGAAATAACTGTCTATGTTAGCTAATTTTATATATATGTGTGTGTGTGTGTGTGTGTGTGTATATATATATATATATAGTTTTTATATCCAGAAACACACATGTTCATGGATATACTATAAGGGAACCAGGCCATCTGGAACCAGACCCAATCTCCCTGCTGATTACTTGAGACCATAGATGCTTCTGGGAGTCCCTTTGTCATTAATAGATTTTGCTTACTTTAAAAAAATGTTTGCTGTCATTGAACCCAAGCATTGATTTTGAGGCAGCTGCTATAGCCCAAGCTTTCCCACAATAGATAGCAAAGAAGCTGTCAACTTCAGTATGTTCTTTTTCAGTTTGGTTTTATCCATACACTCATTCATTTACTCATTATTTTAACACAGATTTTGATCATCTACTATAAGCTGGATTCTCATCACTCTTCACTCTTGAAAAGGTAGGGTCTAACAAGAAAAGAACAGCCAACATTGTAGAAAATTCTTTAATATCTTGAACACTATAGGCCGCATAGAATGTGTTATTTGCTCCTATAATCTTTATTGTAGGAAGAGGTTCTGTGGTTTCATTGATGCACACACACACGTGTGCATGGACCCCAAAATCATGTTATCCAGCCTTCTCACATTATAGCTAAGTTTAGGACTCAGACCTAACATCCTCTGTGTCTCAAATCATGGAGAGTTCTTTTTTTCATTTCCTTACGTATGAAGGACTAGCTTGCTTCGAGAGATTGCCTGCCTCCTTGAAACTAGTCTGCTGGTCCTATAAAGAATCACTTGCCTGCGTTAGCCCACAAAATAGCCATCATTTTATTTTATTTATTTTATTTTTTATTTTTTTGCGGTACGCGGGCCTCTCACCCCCGTGGCCTCTCCCGTTGCGGAGCACAGGCTCCAGACGCGCAGGCTCGGCGGCCACGGCTCACGGGCCCAGCCGCTCCGCGGCATGCGGGATCCTCCCAGACTGGGGCACGGACCCGTGCCGCCTGCATCGTCAGGTGGACTCTCAACCATTGCGCCACCAGGGAAGCCCTAGCCATCATTTTAAGCAAAAGCCCCAGATGAAATATGTGTGTTTTATTATACTCATGAGAGAACAGAAGATCATTTACATCAATGTCTACCTAATCATGCATTCACTTGGAATGTATTAAAAGGAAGTGATTTTGGTCTTCCATGGTAACATACCCTGGTTGTGGGATATACTGGACTGTGAATGGCAGATCAATGGTATAATATTGGCCTGTCCACACATAAGAGCAGGGTCATGGAGACTGTCCTTAAGAAGACATGCCTTTTGAAAATCGTTGCTTGTTATGACAGTTTAATTGATTTCAAGAGAAAAAGTTCACTTGCTTTAGTGATACCCCAGTTCAGCTTGAGATAGAAATGTGAAAACGAATGATAGAAGAAGTAGGATGAGGAGGAGGGGGAGGGGAAGGAAAAGAAGAAGAAGGGGAAGAGGAAAGGGGGAGGGAAGAAGAGGGGCAGGAGGAGGAGGAGAAGAAGAAGAAATGAAATGAACAATGTTTATTAAAAGAACATTATCACAGTTCTGCCCTTCTGGTTCTCAGATACTGTTTTCACCCATGGAGATAGTTGATTTTCCCACAAGAGTCTCTCAGATTTATAGATATTTCTCAATACACATTTTAAAATACATTTAAATTGCTGCATGATACTTTTTTATGATTTAGGGAAATGTTTGTGAATGATAAATTCTTGGTGACTAAGATGACTAAAGTGTATGTGCGGTGTTTAATATTTACGGTTTATATAATGGTGAATTTATATATTTTCTCATCTTTGGGTAAACCCATTTTTAAAACATTTTATGAAAGTAGAATATACATACAGAAAAGTTTACATATTATAAGGGTGCAACACCGTAAATTTTCAGTAGCTAAACACATTCATGCAGGCAGCATTAGCATCAAGAAACAAATATTGCCTGCCCCAGACTCATTCCCACTTGTGCTTGCTTCCAGTTTCTGAACCCTTCAAAAACTACCACCATTTTGCATTTTATAACATTAGAATCACATAATGCATAGTTTAGTACATAGTTATTTGTGTCTGGTTTCACCTAACATTATGTTTGTGAGATTCATTTATATTTCTCTGTGTGTTTGTGAATTGTGGATTCTCATTGTCATACTTTATATTATGGCAGTTGATACAGCCATAATTAAATTCTTTTAATGCCTTATTCAAAATAAAATACGTGGCAAATTCATTTATTTCCTATAAGTTATAACCCATATATTAGAGACTAAAATGCTCATTATGATCACTATACTCTTAAAGAGTTAACATACTTAAATTCTAGAAATAGAGTTAAACTAGAACCAGGCTCCCTACCTTTCAGGTACGTCTTCTTTTGCGAAAATACAGTTTCATATTTAGATGTTACTTTTTCTACTTACTGTGCAGAATTCTTAGATAAAGCAAAACTTAAAATGGATCACGAAATACCTTTACAATCAAAACATGTTTCACTCCATTTTCAGATAAGTGAATGAAATGAAGGGGAATATTAGTTGTTTGTGCAAGGGCATCACTCAATTAAAATAAGGCAAAAACCTAAGTCTCTTTTTCCCAGTGACGTTCAAACTCATCTATCTTCATATTTCATTTGGAAGCTGCGTGATATAATAGATTAAACTCAATGAATTTAAATTCACTGAAGGCAAATGCATTTTCCTTCTCTATATTACTCTTTCGTTATAGCACAACTGACCACATTCATTCTAAATAATTAAACTGAAATCAAGTAACTTTTGGTTGATAAGTATGGTAGGCTGAATAATGGTCACCAAAATAAGACTATGTCCTAATCCCCAGAGGCTGTGAAGATGTTATGTTACATAGTATAGGGGAATTAAGGTTGAAGATGGACTTAAGGATACTAATCAGCTGACCTTGAAATAGGAAGACTACCCTGGATTGTTCAAGTAGACCCAATAATCACAATAGCCCTTATAAATGGAAGAAGGAGGCAGAAGAGGAGATTAGAATCAGAGAAACATTTGAAGATGCTAGACTTGTGGGTTTGAAGACAGAAGAAAATGGATATTCCCCCAGGACCACTAGGAGGAACACATCCATGCTGGCACCTTGATGTTAGCCCAGTGTGACCCACTTTTGGATTTCTGACTTCCATAAGTATAAGATAATAAACTTGTGCCACTGACTTTGTGATAATTTGTTACAACAAAATAGGTGATATTTTACAACAAATTAATAAATAAGTGTGAGTAATAGACTAACAAAATTATTTTTCCTGGGTCCAGGAGCAAGTAAGAGCGGAGAGGATGGGCAATAGATAAATCCTGTCTTTTTTTTCCTCAGAATGTAATGATTGTTTTACCTTCTTCCACAAAGCAAGTAGAGATGATTCTTTAGCAAATTCTTTGGTTTAATTCCTGAGTAACATGGCATTTTTGTAAATGAATGCAAATCTACTTCTGTCTCAGCCAGGGAAAATGTATGCATTGCTTAAAAGTCAAATGTAGACATGGGCAAAACAAAGTTTTTTTGTCCTTGCCCCAAATAAGCATTTTTTGTTTTGCTTACTAAAGACGTAAGATCAAGCTGATGGGGGGGAGGGGTGGGAGAGGTACCCCTCTGACTCTGGGACCCCCAGGTGCCTGCTAATGTAGGATTTGCCTTCAAGGCCACTTCTCCAGAATATATCCCAGAGAGTGTGTTAAATATAGTTTCTCTACTTAAGTTTAATTATAACTGTTTTCTCGTGTTCCCATAAGAAACATTTCAGAATGTGAAAATCTGGTGCATATGGAAATAGGAAACTCATAGGGGCTTCTGGGTACCTTGCTTCACAGTAATATAAGGAGCCTGTTTCATTTTGAGTGCCAAAATTGTTCCAACAAATCTGGAGTTTTGTCACTGAGTGAGAAATTAGAGTTAAATACTCAGAGCTGGGAATGACATTGAAACACATAGATGGAAGTAACCAAAGAGGGAAGTGGCTCTACTCATTATTCGTAAATTATAATAAACTAAAAAGACTTTTAAAACCCAGCTACAAAAAAAAAAAAAAAAAAAAAGGCTTGGAATTTTGGAACCATTCCTCTCAAGGGCTGGCTGAGATTTGCAAAATGGCTTAATACCATTTTCTAATTCAAGTAGCCACAGTAGCTCTGCTCTGTGGCAGAGCAATGGATGCTAACACCAGGAAGAGAAGGGCTCATTCATGTTCCTAGGGTCACTGGTCAGCACATTATCCTTGACTTATTCTCATCCCTCATTAACAGACTCACACACTATTCTGTTATTCTTCTGTCTACATCAACCTTTGCAAATGATATTCTAAATAGTTGTCATGCCAGACTACAGATGAATGTGCCAGAAAGGGAAGTGTTAAGGGGAGGGATGTAAAATACTTTAGAGAAATAACAAATTCCCAATTTTGAAAATCACATGAGGCCCAGTTTCCTTTTTCCTTCCTATCAGGGAAGAACTATGTCTTCAAAAATTTAAGAAAGTGAATCAAGCAAAATTAGAATTCAGTGAGCACATAGTATGTGTCAGTATTGATGCTTGGTGAATTTAAACTTAATCTTTTAACACTCTGGGTTAGCATTATTACCTAGTTTTCCCAGTGAGGATACAGGTACAGAAGACTTCACCTACTTTCTTAGTGACTGCACTAATGAACTGTAGAGCTTGACAAAGAACCAAAGAATTCCAAATCCCAAAGCATGATAACCTACCCAGGTTGTCATGCTGACTTGAATGTGTCCTATGATCTTATTACCACAACCTATAACCTCCATCTCCTCTTGTGTTTTCTAGTTTTGATGATTTCCTACATATTCTTCTTTCATTTATGTAATTAGATAGTATGTATTTATTTAAATATACTTTGGATCTCATCTCACACCAAGAACAGTGCCTACCACAAAGTCAGTATTTGGTGACATTAGCTGACCAGAACAAAAGGAATCTGATTTATAAATATAAACTATCTAAGGTTTTAAGCTGTAGCTACATTGCTGTACTGACAGGGTTTGTTGCCTCTCCTCAGTCTCTGACCAAACATTGTGGTTAAAAATGTGGGGCCGGAATAAAAATTAATTTAAAAAAACCCCCAAAAAACGTGGGGCCTGGAATTCCATGGGTTGAGTAAGATTCCCCTTTCTGACACTTACTAGTTGGATGACTATAGGTGATACTCATAACCTCCTCTGCCTCGGTTCCTCCATACATAAAATAGAGTTAATAGTAGTGCCTGTCTAATAACATTGTTGTTATAGATAAACAGGATAATTTAATGGACATATATAATGTGCTTAGTAGGATACCTGGCCCCTGAGAAACACCCAGTTAAGCTAGAGGTCACATAAACACTGTCAAATGAACACACTTTTTCTCTATCTTTTGACATAATTTAAAACTTTCTGAATGATTGCCAGAACAGTACTTTTTTACTCTTCCTGAAACAACCTAATTGCAAGCAGCCGTCTCCTACCATCAATACTGCTATGTCTGTCTCTCACGAACAAGGCTGCCCTAATACGTAACCACATCACAAATAGCAAGTCAGGAAATTAATATTCATATGTTAGCTACCATCTTATCCATCTCTCATTCAAGTTTCACTGATTATTTCACTATGTTTTTCATGACAGAAGGGTCCAATGTACCATCACACATTGCACCTTGTTGTCATGCCTTCTCAGTCGCCTTCAATCTGGAATTGTCACCAAAGACGTTGTTATAGGTTTAGTGCCATGTGGCTAGTGAATCTAACTTAAAATTCTATGCTCTGATTCCTCCTTCTTTTTAACTTTGAAAAATGGCAAACCCCAGGGGAGTTTTCCTGTTCCCCAGTGTGTAGTAAAGCAGATCATGTTGCATGGAACGTGCAGGCATGGGCTTGAGTGTAGCCAGAGAGGCAGGATGAACAGGCAAGTGTTTTTTGGTGAGGCCAAGAGTGGCCCAAATATTACACTGAGCATTGGAGATTTAGATCTGATCACTTTAATCAAGGTATCTGTTTATCTGTTTATAATTCTCAAAATAGCATTTGAAAAATATGCACTTCTTTGATTAATTCAGAGTAGAACCTCTTGATCCCCACAGAGGTTTGCTTAAGATCCCCCAAACTCTCTTTTTCTATAGCTGTATTTCCTATTTCATGTGCTTCTTTATTGCTTTCCTCATCTATCAAAGAATTAAGTTTGGAAGGGATATTACTTATCTCTTGCTTCCTAACCTTATTACTACAAACTTAACATGTTAAAGCAACACACATTATCTCACACGGTTTTGTGGGCCAGGAGTCAAGGCACAGCTTAGTCAGGTCTTCTTTTCAGTGTTTCACAAAGCTTAAAAATCAGCATTTTGGCCAGGGATGCAGTCTTACCTGAGGCTGGAGTGTAAAGGGATCCATGTCCAGGCTTACATTAATTTTTGACAGCCTTCAGTTCCTTGTGGACTGTTGGATTGAGAGACTCAGTTTCTTGCATGTACACCCATTGACTGGAATATACCCTGATTCCTTGCCACATGCGCCTTTCCAGCATAGCTTCTTGCTTCCTCTAAGTGAGCAAGAGAGAGTCTGTTAGCAGCAAGGGAAAAAATTGTATATAAAATTATCATGGATGAGACATCTCATCACCTTTGTCCTATTGTATTTGTTAGAAGCAAGTCACAGACCCTGCTCGCACTCTAGGGGAGGGGATTATGCAAGTCATGAGTACACAGAGGTGGAGGTCATAAGAACTATCTTAGAATCTGTTTGCCTTAGAAGAATCTGTTTGCCATAGAAGGCAAGAAGAAAAGCATTTTTTGAATATAAGCACATAGAGCATTAGAAATTGATAGGATATTTGTATACATGGTAGAGGAAGATCCCATTCGAATCAGACTCTGGCATCTTGTGTATTGTTTTGTGGCTCTCTTATTTAACTAATGAGCACAATATTTATGAGTCTGTATAGCAAATCAGACTCATCAAATACTCTAGCACATGCCCCATTAATGCATGCCTGAACAAAGGAAGAAAATAAGGCAGACACCCTTTCATCTACCTGTATACAAAACAGATGATGGTATAATCCAGACTTTGGAATGAACATATCTAGGATTTAATCTCATTTTCAACATTTATTCTTTGGGTGACCTTATTTATACATGTGCATTATACAGATGTGGAAGTAAAAACTCAAATACTGTTAAAATAGGAGGGAAAAAAACCATGTGCTAGGCATTACTGTTGGGAAATTTGATTATGAGATTCCTCCAAGACTAAATACCAAGTGCTAGTTATTTGATGTCACTGAGAATGAGGATGGAAACTTACAGTGTGACTTTTAGATTAAATGAATTGACTCATGTTTTTTTCAGTACTTATGACAATGGTTACTTGGATTCTGGAAGACAATTACTTCAGCTCTCTAAGGAGCTTTCTAACTGCAGCTGCTAAGACATTTGTGCTGGTTTGGGACTATGTTTTGGAAGAATTTTTGAAGAGTACAACCACAATATAAAAATATATTCATTTTATTTTCTTCAATTATACAACAACAATGGGAATATGGGGCTTATTTCACTTGTACGTAGAGTGTAAAATTCAAGTGGGAGACCTAAGTGAAAATGGGAACAATTTTTGTTGTAAAAATACCCTGTGTCATACAAGAGGCAGATTCATCCACCATATTTAACTGCCACATTAAATTCTGAGCTTGAGAATTAGATGTGATTAAACATGATTCTAAGACTTGGCACTAAGCAATAGATCTAGGAATTCTTCTCTGGGCAAGGAGGCAGGTCTTCTTTTCTCACCACACCAGGCAGAAGCAGAAGGAGAAAAGAAAAAGAAGAAGAAAAAATAGAAAGCCATACACTGGCTTCAGTATACAAGCATAAAATTTCCTCTCCTTCTCCAAAACATATATATTCTGTAGGATATGTTCCATTTTTGTGGTTCTCCATGACAGTGAGCTGAGGGTGGATAATGGGATAGAAGAGAGTATTGCATTGTGGTATAGGCTATGTAGACCCAGGTTCCAGCTTTACATCTGCTAAACTGAGTCACCTGGGGTGACGTATTGGACTTTCCTACATGTCAGTTATAACTGATGACAAATGGGATCGAGTAAAGTACATTAAGAGTAGTAAAGAAGGGCAGATCTTGCCTGTCTTTTCCAGCAGTTCAGAACATCCGTCTAGAAAGCCATGTTGTGACAGAGTTTCAGTCTACGCAGAGATGCAGTGAGGAAGATTGCAGGGGCTAATTAACGACGTCTGCCATGGGTATTGGTGGAGCAGCATAGCAGCATCTTGCCTGATAGACGTTTGCCATCCCAACATTTCACTCTTTTCCAGATTTAATATTCTAAATGACTAGGATTCACTTTCCCTTGCTCTTGAATAAAATACTTTATTTTAGAATTTGAGAGAGAGAGGGTTTAGCTGAAGATGGGGCAATATTTGTGTATTGTCTCTTGCTTTTTTTTTTAACATTAACCATAAATTTCACAGCAGCAGAGAATACACTGTTTTGGTTCTATATTGTAGCCACAGAGACTAGCCAAGTATTGGCACATAGTAAGTGTTTAATAAACACATTGTGGAACCACTGAATTATATAGTACTCCTGAAAAAAACACGTACTACACTCCATCTCACACTGGGTTCCCCTGAAAGAGGCAGTTGTTAAACTAGGTTGTCAGACTAGAGTGTATTTAAGACAAAGAAACCAACAAAACACAAAACATGTGTTATAAAGTTGATTCATCTGGAATAAATGGCATATAAACCAATAAGGGGAAGGAAACAGAGTGTTTATCTTTTTAATCCTATGACTATTTTTAAGGTCTTCTGTAGAGTTTTGTAAACAACTGTCTGACAAGTTCATTCATTCATTGAGCACCCTAACTTCATAACAGAGAGTGTCTTTCCTCACCAGCTCCCAGCTCATTTTAGTCCTCTCCTCATAGCTCAGGGTCACAAAGTTGGTGCATCTGGAAGATAAGCTTATAAAAGTAGAGAAAAAGACATAGTGTAATTATGTCAGCCTGTCAAAATGTCTGGCTCAAAGGAACAAAAGACAGACTGGCCAGTTTTAATTGACCCAGAAATAGTTCGCTTTTTTTTCCCCTCTCAAAACACCCTCAAGAAAAATAATTCCTGGTTTTGGCTGCTATTTTTAAAACACTAAATAATGAGCATTTCCCACTTATTGAGGATTTGTAATGTGCAGAGCTCTTGCATTTTTACTCTGACCTTCACAACAGTTCTTTCTGGAATATTTTCAAACTCAGTCTAGGTTCCTAAGTGTCTGTATTTAAAGGGGTCCTCCAGTTCTCTGTATAATGTTTGGACTTCTATTATAGGGCATTATTTTTACATTAAGGACTATTAAGATCCTGTGGATGACCACATTATAACCAGCTTTTGCCATTCACATCAGCACCTGCAGGAGACTGATGTGATCATAGGCAGACAGTGCCTGGCTTTTAACATCAAATAAATTATTTTTCATACCAGGTGTCTTTGGCATCTGGAGTGCTCACAGATATCTTCTTGATGGTCCTCGTGTTTTTCTATTTGAAAAACACAGTTGTAAAGATCATTGCCTTTGGAATCAAATACGTCACAATTTTTACCTGTGTGATTTTGAACCAGTTATTTAAACTCTTTTTACCTCTGCTTCCTCATCTGTAAAATGGAGGAATTAGTAATTATCTTAGAAGATTGTAGTGAAAAATTAAATATAATAATTTTCACCAACAATGTGCAGGAGTTCCATTTTCTCCACATTCCTGCCGACGCTTGTTATATTTTGTTTTTTTTGATAATAACCATCCTGACGGGTGAGGTAATCTCTCATTGTGGCTTTGATTTGCACTTTCTCTGGTGATTAATGACATTGACCATTTCTTCAGATACCTGATGGTCACTTGTGTGTCTTCTCTGGAGAAGTATCTATTCAAGGTCTTAGCTCATTTTTTAAGTTGGGTTATTAGGTTTTTTGCTGTTGAGTTGTAGGAGGTCCTTATATATTTCGGATATTATTAATTATTTGGATAGTGTATAATTAATCCCTTATCAGATACATGGTTTACAAACATTTTCTCCCATTCCATAGGTTGCCTTTTCAATCTGTTGATTATTTCCTTTGGTGTGCAGAGGCAATGGTGTAGCTTTTATGGAAAACAGTATGGAGGTAACTCAGAAACTTAAAATGGAACTACTATATGATCATGCAGTCATACTTCGGAGTATTTATGCAAAAGGTTTGAAATCAGAATCTCAAAGAGAGATTAGCACTTCCATATTTATTGCAGCACTATTCACAATAGCCAAAATGTGGAAACAGCCTATATCTATTGACAGATGAATGGATAAAGAAAATATGGTAAAAACATACAATGGAGTACTACACAAACTTAAAAAAGAAAGTCTGCAGTATGCAGCAACATGGACGAACCTTGAAGACGTTATGCTAAGTAAAATAAACCAGTCACAGGAAGACAAATATTGGATGATTCTACTTAATATGAGGTATCTAAAATAGTCAAATTCATAGAATCAAAGAGTGGAATAGTGGTTACTAGGGGCCAGAGGGAGGGGTAAATGGGGTATTACTAATGAATGAGCATTAAGTTTCAGTTAAGGAAGATAAAGAAGCTCTAGAGGTCTGCTGTACAGCATTGTACCTATAGTCAATAATACTCTAGTGTACACTTAAAATTTTAAGAGTGTAGAATCTCATGTTCCTATTCTTTCCACAATAAAATAAATTAAAAAAAAATAAATATACTAAGACATAGCATGTACTTAGAGTGCTGCCTGATACAGAGTTAGCAGACATTAAATAATAACTATATCAAAATGCATTACATCTATCAATGCAGTAGAACGCATCCTTTATGCTACATGGAAAGAACCAGCTTATGGATAGAAAATTCCAAGTGATACTGACAACTGTTTTCATGTATGAAATGATTAGCTTGTATAAAAGGCCCATTGAATTTTCGTATGCAAAAATTAAGTTAGAGATAAAGAAAGAAGTGCACAAATGACCTCTGATTTCCAGCCATTTACAGTCAGTAACCCTAGTGAACATGACTGAAGACTCATGCATTTATGTTGATTTTACTTTGATAGCCTGTGCAACATCTGCTTTTTTTTTAAATAACCCTTCTGTCTTTTCATTGAGAGTGCTATACTAATTATTATGCAGGTTTATCACATGCTTAAATAGCATCAGTGGTGAAAGCTCGTAAAATATTTATTAAGAAATATGGAAGTATTCAAAACATTAAAACATTGGGTTTGAACATTAAAATATATTTCTAGGAGCTCTTTGGCCAGGATTTTTTAAAAAGCTTTTTGAGTTTAGTACTGGGAAAATCCCCAGGCAGTAATTTTATTGTTAGAAGTCATTTAAACTAATATTTGATATTTTACAATCTCTTCATGATCCATTATGATTTGTAGGCTTTGAAAAATTTAGTGTAAACTCCATCTCATTAGCAGACACTGGTAACTGCTGCAATTCCAAAGTATACTTACAGTAATTTAGAAAATGTTCTGCAGTAACATTCACTAAAACTATTTACAACAAACTTTCCTTACAACATTAAGACAAAGTATTGGCTCGTGAAAATAAATTTAACCAAATGGAGAGGTTTTTGAAAATAAATGTATATATTCCAGGATTGGCTTGTGGAAATAGATTCTGAGGGACCGTAAAATGTTGGGATATTTTTTGACCAATATTCTTCATTATTTCACACTTTCTGTGGATGTGTGAGAAACGGAGGAAAACAATCCAGTAACAAAGAATTACGTATAACTATTAATTTAAAAACTCCCTATGCCATTTAAAAAACTCCGTATGTCATTTAAAAACTCATTATGTCATTCGCATCAAACTGGCTTAATGAAAAGGGATTTATTGGTTAATGTAACTGAAATTTCAGCAAAGTTCTGCCTTCCATCATAGATAGATACAGGGGCTCAGGAAATTTTATCAAAGTAGTTTGTGTCTTACTTTGATAGGCTCAAAAATCTAAATGGGTTGGTGATTAGAGAAAGGGATGAATAGATGGTTAGGTATATGAAAAAACAACTATGGCATAATGTTAACGTTGGAATCTTGGTGACGGGCAATTAGGTGATTATTGTAAAATAGCTTCCTCTTTTCTGTATATATGCAAAATTTCATGACAAAATGTTGTAGAAAATGTTGTTGACCTAGTTTCTCTCTCTTGGCTCTCCTTACTGTGTCAGTGTGTCAAAAAATCACCAGCCTAAATGCTTTCAGGTAATTTTGGCAGAAACAGTATGAATCATTCCTGTCAGAGTCAAGGAAAAAGTTTTAGTGAATTTGGTTGATGATCATTGGATCACATACCCATATCTGAGTGAATCACTGTGGTAAGGAAGTTGCAAAAGTTCTGATTGGCTAGGAATGAATCCCATGCTCCACTCCTGCATATGCGTTGAAACTCCTCTCAGAATGTAGGACTGAGAATTGGAAATGGGGACCTTATTCTAACTACCAAAACTGGGGGCTTTAGGTGGCTTAAAATTCAATTCCTGAAAAATCATTCAGATTTGATGTGTAGACCATTATACTTATGATGAAACGTAATTCCTGATGTTAGAATGCAAACAACTGCCTAGTCACCAAAAATTATCTGTCCTCTTAACAGGTTAAGTCATGTAATGCAAATTAATATAATCTTAGGCATTTTACTTGTTTTTGGAAGGCAGTGGTGATCCTAGAAAAAGCTGAAGCAGATGAAATGAAAACAAGAGTATTCCAAGATTTTTGTGTATAAACACTGGCTGTGAGAAGGAAAAAAATAAAACAAACACTGAAATACTGCTGGGTTCACTGCATTTTATGTAACAACTAAGCATATCATTCCTAAACATCTTTATCTCTGGTCTGCTCTTCAGTGAACACTTTTCTTGAAATTTTGTTTTAGAAATAGGGCATGACTCCCAAGTACCACTCAGGTATGTAGAAAGGTTTTTTGACAAGACCTCTAGGATGAAAATTTATATTGAAAAGTTATAGGTGCATAATTCCTATAGTACTGGCAAAGCAATTTTCAATCTTTGACATCAGCTACCACAGCAAATAAAATATAATCTGGATTCCTGGCTCTGTGTTGTAAGATAGAGGTTCGAATCCCAGATTAACTTTGGGCAAAAACTGAAAATAAGCACCCTGATTCTAATGAAAGTTGTACCTCAGATGATTATTAGAGAATCAAGCAAATGTTTGTGTGTAAATGTTATAGAAACTAGTATGGAACCAGATGTGCATTAAATATAGATGTAGAAATGGGTAAACATATGGATAGGCATAGAAATTGACATTATAATCCTCAAACTATAAAGAATTAATTTAGTTGCTTCATTTATATTGGGCTTTGTGGTCGGCACATCTTTTTCATGCCTCATGTATATGCCTCTGCTTAAGACCTGTGAACAAGTCATGATAAATATAACTTTAACCTCATTTTGCAAATGAGGAAACTGAAGCCTTGCAAGCTGAAGTGTCTTGCTGAATTCTACGACAGCTAGTATATAGTAGAGCTATATTTAAACTAAAATCTCTTTGGGCATCAAGAGAATGTGGACATAGATTATAGATATTTCAATTTAAAAAAATCATACCAATTTTTAATATATACAGTGAATTTTCTCTGACTCCAAAAGGGAAATTAATTTTTTTTTTTGCTGAACGCGGGCCTCTCACTGTTGAGGCCTCTCCCATTGCGGAGCACAGGCTCCGGATGCGCAGGCTCAGCAGCCATGGCTCACGGGCCCAGCCGCTCTGTGGCATGTGGGATCTTGCTGGACCGGGGCACGAACCCGTGTCCCGTGCATCGGCAGGCGGACTCTCAACCACTGCGCCACCAGGGAAGCCCAGGGAAATTAATTTTAAGAAGAGTCCAAAAATGCAGTTAGTACCTTCCGTTTGTAGCTAGCACCTGGACAAAGCAAACTCTTTAATCCTATGTTATTCGTAGCCCCAGAAATATAATATCTATTGATAATAGATTTTGCCAATTTCTTACGGTCAGTTTATCACCATGATTGAAGATATTAAATGTGATATCCCATGCATAAAATGAGCCCTCCAGATGATCAGAGTAAGGCCTGCACGGAGAAAGGACACACTCTATTAGTCATCTTTTTTTGACAGTGCAGGCATCAATATCTTCAGAGTATTTGCTGCCATGCACGGCTTAGCTTCATCTGCACCAAAGCACTTATTTTCTTTCTTTATGTCAGTTTAGTTCTTAGTTCAGCTAGACTTTTTTTTTTTTTTTTTCTTCCCCAGCAATAGGCATTGATGGGTTTGGTTACAGAATTTAAGTCTTAGAAGCACAGGTAGAATACTTTTTCAGTGAAACCACAAGAAAGAGATATATCCATAGCAGTTAACAGATTTCTCCAAGTTGTACATGCAGCCTGGCTGTGACCACTCTTTGTAGTCAGGCTTAGTCACTTAAGATTTAGGATGCTACCCCCAGGCAAAACTTGGAGAAGCAACACAGTGGTTTTTGTTCTCCTCACTTTTGCCTTTGCTCTAGCAATGCATCTCCTCAGTGGTTCCTTTTCAAATGAGCTTTAGCTAAAGGCCTTTTTCTATATGCAGACAATGGAAGAGCAGATGGCACTTTTTTCGGCATATCTTAGCCAAGATTCCACCCTGGAAACAGAGGCAGTTGTTTCTCAGTAGTCCCGAAAAGAATTGGTACAGTTCATCTCTCTTGATTTAATTGTCAACTACGACTTAGAAAATCCTTGAGCACAAGTTCATTTTTTCATTTTTGATAATAGTGACAACTGAGTTCTAACTTTACGCCGGGTTTTTTACATTCAGTATGTCCAATGCGACTACAAATCTGCCAAGTAGACACTCTTACTATCTCCATTTTATTTTCCTCTCAATCTCATTATTTAACTTTAAAGAGAAAGATTAAAAAGAAAACAAAACCTAGATTCTAATTGATGCCCTTAATGATTAGGTGAACTCAGGTAAATAATTATTTTATTTTAAAATCTTTGCAGTGGGGACGTAAGACAAGAATTAGGAAGAGCCAACACATCAAACTAATACTCCTATTTCTTTCTCTCCTAGTAGTACTTAAAGACACACAGCTCTTCGGGCAGTTATTCTTACTTTATGGACCTTGAAAATCTAGATAAAGTATATTTACATACCCAATATTTGGCTACCATAGACATCTCTTCCAGATCTCACATTCTAGGTTTCAAGGTAGCCCCTTAGGAGAGTAGCCCCTTAGGTTTTCTACTAGTTGAAATCTATTATTATGTATGAAACGAATTGTATCAAATGTCTTTCCCCTGTTGAACACTGTGATGGGTGTTTAAAATACAAAAGTCAATAAAATAGTCTCTTGCCTCAAGTGTATATCTAGTTATGACTTTCATTGGTTTAAACCACTTATTATCATTAGGACAGAAGCATGCTTAAATTTACTCTTTAAATTTATGTGAGGAGAAAAGTCTTTGATTATTTGAATTTTGAAGCATCTTTTTGCTCACTGAAAGGTTTTCATGAAGACAGGCAGAGCAGGCAGATCTGCTGCCCCAATAGATATTCTTGGCCTCACCCCTGAAGTCAACTTAGGTGAACGCTTTCATGCTTGCTACTACTTTTTTTTCCTGCTAATAGTGTTTCTCCTTAAGTACTGTGACTGCATATCTCCATTTTCTGCCCTAAGTCTTCACTGAGGCAGCAGAGCCCTGAAGGATTCTGAAAGCGTCCATCTGTCCCTCTGCTTCATCCCCTATTCACTGTGCCCTTAACCCTACCACCAAACTTGGTCAGTTTATAACAGAATTGCATAGAATCCAAGCTCAGAATAGTCATAGCAGTTGAGTGACAACAGACTAAATTAGTTCATCTCTTGTTTCTCTGGCTTAAACTCAGAAGTTTTCTGGGTACACAGAATCTCAGGAATAAGATCCTGGAACTGAAACTCAACCCAAGGGCAGTGCTTAGCAAAAATATGAGGTTGCCAAAGCTTAGTTCTGTCTTAGCAAAAAGCTGTCAAGAGAAAGGTCATTTGGAAGAGTTAGGGATGAGAGACAAAAAACCTATTTGGAGTGGGACAGATGCTTGAGAGTAGTTCAAGCAGTAGGTGATGGGAAGAAATCTAGTCAAACATACAAAATATTAAGTAGATAGCAAAAGAGAGTATAGCAACAGAAGCCAGCATGGTAAGCAAAAGGAAAAGCTTTTGGTAAGTCACAATATTTATTGAGCTTGTATGCTTTCATTTTTTTTCCCTACTATGTGGTAAACTCCTTGAAGGCAAGAGATATAGCTAATCCACTTTTAAATCTATTGCTTATGACATGGAACATAGTAAATTTTTCATACATGCTTGATAAATTCACCTAAGAAATAAATGAATGGAAGGGGAGGGTGGGATGAATTGAGAGAGTAGCACTGACATATATACACTACCATGTGTAAAATAGATAGCTAGTGGGAAGCTTCTGTATAGCACAGGGACCTCAGCTCGGTGCCCTGTGATGACCTAGAGGGGTGGGATGGGGGGGCGGTGGGAGGGAGGCTCAAGAAGGAGGGGTTATGGGGATATATGTATACGTATAGCTGATTCATTTTGTTGTATAGCAGAAACTAACACAACATTGTAAAGCAATTATACTCCAATAAAAAATAATAAAAAAATATAAGAGGAAAAAAAGCTAAAAAAACCCGAAATGAATGGTTGAATTCCATCACTAAACCATCTTCAAACTCCCATATTTCCTTCTTTATGCTATTTTTCATGTCTTTACCTTTTCAATAGTTTTGTCATTTCCTTTTCCTGAAGATTATTTTACTCTTTAAATTTTATGTAAAAGGGGTTATTTTTATTCAGAGAATGATAAAAAAAATTAACATAGGTTATGTATCAGGGCAACCTAAAGAAAATTAACAAATGGTCAGCAGAATATTTTAAGGTTAAAATTAACAAAGTGAATGAGAGATTGTAAAAGGTGAATGGTGGCAAATGTCTACTAAAAAGTACAGCATTATATTATCAAAGTACTCAAGACCTTTAACTTATTGCCCAACGCCTAATGTCGACTGTAAAGATGCCAAAGCATTTAGAAAATAAAACACATTGAAAGGCCAGTCTTGTCTATCTTATTTATTTGGCACATTAAAAAAAATTTATCAGCTATTTTCAAAATTCCAAAGATCATTAAATGTATTTTAAAATGCATTAATGGGGACTTCCCTGGTGGTCCAGTGGTAGAGAATCCACCTCACAATGCAGGGGGCACTGGTTCAATCTCTGGTCTGGGCACTAGGATGACACATGCAGCAGGGCAACTAAGCCCACCCGCCACAACTACTGAGCTCGTGCACCCCAACTAGAGAAACTGCATGCCGCAAACTACAAAGCCCATGCACTCAGGAGCCCACGGACCACAGCTAGAGAGAGAAAAGCCTCGTGCCACAACTAGAGAGAAGCCCGTGCGCAGCAATGAAGAGCCCCCCCCGTGGTGCAATGAAAGATCCCACGTGCTGCAACTAAGACCCTGTGCAGCCAAAAATAAATAAATAAATAATAAATAAATCTTTAAAAAAATAATAAAAGAACCCACGTCATAGGGTGATGTGAAGATTGAAAGAGTATATATAATGCTTTAAAAAACACATTAAGGAAGTGGCTTGGTGCAGTGACTTGGACACTTTAAAAGATGTCTTACCTGGAGCATGATAGTTAGCTTTTCTGAGCCTTGGGTTTTACAGTTTTAACTGGGGATATACAATAATTTTTCTTTAATACACACAGTAGACTTCGAAGTGGGAAGCTGCTGCATAGCACAGGGAGATCAGCTCGATGCTTTGTGACAACCTAGAGGGGTGGGATAGGGAGGGTGGGAGGGAGATTCAAGAGGGAGAGGATATGGGGATATATAGATAGATAGATAGATATAGTTATATAGATATATAGATAGATAGCTGATACGCTTTGTTGTACAGCAGAAACTAACACAACATTGTAAAACAGTTATACTCCAATAAAGATGTAAAAAAATAAAGTAAAAATAAAAGGCAAAAAAAGAAAAATTGTCTTGTCAGGTGGCTGGAAAACAGTAGAAACCCAATTACATTTTGTTCCCAGTCATCTTCTGTGCCGTATCCATCTTTTTAGATATTCAAGAAGGTGGGTGACATCCAAGAGTTACAGGTGGATGCCCTGAAGAGTGGATGGAACATTTAACATTAGCATAATGATCAGGTGTAGAGTTCAAAAGCAGACTTCCAACTCTGAGGAAGATGGTCTAGAGAATTACACAGGAATATAGTATCCTACCTTAGTATTTGAAGGAAACAATGTCCCGCTTGTGGACTGTAGGATGAGGTTGAGAAAAACATGAGTGTATCCTAAATTTATCGTTAGTGGCACTGGAGAATTGGGTTAGAAGAGCAAGATAAAAGCAGTGTTCATTTCATACCAAATTGCCAAACTACAGTGCCCTATGATTAGGTTTCCTAGGTATAATTAGGAGCAAGCCTCGTTGCCATATAAAGGGCCAAGTAGAGGAATTTCTGAATAGGAGAATCTTTAGCAACATAGAATTAAGCTGTCAGTACATATAGGGTGCACTCAATTGATTCCTCTGGATTCCAGTTCAGAAGAATAAATGTTACATCTAATTAAATCTTGCAGTAATTCTCTGAGTATCTCCATTTTATAGCTAAAGAAACTGAGTTACACATCAGAGGGAACATAGCAGCATAAGAATTCCATCATTCCATCTAGTCATTAAGTAACTGTGGTTATGTCCCTTCCTCTCTCTGGGTTTCATTATTCCCATATGTAAATGGAAGAAAAATAAAATTCACATCTCTCTAAAGTATCAGTCCTGATCATCACTAAATATAGGACTAGGGGCACATACAGAAAAGGGAGAGAGGGAAATGGATGATTCAAATTAATAATTTTATCCCTCTGTTAATTGGTTGTAAATGTAAGTTCCCAATATAATAGTTTTATCATTAGAATTATGAGCACCAAAATCCTGTTCCTATTTTTGTCTTCAAGTAAATCCACACACAGACACTGGGGATTTAGTATAGACCACACAACACACGTTTTCTCTTGCCTCCTGCTGAATTGCTTCATTCCTGATTTTGTCCGCAGCCTGTACCATTTATCTCAGTGACAGCAAAAGAAACTTTGGATTAGCCATTAACCAGTAAATAGTACAGCTTCCAAGGCTCTTGACAGTGCCACCTGGAAGTACAAATAATCACAAACTTCCTAGAGTAGGAGACCATGTCCTTGGTCAGTGAGGTGAGAAGAGAACAAAGGGTAATGAGCAAACTGCCTAGTTTCTTTCTCATTTTATTTCTTTGCTGTTCTAATGTGAAGCCAGGTTCAGGACATATGACACATTTTAGAGATTAGTTTATAGTTAAAATTATAACAGCCAACAGTAATTTAATGTTTAAATTATGCCCATATAATTAATTAATTAATTAATCCATTCAGTCATTAAAAAATTTACTGAACACCTTCTTTGTATCAAGTTTGGTCAACAGTCACGAAGGACACATAAACAAATATGGTTCCTGACTTGAAGAAGCTCATACCATAGAAGGGATACACACAGTAAACATTTATTCTGTTTTTTTCACGAATATTTTTAAGTGTCTAATAAATCATAGACGGTCAGTGTACAGGCTACTGAGGATTTGAAGCTCTGAACAAAACAGAGCCACATGGAGTTTGGAGTAGGCATTCCTATGTAATGAAACTATAAGTTTGTGGCATATTATTAGGAGTCTGTGATGGTTTTCCATCAGTTCCTTTTGCTTGTGAAACTCATGCTCATCTCAGAGCCTTTGCTCTTGCTGTCCCCTCTATCTGGACTGCTATTTCTCAGTTCTTCACATGGCTCTTTTCTCATATTTAGATCTCAATGCAAATCTTACCTTCTCAGAGGTAAGATTCCTGGCCCCCCAATGCAAAGCAAACTTTGACTCTTCCCTCGGTTTTTCTATCTCATTACTTTGTTTCACTGTTTTCAAAGCACTTGATATAAAAACTATCATGTTTATGTATTTGTCTATTTGAGAGTAAGGGATTTATCTTATTGACCACTAAAATACCAATATGTAGAACAGTGACTGGCATGTAATGTGTTCCCTATAATACTTGTTGCTTGAGTGGGTGGCTTGAATAAACAGTGCTATGAGGACATAGGAAAGTAGCATCTTATCTACCTATGAAAGAAAGGAAGATCTCATGCAAAAGAGATTGTCATCTGCTATGAGAAAGAAGTTATGTTAAACCAGAAATTGGCCAAAGGAGAGGTATTTCCAGGTGAAGACGCACAGTGTTCAAGGGCATCACATACGAGGGGGAGAGTATTATACCTTCCAGGAATTCCAAGTGCGTCTGGTGTCCCCGGAGTTGTGAGTGCATGTTTGGAAGTGACAAAGGAGGCTGGATAGAAGGCAGTGGGAAGACCATGACCATACTGATTTGCTTAGAAGCCGGGACTTTATCCTGAGAAAAGAAGGGAAACTTTGAATCATTTTATTTTTATTTATTTATTTATTTTATTGGCACTACCTGGTCGCCCCATTCAGGAGCCTGGGAAGCGCATACAATTTGCTTCTGCTTTTTTTTTTTAAATTTTTATTTTATATTGGAGCATAGTTGACTAACAATATTGTGTTAGTTTCAGGTATACAGCAAAGTGATTCAATTATACATGTATTCTTTTTCGACTTTGGATCATTTTAAATGAGATCATTTCACAACAATTAATGTGGTAGATAGTAAAGGGAGGTATATTGGGAGAGGGTAAACATGGAAGGTGAACAGTTGATTTAAGCCTCTTTAAACTGTCCATGCAGTCAATGCCAAGGGAATGAATTAAAGCTCTTGAATGGTGGAGATGAGAAAAATGTGGATTCAAGAGTTATTAAGAATGTAAAAACAATATCAAATGGTGACCGATTGATTGAGGGAGCGAGAGAGAATAACGATGACCACAGTTCTACCTGGAGTATTGTGTAGTCAGTTGGGACATTTGAGTTCATTAACCAAGGGATTAGAATAAATGAAAGAAAGTGGGTATTGGGATTGAGGAAAAGAAATAAGTTGGTAGGAACATGCTATATTTGCAGTGACCTTAGGTTATTAAGAAGCTGGCATACATCTATCAAAACAGGCACTTTAGAGAGTTAGTTCATATTTGAAACTGAATTTGGTGAAATTAGCATGAACATCATAATTCAGTTTACATATTGAAGAGCAAAATAGATTCTGTGGGTGGTTTACATCCCACAGAAATCTTTACAACTCAAACTGTCCCTTAGGTATGATGGCAAAACATTCTTATTTTCTAAGGATGCTCCAAAGTTAATTTATCACTATTTCAGAAAAGATCTACTGGTTAGGTCAATTTACCTGTAATTCTGAAAGTCAGTAAGTAGGAATTTTATCTATATGTCAACAGTTGTCTTATGGAGAATTGACTAAATATGCACTTATCAGTGGAAAATATAAGGACTATGGCAACAGGCAAACCTGGGTTTAAATTGTGCTTCTCTGTCCGTCACTAGATAGGTCTTCTTGGAGAAGTTTTTTTTTAATTCCTCTGTGCATATATATCTCTGCATGAGAGGGATAATAATGAATTTACAGGGTTGTTATGGGAATCCCTGACAGCATATATATGGCCTGATGCAGAGTGAGATAGTCAATAGTGGTTCTTGGTTAATGTCATGACCATAGTGGTGGCATTATGCGATTCAGGCCAAAAATCTTCCATGGAATAATAAAAGTCGGCTCTTCTTCTGGCTTTTAACAACAGTATAGAACTGTATTTCTACCTCAGCCCTTATTCATCGATAGGGAGCTTTTGCCTTTTGCAAAGGGAATGCCAGAACGAAAGGGTTAGAATGAGTTTTATTTTCCTGTTTCTGTACTACACAAATGGTGTAATGTTATCAGCAGAGATAATACTGCCTGTAAATAGCTCTGAGTGAATTTGTTTGGCAAAATCACAGGAGAAGATTGACAGGATCTTAAACAGCAGTAATCAGGGAGGCCGTGGCTGGAGTATTGACAGTGAGTGATTTCGTGAGTAATGAAGAAGGTTATATGATTAAGTTTCCCGAAGCGTGCAGTGCTTGCTGTGTGCACTTGCTGCCTATCTCCACCCTTCTGCATTGCTGACTGGCCCCACTGCTTTCTAGGCAGGATCAATAGGATTAGAGGATTTGCACAGAAAGCTTGCCTGTGGCTTCTTTTTAAGGGTGTAGGGTGCCTTATAGTTCTCCTCTCTGGCGTTTGGCACCATTCTGTGTATTAATTGCATACAGAGCCATCTTTTGGTTCTGCTTTATGACTGTTTTTCTTCTGTTGCTTTTTTTTTTCCTAGAACTTCAGAGTTAGTTTTCTTTTTTCCTAGAAATAAGTCAGCGCCCAAGACAGCATCCAATAAGGCCAAATCCTACACATTCTTCTTCAGAGTGTAGCTCCTGTGTCACCTCCACCAGAGGTCACAGGCTTGGTTAGGGTGTCACATTGTGTTCCTAACTCTTGGTACAGTTGCCATCTGGCAAATTACCTGCCCATACTTGTTTTCCCCACTAGATCATTAGCTTCTCTGGGATAACAATTGTGTTTTATTAATCTTTGTAACCTCTCTACCTAATTATATATATCCCATAGTATATGTTCAGTGAGCCTTTGCTCATTTTTTTAACCACATGCTAAATATTCTAAATGCAATTATCTTAATGTATTCATTTGAAAAAAAGAAATATCTCAGTACCAACCCAATGGAGATGTGAAGATAAAGTAAACTTCAGAGAGGTTTTTTTAAAAACAGGAGCCAGAGACAGAGGTAAGCAGTAATGCTAGTATTCAAATAGGGGTCTGTGTGAGTTCAAAGCCTGTACCATTGACCATTTTCTTCCACCCTTTCTGGAAATGACACACTGCATGAATTAAGTTTAATATACTTATATATCTATTTTTAAGTCTTCTTTTTAAAATATTGAAAACAGTCCTTACTACACTCCTCTGAGATCTAATTTGCCTACCTCTGAATTAGGTACATAGCTGCTATTCTGCATGCCTACAAAGTTCAATGACTTGTCCAGGGTCAAGTGAACAAGCCAGACGAAGCACTTTGAGAGAAGATGAGTGCATGTGAATCAGTCGAATCGCACCCCCTCTCTCTTCCTCCACCTGGAAAAACACTGTCTTCATATAAGCATGACCCTAATAGCACACAGGGATGTGTCAGAGCCCCAGATCGCATCCCCCTCTTTCCTCGCATAACCGCAGGTCCTGATGTTCAGTGTACTCAGGCCCTGTGGGCCGAGTCTGGTTACTCTCACGCCGCTCCCCCAGACCCCACATGCTGCGACCCAGCTGCCTCCATTTGCTTTGGATGCTTGCTGAGCCTTCCACTGTCTTCTTAAGTGCCTAGCAGGCAACCACCGGTAGGGGCACATGGAAATTATTTTCTAAACTCATACACCTGCATTAAGTTATATTAAAACTTCAGTCTTAGAGGGGGAGAAAAATACATTTAAGCATTTATAATCCAGCAGACAACCCTCATTACACATCCCAATCTATTTTATATGTTGTATTTCCTACATTTGCTCCAAGTATAAGGGTTTCTACGTTGCTCTGTCCAATAATTGAGTCAGATTGATCAGTTAATTAACAATGGCAAACATTTACTATGAGACAGATTAAATGAATTGTGCAAGCAAATCCCCCTTCTTAATATTATGGGTTCATAATAAATACATAACCAAGCCTATCTCCTATGGCATTGTTTTGGCTTAATGAAACAATATCTGCCATGACTCTGAAAATTCTATAAAATTCAAACTAATATGTAAACAAGTTCTAGTATTTTTATTTTGTGAACATAAAAGCCCATAGTTAACTCATAGAAGTATTTAGAAAACAATATTTGCCACAACACAGTCTGTGTATTCATTTGTATACCCCGAAGGCAAGGTCTACAAAATGCCTAATATTTACTTGCATGTCGTATTTGTTTGTATGCATGCATGTTTGAATATTTGCATTTTTGCAGAGCAACAAGCAATGAATATATAATACGTACCATAAATAAGTATACACATAATGTTCCATATTTTAAAAATAAATAAAAAATAATGAATGGCAAGTTAATATAAACATATGATATAGAAGGGAATCCAACCTGATAATGTGATATTTGAACAAACATCTGCATGAGTTGAGGAATATGGGCCATGGAACTATTTGGAGAAATATTCCTCAAGGTAAACAGTGAAATAAATAAAGATGGAGATAGATATTTGGGAGAGGGCGAGAAAGAGTCTGAAATAATATTCTTTAATTTTCTCTAACATTTAAGGTAATGGAATTGCCATTTAGGTCATTTAGTGTGTAGAGGGGAGAAGTCTCTTACTCTTCAGAAGTATGTGCAATTACCTGCTCTCCTCCTCCCATCCTCTCCCCATCCCCTGACATAGAAAGAGGACAAACATTGTTCTGGACTGCTTTAGTGCTGGTGGGTTTAACCAAGTGAGAAAATCTTGGTTGGTCTTTGACAGAGCAGAAGGACTGTGGCTAGAATTGAGTCTGTGTCCATTTCTAAAGCATCTAAGCCAATGAAAATATTGAATTCTGCCAGAGGTCGTGGACATAGACCCAGCAGGACTATATTATGGAATTCAACTCCTGTTGCATTTTATTACTTTCACTTGTTCTGTAGAGTTGCATATAATGCATGATGTCTATCAATTCAGCATACAGTTGGCCCTTGAGAAATGCGAATTGGAACTGCTTGGGTCCACTTACAAACACATTTTTTTAATAGTGAATACTACAGTACTACCCAGTCTGTGGTTGGCTGACTCCATGGATATGGAGGAACCATGGATCCAGAGGGCCAACCATAGGTTATACATGCATTAGCCCCCGTGTTGGTCAAGGGTCAACTGTATAATCATGTTTTGTTTTAATGAACATACATTTAATTGCTTTTAAGTAAAGTTAGTTTCAGTATTATTGATTGTCTCCTACACTGGGTGTAAATAGTGTCCCTCCAAAATCCATGTCCTTTTCCAAACCTCAGAGTGCAACCTTATTTTGAAATAGGGTTTTTGCACATACCGTTTAGTTAAGATGAGGTCACACTGGAGTAGGATGGGCCTTTAATCCAACAAGACTGTTTTCCTTATAAGAAGAGTAAAAGAGACACAAGCACATGTTTCGGTGTGGAGTCAGAGATTGGAGTTATGTAGGTGCAAGCCAAGGAACGCTAAGGAGTGTCAGCAGCTGCTGGAAGCTAGGAGAGAGGCATGGGACAGATTCTCCCTCTGACACCTGAAGAAGGAACCAAACTTACCAACACCTTGATTTTGAAGTTCTTTCCTTCTGAACTGTGAAAGAATGTGTTTCCATTAACTTGGAAAATAAAAGTCCATTGTATGTTTCCTCATTGAGAAGACAGCTGTTATTTCTAAGTTTTGATTTTTTTAGGTAATCTTAAAAGCAATCAGAAAAGATTTATTTCACCCTTGTCTCTTATATATTTCAGTTTTACCATGATGTATCTTGTGATTTTTTTAAAAATTCTGATTGGGATCTGTGCTGTTTCTACATATGAAGATTCATATATTTCATTAGCACAGAGAACTATGGAATTAAGAGCCATTGTACTTAGAATAATGCCTTTTATATCATTCTATTCACTCATGTAATTCTGTTTTAGATTTATGTTGGACCCTTTTATTCTCTCCTTCATTTTGTTTAATAATAATTTTTAATTTTCCTTCCCTTTATGTTACTGTCCTATGTTGAGTATAATTTATTCAAATATATTTTATTCTACTTCTCTTCAGCAGGATCCATTTTGTGGCTTAATTTATGCATTTAAGTTTTATTTTAAATGACTTATTTGCTTCTTTATAGAATTTTTTTTTATTTTTTCATTTTTAAAAGTTTAAGTCAAACATGCTATTCTGTAGTCTTTTTGTTACTGTTAAAAATAGTTCTATTATCTGATATTCTTGAGATTCTAATCCTCCAATATGTTATGTCTGTTTATCCTCATTTGTGACATATGGTTATCTCATCAGTTTTGTAATAAGAGATTGTGTGCTCATCTATTCAGGGCTTTTTCTGTGAGAACAACCTAACTTTTTAAGAGTGAACTTCAAGTGAGGTTTACATTTGTTTTATCAGGAATCCTAAAATTATTGCCAATCTATGACCATATTTTATGGTAATTTCTTAACTCTTGCATCCTGGACCATATGGGCAGTATACATTTAGCCCGTGTTAAGCATGAGCCCACTCTATTTCTCAAGTGAGAGATGTGGGGTATGTTTGTGTGTGTGTGTCCATATATGTGTGTTTTCCTAGAGCCCAAGTGAAAACAGACAAGCTGCTTTGCCATCTCTCTGTATGTTAGAGGTAGTTTCCCCCAACATTTCACTAAGTGAAGCAATTGAAATTTCTCAGCATTATGTGTAGACTTAGTTACAATTTCTTCAAATTTCCTGGTCCAGGACTTTGTCATCTTTGCTGCCACTTTCCCCTCCTCCTCTCCCTCCCCCTCTTCCTCTTTTTTCTTTTTTTTTTTTTTCTTCTTCTTCTTCTTCTCCTTCTCCTCCTCCTCCTCTTCCTTCTTCCTCTTCTTCCTCTGATAGCCTACTCCCTCCAAGGGTGACCACTATGCTGATTCCTATTTTTAATACTGTTATTTCATCTTTACTTCATACCTCCTAAAGATTTATTTTGTTGTTGAACTATATGTATTTACACTTTTTATCATTGCTGCATATCATTTAACTTGTCTAAGAATTTATTTCTAGAGGGATTAAGGTTAACTTAGTCTGCCATATTTCTGTGTGTTGATTTGACACACTATTTTTCATTTAATTCTCTACAAAATCTTATGGGATAGGTAAATTGTCCCCACTTGAATCCTCAGTTTTTCAATCTAAAAATAAACGTGGTAGTTTCTCTAAGTATCACAACTAGAAAGCGGCAAATTTGAGACTGGGGCTCTAATCCATCAGACCACAGTGTTCAGGCTTTTACTCATATATCAAAATGTCTCCAGCTGGAATGGACCAGAATTATAGGCACAGATTATTAGGTTATAAACCTAGTAATTTCTATGGACCTTTCCAGGATTATATGATACAAATGAGGACACTGATACCCAGTAAGGAGAAATTATCTACCCCATGTTCAAAATCTATTAGTTTTAGAACCCAGAATCAAATGGATTTCTTTTTATTTGAAGTGCTGTGGTCCCTTTTTCCACCCCCTTGCCACACACACACACACCTTATTTGCAGTTGACAAATAATGGATTTGTATGAAATACAATTTAGACACTAGAGATTTATGCCACCTGCCTCTGCAGAGTCTCATGAGAAGGATTGAAAGGCATCATCACAAGTGCATGTTTCAGCTCTCAGATGTCAACACTTGAAGCTCCCAACAGACAACATAGGGAAATTACAGGCAAGAATGTCCTTTCTTGGAAAGTACCCATTCTGTGTCATTCCAGAAGGCCTTAAAAATATCTCTGGGTGTGGTTGGAAATATCAGTAAAAAGAGACTGGCAGTGTAGAAATTGAAAATAATAGTGTAGGCACAATACACAATCTCAAAATGTGTGGCTCATGCTTTTCTGAGAAAAACAAATGTACTTTTACTTTACTATGGGTGGATCTATTATTCATGGTGAACACAGAGAGTCTTAGTAAAAGCTCATGAACAAAAATTGAACAGTGTCTAAACTAGAAATGCTAAAGTTTTGGAAAAACAATGCAGTCAAATAGAATGTTCCTTAATAATAACATATATATTAATAATACTTTTTATAAAAATCCCACTTATTTTATTATGATTTTATTGGAACAGAAATTTTAAAAATTGTAACTATGTCACTTAATCCCTAAAATGATCCAATCAGGGGGCAGAGTAGAGATTTATAACTGTATTTCTCAGATGAAGGAACTGAAGTTTATAGAGGTTAGCATAATCTCATATAGATAGCGATTGAGCCATGTCTGGAATCCAGGATTTTTAACTACCTCGTGCACAAACTGATTCTCAATTCACAAATTCTGTGTTCCAGCAGACCCACAGGAAGTCTCACATCTGCTAGACTACACACTCATACACCCCCCACACACACACACAAAATTCATTTATTTATGCATTCATTCATGTATTCACTCGACAAGTGATTGTTGAATGCCTACTATATGTCAGATTGCTAGGTAAGTTACATATATTTGACATATATTATTCAATCCTTACTACCAATCTGGAAGTTACTATTCATACTCTCATTCTACTTAGGGGAAAACTGGAGTCAGAGAGTATTGAGTTTCCATCACAGAGCTAGAAACAGGATTCCAGATGATGCCCTAGAAAGGTAGACATTTTGAGATGTACTCCCATTCCCTTGTAGAGAAGTTGCTTGGATTAAATGATGCAATGTGTGTTGAAGCTTCTTGTTATCATTACATCATATTTCTAAAGTGGTTCCCAGAGCTCATGGCCACACACAGGCCAGTATATACTCATAGTAAGTTCATCTTCCCTATATTCCATTAGCAGCCTGACATAATCATGCCATGGTCAAACTAAAACAGATTACATAACTTCTGCTTAACTAGCAAATTTTATTTAGGACATTTTGGCAAGTTTTAGACATGGGTCATCCGAGAAACAGTACTTACTTTCAAGGTGCTTCTTGTGTAGTGAAGGTGATAGAGAGGTACGGCAATATTAGAAGGACAGGAAGACAGTGAGTCAGCAACTCTGCTTTATTCCTTCATGATTCTATCGAGCCTCAGCCACCTTGCCCCAACCTAGCAGACAGTCAATAAATGCTTTGTAAATGATTGAATGGATAAATGCATTGCATATAGACAAATTTGGATTCTTTTTTTTTTACATCTTTGGTGAATTGCTAATGGATTTGATGGTCTTAAGTAAATTATATTTTATCTTCATTCATCAAATGAGGTTTTGAAAATAGATGGTTTCTAATATCTTGCACAGTTTTAACTTTTGCATTTCCCTTTTGTTCTAGATTTCTGTGCTTCAGCAATATCAGCTCTCTCAAGTTCTCAAATAGGCAAAGCTCTATCTCATCACAAAGAGTTTCCTTTGCCTGAATATTCTTCGGCCTTTTAGAACTCATTTGTATTAGCAGGGTATTTCTTCTGATGCCTATAGAGAAGAGTACTTTTCCTCGCATTTTCTAGCTTCTAGAGGTTGCTTGCACTCCTTTGCTCATGGCTCTCTTCCCTTGTCAAAGCCAGCAATCTCACCACTGTGCTTCTATCAGTCTTCACATTGCCTTGTCTTCTGCTTCTGTCATCTTATGGCCTTCTCTCTCTCTGCTTTTATTGTCACATTGCCTCTTCTGACTCCAACCTTTCTGCCTCTTATAAGAACTCTTCTGAGTACATTGCACCCATCTTGATAATCCAGGAAAATCACCCACTCTCAAGATCTTTAATTTAATTGTATTGGCAGAGTCATCTCTGCCAAGTATAGCAACATATTTACAGGTCGAGGAATTAGTATGTGACCACTTATGGGGCCATTATTCAGTGTACCACTCCATCCTTAACTACTTCCCTTCTTCATGTTAACTCCTGCTCATTTTATAGATCTCAGCCAAGGTGTCACATCAGGGAAGACACTTTCCCTCACCTCTAGTGTCAGAGATATTGTCACGTATTCTTATAAAACTCTTTCTCTCATGTATAATGCTGCATACTTTTTTATATTTTGATATGTGTGAATACTTGACCAAATATCTTTCCCTCTCTGGACTTTAAGCTTCAGGAGATCAATGAATGTGTTTAGTTTTATTCACTGCAAATTCCATGCACAGTGCCTGGGACATCATAGATACTCATTAAATATCCCTTCTTTGAATGAGCAAGCCATGAACAACTGCACTCTAACTTTTTAGGAAGGTCTCATTCCCACTCTCCCAGGTTTCAGTGGCACCAAAAATCCATCCATAAGCCCTTATCTAATTATATAAAGGCATACTATGTTTTATTGTGCTTCCCTTTACTGTGCTTCAAAGATATTGCGGGGTTCTTTTTGTTTTTTACAAATTGAAGGTTTGTGGCAACCATGCTAGTGTGTTGATCCATTTTTCTAACAGCATTTGCTCATTTCGTGTCTCTGTGTCACCTTTTGGTAATTCTCACAATATTTCAAGCTTTTTCATTATTATTACGTTTTTTATAGTGATCTGTGATCAGCGATCTTTGATGCTACTATTGCAAAAAGATTACTAATCGCCGAAGGCTCAGATGATGCTTAGCATTTTTTAGCAATAAAGTATTTTTAAATTAAGGTATGTACATTTTTTAGATATAATTCACACTTAACAGACTACAGTATAGTGCAAACATAACTTTTATATACACTGGGAAACCAAAAAATTTGTGACTCGCTTTATTGCAGTATTCACTTTATTTGTGGAACCAAACCTGTAATATCTCCATGGTACTCCTGTATCAAGAACTTATCAGTTCATTTCATTAAGATATGTAGTTGTTCCGCTCCACATTTTCATTAAAAACATATTAACCAAGGACCCATTAAATTATTCTTCTAAAACTTTAACTTGCCCTCTGTATAGACATGAATTAAGTGAGTTAAATTAAATAAATACAGCTTCTAGCTATGGTATCTAAGTCTACAACATTAAAAATGCACATTATTCTATCTTAGCTTTTAAAAAACATGCGCTGCTTTTTACTTCTAGTTGTCCTTCTCTTTTTCCTTCTATGTGATGATGGCTGCAGCAAGTTGGGAAACAGATTCCTATAAGCATTATGCATTATTTAGTGTGAATTTACATACTGTTCTAAGTACTTTACAAGTGTCCTATAAATACAGGGAATTATTTGACTGACTAGGCAGAGAGGAAAAGCAAGTTTGGAAGAGGAATTTGTGGGAAGATACAGACTCCATTTCTAAAATGCAACATTTCTTTCCTTGTCCTCTGATAATTACAAATTCTGTTCTTTGTACATTGATCTGAACATTGTAAATGGATTAAAATTGTGCATCACAATCCACTTTATAAATATTAAGTGTTTTATATCACTACAGTATTTTATACTAGATATTTCACAAAAGGTTGTAGATTGCCAAAACTCTCACTAATCTACATCTTTAGACTTTGTGCTCATGTTAAATAATATAAGAAAATAGCTCCATGGAAATTATCTTTCAAAAGTAGCTTACAGAAAGGCAGAAGTAGGTAAACATATTAAGACTCTTTTCTTGTGGGATAAATACATTAGAGAAAAATGATGCTGGATTACAGAGGGCTTCTAATGCCACCTGGAAAGTGATTGTCTGTTTTCTATCTTTTGCCATCTAGAGACCCTCAATAAAACCTTATTGAGGGTCTCTAGATGGCAAGAGTTGAGCTTTGGAAAGAAGAATAGCATTGGTGGTGTAGGGGAAAGCTTGAATGAAAGAAAAGAGGAAACCTTTTGGGAGATCATTATAAACACCCAAGTTTGGCTGCCCAAATGATTGCTAAAATGAATTGAACCCAGCTGAATTGGATGCAAGAGTTGGTAGATTGTAGGAGCAATCTGAAGTGGTGGTTGCAGTCTTGCTGATATGTATTACTGGTGTTGCTGGGTGTATAAAATTTAGATAGCAGTAAAAATAGTCTAGGAGGTCCTAAAGAGATGTGTGCTTTTGTTTAAAGCCCTCCAGGTTTCAAGTGAATAGATTTGTTTGGATAACTGTGAGAAAGGATTTTCTTGTGAACACTAGGGACTCTTCAGTTTAATTGTGTTGCATCTGGTGCTGACTCTGTTTTTATTTTATTTTTTTTTTCCAAAATATTTTTCTCTTTTGTATTGTTGGCCTTGGCTAAGAACAAAGGATTCACTGTTGTTTTTCGTCTTTCGTTATGTAGGTAATGTTCCCTCTGTAACTCCATTATCTATTTGTTTTCAACTGTAATGATTTTAGTAGGTTTTGATTATATGCTACACTTATTTAACCCTTATAATATACTCAAATGAGGTCAGAATCATTATAATTCCAATAATAAATAATTGAAAACTGAAACTCAGGTTAAGTGACTTGCCCAGGCTCACATAATTAGTAAATAATGACATCATCTTAATTACCAAAGGTCATACTCTTTATCTATTAAAATAAATTTTTCCCAACCTTCATCACCTCTTTGCCTCTTCATTATATTTGCCATATTTACTGACCATATATATCATTTATCTGTTATTTAATAGATTTTTAATTTAAATTAATTTAATTATTTTATTAATTTTTATAAAATTATTTTAATTTATATCTATGTTACTACCATGGATGAAAAATCAGCATTATTTGCCAGAAACAGAAAGATACCATAAATGTTAATACAATAAAAGGAAAATAATGTGATTATATTCTCATGGGATATCGATGCCTATGGGAAAGCTCCGAACTTAACATCTGTTATCAAAGTGTAGGCTTGTATAAATGTAGATTAGAAAATGTTAGACACATGTTACCATCACTGACATGATCTCCTAATCAAGAGTAAAATGTAATTGAAGTGGGAGTAATTGACTGTATGATTTAATATCACTTAATGCTATGTTTATAAGCCAAAAGTCTCTTCTATCTAAATTGTGACTTTTGGCACCACACTTTGGAAGACATGGGAGTTTTCCATCTAACTTTCCAGTAAAGATCTTTATGGGAGCTGAGGATTGGTCAGTTCAAATAGAGAATAGATGATGAAAACTCCATTTAGAAAATAACATCGTTAATTCTGCCATCCAAATTGCTGATGTTTTTGTACTACCAGCCAACTTCTGGGCATAGCATTCACTTTAACAGTAAATAAAATAGGCAAGGAAGTGTATGAACACTGTTCAGCCAGCTCATGACAGAGTTGCAAGAATCATAAACTTTCTTCTACTCATATTTCATGTAAGTGTCAGATGTATTTTCCTTGGTAAATCCTCCTTTATACCCTCTAGTAAGTTTGACTCCCTTGAGTATTACAACAGCCTATGCCACAGCCTGCACTTTACTTGTTAAATAATCTGATAAATATGAAAATATTTTCTTAATTAGTTTAAAATGATTTTACATTTACAGAGAATATTCCCCAAATCTACCAATGTTTAAATCCTCAAATTTTGGTAGAGTCTCTGAATAGACCGCTCTGGATTCATCTTATATCACATAAGACAAGGATCCTCTTATGTCCCTTAAGCTTCCTTACTGAATTAGATAATGCACTCTTGCTTTAAAATGCTTTATTTTAGGATATTTGGAGAGAATTTAAATGTCAACCCTTTTTTAAATTTATTGAAGTATAGTTGATTTACAATGTTGTGTTAATTTCTGCCATACAGGAAAGTGATTCAGTTATACATATACGTGTATACATTCTTATTCATATTCTTTTCCATTATGGTTTATCACAGGATATTGAATATAGTTCCCTGTGCTATACAGTAGGACCTTGTTGTTTATCCTATCCACTCTATAATAGCTTGCATCTGCTAATCCCAAACTCCCAATCCATCCCTCCCCCACCCTCCTCCCCCTTGACAACTACAAGTCTGTTCTCTGTCTGTGAGTCTGTTTCTGTTTCCTAGAAAAGTTCACTTGTGTTATTTAAATATCAACTCTTTAACAGACTTTTAAAGGCCCTCTTACTCTCCAGTCTTCGAAGAGCGTTATGATCTGCTTGCTCCAAATTGTCCCACAAGCCTTCCTGGGTTTTTGTATTTGGTTTTTTATTGCTGTGCGATTTAAAAAATTTATTTGGTCTGGAATTCATGCTACTACCCTTTTCCTATTTTACCTATCAACTCTTAGTACCTGAAGGAAGCAGTCCCTGATGACATAGACTAAGTCAGGTCCCTCGTATATTTTTATACCACCCTACACATTTCCTCCACTAGGGACATTAAAACTGCAGTCACCTAATTGTGTAACTTTTAATTAATGTGTTTCTCTCCTAATAGATTGTAAGCTCATACAAGCAAGACCAGGATTTTTCATTCTACCACTATATCCCTAGTGCCAGGCACAGTGTCTGGTGCATAGTAGATGCTCATTAGATAGTTATTAGATAAAAACGAATGCACACGTGGCTGTAAAAATGAATGGATGGATTAATGCTTCTTTGGGGATTCATATTTAGGGAACAAAGAGCATTTTCCAGATAAGCACAATGGCTTTCATATCTAACACATCAGACATTCAATAAAGAACAGTTAAAAGCATATTTGGGGAAAGGAGGTGAGATACAGGCAGCTATGTTGAAGCTGCAGTTCATTTTATTTATTTTTTTTATTTCTTCCTCTTTTAGGGTAACACCTAACATGAACTGTTCATGCTAATTAGCATCACCTGGTAGTGACAGCTTAAGGAGAGCCTATGAATTAAGATCTTGATTGGATGACTATTCAAGATCCTTTTTTCAAACATTTTCTTTTTCTATTGTAAACAATATGTGATTTTTAAAAATTCTCTCATTTATGGAACTTTGTGATCTGCTTTATGCATTTCCTTTGAATCCTCACTAAGGACACTATCAGTCAAAATCATTTGGCAAAACACAATGTTGGCCATCGAACAGCAAGAAAGGTTTCAAGGTGAAAGAAGGCAATCATGGGGTTTCCAGATCCTGATGCTTGTCATTACTGTGCCCTTTGCCCTCCCTGGGCTCCTGCCCTACACCCCTCCCCTTGCCAATTTGCAGCTTGCTCACCCTCTTATCTCAGATACCCATGTGTTTTGGACATGAGGTGTGGAGGTGGAGGAGGGGGAATGGGAGTGTAATAGCAGGTCTGGGAGTGCAGGGGAACTGCAAAGCAAGAAAACAGATGAGAGCAGCAGGAGGCAGTGGGAAGGCCTGCTGAGAGCGGAGACTGGCAACATTTATATCCCAACCTTATGTCTCCCAGGCCAGTTTTGGCTCTGTGTTCTTCCTTACCATGCCACTGTTCTCTCTGTCTGGAATGTTCTTGTCGCTTGAAATATTTGTACTGTTCTCTACAACCCAGCTTAAACATCACCTGAAACCCCCACATTAATCAGTCCTGCTCCTGTGTACCATTTTGTTTTAACATCAGTTTTAATGTGTGTGTTTGCATGTCTCACTACTAGTAGATTGTGAGGGCCTGTGAAATAAGGGTTTTGGTTTATTCACATGCATATTCTAGGAAAGTGCCTGGCTTAGGGTAGATGCTGAATATATATTTGTTGAAAGAAAGAGAGAAAGAAAAAGAAAGAAAAGGAAAGAAAGAAAGAAAGGAGAAAGAAAGAAAAGGAAGAAAGGAAGGAAGAAAGAAAGAAAAAGAAAGGGAGGAAGAGAGGGAGGGAGGAAGGAAGGGAGAAGAAAGAAAATTATTTATGACATATTTAAAAAAAAGCCAATTACAAAAACATTGAGCAGTAGAATGTGGTCTTAGGGTCAGACAAAAGTCCCAATTCTTATTACTTTAGGTTTTATGAAATTTCTGTAACTATCTAAGTCTTGGTTTTCCCACCTGTACTGTACAGGAAATCAAACACGTAGTACCTATAATAAAGTACTTGATGTGGTGTATTGGTCATATTTAGGACTCATCACCTCCTGTTCCTACCCTTTCTCCCACAAGCATGTGGACCTGAAATAATGTATATACCCATTGTTTATGACTCAGATGACACAAATTATATTTTTAATGCTTTTTTCTTTCCCCCCAAATAACACCTGCACTAAGAGATTGCACAATGTAGCATTGAAAGAAAAGCAATCCATGCATAATGCCATTTAAATTGGTGATCTATCTTGACGATTTTGATAGTCCCTTCTAAAATTGGTTCCAGATTGGAAGATACAAGGAGTCCCCTAAACTCTTGGAGTTTTAGGTGAGGTTCCTCACCCAGCAGTCAACAGGTTCTGTATTTTTGCCTAAAAATTCCAAAACCACCCAGTTTCTTCCACTGATAAGGAGTACTACTACTAATTCTCAGCTTCCGCATTGCCACTGAGCTTCAGAAATGGAAGAATGGAAACTGGTCACAGTGCCAGTGTGAACAGGAAGCTTTCTCTGTGCAGCCTCTGACTTCTGCTGCTACTCTTATGCTAGTGGTCAATAATGCCAATTTCCTGAGCCCCACTTTCCTCATCATTGTAATTGGGATAAAAATAATACCCTTGCCTACTTATAATGAGAAATAAGTACTCACAATATAAGTCACAAGTCCTGGCACACAGTAGGTACTCAGTAAATCAAGTTTTCTCTCATCTGACTTCTGAGCCTTGCCACATGATGTGGTCATAACACATCTCTTCCTGTCTTTTCAACCCTTTGAAAACCATTTCCCCATACACATTTAAAGAGGGTAGATGATTATTTTTAAGAATTAGAAAGGAAACACACATACTTACTAAGGGTAAGAAGAGTCTGAGAGTGGTTATAATAAAGCTGTTTATTCACATATTTCATAAAGAACCCCAAATAATTCCTGCTCTTAAGGCCACCAGTGAGGCAGGTATGGGAAAATGCTGATTTTTTTTTTTTCAAAATCACATAAAGATCAGGATAACAAAAGAAGATGGTAACACTCCTAAAAGATGGCAAGGATAATTCTGACACTAAAACAAGTATTACTTGTTGAATATTACCTATAAAATTGAATATCTCAGTCTCAAAGGGAAATAGGCTTTCCACCTATTAACAGTGTGAGACAGAGGGGAATTGCAATTTATTGATGGTGCCCTATTCCAGGCATTCAGTTAAGCGTCCTGATACATTAACTCATTTAATTCTTACAAAAACCTTATAAGATACATATGATCATCCACAGTTTAATAATTAAGAAACATACTTAGCTGGTTAAATATATGTCACATACAAAATGATAGGATGTGGCATCACCAGTACTTGAACCCATTTTTAAACAATTTTTTTATTAGTTTCTGCTTTATAACAAAGTGAATCAGTCATACATATACATATGTTCCCATATGTCTTCCCTCTTGCATCTCCCTCCATCCCACCCTCCCTATCCCACCCCTCTAGGTGGTCACAAAGCACCGAGCTGATCTCCCTGTGCTATGCGGCTGCTTCCCACTAGCTATCTACCTTACGTTTGGTAGTGTATATATGTCCATGCCTCTCTCGCTTTGTCACAGCTTACCCTGCCCCCTCCCCATATCCTCAAGTCCATTCTCAAGTAGGTCTGTGTCTTTCTTCCTGTTTTACCCCTAGGTTCTTCATGACATTTTTTTTCTTAAATTCCATATATATGTGTTAGCATACGGTATTTGTCTTTCTCTTTTTGACTTACTTCACTCTGTATGACAGACTCTAGGTCTATCCACCTCATTACAAATAGCTCAATTTCGTTTCTTTTTATGGCTGAGTAATATTCCATTGTATATATGTGCCACATCTTCTTTATCCATTCATCCGATGATGGACACTTAGGTTGTTTCCACCTCCGGGCTATTGTGAATAGAGCTGCAATGAACATTTTGGTACATGTCTCTTTTTGAATTATGGTTTTCTCAGGGTATATGCCTAGTAGTGAGATTGCTGGGTCATATGGTAGTTCTATTTTTAGTTTTTTAAGGAACCTCCATACTGGCTGTATCAATTCACATTCCCACCAGCAGTACAAGAGTGTTGAACCCATTTAAAAAAAATTTTTTTTTATTACTTTACAGTGTGAAGCCAAACCAAACATTCAAATGTTGGGCTGCAGTAAGCCCTAAATAAATCCATCTGTTTCATAGGTGAATTATTTGAATTTTTTGAAGAAAATATTTTACTGGATATGGAAATAGTTTAATGCATTCTCAGATGAAAAAATACCAGACAATTATCATTTCTTGAATATATTCCCCCCACCTGACAAATTCTTTATAAAATAGAAAGTCCTTTTATATGAAATTTCCCAAATTCAACCTCATCCCAGATTGATTTAATCTGTCCCACCCTATATTCCTATAGTGTATTTTACTCTTTTATAATATGAATTACCATCTAGATATTAATAAGCTATTTATCTATAAATGCTGCTGTCAATTTCATTAGATTTTCAGCTTTTGGAAGGTATATTTTAGGGTGAATTATACAAACCTGATGTTTTTAGGTCAAAATTACGAAATAAAAATTTCAAGAGTTCATATTTACTATATCCTACTTCATTTTATATCTATCACAGACCCTAGAATGATTTCTAATTTTTAAAAAAATCTGTTTAATGAATGCATACTCTGTGTCAGGAAATCCCTGACATTTTAAACAATATGCCATTTATCATCAATAAATTACCTGGTGTTTTATTATAACAATTTTATAGATAATAAATGTGTAGCTCACAATATTCAAGTAAAAATAAAAAATATATTTTTAGATATTTATTGAAAGTCTATTAGCTTTTGTCTTCCTTTCGCATTTATTCCATTCCACCGTTGGAGCTTGCTAGATATATACTCATTAAATAAAACCAAACACTATTAAGGTGAAGCAAAAGTGGAAATTGTTTTGTGAATTTTGGAGTGTCATTTTTACATGTTTTTGCTGAGATCTGAGGTACAAGTGTAAATTCATACAAAATTTAGTTTCCAGTATATGAGTATCAGGTAAAAATTGCCATTGTTTCTTATCCTCTAAGATAGAACATCTTGTTTTAACATTGTTTATCTTAATTTTACTCCTATAGGCCCTCAGCTGCGTGTTAATACATGCCTGTTTGATCAAATTTTAATCAGAATGGGTAGCATCATTCTGCCTTCTGGTCCCACAATGAAATATGTGTTTATTATGCAAGGGACATGGTCGTTGTCCTCACACATCTATTGCAACTGTTGGATCACATGTCCCAGAAGCCTGTTTCAGAGTTAGAGGAAGGCTTCTGGTTAAAGAATTATCTAGATAAAGATATATCCTACTCTTCCTCCCCATTGCTGCACCGCATACAAAATATGACCTTCTCAGCAGATCTTTCTCTTATTTCTTTTAAAATTTCATGCAGAATAGAGACAATGGAGAGAGAGGGAACGGGAGGGAGAAAGAAAGGGAGAGGGACAGGGAGAATAGGGGAGAGGGAGAGAGAGAAAAACTTTTAAGGATAGGGAGTGTCGGAACTAATAAATCATCAAATTGCATTTGCCCTCTGGATGCCTCATCCTAATCCAATGTTGAACGTTCAAACTACAAGATAGTAACCAGCTATGTAGAAATAATACATGACAAAAGAACTATCAAAATATGAATACTAAAAATGTGCAGACTGAACATTTTCAGCCCTAATTATGCGGGTATACAAATCAGCAAAAGCAGTTATTTTGGGGACTGCATTTCATTGACTTCAGATTAGCAAAGATTTGAAAAGGCATTCATCGACTGTGACATCATGCCTGTCTTTTTCATCCCTGAAAGACCGTTCTGTGAGACACTGTTATGATTCAGATGTCATTCACACTGGAGTAGCGGGAACAAAGCAGGATTTCCAGTAGAAGGAGATCTAATTAAGAGAATAATATTTGCTTATTGTCAGTGCCTAATTAGTTTCCCCTATATTCATGTTTATAAAGGTGGCTCTGTTATAATTACAGTTCACAAGAAGCAGTTATGTAATGGATCCCATTGTAAAAAACTATAGCTGAGATACTTAAAGGTCTTCGCCCTTCCTCCTTTCCACTTACCAACACACACAGAATAGAGATATCAGATGGTTACATTTCACTCATTATATTTTTCTTCACAGTGTCAGACACACACTAATAAGTTCAGTGAGGGGAAAAAGTACTATTATTTTACCATTCAGTGAGTCCAACTTCTGCAGCATCAGTGTGTGAATTTGGGGGATTATTAGAAGTTCACTGTATGTTTTCTTGCATTTTAAAAATGATACTTGGCCCTTGCTTTCTTTCAGTGTGCATTTTCTGCAAAAGGCTAGTATAAATAGACTAAGATGAAAATGACATAGACAAGGGGCAAATGCAAAAGACCAAAAAGACCCCAGTTTTAATGATACTCTATGTTAATGAGAGAGATAAATTGGGATCAGAACAATCAAATGATTTTCTGTGCTTATGTCTCAAAAGAGAATTTTGATCATGCCAATTTACAACTTCTCTTTAAGCAGATATGTTCAGTTCAATCAAGAACACATCAGACCCTCTACTCTTGTCTGATCCCTGCAAACTCTCAATCCCTCTGTCCCACATTTCTTTAATACCTTAACCTAAAACAGTTTAGTACACCTGCAGAAGAGGATACTGTTAGGTGCTGTTACAAATAAGTCATGCAGTTTCAATGGCTTAATGAAATAGAACTTTTCTCTTTATTCATGAAACTGTAAAATGAGGATGTTCCTGGTCACTAGATGATTTATCTCCACATGGTGATTCAGGCCCCAGGCTGATTCTAGTCCCCAGACTCAGATTTCTCTCCTAAACAAGATAGAAACAATGGACAAAAAAACACACTTAAAATTCTGGCCCAGAAGTGACATATATCAATCACTTAAGCTCACTTTCCATTGGTAAGAATGAAGTCACAAGACATGTGGCTGGGAACTATAGTTTGTTGCTGGGCAACCTTCTCCCAGTGACAATTTCAGATTATGAAAATGGAAGCACAAATTTTGTTGCAAAGCCAGTTGTCTTTTCTACATCATTCCTGTGGAGTATGCTGCTTCATTACTCTTTGCCATTTCATTTGGTGAATTCTCACTCAACCTTCAAACTATGTTCAAGCATAATTTCTCTTTACAGTCATCTGTTATCTGCCCAGAAAAGATAAGAAATTGCCTCTTCCTTACAGCTATAACATCTGTAAATATTTCTAGTAGAGTAGGGAAAATGTTTGTGTATAACTATTTAATTGTCTGTCTCTTATGGTCATTTCTAGTATCAATTCTACTCATTTCCACTTACTTTTCCTGACTTACTTTATTTTCCTTCATTGCTTTTCAATTATTATTTATGTTTTGATGAATTCTACATCTGTTTTTCCAGCATAATGCTTTCTCTAGATCTTAAGGCTCATAAAGTGTATTAGGGTTTTCAGAGAGCAATAAGGGAGCAATGTACATATACATATATATATTTCCAGAGGTTTATTATAAAGTATTGACTAACGTAATTACAGAGGCTGAAAAGTCCCACTATCTGCCATTTGCAAGCTGGAGACCCAGGAGAGTTTTTGGTATATAGTCATCCTCTCAATACTTGTGGGGTTGGTTCTAAGACCCCCCTGGATACCAAAATCCATGGATGCTCAAGTCCCTTATATAAAATGAAGTAGTACAGTTAGCTCTCTATCTGCAGTTTCCTCATCTGCAAATTCAACCAACTGTGGATGGAAATCATGGGTTGAATCCATAGATGTTAAACCTACAGATGCAGGAGAGCTGACTGTAGTTGAAGTCCCGAGACCCAGAAAGCCAATGTTGTATATTCACTCTGGATCTTAAGGCCTGAGAACCAAGAACATCAAGGGCAGAAGAAGTCCCAGCTCCAGCAGTCAGGCAGAGAACAAATTCAACCTTCCTCTACCGTTTTGTTCTATCAGGTTCTCAATCCATTGAGTAATGTCCACCCACATTAGGGAGAAACATCTGCTGTACTCAGTCCTCCAATTCAAATGCTAATCTTTTCCAGAAACATTCTCATAGACCCCAAGATGATGTTTAACCAGCTCTCTGGGCATCCCTTACCCAGTCAAGTGGATATATGTAATTCACCATCACACAGCACAATACCTACTTGGAGGTATTTAATGTGAATGTACTGTCATCTGTTGCTGCATTTCAAACCACCCCACAGCTTACTGGCATCAAACAACCATTTTAGCATACTCATGATTTTGGAATTCAAGACTCCAGGCAGAGCACAGGAGGATATCTCATCTGTGCTCCACAGGGAGTGGGACTCTTAATTATGGTGACTGGAATTTCTAGAGGTGGCTTGGTTTAATTAACTGGGTCCATATATTTGGGCCCTTGATTCTGTCAGCTGGGTTACTTGGTTCTTCTTCCTGTTATTTTTGCTGTGTTTGGAATAGCCAAGTTGACTTCTTCACCCACATATCTGATACATGCACAGGGATGCCTGGAACACACTCTCTCTCAACCACATGGTTTAACTGATCTTTTTCTGGAGGTAAAAAGAAGTTTCATTTTAGAGCCAAGCAAGTCCTTACTGCTTTACAGTTCCTCTGAATTATTCTCAAAACCCAACAGTTCCTTCTTTAGTTCAATTTTCTCTTGTCATATTTTAAACATAGTAAGTTTCAAGAAGCTAACTGCCATTTTTTTAATGTTTTGCCTACACATTTCTGAGTCAGATCTATGAGTCAATAAGGTACCCTTTCTCTTTTCCACATTTCCTCATGCAGCAGTGTTGCTAAATATTCTGCCCCGACGTAATAGGTATGTCCTTTTCTCTAGACTCCAATAACGTTTCTCCCATTGTTCTGCAGGACCTCCTCAATAGTCTTCTTAAGGAACATCTGGCTTCCACCCACCATTTCAAAGGCCACCTGCTTGAAATTTTTATTATGGTGGCATATCACTTCCAGATAACACATTTTGTTATGGTTGACTATTGCTATGTTATAAAGTACCCCAGCTTTAGTGCATAGTGCAACAACTGTTTTCATGGGCTCATCATTTTGTTTTAATTAGGAATTTAGGTAGGGAACAATGGTGATGGATTTTCTCTGCTTTGTAATTACTTGGACCCTCAGCTGGAATGACTCAGTTAGCTGGAGATAACTGAGACAACTTGATAAGAGCTTCAAGCCTTTAACCACCCGACTTCAGTTCATCCTTTGTCTCAACTTATATTCTAACTAGGTAAAGATCCTCTCTCATCTCACTGTGTATACCCTGGTTTTCCTCTAGTATCTTGGACTTCATGTTTGTTACTCATTTTACTGAAAGAAAAAAACCCTTCTTATTTGATCCCTTATCCTATGAAACTGAAATCTCTGTGAAGGGAGAGATCACATCACTCTTATTAACCATTATATCTCTACCACAAATTCATTGCCTGTTACATGGCAGGTACTCACTAAATGTTTAATAAATTTTGAAGCCATCAATTGCTTTTTAGTTCCCAGTGGCAAACAGAATAATCTCAGTGGCAGTTCATCTCAGTGACATAGATGTGTATTTGTCCAGATCTAAACATACACAGAATTTATTGAAGGTATATTAAGACTGGTTAGCCAGAGGGAAACTCAAGTCATGATTGAGAGTAAAAGGACAAAGATTTTAACCATTAAGACAGTACTCAGAATATAATCTAAAGGCATTGTAAGGCCAGAGAGAATTAATCACAATATCAAAAGGTGGGATGAAATTGACATTCCAAAAAATGAAAACAGAACACTGAAGCAAACAGTTCAGTACTAAGGCTGTAGATAGATGCAGTGTCCCAGCTGTTTTTTTGCTTGGGGAGAGGACCGTCATAGATATGACAACTTAAGGGAGTTTTTAGACTATCCCCATTTAATTGCAGACACGGTGAACAGCCTAGCATTTCCAGTATCATCTCTTTTGTGCAAATATCTCTCTAAATAAGTAACCGGGAAGTCATCCACTTGTATTTGTGTGCATTCACTAGAACTCTTCTGGACTTTAAACTGGTGTTGGGATGTAGTTGGAAGTGGACAGAAGTAAGTAAATTGAAAAGAAGTCAAAGAAAGACATCAGTGAGGAAGAATAATGGATAATGATATTTAGATAAAGTCTAAGCCATTGCTATTTTTCTAAAATTATTGAAAGGCATTTATGTTTATTAATTCAGTACTGAATTTGATGGAAAGAGTACCTGGTAGTTATATAGTTGGACATAGGCCTGACCTGTTAGACACAGAAAACTCCTTTGTCAACTTAAATAAAAAGTAATCTGAAACCCATATTTTAAATAGTTCTCAGTGTTGGATTTTGTGTCTTTTGCTCAAATACACTAACATACATTCTAATGAGTCACATGTCTTTAAACCTGAGTCCTTATATAGAAAGGCTTCCCTGATTCACCTGTGGCTTGCATACTCAGTTGAAGACCTACGTAAATGAGATCTTAGTCAGTGGCCAATCTCTGTACCATGAGGGAGATGGGCTCATTTCCCTAGGCATAGACTAAACTACTAAATCCACATGTATTATTTTATGATTATGTTCACACACATACAAATGTATTCTCATCTTCACTGTTCTAGCTCATCATTGTGTTACTTGTGATAAAAAAAATAAATGAAAAAAGGACTTATTTGAAACTCTAGGATAACAGAGTCTTCCTAAATCAGAATTTCTTCATATTTGCTCCAAAACCCTTACCATACCAATCAATAAGGAGATCAAATAACCCATCACCTACACCTGCTACATAACTATAATACAGAGAATTCTACAATCCTTAAGTTATAAGAAGTAAAGAAATACATATAAAACACCAGTAGATCTAGGTCCAGAACCCACCCTGAAACAGAATCAAATGGAGACTAAAAATAGGAGACGGTAACCAATGTCCACCATGATAGCATACAGGTAAAAAAACAAAACAAAACAAACAACCCCCCCAAAAAACACCTTAAGAAACAATAAGCAAACAGTAACAGTTTGACACGAATAGGGGAAATAATGAGAACATACCTAAGATCTACTGATCATGGCATTTGAGACTGTGAAATTAAAAGAAAGCAGCTAGGAAGTATGTGATAATAGAAGAAAATAGTATTAGGAAGATGGAGCTTTTCAATAAAAAGATGTAGGCTTGAAAGGGGGAGGCATATTTTCAGACTTGGTGGTAAGGAGAGAGAGAGAGAGAACGAGAGAGAGAAGGCAGAGGTCAGGGGAGAGAAAAAATTGCAAAATCAGAAGATATACTGGCCTCTTCTCCAAAGAGTGTCATTTCTTAATGGTCTGTCCTTCACTGTACCAAAAGAAAGAGGCACTCTTAAGCTAAGGAACCTAATAAGTCATCCAAACTCTTCACTCTGTTAATATAAAATCACCTATTATAATTGTCCAGGATAATAAAACATTTAAAATTTAGTAAAAGCTGTCTTAATCAGATATACTATATAAATTTAGTATAAGAAGAAAATTGAAAACTAGACAATATTTCAGTTGATGAAAAATGTTCTTCCCCCAAATACTCAACCTCAGAGCAGAAGCAAGCTATATCATAATATCTCAACTTGAACTAAAAATATCTTTCAAAATTCCTTAAAATAGAGAGTAAGACACCTTGAGTCATAGATTTACAGACTTGGAAGGGAAATGGCCAAAAAAGAGAAAAATGAAAGTTGAATAAACTTAGGGGAAAAAAAAGGCAATTGAAAAATAAGGAAAAATATAAATAAAGAAAAATCACAGACAAGCCCATTTGCCAATAGAATCAACTGAAAGTATCATAAAAGGAATTGAAGACAGATGAGATTAGTATAAAGCAACCAGACAGTGACGGATATAAAAGATTACTGAGGATGATTCATTCTTGAAGAAGAAAAAGAAAACTGTAGATGAGAACTAATATTTAAGATAGAATCCAAGAAAAACTACTTACTGAAAAAGCCACCCTGAATAGAAATATTTAAAAGCGTATGGTGTATGTGGAAAAATTGATCTGGAATTATCAACTCTGAGACATAATCTAGCAAAAATATTAGACTCAGGGAATTCTGAGTAGCTGAGGTAATGGTGACTATGATATATAACCTCACCCTAAAGCTTCTTCATTGTCAACTTTGCAAAGTGTAGCCCTACAGTAAAACCCTTAATTGTAAAAGAAAAAAATCTTAGAATGGAAGATCTGTGAGACACCACCTTAACCATGTGATTTTTGTGAAACCAATAATAAGAAAACTTGATATCATCATCTACGTTTTTGACGGTAAGAGCTCTTGTCAAACTTTTCAGCTCTGTTAGGAATGACACATTTTACAAAGGATGAAACCAGCTCAGAGATTTCAAGAATAAAGAAAACAAAAGTCTCATTCGAGATTTGGGAAATAAACTTGAGCCTTTGTAGTTACAAAGCTATTACGCATTGGTCAGGCCAATCTAAGGATTTCACCGAGGCTTCCAGTAGGTAAGTTGTCTGCTACTCAGATGGTCTCCCAGGGTAACTCACATACTCGAAAATCTTAGAGAACATAATTCCTAATTAGCCTAAGTAACATAAACTTCTGTCCAGGCAAGAGCTTCCAAGAAAATATGACTTAACTAGTAATTACTTCTAGTGGATCTCCTTTGTCTCCCCTCTTAAATTCTGAGCTCCAAGAGGACAGAGGTGGTGGTTTTCTTATCCACCCTTTACCATCACTGAATGGAGCTCCTGTCACTGTGCATTGATTCAGTCACTAGTGATATGTGCTGAATTCTATTAATAGATTCTCCCCTATCCCCAACAGAGTTAGGAGATACTAAGCACAGTATATAGAAATAGGCGATCTGTTTCTTCTCCTACCAATATTATTTTACACTTTTATTTTCTCCAAGTCACTTCTGTGTCAATTTTTCAGGCTTCTAGCTCAATCTAGAACTAATATACAAAGCCCATTTGGATCATGACAACCTCTATTCTAGGTGTTTTTGTCTATAGTAACTAGAGACTGTTTACAATATGAGTGTTTCATTTTTTATCCTTAACAAAATGTACTTGAAGAGAAAAAAATGCATCTCCCTATAGTAACTAGCGATACCATGCATAAACAGTATGTATTGATATATGTGAAATCTCTGGATCTTACATTTAAATCAGATTTAAGGCTCTAAAGTTTAATGACCAGGCCTTCTGAGATGCTCTTCCTGGGCTATAATCCTCAAATTTGGATTGAATAAAATTTTCCATTCCTTTCTTTAAAAAAGAATATTAATGACCAAATTATAGAGGTATTTAGCTCTGATCTTAGTAGCCAGGAAAGGTAAACAGAAAAGAAAAAGAGAACACATTTGAAGTCTATGTTCCACAAGTGTTTTACATAATTGTAGCACCTCAATGAAATAGATACCCCAACTCTAATTTTCTAGATAAATCAACAGCGATTCTGAAAGTTTTAGTAATTCAGTCTTTTTTTGTTTTTGAATTTTGTTTTTATACAGCAGGTTCTTATTAGTGATTAGTTTTATACACATCAGTGTATACATGTCAATCCCAATCGCCCAGTTCATCACACCACCACCCCACCACCACCCCCGAGGCTTTCTCCCCTTGGTGTCCCTACGTTTGTTCTCTACATCTGTGTCTCTATTCCTGCCCTACAAACTGGTGTATCTGTCCATTTTTCTAGATTGCACATATATGCGTTAATATACGCTATTTGTTTTTCTCTTTCTGACTTACTTCACTCTGTATGACAGTCTCTAGATCCATCCACGTCTCTACAGATGACCCAATTTCGTTCCTTTTTATGGCTAATATTACATTGTATATATGTACCACAACTTCTTTATCCATTCATCTGTCGATGGGCATTTAGGTTGCTTCCATGACGTGGCTATTGTAAATAGTGCTGCAATGAACATTGGGGTGCATGTGTCTTTTTGAATTATGGATTTCTCTGGGTATATGCCCAGTAGTGGGATTGCTGGATCATATGGTAATTCTATATTTAGTTTTTTAAGGAACCTCCATACTGTTCTCCATAGTGGCTGTATCAGTTTACATTCCTACCAACAGTGCAAGAGGGTTCCCTTTCCTCCACACCCTCTCCAGCATTTGTTGTTTGTAGATTTTCTGATGATGCCCATTCTACCTGGTGTGAGGTGATACCTCATTGTCATTTTGATTTGCATTTCTCTAATAATTAATGATGTTGAGCAACTTTTCATGTGCTTCTTGGCCATCTGTATGTCTTCTTTGGAGAAATGTCTATTTAGGTCTTCTACCCATTTTTGGATTGGGTTGTTTATATTCTTAATATTGAGCTGCATGAGCTGTTTATATATTTTGGAGATTAATCCTTTGTCCATTGATTCATTTGCAAATATTCTCTCCCATTCTGAGGGTTGTCTTTTTGTCTTGTTTATGGTTTCCTTTGCTGTGCAAAAGCTTTTAAGTTTCATTAGGTCCCATTTGTTTATTTTTGTTTTTATTTCCATTACTCTAGGAGGTGGATCAAAAAAGATCTTGCTGTGATTTATGTCAAAGAGTGTTCTTCCTATGTTTTCCTCTAAGAGTTTTATAGTGCCCGGTCTTACATTTAGGTCTCTAATCCATTTTGAGTTTATTTTTGTGTATAGTGTTAGGGAGTGTTCTAATTTCATTGTTTTACATGTAGCTGTCCAGTTTTCCAAGCACCACTTATTGAAGAGACCGTTTTTTCTCCATTGTATATCCTTGCCTCCTTTGTCATAGATTAGTTGACCATAGGTGTGTGGGTTTATTTCTGGGCTTTCTATCCTGTTCCATTGATCTATATTTCTGTTTTTGTGCCATTACCATAGATTACTGTAGCTTTGTAATATAGTCTGAAGTCAGGGAGTCTGATTCCTCCAGCTCTGCTTTTTTCCCTCAAGACTACTTTGGCTATTCAGGGTCTTTGGTGTCTCCATACAAATTTTAGGATTTTTCGTTCTAGTTCCATAAAAAATGCCAATTGGTAATTTAATAGGGATTGCATTGAATCTGTAGATTGCTTTGGGTAGTAGAGTCATTTTCACAATATTGATTCTTCCAATCCAAGAAAATGTTATATCTCTCCATCTGTTGATATCATCTTTAATTTCCTTCATCAGTGTCTTATAGTTTTCTGCATACAGGTCATTTGTCTCCCTAGGTAGGTTTATTCCTATGTATTTTATTCTTTTTGTTGCAATGGTAAATGGGAGTGTTTCCTTAATTTCTCTTTCAGATTTTCCATCATTAGTGTATAGGAATGCAAGAGATTTCTGTGCATTAATTTTGTATCCTGCAACTTTACCAAATTCATTGATTAGCTCTAGTAGTTTTCTGGTGGCATCTTTAGGGTTATGTATAGTGTCATGTCACCTGCAAACAGTGACAGTTTTAATTCTTCTTTTCCAGTTTGTATTCCTTTTATTTCTTTTTCTTCTCTGATTGCTGTGGCTAGGACTTCCAAAGCTATGTTGAATAGAAATGGTGAGAGTGGACATCCTTGTCTTGTTCCTGATCTTAGAGGAAATGCTTTCAGTTTTTCACCATTGAGAATGATGTTTGCTGTGGGTTTGTCATATATGGCCTTTATTACATTGAGGTAGGTTCCCTCTGTGCCCACTTTCTGGAGAGTTTTTATCATAAATGGGTGTTGAATTTTGTCAGAAGCTTTTTCTGCATCTATTGAGATGATCATATGGTTTTTATTCTTCAATTTGCTAATATGGTGTATCACATTGATTGATTTGCGTATATTGAAGAATCCTTGCATCCCTGGGATAAATCCCACTTGATCATGGAGTATGATCCTTTTTTTTTTTTTTTTTTCTTTTTCCGGTATGCGGGCCTCTCACTGTTGTGGCCTCTCCCGTTGCGGAGCACAGGCTCCGGACGCGCAGGCCCAGCGGCCATGGCTCACGGGCCCAGCCGCTCTGCGGCATATGGGATCCTCCCAGACCGGGGCACGAACCCGTATCCCCTGCATCGGCAGGCGGACTCTCAACCACTGCGCCACCAGGGAGGCCCTGATCCTTTTAATGTGTTGTTGGATTCTGTTTGCTAGTATTTTGTTGAGGATTTTTGCATCTATGTTCATCAGTGATATTGGTCTGTAATTTTCTTTTTTTGTATTATCTCTGTCTGTTTTTGGTATCAGGGTGATGGTGGCCTCATAGAATGAGTTTGGGAGTGTTCCTTCCTCTGCAATTTTTTGGAAGAGTTTGAGAAGGATGGGTGTTAGCTCTTCTCTAAATGTTTGATAGAATTCACCTGTGAAGCCTTCTGGTCCTGGACTTTTTTTTGTTGGAAGATTTTTAATCACATTTTCAATTTTATTACTTGTGATTGGTCTGTTCATATTTTCTGTTTCTTCCTGATTCAGTATTGGAAGGTTATACGTTTCTAAGGATTTGTCCATTTCTTCCAGGTTGTCCATTTTATTGGCATAGGGTTGCTTGTAGTAGCCTCTTAGGATGCTTTGTATTTCTGTGGTGTCTGTTGTAACTTCTCCTTTTTCATTTCTAATTTTATTGATTTGAGTCCTCTCCCTTTTTTTCTTGACGAGTCTGGCTAATGGTTTATCAATTTTGTTTATCTCCTCAAAGAACCAGCTTTTAGTTTTATTGATCTTTGCTATTGTTTTCTTTGTTTCTGTTTCATTTATTTCTGCTCTGATCTTATGATTTCTTTCCTTCTGCTAACTTTGTGTTTTGTTTGTTCATCTTTCTCTATTTCCTCTAAGTGTAAGTTTAGTATTTGAGATTTTTCTTGTTTCTTGAGGTAGGCTTGTATAGCTATAAACTTCCCTCTTACAAATGCTTTTGCTGCATTCCATAGGTTTTGGATCATCGTGTTTTCATTGTCACTTGTCTCTAGGTATTTTTTGATTTCCTCTTTGATTTCTTTAGTGATCTCTTGGTTATTTAGTAATGTATTGTTTAGCCTCCATGTGTTTGTGTTTTTCCCTGTAATTAATTTCTAGTCTCATAGCGTTGTGGTCAGAAAATATGCTTGATATGATTGCAATTTTCTTAAATTTACTGAGGCTTGACTTGTGACCCAAGATGTGATGTATCCTGGAGAATGTTCTGTGCACACTTGAGAAGAAAGTGTAGTCTACTGTTTTTGGATGCAATGTCCTATAAATATCAATTAAATCTATTTGGTCTATTGTGTCATTTAAAGCTTCTGTTTTCTTATAATTTTCTGTTTGGATGGTCTGTCCATTGGTGTAAGTGAGGTGTTAAAATCCCCCACTATTATTGTGTTACTGTCAATTTCCTCTTTTATAGCTGTTAGCTGTTGCCTTATTGAGGTGCTCCTATGTTGGGAGTATATATATTTTTAATTGTTATATCTTCATCTTGGATTGATCCCTTGATCATTATGTAGTATCCTTCCTTGTCTCTTGTAACATTCTTTATTTTAAAGTCCATTTTATCTAATATGAGTATTGCTACTCCAGCTTTCTTTTGATTTCTATTTGCATGGAATATCTTTCTCCATCCCCTCACTTTCAGTCTGTATGTGTCCCTAGGTCTGAAGTGGGTCTCTTGTAGACAGCATATATATGGGTATTGTTTTTGTATCCATTCTGCAAGCCTGTGTCTTTTGGTTGGAGCATTTAATCCATTCACGTTTAAGGTAATTATTGATGTGTATGTTTCTATGACCATTTTCTTAATTGTTTTGGGTTTGTTTTGGAGGTCCTTTTCTTCTCGTGTTTCCCACTTAGAGAAGTTCCTTTAGCATTTGTTGTAGAGCTGGTTTGGTGGTGCTGAATTCTCTTAGCTTTTGCTTGTCTGTAAAGGTTTTAATTTCTCCATGGGATCTGAGTGAGATCCTTGCCAGGGAGAGTAATCTTGGTTGTAGGTTCTTCCCTTTAATCACTTTAAGTATATCATACCACTACCTTCTGGTTTGTAGGGTTTCTGCTGAGAAATCAGCTGTTAACCTTATGGGAGTTCCCTTTTATGTTATTTGTCGTTTTTCCCTTGCTGCTTTCAATAATTTTTCTTTGTCTTTAATTTTTGCCAATTTGATTACTATGTGTCTCGGTGTGTTTCTCCTTGGGTTTATCCTGCCTGGGACTCTCTGCGCTTTTGGACTTGGGTGGCTATTTCCTTCCCCATGTTAGGGAATTTTCAACTCTAATCTCTTTAAGTATTTCCTCGGGTCCTTTCTCTCTCTCTTCTCCTTCTGGGACCCCTATAATGCGAATGTTGTGTTTAATGTTGTCCCAGAGGTCTCTTAGGCTGTCTTCATTTCTTTTCATTCTTTTTCCTTTTTCCTGTTCCGCAGCAGTGAATTCCACCATTCTGTCTTCCAGGTCACTTATCCCTTCTTCTGCCTCAGTCATTCTGCTATTGATTCCTTCTAGTGTAGTTTTCATTTCAGTTATTGTATTGTTCATCTCTGTTTGTTTGTTCTTTAATTCTTCTAGGTCTTTGTTAAACATTTCTTGTATCTTCTCAATCTTTGCCTCCATTCTTTTTCTGAGGTCTTGGATCATCTTCACTATCATTATTCTGAATTCTTTTTCTGGAAGGTTGTCTATCTTCACTTCATTTAGTTGTTTTTCTGGGGTTTTATCTTGTTCCTTCATCTGGTACATAGCCCTCTGCCTTTTCAACTTGTCTGTCTTTCTGTGAATGTGGTTTTTGTTCCACAGGCTGCAGGATTGTAGTTCTTGATTCTGCTGTCTGCCTTCTGTTGGATGAGGCTATCTAAGAGGCTTGTGGAATTTTCCTGACAGGAGGGACTGGTGGTTGGTAGAGCTGGGTGTTGCTCTGGTGGGCAGAGCTCAGTAAACCTTTAATCCACTTGTCTGCTGATGGTTGTGTCTGGGTTCCCTCCCTGTTGGTTGTTTGGCCTGAGGCGACCTAACACTGGAGCTTACCAGGGCTCTTTGGTGTGGCTAATGTTGGACTCTGGAAGGGCTCACGCCAAGAAGTACTTCCCAGAACTTGTGCTGCCAGTGTCCTTGTCCCTTGGTGAGCCACAGCCACCCCCCGCCTCTGCAGGAGACCCTCCAACACTAGCAGGTAGGTCTGGTTCAGTCTCCTATGGGGTCACTGCTCCTTCCCCTGGGTCCCGATGTGCACACTACTTTGTGTTTGCCCTCCAAGAGTGGAGTCTCTGTTTCCCCCAGTCCCGCCGAAGTCCTGCATTCAAATTCTGCTAGCCTTCAAAGTCTGATTCTCTAGCAATTCCTCCTCCTGTTGCCAGGCCCCCAGGTTGGGAAGCCTGACATGTGGCTTAGAACCTTCACTCCAGTAGGTGGACTTCTGTGGTATAAGTGTTCTCCAGTTTGTGAGTCACCTGCCAAGCAGTTATGGGATTTGATTTTATTGTGATAGCACCCCTCCTACCATCTCATTGTGGCTTCTCCTTTGTCTTTGCATGTGGGGTATCTTTTTTGGTGAGTTCCAGTGTCTTCCTGTCAATGATTGTTCAGCAGTTAGTTATGATTCCGGTGTTCTCCAAAGAGGCAGTGAGAGCATGTCCTTCTACTCTGTCATCTTGAACCAATCTGTAAATATCTTTAGATAAAAGAATCCCTCATTCCAGCCTTTTCTTTTGGTGTAGGCTTGGTTATGCCAAGAAAGGTCCACTCTTGTAGCTTCACTCTCTAGGGCGCCGAATGCCTCCAGTCTCTCTTTTAAATTGTCATTTTGCCAGGCTTTGGATTTTGCTTAAAGGTTACAGTATGCATTTCGTATGAGTCCCCACCCCAAAATCTCTTGTGGTTTCCAGTTAGCTTAAACTTACCTTTAGTCAGAATTCTTCTTTTTATGTTATATGTGTGAAATCCGGTTAAAAGGTCATAAAGAAATTGCCAAGTCAAGATCTTAAGATGTTCTGAAGTCCAGTTCCATTGAAAAGATTTTGGAAAGCTAAAGAGTTTCATCATATAAAGTCCACATACTCTAAAGGAATATTTGTACAAGTTCCATGGAGGCTGGTTTCCTTAAAATGATGAATATCCAAGTGCTAGCCATTGTGTGTGTGTGTGTGTGTGTGAGTGTGTGTGTGTGTGTTGCTCAGCTATGCTCTAGAGAGCTGAACTACCACGTGTCGGAGTAGTTTATTACCTCAGTAAGCCAAAAAAATGAAAGTAACAGTCATGCCTCTGATTACTTACTGTGATAGTATAAGCAAGAGACTAAACTGGGGACAGAGCCAGCTCCCCGCTTGTTTCATTTTCCCTCGTGGAACAGCACGTCAGTAGAGGGTCAGTTGGATCAGCCTAGACATGAATCAGTTGTCTCACTATTGAGAGAGCCCCACACAAAAGGCTTCTATAGTTTTATAGACTCAGGGGTTGGGAAGAGGTAGAGGAGGAAGTGCTAGGACTGGAAAAGTTCTAAGTTCAAGTGGGGAAAAGTGTCTTAAGTTTGCCCCATAAGGAGGTGTGAGCAGAGGTACCTGAATTATACCTCTGCCAAAGGCACCAGATACACAGATATAGGAATAAAGGCACCTGGGCTAGGAATGCATGTATCTATAAGAGCATTGCTGACCGAAGAAGGGTCTGAATCATTAACTCATGTCTTCTCAGAAACCATAATGCATTGGCTGTGTACCAAGTGTGAACAGGGAGGGCAGCTTTCCCCTGTGAAAACTGCCAGGTAAAGACTTTGTAACTGAAGACACACAAGTTCTCAACCAGGAGCTCTGTGTGTGTGTTCATGCATACCAAAATATCTGTAACATGTTTTACTTATAGTAAAGGGAAATTCTGGTACATATGGAGAAATAAGAGCATTTACCGATTTTAAAATAATAATACTTTTTAGACTGGTAATAGAATCCTCTGAAAGGTGATCTGAATTCATTAGTTCATTTGTTCATCTAACAATTATTGGGCACCTGCCAAGTACTAGGCTATTATCAAGAAGTAAGAATACCAAGAGGAAAAAGACAGGGAAAAGACAAACTCCTATCCCTGAGAAGTTTGAAGTAGTAGGAATTCCCACTGGTTCTGCATTACTATAAGTGGAATTTTCTGGCCTCAGAAGTTGACATTAAAAGAAAACTCACAGCTGCTTGTCATATTTTAGAGATGTTCTCATGATGTGCTTTATACTGTATGTGTAAAAGGAGTCCTGTGTTATGGTGGCAGGGACAGGGAGAGATACATGTTACTGGCTTTTTGCAAAAAAGTGAGTATTCATTGTCTTAGTCTACTCAGGCCGCTCTAACAAAATACCATACTTTGGGCATCTTAAACAGTAGTCATTTCTCACAGTTCTGGAGGCTAAGAAGTCCAAGATCAAGGTACCAGCTGATTTGGTTCTTGGTGATAGTCCTCTTCCTGGTTTGTGGAAGACCACCTTGTCACTGAGTCCTCACATGTACCTTTCCTTGGTACATGCAAATGGAGAGAGAAAGAGAGAGAGAGAGAGAGAAAGAGAGAAAGAAAGAAAGAAAGAAAAAGAGAAAGAAAGGGAGAGGGAGAGAGAGAGAGAGACTCTTCCTTGTCTTATAGGCCATTAATCCTATCATGAGGGCCACACCCTTAAGACCTAATGTTACCCTAATTACCTCCCAAAGTCCCATTTCCAAATGCCATCACATTGAGGGTTAGGGCTTCAACATGAATTCTGGGGGTGCAAAACATTCAGCCCAGTGAGTGTGTGTATAATTTTACTATATTATTATATATTTTATATAGCATTAGATTCTTTTAGACTTTGAGAATCATATTACCTGAAAGGATTATCTTCCTATAAACAACAAGGAAGGAACCCCCAAAATACATTGAACGCCTTTTCTGAGCTGAGGGCTTTACATACCTTATCTTATACAATCTCAGTTTAATCATTATAAAGACCCTGGGGATTAATAATTACTATTTCCATTTTACAGAGAAGGAAAGTTGGAGTTAGAGAGGCTAAGTTGTTCAGGTTTACCCAGCTAGTAAATGTGAGTGCCAGAATTTGAACCCAAAATGTCTGATGCCAAAAGTTTGCTCCATTACTTCCTATTTCCTTCCTGATTAATACTTGGTAAACTTTTGCTTGATGGCTGAAAGATTGCTGCTGACCACTGAGAGAAGCATTTCTAATCTTGTTAGAAACACATTTTTCTACAAATATAATTTCATTTTTTGGGTAGGTCAAGTCTTATGTGCCTAGTCATCTATGTTCTTGTCCCATTGCATTTGCTTTTAGCTATTATTTTGAGAGACAAACATCAGGAGATGAGCCTTATTCTTTGGCGTGGCAGATGTTTGCCTATTGTAGATACTCTTGTGGCCCAGTAGTCCTCATGTGGGCATGGCCCAATGTCGAACACCTGACCAATAGGGCTTGATATCTCCCACATCTTTAAACATCTTCTGGCAAGCATGTCCAAAGATAGTCATTGTCCTCTATTGAAGTTTAATCAGTATTTACTGAGACAGTCTGATAATTTTCTCAAAGCTGTTCAGAAATTCCCCACAATGAGGATGTCCAGCTGGGGATGGCTACTTCTCCATTGCTTTGCCAGTTTGAGAATGATTTTCCTTTCAACATGTCTTTTACTAGTCCACAGGAGAAATATTATTTCTCCCTAATAATGTAATTTTACCTTATCACATAAAAAACAATAATGCTCATCTTATATGTGTGCATCAAAATGTGTATACCATGTTTTACTTATAGTAAGGTGTCTTTTGCACTGGCCTAATATTACAGAATTATTTTATCCATTACCATAATTAATGTTGCCATGCCAACATTATTTCTTACTTTTAAAATTTTTATTTATTTGTTTATTTTTGGCTGAGTTGGGTCTTTGTTGCTGCATGTGGGCTTTTCTTTTTCTTTTTTATGCTAAGAAAAGGTCTTGAACTCCTGATATATTTATAAAAACATGGAACATCAAAATGAAATGAAAAAATTTTAGGCAATCATCTAGAATTTTTTATCCAGCAAAACTCTGAATTTTCTGTAATAATGTAAATATTCTCTAGTTGCAGAGAGCAGGGGCTGCTCTTCATTGCAGTGTGCAGGCTTCTCATTGTGGTGGCTTCTTTTGTTGCGGAGCACAGGCTCTAGGCGCACGGGCTTCAGTAGTTGCGGCTCGCGGGCTCTAGAGTGCGGGCTCAGTAGTTGTGGCACACGGGCTCAGTTGCTCCGTGGCATGTGGGATCTTCCCTGACCAGGGCTCGAACCCATGTCCCCAGCAGTGGCAGGCAGATTCCCAACCACTGCGCCACCAAGGAAGTCCCGCCAACATTGTTTCTTAACATCACATTTCAGCCCTAGTATCTGGAAGGGATGGGGGACAAGTTTTCAAATTTGGTGTTATGAAGGAGTGGGGAAAAGTAGAAGGCAAAATCTTAAGAACTAATGAATTTATATAAAGACACACGCCATGGCACCCCTATGATATAGGTAGGTAGAGATAGAACTCTGGTATAAAACCTTTATGTTGCAGATAAGATAAAATGATGTCTGAGATACTAAGTGACTTGTCTTTAGCATCATTGTTACAAAGAAACAGATTTGGTTTCCTAGCTCCCAGTCCATATTCTTTCATGAACCCTACCTTTCCTTATAATATCTAATGAGTCTCTTTCATTCCTCAATTGTGGAATTGACATTTCCCCCTACCAGTGTCACACCCATTCATGTTACATAAGTGGCCTTATGTAACTTAAGCAGTCTTTCCCATTCACATACAGAGGAAATTAGAATAAATTCCAACAGTAGGTGTGTGTCTATACATACACATACTTATGCTTGTTGAATTTGTTTGGCAATTACAAATGGCTTGCTGATTGTGCACACTTATATAAAGGAGTTTTAAACTTTTTGAAATATAATACATCGCCTTAACTGTTGTAGGCAGTGAGTGGGAGGTTTGGACTAAAGTTGAGGAGCAACATCCTGAGGCAGATAGAACAGGAAGTAAACCAGAAACAGTTTTCCTTAGTTTTTTGCCAGGGACCTCGTTGTTCCAGGAAAATATATTAAAAAGGAAACAAAATGAATACAGAAATCTGCATTTGCCTTCACCGTGATGAGGCTTTCAGCATTGTGTGGAAACATTTGTGATTTACATTAAAATAACTTTTCCTTGGAGCATCACAATGTTTTACAGATATATTGGGAACAAAGTATTACTTGCATGATTTTTGGTTGAAGAAAGCTGTGCTGCATAATCTAGGAGAAATGGTACACTGAATTTCTCAAAAAGTGGCGTAGCCAGGTGAGACCAAGAGAATGCTGACTAGTCCAGGGATATTTTTTCGCTGTGTCATATAACTCAACATCTAGCCTTTCTGAAATATTACTTTTGCTTTGAAAGGAGAATGTGATAATTATCTAAGTGAAATTTGTCTAAGTGTAATATTTTAAACTCAAACTTCCTGTTCACTGTCATTGATGCCCCTTATTTATGCCTGTCCAGGAGCCATGCCCACTTGTGAGAGCCACCCATTCCCAGTCTTGTAGTTTGAGTGGTGAATTGACACCTGGCTGCAGAGATGGGCATGTGACTTAGGCCAGTACTATCAGAGCATTGCAATTCCCTTATTCACAATAATTAGTTAAGGAATCATCCACCCACAGCTAAGCAGAAGTCATTAAAGTTAACTCTAGGACTCTTTCTGGAACCACAATAAAAAGTCTACCTTTTCATGCCTAAGCTAGAAGGATCTAAACATGACTCTCAAGGGGGTGGTGGTGAGGAATTATTTTGATCAATTATTCTTACTTTCGTGAGAGTGAAACCTGAAAAGAAGGAAGGGTAGTGGTTGGGAAGGAAAGAGACAGACAGACACAGAGATAAAAGAGTTTTGATGTAATGAATGATCCAAGCCCATTTTAACTTTAATAAACAAATTTTTAAAGTGAAGAAAATAAATTTGGTTGAAATTAAAAAGTGTAATAGACTTCTCTGCCTCCTATAATTGATAAAATATTAAGTAATTTATTGGTTACATTCCTTAAACAAGTTAGAGAATTTCTCAATGTCAGTTTTGCCGGTCATCGCATAGAAAATGAAATCAGTGTCGCAGCAAAAGTTGTTTCCAAGAAAATGTTTTATTTATTTGAATAATGTTATTTGCCATTTAAGTGCATTTTAGAAGACATAATTGTATGACATTACTACTTTTATATTTTCTTCTTTGTTAGTGAAATATTTTCTCTCAATCAAATTGCAACATTATCAAAATTTTCACATATAGAATGGGAAATTTCCACACATCTCAATAACTATTTTGGACACTTATAGTTATAGTTAAACACATTAAGATGCTTATTAGTGGAGAGTTGTGGAATGAGCCTCAATTAGTGAATTAGACTGTATTCATTACACTTCAGGAAATGCTCATTAACAGATTGTTTGATATTTTTTTTCCTACCCATGCTAGGAAAAAAAAAAAATGGATGGAAGGGGAGAGCTAGTTTGTCTTAGCAGCAATATAGAAATGTAATCACATGATAGTCTTTCTACTTACAGCTGCCTAGAGTAAAGAATGCTTATAGTCTTTATCAGTAAGGCTGTGTGGAGTTAGGTATTAGAAGGAAGAGCTAATTCTTCCATGCCACTAGAGAGACCATTTGGCATATATTTTTACAAAAGTCTTTTATTTTAAAAAAAAGCAAGTTTATACAAAGGCAGATCCATTTCTGGAAAAAAACAGAACTCATCTGACAGCTTATTTTGGCTGAAGTATACCCCGATGACCTTGCCAAATCTTTTTCAGAATATACAGCAATCTAAGGTGCTTCCATCCAACTTCCCTAGCTTTCTTCCTCACTCGGGGACAGAATTCTATGGTAGTTTGATGGCTCTCTGAGTCTTTTCAACTCCCCTCCCATTTTATCTTTCCTCTAAAATATTTACATGTTTAGTTCCATCTTGGTGTCTGCTTCTTGGAAGATGCAGACTAACACAATAAGCAAAGAAGTTTATCCCCAAAATACCCTAGAAAATCTCTGGAATAACAAACACACAATACCTCTGAAGGTGGCAGTGAAAGATAAGGCTAAAATAGGAGGAAAGTTTGCAAGTCTGTTATGGAACTATGAAACAATTAGATCTCCAGGTCCCCTCTGCTTACCCATACAGCCAGGCAGGCACATCTCTCCAGCCCCATCAGACCTGAAGCATACCTGGGTACCATACCATAGCTGAGGATGGGAGTAAGTTGACCTATTAAAAAAACGGGAAGATCAAGAGGAAGCCTACTTAATGATGTAAGAGATTTACAAACCCCCTCTCCTGCTAGACTTACCAGTTGGAGGTTTCTTCTCCTGGGAAAAAATCAGTAAAAGAAAAATAACTGTAGGTATGGAGAAATCAAATTCCCACTCTTTAAAGGACCAGTTGCAGTCTTCAAATACCCTAATAGGAGGCCTGCCAACTGTAAAGCCCCATCTTTGTACCAGCTTTCTAGTGCCTCACTTTTAAGGGAACCGCAGTGCAAAGTGTCACTGGACATTTGAGAAAACCCTTTAAAGTTAAAGTCACCAATGCAAACAACATCAAAAATGGGATTATAGAGAAAATTGGAAACTATATGGTGAAAATAGGCAATATGGAGAAAATAGAAAAATGGGAATAAGAGAAAAATTTTAAAAATCACAACTGATATTCTCAAAATGGAAAGAGTATTGGAAGATAAAAGTGAACCAATGTTTCAGAAAGTAGGAAAAAGAAAAAGTAATGAATATTGTAATTTATAAATTGGTTGTATTTTTTATTCATTAAAATTTTCCAACCAATAGGAATAACTATAAGAAACAGCAGATAAAATAGAGGAGAGTAAATTATTGGGGAAATAATATAAAAATTTTTACTGTAACTAACATGAGTTGTAGGAAAAAAGAGACCTTATTTCAGATAATTCAATTGACCATTACTATTGTTGTTACTATTATTATGTATTTTGTTTTCTATGTGCTGAGACCTGTCCGAGGACCCCTACTTATCTTGTCTCTAACACATATAGCCATTATACAAGAATAAAATATCAATCCCCATTATAGAGATGAAGAAATTAAGGTGTAGAGAGGATAGGGAATTTTCAATGGAGCCAAAATTTGAAAACTAGGTACAGTTCTTTCAATTCAAATAAATATGTATGTAAAACCATCTGAGTTGCAGGCATTCTAGGGAATGAAAAAAGCAAATATTTTGTGGTCCTCATATTCTCCTCATCTAATGCAGGAGAGTCAAGTCCTCAACTGACTGAAGACTTCATAATGCAAGGTATATGAGAGGGACTGATTGAATTTTCCTGGTGAAAAGAGAGGCTTCATTACTGAAGTGGTCATTCAGAGGTGGAATAGACTTTCACTGGACCCAGTTGATTTCTGGGTGAGGAGACAGCATTGATGAAGGTCCATCATTGTGAAATTTTAAGTGTCAGAAAAAGTAGAATTTAAAACAACAAAAAAAGTAAACTCAAAGCAACACTGCATAATAAAAGCAAAGTAATATCAAGAAGATACAGCAAACAAACTTTTATGCATCCAACACAGAGCCTAGAAAGATACAAAGCAAAACAAAAACAGAACAGAAATCCCTGACAAAATGGAAATGGACAAATCCACAATCATAATGAGGATTTGTATATATCTCTATTAGATATTGATGAAGTAGAGAATTATAAGGTTGTATATTTGGAGAAAATATTAATAACTTATTCTTGAGTGGCTGTGGTATACAGAGCTTAGAAAGGATGAAGCACAAAATAAAACTAGTAAGTTTGATACTATGCTAATATTCTGGAATTATTACAGAACCAAAAGGAGTGATGTGATCAGATCTGTTTTTAAAAAATCACAGAGGCAATAATGGGAAAAAAGTAACTGTCAGATATAGTAAAACCAGGGGCATATTAAAAAGAAAACAAGTAAATGAGCCCAGGTGAAAGATGATGAGGAGCTCAGAGAAATGGAAATGGTGACTGAAGAAAGGCAATATATACAAGACATATGGGTTTTATCAGTAGGATGTGGGGTGGGGAAAAGAGAAAGTTAAATGTGACTTTGCAGTTCCAAGACTCGATGGCATGGAGCAGTGTTTTCTAAACCTCACTAATGCTAAGAATCACCTGGAGCAGCTATCAAAAATTCAGTTTTCAGGGACTCCAAACAAAGGTCTCACCATTGTCCATGACACAAAACAGGTGGCCAGTGACTAGAGAATGAAAGAATAAATGCAAATAATAATACCTCAGATATATCAGTTGTATTTAAATATGTATATATTTCCTAACATAAACCATTATGTTCTCCTTATAAAGCTGATCTTCCATAGTCTCTTGCTCATGCAGAAGACCACCATCCCTCCAGAAATTACCCTAGATTATCCCTCTTATTCACACTTACTCACACACCACTTTGAAGGTGTGAGCAACATATTTTGATTCTACTTGTAAATGTTTCAATGGGTTTTTCATTTTTTTAAAGAGAATGTGCAGATTCCATATGTACACATTTATCTGTCTACTCTCCATCTGTCCAGGCCCATCTCTCACTTCTGGTGAGATGGTTTTTCACACATTACATACCACTAATATCAAACAAAACACATACCATTAAAACCCATCCTTGAGGGACTTCCCTGGTGGTCCAGGGGTAAAGAATCCACCTTACACTGCAGGGGACATGGGTTCGATCCCTGGTCAGGGAACTAAGATCCCACATGCCACAGGAGCATCTAAGCCCATGTACCACAACTAGTGAGCTTTCACACCTCGACTAGAGCCTGCGTGCTGCAAATACAGAGCCCATGGGCTCTGGAACCCACGCACCACAACTACAGAGTCCACGCGCCCTGGAGCCCACACGCCACAACTAGAGAGAAGCCCACACACCACAACGAAGAGCCCACACACTGCACTGCAACGAAGATCCCGCGTACCAAAACTAAGACCCAATGCAGCCAAAAATAAATAAAATAAATAAATAATAAATAAATCTTTAAAAAAAAACCCGTGCTTGAGAAAAAATATATATATTATTATAGCAAACATTTATTGAGTGTTTACTAACTGTTAGACACTGGGTCAGTATTTTGTATGGATTCTCTCATATCATTTTCACAACTCTGTTATTATCCCTGTTTTATACATAAGGTAAGTAGGACTAAGAGAATTTAACTAACTTGCCCAAGATAGGAAAGCTAGTTAGGCTAGGGGCTGATACTCAACACCAGACAATCCAATTCCAGATCTCATCTTCTGTTCACTCGTATATGCAGAATGACCCAGCCCACATTACCTTTATTTTCTACCAAAGAAACAATATTACTCTTTCATCAAAATTTATCTTAACCTACAAATCCTCTATGAAACTGTCCTTAAGTCTCCAAGGAAAATGTCAAACCTTTTTTCTCCAAGTTCTATTTATGCCTGCTCATGTCTATTATAGTTACCACAATTTTATTGCCTGAATGCTTGTCTACCCAATAGATCAGTGTAAGTTAAAGTAGGTTTCATAGAGGTCTAGTTTCAAGGTATTTTTTTTAAATAAAATAAAACTGTATAGAACAGAATAAAATAGAGTAAAACAAAACATAACAAAATAAAAGAGTTAAATGAAACAAGATGTAATAAAAGATTTACTTGAATGAATACCTAATAAGGAATGCACTTTCCACTACATAGATCACGACCATGAGCATTTAGGGTAACCACTTATAATGAACTAATGGCCTAGTACACACTTTCCTAATCTTTTACCCATCATTATAACTCAATACTTGTAAGGTCAAAGATGTTCTATTACTCATTCAGTATTCAGAACCACTTTGCAGTAAAGTTGTGTTGATTGGAATTTATTTCCAGAGATTTACAATTTTTAAGATTATCTTGAAGAACTCTCTTGTCTTCTCATCCTTCCACCTGTGAATAAACTAGATTTTTGAGAAGATTTCATTAACAGAAGTCACGTGGGTCTAAAAATTCCATTTCAAAATAACATTAATTAAATTTCCTCAATCCTACTGAAGCTTTCAGCTGTGTACTGCAGCTATTTCACATGAAATCTATAAGCCTGCTATTTAAATGTCATGCTTCTTTATTATTATTTATTTATATCTAATTTATTAGCTGAATGCATCTCTGTAGCCTTGGGGTATAAGTATCTATAAGTTTAATTAAGAAACCCATTCTGAGTATTATCACTCCCAAACATAGAAGACAAAAACATAAACGCAGAAAATATACATATACACAAAGATGTGCACCCTTAAGAGATAATAGATCTAATCCATCCACAAGTTAGCAAACTCATAAGAACTGGGAAAAAGACACATGACAGGAGACATCTAATTAGGGACTCAAGCTTTTAATATTTAAATTTATTTTAAATTGTAAAGTAGAATCACATGGAAGATGCACTCCACTGTATAACTAGATTTATGCATACGCATACAGATTCTTCTGCAAGCCATATTGGAATCCCCACAGCAACAAAAACTTACCTCCCCTTCTCATATACCCTGCGAGATATTTCCTTATGTAGGAATCAGCTCCGGCATCAAGCCAAATCCTCTTGTCCAAGCATTGGAAAGAGAAAAGTAATCCTAAACTTGAGCAGAACAGATTACTTTTCTTACAAGTATGCTGAAACAAAATTAAATTAATAACAGAGTTGACCCTTAAACAACACACATTTGAACTGTGCTGTTTTCCCTAATGCCCAATTTTTTTAGTAGTAAATACAACCAATCTACGTTGGCTGAATCCTCAGATGAGGAACCACGGATACAGAGGAACCATGGATATGGAGCAACCTGGTATATGGAGGATGAACTATAAGTTATACAGATTTTTGACTACAGGGAGGGTCGGCCCCCCTAACCCTGATGTTCAAGGGTCAACTGTATTAAGTGGTCATTGTCAAGGTCATGGGTGGTGGCAAAGCAAGGCCCATTTCTTAATGCGTATCCAGTTTAAAGTCTCATTATAAATAATAATAACCACATTATCATCAGCATCATCACCACCATCATCATCGCCATTATCATCACCGACTTCATTGATTTATATCACATTATTGTTTAAAAGAACTTAAATATTTATGATCTCACTTGGCAATAATATTAGGTTTATATACTGTAAATGTATTTTTTAAGTTGAGATACAGGAAAATTATATGTGCATTGTTTGAATTGATAAGCTACATTTAATACACAGGATAATGTTAAGAACACTTCAGACTTTTTAAAGTTGTCTTTAACTCCTGTTTTCTAGTCTCTTATTCAGTTTCATTATGCCACACTGGAAATATGCTAAGTTTTACTTAGATAGCTTTAATAGGCTAGAAATGAGATGGGTATAGGTCTGATATTACAGTGGACCGTTATTTTTTCTAGGTCATCATCAACTCATATTTGACTTTTCTTTTTTTTTTTTTTGCGGTACGCGGGCCTCTCACTGTTGTGGCCTCTCCCGTTGCAGAGCACAGGCTCCGGACGCGCAGGCTCAGCGGCCATGGCTCACGGGCCCAGCCGCTCTGCGGCATGTGGGATCTTCCCAGACCCGGGCACGAACCCGTGTCCCCTGCATCGGCAGGCGGACTCTCAACCACTGCACCACCAGGGAAGCCCCTCATGTTTGACTTTTAAAACAGTTTCTGTTTTTGATTTCTTGCCAAACTCTGACCCATTATGACCCTCCACAGTTTTCTCTTTTTGGAGAAGTGGAGGTGAGATGGAATATATGTTGACACATGTATTTTTACATTTTATTTATAGTTGATCTTTAGATTTCTTCCTATCAGGAGTGATAACAACAAAGTGCCAACAGAGTAAAAAAAAAACATCTGTTTCATGTGTTTTCCATCATGAGGCCATTTAAAGTGAGATTCTTTTCCTAAAAGATCAACACTTTAAGAATCCTTCTGATGACAAACTGTGCCTACTTCCAGATCATGTGGCAGTAAAACACTATTACATAGCTCATCACACCCAGGATGAAGTGTCGGCTGTGAAACGTTATGATTTATGTGTATATTCAACATTTGTTTTTGGAGCTAAACTGACTTCGCTCTTAATTTGTTGCCACTGAAATGATCCTTATTTAATTCTCTGTAATTACCATTCCTTAATTCTATTTAATAATGCGCTTATAGTCAAAGCATTTGCCGCCCCTTGTTTTTCTTCAAAAATTCTCATCAATGCCCTTAATTACCTACTGACATCACTGTGTTGTGGTTGTGGACTTTCACACAATACTGTGTACAGCATGGCTCATAAAGCCTAATGAGAATAAGTTCATTAAATTAATCCCAATAATTAACAAACTTGCTGCCTGCTTCTCAGATGTCTAATTTGTGACACAAACTTGGCAAATATTTTCAACTGTGGAAGCAGAATTGAATCCAAAAAGCGTGTTTCAGAGAAGTCGAAATTCATCTTTATTTGAATTTCTTCATGAAATATACAATCCCTCCATAGTGAAAATAAAAATAAAATAATATAAAATGTTGACCATATGAGGGAGGGTTCATGATGGTGATTTTTTTCCCTCATGCTGTGTCCCTAAGGAGGAAAGAAGAGAAATTACTTTGTTTTCATATCTCAGTAATTACAGTTTTATGTGAAAGGACTTAATTCTTTCCATTTCCAACTATCACCTATTCCCTAAATTGCTGGTTCAAACACTTTGCTAAAATGCTCTAATTACCCAAGGCATTTGTTGATATGACCAAAGTGTACACCAACAGGTTGTTCGTAGACAATGACTTCATAAATAGACAGTCAAATTCACCCCCCTCAGTGACCCTAAAGTTATGTGGTGTGTAATGTCCACACCTGACTCAAATCTAAAACACAAATAAAAGAGTAGAATAAAATTTAATCCTTTGCATGTCTTACTCTTGTGCCTTATTGTAAATCCCTGGGTTGTAGAACAGATTCTGGCATTTATGAGGTGATTAACCAAGTTGGTTGAATAAAGTAGAAGGTAACAATAATATTTTTAAATGAATTTATTGTAACTACTCTATTTTTAATAGGTGATCTTTTCTCTTTAAAACATATATGTATATAATGTTTTACCGCTTCCTAGCAATATGATATCTAAATACTCACTAAGCGGAAAGTGAAAATATTCAAATCTCTCCTATATAGCTTCTCCTTCAGAGCCCTCCTCTGAACCACTGCTCTTTTGGGTCATAACCGTAATTGCATTTATTGGCAATCTTCTTGAGCCTATTCTTCCCCCCCCTTTTTTTTCCCTTATTATTCTTTTTTTTTGTACCCAGCAGGGATGTACATCAGACTTGTTCACTTTAGGGAATATTTACTGGGGCTTTGACCAAGGAAGAACCCTATGATACAAATAAATAAGAATTATCAAATGCTAAGGCAAAATAGAGACATAGATAACAATGTCATATCTGTTTAACCCCCTTTTGAAGGTAAAGTTATTGCCTTTGTTTGCTTATTTACATCTGGAAGTACGGTTTTGCATGATTATTATGAATTTGAATTTTCCCCAGTGGTCTTAGTAGACTGACTTTGAATAAAAATTAGTACAGGTGTTTAAGAATATAAGGGGTTTTTTGTCAGTTTATTTTATTTTATATTATTTTTTAAAAATTTTATTGGAGTATAGTTGATTTACAATGTTGTGTTAGTTTCCGGTATACAGTAAAGTCAATCAGTTATACGTATACATATATCCATATATAGGTTTTGCCATCAAAGAGATCTAGGTTTGCATCCGGCTCCTACAGGCAAGCTGTGTGACTTTTACTCCATTCTCAGCATCTCAGATTGTACAGCAATGAAGTGGGGATACTAAGGGTGCTGACCTCATGAGGTAGTTTGGAAGTTATGATAATATTTACATGAAAGTGTGCAATAAATTGTAGCTACTTTAAACATGAGAGTAACTTTAACAATGAATTCTGGCTTTTCTTAAAAGAATGAGGATGAGAAAGTAGAGTTGTGGAGGTACTCTAATCCCATGATTGACCCATATTTGAAAAGGAGAGGGAAAGGGTATGTAGAATGCACACACAAAGTCACGATGCCCAAATCCTACTTCACAGTACCAGTTAAACCTTAGTACTCAAAAAGCCTGAGCACTTTATTAGACACACAAAGACAAAAAGTAGAAACTTACTTAAATATAAGATTTAAGTGGGGAGGGGCAATATAGGGGTATGGGAAAAAATGGTTATTATGGTATTACATGAAATCATGTGTGTGGAACTTTTGAAAATTGTAAAGCACTGTAGACTTTAAAGAATCTTTCATTCAATAAAAATAATAAGGAAGTAAATAAATATAAGATTTAAGAAAATTGGTGAGAAAAAGAGCAAAAAGTCATTCCTGAAATGTAGACTATGTAAAACAAAGGAATATAGCGTAGCTGCATATAACATGGTCGTCAGAGTCCTTGTAACCTGGATTAATATTCCAGATCAGCATTTACAAGTCCATGGCTTTGGGCAAGTTATTTGACATCTCAAAGCCCCAGATGGGGCTTCCCTGGTGGCGCAGTGGTTGAGAGTCCGCCTGCCGATGCAGGGGACACGGGTTCGTGCCCCGGTCCGGGAAGATCCCACATGCCGCGGAGCGGCTAGGCCCGTGAGCCTTGGCCGCTGAGCCTGCGCGTCCGGAGCCTGTGCTCCGCAATGGGAGAGGCCACAACAGTGAGAGGCCCGCGTACCGCAAGAAAAAAAAAAAAGCCCCAGATGTTTCTTCCAGGACATAGGAGTAGACTATGCCTATTCCATTGAAGTATTTGAAAGCATCAAAAAACATCTCCAAATAGAAGGAAAACTCTTATTTGGTAAATGAGATTCATAGTTTATTTCTGAATAAAAATTGAAATCACAGCTAATTCTCAAAGTTTGAAAAAACTTTGTGAGCAAAGTGTTTCCAAATACCTTCCCTCACTTTTTTCTCACAAAATTCTTTGAACTGACATAGTGACTCTCAAGTGAGGGAAGGTTTGCCTCACTGGGGATACCTGGAGAGATTTTTGGCTGTCTCACTGCAGGGTACTACTAGTATCTTGTGAGTAGAAGCCAGGGATGCTGCTAAACATCCTACAATGAACAGGACAGCCCCCTATGACAAAGAATTAACCAGGCCAAAATGTCAATATTGCTGAGGTTGAGCAGTGCTGTACTAGAGGTACAAGAGTCTTCTAAATAATGGTCCATGTGCAATAAAAATATGTTGACCTATCTCTTGTTTTCACCTTATGTTGTTGCACTGTTATCAGCCTAGCAGTGAAACAGAATAATACTTACTTCTTCGGGTCACCTGTCTGAACTAATTCCATCATTTACGTCGGTTATTTTTCTGGTCGACTACTACTTGTCCATGAAGAAATAGCTAAAAAGGTAGCACTGATCTAAATTCATATCATCATAGAATATTTATAATCAAGGGCTATTGGTTAGTACCATTCAGAATATTGATTAGTTATTAAAATAAAAATTTTTAGTACCTATTAAATTTCAGAAACTATCTTCTTTATATATTTAATCCCAGCACCATTAGTTAAGCAGATCACGGCCAAAAAGGGATAAAGGGGCAAAAGAAGAAAATTTCAAATCCTTTAATATGTAAAAGACTGTTTTGTGAGTATTCTGGACATCCAGGCTTCTATCACCTGGAATAATGCCTCAAAGTGGGCATGTTTACCGCTTGTTGGGTTTGATAGGTATTTTTGGTCCCTTTCCTGTTGTTCTCATTGTGTCAGTCTTTTTGAGTATGCCATCACTACCCCAACCCAAGGCATCTTTCTCAAGTGTCTATGAGAAGGTGCTTTCTAAGTTTGCCTGAAACTGAGGCTCACATTTTACTTCTACCCCGCAGTGCTTGTCCACAGTAGAAATGTAGCTGGAACATACTTGACTCAGGCTCTAACCCCTGAGTCTGGGTCACGACTGCTTTTTAATATCCTCTACCACATGACACGCTGCTAGCTCTGTAGACTGAGTTGGTATGCCAAATTATAGCACAGGTGGTTATCATAAGGCTGACACACCTTCATCCTTTTCCTGAATTTTATTCAGTGGAGAAATGCTGGAATGTTATAGAATTATGACATACAGGTGTTTTTGATTTGTGAGAATGCAGAGGAAAGAGTTATAAACTCTTTCAAGAGAGGCTGAGGAAAGCCATAGGTCACCACTGAGCTGAGCTGAGGTGAGAGGGTAAAAGTAGATCTCCAGACAGATCACAGCATAGGAGGTAAGTGGCATGTGTATAAATGTACACAACTTAAAAAAAAAAAAAAAAACAAGCACACAGGCAAAATATTCAATACCGTTAGAGGGCAACAAGTGTGTCATCCAGCCCAGAAAAAACAAGACTAGAAATATAGGAAGGAGAACCAGTTCCGAATGGCCTCAGGAATTTGGTTTCATTCTGAAAGGGAATCATGGCAGAGGTTTTTAAAAGAGAGTTTATGGCATGGGAGAGCATTTTAGAAAAATCTTTGACTGATATTTATTTGAAGAAAGATGACTTAAAGGAGGGTAAAGCTAGATACAGAAAGACCAGTTAGTAAGGGAAAAACAAAAACAAAAATGTAAAGTTTTAATTGAGGCTTATTGGCAGGAAAACGGAAATTTAAAATAAACATGGGATAAATTAAAGTTGAGGAGTTGGACTTGACCATGGGTTTTTTTTTAAAGTTTTTTAGTTATATCTGTTGAGGTTGTTGTCAAATCTCTAATTCTAACTATGACATTTGCCAAATATTCTTTGTTTTAAAACCATTAACAGGCCTTGGTCACAAAGATACCTGAGACTCGCCAGGCCTACTCTTCACAGGTAATGATACCAGGAGTGACCGTAGAAAGGAGAAAATATGATGATTTATCTGTATTTTGGCAAAGGAAAACAACATTGATTAAATTCTTGCAGTGGAACAGAATATTAACAAAGATTCTCTGGCTCATCTGGAGAGGATAGACTTAATTCATGAAGGAGAGGGTAGCTGTAGGCAAGATTCCAGGACAAAGAGAAAGACAAAATGCAGATTATGGTTTAAAAAAATTAACTCGTGAATGGGATGTTAACCTCCAACTGGGGAAGTAATTGTATTATAATGGTGATGGAAAAAACTATCAACCAAAGAAATGAACCTGAACTGAAATGTTTCTAAATGGCAAGTAACTTTGGTTACCATTTTGGTTTGTGTGCGCTTCATTTTGTACATTGTTACCCTATGCTTTAAAATCTCAGCAGAGACTAGAGATAGGAATTCTGCAAGATTTTGGCCTGGACATCTAGTAAAGCTTTGTACCCAGACAACTTACTTAAAAAAGCTCAAACCAGGATTCCACCAGCAGCACAATTCCTGCTTTCCATGGTGGTTTCACACCTAAGTGCCTTACTTGATGGATTCAAAGATCAACAGAGATAACTTTGAAATACCTTGTGTGTTGCCTGGCACACTGCAGGTTTTTTCAAATTCTGATTCTTTTTCCACAATTCTGAGCTAGTGCAAGATTACTTTTAGTAATGAATCTGAGAGACAAAAGGAAACCTTGGACACTAAGCTGGTTGAGGAAACTTCTGGGCTCTGAAGCTCAGTGACTCCACAGCAGTAGTGATAAGAAATAAGAAAAGACAAAACTCCACCTCACAGGGTTTTGTCATGACTAAAGTACAGGAAAAATCGAGTGACAGGGCTTCCTGCAAAATATGACTCTAAGTACATCTAATCAGGGAAGTTTCCCGGGTCTTGAGAGGCAGGATGATTTACTGAGACCACAAATTACATTTTGAGTATAAGTGTATTTATATTTACTTTCCCAGTACATAAGGGCAGCTGTGTCCTTGTGTCCTCTTGCCTAGCAGTATTTATGTTCCAGGATTTAAAGTAAAAGAAGCTTTCAAACAGGACTGTTTTTCTTACTAATGGTTTTTGTTTTGAGGAAATTATGCTGGTGTATCCCAAGTAGTAAGGTAAAAGAAGTAACTTTTAAAAAAATTAATTCATTCATTCATTACTTTTGGCTGCGTTGGGTCTTTGTTGCTGCATGTGGGCTTTCTCTAGTTACGGTGAGCGGGGTCTACACTTTGTTGTGGTGTGCGGACTTCTCATTGCCGTGGCTTCTCTTGTTACGGAGCATGGACTCTAGGCACGCAGGCTTCAATAGTTGTGGCACGTAGGCTTAGTAGTTGTGGCTCGTGGGCTCTAGAGTGCAGGCTTAGTAGTTGTGGTGCATGGGCTTAGTTACTCCGCGGCATGTGGCATCTTCCCGAACCAGAGCTCAAACCCGTGTTGCCTGCATTGGCAGGCGGATTCTTAACCATTGCGCCACCAGGGAAGCCCCAAAGAAGTAACTTTTTATTATCATTTTGTTTTTAATTTTTTAATTAAAAATTTTTTGAGTATCCTTTATTATTTTTTAATAGAAGTATAGTTGACATACAGTATCATGTTAGTTTCAGGTGTGCAACATAGTGATCTGAAATCAAATACATTACAAAATGATCACCATGACAAGTCCAGTAACCATCTGTCACCATACAAAATTATTATACTATTATTGACTATATTTCTTATGCTGTATATTATATCCCTGTGACTATAACTGTCCATATAACTTACATATAACTTATAACTTACAGTTTATAACTGTAAGTTTGTACCTCTTAATCTTCTTCATGTATAAATGGGCTTTATTTTTTTAGAGTGATTTTAGGTCCACAACAAAATTGAATGGGAGTACAGTTTCCATATAGCCCTGGCCCCACACAGGCATAGCCTCCCCAACATCTTGCATCATAATGGTACATTTGTTACAATCAGTGACCCTACACTGACACATCATTATGGGGTTTTCTTGTTTGTTTGTTTTTTTCCCCATGCAGCATGTGGGATCTTAGTTCTCTGACCAGGGATCAGACCCATGCCCCCTGCATTGGAAGTGCAGAGTCTTAACCACTGGACCAGCAGGGAAGTCCCCATTATTGTTTTTTTTTTTTTTTTAATAAAATACTAGAATTTTTAGTAACTCTTTTTCTTTTTATTACCTATAGCTCTGTGAACTTTAACACATGCCACAGATTCATGGAACCATCATCAAAATCCAGATATAAGAGAGTTCCCAAAGGATCCCTTCAAGCTCTGTTTTTATAGCCACACCCTCCCCTCATCCCTAACCCCTGACATGCACTGATTTGCTCTTTATCACTATAGTTTTTGTCTTTTCAAGAATGTCACGCAGATGGAATCATAAAGTATGGAACCTTTTGAGACTGGCTTCTTTCACTCATCATAATGCCTTTGAGATTCATATAAGTTTTTGTGTTCCATTTTCATTTGTTCCATTTTATTGCTGAATGATATTCCATTGTATGAACATACCAGGTTTATTCTCCCATCAAAGAACATTTGAGTTGTTTCCAGATTGGGACAGTCGTGAATAGCGCTGTCATAAGCTTTGGTTTACAAGTTTCTGTGTGAATATGTTTTTTATTTCCTAGGGTAAATGCTCCGGAGTAAGATGGCTAGGCAATATGATAAGTGTATATATAAGTTAACTTTCTAAGAAACTGCTAACTATTTTCCAGAGTGGCAGTGCTATTTTGCATTCCTGACAGCCGCGGATGAGATTTCCAGTTGCTCTACATTCTCACTAGGACTTGGTATTTTCAGATTTTTCTTTGTTTGCTTGTTTACTTTTAGACTTTCTAATGGATATGCAGTGGTACCAATCATGCTTTTCATTTGTATTTCTTTAATGGATAATGATACTGAACGTCTATTCATATGCTTATTTGCCATCTGTAAGTGCTATTTGCTGAGGTGTCTATTCAAATTATTTTGTATCCATTTGTATTTTGTTTTCTCAGCAAATTGTCTCTTTTACCATTATGTAATGTCCCTCTCTATCTCTCCAATGATTCTCTGACTTTGGATTGAACTATTAGACCATTTGCATTTTTTTTTTACATCTTTATTGGAGTATAATTGCTTTACAATGGTGTGTTAGTTTCTGCTTTATAACAAAATGAATCAGTTATACATATACTATGTTCCCATATCTCCTTCCTCTTGCTAGACCATTTGCATTTGATTATTAACATATTTGGATTTAGGTTTACTGCTTTATTATTGTTTTTTGTCTGTTAATTCTTGCCTCCTCTTGAGTTTTTCCTTGTTAATAATAGGAGTAGTGATTTGGGGTTCAGCAAAATGAGAGGACTCATGACCTTCTCCCACTTATTACCCCTGGGAAAGTGAAAATTGTAGAGAGGAATGGCTTTTGGTGCATTTTAAGAGACTGAATTTTAGGTCATTGGTCTTACAGAATTCATATGATTCCTATTATTTAAGTTAGCAAAATCTGAAGAGACCTCCACCATCAAAACATAAGTGGTGACTGGTATGGACTAGAGATTTGAGATATTTCCTGAATATTCGGTTTAAGACCCCCTGGCCCTTCAAATGACCCTAGGAAGACCAATGATGCCTGAGACTTAATTTCCTGACAACCAGATACATTTCTGGCACAACTGTGTATAGATTAAAATATCCACTATGCTTGCCTGGTAAAAAGAAAAAAAAGATATGACCAAAGCATTGAAAGATAATGTTATTGTTTTGCCTCTTATCTGCCTGGAAATAATTGTTCAGGCAATAAATCGTATTCCTGGAATGTGACTATTTGTTAAGGGATATTATTATACTTCAAAAGTGGTAGGCAAGTTCCTCCAAGATTTTGGGATTTGTTTGTTTTCCCTCCAGTTAAATTACATTGTTTAGTTCAATTAAGAAAACATTTACACAACTTCTGCTTTATACCAGGGGCTTTGTTAAGCACTGGAAGATAGACATGAGTATGATATTTCCCTGCTTTTCTAGTATTTACTAACTGAGAAACACATATTCACCCACTGTATCGTTTTACTATCACGTGCAACAGAAAGTTCTGACCAACTAAAATAAGCTTAGGGAAAAGTAAAGTCATGGCTCACAGTCAAGGGAAATTATAAGACTTGACTGAGCTTAAAGCACTGTGGTTTAGGAGAAACTAACAAGATCATAGCTCTTTGTTTCCCCATTTCTTGATGCTCTTTTTCTCTGTGATGCCTCATTCTCAAACACACTTCTCTCCTCTTGGGAAGGATTACAGTCAATGGCAGCTTTAGCATTACATGGTACTTTAAATGATACCTGGTTAAAAAAAAAAAGAAGAGTATTTCCCAAAAGGTACTAAGAAGACTCAAATTAACCTGAATTAGTTCAGTAGCTATCTCTGGAATTAGAGGAAATAGAATGAAAAAGGCATGCTTCCCCAATGAAAGAATTGCTTGTCATCAACTGGTGAAAACAAAATGCGTTACAGCTTTATTCTAAAGATTTGAGGGCATTATGACCATGGCCATGAATAATCCTATATGAATTTATAAGAGGAGTCCCCACATACATGTAATAATATCACCAAAGAAAGGAGTACACATTATTTCTCAATAATGTGACCAAATGAATACTACTTCCAGGAATTACAATTTTATTACTTTCTTCAATTTCATGATAGGGCCAAATCTATCCTTAAGCATGTAAGCTCTATATGTTCTATTCCAAGATGCTAAACTATAGGATGTATCTGTACTTAGTGATAAACACTAATACTCTCATATTTCAATGTTAGACAGTTTCTGCTTTGCCGTATCTGACATTAAAAAAAAATCTAAACCAGAGAAATTTACTTAGGAACATGATTATACCAAAAATTATATCAGAGCCGTAACACTGATTCACCAGGGGCTATAAATTACTCCAAGAAGAACTACCTTTCAAATGAGTTTGCATTACAAGGTACAATAGTGAATCACGTGTGAATGTCAAAAGGGCAGTGATTTTTTAATATATCAGGGGTGGACTGGATTAATGCAATGTATTATGTGGAGACTTCAGAACCATTGCTTACCAGACCAATGGTATTATCATTATCATGCAATGAAGTCTATTTCATATATTTAGTTAATATGTGAGTTTTTATATTGTATGCACAAAATATTCAGAATCTCTGAGCTTTTAAATACGATAGTAATTGGTTAAAGAAAAGATTTGTTGAATTCCTTTATACACATGTCTATGAAATGTGTGACAAGGGCATACACACACACACAATTCTAACCAGAAAAGAGAGAGAATGTAGGGTAAAGTCCTCTAAAAAGTGAATGCTTAAAATCTATGAAAGATCAAGCAAGTGAAGGGAAACAAATGACCTTTCCTGTTATGAAATAGAGGCATAAAGGTAATTAATGATCAGTTATCAAATATCATCTTACTGTTTACACAATATGCATAAAGAACATTTATGAACTAAGAAACTGACCTGTGGTTTCCCAAAAGTATGGAGAAGCTGGAGAGGCGGCATAGATCACAGTTGATGATAGTTGTGCACATGAGAAGGAGTCACTTTTTGTTAGGCATTATTTTATAATTGTAAAGCTTTGTTTAGAATATTTCACTCAGGCATAAAGCTATGTATTTGTTTTTGTTTCCTTGCAAATAGTTAAGCACCTCGTACCAGCCAGGAGCTTTGCTAATGGTGAGAGATCAACAGAGATGAGACTCTTGCCCTCATGGGACTTAGCACACAGTGTGCACATAAATTAAAGTTTTCTTTGCAAATTTTAAACAACACTTTGTATCTTGTTTGGGTATCAAAAAGAGGTGAAGGTTTCTGAATATTTGTTACTTAATATTTGTTTCTCATTCTATACCAGAAGCCAGTGGAACATATTCTCTCCTAACTAGTCACTATTAATTACCTGATAGCAATTAATGAATTTTGATGTATTATTCTAGAGAAGCATTCAAAAATCTCCCAAAAGCTTCTCATAAGACTTAAACCTCTGGCGAAACGATGGCTGCATCATATTCTTGCCTGGTGTTCATTCACTTCCACGTCTGTTATGCCCTGAGCATCCCAGCCTGTACCCTATTATTGCACTTGCTTTTTTCTATTGTCTGAATGCTTTAATATATTTCTAAAGCTTTGATGCTTTGTTAAATTCCAGGACAATGAAATAAGTTAGTTCTAAATTAAGTAGAATGCTTTGATATATCTTTAAAATATATATTACTATGAATATTAACATGTCTTTTTCTCTCATCTATTTTTGTGCGTATATGAGGAAAGGAAGAGACTGTTATGTTTTCACTAAATACTTTACACGTAGTAGTTAATTTTCCTCTACTAAGTCCATGATGCCAATAGCAGCCTTATACTGTTTCTTTGAGCATTGAATGGCATTCAAAATCTCACCCAAGTTCACTTGGCTAGAGAATTGTAGAGCAGGAACTGAACTCCAGCTTTAACTTAGTATGATAGCCTGTGATTCTCCTCCTGTATGACTCTGAGACATTTTGAATAAAGCAGTTTAAGTGGAAAGATTTACCATTAGCCCTAGGCACTAGACACCCATCTGACAAACATTATGTCTAGAGCAGACCAAGCCCTGCTCTTGCTGAGCCTCTGCTGGTTGGGATTCTATTTTTTTTTTTTTCTGATGAGATATGACATAAGCATATAGTATTTTGTCTTCTTCACCAATAACCTCAGCCTGCCTGTTATGTTGAAGTATAATAGTTTTATAGAAAAGTATATCTGTCAGACATCTGCAGATTGATGAATCTTCATAAACTTAACATACATGTGTTTCCAACATCCAGATCAAGGAACTAGTCTTCCAAAACCTTCCTCATGCTCTCTTCCATCACTTTCCCTACCCCCCACCCCCAGAGTAAGCATTTTCTGACTTCTAACAGTTTACCTTATTTTCCAAGCTTTGATACTTCATGTAGTTGGAATCATATAGTGTCTGGCCCCTTTTGCTTGGCACTATATTTCCAATAATCATCCATTTTGTTGTGTAGTTGTACAATATTTTTACTCAATGTTGTGTTGTATTCAGTTAGACATGTATCTATTTATCTACTATACAAATGATGAACCTTTTGATAATTTCCAACTTTTAGCTATTAAGTGTTGTTATAAGCATTCTAGAACATATTTTTAAATAAATATATCTTAACATTTTCACTGGGTGTATACCAAGGAGTGGAATTGCTATATCACAAAGTGAGCATATGTTAAATTTTAGTAGATACTGTAAATGACTTCCCTTAGAATCGATCTTTGTTGTGTAAAGACTAGACATATTTTCCAACCTTTCTTTCCTGCGTTGAATATAATGCATTTTTTTCTAACATACTGTTTCTCAGTAGTGTGCAATTCATTTGCTCACTTGGTCAAGTCCATAGTTCTAGGTTTCAGAAAGATTTTAGTCTCATTTCATCCCATAACATTGAGTATCTTGTTCTACTGCTTTGGTTTTATGTATTCATGAAGAATGTGTCCTCAGGCTTCCCTGGTGGCGCAGTGGTTAAGAATCCGCCTGCCAACGCAGGGGACACAGGTTTGATCCCTGGTCCGGGAAGATCCCACATGCCGGGGAGCAGCTGAGCCCATGCACCACAATTACTGAGCCTGCACTCTAGAGCCCGCGAGCCACAACTACTGAAGCCCGTGTGCCTAGAGCCCGTGCTCCGCAACAAGAGAAGCCACCGCAATGAGAAGCCCACTCACCACAACCAAGAGTAGCCCCTGCTCGCCACAGCTAGAGAAAGCCCGCGCGCAACAACGAAGACCCAATGCAGCCAAAAATAAATAAATAAATTTATATTTTTTTAAAAAAAGAATAACTGCTATAGAAATTCAACTACAGATGTTTGTGTGAACATGAGTTTTCATTTTTCTTGGTTATGCATTTTAATAAGTGAAAGAAGCCAAACTCAAAAGCGTTTAATTAAATAACATCTTGGAAAAGGGAAAACTACAGAGATCGATGGAAAGCAGATCACTGGTTGCCAGGGTATGGGAGAGGCATTGACTACAAAGGAGGCACACAGTATTTTGGGGTAATGGAACTTTCATATATCTTGATTGGACTGTGGTGGTTAGTGAGCTACATGAGGCATTTCTCCAAACTCATAGATCTGAACACCAAAAAGAGTGAATTTTACTGTATATAAATTCAAAAATCAATGAATAAATAAATAAAAACCTTGCCAAAAGGAAATAGCATACTGATAGGAATTGGCACATCCAGCAAGCAAACTCAGAAAGATAAATCTCCATAACCCATGCTCATTCTGCTGCTAATACAGTCCTTCTGTCAAATTTTTATTGTCTTATCAGGAGTTATTTCCATATGACTTATTAATAGAAGGTTTCTCTATATGTCTTATACCTTCTAAAAGGGAATATTTTATCTTATATGTCGTCAGACAGAACTTGTCTTAATAAAAACACTGTATCACGATTCCCATTGTATAAATCCAATATAACAGTTGTGCTGCTTGTTTTCAACAGAGAATTGAATAAGTTAATGCTGTGGATTTGTTAAATTTTTTTAGAATCAGAACTTTTTTAACATTTAAAATATTAATCAAATCTATTCCAGTATTCCCATCTGTTCCTAAATCAGAGTTGCTTTAAGATAGCAATCATGACTCTAATCTATAATGCTTTTTCTCTTCAAGAATACAGGTTGATGTATGTACCATCCCTTCTTCTTGTCAATTAATCAGTAAGCATGCATGCACACTTAAATTAATAGTGATGGGGAGACCCGTTAATACTAAAAAAGTTAATGGTCCTTTTCATCAAGTACTGTTTAATCAGGAAATTATTCCCCCTATAATTGATAACTATTGTTATAATTCCTTAGAGACTTACTGACATTATCAGGTTGAAATTCCTCTATGATCTTGAACAGCAATTTAGAAATCTAAATAATAAAATAAAAACATGGGATCAGAATGTAGCAATATTTTCTATCATAAATTATTTAGCAATTGAACATGCAGATTATCCCAGGCTCACACTGCTTATTTGGATATTTAAAACCACTTAGAAATTCAGTACTTACAAATTATCTATAAATACATTAAACTCTCAAAAAACCTGCAATATTAATTGTTGACTGGGTATTTCAGTGGGCAAACAAATTATTCTGACAGAATAATGTGTGTCCTTGTTTGCCGTATCTCCCCAGGAGGTAAAACAATAAATTCCAAACCTTAAAGTCACCAAATTTATTTATCTCCTGTAATAAGTACTTGTTTTCCTCTTCTTCAGTGAACCCAAGTGAACCCTGCAAAAATAGTGTATTGCAATTCACTATTTTAAATGAGAGAAAATTCTTTTCTAGCTAGAATTTGAATAATTTGGTCCAAAGATATTGAAAGGGTCTTTTTTATCAGTGACTTATGTTTAAATGCCAAAGTAGTTGAGCATAAACATGCTGGAATGAGGGGAAAAAAAACAAAACTCATCTTTTGAAGATCTACTGTAGGAAATATTATGAGTTTGTAATGAAGTCATTTATTCATTCTTTCTAAAGATATTAATTGAGCACACACTATATGCAGGATACATTCAAGAGAGTCAAGATGCACTGAGACAAGGTGGGATAGAAGATGTCAAAAAAGACAGAGAACTTCAGCAAGTTGTCTCCAAATATCTGGGGCTCAAAGATATTAATACCCTAGTCAAGAGTAGAACCCATTTTTTCAGCACTTTTCCAGGAATTTTCCCAAAATACCTGCTGCCACAAATGGATTAAATTCTTTCATTTCAATAAATGGCATTTTCCATTAGATTTTAATGTATTTATTGATAATTTGTTAAGCACTATGCTTTTGAGTGGTTTTAAATATCCAAGCAGGTAATACCAGTCTGGACCAGACTAGAGGGCCATTAATGCCAAAGAGCAGGTTTAAAGATTTGAAAGGAGCACAGTTTACAAAAGATCTCCAGAAGGGCACTCCCATGCTGTCTGGCAACTTAAGCAGTGTTGTGTTGTGAAGTGATAAGGTGCTTGAATCAGACAGTCTTGAATTTGAGTCCAAGCTGTGAGATTTTGTAGATCTGTGACTTGGAGCAAATTACTTAATGCACATGCTCCAGTATCTTCATCCGTAAAACGGGATTAGTGCTGTAAGAAGTCAGTAAATGTTAGCTAATTTTATATATTAGCCACTATTAGAAGCAAGCACCTTATATGCAATTTACACAGCTACCTCTGAGGTAGATGCTATTATATTTTTTTAATTTTAAAAATTTTTATTTTTATTTATTTATTTACTTTTGGCTGTTTTGGGTCTTTGTTGCTGCGCGCAGGCCTTCTCTAGTTGCAGCGAGCGGGGGCTACTCTTCGTTGCGGTGTGCAGACTTCTCATTGCGGTGGCTTCTCTTGTTGCAGAGCACGGGATCTAGGCACGTGGGCTCAGTAGTTGTGGCTCACGGGCTCTAGAGCACAGGCTCAGTAGTTGTGGCACATGGGTTTAGTTGCTCCACGGTATGTGGGATCTTCCCGGACCAGGGATCGAACCCTTGTCTCTGCGTTGGCAGGCGACTTCTTAACTACTGCACCACCAGGGAAGTCCTGGTAGATGCTATTATTACCTCTTTACTTTTTGGTTACCTTTTTACCTTATTGACCTTGTTATTTTCGTACCTTATTCCTTTCTGTTGTCATCGTTGTTGTTGTTCTTCAAACTGAGGCTTCATGACATTCTGAAGATGATGTAGTTGTAAAGTGATGGGGGTAGGATTGGAATATTGGCTGACTGGAGCTGCAGCCTGTACTATAGACCAATGTACTACACTGCAGAGCAGAGGAGATTAAATGAGGTAATAGGTATGACTACCTAGTAACACTCCTGGCCTATAATGAACATACAATCAATTGTGCAATGTAATTAACAATGAAGGTAATAATCTGTGTGCAGGATGGATAAGAAAGTAAAAAATTGGTTTCAGAAACTCGAATCATTATCGTGTAACACAGGCCTGAATGTTCAGGGAGACCATAGATCCATCTTTTCATCCATGTCAGTGGTTCTCAGCTGGGAGCAATTTTGCCTTGCCTTCCAGGGGACACTTGGCAATGTCCAGAGATATTTTCAATTGCCATGACTAGGAGGATGCTATTAACCTCTAATGGGCAGAGGCCCAGGATATTGCAAACTATCCTACAATGCACATAGTATGCATCAACACTCATGGCAAAAAGTTGTCCAGTCCGAAATAGCAGGTGTCATTGTTGAGAAACTCTGATCTATGCCATCTCACAATTTTAATTTTTTATGCTAGGTTAGACATAGGCCCTGCATAAAGAAAATCTCAAATTTTTATGTTTACCAGAATCGTCTCAAAAATTTAACCACACAGAAGTCCATCAGGGTTTAAGACTTGAGTTCATCCTAGAAGTCTGCATTTTCAACAGCTCTCACCTTCAGGTAATTCTGATGTAGGTGGTTTCATGGGCCCCATTGTAGACAGAAAACCTCCAGCTATAAGTCTGCTCTATCTGGTACTGTGGGCTTGGAAGTACAGAGGATAGAGAAGAAGTCAGCTTAATAATAGCTCTTGCCATGAACACTTACCCTGCTTATCTTGCGTCACTCCTCTTATTCTCAGCCAGCTTCCCTATTAGACTGTGGTTGAGGAGCAGAGACATATTATAGACAAGAAAGTGTGAGCTACGGTCTCACAAGGAGGTGCTAATAACTCCCCTGAAACTCAGAATTATTCCCTTCTCCATCTGCTCAATGGAGAGGGGCAGGAGTGGAAACAGGTGTTAAAAGAATTCAGTGTGAAGCCACAGTCTGTAGTAAAACCAAGACAATAAATATGTGCTTGGGAAAGAAGGGACAGCAACTGACACAATGAAGAGAATATGGAGTTAGAGCTACAGAGAGTTTGAGAGTTTTCAAGTGGCAAGTTCAGAGAAGGATTCCAGTTCTGTACATTGAATAACTTTGAACAGGTTACTTAAACTCTCTGAGTCAGTAGTCCTCTATACTGGCTATAAGTTAGAATCCCCTGGGAAGCTTTAAAATAAATACCAATATCTGGGCCCCACCATAGACCATTAAATCATGATCTCTGGGGATGGGTGCAGAGAATCAATATAATTTTCAAGTTCAAGTTTCAAGTTTCAATTGTAATGTGCAGCAGGGTTGAGAACAACTGCTGTAAATGTTATTTTGGTTCTTGTGGGGAAACAGCTAAACCATTAGACAATGCATGTAAGGATTTCAGCAAGAGACCTGGGGCTTAGTAAGGACACCAAATATTAGTCGTTGATGCTATTATGATGATTGCCATTATTGATGCTTCTGCTGTTGTTGTTAATGTTATTGTTACCCTAGTACTGTTTCTTGCCTTAACATCTTGAATACCTTCCTCATGTCTGTTTCCTCACCTGTAAAATGGGAATAGTAAGAATAACAACCTAAAGTTGCTATAAAAAATAGTGTGATACATTATGAGGTTTTTTTTGATATACAGTTCTCATAAATATTAGGTTTCTTTCCTAGAAACCTCTGCATTAACCTGCATTAAAAGAAAATTTGAGACTCTCCCTAACAAAGATGATATTCTAAGGTGCCAACTGCCCAACGACATTCCATTAAAATAGTGACAAATATTTTATAGAATTAACTGTTATTTTTATTATTACTGTTAGTATTATTACCTGTAGAAAGAACTCTGTGTGTTTGTGTTTATCTTACTTAAACTTCCAAACAATCTTATGAGATGTTGTATTTTCATTTAATAGATGAAAAGAATTGTTCACACGGTAAGTAGTAGGAGAAAAATTTAAACATGGGACTTTCATGCTGAATTGTTACCACACCAGTATATTGGTGGTAAGGAGAGTAAAATAGAGTTGGGTAGGCAACTAAATGCATTATCATCCTCCTTAAATGGCTTGGTTTGGGGGCAAGCAATCCCACCCTAGTGGGATGGAGTTCTGGGAGATTGAGTCAAGCATCCCTTCTTGGTGGGTGTGGTGCACATGGCCATCAGGAAATGGCTGGAACAATGCACTGAGGTATCAGAGAGCATAGGATCTAAACAAAAACAAGTCACCTGAAGAAATGCCCAAGTCTGTGTGCAGGTAGTTGGCAACCTTAAGTTGCTGAAAGGGCAGCTGACAGGGCAGAATGGAGAAAATACAAGAAACGTTTCACAAGGACCTAGAAGAACTAAAGAGCAAACAAACAATGATGAATGACACAATAAATGAAATTTAAAATTCTTTAAAAGGAATCAATAGCAGATTAACTGAGGAAGAAGAACTGATAAGAAACCTGGAAGATAAAATAGTGGAAATAACTACCGCAGAGCAGAATAAAGAAAAAAGAATGAAAAGAATGACGGACAGTCTCAGAGACCTCTGGGACAACATTAAATGCACCAACATTTGAATTACAGGGGTCCCAGAAGAAGAAGAGAAAAAGAAAGGGTCTGAGAAAATATTGGAAGAGATTATAGTTGAAAACTTCCCTAACATGGGAAAGAAAATGGTCAGTCAACACCAGGAACTGCAGAGAGCCCCATACAGGATACATCCAAGGAAAATCACGCCAAGACACATATTAATCAAACTATCAAAAATTAAATACAAAGAAAAAATATTAAAAGCAGCAAAGGAAAAACAACAAATAACATACAAGGGAATCCCCATAAGGTTAACAGCTGATCTTTCAACAGAAACTCTGCAAGCCAGAAGGGAGTGGCAGGACATATTTAAAGTGATAAAAGGGAAGAATCTACAACCAAGATTACTCTACCCAGCAAGGATCTCATTCAGATTCGACAGAGAAATTAAAACCTTTACAGACAAGCAAAAGCTAAGAGAATTCAGCACCACCAGTCCAGCTTTACAACAAATGCTAAAGGAACTTCTCTAGGCAGGAAATACAAGAGAAGAAAAAGACCCACAAAAACAAACCGAAAACAATTAAGAAAATAGTAATAGGAACATACATATCGATAATTACCTTAAATGTAAATAGATTAAATGCTCCAACCAAAAGACATAGACTGGCAGAATGGATACAAAAATAAGATCCATATATATGCTGTCTGCAAGAGACCTACTTCAGACCTAGGGACACATACAGACTGAAAGTGAGGGGATGGAAAAAGGTATTCCATGCAAATGGAAATCAAAAGAAAGCTGGAGTAGCAATTCTCATATCAGACAAAATACACTTTAAAGACTATTACAAGAGACAAAGAGGGATACTACATAATGATCAAGGGATCAATCCAAGAAGATATAACAATTGTAAATATTTATGCACCCAACATAGGAGAACCTCAATAAATAAGGCAAATGCTAACAGCCATAAAAGGGGAAATTGACAGTAACACAATAATAGTAGGGGACTTTAACACCCCACTTTCACCAATGGACAGATCATCCAAAATGAAAATAAATAAACACAAGCTTTAAATGACACATTAAACAAGATGGACTTAATCGATATTTATAGGACATTCCATCCAAAAACAACAGAATACACATTTTTCTCAAGTGCTCATGGAACATTCTCCAGGATAGATCATATCTTGGGTCACAAATCAAGCCTTGGTAAATTTAAGAAAATTGAAATCGTATCAAGTATCTTTTCCGACCACAATGCTATGAGACTAGATATCAATACAGGAAAAAAACTGTAAAAACTAAAACACATGGAGGCTAAACAATACACTACTAAATAATCAAGAGAGCACTGCAGAAATCAAAGAGGAAATCAAAAAATACCTAGAAACAAATGACAATGAAAACACAACTACCCAAAACCTATGGGATGCAGCAAAAGCAGTTCTAAGAGGGAAGTTTATAGCAATACAATCCTACCTCAAGAAATAAGAAACATCTCAAATAAACAACCTAACCTTACACCTAAAGGAATTAGAGAAAGAACAACAACAACAACAAAAAAAAGACCCAAAAGTTAGCAGAAGGAAAGAAATCATAAAGATCAGATCAGAAATAAATGAAAAAGAAATGAAGGAAACAGTAGCAAAGATCAGTAAAACTAAAAGCTGGTTCTTTGAAAAGATAAACAAAATTGATAAACCATTAGCCAGACTCATCAAGAAAAATAAGGGAGAAGACTCAGATCAACAGAATTAGAAATGAAAAAGGAGAAGTAACAACTGACACTGCAGAAATACAAAGGATCTTGAGAGATTCCTACAAGCAACTATATGCCAATAAAATGGGCAACCTGGAAGAAATGGACAAATTCTTAGAAAAGCACAACCTCTGAGACTGAACCAGGAAGAAATAGAAGATATAAATAGACCAATCACAAGCACTGAAATTGAAACTGTGATTAAAAATCTTCCAAAAAAGAAAAACCCAGGACCATATGGCTTCACAGGAGAATTCTATCAAACATTTAGAGAAGAGCTAACACCTATCCTTTTCAAACTCTTCCAAAATATAGCAGAGGGAGGAACACTCCTCAACTCATTCTATGATGCCATCAAAACCCTGATACCAAAACCAGACAAAGATGTCACAAAAAAAAGGAAACTACAGGCCAATATCATTGATTAACACAAATGCAAAAATCCTCAACAAAATGCTAGCAAACAGAATCCAACAGCTCATTAAAAGGATCATACACCACGATCAAGTGGGCTTTATCCCAGGGATGCAAGCATTCTTCAATATATGCAAATCAATCAATGTGATACACTATATTAACAAATTGAAGGATAAAAACCATATGATTATCTCAATAGATGCAGAAAAAGCTTCCAACAAATTTCAACACCCATTTATGATAAAAACTCTCCAGAAAGTAGGCATAGAGGGAACCTACCTCAATATAATAAAAGCCATATATGACAAACCCACAGCCAACACTGTCCTCAGTGGTGAAAAATTGAAACCATTTCCACTAAAATCAGGATGCCCACTCTCACCACTATTATTCAACCTAGTTTTGGAAGTTTTAGCCATAGCAATCAGAGAAGAAAAATAAATAAAAGAAATCCAGATAGGAAAAGAAGTAAAACTGTCAGTGTTTGCAGATGACATGATAACATACATACAGAATACTAAAGATGCTACCAGAAAACTACTAGAGATAATCAATGAATTTGGTAGAGTAGCAGGATATAAAATGAATGCACAGAAATTTCTTGCATTCCTACATACTAATGATGAAAAATCTGAAAGAGAAATTAAGGATACACTCCCATTTACTATTGCAACAAAAGGAATAAAATACCTAGGAATAAACCTACCTAAGGAGACAAAAGACCTCTATGCAGAAAGCTATAAGACACTGATGAAAGAAATTAAAGATGATACAAACAGATGGAGATATATACCACGTTCTTGGATTGGAAGAATCAACGTTGTGAAAATGACTGTACTACCCAAAGCAATCTACAGATTCCATGCAATCTCTATCAAACTACCAATGGCATTTTTCACAGAACTAGAACAAAAAGTATGGAAACACAAAAGACCCCGAATAGCCAAAGCAATCTTGGGAAAGAAAAACAGAGCTGGAGGAATCAGGCTCCTTGATTTTAGACTCTACTACAAAGCTATAGTAATGAAGATAATATGGTACTGGCACAAAAACATAAATCTAGATCAATGGAACAGGATAGAAAGCCCAGAGATAAACCCACACACATATGGTCACCTTATCTTTGATAAAGGAGGCAAGAATATACAATGGAGATAAGACAGCCTCTTCAGTAGGTGGTGCTGGGAAAACTGGAGAGCTACATATAAAAGAATGAAATTAGAACACTCCCTAACACCATACACAAAAATAAACTCAAAATGGATTAAAGACCTAAAGGTAAGGCCAGACACTATAAAACTCTTAGAGGAAAACATAGGCAGAAAACTCTATGATCCTTTTTGACTCAACACCTAGAGAAATGGAAATAAAAACAAAAATAAACAAATTGGACCTAATGAAACGTAAAAGCTTTTGCACAGCAAAGGGAACCATAAATAAGACGAAAAGACAACCCTCAGAATTGGAGAAAATATTTGCAAATGAAGCAACTGACAAAGGATTAATCTCCAAAATATACAAACAGCTCATGCAGCTCAATATCAAAAAAACAAACAACCCAATCCAAAAATAGGCAGAAAACCTAAATAGACATTTCTCCAAAGAAGATATACAGATTGCCAAAAAAACACATGAAAGGATGCTCAACATCCCTAATCATTAGAGAAATGCAAATCAAAACTGTGGTGAGGTATTACCTCACACCAGTGAGAATGGCCATCATCAAAAAATCTACAAACAATCAGTGCTGGAGAGGGTGTGGAGAAAAGGGAACCCTCTTGCACTGTTGGTGGGAATGTAAATTGATAACAGCCACTATGGAGAACAGTATGGAGGCTCCTTAAAAAACTACAAATAGAACTAACATATGACCCAGCAATCCCACTACTGGGCATATACCCTGAGAAAACCATAATTCAAAAAGAGTCATGTACCACAGTGTTCATTGCAGCACTATTTACAATAGCCAGGACATGGAAGCAACATAAGTGTCCATTGACAGATGAATGGATAAAGAAGATGTGGCACATATATACAATGGAATATTACTCAGCCATAAAAAGAAACGAAATTGAGTTATTTGTATTGAGGTGGATGGGCCTAGAGTCTGTCATACAGAGTGAAGTAAGTCAGAAAGAGAAAAACAAATACCATATGCTAAGACATATATATGGAATCTAAAAAAAATGGTTCTGATGAACCTAGGGGAGGAACAGTAATAAAGACGCAGATGTAGAGAATGGACTTGAGGACACAGGGAGGGGTAAGGGTAAGCTGGGATGAAGTGAGAGAGTAGCATTGACATATTTACACTACCAAATGTAAAGTAGATAGCTAGTAGAAGCAGCTGCATAGCACAGGGAGATCAGCTCGATGCTTTGTGACCACCTAGATGGGTGAGGTAGAGAGGGTGGGAGGGAGATGCAAGAGGCAGGGGATATGGGGATATATGTATACGTATAGCTGATTCACTTGGTTATATAGCAGAAACTAACACACCATTGTAAAGCAGTATACTCTAATAAAGATGTTAAAAAAAAGAGGGCTCTTTAATAGAACAGAATCTGACCTCTATAAGTGTTTGATAACCGTTACATCCTTTTGTGTATTACAGCTCTAACTCCAGAATCTCAGAGAATTCTTGAAGTGCTTTAGATGTGTTCTTTCACCCTCATATGAAATTTCAAGGTAGCTTGTATGATTATCCCCAGTTTACAGAGGAGTTCATACTTGTAGTCTAGAGTAGTTGCTGGACTCTCCCACCTCCAATGTACATGGACTTTGGCCCTCAGCAGATATTAACAGCTTACGTGCTTCATGTTGTTAGTATTTTGTACACATTTTATTTTACTTTTCAGGCTAGTTTATAGTTTTTATTTCTCCCACACCGCTTTCTGAGGATATGTGTCTTAGGTGTGTTGGGATATCATACCCTTTTTCAAAGGTATTTTGAAAGGACGGCACATTTCAAGATGAGTCTTTACAGCCTTTCATTTGTCCACCATAAAATATTCACTGAATGTTCTTTACATGACAGTCACGATGGTGAAATGTGGTAAAAACTGACTAGGCGTGCTTTCAGCGCCCCTGTTTTAGCAATCATCTGTGTGTAAAACATGGTAATTCCAGGAAGCCATTTATTTATTTAACCCACAAACTTTTTATGGGTGCTTCATAGGTCAAAGTTACGGGACTAGGCTCTCTGATTACATAAGGTAATCAAGTATGTTTTCCTTACCCCCAGGAGCTAGAAATATAATTTTTAGTGTGTTGGGAAAGGGATTCAGATGTCTGTAACTGTAATATTATATTGCACTCTTATTTTGGGGTTCCTGGACCCAATTCCAATGTGTGTGTGTGTAGGTGGGGGTTCCCCACACACCGCCAGATAGTTCTTGAATACCCCCATGGTGTCTGAGAATGCAGCTCAATCTGACACTGTCTTCCCAGGGGTAGTGTCAGATCCTACAGGTTCAGTACTACAAGATGGTCCCTCCCTGTTTCAGATGCCAAGCACAAGCCCAGGCTGTTACCTGTACTGCTGACCCACTGGCTATAAATACCCACAACTTCCTCCTCAACGTTCAATAAATTTGCTAGAGTGGCTCGTAGGACTCAGAGAAACCTTTTACTTACTAGATTACTGGATTATTAGAAAAGAGTATAACCTAGGAACAGCCAGGTAGAAGAGAAGCATAAGGCAAGGTGTGAGGAAAGGGTTCAGAGCTTCCATGCCCTCTCCAGGTGTATCACTGTTCCCACTCCTGCAAGTGTTCATTAATGCAGAAGCTCTCTGAATCCTATCCTTTTGAGTTTTTATGGAGGCTTCATTACATAGGCACTGTTGATTAAATCACTGGGCACTGATGACTGAGCTCCAACTTCAGCCCCTCTCTCCTCTCCAGAGATTGGGGGATAGGACTGAAAGTTCCAATCCTCTAATTACCTGGTTAGCTCCACTGGTGACCATCTCCCATCCTTAAAATCACCTCATTAATGTAACAAAAGACATCTTTCCCACTCTCATAACTTAGGAAATTCCAAGAGCTTTGGGGGCTCTGTGCCAGAAACAAAGACAAAATAAATATTTCTTGTTATAAATCACAGTATCACAACTATAATTATCTATTTCTTAGAAGGTGATGAAGTTGTGGAAAAGGCATTTCAAGCAAATCAAACAGTGAGGAAAAGTAGAAGTACAGAGATACTGAGGGGCGCAGAAGGCCTCCAGGGAAACAAAAACTTCTGAGCTGAGTCTTGGAGTTCAAGTGAAATGGATCTCAAAGTGTGGACATGGAGCAGCAGTGTCAGCACCAACTAGGACACATTAGAAATGCTAAGTCTCAGTTTCCACCCCAGACCTGTTGACTCAGAAAATTATGGGGGTGGAGACCAGGAATCTGTGCATTAACGTGTTCTCCAGATGCCGACACAGGCTAAAGTTTGAGAACCACTTATATATAGTCAGGGGATTCATTACAGGAACCACAGTGGATACCAAAATCCTAGGATGCTCAAGTCCCTTATATAAAATCTCATAGTATTTGCTTATAATATAGGCACATCCTCCCGTATACTTTAAGTGACCTCTAGATTACTTATAATACCTAATACGATGTCAAAGCTGTGTAAATTGCTGCCAGAGTGTAGCAACTTCAAGTTTTGCTTTTCGGAATTTTTTGGAAATTTTGAAAAATATTTTTGATCCAAGTTTGGTTGAATTCACAAATGCAGGAGCCACGGATATGGAGGGTTGACTGTAGTGGATGTCCAAAAAAGAGCCCTGCAGACTGTGTGACTCCTCAGTCTCCTCATCTGCAAAGTAATACCACCTCCTTTGACGTTTGTGAGAATCAAAGTTGAGACTGTAAACATAATTCCTGAATTCAGACCTCTCTAAATGATAATTCCGTATATGCTATGTTGATATATTATTTCATATATATCTTATATATATGTTTTATTATATAGAGAAATACCCACTAAAGTGTAACTGTAGATGAATGAGCATAAATATATATACATGTATAGATTACAAAATAATCATCTCAGTGAATATTGCCTCCTTCAAAGTATAAACACGTATAAGGCTACTTTCCTATATAAGCCTTCTGTCTTTTATATGTATAAAGGACACTTTATATACATAACGTGTCTTTCCTATATTATTCTATTATGCAGTAATCTGGATACCTAGACAGCAATTTAGATAGATAGATAGATAGATAGATAGATAGATAGATAGATAGATGATAGATTGGCAAAGAAAAACACATATAATATATTAACAGCTATTGAATTTAGTTCATGGGCTCTGGGAGTTTAATTTACCATTCTTCCTTTATTTCTGTGTAATTTTCATAGTAAAATTTTAGAAAAATATTTATTGGTTTCCTCTTTGGATGCTATCTCCAGAGCATATTTGTATGATATAAAAATCAAATTCACTACCTGATTTTTAAACTTTATTTCGTCATCAATACTGAAATGCTTTTGGCTATTTTCAAGTAGCAAAATATTCACACAAGTCAAGCATCCCAACTATATGGGACTTCCAAAGGATACATCATAAACTGCTTATAAATCAGTGATTCTCAAACTTGACTTCCCATTAAACCACCAATATCAAAAGTTGCTGATGCTCAGATCCCACCCACAGAGATCTTAATGTATTCAGTCTGATGTGGGACCCAGACATTGCTTCTTTTGACCATCCCAAGTTATTCCAAAGTGTGCTCAGTGATACAAAACATCGCTCTAAACAATATCCAGTAGCTTTTAAACTATTAAAAATAGAAAGACTCAATTAAACACCAGTTTCTTGAGATAAATACTTCAAAGGAAGTGTTAGTGTAGGTGCTGCTTGGGAACAGGGTAGGTCTGGCCAAGCAGAATGAGGGAGGGAGTTTGTTCGTTCAAGAAATATTGTCATTTGAATTTAAAACAATGTCTACATCATGCTGTAGTTAATGCTATATTAAATTATAGAATTACAGTTATATAAAGCATCAACATTGACAACACAGACAGGTGAAAATAAATGTGTAAACATCATGATTTTATTACCATTGCTCCAATTTATCTAAAAGACCAAAGAAAAGATGCACACAATCTCAAGCTCTCCTTCCCTCTCCTAGCTCTCTCTCTCTCCTCTTATTCACATACACTTACACACACACTTGCTCCTTGTGTCTTTCATACACACACATATACGTCACCCACACACTCACATACACCCCACCTCACTGCATACACACACAAACATCCATGCACATGTATAATTTTAAAATATTTTTGTTTATTCTTTCATATATAGGTTTGGCTAAATCTTGGCCCCCTATATGTTTTTTTTGTTTGTTTTTTTAACATGGAAAGGCTGTTATTTTATTCTTTGAAGCAAAGATCTCATTTATTCACTCTTCTGGTTCAAGAATATTAACGGTATGTCCTTTTGGACACATTATTTTAAATAACTGTTCAGCATGTAATTCAACATTATTTGTACACATGCAATTTTTGTTCCCTCTCCTTATGTTTTTTCCTATATCATTATTTCCCCTTAATCTGAAGATTCTGAACAATATTCAGTTGTTCAAGTACATATTTTAGTACTTGTAGTGACATATTTTACCAAATTATTAATATTTCATTTCAAATTACTAAAATGTACAGCTTTGGGTAGTTTTATACCAGCCATTCACACGTTCTACTGAAGTATCACACTCATAAGTTTTGTTGACACTAAAGAACCCAGTCTTGTTTAAACTGGCATGTAAAAGTATAAGAACCTTTCAAAAAGAAGAAAGAGATCACCTCAGAAAATATGACCATAGGGAGCAATACTGAGCAATGCTTTCAGCTATATGGGGAGAGACGTAATTTGGAAAATGAGCAGTAGAGGGAAGAGGAGAAAGGGTTGCAGATTAGAAAAAGGAAGAACATCATGGTTTCAAGGAGCCACAGAAAGTTTTCATCCATTTATTCATTAATTCATTCAAGGCTTTGGAGGACCTTTTTTCATCAGACATTAAACTAGATGATCTTTAAAAGGTTCCCAAAACCATGAGCCTAATATCAACCACAGGACGCATTCTATTCATAAATATTTATGAATATTTATGAGCACCTACTATGTATTAGGCATGAGAATGTAGAAAGTATCAAATCTGCACATAGTGTACAAACTTTGCTTTGATTAGGTATGTTCTGGAGCACCCCAAAATTTAAAGGACATATACATTTTCCAAAGAGCAATGCAACATAAAATTCTGAAATTGATATTTTCCTAAACAATCCAGGAAGCACTAGATATGTCAAAAATGATCCCCCAAAAGTATTGATTAGCTCTGCCACTAAAGATCTACAGAGACAAGTCTTGCATGGTTCAGTTATCTGAAGAATAGTTTATTTACTCCTTTTTCCACACTCCTTTCCACCCTCTTGATGTTCTTGTCTCTGTAAAATATCTATTTTTAATCTCAGCATCCAGAAGGTAAAGAAGAGAAAAGAAATATGAGACTATATCTAGGGTAATTTTGTCTGCTGGAAGAATTTTAACACCAAACTTTTGATGTTGATTCACTGAAAAAATATTTAATTATAATAATAGCTAACATTTAGTATGTAGCTACTAAGTGTCACACAATTTACATGCTATATTAGTTTTCTATTGCTGCGTAAAAAAAATTACCATAAACTTAGTGGCTTAAAGAACACAGATATCAGCTCACAGTTCTATAGGTCAGAAGCTTGGGCAGACTCAGCTAGTTCTCTGCTCAGGGTTCTCATGGGCTGAAATCAAAGTTTCAGGCAGGCTGGGCTCTTACCTAGACTCAGGGGAAGGTCTCCTTTCAGTTTCATTCAGGTAATTGGCTGAAACCAGTTCTTTCCATGTGGCTGTAGATCTGAGGTCCCCATTTCATTATCAGCTTATAGCTGAAGGCTGCTCTCAGCTCCTTGAGGCTTCCTGAATTCCTTCCTACAGGAGCCCTTCATCTTGCCATTTTCAAAGCCAGCAAAATGATGTCAAACCCATCTCATGCTTCAAATCTGTCTGACTTCTCCCTCCAGAAGGAGAATACTCTGCTTTTAAAGAGCTCATGTACATAGATTAGACACCTCCCAATAATCTTCCTATTTGAAGAACAACTCATTAGTAACCTTAATTACATCTGCAGAATCCCTTTGACATGTAACGTAATCACAGAGATAATACCAGTGGGTAAAAGCCATACAGATTACTGCCTATTACATATATTTTAGCTCTAATTTTCATCGCTACACTATTAAATCAGGTCTCACTATTCCCAATTTTCAGAAAGTTTAAGATCCAAGGTCACACAGTTATTAAATACTAGAGCAACGATTTGAACCCAGGTCTTTCAAACTGTAAAGTTGTTTTTTCCACAACTGCACAATCAACAATTGCTGTATGAGCACCTATTTTGTACTATAGCCTAGGGCTAAAGAAATGAATAATGTTTTTCCTTTCTCTTCAGGAACAAAAAAATTTAGCAGGTTCCCCTTTACCCAATCAGTTAGTAATTGAATAATTCCTAATACTTACCATATGCTCTTTTTAAGGGCTTTTCATATATTAATTCATTTAATCCTCAAAATAACCTTATGAAATAAATGCTGTTGTAATCCCCAAGGTCATACCACTTGTACCTGGCAAAGTTCAAATTCCATCACAGGCACTTGGGTGCCAGAGATCATGCTTTTAACCACAGCATATACTGCCTTTGAACCATCCATACTGAAGTTCTCTGTTTAGGTGACAGAGAATACAAACAGATGTTCCACACACCATACTCTGTTGGCAATTCAAAAATCCATTTTATGTTATATTTCAATGTAAAAGTTCCTTATTCTCAATGTGGACTTAGATTTGAGAATCTCCTGAAATATCTGAAGCTCTGATGACACTGAGCTCACATTCATTCATAGCAACAATTCACTGAAGCCAAATACACCTGCCCCTAGATAGAAATCCTAATTTGCCCCATTCCCTACTTCCTATTGTCTCCTATATATTAAAAGAGACAGTCTGTAACCATTAAGTACCCCCACTAACACTGTTGTGTTTTCTTATGGTAGAGAATTTTTTCCTGCACTTATCAGAAGTGGGAAATCAGAGAGCAAATTAGAAACAGTAGACAGCAAACATTAAGTCCTCCTCCTTCATTTTGTCAGTTTCCTGATAGTCTTAGACATTTACCTTGGTTGGCAACTTTTGCTTTACCTAAAGTCCATTCTTTAATTGGATTTAAGAACTGTGTACCATCTTCAAGTCATAGAAAATATTGGAATGAGTTCTGTAATTGTGGGATTTGAGTGAGAAAAAGGAGATTTTTAGTCTTATATCCAACCACTAGGAGGAGGAAAAATGCCCTCCAAATGTAACTGTGTGTCATTATATCTAATTTTAAACTTAACTTTACACGTTAAATGTTAAATTTAAATTGATGAGTACTTACCTCATCTGAGTTTGTGATATTTATCATGTGTCTCTGTGCTGGTTTTTTGTGAATTAGTCAATTGCCCTACATAGCTCCTTTAATTTCTAACACTTACGTTTGATAATCTTTGCATTGCATTCCAGAAGGCATTTTGCCCATGAAATTTGAGTCACATTCAGGGTAAGCAGAGCTAGTAACCCTGTGGCAAAATCAATAGGCTTTATGCCTGAGAAGCCCACACATTTGTGTTAGATAAATGTCTCCCCACCTGGTTTTTGTTCAGCCTATCCACCAGTATAAAACCTCACAGCAGCAACATCTGTATTCAGCCACAACTCTTTGTGAAAGGGACAGCTTGAGAACCTATTAAAAATACATTGTTACTATGAGTATTTTGTTCCTCTTTGCTATATAATAAGCTGAAAACTACAGTAGCTGAACATTCTTTGGGGAAGACTGCTGTTCCTTTTATTAACTTTATAGCCACACAGTCTAATAGAAAATGCATTTTATATCACACAGGTGAACTCAATCACGCTGAACTCAACAGGATGGAATATTTTCCCTACATTTAAGTTGTAAATGGCAGGTTGCTTTACAATAAATATCTGGGACAATAAAATGTCACTTCTTTATAGAGTTGTATTATGAAAAATGCCTATGTTGTAAATAATATTTAGAATTTTGACTATGAAGCTAATGCTTATTTAGAAGACTTGAGAATTCCTAAGTAGTTGATATATAGAAAATGTGAATTTATTTTTCATATTAACTTTGCAGAGGAAGAGATATTTATGTCATTACTATTTTTAATAATTTTCACTCCTTATAAAATTAAGATTTAATGATTTACTAATGTAAATTTATTCAATAATTTTCCTATTTAAGACATTTAAAGTTATTGCTAATTATCTCAATATATTCCCTTTTTTCTCTCTCTCTCCCATTCTCTCTCCTTTCGTTTTTCCATTTCTCATTTTATTCCTTTTAGAAAACATTCACTGTAATTCACATTCAGAAAATTCTTAGTGTGCTACTTGATTTTATTCCTTCAGTTGAAATTCTAGGTACAGAGTTATTTGTCATAGGCTGTTATTATTTTGTTGTTGTATTTTTATTAGCAATAGCAGTATTGCCACTTGTAAATTGATCATTTAAAATCATTCCAAAGGAAAAATGATCATTCCAAAGATACATGTTATAATGAAGAAAAGAACTATAAACTGAAAATTCCTTATGAATTAGACTTCTATATATGTCTTCATATAATTAATCCTCTTATTTGGGGCTTTAATATTTACCTAAATGTTCATATACATAGCTTTTTGCATCATAGTTTTAGTCTATATCAAAATACCCTGAAAAATTATTAAGATAGTTTTGCTAGGGTGACTGCATAATTTATAGTCCAGAAATTTGGGAGTGAAAATGGACACTATCATTAATTACCCTAGGAAAATATACATAAATCAGAAGTATTCCAGGCAAGCTATGAAGGATGATCACCTTAAAGCTTGCCTACAAATCCATATCATGGCCTTTGCTTTCTGATATTTCTACCATTCAATATGAGAAAGCAAATAATTGAAAAACCAGAAAGGACCATTTTGGCTACCCATTTACCCATTTCATTTCAAATAATGCAGGCAGCATATTTTTTCCTGAAAAGGATGACTTTGAAGAAGGGGGTGATTTACAAAGGTTTTAATTTGAGTACAACAGCGGTTCTCAACTTTATTATTATCTTACATTTCAAGATGAGTTGGAGAGGAAAAGGGAGGAATTACAGATAGAAAACAAAGTGTGGATAACCAAATATCTATTATAATATTTATCCCATTCAAAAAATATCATTATATGTTCATAGAAGTGGGTCAAACATGGGACATTAAATAGCAGGTGTGTTTCCAGGGTGGAAGCGGGAGATACTGTTAGGAACATTGGCATAGAGTTGATAAAAATCCAAATTTAGGGACTTGTATCTAAAGTCCCCAAAACTCCAGCCCCATCTATCTTTCCAAATTCGTCTCTCATTTCTTCAAACGTGAAGCCCAAATTATGTATACATTTGCCTGCTTCTCTTTTATGCCTATTTCCCTTTTTGTTTTTGTCAAATCCAAGTTTTGGGTGAAGATCACCTTCTCAGTGCAACTTACCCAATTTCTTCAATTTCTTTTACTGCACTCCTTGCCTCCACTCCTCCACACACACACAAACCACATTAGAGACCTAAAGTCCATTGTTCAGACCCTACTGTGATTTACAGGAGAGATAAGTAATGACACATGCACACAATAAAATCCTATTAAAAATTATCCTACTGTTAAAATTTAGGTTAGTTATATTTTGTTTCTATTATAAAATATTTCTTAATAAATAAAATGAAAATATGTAGGCAATAATAGTGGGAAAACTTTAAAATGACTCATAAAAAACTGATATGCACATTACTATATATAAAATAGATAATAAGAACCTACTGTGTAGCACAGGGAACTCTACTCAGTACTCTGTAATTACCTATATGGGAATAGAATCTAAAAAAGAGTGGATATATTGTATATGTATAACTGATTCACTTTGCTATACAGCAGAAACTAACACAACATTGTAAATCAACTATACCCCATAAAAATTAACTTTAAAAAACTTGAGATCTTATCTGTAGTTTAGATAGAATTGCTTGAAAGTCCTGGCATTGACTTATATTCACATCTTCCATTGATTTAAAGTGACCCTTTATGTCTTTTTTTTTTTTTTTTTTGCTCTTAGCAATAAACATACTCGGATAAGGCCCTAGAACCAGATACACAATTCCTAACATGTTAGAGCCAAAATTAACATCTTGATTTCAAAGAAGCTGAGTTTCCTGAAACAGTGTTTAGAGGTTGCTGTTTCACATTGATGTAATTAAGAACCTATGACCCCAGAACGATGAACTACAAAAGCTTTTCACACACCAACTCCACCTCCATAGATTTGTCATAATTTTTTTCTTCCAGTTTTATTGAGATATAACTGACCTACAGGACTGTATAAGTTTAAGGTGTGCAGCATAATGATTTGACTTGCATACATCATGAAATGGTTACAACAATAAGTTTAGTGAACTGCCATCATCTCATATAGATACAAAAGAAAAGAAAAAATTAAAAAAAAAAGTTTTTCCTTGTGATGAGAACTCCCAGGATCCACTCTTCTGACAACTTCATATATATAGCACAGCAGTGTTAATTATATTTATCATGTTGTACATTATATCCCTAGTACTTGTTTATATTATAACGGAAGTTTGTACCTTTTGACTGCCTTCATCCAATTCTACCCTCCCCTTAAACTCCCTTCTGGTAGTCACAAATCTGATCTCTTTTCTTAGGAACTTGTTTGTTTGTTTGTTTGTTTTTGAAGTATAATTCAATTATATTGTTAGGTCAATTGTACTCTGTTAGCTCCTGGTGAACAACACAGTGATTTGATATTTCCATATATTACAAATCCATAGATTTGTCATAATTGATAACTATTATTATTATTGTGGATTATTATATAAACATCATGTATTTTTTCAAAAGTTATTATATTGTAATCTTTTTAAATAATAATATTCAATGATATAATTAGATCATAATTATTACTCTTAGCTTCATTCTGATTGTTACTTTTTCATACATAAGTTCCCTACCTTATTTTTGGGGTCATGAATTTGATTCATTCATCAATTAGCTGGATTAAATATGTTACTGTTAGTTTACTTTTTCTAGAAAATATACATTAATCAAGTGGTTCAGAAATATCTTTGTAATGCCCTTCTATATGAATGAAAAATTTGGCTGTGAAGGGAACTTGAAGTCCGTAAGTTTTGCATCACAATAATCAAAATTATATTTTGGCAGATGAATATAATGCAGATGAAAAGTCTGAGGCAAGATTTTTTTTCTTTTTTGACATATAGTATTTTCTGAAATAAGTTGATTTCAGAGTATTTCTTCTACCATGAATTGGAAATTTTCACTATGAGGTATACACGTGGTAGTCTTGTTTCAGCCGTGTTGCTGGATATCCTGTGTGATCTTTCAATCTGCAGATTTAAGTTTTTCTGTAGCAAAGGAACAATATTCTGTGTAAATATTGACTGGCCATTAACTATCCTTCCAATCAGTCAGTTTTACTGAATAAGTGAACTAAACTTATAATTTTCTTCTATTTTCATTTCTGATTATTTTCACTTTCCCTGAGATATTTCCTCAAGCCTTTTCTCCATATTCCTAGATCAGTTATGTGCATAATTTGTGCTACCTATAAACATTTATATATACAGTGCACATAATTCCTTGATGCCTTTTTAATTCTGTATACGTCTCATCCACTTTTTTTCATCTCTAAGATCATATCATACCGTATATTGTCTCTCAATTCAATTAACCTATGTTTCCTTTATATCTTATGGAGTAAACAAAACAGGTGTGGCTGAAATACATTTCTATTCCCTGCAGGCTTTATTATGTTTATATTCTCCTTTCACGTCTTGAGCGCCACACTCATTTTAATGCTAAAAATATATTTTCCCTTCTTTACAAGCAAGTAACTCTTAGATCTTAGTAATCTAGCTATTAGTGATTTAGAAGGGTTAAAAATAAAGAAATATGATCTGTTTTTAATCATTCTATTTCCCTTGTATGCTGCTGGAATGTGTTGAAGATACTTTTAATTCTCAGAATAGAGATCTTATAGAAGGAAGATGCCACAGCTCTGGGAAACCCAGCATGGCTTATTTGTTTTTTTCTTTGTTTGCTTTTTGTTTGTCTGTTTATCATCATTAATATTATTATTATATTGTCTGAATGGTTGAATGACAACCACAAACAACTATCTAGCTTGCAACTAGAATGAATTGTAGTCAGTGCTATTCCATCAAAGAAATATCTTTTGTATCTTTGCTGTTGCGGGTTCCCCTCGAACCTGGTGTTTTGATGCTGTGTTGGTGACAACTAATGTGACCAATCATCTTTCCCAGTATCGGGATAGGACTGCTCTTTCAAGTAATTTTTACAACAGTTAAATTTTAAAAATAGTTCTATATTTTCACCATGTTTCTTCTAAAACCACTGCTACCATGGTAACCATTTCAGCCTTAGTGGCAACCATATCTGTTTGAGAAACCACTTTTCGGGAGCCTGTGTCACCAGTGGCCTTCTGTTATAAGTGGCAACGCTCACCCCGGCATTCCTAGCATGGTTCATTCAGGCAGCTACTGCTCAGGTGAACGAAATGCTCTCACAAGCCATTAGAGCAGGTGATGCAGCGTCCTAGCTCATGGTCATCTGAGATTCCAAAGATCCACAGTGACCAAAGGAAATTCAAATAAACTTTGTTAATATTAAATCCTCTCCCAACCTCTAGTCCTCACTTACCCATGGCTGGGTGCTCGCAGGTTGCAGAAAAGTCCGTTCACCTCTAACTTGTCCAGTACTCTGTTTGAAGAGGGTAATTTCCAAGTTGGTCTTTATTGGACTTGTTCGATATGAATTCAGCTGAACTGTATGTAGTTAGATGAATAAACCTTATGAGTTAGAATTGATAACCAGGAAAAAAGAGAAAATTAAACGTTTAGTGACTTACAGAAATTTTGTAATTAGGTAGTGTATATATGTGTGTGTGTGTGTGTGTGTGTCTGTGAATATTTGTGTGTCACTTCTGCTAGTCTGAAAATTTCTCAAGCTGCTACATTTTTGTGGAAGTATTCTATGCTGATTGCATTTTCTTTGTTGTTCTGGCTTCCAAGAAATTAAAAATCAAATTTGAATCTTAGTATAATATACTCTGACATGTATTCTTGAAATATGATATCCCTGGAGGTTTGCTTTTCATTATAATTTTTATATTCCCTATGTATGACTTTTAAAAATATTTATTTATTTATTTATTTATTTATTTATTTTTGGCTGTGTTGGGTCTTCTTTGCTGCACGGGAGCTTTCTCTAGTTGCAGCGAGCGGAGGCTACTCTTCTCTGTGGTGTGTGGGCTTCTCAATGCAGAGGCTTCTCTTGTTGGGGAGCACAGGCTCTAGGTGCGCAGGGTTCAGTAGTTGTGGCACACAGGCTCTAGAGCGCAGGCTCAGTAGTTGTGGCGCACAGGCTTAGTTGCTCCGTGGCATGTGGGATCTTCCTGGACCAGGGCTCGAACCCGTCTCCCCTGCATTGGCAGGCGGATTCTTAACCAATGCGCAACCAGGGAAGCACTATTTATGACTTTTTAAATTAACCGTATATGTATTTGACAGTGACTATGTATATTCTTAGATATCTTCATATCTCTTATGGAAAAGAGCCAAAATTAAATAAATTAATATTACAAATAATTTGAAACCCAGCTTTATTAAAAGAATGATCTGTTCCTTAGATTTATAGATTGCTCCCAAAGTAGGGTCCTTAATTTATTTCTTCAATTTCAACATAGATATCTATTAAACAAATCAGAAACCTAAAGCCCAAAGAAGATAAATACCTCCTCCATGTCTCTTAACTTACAAATTGAAATACACTGTTTTCCACTGATTTATTATTTATTTTTATACCTGACATTAAAATGACCATAAGAATCACAACAGCTGAATAAACTGTAGTATATGTAGTATATGTTACTGAAATATAGTCAATAATAAGGGATCAATCAGCTCTTATACAGAAATACAGTGGGATGCTATGCAGATAAACATAGACGCTATAGCTAGTTATTACCTGATAATTTAAGTACAATCTATATTTTAGATCATACATGTAAGGTGTAAAATAGTACATTAGTAGGATCACACTTATGAGAATAATATATGTTTCACACGCACACACAGATAAATTTTAAGAGATTTTTATCATTAACATTGCTTATTATTTAGGGTAACATTAAAGAGAAAATAATTTAATATGTGTTTTATTATTTAATTGTTCTTATGGTTTTCTTCCTTTCTAGAACATGCCAGAGATTGTCTTTCTTTGTTACCCCTGAATCACCAGTATTTGCATATGGTGGTATTTCAATAATTTTTTGCCTTGAATTGATGTTTATCAATTGAAAATAAAGTGTATATCTGTGGATTCTGAATGCATGTGCACCAGATTATCCTACTTTGCAATTGCAAGTTAGAGTTTGTAATGAACCTCATTTTGAAAAGGAACATTAAGTTTTGAATAAAAAAGCCATCCAGGGCTTCCCTGGTGGCGCAGTGGTTGAGAGTCCGCCTGCCAGTGCAGGGGACACGGGTTCGTGCCCCGGTCCGGGAAGATCCCACATGCCGTGGAGCGGCTGGGCCCGTGAGCCATGGCTGCTAGGTCTGCGCGTCCGGAGCCTGTGCTCCGCAACGGTAGAGGCCACATCAGTGAGAGGCCCACGTACTGCAAAAAGAAAAAAAAGCCATCCATAATGTTTGCAGAGGGAGATTATTTATAGGGGAGTTGTGCACATCTCCATATTTTTGCAGTTTTTAAGAAAAGAAAAAAGTAGAAGCAGGTGGGCTTAGTTATTTAAAGTGTTATGTCATAAACCATGCATTGGATTTACCCTGGACATTAGCACTTGCCAGTAGCCATCAGTTTAAATTAATGAGTCCATTGAACTACTGGTAAAGTGGGTTATATAAGAACCAACCAAACCCCACTGACAGTTGAAGATCATGGAAAGTACCAACTCGGCTTTCTCAGCAAGCATATGTGTGTATGCATTCATCTTATTCTTATATTGTCTGTCCTGATAGCTGAACTGAGACCATAAAAATAGAAAATGAAAGAAAAAACTTCTCAACTGTAACACTGGAACCAAATCTCTAGTTTCTTTTTGTCTCAAACTCCATTTAAAGTGGTTGTAAAATACAGTAATAAATTGCACTGTCTTGATATTCCACATGATCTTTTTTTGTTGTTATTGTATCAATCTTTTCTGTAATTTCCATTGCTGTGCATGTTTCCCTCATATTCTACACAAATTTTTATCTGTTGGATGTCACAGACCTTATCATCAGAAGACATTGACAGTTACACAGCACATTTACTGAAATATCAGATTATATTATTTCTTATTTTTTAGGTTGTGTTATTTTTATTGATCTTTGTACTAAAATGTATCTTTCAATATAATACATTCTATTTTTTATAGAGTTTTACAGACTATAAAGCATTTTCTTGTATGGCATCAAGTTTAATCCTCAAAAGCTCTGTGTGCTTAATAAATCAGTACTACTGTTAAATGAATGAGGTTATAAGAGCTCAGAATATGACTTGATGAAAATCATTCAACCTATACACGGCAAAACCAGGGCCAGAGTCCATGTTTTTCAGTAATTAATAACAACCAATGTTTATGCAGTACTTAACACCTTACAAAGTTCTTGGCAAAGATAATTTCATTTAGTTCAAAAACTTCCCTATGAGGAAGAAATTATTAGTATTCTAATTTTACTGTAACTGAGGCACAAGTACTTGGCTTATGGTCACAGATATAATAATTGAAAGTGCCAGGAGAAAATACTTGCAAATGAAGCAACTGAGAAAGGATTAATCTCCAAAATTTACAAGCAGCTCATGCAGCTCAATATCAAAAAAACAAACAACCCAATCCAAAAATGGGCAGAAGACCTAAATAAATAGACATTTCTCCAAAGAAGATATACAGATTGCCAAAAAAACACATGAAAGGATGCTCAATATCAATAATCATTAGAGAAATGCAAATCAAAACTACAAGGTATCACCTCACACTAGTCAGAATGGCCATCATCAAAAAATCTAAAAACAGTAAATGCTGGAGAGGGTGTGGAGAAAATGGAACCCTCTTGCACTGTTGGTGGGAATGTAAATTGATACAGCCACTATGGAGAACAGTATGGAGATTCCTTAAAAAACTAAAAATAGAACTATCATATGACCCAGCAATCCCACTACTGGGCATATACCCTGAGAAAACCATAATTCAAAAAGAGTCATGTACCACAGTGTTAATTGCAGCACTATTTACAATAGCTAGGACATGGAAGCAACCTGAGTGTCCATCGACAGATGAATGGACAAAGAAGATGTGGCACATATATACAATGGAATATTACTCAGCCATAAAAGGAAACAAAATTGAGTTATTTATAGTGAGGTGGATGGACCTAGAGTCTGACATACAGAGTGAAGTAAGTCAGAAAGAGAAAAACAAATACTCTATGCTAACACATATATATGGAATCTAAAAAAAAAAAAAAAAAAAAGGTTCTGAAGAACCTGAGGGCAGGACAGGAATAAAGACACAGACGTAGAGAATGGACTTGAGGACACAGGGAGGGGGAAGGGGAGGCTGGGACCAAGTGAGAGAGTGGCATGGACATATATACACTACCAAATGTAAAATAGATAGCTAGTGGGAAGCAGCCACAGAGCACAGGGAGATCAGCTCAGTGATTTGTGACCACCTAGAGGGGTGGGATAAGGAGGGTGGGAGGGAGACGCAAGAGGGAGGGGATATGGGGATATATGTATACGTACAGTTGATTCACTTTGTTATAGAGCAGAAACTAACACACCATTGTAAAGCAATTATACTCCAATAAAGATGTTAAATATATATATATATATATATGTATAAAATTGGAGGTGCCAGTGTTCAAATCCAAGCAACCTACATTCAGAGCTCATTTTGCATAAGCACTAAATTGTAAGCGTAATATTTTGCACATTTCACTACTCAACAGTGACTATTAGTTTAAAAAAATAAATAAAACATGTTATGGGATACTACTCTGACTATACCATCATTTAAAAAGTAAAGCAGCTACTAAAGTGAAGCATAAATGTAGAAAAGTGCAAAAATCTTCAGTGTGTACCTTGGGGAAATTTCGTAAAGGGAGAATACTTGTAAAAAGATCACCCTGATAAAAAAAATTAGAATATTATCATGCTCTGCATCTCTCCCTGCCCCTAGTCATTACCTGCTCTCTTTAAAGATAACTACCTTTCTGACTCAACATCATAGATTATTTTGGCTTGATGTTGAACTTGATATCCATGGACTTGTACAATATATAATCTTGTAGCTTTGGCTTCTTCCTTTCAGTTTTGTAGTAGAGATTCATCCATACTATTGCAGAAAGCAATACTCTGTTCATTCTCTTTCTTGTATAGTATACCAGTATGTGAATGTTCCACGATTTATATATCTGTTCTTTTGCTGATGAGCATTCAAGAAGTTTTCAACTTGGGGCTATTATGAATGACGTTGCTATATAAGTTTTCTAATAATATTTTTGTTGCACATATGTACATATTTGTGTTGCTTATATTCCTAGAAGTGGAACACCTGGGTCGTAGAGGATGTATATGTTCAAGCTCAGTAAATATTTCAAAACATTTTCTAAAGTAGTTGTACCAATTTATACCCCCACTTGTATGAGTTTTCTACCTTTTCACATTGTCACCAACACTTGATATCTTCTGGGTTTCTAAAAAATTTATTATTTTAGCCATTCTTGTTGGCATGTTGTATCATTGATGTTAATGTTGAGTTTTTTTCAAATATTTATAGTTATTGGATATTCTTTTTGAGAAATTGTCCACTGAAGTTATTTGCCAAGTTTTTTTTCTTTAATTGAATTGTCTCTTTTCTTTTATTGAAATGCAGTTCTTTATTATGGATATGAGAAGAATATATGATGTGTGAGTGTGTATGTGTGTCTTACTCTTTGGGTTGTTGTTTTACTTTCTTAATGGTATCTTTTTATGAAATGGTGCTCTTAATGTAAATGTTGTACAATTTACCAGTCTTTACATTTTTACATTTGAGGCAGCTCTTTTCATGTCTTATTTAAGAACTATTAGTCTGCCTTAAGGTCATAAACACTATATTCTATATTTTTTTCAAAAAGTTGTATTGTTTCATTATATAGTGCTACATCCATTGGAATTAGCTTTGTGGGTGGTGAAGTAAGAGTTTAATGTTTTAACATGACTATCCAATTGACCAGCACCATTTATTATGAAGTCCATTTTTCCCCCACTGAATGGCAATGATACCCATAATATAGATCTGGTAATCATATAAGATTGGATTTCCTTCTTCACTCTGTTGTGTTACACTGATCCATTTGTCTATTCTTGCGTTAATACCACAGTGAATTAATTACTTCCAATTTATAGTAAGTATGGCGATTAGGTCATGTGAGGTCCAAGGCTTTGTTCTTAGATATTATTTTGATTATTCTAGGGACTTTTCATTTCTACATAAATTTTAGAAACAACTTGTAATACACCTGATGAGTTTTCAGTAGGACTGACTTGAACCTACAGATCCTTTGGGGGCAATCTCACAATTTTGAGATTTTTCAGTCTAAGAGTGTAGTATGTCTTTCTATTAGTGGGATCTTCTTTAATTCATCTCAGTAATGTTCTGTAGTGTTGTGTGAAAAGTTTTTGCACATTTAGGTTGCATTTGGTCCATATTTTTTTTTACGCTGTTTTCAATGCTAAATTTTATATTTTATTTTATGCTTTGTTACTTTCATAGAGGAGTAAAATTAATTTTCATATCAAACTTTGTATTCATTAACTTCTAAATTCTGACAATTGGTGTATAGATTCTTTTGAGTTTTCTGTATATACAATCATGTCTATGTGAATAATATATTTATTTCTTCTTTTCTAATTCTTATACCTTTTTATTTTTAATTTTTGTTTGTTCACTTATTAATTCCTTCACTTCTGCCTTATTGGACTGGCTATAACTTTGAGAAAAAATAGTAAAAACAAATCGTGGTAGCATCCTTTTCTAGTTAGAAAATTCGAAGCAGAGTGATACTTGTAACATATTACTGTTAAAATATGAAAAATGTTGTTGATTTTTAAATATTCTTTGTAGATAAAAATATTGATTCTATTTCTACGTTGCTAAACTTTCTCTTTGTATGAGTGATTGTTGAATTATATCAGACATTTTTTTTTGCATTTACTTGGATGATCATATAATTTTTATCTTCTTTTACTGTGACAAATTGTATCACTTGATTTTCAAATATCATACCACCCTTGTATTCCTGAAATAAATCCCATTTGGTTATGATACACCATAATTTTATATGTCATTGGGTTTAGTCTGCTAATATTTTGTTTAAATAATTAAGATTAATTCACCTGTGTTCATAAGAAATATTGGTCTGTGCTTGCCATCTCTTGTAATGTTCTTCCTTTGGTAACAAACATACATTGATCTTATGTATCATGGTGAGAAGTGTTACCTGAATCATTGTTCACTGGAAGAGTTTTATAAGTTTGTTGCCATTTTTTTCCCCCAAATGTTTGGATTAATCAACAAAATTATTTAGAGAGTAGTTTTATTTTTTGGAAAATATTTATATATTTAACTAATATAGGATTATATTTTTATATCCCTAATATTTAATATATAATTTTTAAAATTTAATAGATCTTTATTTCTTCTCAGATTTGGTAAGTTGTATTTTTTAAAGGAATTTTATCAATTTCATCTAATTTATAATAAACTGTTAAGTGTATTGTCAAATTTATTACAAGTTTGAGTAAAATGTCTTCTTATCTTTTCAATATATGCATAATCTCTATTGATGTCTTTATTTTGTTCCTGATATTGATTTTGTAACTGCTCTCTACTATATAAGTATTTTCCATTCCGTTGATTTCTGCAATTTCTTTGATTCCCATTTTTTTGTGTTTTGTTTTTTGTTTTTCTTTTCCTGGCATCTTGATATGGAAGCTTAAATCACCAATCTCCAGTCCATCTTTTTTTTTTTTTTTTTTGTATAGGCATCCAAACTTTATATTTTCCTCTAAGCTCTAGTTGCATCACATAACTTTTGATATGTCATACTATATCATTAAATTCAACATATTTTCTAATTTCCTTTCTAAATTCTCCTTTGACCCAGGAGTTGCTTCACATGCTCTTTGTTCTTTTATTCTCTCCTTTCTTGCCCTCTGTTTGATTAATCAGTTATATATTTTTTTAACATCTTTATTGGAGTATAATTGCATTACAATGGTGTGTTAGTTTCTACTTTATAACAAAGTGAATCAGCTATACGTATACATATATCCCCATATCCTCTCCCTCTTGCATCTCCTTCCCATCCTCCCTATCCCACCCCTCTACGTGGTCACAAAGCACCGAGCTGATCACCCTGTGCTATGCAGCTGCTTCCCACTATCTGTTTTACATTTGGTAGTGTATATATGTCCATGCTACTCTCTCACTTCATCCCAGCTTCCCCTTCCCCCTCCCTGTGTCCTCAAGTCCATTCTCTACGTCTGTGTCTTTATTCCTGTCCTGCCCTCAGGTTCTTCAGAACCTTTTTTTTTTTTTTTTTTTAGATTCCATATATATGTGTTAGCATAGAGTATTTGTTTTTCTCTTTCTGACTTACTTCACTCTGTATGACAGACTCTAGGTCCATCCACCTCACTATAAATAACTCAATTTTGTTTCTTTTTATGGCTGAGTAATATTCCATTGTATACATGTACCACATCTTCCTTATCCATTCATCTGTTGATGGACACTTAGGTTGGTTCCATGTCCTGGCTTTTGTAAATAGTGCTGCAATTAACATTGGGGTGAATGTGTCTTTTTGAATTATGGTTTTCTCAGGGTATATGCCCAGTAGTGGGATTGCTGGGTCATATGATAGTTCTATTTTTAGTTTTTTAAGGAACCTCCATACTGTTCTCCATAATGGCTGTATCAATTTACATTCCCACCAACAGTGCAAGAGGGTTCCATTTTCTCCACACCCTCTCCAGCATTTATTGTTTGTAGATTTTTTGATGATGGCCATTCTGACCTGTGTGAGGTGATATCTCATTGTAGTTTATAATCGATTATCTTTTAATTAAGCCATTTCCTTTTATTAGCTTTTTATTTATTGCATTTTACAATTTTTGTATTGGTTTCATTCTGTGCACCTTGACCTATTAGAGTATAATAAATATTAATGCTTCTATCATTTCCAGTATAATGCTATGGCTTTCTATCATTCCTTAGAAACTTTTCTTAGCTTTTTATGTTATTGGTGTCATGCAACTAAATCCTAAACTTCATAAAATTACTCTTATAATAATAACTTTTATTATTATATTTGTAATCGATATTCATGTAGATTTCACTGCATATTTATATGTTCTGTCTCTCTTTACTCTTCCTGCCTTTCCACATGTAAACCACTTTTGATGGTAAGCCTCCCCTTAGTATTTCCTTCAGTTTGTTTTCTGGCAACAAATTCAATGCTTTTATATGTTGAGAAAAAAATTTTTAATGTTTGAAAGACATTTTCTCTGTGTATGCAATTCTGTTTGCCAGTTGTTTTCCTTCAGCCCTTAAAATATGGCATCCCATTGAATTGTGACTTTCGTCTTTTCTCTTTAGAAGTCAGGAGTTAATCTTATTGCTGTATAGATTTCTCTTGCCCCCCTTCCTGGACTGCTTTTAAGATTTCTTCTTTGTCTTTGGCATTGAGCAGTATGACTGTGGTTATAACAAGGAGTTGTTCTCATGTTTATCCTGATTAGAGTCTCTGAGGTTTTTTGAATGTGTAAGCTAATCTCTTTAATCTGTTTTAGAAAATATCTTGGCCTTTACTTCTTTGACTAAAGTTCTTATCCCATTTTTTTTTATCCTCTGCATATGGGGCTCCAATATGAAAATATACGTAAGGACTTTTTACCATGTACCGCAGCTATCTTATACATTTCTGGATTTTTTTGTTTTTACCCACCCCTTTTTTTTCCTCTTTGTGAGCTTTAGTCTGTATATATTCTACTGCTTTTCGTCTAGTTCATTAATTCTCTCTTCACTTAGAACCTCTATGCTGTTTAATTGATTTTGTGATGGTGGTGGTGGTGGTTCTTAATATCAATTACCATTTGTTTTAGTTCTAGAAATTTAATTTGAGTCTTTGTTTTTTCAAGATTCTAGTTCTTTGATAAATTTCTTCATCCTATCTTTTCCTTTTCTTTATTAAGTCTTATTTTAAAATTCTTATGAAAAATTCATTATCTGAATCATGCAGCAATCCATATATGTTTATATCTGTTTTTATCTTGATCCTGTTCTATTAAGCCTCATAACGTTTTGATTTAATGACAGACATTATGTTTAAAATGTTGTAGAGGCTTTGAATGGTGTTGTCTTACTACAAGAGGATTTTATTTTCCTCTGGGAAGTAGTTAAGGAGCAAATTAATACCGTCTAAAGAGGGACTTAGCTGACTTAGGCAGAATTTCAGAGCTGAAAACAAAGCATTTCCATCAACCATGGTTTGCTCCCATCCCTAGTGTATTTATCTGGGTCCCTCTTCATTGACAGATGCTAAATGCCAATGATTGTCCCAACACTCTGAGACCACAAAAGTTGCACTGTGTATTTCAGCTGCTCTTGGCTTGGTGCCTTTTGCTCAGTGCAGATGAAGAAAAAGCAAACATCTTCAATTGAAACCTGGGGCAGAATGAATGATGAAATGTGACTATCACCTTCTGTGAGCCTCCCTTCTCTCTTAAATCTTCACCCCTCAAATCTTGGGTGTTGCCAATGTCATCAGGTTTTTTTTGTTTGTTTGTTTTTTTAATCTGGTCTCTCATTTTTCCCTAGTAAAAGTGTTGATGTGCCACCAAGTACTCCAGCATAACCAAATAAAAGACATCTATGATATAGATTTAATTGCAAATGTTGTGTAGTTATTGTATTTCATATAATATCTCTTACAAAGATATCTTTTACAAAGAGATATCTCTTACAAATGCAGCAGTGACTGTTGCATTACCTACCAGTTTGTGTTTATATTATTTTCAATACAAAAGTAAATCTGATAGAAATGTAGGTGTTTTTCTATATAAGAGACTATGATCTGTGAAATATTGTTTGGGGGGGGAAAGACCTATTAAATTCTAAAAGAGGGCTGAACTGGGGACTTCAGAAAGCTACTGCTAACTTTAGTTAAGCTCTAAAACACTGCCACTCTGTGGTAACTTGGAGACATAACAGCATCCTCTATATTTCTAGAGATAAAGATGCCCTAGCAAGTTACTTCTAAATTCCACTTCGCTGTTATTCAGGAAGCTGAAATTTCCCCATTCAGTGAAACAGCTACTCCATACCTATCCCATGCACCTCTCTCCCAATCCAGGTTTCCAAGTCTGAGGTCCAGCCATTGGATTCTTCTCTTTGAGGGAACTTGAGCCAATGGCAAAGTGCTAAGGTTCCCAAGTCCCATGAGTTCCCATTTATACTCTGTCACTTGTGAGTGGAGTGGTCTTAGGCTCATTACTTACCCTCTTACTTACCCTCTTTCAGTTTTGTCATCTAAAAAATAAGAATTTTAGCAGGAATATTCACTTTGTGAAAATTCATTGAGCTATATACTTTTTCTGTCTCTGCTATATATTAATAGAATTAATTTTTAAAAGATGTTAATATATCTAAATGCATATTTTAAAGAATTGGTCTGAACATTTAAATGTATAGTGCCCCCATTACAGTGACGCCTACACTGACCTTTCTATTGGCAAGTCTGATTTTCCCTCCCCATCTCCATCCATACATATCCACATATCCATCTCCTTTACTCTGTTCTGATTTCTATTTTTTTTCTACAGCACTTTGATCATATAAAATGTTGTGCAATTTGCATGTTGTATATTTTCTCACTTCGCTTTGTGTTATGTAGCTTCCCAAAGGCAGGGGTGTTTATTTGGTTGGTCTACAAGTGCCTAGAACAGTGTCTTGAACATAACAGGTGCTCAAAATTATTTGTTGAATGCATGAACAGGAAGTAAGCATAGTTATTGTCACATAGTAATAGTTCACATTTAAAGAACTTTTTTATGATCAGGATTTCCGCTTGAGACTTTGGTTCCAAATCTTTAATACAGCTTGTGGATGAGAAAGGTGCTGATAAGTAGGTGTCATCACTTCAGATATTGCTTGGAAGGCACAGTTAAAATTACTGAGTTGTACACTTTAAAAGGGTAAATTTTATGGTTTATAAATTATATCTCAATAAAACTCTTTTTTTTTAAGTAGATGGTTAGCTCTTCAGAGGGAAAAAAAGTTTAGTTCCTGGCTCTGACACTAACTCACTTTTTGATCTTATATAGGATGTTTTTCCCTAGTTCTTAGTCTTTCGTATACAAATTGAGTGTGTCTGTTAAGCTGAAATTCTAAAATCCCCTCCAGTTCTCATACCCCACCTTTTTAAAAAATAGACTTCTGCAGAGACAGAGAGAAAAGAAGGTGAGATGGTCTTGTGCCATCACATTGCTCTGCAACAAGGAGTACACTCATTAGAAAGCATTGGGTTTAGAGCCTGAGCTCCTCCTTTTCCTATATTTAAATGTCCTATAGACACCCAACTATATATGTTTCCACACGTGCATACACACATCTAATTATCTAATTTTGTTGGATGGGAAACAAGACAATGAATATCACTTCTTGGTTTCCAAAAGACTTTCCCAGAAACTGTTTTTCCAGCCCAGAAATGTAGATCATAGATTCCCAAAGGCACTGATTCCTCTGCCTGCATACCAGAGTGTACCTTAGGGGCTCTCTGGTATCTCAATGCTTAATGAAATTAGCTCAGTTTAATTTGAGTGAGTTAGAAAACTCTGTTGTCACAATGAGAGAATGTTCCTATTACCTAATTAACAGGACTTATTAGGAGAGTGGTGACTGCTGAAGTCCGTTGAATACCCAGCCATATGGGCATATGAAGCATGGATCAAACAGGTCTCTTTGTAATTAGGTTAATAGTTACTCTTTCTTTTTTCGCTCATTTTCATCTAAGCCCAATGCAAAACACATTTCCTGGATTTTTAGCAGTGTCAAGTAATAGACACTATAGATGGATTTCAGGTATCAAGGCCACCAGTTACTGGACACATGTCTGCTGCCCAGTGACACCCCTTTTGCCACTTCCCTGAATGCCCTTCTATATGCCTCATCTGAGACACCTCAGGTCATCTGCTCTATGGCTGTGGCCTTTTCTTTGCCATATGGCTATGATGCACCCACCTCCTCCTGGTAATATGCCCCTTTGATATACCTTCAGCACAAAAACCTTTGCTAAATAGGAAAGTGCAGCATGTATAATTTCCTCATTAAATCAATAGACAAGGTCATTCTGTGTTAAATGGAATAAGAAGTGCATTCCCACATGTTACCTAGATGCGCTTACATTTCAAAACCATCCAAAAGTCACTTCCTTGGCCTTTCTGACCAAAGGAGTAAACGGATGAATTTTAAATTTTACTCTCATATATATTAAGGACTCTAGATTCATTCAGGATCCCTTAATCTGAGGACAAAGTGGTATCAAAAGAGACACAGACCCTTAATTTTGAGCACAAAGAGATAACCCTTCCTAATTCCAAGTCTCACAGTGCTAATTACAAATAGAAAGCATTTAATAAACACAGTTATGTTTTTACCTCTTGCTAGGTAGTGTTCAAAGTGGTAGGGACTTCCCTCACGGTCCAGTGGTTAAGTGCTCCCAATGCAGGGGTCGTGGGTTCGATCCCTGGTCGGGGGACTAATATCCCACATGCTGTGTGATGCAGCCAAAAAAGAAAAAAACAAAAACAAAAACCAGTGTTATGCACACTCTGAAAAACCAGGGGGACAATACGCTCCTTCTTCTATTTTAAAAGTGAGAAAACTGAGTCTTAGGGGGAGCAGGGAATTGATCTCAAGTCAGACTCACTATTTAGGCCTCTCAGCATCTTGCAATCTAACATTTAACTTTGTTCCTGGCATGCAGTAGAGAGTCAGGGAATTTTTTTTTTCCAATGAATGTCTGTGTAACACTTTTACATAGGTTAATCATTTATTCAGAGTGTTGACTTAAATATCAGATGGAGTCTGAGGAAGGGAAACCCTAAGAGCTGAAGGGAAAATGAGCTTATAGTACAAGTTTGTAATTGGAAAACAAATCTCCCTGCCCAGCGAGTACATGAATGAGCTGTCAGGAAACTGAAAGGAGGCACAGAAAACAAGTATCACACAGTCCCTTGGAGCTATTGCTACATACAGTGAAGAGAGAGAGGGAGAGAAAAAAAGAGAGAGGGATTGACTGATTCTTAGCTGTTTAATTCAGATCCAAATTTACTCTCTCCGGAAGTATCCAAAAATGGGGGAGAGGAAGGAAAGAAGTTCTGACTTTACTTGCAATATATAAAATACATTTTCACATCTCCAGAAAATAAGATCCAAAAGAAGATAAAGTAAAATTGGTATTTTCAATTTGAAAATCACGACATTAAATGCCAAATCTATATGTATGAGTCTGTCTTGATCTAGGGAATCCTCTCTCACGCCTTCCTCCATCCTGATGCCCAACTGGGGCCAACAGACATCCTGAAGCTGCCTTAATACTGAAGCTGCTTAAGTCTGAGCAGCTGTCGTGAGACTGTTTTTATTATTACTTCAATATTAGCCATCAGTCCTATCTTGAATCAAGCTGTGTAACTCGTCTTCTTTTTCATTTGTTGTCAGCACATATTCCACTTATAGAAGGCATTTGATGTAAGATATTTAGGACCACACTTTAAGTCATTAAGTGTCATCTGTTTGGAGAATAGCATCACTTAGCATGCTTCTTGAGAAGAGGAAATCTACACCTTTGAAAATTAAATCACCTGACTTAATCTATTAGTACTTTTGTCTTTTTTTTTTTAATATGTATAAGAATACTGGATATGAAAGTTGAGAAATCAGGATGGATCCTGCAGGGCAAATGTTACTGCCTTTTACAACCAGGATTGCCATGTGTGCACTTCACTAACCTGGGGGGTCATTGTTCCCTTTGTAATCTATAGAATTTTATATTTATTACAACTGTCTTACAACGGATGATTGTAAATAATCCTGGGGAAGAGTCTTTCTTTGTTTGTTTTCTACAAATTTCCATAAAGGAGAAGGTTCGATTACCAGCAGAATTATTCTAAGCCATAATTATTCTGCTCAAATGGTGCTCCTGGATTATTCTTCTGCAGTCCCACATCTTTCCTCTTATAGAATTTTTCACACCTTGCTCTAATTATTTGTTTAAGGATGTATCTCTTGGGGATCTGCTTAACATCAAAGACTACATGGGATTCATCTTTGAATCTCCAGTTCCTACCTCTGATGGACATTGATAAATGTTGAATGACTGGATAGGTGGTAACAAAACAACTCACCTTGAAATTTACTTGAAATAAGTAGAATATCACCTTAACAGTTGCTTTAGAAAAAGAAATGAGTTATAAGAAAATATAAATAAAATAACAAAGTAAGCCTTTATTTGTTCATAACCTCTAACTCAGCAAAACTCCTAGCATCTGATTGGGCAGTAATCAAGTATATCTCCTCAAAATTCTGTCATTTAAGAATATGCTGGCTTCTTGCACACCAATTTGATATGACTCATACCCTTCAAAATATAGGAAGGAAGGGCAATGCAATTTTATGTATTTTACATTATTTATACTTATTTTGGGAATAGGTAAATGTCGATGTTTCAAAATATGAAAGGTACAAAAAGATAGACTCTAAACGTCACCTATCCACTTTTGTCTCCCGCCACTCAATACTTGTTCCATAGAAAGCTATGTTACCAATTGGGAGATTGGGATTGACATATATAAACTAATATGTATAAAATAGATAACTAAGAAGAACTTGCTGTATAAAAAAATAAATAAAATAAAATTCAAACAGAAAAAGAAAGCAATGTTACCAGTATATCTTGCACATTTATATAGGCAGTCCATGCAAATAAAAGCAACAGTATACATACATATATTTATACAGCTTGTCATTTTCTATTGCTGCTGTAACAAATAACAACAAAGTTAATACAACACATCTTTATTACCTTATGGTTCTATAGGTCAAATGTCTGACTAGGGGCTGCATTCTTTTCCAGAGGATCTTGTCACATCTGATAGTTCATTTTGCTGTATAAGGTAATATATGCTTAGGTTTCAAGGAGAATTACACTGTGGATAACTCTGGAAGCTATTATTCTGCATACCACAGTGTTTCATACCCATTTCAGACCCAGGCGCATGCACACACACACACACAAAGTTTTATTTTTGTAATGAAACGACACACTATAATGTTGTTCTGCACTTTGCTTTTTTTCCGTGGTATTGGATATTTTCCCATCTCATTACATAAAGAAATTTCCCATTCTTTTTCACAGCTGCATACTTTTTTGTTGTTTATTCATTTGTTTTATTTTTTTAACATCTTTATTGGAGTATAATTGCTTTACAGTGGTATGTTTCTGCTTTATAATAAAGTGAATCAGCTGCACATATACATATATCCCCATATCCCCTCCCTCTTTCGTCTCCCTCCCACCTTCCTTATCCCACCTCTCTAGGTGGTCACAAAGCACCGAGCTGATCTCCCTGTGCCATGTGGCTGCTTCCCACTAGCTAGCTATTTTACATTTGGTAGTGTATATATGTCCATCCCACTCTCTCACTTTGTCCCAGCTTACTGTTCCCCCTCCCTGTGTCTTCAAGTCGATTCTCTAATAGGTCTGCGTCTTTATTCCCATCCTGCCCCTAGGTTCTTCATGACCTTTTTTTTTTTTCTTTAGATTCCATATATATGTGTTAGCATACAGTATTTGTTTTTCTTTTTCTGACTTCATTCTGTATGGCAGACTCTAGGTCCATCCACCTCACTACAAATAACTCAATTTTGTTTCTTTTTATAGTTGAGTAATGTTCCGTTATATATATGTGCCACATCTTCTTTATCCATTAATCTGTCGATGGACACTCAGGTTGCTTCCATGTCCTGGCTATTGTAAATAGTGCTGCAGTGAACATTGTGGTACATGACTCTTCTAGAATTATGGTTTTCTCAGGGTATATGCCCAGTAGTAGGATTACTGGGATATATGGTGGTTCTATTTTTAGTTTTTTAAGGAATCTCCATACTGTTCTCCATAGTGGCTGTATCAATGTACATTCCCACCAACAGTGCCAGAGGGTTCCCTTTTCTCGACACCCTTTCCAGCATTTATTGTTTGTAGATTTTTTTCTTTTTTTTTTTTTTTTTTTTTTTTTGCAGTACGTGGGCCTCTCACTGTTGTGGCCTCTCCCGTTGCAGAGCACAGGCTCTGGACGCACAGGCTCCAGAGGCACAGGCTCAGCGGCCATGGCTCACGGGCCCAGCCGCTCCGCAGCATGTGGGATCTTCCCGGACTGGGGCACAAACCCTTGTCCCCTGCATCGGCAGGCGGACTCTCAACCACTGTGCCACCAGGGAAGCCCTGTTTGTAGATTTTTTGATGATGGCCATTCTGACTGGTGTGAGGTGATACCTCATTGTAGTTTTCATTTGCATTTCTCTAATGATTAGTGATGTTGAGCATCCTTTCATGTGTTTGCTGGCAATCTGTATATCTTCTTTGGAGAAATGTCTATTTAGGTCTTCTGCCCGTTTTTGGATTGGGTTGTTTGTTTTTTGATATTGAGTTGCATGAGCTGCTTGTAAATTTTGGAGATTAGTCCTTTGTCAGTTGCTTCACTTGCAAATATTTTTTCCCATTCTGAGGGTTGTCTTTTCATCCTGTTTATGGTTTCCTTTGCTGTGCAAAAGCTTTGAAGTTTCATTAGGTCCCATTTGTTTATTTTTGTTTTTATTTCCATTTTTCTAGGAGGTGGGTCAAGAAGGATCTTGCTGTGATTTATGTCATAGAGTGTTCTGCCTATGTTTTCCTCTAAGAGTTTGATAGTGTCTGGCCTTACATTTAGGTCTTTAATCCATTTTGAGTTTATTTTTGTGTATGGTGTTAAGGAGTGTTCTAATTTCGTTCTTTTACATGTAGCTCTCCAGTTTTCCCAGCACCACTTACTGAAGAGGCTGTCTTATCTCCATTGTATGTTCTTGCCTCCTTTATCAAAGATAAGGTGACCATATGTGCGTGGGTTTATCTCTGGGCTTTCTATCCTGTTCCACTGATCTATATTTCTGTTTTTGTGCCAGTACCATACTGTCTTGATTACTGCAGCTTTGTAGTATAGTCTGAAGTCAGGGAGTCTGATTCCTCCAGATCCGTTTTTCTTTCTCAAGATTGCTTTTGGTATTCGGGGTCTTTTGTGTTTCCAAACAAATTGTGAAATTTTTTGTTCCAGTTCTGTGAAAAATGCCATTGGTAGTTTGATAGGGATTACATTGAATCTGTAGATTGCTTTGGGATGTATAGTCATTTTCATGATGTTGATTCTTCCAATCCAAGAACATGGTATATCTCTCCATCTATTTGTATCATCTTTAATTTCTTTCATCAGTGTCTTATAGTTTTCTGCATACAGGTCTTTTGTATCCTTAGGAAGGTTTTTTCCTAGGTATTTTTTTCTTTTTGTTGCAATTGTAAATGGGATTGTTTCCCTAATTTCACTTTCAGATTTTTCATCATTAGTGTATAGGAATGCCAGAGATTTCTGTGCATTAATTTTGTATCCTGCTACTTTACCAAATTCATTGATTATTTCTAGTAGTTTTCTGGTAGCATCTTTAGGATTCTCTATGTATAGTACCATGTCATCTGCAAACGGTGACAGCTTTACTTCTTCTTTTCTGATTTGGATTTCTTTTATTTCTTTTTCTTCTCTGATTGCTGTGGCTAAAACTTCCAAAACAATGTTGAATGATAGTGGTGAGAGTGGGCAACCGTGTGTTGTTCCTGATCTTAGTGGAAATGGTTTCAGTTTTTCACCGTTGAGGATGATGTTGGCTGTGGGTTTGTCATGTATGCCTTTATTATGTTGAGGTAAGTTCCCTCTATGCCTACTTTCTGCAGGGTTTTTATCATAAATGGGTGTTGAATTTTGTCAAAAGCTTTTTCTGCATCTATTGAGATGATCATATGGTTTTTATTCTTCAATTTGTTAATATGGTGTATCACATTGATTGATTTGTGTATATTGAAGAATCCTTGCATTCCTGGGATAAACCCCACTTGATCATGGTGTATGATCTTTTTAATGTGCTGTTGGATTCTGTTTGCTAGTATTTTGTTGAGGATGTTTGCATCTATGTTCATCAGTGATACTGGCCTGTAGTTTTCTTTCTTTGTGACATCTTTGTCTGGCATTGGTATCATGGTGATGGTGGTCTCGTAGAATGAGTTTGGGAGTGTTCCTCCCTCAGCTATATTTTGGAAGAGTTTGAGAAGGATAGGTGTTAGCTCTTATCTAAATGTTTGATAGAATTCCCCTGGGAAGCCATCTGGTCCTGGTCCTTTGTTTGTTGGAAGATTTTTAATCACACTTTCAATTTCAGTGTTTGTGATTGGGCTGTTTATATTTTCTATTTCTTCCTGGTTCAGTCTCAGAAGGTTGTGCTTTTCTAAGAATTTGTCCATTTCTTCCAGGTTGTCCATTTTATTGGCATAGAGTTGCTTGTAGTAATCTCTCATGATCCTTTGTTTTTCTACGGTGTCAGTTGTTACTTCTCCTTTTTCATTTCTAATTCTATTGACTTGAGTCTTTCCCCTTTTATATTGATGAGTCTGTCTAATGGTTTATCAATTTTGTTTACCTTCTCAAAGAACCAGCTTTTAGTTTTATTGATCTTTGCTAGAATTTCCTTTTCATTTATTTCTGATCTGATCTTTATGATTTCTTTCCTTCTGCTAACTTTGGGGGCTTTTTTATTCTTCTTTCTCTAATTGCTTTAGGTGTAAGGTTAGGTTGTTTATTTGAGATGTTTCTTGTTTCCTGAGGTAGGATTATATTGCTATAAACTTCCCTCTTTGAACTGCTTTTGCTGCATCCCATAGGTTTTTCAGTTATTGTGTTTTCATTGTCATTTGTTTCTAGGTATTTTTTGATTTCCTCTTTGTTTTCTTCAGTGATCTCTTGGTTATTCAGTAGTGTATTGTTTAGCCTCCATGTGTTTGTATTTTGGACAGATTTTTTCCTGTAATTGGTGTCTAGTCTCATAGCATTATGGTTGGAAAAGATACTTGATATGATTTCAATTTTCTTAAATTTACCAAGCCTTGATTTGTGACCCAAGATATGATCTATCCTGGAGAATGTTCCATGAGCACTTGAGAAGAAAGTGTATTCTGTTGTTTTTGGATGGAATGTACTATAAATACCAATTAAGTCCATCTTGTTTAATGTATCATTTAAAGCTTGTGCTTCCTTATTTATTTTCATTTTGGATGATCTGTCCGTTGGTGAAAGTGGGGTGTTAAGTCCCCTACTGTTTTTGTGTTACTGTCAATTTCCCCTTTTACAGCTGTTAACATTTGCCTTATGTATTGAGGTTCTCCTGTGTTGGATGAATAAATATTTACAATTGTTATATCTTCTTCTTGGATTGATCCCTTGATCATTATGTAGTGTCCTTCTTTGTCTCTTGTAACAGTCTTTGTTTTAAAGTCTATTTTGTCTGATATGAGAATTGCTACTCCAGCTTTCTTTTGATTTCTATTTGCATGGAATATCTTTCTCCATCCCCTCACTTTCAGTCTGTATGTGTCCCTAGGTCTGAAGTGGGTCTCTTCTAGACAGCATATATATGGGTATTGTTTCTGTATCCATTCAGCCAGTCTATGTCTTTTGGTTGGAGCATTTAATCCATTTACATTTAAGGTAGTTATCAATATGTATGTTCCTATTACCATTTTCTTAATTGTTTTCAGTTTGTTTTTGTGGGTCTTTCCTTCTCTTATGTTTCCTGCCTAGAGAAGTTCCTTTAGCATTTGTTGTAAAGCTGGACTGGTGGTGCTGAATTCTTTTAGCTTTTGCTTGTCTGTAAAGTTTTTAATTTCTCCATCAAATCTGAATGAGATCCTTGCTGAGTAGAGTAATCTTGGTTGTAGATTTTTCCCTTTTATCACTTTAAATATGTCCTGCCACTCCCTTTTGGCTTACAGAGTTTCTGCTGAAAGATCAGCTGTTAACCTTATAGGGATTCCCTTATATGTTATTTGTTGTTTTTCCCTTGCTGCTTTTAATATTTTTTCTTTGTATTTAATTTTTGATAGTTTGATTAATATGTGTCTTGGCGTGTTTCTCCTTGGATGTATACTGTACGGGACTCTGTACGCTTCAGTGACTTGATTAACTATTTTCTTTCCCATGTTAGAGAAGTTTTCAATTATAATCTCTTCAAATATTTTCTCAGTCCCTTTCTTTTACTCTTCTTTTTCTGGGACCCCTATAATTTGAATGTTGGTGCATTTAATGGTGTCCCAGAGGTCTCTGAGACTGTCCTCAATTCTTTTTTTTATTCTGCTCTGCAGTACTCATTTCCACTCTTTTATCTTCCAGGTCACTTGTCTGTTCTTTTATCTCAGTTATTCTGCTATTGATTCCTTCTAGAGAATTTTTAATTTCATTTTTTATGTTGTTCATCATTGTCTGTTTGCTCTTTAGTTCTTTTAGTTCCTTGTTAAACATTTCTTGTATTTTCTCCATTCTATTTCCAATATTTTGGATCATCTTTACTATTATTAATCTAAAATCTTTGCCTATTTCCTCTTCAGTTGTTATGTCTGGTGGGTTTTTACCTTGCTCCTTCGTCTGCTGTGTGTTTGTCTTGTCATTTTGCTTAACTTACTGTGTTTGGTGTCTCCTTTTCGCAGGCTGCAGGTTTGTAGTTCCCGTTGTTTTTGGTGTCTGTCCCCAGTGGCTAAGGTTGGTTCAGTGGGTTGTGGAGGGGACTAGGGCCTGTGTTCTGCTGGATGAGGCTGGATCTTGTTTTTCTGGTGGGAAGGTCCACTTCTGGTGTGTTTTGGGGTGTCTGTGACCTTATTATGATTTTAGGTAGCTTCTCTGCTAATGGGTGTGGTTGTGTTCCTGTTTTGCTAGTTGTTTGGCATAGGGTGTCCAGCACTGTAACTTGTTGGTCGGTGAGCAGAGCCGGATCTTGGCATTGAGATGGAAATCTCTGGGAGATTTTCACCATTTGATATTATGTGGAGCTGGGAGGTCTCTGGTGGACCAGTTTCCTGCACTTGGCTCTCCCACCTCAGAGACACAGCCGTGGCACCCGGCTGGAGCACCAAGACCCTGTCATCCACACAGCTCAGAATAAAAGGGAGAAAGAGAGAGAGAGAGAGAGAGAGAGAGAGAGAGAGAGAGAGTGGGGGGAGGGAGGGAGGAAGGAAAAGAAAATATTATTAAAATAAAAAATAATTATTAAAAATTAAAAAAAATTGGGGGCTTCCCTGGTGGCGCAGTGGTTGAGAGTCCGCCTGCTGATGCAGGGAACGTGGGTTCGTGCACTGGTCCAGGAAGATCCCACATGCTGCGGAGCAGCTGGGCCCATGAGCCATGGCCTCTGAGCCTGAATGTCCGGAGCCTGTGGTCCGCAACAGGAGAGGCCACAGCAGTGAGAGGCCCGTGTACAGCAAAAAAAAAAAAAAAAAAAAAAAAAAAAATTTAAGTAATTAAAAAGAGAAAGAAAGAAGAGAGCAAGGAAACCAAAAAACAAGTCCACCAATGATAGCAAGTGCTAAAAACTATACTAAAAAAACAAAAAACAAAAAACAGACAGAACCCTAGGACAAATGGTAAAAGCAAAGCTATACAGACAAAATCACACACAGAAGCATACACATACACACTCACAAAAAGAGAAAAAGGGAAAAAATATATATATTTCATTGCTCCCAAAGTCCACCACCTCAATCTGGGATGATTCCTTGTCTCTTCTGGTATTCCAGAGATGCAGGGTACATCAAGTTGATTGTGGAGATTTAATCCACTGCTTCTGAGGCTGCTAGGAGAGATTTCCCTTTCTCTTCTTTGTTCTCACAGCTCCTGGGGTTCAGCTTTGGATTTGGCCCTGTCTCTGCGTGTAGGTCACCTGAGAGTGTCTGTTCCTTTTGGGAGGTCTGAGGTCTTCTGCCAGCATTTAGTAGGTGTTCTGTAGGGGTTGTTCCACATGTAGATGTATTTCTGATGTATTTGTGGAGAGGAAGGTTATCTCCACGTCTTACTCTTCTGCCATCTTGAAGCTCCTCCCCTGTTTGTTTTATTGAAGGAATACATCATAATTTAACTAGTCACATATTGAAACTTCTTTATTTGAAAGCTCATATTTCTTTAAAGAGGCCTTCCTAGCTAGACAGTCACATTTGAGCAATGAATGTGCTGCTTACTACCATTTCAGTTATTAGAAATGTCATCTTGATAAATGCGTAAATGATTTTATTAGTTATCAATATATTTTCTTAAACTTATAATGCCCTGTGATTTAGCTCCTTGAAAGGATACCACCCATCTTTTCCTACTTCTTCCAGATCTTTATTGTTTTCATTATTAGTTCCCTTCAGTGCACAAATAATCTTCTTGGGTTTGAGGAGGTGTGGTGGACATACCGTCATCTTCCTTTTTCCTTTCTCTTCATGTCATTCCAGTCGCATTGGCCCCATCACACCCACAGGGTCATTTACTTTATCATTTTCCTCCTTCCTTACAGGCTGTCATGGAAACCTGGTTTATTCAGTATCACTTTCTTCCTAAAATAGCAGGCACTGCTTAGCTATATAATTTTAATTCTGTCTAGTATGTTGGGATCAAGGCTACTGATCAGTACCCACCATTAATATGATTGATTTCCTATGAATTAACTTTATATAATTTTTCTTTGTTAAAACATTAAACTGTATTTGAGCACAAAGCAAATTCATCCTATTATTGTATAAGAGAGCTTGGACATTATTTGCTAAGTTCAGTTGCCTAATAAAATATTATCATCTAGAATTCTCAGACATTTCCAAAAATATTATTTTTAAAAGCTCCTTGATCTTTGCTAGATTTAACCTTTGATTATTATTTATGAGTCTTATCTTTCTACTGCTGCTTTTTCTTCTCTGTTATTTGTTCTTTTCATAAGAGTATTTAAAAAGAAGTTATAAGTTGTTTGGGTTTTTTTTAAATGATGCAATAAAAATTACACCTTCTCAGAGCAAAAACTGTAGCAGGTGCAGTAGAGAGAGAGACAGAGACAGAGAAATGGAGAGAAAAGAGGCCCGCTGACAAATTTCAGAAGAAAAGAGGGTATTCAGTTATTTCAAAAGTCCTTCTTAAATCACCTGTTTGATAAGGGTAGGGTAAAGGGATACCAAAAAATGTTTCTATTCATTTTCATACATGATTATACACTTATGCCCAAATCATATCCAAAGTCCATTTTCTTTTATTTGAAATTACATTTTAGAAACATGTTGTATATTAAGAAAATACTATGAATTTAAAAAGGCACACGTTTGCTCTGAAAAAGAAAAATGACATGCAATTCCAACATTAGCTTCTCCTTGGGACACTGAGGTACAATTGGAATAAAGGAATTTGTTTAAAACTCAACAACTGAACAGATAGCTAGAGTACCTCTTTGCCATTGATAAAGGGCTCATATTGTTTTCTTTTAGCTATGTTTGTTTTTGAACTGCATGAGGTCTGAATAGACCCAATCTTCAAATCCAATACACATATTTCTATAAACATTGCTTCAGGTTGATCGTATTTTGTTACCAGCAGGAAAAAGCTTCCATTTCCATGTGCAATAAAATTGTACCACAGGGGATGGCAGAATACATTTAAGGAAGCTAGTGTCAGTTAAAACCAAAAGCTGTGATGTCTGCATCACCAGATAGCTGGATGGGGATTTATATAATACCCAGGAAAATGCAGGATCTATGCTTAGATGATATCCCTATTCACAATTCTGTGTCCATGTCACCTTGCACCTACATAAACCTGCACCACAACGTTGAAATAATCAGCCCAGCTTGCAAATATTTTTGGAGTCTGGTTCAACTAAGTATGAAACAGCCCAAATTAAGGTGATGGGCTGTGGGTTGTGTGCATTTGCTTCCTTCAGCATTTGAAAGCCGTTTTCTGCTAAAATCTGACTACTCAGAATTCAAGCCTGATGCAACTAAGAAACTCCAAAAGAGGTAATGAACCACAGATTATTGCCGTTAGATATTTAATACTCAATCAGTATGTGCTCTCTCAAGCATATCCCACCGGCATTGCATTCATTCTGATAGTGTGGTACTGGTTCAATTACTTTGCTCATTTACAATAAAAGATGAATGAAAAGAGGTATATTTTAGTTCACAGAGATTAACTGCATCCCTTACTTGCCCTACACTAGAAATATTCAACCCATAATACTGATGGCTTTTGCATCAACAAGTACATGGAAAATTAATAGACTTTCTTAGGCTGGGAATCTCAGAGGGTATTCTGATAGAAATATCCAGGGAAAACAAGATTGAAAGTTGGCTTTGGGCTGGAAATGAATTAATTTACCTGCTTCTTTAAATTTACTCATATGACATTTCGAATTAGCCAGTATAAAAACGTGTGTACTGTAAGTATTTTATATCTGCATATTTTCTGTCAAGTATTTGCAAAGCCAATTCCCCTTTGAGATCTAATTCTACCAAATTGAGCCAGGTATGTCTGTGCTTGGTAGATGTTCCAACATTTGGAGAGATGTTGACTGTTAACATTTCACAGGTTTTTTTTTTTTCTTCAGAGAAAATAGATGCCAAGTGTACTAGTACATTTATTTTGAGTCCTTTTTTAAAAAACAAAACAAAGCATAAAGTTATTTACTGCTGGGAAATCTAGGTTTAAAATTTCATAGTGACTTCCTGGTAAATAATTCTTAAGTTTCCACAAACTTTGTAAGTGTGATACTATATTTTCCAGTGCACTGAATATAACAAACAAACATCTCTATGTGATGTATAGCTGCAGAAAAAAAAATTGTCGAGCCGTATCTATTTTATACTATGCTGATTGTTTTCAGACCTTGTTTTACATAATCCTTACACCAATTTATTTATATTATTGACTCCATTTCTCAGGAAGAATCTGAGGCTAAAAGAGGTAAAGTGACTTGTCTACAGTCACGCAATTAGCAAATAGCTAAACCTGGAATCAGGCCATTGTCTTTCTGTCTCCAAAGCTCATTATATGTTATACCAAACCAGATTAAAAATAAGGAAACCTCTGTAGCCAGGAGTCAACTCTTCTCTAAGCCTGCTTTTGTTTGTCTGTCCAGTGGTGACCATAACATTTACCTGACACAATATGTTTTGATGATGGAATATGACAACCAGTACGAATGAAAACTAGGAAGGCAGAACTACTCTATGTGCAGATGGAAATAAAATATGGATGGATTGGGATTTAACTGTGCAAACCTGATCCTTCAATTCTGGTGAAATTAATCCCCTTGGCATTGCCAGATGGAATGTGTCTGATATGCTTTACCCAGTCTGAATAGACAATTTAAGGGCTCCTCTCTTCTCCTTTGCAGTATGGTTTATTAATCCTTTTCTCAATCAGAACTATTCAGGAAACTTTCAGTTGCAGAAATACCTGGTCTGTGTCTTTTGCAGATTGTTATCCTGTTGTTAGGAGAAAGATGTGTTCCTTTCTATATACCCTTAAGTTGCTTAAGAGAGAGGAGTCAGCCAAATTTCTGTTCCCATGTCTCATGTACTTTCTAGGAGCCCTATTCCCAAGCTTAGTGATGTCAGTCCCTGAAAACTGTAAGCTGTTTAGTAGACATTCCAATTTTTCAGTGGTTTCTAAGGAAGAAACCAGCTGATCAGAGACAGATCCACTACTTCTGAAAATATATATCCACCGTAAATATCAAAGATGAGCAAGGCTGAATCAACTTAGAACAGAATCCAACCTCTTTGTCATACAGGAAATACTGCTTTTGTAGCACCAATAAACCCATTTTTGTGATTTATTTCACTAAATTTATTGTATTTCTTAGCAGCAGTTTTACTGTGTCAGAAAAGAACAGAGCTCATCATTGTATTTTGATGAAGTAGCATATTTTGTAGCAATTTGAAACTGGATTTATTTTTCGATTTCCTAGTGAGCTCATTGGGAAAGATACATTTCATTTTAAGAAGGCAGTCTAAGTAAAATACCTAGGAATAAACCTACCTAAGGAGACAAAAAACCTGTATGCAGAAAACTATAAGACACTGATGAAAGAAATTAAAGATGATACAAACAGGTGGAGAGATATATCATGTTCTTGGTTTGGAAGAATCCACATTGTGAAAATGACTATACTACTGAAAGCAATCTACAGATTCCATGCAATCCCTATCAAACTACCAATGGCATTTTTCACAGAACTGGAACAAAAAATTTCACAATTTGTATGGAAACACAAAAGACCCCGAATAGCCAAAGCAATCTTGAGAAACAAAAACGGAGCTGGAGGAATCAGGCTCCCTGACTTCAAACTATATTACAAAGCTACAGTAATCAAGACAGTATGGTACTGGCACAAAAACAGAAATATAAATCAATGGAACAGGATAGAAAGCCCAGAGATAAACCCACACACATATGGTCACCTTATCTTTGATAAAGGAGGCAAGAATATACAATGGAGAAAAGACAACCTCTTCAATAAGTGGTGCTGGGAAAACTGGAGAGCTACATGTAAAAGAATGAAATTAGAACACTCCCTAACACCATACACAAAAATAAACTCAAAATGGATTAAAGACCTAAATGTAAGGGCAGACACTATCAAACTCTTAGAGGAAAACATAGGCAGAACACTCTATGACATAAAGCACAGCAAGATTCTTTTTGACCCACCTCCTAGAGAAATGGAAATAAAAACAAAAACAAACAAATGGGACCTAATGAAACTTAAAAGCTTTTGCACAGCAAAGGAAACCATAAACAAGACAAAAAGACAACCCTCAGAATGGGAGAAAATATTTGCTAAAAAAACAGCTAACAAAGGATTAATCTCCAAAATTTACAAGCAGCTCATGCAGCTCAATATCAAAAAAACAAACAACCCAATCCAAAAATTGGCAGAAGACCTAAGCAGACATATCTCCAAAGAAGATATACAGATTGTCAACAAACACATGAAAGGATGCTCAGCATCGCTAATAATTAGAGAAATGCAAATCAAAACTACAATGAGGTATCACCTCACACCAGTCAGACTGGCCATCATCAAAAAATCTACAAACAGTGAATGCTCGAGAGGGTGTGGAGAAAGGGGAACCTCTTGCACTGTTGGTGGGAATGTAAATTGATACAGCCACTATGGAGAGCAGTATGGATGTCCCTTAAAAAACTAAAAATAGAGCTGCCATATGACCCAGCAATCCCACTAATGGGCATATACCCAGAGAAAACCATAATTCAAAAAGACACATGCACCCCAATGTTCATTGCAGCACTATTTACAATAGCCAAGTCATGGAAGAAACCTAAATGCCCACTGACAGATGAATGGATAAGGAAGATGTGGCACATATATACAATGGAATATTACTCAGCCATAAAAAGAAATGATATTGAGTTATTTGTAGTGAGGTGGATGGATCTAGAGTCTCTTACAGAGTGAAGTAAGTCAGAAAGAGTAAAATAAATACTGTATGCTAACACATATATACGGAATATAAAAAAATGGCTCTGAAGAACCTAGGAGCAGAGCAGGAATAAAGATGCAGACGTAGAGAATGGATTTGAGGACACAGGGAGGGGGAAGGGGAAGCTGTGAGAAAGTGAGAGAGTAGCACTGACATATACACACTACCAAATGTAAAATAGATAGCTAGTGGGAAGCAGCCGCATAGCACAGGGAGATGAGCTCCGTGTTTTGTGTCCACCTAGAGGGGTGAGATAAGGAGGGTGGGAGGGAGACGAAAGAGGGAGGGGATATGGGGATATATGTTTATGTATAGCTTATTCACTTTGTTATACAGCAGAAACTAACACAACATTGTAAAGCAATTATACTCCAATAAAGATGTTTAAAAAATAATAATTAAGTAAAATCTAAAAAAAAGAAGGCAGTCTAGAAGCAGTGACCACAGAACAGGTGGTTTTTTTTGTTTGTTTTCTTACTTATGGGAGTTTTAGATGAGAAAGAACTGGTTGCCTCCCAGTGATTTTGTTGCTTGCTTTACAAATGATAATTATACTTCTATTCCACATAGAAGCCACTGCTGTTTGAAATTCCTTGCATGTTTTGCACCTGTGCAAATAATTTATCTTAATACAGACGTTGTATGTTGTCTTTTAGAAGTTTCTATTTTACAGCTATTAGGTATAATAACCCACCTGTGTAATCTGGGCAAGTCTTTTAATCTTCTTAGGTCTTAATTTCTTTAGTTATGATATAATGCACTTTGGCCAGAGCGTGAGCCAATGAACACTATACATCTATTAAGATGTAGTTCCAAGGGCCCGGACCTTAGCACTTAATAAAATACAGACTGTGCCTTCAATAAGCTCACCACGTAGTGGGAAACAGAGGCAAGCAAAGAAGCAGACAGAAGAGAGAGGTATCAGTACCACACCAGAGAGATGTGTGGAGTCCTATGAGAACAGGAAGGACATGGCCAACATTGGGGGTATGACAGGAGTGAAAAGTCAGGAAATATGTCTCAAAAAGGGAATAATTGACCTATGTTTTTAAGAATGAGTAGTAGTTTGTGGGCAGATGTAAGGAGATGGATAGTCTAGAAAAGGAAAGAAACAACAACTGTAAAGAAATTAGTTATCTTTTAAAAAATTGTAGAGGGCAGCATAATGCTATTAGGGAGTAGCATAGAGGCAGGAGGCTGTGTAGGAGAAGTTAGAGATTCCACCACCGCCCAAATCCTGTGCTGCCCTGTAAGCCTATTGGGACTCCTGAACTTTACTGCAAAAGTAACGGGAAAATACTGAGGAATATTAAGCAGCATTAGATAATATCACAGTTAGTCCAAACATGTTAATTCTAGGGATTTTTATGATCTCATGTTTATAAACTACTGAATAAAAGTGAAAGACAATTAAAAGCAGGAGGAAAGTATAGTAAACACCCTTCATATTTAGGGTTGTACTCCGAGTGTCTCAAATTTTACTTTTTGTGTGGTGACCATAAACCGTTTGAAATTTTCATGCTGTATCTTTATAGGTTTGACTTGTAACAAGTGTCTTAGTTGATGCTTGATGAAAACATTATAAATTATGTATATTTGGTCTGAAATCTTCTAAATCCTTGTGATAACAGTACACAAAGGATTATTTATGTAATTTTTGTCTCCCCATTAAAATCACTAGAGACTAAATTTGGCTTAAGATAAGTGAACTAAAATTTGCCATGTCATCTCATATCTCCAAACCCTTGGGCTCTTTTTTTGTTTTCTTTTTACCTTCCGAGGTACATGACTTACCTTCTCTGTTCTCAAAAAGGTACTTGGCTTCAGGATCTGATTGGCTCCTTGTCCAGCAGAGAGCTGAAAGGTTTTCTAGTTACAGTAAGAATATCTCAGGGTATATGTATTATCTTAGGGCCATGAATTTACTGTGCCAATCATTCTTTTGGAATTTCAGCCCACTTTTTAAAAACTTTTTATTTCATATTGGATTATAGTTGATTTTCAATGTTGTATTAGTTTTAGGTATACAGCTAAGTGATTTAGTTATGCATATACATCTATTCTTTTTTGGATTCTTTTCCCATATAGGTTATTACAGAGTATTGAGTATAGTTCTCTGTGCTATACAGTAGGTCCTTGTTGATTATCTATTTTATATATAGTAGTGTATATATGTTAATCCCAACCTCCTAATTTATGCCCCCCATTTTTCCCCTTTGGTAACCATAAGTTTGTTTTCTAAGTCTGTGAGTCTGTTTCTGTTTTGTAAATAAGTTCATTTGTATTATTTTTTTAGATTCCACATTTAAGTGATATCATATGGTATTTGTCTTTCTCTGTCTGACTTACTTCACTTAGTATGATAATCTCTATATCCACCCATGTTGCTTCAAATGGTATTATTTTGTTCTTTTTTATGGCTGAGTATTCTATTGTATATATGTACCACATCTTCTTTACCAATTCCTCTGTCGATAGACATTTAGGTTGCTTCTATGTCTTCGCTGTTGTAAATAGTGCTGCAGTGAACATTGGGGTGCATATATCTTTTCGAAGTATGGTTTTCTCCAGACATGTGCCCACTTTTGAATCCTCAAAATCTTCCCATTCTGATATTCAACATGTCTTTCTTCTTAATGAACATCCTTGCCTTATCTCTCTGATTCTCAGGAGCCTTGCCATTGTTTTCATTTACCTAATCTGGTACTTAGTAGCTACTAATAAATACACACACCTGCACATGGTAGACATTGCCTTATTTTCCCATTAATTTCCAAGAGGAGTTTAAAATGAGATTTTCCTCTCCAGCCTTCATTTGGGGCACTTGTAACAATTTACACAATTACTTTCAGTTAAAAGGAAATGCAGTCCCCTTTGCTTGTTGGAAATACATTGGGCAAATTGATTTTTAAATATATACAGTTTCTGGGCTTCCCTGGTGGCACAGTGGTTGAGTCCGCCTGCCGATGCAGGGGACACAGGTTCGTGCCCCGGTCTGGGAAGATCCCACATGCCGCGGAGTGGCTGGGCCCGTGAGCCATGGCCGCTGAGCCTGTGCATCCGGAGCCTGTGCTCCGCAATGGGACAGGCCACCACAGTGAAAGGCCCGTGTACCGCAAAAAAAAAAAAAAATATATATATATATATATATATATATATACACACACACAGTTTCTGTGGTAAACTAAATGGAGAACCAGAGGATATTGACTATTAAGTACTGACATCAAAAAGTGCCAGTTTTCTTAGGGGAAAGTTGTCAGGTCATGGAAAGAGAGATCAATCAATTGGGAGATCAATCCCAATTCTTTCATTTCTAATGACTGTGACCTTGGGAAATTAAAATAATCTTCCAACACAAGTATCATTATTTTGTAGACAAGTAAATGAAGATTTTGAGAGAATATTTTAAAAAGGTTGAAATAATTTACAAAGCACCTAGTACCCAAATGCATGACACATGTTAGAGGCTTGATAATTGGAAGTTGTTATCATTCGTTATGTCTTCACTCATCAATACCGATAGACATTCTTACCTCTATAAAAAGAACAAGGATATTTTTACCTGATCACACCCTGAAATTGAAAAGTAAAAATCAGGTAGAAAATTGAGGATTAGAGTTGGAGAAATACTCTTTAAAATGTTTAATGGTTCTCTGGTTCATGAAAGGAAAAGAATAGTTCATATAGACTTCAATTTGAAAAGCTCTTTTTTTTAAACTCTCTGGAATCTTGCTATAAATAAGAGGGGAAAAAGAAAACTCAAAAGTTTGATAACTTGAAAAGATTGCCCACCCCAGTGTTGCTCCCATGACAAGTCTAAATACCCTACTCGGTGCTCCTTAAGCTCAGCTCTGACATTTGTCTTTTAATACTCCTCTGATCGTTCATATGTAATGTAACAGTGAATCCAAGTCTGAGTTATGGTTAATAACAATATTTTAATATCACCCAGCATTTTAGTATGCCATAGTCTCTAGAAGAAATGAACCTTCATTATAATATAAATGTCTTTTATATATATCCTCAACCAGATTCTTGACTACTATTTCAATACATTTATTTTAAGCATAATCAAATTCTGAGAAAAATGGTTGGTGTAGTGAGCAGTGGCTGAATTATCCATCCTGTTGAATTTTCATTCACTGTCCTAAGTAAACCTGAAATTGACAGTATGATTAGAGTGCAAAGTCAGCCACTAAAATGAACATGTATAACTTGGAATTATTTCTATCACAGTATGTCCCTAAGAACATTGGACCAAGCAGTTACCAAAGGATTTTACTTTTAGAAGCTTAAGGGTGTTCAGAGAACTGTTGTCTGCAGTTAATATGTGTTTCCATCTCAGGACATTGATCTGGTTAGTCATTTTTATTGTATAAGAAAATCAGTAAATATTTTTAAATAAATATAATTTTGTGATTAGAATCAGTAAGACAATAATTTTTTGTGCTTAATTATACACAGTACTCTTGCACATGCATATACCATTATAGAAATCCACAGGGTGTACTAAGCAAACATACTGATCTCCATTTTACAGATAAGGAAACAGGTACTGAGTAGTAATGACTTATCTAACTTCTCAAAAGGGATTGTTCAACTGGATGAAGCATGTCCCCACAGGTGGGCAAATACTGGCATTCTTATAGGAAGCACTTGGACCAAAAGACTCTGATATAACTGAGACGCTCTTTGACTTAGAGTTATCACTATAAATAAATAAAGCCAACCTTTCACTGAGTTAGTGACCATAATTTCAATGGCATAGTGCTCCATCTCCAGAAAATTAAAGTCAGGGTGATGAAAGTGAAGTGGTAATATTCCTGGGGGCAGAGGAAGGTATATAATAGCAAATTGTTTCTACAAGAGCAACAAGAATAATATGGATTGGAAAATACAATGTGACCTGTTACCCACCATTAAAGTTCCACATTATTGGGACTTCCCTGGTGGTGCAGTGGTTAAGAATCCGCCTGCCAACGCAGGGGACACGGGTTTGATCCCTGGTCCGGGGAGATCCCACGTGCTGCAGAGCAACTAAGCCCATGCTCCACAACTACTGAGCCTGTGCTCTAGAGCCCGTGAGCCACAACTACTGAGCCCGCGTGCTGCAACTACTGAAGCCCGCTCACCTAGAACCCATGCTCCGCAACAAGAGAAGCTACCACGACCAGAAGCCCACGCACAGCAATGAAGAGTAGTCCCCGCTCCTCTAAACTAGAGAAAGCGCGTGCGCAGCAACGAAGACCCAACAAGCCAAAAATAAACAAATAAAATAAATATATTTATTTTTTTTTTAAAAGTTCCACATTATTGATGTAGGCAGGCATAGCATCTGACAAAAGAGGAGATATATTTATATTTAGTGTGTTCATAACTCTTTGTAAGCCTCTGGCCTGTAGCAGTATAATTACGGGTCAATCAGTGTCTTGGTATTAGAAGGTTAGGTTAAATGATTCAGTTCGGGTCAGTGAGAATCAGAGCTTTGTTACTTTCCTTGCTGGTAGAGAAGGACAAAAAGGCAAAGCTACTTTATATAATGCAAGGTTATGAAAGGAAGGAGAGAGTGTGTGGTGCGATCAGAAGATTGAATCAAATGACTGAAAATGTTTTCTCCTGGGACACAAGAAATATGAGATTTTAACAGGCTGTATGTTTTCACGGTCTTTACTTTTCATTTATTTTAGAACAGTAAAGAAAATTTTTAAAAACTTTATGAAAAAGTCTGAATCTACAGAAAATTATAACGAGGAAAAGAGAAATCCCCTCTAACTATTATAATGCATTGCCCCTCTGGCTGTCTTTAAGTGGGAAGGTTAAGAGCATTGATCTTGGAGTCAGGATGCCTAGTTAGAATGGAAGCTCGGTCTCTTGCAAACTTATTAACCTTAGGTAACTTTACCAAACCCCACTGTATCAGAATTGTCTTATCTGTAAACTGGGGTAATAATAGTACCTACCTTATAGGACTGTTATGAAGGCTGAGTAAGTGAATATTTGAGAGTACACTGAATAGTCCCAGTCACATTCTAAGAGCAAGAAAAATGTTAGATATAATCACAATAATAACAAGGAATAGTAAATATGGTAGATTACAGTATTGTTTCCAACTATTCTAACTATTCACTTCTGATTTCTATAAGAGCATTATTCATCCTCTCTGATTACAATGCTCCTCAGTATCTCCTGTGAAAGGACAATGCTGCCCCACCCATCTAAACTTTTTTTGGCCAATGAAATGTGAGCAGGCATGACAGACACTATATTTGAACAGGACCTTAAAATCCATTGTGTGTTCATTCAGTGCTTTTGTTCTTTTCCCTCTGCTGTGATAACAGCAGGTCTAAAACAGGGACAGCTTCTTTGGCCCATGTCCATTTCAGACAAAAAATATATATATATATTTATATATTTATATCTCAGAATGAAATAAATAGTTCTTGTTTTAAGTCACTAAGATGTTATAAGACCTCCACTACTCCAGCAAGGTTGACTAATACAATAACCAAACAGATGAATATATGAATGAATGAATGAATAAATAAATAAATAAATAAAAACTCTATTAGCATTTAGGTTATTTTAAAAACATAACCCTTGATTATTTAGATATTCAATCTCTGTAATAACTTAGATTACACACACATACATAATTTTGTAATTTGCTTTTTTTTTCACTTGGCTTATGAATGTACTTTCCCCATAGCATTATATAGCCTTTGCAAATATTAGAGCTTATAGGTAAATTGAAATAGCCATTAGAAGCCTGTAAGTGGTAATACTAATAATAATTGTAGTGATAAGGTTGTTCTCTGATAATGAAACTATAAATATGCACATAGTGTATTTTAAACAGAGTCTTGTAAAGCCATATCATGATGTTTGGGAAAGTGGTGACTCTAAGGTCAACACAAGTTGACTATAATAAAATCAAATGTATTAACATATCTAAATAAAGTAGGACAAAGAATGACACAGAGGTTGAAATTATCAGTGCCCATTCAGAAAGTGTTGAGTGATTATACAATAGATTTGAGCATAGCAGTTCCTTTGGCAGTTCATCCAGAGGATGAATTGTGTGCCTCTAAGACCTAATACAAAGACTAGCTACATATTCATGGTATCGGTTAACATGGGTACAGAAAAGAAATAACTTGATAATATTAAAAACTTAATGATTCATCATGGAATATTTATGAATTCATTGGACTTTCTTATTCTTTTTTTTACCTGTGTGAAGGTAGAACATATCATTATCATGCAGTGTATTCATCTCCTAAATGTCTTAAAGCTGACTGTAAGCATGGCTTTGAGGAGACGTGTTGCTATTAAACTGATATTTTTTGAAGCACATTTCATGAAACACTTGTTCCACACCATGCCAATAAAAATGACAACAACAACAAAACAAGCAAGAGATTCCATAGTCAAAAACTTTCTAGAACTTTTGGTTAAACAATGGTCAATAAATGTCTTTACTCTAGACATTTACGGACCATTCGAAAATGAATATACTAATTGGTAAGGAGAGATATTCTACAATGAAATTTTTTTTTTTTTTTTTTTTTTTTTTTTTTTTGCTGTACGCGGGCCTCTCACTGCTGCGGCCTCTCCCGTTGCGGAGCACAGGCTCCGGACACACAGGCCCCGCGGCCATGGCTCGCGGGCCCAGCCGCTCCGCGGCATGTGGGATCCTCCGGGATCGGGGCACGAACCCGTGTCCCCTGCATCGGCAGGCGGACTCTCAACCACTGCGCCACCAGGGAGGCCCTACAATGAAATTTTTAAATTGACCACAGGGCCCTTTTTAAGTGTATTATGCTTTTCATTAATATAAATAGGAGCTTGTCTGTTGTATATTTAATATGTCAACTAGTCCTTGTTATGAATTAATGTTCATCAAACATCACTGATATCACTGAGTTGCAGTTTCCCAGTCTTTAAAATGGAGATAATAGAACCTGCCTTAAAAAGTAGTTGTGAAGATTACATGATACCATTCAAACATTTCTTAGCATAGAATCTGACAGATAATAACAAATGTTTCAAGCGCTTTACGTGGCCTAACTCATTTAATACTCTGAAGTTCCTTGAACGAGAAAACTAACATGAAAAACCCCATATTTAACCATTACCACACTGCCATTTATTATTTAAACACTGGACAAGTTACTTAACCAGTTTGTGCCTTCCTCATCTCATTTATAAAATGTAGATAATAATAATATCCACCTCTGAAGTGAAGTACTGCTTGTGAAGCATTTAGAAGCCTGCCTAGAAAATGTGGGCACTCGATATATTTTATCTATTATTTCTGTTAACTATTAACAGTGTTAAAAAGAATCCATTTCAGGACTTCCCTGGTGGTGCAGTGGTTGGGAGTCTGCCTGCCGATGCGGGGGACACGGGTTCGTGCCCCGGTCCGGGAGGATCCCGCATGCCGCGGAGCGGCTGGGCCCATGAGCCATGGCCGCTGAGCCTGCGCGTCGGACCCTGTGCTCCGCAACGGGAGAGGCCACAACAGTGAGAGGCCCGCGTACCGCAAAAAAAAAAAAAAAGAATCCATTTCACACACAAAAATTTACCTGTCCACAACGCTGTTTATTTGTCACTTTCTGATCATAATAATAATTATATTTGCATCTATATAATAGAAAATGTCATCCAAAAAATGGAAAACCATGACCACGTGTTGAGTTCCTACTATATAATAGGCACTGAACATATATTAAATTAGGTGATCTTCTGCCACAATTTTTGAAGTCAGTATTATCATAGCTACCAAAAAATATATCAACTGGATATGAGGGAGGTTGAACATCTTGACCAAAATGCATCAAATAAGTGTAGTCCCATCAAGGCTTGGACTTACTATGTCAGGATATCCATACCTTTTCCACTACACCTATAAAAATGAGATTTATCCATAATGGCAACTTGAAAGGCATGTCTATTCAAATCATCAAATTTGGTACATTAGTGTTAAACCACTTTCTAATAGGAATGAGCGTGAAGTGCTGTGATCAGAAAGTGTATGTGGCCATTACAGTCTGTCACCTGCTTCTCCTGGTGAAAAAATAAGGTAATTCTAAGTATGTCTATCCCCATCATTGAAGGTAGGCAAAGAAATAACAAGCTGTGATGACCCAGGAAGAGATTAGAAACAAAAATACACTGATAGAAAGATGGGGAACATGTGTCCATTCTTCTGTTTTTAATATATCTGTTTGGTTTAAAAAAATGTTCCAACCAATAATTTTCATGAAAACATATGCATTTTCCCCATGCTGAACATATACTTGTGGATCTGTGTTTCATTTACAATACATTTTTATTAAAAGGAAGTATTCTAGTTTCTCTTCTGAGATATAATTTAAGTACCATAAAATTAATTAATTGTAAGTGTATAATTCATTGAATTGTAGTAGATTTTTAGAGCTGTGAAACCCTATCAACACTCCAGTTTTAGAATATTTCTATCACCTCACAAGTTTCCCATGCCTCTTTTCGGTCTATATCCATTCCCTCACCCAACCTCAGATAAACACTGATATACTTTCTGGACGTTCTTAGACATTTAATAATACAATATGTATTTTTTATTGTCTAGCTTTTTCTCAGCATGCTATTGAAGTTCTTCCATGTTGTAGAATGTATCAGTAGTTTATTCACTTGCATTGCCAAACAGTATGGGTTGTTCCCACTTTTTGGCTCTTATGAATAATGCTGCTCTGAATACTTGCATCATGTCTTTGTGTGGACATATTTTTTATTTCTCTTGATTATATCCAAGAGTTAAATTGTTGAGTCATATGATAAATTCATGTTTAACTTTCGGAGAAACTACCAAACTGTTTTTCAGAGTGGCTGCACCATTTTACATTCTCAGCAGCAGTGCATGAAGGTTCTTTTGTCTCCACATCCTCACCGACACTTGTTATTGTTTGCATATATCTGTTAAAGATTTTTACATCTATGTCAATACAAATATTATAGTTTAGTTGTCATGAATTTGTCTGAATTTGGTATCAGCGTAATACTGGCCTCACAGAGTAAGTAGGGAAATGTTGTCTCTTGAAAGATTTAGTGAAGGGTTATTAGTATTTATTCTTTAAATGTTTGGAGGAACTCACCACTGAAGCCATTTGGCTAGACTTTTCTTTGTGAGGAGATATTTCATTACTAATTCAGTTTCTTTATTTGTTATAGGTCTATTCATAAGTTATAGAGAAGTTTTTGAGTGGGGAGGCATGAGCAGTGAGTTTTCAAAATCAGGGTGAAAGCATGTACACATGTATAGAGGCAAGAAAGTGCTTTACCTGGATTTAATACTCCAAGTGTTTGGGGAGCCCAGAAAAGGGAGAAAAAATTCAAGAGCTATGAATATAGCACAGTCAGAATAGAGTAAATCTTTTCTTTTTCATTTTATGTAAATTAAAGACATCAACAAAATGTATTCAGTTACCTTCAATTAGCTAAACACATCACTTGTAAGAAATTTATAAGCAGACAATACTATCTGAAAATCCAAACAAGGATTAAGATGATAAATGAATGAATAACCATCTGTTTGATGATTTGTTTCGTAATGAGAATATTTACAGGTGAAACTATGAATGATAGCCCAAAAAACTAATATTTTAGAAAGTGTAGTAGGCAAAATAATGGCCCATGAAAGATGTCCATGACCTAATCCCCAAAACCTGTACAAATGTTACCTTATATGGCAACAGGGACTTTACAGATGTGATTAAAGTTAAAGACCTTGAGGTGGGAAGAATATTATGGATTATCCAAATGGGCACAGTGTAATCAGTGAAGTCTTAAAATCAGAAAAACCTTTCACAGCTTTGGTCAGAGGGAGATGTAATACAGAAGAATAGTCAGAGAGATGCAATTTCTCTGCCTTTGAAGATGGACAAAGGGGGCCAGGAGCCAAGGAAAGTGGGAAGCCTCTAGGAGGTTAAAAAACAAACAAACAAAAAACCAAGGAAACAGATTCTTCCCTAGAACATCCAGAAAGGAATACAGCCCCCTGCAAGACACCTTGATTTTATTCCACTGAGACCTGTGTCAATTTTTTGACCTTCCTAACTGTACGATAATAAATTTGTATTGTTTTAAGCAACTAAGTTTGTGGTAACTTGTTATAGTAGCAATGGAAAACTAATACAGTAACTATTCTAGAATGTCTAAAAATTAGTCCAGATGCTTTTAGGCTTATTGCTGGAAGTGGTATTAAATACAGTTAAAGCCTGTGGTTACTCAAAATATCAAACACCATCAGGACAATGTGTATGACTCAGTCACATAAAGTGAGGTTCTTACTTGCCAGCTTCTGCCAAGAAGACCCAGCAGTAAAATTATGAGCACATACATTTCCATGTACATATCCAGTCTCTTCTACTTTGAGCAACATTTTAGATCACTCATTTCAGAGACTTTCCTTCTTAATACTTTGTTTTTCAAAAAAGATCTGTTTTTTTCCCCTCCATCCCTAGCTTGGGTCCCACAGTGGATTGTTCATCTGTGGTCTGACTCTGGAAATGTCATTTAAGGTAAGGCATGGGATGTACCTCCACTTACTCCAGTATTTCTTAATTTCAATTTTAAGAGAAAGCTTATTTTGGCAAATTCTGAGATACTAATAAATCTTTCAGTTCTTTTCCTATCTCTAAATCCCTCTACCGATTTATCAGACCCCCTTCTAGTCTTGTTTTAAAATGCAAAAAATCTTTATCTGTTACCTCTTTCTTATTTTTCTCTTGCTCCATCTTGACCCTACTATAGCCAGCCTTAGCCTTTAGTCATTTACCTCTGCATCCTGTCTAGTGATATCACCCAAGATCACTTTTTAAAAAATTTTGCAATATGTTTATCTGTTTTTAGATGAGAGATGGGGTTATACCATTCAAGTAGTACAACCAATTTATTGCTTATAATTCACGTGCCAAATGAGAATCCCCAAACTGCCAAATATTTACTTTCTGAACTCCTATCAAGTACTAAATGCTTGGCATCAGTTTTGCCTCCACTTCCCTACCCATAGGCCCATGTCAGATATTGTTATCAGATCAATAATACCCGGGTTCGGTCTCCTCAGACTGTAGTAAAAATCACCATAAACTGTGTAGTGGCAAACAACAGAAAATTTTTCTGTTGTTGTTCTGGAAACTAGAGGTCTGAAATCAAGGTGTCAGCAGGGCATACTTCTCCTGAAGGCTTTAGCTTTGGGTTTGCCAACAGTTCTTGGTGTTCTTTTGCTTGCAGCTGCAACACTTCAATCTCTGTCATCATATGGCCTTCTTCCCTATGTCTCCTGTATCTTCAAGTCTCTCTCTTCTTATAAGGACACCCGTCATTGGATTTATGGTCCACCCTAACCCAGTATGACCTCATTTTAACTTAATCACATCTGCAAAGACACTAGTTCCTAATAAGATCATATTCATAGATACTGGGGATTAGGCTTTCCATATATCTTTTGTGGAGACACAGTTCAACCCACAGCATCCCTAGAGAGAGCTTTAGAATACTCAACAAGCCATTCCAAACAGCCACTTACAATCAATCAGTAAGGGATGGAATATAGAATCAAATGTAATTTGGAAGGCAATATTGAGGAGTATTTAAAGCATGAATTCTGAAATGAGACAGCCTTGATTTGAAGGCTGGCTGGACTTAACAGCTGTGTGGCTTTGTAAAGTTACTTGGCCTTTCTGTTCCTCAGCTGTCATATATGCAAAGTGAGGATCATAATACGACCTATTTCATAGGGTTGTGGAGATCAAATGAAATAATATATGCAAAAGCACAATGTCTGGCATTTTAAATGATCAAGATATGTTGGCTTTTAAAATTGTTAATTTCTCTGAAAATATTTTAATTGGTTTATTATTATGAACACTGAGGTGTTATATGTGATCAGTATTGTGCAAAATATCTGATTAATGAAAACAACCTTGACTTTATCTTTTAAAAAAATATGTAGTTCATACTATATACAATTTTAAAATTTACAAAAATTGAATTTTAGTGATTTTTATTAAAGTACTAATTGCTCTATAATGTCAAGCATAAAAAAGGTGATTTAAAAAATTTTTGCAGCTTTGTCTATTTGTCTTTCTCTGAGTCTCTTTCTCCTTTCCTTTCTCTCATTATCTATTTATATATTACATATATATTTTATAAACTTATATATTGATATAATTACATTATTTTATTATATTGAAATCTATAGTATATATAATGATAAGCATATGCATTTTTTCAAGTTTTTTACTAGCCTGTGGAAACAATTGTTAGAATTTTGTGATAGTCTAGCAAGTGCACTTATTGAAACTTATATAATTTTGTAATATTTTTAGCACTGTATTTGGTCCCGATTTAAATATTATCTTAATGTTAAAATATCTGACAACTTAAGGAAAAGAAAGCTGGGATATTTTTAAAGTTAAGTAAAAAGTATGACATAAAACTGAATGAATACTTAGGGACAAGGTAGAACTTAAATACAGTTGAAGTAACAGAAGTAAAGGCTAATTCTAGAAGCTTTGCACAGCAGTTAAAGATCACACTTCACACATAATAAACAGTTAAGTTAAAATTAAGCTCTTATAAGATTTCTTTATATATAGGTTTTTTAAATCATGAATCCATACATTTATTTCTGTGTAGCCCTGGCTATGGTATATTAGTAGATGAACAATGCTGATTTTATTTGCTGTTATGTTAAATCAACTTGCATTTGTGCTTCCGGATCATTTTACTAGGTCCTGGCTTTATAGAGGCATAGTATTCTGTTGTGTACCACTAGAACAGACAAGAGACAGAAGAATCTCCAAGTTACTTTTTTTCCCCAAATTTAAATTAAACAACTTTTTCAAAAATGAAAGAGAAAGCCTTTGATATTCATTAATTACTACTAAATTGTGAGGACACACTCGAGGAACTTGATGCATAGCAGGCATCCTTCCTCTTAAGCTTTCTTGCTTTGGTTTATATATATTCCCCCTGTATCACACAGCCAGCTTTGGACCTTAAAGGACATCAACATAAGGAATAGATATATTATAATTAGATACAAATTATTAATCATTCAAGGGAAAAGCTCAAACTGTTCTATTATGACAGACAAATGCCATGAGTTATATGACTAACTTGATAGTTCATCTATCAATGTCACCTGACTTACTAAAATATACACTTTTCTCTCCTGTACCAAAAAACATTGTTCAAGATTATTTTCCCTAAAATAATGTTGCATGGACTCTTGTTTTTGTATATTTTTAAAATACCTCATGTGTAATTTTTCCAAGCATAATGAGAATGAGTAAGAATGAAATGCCCTAACCTGTTGACTTAAACTTTTGAGATGGACCTGTGTTTTTTAAAGACCCAATGACACTTTTCCCCTGGGGTGGACATGGGGAGTTATTTTCACGTTTCTCCTTAGCAGAAGCATAGTAGTATCTGAAAGCAGCTGAACAACTCTTGCCACCTGTTCCAGGTATTTAAATTTATGTTGCTCATTTTTTTTCCGTGCATAATGTATATTTATCCACCTCAGGTGAAAACGACATCAGAAGGAAAACCCACCAAACCAAATTAAACCAGCAGGATTTAAGCCAAAATTTAGTTGCAAGCAGCTTGAGCAGTGATGTTTTATTCATCAATCACCTGCACTTATATCAAATTGTTTACGCACAGATTTCAAGCATAAATAGCGAACACACCATTCCATTTTACTTGTGTAATATCATGGATTAATGTGGTGCCTGTTAGTCTGTTAGAGCCCCCATAGATGTTCAGGTGCTGCATCAAATGACTTCCTATTAGTTGTATTCAACTTACTTTTCAAATGGAATGAAAATCATTTTCAGGTGTTTTAAGACATAATGAGGCAGATTATTTAAGTAGTTAAGCCACTTTATGAAAGTAAGTTAAGCATGAGTGGAAGAAACATTAATGCATTTATGCTACAGAACAACTTAACTGAGGTAATTTATATTTTTTTCAAAGCTCATGTCTTTTATAACCTAAATATTTTCCAGTGTTTCTTTAATTTTTATTAGAGAGGCAATGGAAGGTTACAGGGTAAGCTGAAATTATGTGAGAGGCCTACTTTAGAAAGGTTGGTGTGGGAAGACCTCCATGGAAAGGGAATATTTAAGTAGAAATCTTCAAAGGAGGCAAGACTGCAAAAGTCATAGGGGGGAACACTTCAAATAGAGCCACTGTCAGGCACAAAGAACCTGAGTTGGGGACAAGCTTGGCATGTTCCTGGAAGAGGAAGAATGCTTGAGTATCCTTTAGTATACTTGGTTCTGCCATATTCCAAAACCATGCTCTTTACACTACACTACACTGCCTAAAAACAAACTCCCCCCAAAAAAGAAAGAAAACAAACACGGAGAAAGGATAAGAGTGTTCTTTATCCTGAACCATTCTTTACTGTTTTCTTAAGGTCACTACATCTCCATAGATTACAGACAGTCCTTGACTTAAGATGGTTAGACTTAACAATTTTTTGACTTTACAATGGTAGGAAATTGATATGCATTCAGTAGAAACCCTACTTCACATTTTGAATTTTGATCCCTTCCTGGTCGAGCTATGTGCAGTGTGATACTCTCTCGTGATGCTGGACAGTGGCAGCGAGCCACAGCTTCCAGTCAGCCAGGCAATGACGTGGGTAAACAACCAATACACTTACAACCGTCCTGTACCATTCTGTTTTTCACTTCAAGCACAGTATTCAATAAATTGCATGACATATTCAACACTTTATTATAAAACAGGTTCCATGTTAAGTGATCTTGCCAAATGTAGGCTAATGTAAGTATTCTGAACACATTTAAGGTAGGTTAGGCTAAGCTATGATATTTGGTAGGTTGGGTGTATTAAAAGCCTTTTTGACTTAAGATGTTTCAACTTATGATAGGTTTATTGGAATGTAACCCCATCATAAGTCAAGGAAGATCTGTATGTTTCCTTTTTTTCCTGAGGCCCTCACCTATCAAATGATACTCTCTTTTCCAATCTAACATACTTGTTGCTAAAATATTTAAAGAAGTGCCACACCCAATTTATATGTTTTATGGGGAATTTCATTTGCAGGAAAGATGGATAGACACATGAAAGAAAGTTAGAAAGAAAGATAGATGATAGATAGATAGGTAGATAGATGGATAGTTTTTTTACCCTTTTTATAAAATCCATGTCCAGGGATTTTACACATATTCTTGAGCACTACTAAGCCACTTAAATTCACTGAAACTTCATATTATACATTATTATGCAATATTCATTTCTTTATTCATAACTAATAATATCCATCATTGGTTCTGATAAATTGAGTATTTTTTTTGAAATAGACTGAAACCTTTTTTTTTTCTTATTAATACTATTTTTAACACATTCAGTTATTTGATTCAAGAAAGGTACTATTCTTACCATTGTGTGCTTTACAAAAATATCTGAAATGCTGTGAAATATACAAATAATATCATAAGTCAATTTTGTTGCAAAAAAAGTAAGATTTTAGAAAAGAAATGATTGGAAGTTGCTTGATTATGCGATAGTTTGACATATACAATGGATAGCTTACTTTAAAAAAATCTAAAGGCATTATAAAAGGCATTAAGGAGGGACAAAGTACAACATTCAGAAGAATGATTTTACAAAAGTTCTTTGATTTTCCTTTTACTGTGTTCTTTATCACTCTAGATAATTTAAGCTATCTTTATAAGATGTACAGATGTCTCTTTTTAAGCTATCAACTATGTTTGCTTGTTTTCTTAAGGAGAATTAAATAAAATAGAGTTGTACTATACTTTGAACCAACAATATTAAGATTATAGGTAAATTCTAGTACAAAAAGAAGTCACAAATGGAACAAATGCTTTTTATGTTGAAAGTACACTAAACTAATGAGAGAGAAGGAACTCTTGGATCAAAAATCCATACCTTATTCACGAATAAGTAGCCATTTTTGCTCATCATATACATTTCATTTTTGCTCACCAGACATGATAGTTTGAAGTTTTTGTTCCTATTCAAGTAATTCTGAGATGGAAAAAGAGAATTCCTGTTGCTTTTTAGTGCTTTTCCTCATTCTAGACATCAGTTTCTAATTTAGGAAATTGAGTGATATAAACAGGTGATCTCTAAGGTCCTTTCAGTGTTGACATCCCTGGATTCTATATCGAGCCAGATTCTCAAACTGACCCAAAAAATGATGATGTGGATTTGTTTTTGAGCTACTAATAGTTCTTCATTCTTAAAATATGACCTTTAGGAGTGTGGCATAGTGCAAAGCACTTGTAATAGGTGTTGGGACACAAGAGTTCTCATCGTAGCTCTGCCACTGACAAGCCTCATGATATTAGATATCTCACTTAATTCTGTCAATCCTTATTTAAAAACTTAGATGACTTGAAATTGTCTTTCTCACTATAAATTTCAATGAGAGATAAGCAAGTTGCCCTTAAAATGAATCTTGACAGTAATTATAGCCAACACACAGTGAAAACATTCTCAGAAAACAAAAGGCTCTGTAAAGTCTTCAGATCTTGATTTGTTTATTCCTTTTGAAATATGGAATGAGTTATGGTGGCCACTTGGCATACTTGAAGCCCTTCAAATTGTCAATTCTTTGCTCTTTCCAAAGCTCTGTACATCTGTTTTCTCTGAAATGTTTGTTTCTCTCAATTTGTAGCACTCTGTAGGGTCCCACACTCAGAGCATAAAATAAAAAATACAAAGAAAAGTGAATAATCATACCCAAAGTGTATTACAGATAGCAATTTGGAAGACTCATTATCACAGTATGAAACATAAAAAAGAAGGATCATAATCAAAGAATGTGAGAAAAATGTAGAAAATATGTGGGCACGTATCTATGCAGCTATTTCAACAACACCCAAATGTGTGGTGTTGTGCTGTTCATGCATGAATCAGTAAATACATTTCCCAAATGTGTGATGTTGTGCTGTTTATGCATGAATCAGTAAATCAATAAATACATCAGTAAATACATCAGTGTGTTATTGAAATTAGACTATAGTTATAAATACTAATTAGAATTAAATTATTAGAAATGAAATATGCTCAGCATCTTCTACCAGTCTACTGAAAATGAAGATGCTCAAATTGGTTGAAATTCATCAATTTTTGTTTCATACTTTTATCAGGATTTTATAAAACAGAAGTATGAGGGGGGGAGTCCCTAGGCTTCAAGAGACTATAAAATCTCAGTGAAGTTGGTTTCCTGCTTGTCAAATGAAAAGGGATAAAAGCCCCTTGGTACACATGCACTGCTGAGTTGGTCGACTTGTGCCAATTCTAATTTTTCAGATTTGTTGAACACATCAGGGAAGACCTGAGCAGACAGATGAAGTACAGACTGTACTCTATGCCTCAGCTTCAGCAAAATCCAAGTGATTTCTCAGCCTGTACTTCTGACTTCCTGCATCCTGGGTCTGAGTGCTCTTTAACACTTGTTAGTTAGTACCTGTGGTGCCTCACTCAGGCAGCCCTGCTTCCTTGATAATATAATGTGAGACTCCAGCCCTCTCCAGCTCTGAGCTAGAGAATCTTGGGCCAGAGCAAGGCTGACCTTTGATTGCAGCTTCTCTAAAGACGATGGAAAGCTGTGGAGTTCAGTAACTCCATGGAAGACTTTAGTCTATTCCAGGGTGGAAGAAGCCACACAGGAAAAACTAGAGAGAGCTGAGAGAAGCAGGTAGGAGAGACTGAGGAGAGATACATGTTGAAGACTCAGGAGGTAGAATATTGCTGAGGAGTATATACTTAGAAAAAACCATAATTCAAAAAGACACATGCACCCCAATGTTCACTGCAGCACTATTTATAATAGCCAGGACGTGGAAGCAACCTAAATGTCCATTGACAGTCGAATGGATAAAGAAGATATGGTACATATATGCAATGGAATATTACTCAACCATAAAAAGGAATGAAATTGGGTCATTTGTAGAGACGTGGATGGGCCTAGAGACTGTCATACAGAGTGAAGTAAGTCAGAAAGAGAAAAACAAATATCATATATTAACGCATATATGTGGAGTCTAGAAAAATGGTACAGATGAACCAGTTTGCAAGAGAGAAATAGAGAAATAGATGTAGAGAACAAATGTATGGACACCAAGGGGGGAAAGAGGGGAGAGGGGTGAATTGGGACATTGGGATTGACATATATACACTAATTTGTATAAAATAGATAATAAGAACCTGCTGTATAAAAAAAACGAACTTCAAATCAGCTATAAAAAAAATAAAATAACATTAAAAAAAAGAATATTGCTGAGGGAAGTTCACCGGATTATGCTAGGGTTTCACAACCTTGTCACTATTGACATTTGAGGGCAAGTAAGCTTCTTCTCTAGGTATGTAGTGTTGTTGTGGGTGTGTGTTTGTATTGTAGGACATTTAGCAGCATCCCTGGCCTCTACCCACTAGATGCCAGTAGCACTCCTCCCAAGTTACACAAATCAAAAATACCCAAGCATTGCCAAATGTTCCATGCTGTGGGGTGGGGGTAGGGGGGAAGGGTGGCAAAATCTCTCCTCATTTAGAAATCTCCTGTGGTTCATCACCTGCCTCCATGGTTTGGATTAACTGCTTTCTACTTTACCTTTTAATAATCACACTTCTTCTTCAGAAGGCTTCCTTTACTCTCTGTGAGACTTAGATGTCCCCCTGCATGCTTTGTTAATACCCTATTCTTACTTCACTCAACAGAAATGCATCAGACACCTACTATGTACTATGTATGTCCTAGAGATATGATAGTAAATAAAATTGACAAGGTTCCTATCCTAATGATGCTTTCATGTTTGAAGAGGAAACAGACAGTAAAGTGTATAGTCACAAATAAGCAAAAATTTTGTGGTTGCTAGGGAGGAATTAAAGAGAGTGAGGTGATGGGACCACTGCTTAGTAATTAAGGAAATAATTTAACTTGAGTGGGCATGGAAGCTGACAACTGAGCAGAGACATATGAAAAAAGAAGGAGTTATAACAACCAGGTTGAGGAAGCAGCAAGGGCAAGAGCCCTGACATGGGAACAAGCTGGAATTATTTAAAGAACTGCAGGAAGGCCAGGGGCTGTAGTGTTGTGAACTAGGGGAAAGGCAGATCTGAGATGAGCTAGAAGAGGTAGTCCTGGGCCAGGTGATACAGAGCCTAGTAAACCATGGTAAAGCCTTAGATTTTGTTTCAGTGCTGTATCATAGCTCTTAATATACTATCTCTACCTGTCAAGAGACATGGTCTATTATTCATGTGACCTTAAGCAATTCATGCCATTTTTAAAAAATCTGTAAAATGGGTAACCATATATGCCTCAAATAGCATTGTGAGGATCAAATAAAATGTTGTGATGCTAATAAGTATTAGTTAATGAAACCATAGGCACAGCATTACATGCATTATATCTCTTAGTCCACAAACAATAGGCTTTATTCCCACTGTGAGGATGGAGAAAAGACACTTGAAGTCAATGTTGATGGCAGAGTAAGAGACTGTTGGTGCAAAACACATGATGGAGAGGACAAGATACTCCAGAAAATGGGAGCAATATGTACAAAGTACAGTTATCAGAAATCCTGGAGTAGAGGGTGACAGTAAGCAATTAGATATGTATGGCTGGAGTGTAAGGTGCAAGAGAAGAAAAATCTGGAGAAATAGATTCTTATTTGGGTTATTCAGTCTTGCTAAAAGTAACTTTACTTCTTTGAGCCTCAATTTCCTTTTGTATGAAAAGGGGCAATAACATGTCTTTAATAGCATTATTGTAAAGGAAACATAAAATAATCTTTTTAAACAGAGCCTAACACAAACTAAGTTTTAAAAATGTTAGGTATATAGTCAAATATCCAAAGAATGCTTATTAGTGCACCAATACCCTTCTAAGCTCATTTCCAGTAATAAGCTAATATACTCTGTTCCAAATCTTTCCCATACTACATTTTGATGAATGACTTGAAGGAGAACACAGATCAGATTTTTTAGATAACCAAAGCTGGAATGGATAGTTAATATACCAAGTGACAAAAATCATGTCGTGATAAGCTGAAGTGATTAAATTTAACATAGATAAATGTGTAGTCCTAAACTCACATTCAGAAAAAAAGTATCTGAGATGAGACAGATGTGGGTAAACAGCCATTCATATGAAATATCAAAGGGCATTTTTGTGTGCATGCACACTCAATATGCGATAAGAATGCTGTATATTTTCCAAAAGTGTAGATGCAGTGCTATTTTAGTGGCATTCATAGAGGTATGTGTCTGATATAAGAAAGTAATTATCTCACTTCAGTAAAACCAAAGAATCTTATTGCAGTGACAGAAAATGGTTGATATGTATAGATTGTTTGAATGATTACATCTTTGAAACTAATGACTAAAGTGATCGGTATATTAATACTGCAAATCTATCTCTAGTTAGTGTCCATTTAGAATGAAAGGTATGACAGAGCCCCTGAAAGATGTGAAAAGCAGTGCCTGAAAGGAAATGGAGCTCACAATATTGACCTTCATCTTCTCTTTTGAGTCCTATAATTCCACTAGTGTTAAGGAGGCCAGTATACCAGTTGGCAGATCTTTTCAAGGAAGTTGACCCTGAATAGCTTGCTTTTGACATATGGCCAATGGAAAAGTCAGACTGTAATTCATCTGGGGAGTCTGGTTGAAATGTGTAATGATGAGCACGACATGTACTCAGCAAGAGTGGCACGAACCTATACAAGGGAATTGGAATGAGTACAAAGAGGACGCTCCAAAAAAAGGGTGCAGAGAAAAGCACAGCCTTCATTTGAAATATACTCTTCTTGAATTTCAGGAGACTGGAACATGTTTTAAGGAAATCTGGGCTTGCTTTCAAAAACAGGATTCATTTATAGTCTGAGGAGAAAGCCACAGGAGGGTAAGGGATGCTGACTGAGATATACTTTGAATTCCTTGATTTTCCAAATCTGAAGCTCAAAGTCAAATTCAGACCCTGCCAACTACTTGAACCATGACGAGAGTTAAAAGGTTTTCATAAGTCCTTGGAAAATGTAACTACAGCTTTACTTTAATTCTCCAACATCAATATTGGTGGCTGGGTTGGGTAATCCTTGTGATACTACTCACTTCCACTCCCTGGTACAAACTCTGCATTTATGACTTGTTTTGGAAAGGTATTACTCATAGAGGACAAATGGTAAAGTGATTTATGTAAGATGATTCTCCTGAAGCCATGACAGTCATGACTTGCTTTGCATTCTTGGGGTGGATTTGAGCCTCTGCAGCCATGAAATTTTGTAAGAGAACATGAAAACTCTTTTAAGAAGCAGGTGAACACAGGATTATGGACAGAGAATTCTACAGGAAAATGGTGAGCACAGATTAAGGACAGGTGCACCACTGGCAATATCATCTAGATTCAAGAGAGAGAGAGAGATGATAGATAGATAGATGATAGGTAGATAGATAGATAGAGTCATTCAGTCTTTTAAGTCTTATAGTGATTTTATCTAGCAGGCCCTCTTTACTGTAGAATCCCCTCTTACATCACTTATCACTCATTCTCAGCGAATTGACTCTTGCTCTCAATTTCAGAAAGACTGCTTCCAACTAAACTGGTTTTTAAAAATATTGCTTTCTCAGCTTTTTTCCACTTGTTAATGCCCCTTGCCCATGTTCACTTTTACCCTTTTTATAACATTCCTTGTAATAAACTGTATATAGCCTAAGTTATGCTCTAAAAACCTCCAAATCTTACTTGCACAACAGAATAAAATGTATTTCTCACTCACTCTAAATGTTCCATAAATGCCAGCATGGGGCTGCACTTAACACTGTCATCAAGGGACCCTGGTTGATGGAGGCTATGCCTTGTTATAGTTGTACCATCTGTGACTCTAGCCCCTTTCCAGTAACTAAGGCAGGGGAAGAAAAAGAGTAGAGACTTTTGCTGATCAAACCCTCTCTCTAGAAGTGATATCAGTCAATTATATTCACATCTCATGACTTGGAATCTACCCACTATCATGCTGTAATGGAGCCATTGTTAAAACTCTCACCTGTGATGAACTGAGATGTGATCCCAGTGGAAGGGAAGTACGAGCAAGAACCGTTACCCAGGCAGTTAAAAAGTTTGAGGAAAGTAATAATGATAAGGACAGTAGACTCTATGGCTATTGTTAGGAAAGGGATGTACTGAATAAGACAATGATAGGCTGGGGGTGAGTAATCAACAATTAAAGGCTAAGTGTGAAAGCCAGGAAAAAACCCAGTATTTTCCTCCTTTGTCTTTTACTCTTTTTTTTAATTTATTTAATTTATTTTTTAAATTTTTGGCTGTGTTGGTTCTATCACATATGCACCATACAATCTGTCAGACTGATAGAGCAATGAAAATGATTACTGAAGAACAGACTGGCAATGACCCCTGAGTATATGGGAAAGCATCCATCAGGACACAGTATACACCCTAAATCAATGACCATTACATTTTCCAGTGTACCCAATAAATATAATATATGAGTCTGAGAAACATGGCTTGAAGTTTGAGTAACTACACATATCATCACTCCTAGTGATTCATTTGGGGAGTTTGTGCTTCCAAGACTGCAACTCTTGATTCTAAAGGTTTAGACGTCCTGATCCTTTGCCAGAGGACACAGACATAATCTCATTCAACTTTCAACTATAGCTGTGCCATCTGGTTACTTCAGGATATGTGTGCCAAGAAATCAGCAGTCAAAAAAAAAAAAGGAATCACCAACCTGGTTAGGGTAATGGATTCTGATTATCAGGAGGAGATAGGGCTGCCAAAGAATATGTTTAGGTACCAAAGAATATGTTTGATATCCAAGAGATCCAAAGTCACATCTCTTGGTATCCCCTTGCCCAAATTTAATAGGAAATTGACAAGCAAAACAACTGTGGCCTGAGAAGGGCATGATGACTATCAGTAATACCCCCTTGATACGAGGATTTGGGCAGGGTGGAATTTAAACAAGGCAGGGTGGAATTTAAAATGTGTAGTAGAGGAAGGAGATCATGAATATCCATCGTGGCCTCAGGATTAGCCACAGCAGGAAAATAAACCAACCAGAATCCTGGAGAAGCTGTTTTCAGAATTTATCATATGAAGAAAGTACATCTAACGGTGCAAGGTGTGCCACCCAGGTGTGTCTCCTAGGTGAATCATTCTCCAGGAATTTCCCTCAAAAAAAGAGAGCTAGCTTATCCAAACACATAACCTATTTCTGAGACATGCCACTTAGAGTCACTGGTCAAAGAGGAGGTGTACATGTGTCAAAAGAGGACACTTATGAAGCCTCATCCTACCTCCAGTAATACCCTTGCATTGTATGTTTATAATTCAGCGTTTCTCATTGTTCACGCTTACCTATTTCATTCACCCACAGGTTTTGACCCAAAGCATATTCCCCCCAAAACTTTTATATACCAATGTCCATCTCTGAGTCTATTGGGGGGAAAGCCTGATAAGACATATACATCTACAATAAGAACCATGAAGAAGAAATGCAGGTTTCTATGAAAGTGTAGAATCTAAGATTAGGTTTAAGTAGGAGGCCAAAAAAAACCCCAAACAAACCCATATGCAAGAGATGATTAAGCTGTAATCTGGAGGATGTAAATAAATGTGTTATCTATTGATTAGGCTGTGGGGAAGGGCAGGGGGAAAAAGAAGAGTATTCTATCTAGAAAGAAAAGCATGTGTAACAGCGTGAAAGCACAGTGACAGGGGTAGCATGATATGAGGGCCTAAAAGGAGGCCAGAGTAGCTGAACCACAGAAGGGAAGCAAGGACTGGAGAAGCAGGTCTCATATAGATCACATTAAATACAGTGATCTTCATTCCAAGATCAATGAGGTAGCTACTGATTTTTTGTTAATGCAGTTGTATAGACTGAGGCAAGAGGTGAGAGATGATCAGATTCCCATTGTGAATAGCCCTTTCTGTCTTCCTCATAGAAGAAAGAGAAGGAGCATACTGAAAATGGAGAGACTGGAGACACAACTATGGAGGTACAGGTGGGAGGCCATGGGACCACAAGGAGGGATATCTAACCCCAAATTAGTAGAAGACACAACTAAACAGAGTGGGAAAATATGTCAATTGGAGACTATCAGGCAGAGGAGAGAGGAAGGGATTTTCTAACAGAGATAAAATATGTGCAAGCTTCTGATCAAGAGAGAGCCATCCTTAAAAGTCTTAAGCAGGCATTTCACAAAAGAAGATATTCAAATGGCCAATGAACATGTCATTCCTATAAGGCACAAAAGAAGACATAACTAATTTATACTGCTAGAAGTCAGAGTAGTGTTACCCATGGGACAGTATCATAAAGGTCATAAAGGGGGCTCTGAAGTGTTGGTAGTGTTGTTCTATTGCTTGATCTGGATGCTGGTTATAAGGGTTTGTCGTTTTTGTGAAAATTCATCAAGCTGTACACTCACAATATATTATACTTTCTTATACATATATTTTACTCCAATAAAACTTCAAAATGATAAAAACAATAAATAAATAAAAGAACACAGCCCACAGCATGGAGATGGTAGATTTGTACATATATAATAATGATCTCAAGGCAGATAACAGTGCCTTTTTCTAAACAAAAGCACTTTATAATAAACATAATAAGAAATTTTCTCTAAATATCATGAGAGTCTTGTCAGAGACACCTGTTTTAACTTCATATAAAGACATTTTATAAGCCACTGGGCCTTTTCCTCCTTTCCCGGTCATCTCAGGGACCAGGAGAATTTCTCTAGTTAATTAGGACAGTAGAGGAAAAGAGACTAGACTTGGAGTGGATTTCAGTTCTAATTTGGCAAGTCAACCAGCTGCGTAGCTTTGAGCACATCCCATAACCATTTTGAGCTTCAGTTTCCTCATCAGTAAAATGAGGATTGTCTCCATACCTCCTGGAGCTATTAAGATCAAATCAGGTAATTCTAGGGGAAAAGAGAGAGAGCCAGTCTTATCACTAGTGCTATAACTTGATAGTTACTTATAGTTGGGAGCAGAAATGTATGAGCTGGAGAGCTGAGGGTCATTTCCTGAATGGACATCTAGGGTTGGGGTTTAGACTCTACACTAGCAATAAAGTGGAACTGACAGTAGAAGGCATCATATCGACTGCACAGTAGAAGGCATCAGAGTGACATGACCATAATTCCAATTCAGAAAGATCTCACTGAAAGAAGCTTAGAGGACAAAGTGTGAGAACTGAAGAACCATGGCAAGGTTCTAGAGTAGATAGGAGGAGTCCTTTACCTTACTAGAGTTTCAAATTAAGGAAGGTGATTCTGTCAGTTGTATATAAGGAGGATTTCCAGTGGAACCGGATGTGGAGACTGGTGGCCAGAGGCAGGGGAAAATAACACAAAGATATTTGCATAGATCATCAAAAGATAAAGGCTTCAGTGTACATGGTGGTAGAATGTCCATGAAATCCTTGCCCCGCCTTTGGATGGAGTTCAGAGACTGAAACAAGTATATCATTAAGTGAACGACAAGCCTGGTTGGCTTGGAATCTTTCTGTTTAGCCACTGAATGCCCCACATCTAGTGAAAACCCTCAGTCCCAGGCAAAGTATTACTCTAAGAGGTGAATCTCAATATGGAGACCTAAGTTTCTTAGGTTGAGTTGCAGAAGAAACAAACTTTGAGGAGATTTGCATGCAGTGAATTTATTGGCAGGTTGGTTTGGGGATGAACAGCAGTAAAGGGGTGAAGGCAACAGGAAGAGGGAAAGCAGGAGCATGAACTATGATGGAATCACAACACAGCCCTCAGTTGGTCCTAAAAAGAGCTCTGGAGCTGGGCTGGCCAAGAGTTGTCTCACACTGAGGAATGGGGGCTGGGGATTTGTACTCCTACACAGATCACTCTTTGGATTTCAAGTTGCCCCAGAGAGGAAGCATGGTCAAGGTTGATTTCTGGTGAAGGACTGAGCTGTAAGCCGTCAGCAGCCCACACTCCGATTCTTAGCATCTGGGAGAATGAGTGCTTTGGCCCTTCACAGGGGAACTAGACCAAGCACCACAGCATCTATTAAGAAAGCAATTCCACAAATAAAACCTGGGAAACTCCCTTCATTTCTGCATGGGTTCTTGTTGCTAGTTGGCTTTCTGTGAGGGCTTACAAAATGTTCAGCAAGTGAGCTTCCTCTCCTGTGTTCCTTCTAGTTTATTTTGACGGCTATAACTCAGCAGCATGTGCCTTCTTTAATAAACACATGTCCAGCTCCTAGGAAGAGACACTCATATTAGGTATTGGATGGATGTGCTGTTCCCTTCTTTATTTAGACCTAGAAATTGAAGTCACCCCTTTATTCCCCTGTCCTTTTCCCTCTGCTTCTCCCACTTGGGAAACATTTACCAACATCAAAGAGCAGCGGAGCAGTAGAGAGCTGACTTAGCCATAAAGATTTCTCATTGCTGTGATACATGTGACCTTTTCCTTTTGCTGTTACTTAATTCTGCCCTCTGGACTTGCCTCTGAGGTGCAGAGAGAGAACCAACTCTCTGCACTTCAGGAATGCCCTTCTTCTCAAATTATCACTTGAACAGGCAAAATGATCCTGCACAGACCGCTTTACGTTGCCCAATGGGCTTGCAAATATGAGAGAAGCACAAGATACGCCTTTCCAGGTTTCTGGGAACTCTATGACTAGAAAGAAAATGCAAATAATCATTGTTAATTAAAGGCATCTGGGACATGAGTGGAGGTGAATTATCACTGATATTAGTATAGGTTCATAAACATTTTACCTTTAAAGCCATTTTATTGAATATTGATGAAAAGCCTCGATTTGGGAATCAGATTTTGTGACCTCCAATTTGGCCTCCTCCAACTCCCACCTGTGTTATTTTGAGCAGATTAATTAAGTACAGTAAAGCTTAAATGCACCATTTGTATATGTGCAAAAGGAGGGTTATCATAGGTGGTGTGTGGTACATGATCTGTCCAGTCCCCTCTTCCCTGACAGTGAACCTGTCCCCCTGCTATAGGTGTTGATTGCTCCTAGCACTTACCTGCACTTTTCTTCAAAGGTTTTCCCTTGGCTGAGGGCCACTTGAAGAGGCTGGGCAACTACTCACCCCCAACTCAGGCCAGTAATTGATTCTACAGTGGGCATATGTCCCAATTCTGACCAAAGAATTATGAAAAGTGTTCTACTGGGAAGTTTTTCCTCATTAGGAAGAGGCAACCTTTTTCATCTTCTGAATGTTGCTGTGTTTCTGTGTACTTCATGAAACATCTGTAGTTATCAACACACTGTACTGAATATGAAACAAATTGAAGTTGTCGGGGCAGACAGAAAAAAAAAAACTAAGATTTTTGATAACATAGGTGACTCCCTAAATCAAACATTCTGGAGAATTTTGTTTTCCACTGGAAAGACTGGACTTCCTGTTACGGTGGGTAACACATGTCATTATTGTTTAGTGAGTTGATTCAAGGGCCCTCTTCCTTGCAAACAAAAGCAGGCTAACAGATACACAGGGTGTGTGTGCCTGCGTGTGTGTGTGTGTTTGTGTGAGACAGAGAGACAGGGACAGAGAGAGACAGAGAAGAAAGAAGAGAGAAGGGAGAAGAGAGAATATGTATCCTGGCATCCACTTTGATTCCCTAGTCTTGGTCCCTGAGGAAGCCCTACCTACTTCTCAAAACACTTACCAGCTTTCTTTTTCCTGAACTGAATTGAATTGGGTTTCACTAAAGGGGACCTGAAAACCTGATATTGATTAATTCCTATTTCAAAGTGCTTAGCACAGCTACAGTACAATAAACACTCAATGACTATTAGCTATTTATAGCATTCTTAATTATCAAGATAATCATGTTCTTTCATCTCATCACTCCTTATGAAACCAAAGTGGTGGTTCTTAAAACTAGTTTCACATTAGTATCACCTATAAAGCTTTGAAAAATTAATGCAACCCAAATCTTCTACTTCCACTGTAATGGAGTAACTGATTCAGGTCTTCAATGTAAATAACTAGGAAACTAGACAAAACATATAAAACAACTTGTGTCACTATGATATACAGTTGGTCTTTGTCCTTGATTCCTGGCACACAGCTCCTAAAACCTTTGGAACCTCTGGAGTGATAGAGGCATCGTTTGTTCTAATGAGGCCATTGTTTTTTTGGGTTTTTTTCCCCAGTGAAACACAGTTTATTTACATATACAAAAACACATATACAAGCATATACATATATATAACTAAAATTAAAACTTCATAAGGCAATATTTACCCCCAATGCAGGTCATGTATTCTTTTTGTAAAAAAAAATTTATTGGAGTATAGTTGATTTACAGTGTTGTATTAGTTTCAGGTGTACAGCAAAGTGAATCGGTTATACATATACATTTATCCACTCTTTTTTAGATTCTTTTCCCATATAGGCCATTACAAAGTATTGAGTAGAATCCTCTGTGCTATACAGTAGGTCCTTATTAGTTATCTATTTTAAGCACAGTAGGGTATATATGTCAATTCCTATCCCCCACCCCCTGGTAAACATAAGTTTGTTTTCTACATCTTTGACTCTATTCCTGTTTTGTAAATAAGTTCATTTGTACCAATTTTTAGAATCCACATATGAGAAATATCATATGGTATTTGTTTTTCTCTGTCTGACTTATTTCACTTAGTATGACAATCTCTAGGTCCATTCATGTTGCTGCAAATGGCATTATTTTGTTCTTTTTTACGGCTGAGTAATATTCTGTTGTATATATGTACTACATCTTCTTTATCTACTCCTCTGTTGATGGACATTTAGGTTGCTTCCATGTCCTGGCTTTTGTAAATAGTGCTGCAGTGAACATTTGGGTGCATGTGTCTTTTTGAATTACGGTTTTCTCAGGGTATATGCCCAGTAGTGGGATTGCTGGGTCATATGGTAGTTCTATTTTTAGTTTTTTAAGGAACCTCCATACTGTTCTCCATAGTGACTGTACCAACTTACATTCCCACCAACAGTGCAAGAGGGTTCCCTTTTCTCCACACCCTCTCCAGCATTTATTGTTTGTAGATTTTTTGATGATGGCCATTCTGCCCTGTGTGAGATGATACCTCATTGTAGTTTTGATTTGCATTTCTCTAATAATTAGTGATGTTGAGCATCTTTTCATGTGCTTTTTGGCCATCTGTATTTCTTCTTTGGAGAAATGTCTGTTTAGATCTTCCTATGAGGTCACTCTTGATATGCCCCTAGATTGCTTCAGCAGGGGGTGCTGGTTGCCACAAAAACCAAGTCAGGATTAGAGGATTGGAACTTTCAGCCCTATCCCCTGGAGACAAGGCTAGAGATTGAGTTAATCACCAATTGTCAAAGATTTAGTCAATCATGATTGCTTAATGAAAGTTCCATAAAACCCACTGAATAACAGGGTTTAGAGAGCTTCTGGGTTACTGAACACATGAAAGTGCTGGAAGGATGGCATACCCGGAAAGGACATGGAGGCTGCATGTTCCTCCTCCCATACCTTGCCCTATTCACTTCCATCTGTCTGCTCCTAATTGTATCCTTTACAATAAACTGGTAATAGTAAGTAAAGGACTTTCTGGAGTTCTATGAGCCACTTAAGCAAATTATCATACCTGAGGAGAGAGTCATGGTATCTCTGGATTTATAGCTGGTTGGTCAGAAGTACAGGTGGCAACTTGGGACTTGCAAGTGATGTCTGAAGTGGGGGCAGTCTTGTGGGATCGAGCCCTTAACCTTAGGGAACTGTGCTAATACCAGTTAGTGTCACAACTGAACTGAATTGTATAGCATCCAGTTGGTGTCCAGAGAGTTGGAGAATTGGTTGGTGTTGGGGGGGTGTGGGAAACAAAAACATACTTTTGTGTCAGAAGTGTTGTGAGTAAACAATTCAGTTAAACATTGTATAGCAGGCTGCATAGGGATTATGATACCTGAGAGAAAGGAGATAAATGAGGTGAACCTTATAATTACCCTAGCTTTCAGCCTGGAGGAAATTTCAAAACCCAGTACAGGAGAAGGAACCCCAGAAAGGCAGTATTCTTTTTTTTTTAAATAGATCTTTATTGGAGTACAATTGCTTCACTATACTGTGTTAGTTTCTGTTGTACACTAAAGTGAATCAGCCATATGCATACACATGTCCTCATATCCCCTCCCTCTTGAGCCTCCCTCCTATCCTCCCTATCTAGGTCATCCACCCCTCTAGGTCATCACAAAGCACTGAGCTGATCTCCTTGTGCTATGCGGCTGCTTCCCACTAGCTGTCTGTTTTACATTCAGTACTGTGTATGTGTCGATGCCACTCTCACTTTGCCCCAGCTTTCCCCTCCCACCCCGTGTCCTCAAGTCCATTCTCTATGCCTACATCTTTATTCCTACCCTGCGACTAGTTCATAAGTACTATTTTTTTTTAGATTCCATATATATATGCGTTAGAATACAGTATTTGTTTTTCTCTTTCTGACTTACTTCACTCTCTATGACAGACTCTAGGTCCATCCACCTCACTACAAATAACTCAGTTTCGTTTCTTTTTATGGCTGAGTAATATTCCGTTGTATACACGTGCCACATCTTCCTTATCCATTCATCTGTCGATGGACATTTAGGTTGGTTCCATTTCCGGGCTATTGTAAATAGTGCTGCAATGAACATTGGGGTGAATGTGTCTTTTTGAATTATGGTTTTCTCAGGGTATATGCCCAGTAGTGGGATTGCTGGGTCATATGGTAGTTCTATTTTTAGTTTTTTAAGGAACCTCCATATTGTTCTCCATAGTGGCTGTATCAATTTACATTCCCACCAGCAGTGCAGGAGGCTTTCCTTTTCACCACAGTCTTTCCAGCATTTATTGTTTCTAGATTTTTTGATAAAGACATTCTGACTGGTGTGAGATGATACCTCATTGCAGTTTTGATTTGCATTTATCTAATAATTAGTGACCCTGAGCATCTTTTCACGTGCCTCTTGGCCATCTGTATGTCTTCCTTGGTAAAATGTCTATTTAGGTCTTCCGCCCATTTTTTAACTGGATTGTTTGTTTTTGTGATATTGAGCTCCATGAGCTGTTTGTATATTTTGGAGATTAATCCTTTGTCTCTTGTTTCATTTGCAAATATTTTCTCCCATTTGGAGGGTTGTCTTTTCATCTTGTTTATGGTTTCCTTTGCTGTGCAAAAGCTTTTAAGTCCCATTTGTTTATTTTTGTTTTTATTTCCGTTACTCTAGGAGGTGGATCAAAAAAGGTCTTGCTGTGGTTTATGTCAAAGAGTGTTTTTCCTATGTTTTCCTCTAAGAGTTGTACAGTATCTGGTCTTACATTTGGGTCTTTAGTCCATTTTGAGTTTATTTTTGTGTATGGTGTTAGGGAGTGTTCTAATTTCATTCTTTCACATGTAGCTGTCCAGTTTTCCCAGCACCACTTGTTGAAGAGGCTGTCTTTTCTCCATTTTATGTTCTTGCCTCCTTTGTCATAAATTTGTCCACTTTTTCATGGTTGTACATTTTATTGACATATAGTTGTTTGTAGTAGTCTCTTATAATCCTTTGTATTTCTGTGGTGTCAGTAGTGATTTCTCCTTTTTCACTTCTAATTTTATTGATTTGTGTCCTCTCCCTTTTTTTCTTGATGAGTCTGGCTAAGGGTTTTTCAAGTTTGTTATCTTCTCAAAGAACTAGCTTTTAGTTTTATTGATCTTTGCTATTGTTTTCTTCATTTCTATTTCTTTTATTTCTGGTCTGATTTTTATGATTTCTTTCCTTCTATTGACTTTAGGTTTTCTTTGTTCTTCTTTCTCTAGTTGTTTTAAACATATGGTTAGATTGTTTATTTGATATTTTTCTTGTTTCTTGAGGTGAGATTGAATTACTGCTTTTGCTGCATACCATAGGTTTTGGGTCATCGTGTTTTCATTGTCATTTGTTTCTATGTAATTTTTTTAATACAAATTTATTTTATTTATTTATTTTTTGGCTGTTTTAGGTCTTTGTTGCTGCGCGCGGGCTTTCTCTATTTGCGGAGAGTGGGATCTACTCTTCGTTATGGTGTTCAGGCTTCTCATTGTGGTGGCTTCTCTTGTTGCAGAACACAGACCCTAGGCACGCAGCCTTCAGTAGTTGTGGCTCGCAGGCTGTAGAGCGCAGGCTCAGTAGTTGTAGCACACAGGCTTAGTTGCTCCATGGCATGTTGGATATTCCTGGACCAGTGCTTGAAGCCGTGTCCCCTGCATTGGCAGGTGGATTCTTAACCACTGTGCCACCAGGGGAGCCCCTCTATGTATTTTTGTATTTCTTGTTTGATTTCTTCAGTGATCTCTTGGTTATTTAGTAGCACACTGTTTATCCTCCTTGTATTAGCGTTTTTTACAGTTTTTTTTTTCCTGTAATTGATTTCCAGTCTCATAGCGTTGTGGTCAGAAAAGATGCTTGGTATGATTTCAACTTTCTTAAATTTTCCAAGGCTTGACTTGTGGCCCAAGATGTGATCTATCCTGGAGAATGTTCCCTGTGCACTTGAGCAGAAAGTGTATTCTGACACTTTTGGGTGGAATGTTCTAGAAATATCAAGTCTCTCTGGTCTATTGTGTCATTTAAAGTTTGTGTTTCCTTATTTACTTTTCTGTTTGGATGATCTGTCCGTTGGTGTAAGTGTTGTGTTAAAGTACCCCACTATTATTGTGCTACTGTCAATTTCTCCTTTCATGGTTGTCAGCATTTGCCTTATGTGTTGAGGTGCTCCTCTCTTGGGTGCATAAACATTTATAATTGTTATATCTTCTTCTTGGATTGATCCTTTGATCATTATGTAGTGTCCCTCCTTATCTCTTATAACAGTCTTTATTTTAAAGTCTATTTTATCTGCTACGAGTATTCCTACTCCAGCTTTCTTTTGATTTCCATATGCATGGAATATCTTTTTCCATCCCTTCACCTTCAGTCTGTATGTGTCCCTAGGTCTGAAGTGGGTCTATTGTAAATAGCATATATATAGGTTTTGTTTTTGTATCCATTCAGCCAGTCTGTGTCTTTTGGTTGGGGCATTTAATTCATTTGCATTCAAGGTTATTATCGATATGTATGTTCCTGTTACCATTTTCTTAATTGTTTTGGCTTTGTTTTTGTGGGTCTTTTTCTTCTCTTGTGTTTCCCTCCTAGAGAAGTTTCTTTAGCATTTGTTGTAAAGCTGGTTTGGTGGTGCTGAATTCTCTTAGCTTTTGCTTATCTGAAAAGCTTTTGATTTCTCAATCAAATCTGAATGAGATCCTTGCTGGCTAGAGTAATCTTGTTTGTAAGTTTTTCTCTTTCATCACTTTAAGTATATCCTGCCATCCCTTCTGGCCTGCAGAGTTTCTGCTGAAAAATCAGCTGATAACCTTATGGGGATTCCTTTGTATGTTATTTTTTGTTTTTCCCTTGCTACTTTTAATATTTTTTCTTTGAATTTAATTTTTGTTAGTTTGATTAATATATATCTTGGTGTGTTTTTCCTAGGGTTTATCCCGTATGGGACTTTCTGTGTTTCCTGGATTTGGGTGACTATTTCCTTTCCCATGTTAGGGAAGTTTTCAATTATAATCTCTTCAAATATTTTCTCAGACCCATTCTTTTTCTCTTCTTCTTTTGAGACCCCTATAATTCACATGTTGGTGCATTTAATGTCCCCGAGGTTTCTGAGACTGTCCTCAATTATTTTCATTCTTTTTTCTTTATTCTGCTCCTCGGCAGTTATTTCCACCATTCTGTGTTCCAGCTCACTCATTCCTTCTACTGCCTCTGTTATTCTGTTATTGATTCCTTCTGATGCATTTTTCTTTTCAGTTATTATGTTGTTCATCTCTGTTTGTTTGTTCTTTAGTTCTTCTAGATCTTTGTTAAACATTTCTTGTATTTTCTCAATCTGTGCCTCCATTCTATTTCTGAGATTCTGGATCATCTTTACTATCATTACTCTGAATTCTTTTTCAGGTAGATTGCCTGTTTCTTCTTTATTTATTTGGTCTTGTAGGTTTTTACCTTGCTCCTTCATTTGTGACATATTTTTTTGCCAGCTCTTTTTTTTTTTTTTTTTTTTTTTTTAATGAGTGGGATTTTGTTCCTGTCTTACTGGTTGTTTGTCCTGACAACACTGGAGTTTGTAGGCTGTTGGGTAGAGTTGGGTCTTGGTGCTGATACGAGTACCTCTGTGAGACCTCACTCCAATGAATATTCCCTGGGGTCTGAGGTTAGTGCACTGGTTCCGACACAGAGCTTCCACCGCGGGAGCTTCAGCCTGACCCCCAGCTCATGAACCAAGATCCCACAAGCCATGTGGGGTGGCAAAAAAAAAAAAAATAAGAAGAACAGTAACAAAGTAAAAAATAAATTAGACTAGGAAACTAACAGATATGTTAGAAAGGATATAAACATAAAAATATAGATGAATCAACAACTGGAAGGTACAACAGTACCACAATAGTAAAAAAAGAGGAGAAGAGAAAAGAGAAAAAAAGTCGGGTGGGGGGAGCCCTGGCTGTGGAGGGCAGGGCCTAAGTAAGGGCGAGGTTTGGGCGGTGGGCAGGGTGTATGCTTAGGACCCACAGGGCTGGAAAAGGCCCTGTGGGCTATGGGGGGTGGGACTTAGGCTCAAGGAACAGGAGGGGCCCAAGCGTGCCCCCCACCCCTGGTCTCCGAGGGTGGGGTACCTCACCTGGGAGCCCAGCAGGCTTCCTGGGCTCAAGTGGGCCGGGCAAATGCCCTCCTCTCCTCTCCTGCTCCTCCGCTCTGGGAGGGCCCCTCCTGCCTGCCTCTCCTGATCTCCCCAGCCTCCCTCCTATGGCCCCAAGGACCCACACGGCCTGGAGGGGGCCTGGTATCTCAGGAGGCTCCCAGGGCATGAGCGAGTGGGGCAGTCGCCCTCTGCTCCTCTCCCACTCCTGGATGTCTCCTCCCATGTACCTCTCCTGATCTCCCCAGCCTCCCTCCTATGCCCCCAGGACCCATGCATCCTGGAGGGGGCTTTGGAGGGGTTTACTGTCCTGGGAGCTCAACAGGCTCCCCAGGCTGAGTTGCCCTGGTGATCGCCCTCCACTCCCACTCCTCCCGGAGGGCCCCTCCCCGCTACCTCTCCTGATCTCCCCGGCCTTGGGGACGCCGATCCTGTCTGACCTCCACTTCTCCTGCCCCCTCTGTCCTCCCATGTCCTACTGGTTCACTTGGGGGTTCCTCCCATCTCCTTAGGCGTCAGGTTCCCCCACCAGTGGCTGGCAGGCACCCTAGTTGTGGGGAGACGCTAACTCGGTGTCTTCCCACACTGCCATTTTGAGTCAAAGAAATATTCTTGAGATTACGAAGCAGATATTACAGGGTTAAAGGAGTCCAAGGTACTGGAAATGATGAAGCTACACAGAGAAAAAGCTCCAGAAATCTGCAAGAGGTCCCATGGGTCTGTTATGGAGTACAAAGCTGCATGTGTATAATTCCATAAACCCAAGCAAAGGTACCCTACCAGGAAGCTGTAAGATAAACAATTATCAGAGTTTACTTGCAGCAGTCTTAGTTCTGACCAAATAGAGTGGAGATTGCTCCACTGAGCACCCAGAGCATCCAGGAGGCAACAGATGGATCACACCTTAATAGTAACGAAAAACTATCTCTAGAATAATAACTACTGTTGACCAACAGTAACAAAGTTTAAAAAGAAGCAAGCCTGGGAAGTCTCAAACTGATCCACAAGTAATTTAATTGCCAAACAAGACAAAACTTCACATTTGTAAAAGAAGACAACAAATCCCAGATTCTCACCAATGTGATGTTCACAATGCCCAATAACCACTAAAAATTATTAGGCAGATAATTTTGGGTAGTGCAGGCAGTGTCAGGTATGTAAATTTGATACCACCAACTTCTCCAACAAAATGAACAGAGATCAACAAAAATAAATAAAATGACAGAAACTCAAACTGCCAGCATAAAATGAAGATTATGAACAACTAAAACTAAGTTGCCTATAAGTTGAAAAAGAAACACCAAATTCCAGCCAGCTTTCCCTGTGCTTTCTGCCACAAGAATTTGGAAATTCAAGTACAGTTTGGAGAAAACTCTATTGAACAGAAATTAGAGGATTTATCCTTAGGTTTTTTCAGTTTTTCTAAAACCGTGTCAGAAAGAGATAGACTACCCTCTGTTTGAAAATGCTTAAAACATGCAGGTAAATCAAAGCAAGGAAAAGCTTAAACATCTTTGTAGGGGGAAAGTGGTGAAAAGAAAAGGAGAGACACGTTTGAAAGTACATAGTAAGGGGGGTGGGGAAAGCAAGGATTCTGGAAGATAAAATAAAGTAGAAGATATCAAAGATCACTCAACTGTCCCAGCCCCTAAAACAAACAAATAAAAATTTTTTTTTAAAAAAGGAAAAGAAACATAATTTTCTACTCTGACAGAAGAGGGCACTCTTGAACTAGGAATCTTATAAGGCATTACAAACTAACAGATCTGACCACAGAATATCTGAGGAATGAACATTCTTCAACTGCTGTGTGTGTATTTGCGTGTATTTGTGTGTGTGTGTGTGTGTGTGTCAAACAACAAAAACCTAACACAACATTCAAAACTGAATTAAGTATGCACAAGCATTTAGGGGTATGAGAAAACAAATTGAATCAGAAATTTTAAAAGTAAAAATAGAAATGGGAAAGAAAAGGAGGAAATGAAATAAGAATTGGTGATCTCTGGAAAGAAACAGAAGAAAAAGAAAAGTCATATTAGAAATTATGACTAAATTCCAAAGTGCGCAAGGAAAAAGATATTTAAATGAGAATATTAAAAGGCATTGAAGAAAACAAGGAAACAACCACGCAATGAAAATTAGTTAAATAAGTAAAAATGTGCAAGAAGAAATTGTTGAAATTGAAGATAGTCAAAGAAAAAATAACATCTGTACAATTGGAGTCCCTGTGGAAGCTAAGATGATGGAACAAAATTCATATTAAAACTGTTGTACAAGAACAATTTCCAGAAATAAAAGAAAGCTTGTATCAACATATTTAAAGGGCCCACCAGGTACCTGGAAAAATGACCTGCAATGATCAACTCCATGATATACACTAATAAAAATTTTTAATTTGTAAAGATTTAAGAACTATCCTTAGGATTTCCAGCAAAAGGATAAACTATCTCACAGGGGCAAAAAAAAATTAGACTTCTTATCAAGCACACATGGAACATTTATAAAGATTTAACATATTTAAAAATAAAAATCAGTAACTTCCATAACTACTACAAATATCACTCTGACCATAGTTTAATAAAACTGAAAATTATTTGAAAAAACACCCCTAGAAATCAAATAAGTTTTGGGTTTTCCACAAATCTCTATAAAGTATTTGACATGATATTTGCATGTACCCTGGCTCAAGTTCAACCTGAAGGTTTGGTCAGGTGCTGTGTTAAGAGAAAGCCACAGCTCTACTAACTGTCCTTCACAATTCCTCCAATTGGTTCCTTTATATTCCTAGCACATATAGCAAGCAGTGGCCTGATCATCAGTTTTTCCAACCTACACTGAGATTCAAACTTCTAATGCTAAAAATGCATAATGAGTGAAATCTCAGAATATATCATTTTTGAAACATCAGTAAGTTACAAGTTATTAAGGAAGAAGGATTTTCAGCTCACTCCATTATGTTTGGGGGAAAAAAAGGGAGATTTCTTCTAGAATTTAACTAAGAGGATACTATGACAGATGGTTTCAAATAATGATAAGAAACTGACACTACTACTTTTTTTGAGTAGGTTTGATATTCTCATTTTCCTTCTAACCGAGAATTTTGACAGAGCAATATATAGCATGTTGAATACCCAGATGGAAAAATAACATCAAATGAATGGAAAATACATTGAGCTATCTATTCATTCCATCATTCAGAAAAGTACATTTACTACCAGATACAGGTGAAGCACTCTAATAGATAATAGCCCCCCCAAATTTATTAAGACACAATTCTTGCCTTCCAGTAGCTTATCATCTACTGAGAGAGACAAATTCACAGGCAGGACATTTCTGTAAAATGAAATTAATATTATTGTGGACATATGGGTAAACTAAAAAAAAAAGAAAGAAAAGAAAATGTGCTTGAGATGAAGAAGAAGTAAAGAAGTAAATAAAGAGATCAGTGCCTCACAAAGAAAGCAGGTGGAAATTTAGATGCAATTTTGGAGGTTAAGAGACAGTTTACTCAAATATACAAATGGAAAAGTGTATCTGTTAGCTATTTCTGCAACTCTGCTGCATAACATACAACCCATGGCATACAACAGTAAGCATTTATTACTTCATGTGTATGTGGTTAAGCTGGGCCAATTATGATGACCTCAGCTGAACACACCTATATATCTTCAGGTTGGCTTTGGGTGCTCTGATCCTGGCTGGGCCTGTCTGGGTGACTTGGCTTCAAGCTGCAGAGCTGGTTAGACTTGGCTCTTCACTGTGCATTCTTCAGATCTCATCCAAGTATGCATTCTGAGACCCATGCTGAGGGGCAGCAGCTACATAGGGGAAGCACATGTAACGTGGGCAGAAGGGCAAAAGAACAAGCAGAAGACTAGTGTCTCTTGGGTCTGAAGTGCGAGCTGGGAAATGGCACAGGGTCAGTTCCTCCCACCTTTCATCCTCCATAGTAAGTCATGTGGACGATCTATTATCAATAGGATGATAAAGTAAATTCATCCCACTCTGATGGATGATACTGAAAATTCTGTGACAAAGAAAGAGAACGTGTAATTCTGATATAGGGAGGAAAGGAAGAATGGGTAATAGATTATTCATTCGATAAGTATATTCCCAGCTGATATAATAGATGAGCCAGAATTATTTTTAAAATATATTACACATATATATTAAATACATAAATTATTAAAATATACTAAAAGGACTGCATTTATCTATGTTATTTTAGGGAACCTATAATAGTTCCTTTAGGTTGGATGGGCACAGGGGACATTGCCAAAAAGTAAGAATAAAATCTGAGCTCTTTTTCCCCCCAAATAAACATTTAATTTGCTTTTGAATTAATGTTTGTTTAATGATCAAATATGTTTTCTTTTTATTTATTGACTGTCAACTCTTACCCACAATTACAAATAGGTCTTATTGTCTTATTCATCAGATTGGCATGCAGGAAACAGAGAATGTATTTTAACTTTTCAGTAGGTGGTGAATCCTTGCCCCATCCAGTTAGCATTAAAATTCTTATTAACAACAAAAAAATGCTGCATATAGATTCTTATCTTAAGATATGCTGTGGGGAAGACATGGGCATAAATTAGAAATGGAATGAAACAGAGTGTTTAGAATTTAGACAGCTAACAATTTCTAGTATAGCAAACACTGCATGCTTTTTGTGAAATAAAAAATTCTGACATCTTTACCCTTCATGAGTTGGTTCAAAATGACACATGATGAAAGATGAAATATTTTAAACCAGGATAAATATCCTATTTCATTCCATTTCCAATTTGCACCAATCTCTCCCTTTGTATCACTCAAAATGAAAACTCATGTGTACCAACCTGTGGAGAAAATTTTTATTAACTATAAAGAAAATATTAACTATTTGTGTTTATGATTTAGGGAGTAAACATGACCCTGCAAAATTTTTCTTTTAATTGTTTTTTTACATCAAAATATTTGTATTCAAATGGAATTAATGTTCAAAATAGAATCTTGCATTGCCATTGTTACAGAAACTCTTCATTTATAATAACTTAAAACTTTTATATTTGGAAATCTTAAAATATGTTATATTTGGAAGCTGCTAACACATTTTTAAAATCAGATGATTTATATAAGAAATCTTCAAAATAGTTAGCTAGGAGGGCATTTCACTGTAGTGATGAAGAGTTTGGTTTCTGCTCTCCTTCATCTTCAAGGCCAGTAAGAAGTCAAAACCTTCTCACACCTTGAATCTCTCTTATCTCCTTTTTTGTTGCATTCCTCCTGTCTTCCTCTTCTGTTTTTAAGGATTTATGTGATTACATTGGCCTCACCCACATAATCAAAAAGATAATCTCCCTGTTTTAAAGTCAGCTGACTAGTTATCTTAATTCTGTCTACAATTAGTAACCTTAATTCTACTAACAAAGTCTCTCTACAACAGTAGCAAGATTAGTGTTTAAGAATGTGTTTTTTCAGGGTGAAGAATAGGGTCTCTTTAGATTCTGTCTACCACACTGCCTCACAGGGTTCTTTTGGAAATTAAATGAAATACTACATATAAAATGTTTAATGCAGTGCCTGACCCATAGTAAAATCTCCATAAATAATAACTGATAGCATTGCTGGTTAATCAATAGCAAGTCTGATGTTTGGGTACATTTGCCTCATTCAGTCATCCTGTAAAGACTGGACAAAGGGACTTCAAATTTTGAGGGCATGTGTGTAGATTTAGATTATTGCGATGATGAGAGTTGTTAATTCATATCAAAATTTTGAGTGAAGCTCTTATTTTAGACGTCCGAGTTCAGGTATGTCATTTTTAAAAAAGTGTGTCAATAAATAAGGAAGGCTGCAGATCTAGGCTACACATTTTATTTGCCATGTGACCCTGGAAAATTTACATTAGTCATCTCGGCCCTCAGAGTTTTCAGCTATGAAATGGGCATGGTAATGCTTAGCGACATTATTTTTAAAGGATAAGAAAAGTACTATGATATCTTCTAAATCATAAGTGTCAGTAAATGTGAGTCACCTCTCCCCTTATGCCCATTTCAAACACAGGTTTCTTTGGGTTTTTAAAAAAGATTTATGTATTTATTTATTTATTTTGGCTGCGTTGGGTCTTGGTTGAGACATGCGGGATCTTCCGTTGCAGCGTGCGGGATTTCCGCTGCAATGCGTGGGCTTCTCTCTAGTTGTGGCATGCAGGTTTTTTTATTTTTCTCTCTCTCTCTAGTTGTGGTGCACGGGCTCCAGAGCGCATGGGCTCTGTAGTTTGCGGCGTGCAGGCTCTCCAGTTGAGATGCACAAGCTCAGTAGTTGTGGTACGCAGGCTTATTTGACCCACGGTATGTGGGATCTTGGTTCGCTGACCAGGGATCGAACCTGCGTCCCCTGCATTGGAAGGCGGATTCTTTACCACTGGACCACCAGGGAATTCCCCAAACACAGATTTTGAAATCAAAACAAAGGGAGTGGTTTTTTAGTTTAGTCCATGATGTGCTTTCATTTTCTTAGTCTACAAAAGGTGCTAATGATTCTTATCTTATAGGGACATTGGTGAATTAAATTAGAAAGCTCCATGATTTAGTGCTTAGCGGCTTTCCCCTTTAAAAAAGTGAAGAATTTTAAAACATTTCAAAACCTTTTGATTGACGCATTTCCATCTCTCAGGTCACTTATTATGTAACACTAGTGTTCCAATTACTGTAATAAGAATGATTGTAAAATACAATTCTGTTTGGAAAAGGTGCAGCTAGCTAAATTCCCAATAGCTGAGTCTTTACCACTGGGGATTCACCTCCAGTGCTTTTGTTGGCAGCCTTTAGTAAGCCTTTAGTTGGCAACATCTGAAAAGGCAGTGTCTTGCCCCTGCTATTTATTAAAATGTGTTATCTATATTTTATTTTATTTTATTTTTTTTTTTTCCTTTTTGCGTTATGTGGGCCTCTCACTGTTGTGGCCTCTCCCGTTGCGGAGCACAGGCTCCGGACGCGCAGGCCCAGCGGCCATGGCCCACGGGCCCAGCCGCTCCGCGGCATATGGGATCCTCCCAGACCGGGGCACGAACCCGTATCCCCTGCATCGGCAGGCGGACTCTCAACCACTGCGCCACCAGGGAGGCCCTCTATATTTTAAAAGGAATGTTCTCTGTGTACTTTGTTACTGGTAACAGTGTGGTAGGCAAGGTCATGAAAGATTAGCTGGGATTTAAAATAATTTAATGTTTGACAATGATAATGAAATGTGTACTGTGTTGGATCTTTGCTTGTTAAACAGGGATATTTTTTAATCGGGAAAGATTCATTCAAAAAATAATTACAACACCAAACCCTAAAACAAGCACATTGAAAGAGAAAAAAAAACGCGATTACTTTATCTATTGAAACATTTTACAGCTTTGGAGAATATATATATTCTCTCAATGGACTTAACTGCCAATGTGTGTGTGTGTGTGTGTGTGTGTGTGTATGTGTGTATAATGATATATGCAAATTATTAGTAAAGGTGTGTAAATTGTATACCTATAAGGAATACCATATATACATATATGTATATGATTAGTAATTATATATATACACGATGTATATGTAAGTTATATGAAGTAAATGATATATAAGATATAAATAAAACTAGTTATGATATGTATAAATTATATATATACATAACTTATGTATGTGTGCTTAATAAATGGTTACTATTATAAGATAATGACTTTTTAACATGTTATTTCTAAGACTGAAAGTTCTTTGAGGGAAGGAGCTATAGGAAAGATGTGTGTGTGTGTGTATGGTGGTAATATATAATCACATATATTTATATGTAATAATATATAATATACAATTATATATTATGTAATCATATGTATTATATAATCACATATATTTATAATCATATACATTGTATAATCACATATAACAGATATATAATTATTTTAATTTGGGGGAAATATTGAACATCTATAGATGGCCAATAAACTGACCTCAGATAGACAATAAGCTTCTCTTTAGGGAGGGAATACAAAAGAAAACATGGAAACACACTTAGACTCTAACTAAACATGTGCTAGATAGTGCAGTAGGTGCTTTCAAATGAAATGACATGTATCTTCTCACTTAATCATCCCACCAAAGCTATGAGATAAATACCACCCTAATTTGTTTGATTATACTAATAATTTCTATACTGAGCTTACTGGGTCAAAATGTATGAATATTTCTATGGTTCTTGCATTCAGTAATCTAATTTTCATAAGTCTCATAAAGAAAATACCAAAGAGGTATTTGTAATATGAATTAGGTTATCCAGTGCTGTTCATTTCAAAGTTTTATTTCCTCTGAAACCCTGTTGGGTTATATTGATTCACTGTTAGATAGCAAGGGGTCTTTTCCCAAAGCTTTTGATTTAAAAAAAAAAAAAAACACTTTAGTTACTAGTCATTCTCCTTTTACTAGTTGATATTGTCAAGGTAATTGGGTTTTATTCTATTTGAAGATACCTATGGGTAATGGTCAGGATAGTATACTTTACAGAGATTAGCAGGCAATAAACTGGCTTCTGTCTGGGCCTTCAAACCAAGGGCGTCCCTGTTTAATCTAACAACCTGCTGTGTAGAAACTGTTTCCTGATGTATTCTCAGTTAAACATGGCATCCAGGAAATGTCTTTTTGAAGTACAGCACAGTTGTGTTTTTCTAAAATACCACTGCCTAAAATCCCTTCTCACAAGGGATGTGAATGTCAATAAATGAGACTATCATAAGAAAAAAAAAAGGTCTTATTTTAGAAAAAAAAATTATTCATATATTCAAAAAGCATGTCCTAGACCCCTGCTGAGACCAGAGGTACAGGAATGAAGAAGTGAAGAAACTGTGGTTCTTTCCCTCAAGGAACTTGAAGTCTTATAAAAGAAATAGCATGTAAACAAGTCCTCTTGTGTTTAAACACTAATCACAGTGATCTATGGTGTTTGGTAATCATAATAAAAAAAAGAGCAATCATTTATTAAGCACATCATCTCTGCCACACACTGAATTAAATATTTACAAATATAATCTCATTGGATGCTCACAATAGCCTAATGTGGTAGGCGTACTATGATCATTCTCATCTTCCTGAGGGTTACCTGGGATGAGAGAGTTTGACTTGTCTGCCTGAAATAATGTGGAGGGGTGGAGACTCTGTTAGGAACTGAACTGTCTGACTGTAGAGTCAGGGGACCTCATCACTATGCTGTATGGCTCACAGAAGGATGGGATTATCTTTTATTTGGGTGGGCGGTGGGGGTTAGTGGTGTTTGGCAGGAGATGATATTCAAGGGTTCACAAAAGAGTAAAGTGTTAAACAAGCTGATTTAAAACAACAAAAAAAATATGTTTTCCAAGCAGACTTGAACATGGGGAATTCCAGGACAAGAATACAGCACATGCACAGATAGAGGGGCCATAGAGGGGCCTGAAAAATCATGGCTGCAGGAAGACAGACCGTTCCGCATGGCTGGAAATAAGCTGCAAAATGAGTAAGTGGCCTTATATGATTCTGCAAAGATAGTCATGTGACATAGCTAAAGCTTTTAGAGTGTAAATTGTCATTGGACTCCATGGAAGAAGTTCAAGCAAAAGAGTTGTATGGCTGATTTAAGTTTCAGAAAGATGGCTCTTCAGAGGGATGGAGGGATTAGAGGGAGAGAACCTGAAAATGGCCATTCTGAGACAAAGGCTATTGAAAACGTCCAGACGAGAAATTATGGACTAAGGCAGTAGTAATGGGATGGAAAGGTCGGGTGAGATGAAGAACAACTTGATTGGAAGTGGATGGATGAGGAAGAGAAGGGATTGAGGAGACTTCACATTTCTAGTTCATGTGACTGGGTGAAAGGAGGCTCCACTGTAGGTGCAGCATCATTGGAAGGCAGGGAGAAGAAGAAGAATGAGGACCTCTTGCTTATGTCTGACACCTAGTTACGTCAAATTATGGGGTTACTTCCCCATAATGAAAACTGAAAGCTTTTTAACCCATTTTATTTCCAAATTAACAGTGACTGAAGCCTCAGCATAGTAGTTTAGCAACCCACGTATTTTTGAAGCTAACTAATAAAGCACTTTTTATCCAAGTCCTGTCTTCTACTTAGTAGGTTGAAGAGCTACATCTAAATCTATAAATTTGTCTACCATATTGGTTGCTCAGGGGAATCAACTACCAAACAAACAACAGCAACGACGAATATCCAGGGAACACATTTTTGCTTTCTTTTAGCACCCGGACCTTATTGGTGAATGACTTTCCCTTCTCACCATGACCTCTCTTATTGAGAAAATTACCGGTCTACTCCTCGTATCCTTCTGTTCACTACTATAGTTCTGTTCCTTGTCCCTATCCATGTTAATTCACTTGATACTATTCTTCCTGCCACCAAGAACTTCTTACACAACAATTTTCTAAAGTTTATTAGGCATTAGTCTGTACACTGGCATTATATTCACCGTATATTGGCATTATATTTACTGGTTGACACATTAGCTATTTAAAATATATATTACTTTTTTTTTCATCTAAAAAACTTTTGCTGAAGCTTTGAGAGTAGAAAACACAAACTTCATTAGGATTTGAAGATAAAGGTAAAAGATATGAGCTATTGAGGATCCACTCTATGCCAGATACAGTGCTTCTGTAACCATTTATTCTCCTAACTCATGCTGTGAGATTGGTTTAGTATCCACATTTTTAAGAAGAGGGCTATAATGTTTAATGAGATTAAATACCTGTTAAACCTGCCACAAGTGGCTGGGTTTCAACTCAGTCTTGTGAGGAGATAAAATACTGCTGCCTTCAGTTGCTTTCCCCTGGGTAGATGTTTAAAAAATCACTGTGTTTTCTAACCCCTGCATTCAGTTAGTTTCAGTGTCTTTTAGGTGTTAGATCTCAACAGTCTAAAGAACTGCCCCAGGTGAAGTGATCACTTTAGGACAAACATTCATTGCCCTGATTGTTTTACTAATATATTCTAAAGTGATCATTCCTCGCTATGGAAAAATACGATAAGGGTATTCACATTGTCCATGTTCATGGCTCCGCAGTGAAATTACAAATATTTGCAGAACAGTTTTAAAGAAGACTTAGAAGTGCTTTATATTTCCCTCTCTCGTGTCTAAGGAAAAATTATCCTTCCGTCATATATCAACTACCTTGTCCTTTTTGACTGCGTGGAATTTGAATATTGATGTACATGGAGGCAAGAGAGTTGAAATAAGCATAGCAGCTCAAGTCATCCACATAATAAAATGCTGAACCAGAAAGTGAAGGAAGAGAGACAAGGACTCTGTGAGTTGGATTGAATCACATTATGGATGTTCTGCATAAGAGAAAGGAAAGGTTTCAGTGTGAGGGAAATATTGTGGGGAGATGGGTAAAGCAAATTTTCAATAACTTTTTAGAATCAGAGATTACTGTATGTCATTTAATTGTCCTATAACTATTTTCATGCCAGATTAATATGTTTTTGATTGGCATCTTATGGAAAGGTGTCCACATATTTAGTGGGTTATACTGACTATATTCATATAAGATAGAATAAAGAAATGAGAAGCAGCCCTTAGATCTAAAGACAAAACTTGAATTTTAATTCAGGTGCTACCCTGTTTTCTTTATGTGATATTAGAAGAGAAACCTTAACCTCAGGTCCTTAATTTTCATTCGCACAAAAAAGAGAGAAGAGTAATAGTTTTCTTCTATATCCCGAAGACTAGCAATGTGAGAAATCCTGGCAAGGAGGAGCCATGGTCATGTTCATCAATCCAGCTAAGTAATGCAGGAATTTGCCAACCTCATAAATAATACTTTTCTAAAAGTGCAGCCAAAATTCAAAACTGTAAATTGTAAATATTAGAATTACAAATTATTATGGTAATTCTATTTTCAGAGAACTAAAACGTGATATTATATCACTGATTTTACCTTTTATTTCAGATGCAATTTTCAACAACATAATATGAGCTTTTCTTATAATTTCCTTAATTTTGCTCTTTTGTTTCAAAATCAAACATGTGGATAGCTGGCTTATGAGTGTCCAGCTAACTATCAACATGTATTGCTTTTGATGTGCATTTTAATATTGTCTATCTTGCTTTTAATTTCATTACACTTTTTGACACTCCACTTTAATCACTACTATAGGTACTTTTCCCTGTTGCCCACTGTTTTTATAAATCAGGCAAATTCAATAAATATTCAAGTAGTTGCACAAACTGGCATGCTACTGATGTGGATGGTGACAGCAGGTAGACACACTATGTGGGAAAATGAAATAGTTCATCAGCTGATGAGCAAAAGCCAAAATCTGGTATAAGAAGGGGAGTTCAGGGTTCCACCACACACCAACGGCAAGTGTTTTGAAAATTAAAGCTCTACAAATGAAAGATCAGACTGTATATGTGTATGCAGAGAAAATAAAGATTAGAAGAAGAGATAAAGCCTCTTCATGACAAGCTTTCCAAGAGGGGACGCAGTAGGGTCAGGAAAACTTTCCAGAACAAAGAGAATATACAAAAGAATTGCAGAGTTTCAGAAGCTCGGAGTCGGAGCAATTTCTACGTGAGGGAAATTATTAAGAGGGCGATATAAGAGAAAGTTTTGATATACATTTCAAGAAGTTTCAATATACATCTGGATAAAATTTCATTTAAGAGAAATAAGGATATCTATGGGAATAGTAGATTCCGAGGTGTGTCTTATAGATAATTAAGAGAGAAAAATATCTTGGGCCCAGACAAGGAGGATTTCTGTGCCCCTTAGGACAGTCTTCCTTCCCTTTTCATTCAATTCTTTATAATCCATAAGTTTCTTAGAAGCAGAAACTTTGAATTACTTTTCAGTACATGAATATTCCAGTATCTCCGGAATCAAAAAGCAATATGAATTGATTCTAAGAAAAAACCAAAAAGGAAAAGAAAAAGCACTCTTTATTCAAGCAGATTTTGGATAGTACCCCTCATAATACCTGTCATCTCTTACTTTCAAACTTCAAACTTTCTCCCTCCCAATACGCCACCCTGGTCAGTTCTGGCTAAAGTTTTGATGATTGGCTCAATCATTACAGAGGCTCATTTTTCCTCTTTCCCAAACTAGCAATATGATAAAGAAATTTTGAGTCTCATGTTGTCTGTAAGAAAAAGTGATATAGCCCATTCCAACCGTTTTTTAAAACCCTGAGAATATCAGTGTCTTATTGTTACAGAGGGAATAGAAAAAGAGTCACAAAAATGAAAATTCTTTCTGTATTCAATTTTGAGACAACTGAACATGGACACAATGGGAAATGTAATAAAAAATTATATAAACTCTTTGGAGCCTTGAAAGATTAAATTTTTCAATAGACCATCTACTGAACATGTTTAGATTATTGTCTGTGGACTCCCTGTTGTATTTTTTTTTCCAAATTGTGAGTTTGTTGTTTCTCTGTTTGCATTTTCTTTTTAATTTTTGGGTGATGTGCCAAAGCACTGGGAAGAAAAATCAATAAAACATAGTTATAGTTTTGAACTATCCAAATTAATCCTGGGATTTTAAACAAGCCACTCAAATTCTTTGATCTTCAGTTTTTTAATTTATAATTTAAAAAACTGAACAAAATAGTTGTATATCGGGCTTCCCTGGTGGCGCAGTGGTTGAGAGTCCACCTGCCGATGCAGGGGACACGGGTTCGTGCCCCGGTCCAGGAAGATCCCACATGCCGCAGAGCGGCTAGGCCCGTGAGCCATGGCTGCTGAGCCTGCACGTCCGGAGCCTGTGCTCCGCAACGGGAGAAGCCACACCAGTGAGAGGCCCACGTACTGAAAAAAAAAAAAAAAAAGATAGTTGTATATCATTGTAAGGTAGAAAGTAATCTATCTACCTTTATTTAGTTAAATATAGAAAATTTTTAAAAATTTATTCCTCTGCTAGTTATATCCACATGTAGTGAAATTCCAACATATACATCTCTCCAGTGTACAGAGGACTCTCAACCTCCCCAAACCAGAATTTTAGATTATTCTGTACGTGCATGGAATTTTCTATATCAGTGCACTGACAGTTAGTGTGTCCAATCAGGCTATGTCCACGAATCTGGCATAGGGAGCCAATTTGATATAGTGGGTCCAGTGTATCCTGCGCTGGCCTTTCTCTCTGGTGAACAGTAAAGGTGCCTTTTCTCTTTTCCCTACCTCAGCCCAGGAGCCAAAGGCCTCTCTTCAATTATCTTGAGTCAACAGTGCTGATGTACATCTGTTAACTGTACTCATTTACATCAGTACTTCCCTGTGACTGCTTTCAACTCAAGGACAGCTACACTGTCCCCTCCTCCCAGGAATGGGCCTCTTGAGCAAGCCCACTAGTCATCATCAACAGAATAGACAAGATTGAATACAACTTTGGTTACCAATTAAACACTTGGTGGAGGAAATAGTCATTCATCAAAGATGGTTAGCAGTGGGTGAAGAGACTGGAGAGTGGAGGGAATTCTACTGTCTCCACAAGTACAGAGACTTTGACAGTTATTTTTGTCTGTTTAACCAAGCTTTGCCAAGTGACATACATACAAGCAAATCTTCTAGCTGTTTAAGGTTTGAAATACTGTGGCAGCAGCTATATCTTCCATTGTTTATGCCTGCTATGGACTAGCTTTCACTGATAACTTGACTAATATTTCGTATAAATAGCTCCATCTTTCTCACTTAGACTGGCTATTAAAGCTACTTTTGTAGAATATTTTGAAATTGCAGGATTGACTCAATGAGCATAAGTTCCCAGAAAATCTATACAACTTTATGGTTCCCCAGAATGTTGTAATAGTCTGTGATCTTCAGAATAGAAAACCAAGATCTCTAGAGCATAAACGTATCATCAGAGACAATGATCTCATTTGCTCTTCTGGAAAATTAACATGTGTCTCAGATTCTGAGATCTAGCTCCCTCTTTTCACCAAAATTTCTTGAAATCTAATCAACTGAGACAGCTTGTAAAAAATTATTTTGGGGTGTGGAGGGCTGACTTCACTCATTCTGCTTTGAAGTGGTCAGCAATGTATTATATCTACTGTAGAAGTGATCCTAAGATGCCCTAAAGATCACATGATTTTCTTTGGCTACATTAGTCATAGCTGTTAGGACCAAGGAGACTAATACATAGGCAGGGCTAAGAGAAAACATATATATCTCTCTTTTTTTTTTTTTTTTCTTTTTGCGGTATGCGGGCCTCTCACTGTTGTGGCCTCTCCCGTTGCGGAGCACAGGCTCCGGATGCGCAGGCCCAGCGGCCATGGCTCACGGGCCCAGCCGCTCCGCGGCATATGGGATCCTCCCAGACCGGGGCACGAACCCGTATCCCCTGCATCGGCAGGCGGACTCTTAACCACTGCGCCACCAGGGAGGCCCAATATCTCTTAATCATTTTTTTTCTGACAAAGTGTGTTCTATTTCGGGAATAGAACAATAATCCTTAGGAAACATGTTACTGTGTTAATGTATGTCACCATTTTTTCTGCTGAAAACTACACAATGTTATTGAAAGAAATCAAAGAAGATCTAAATAAGCGAAGAGACGTACTGTGTTCAATGAAGGGAAAACACACACAGTGAAGATGCCAATTCTTCCTAAACTGATATACAGGTTTAACACAGTTCATATCAAAATCCCAGCAACTTTTTGTGGATATGGACAAGATTATTCTAAAACTTATATAGAAAGTGAAAGGATTTAGAATAGCTAAAACAATTTTGAAAAGGAAGAATAAACTAGGAGGAAATCACCCTACCCAATTCCAAGAATAGTTGTACAGCTACATTAGTAGACTATGGAATTGATGGAGGAATTGGTGGAAGGATAGACAAAGACATCAATGGAATAGAATTTTGAAACCCAGAAATAGATACATACTCTTAATAATTTGAATTAAAAGAGAAATGCTCCTGAATCAATCAGATGATGGTGGTCTTTTGAAGGAGTGAAGTCTGGAATGGAGCAGCCAAGTTATTCTTATTCAAGCAGAGGAAGCCAGAGTCGTAGAAAGCAGAAAAGAGGAGAGATCAGAAACTTTGGAGGTTAGGAGCAACAGAGAGAAAGGGAGAGAAAAACAGAGAAGAAAGAGAACTATTGACTTCTTGTTTCAGTAAGTTTCAGCTGCTTCTGGAGACTCCTTTTTCTTTCCAATTAACCCATTTTATCTTTGCGCTAATTAGAAAAGACATCTTATTGTTGTGGTTGTTGTCCCAGGCTACCTGCAACCACTTACAAAGACAGATAAACAATTTAGAATAATTCAGCAAACTAAACAGTTCAAGGATAATAATGCACTGAGGTTTGCTGAGAGTTTCAGGTTTGCAAGACAAGCCTTCATGCTTCTGTGCAGAAAATGATAGAACAGCCATCTCCAAGGCAATAACTGGAGGCAAAGGTACATGACTTTCAGATTTAGGATAAAATTTAGAATTCTGAGATGGCATATTTGAGCAATAAACACTAATGCTTTATGGACACCAGCAAGGGGTGTCCATGTGCCTAAGAGTCTTAGGTGCTCATGTGCCTAAGAGTCTCACTGACTAGGACTGGATACCAGGTCTAAGGCTAAATCATCCAGGGCAAGTCACTTAACCTCTTCAACATTTAGTTAGTTAAATGGAAATAATAACAACAGCTATTCCACAGGAGAGCTGTAATGATCAACATACAGCATAACACTCTAAATGAAACGCTGAATATTTGAAAGTGGTTTAGTGGTGTTAACATTGGTTGTGTTTTAGTTTTAGTATCTGTCACTTGGAAAGGTTTTAGAGAAGGTCTATAGATGAAGACACTAAAATGCCATTTGTTAAAATTTTACAAATGTATAAGATGTTCCTTGTCGCTTGACACCCTTGAAGTCACATGAACTTGGGGGGAAAAAGGGCCAAGTTCAGAAACCCACATGTTCACATTTGAACTGTTTCAGTTATTTGCTCAATGCCAACTTTTCAGAATATGAAGTTATTAATGTGTAAAAGGAAAGTAATGATATGGCCCTCAGAAATAAATCATTGGGATGAACAGATAAAATGCACATTAAATGATTTACAAAGTTTTAAATACTATAATAAATATGTATGATTATTATTCATAATTTTTGGCTCCCTAAGGTAGTGAAACAGCTTTGAAATTCCATTCTGACAATCTAATACCTTTCCTCTACATTTCTTTGCAAAATATGACTTCTCAGCAATTGTTTGGTTTATGACATACAATCTCCATTAGCAGAAGTAAGCACACAAATTAGTTATACTTATTGAATAGCTGATGCTAACTGGCCTAAGGAAACTTATGAAGTTTAAGAGTTTGAGGTAAGGTATCAAAATACACTGGCTCACTTTAAAGTATAGAATTCTTTTTTAAAAAATTTATTTATTCATTTACTTACTGACTGACTTATTTATTTTGGCTGCATTGGGTCTTCGTCGCTCCGCACGGGCTTTCTCTAGTTGCGGTGAGCAGTGGCTTCTCTTGTTGCGGAGCACAGGCTCTAGGCACGCTGGCTTCAGTAGTTGTGGCACGTGGGCTCAGTAGCTGTGGCTCATGGGCTCTAGAGCACAGGCTCAGTAGTTGTGGCGCACAACCTTAGTTGCTCCGCGGCATGTGGGATCTTTCTGGACCAGGGCTCGAACCCATGTCCCCTGCTTTGGCAGGCAGATTCTTAACCACTGTGCCACCAGGGAAGCCCGTAGAATTCTTTTAAAGATACAATATAGTAATTGGTAGGTATTCTGTTAAATGTTAGCCACATAAATGCAATTGATTATAAAATAATTAAATTAAGCATAGCCATTTAACTCACCTACCATGAGTCCCAAGATTGTGATGCAATTGAAATCAAGGTTCCATTTGTTACAGTTCACTGCTGTGAGCTTTCTTGCAATCTCTGCCAAACAAAATGAAATGAATAGAGGCTACATATTCAAGGCCCCTGTCTTTTGTTCCTTAAAGTTCATCAATATGTAAACCCCCGGGGAGTTAGCTTTCTCGCTTTGTACACCAGGCCTTCACTCACGTGAGGATCACAGTTCGGTGAGTTATGTAAAAGATACCTGCCATCGCTGTCTACCCATCCTCCCAAAAAGAGGATAACCTGAAAAAATGCTTAATATAAATGCGGGGAGAATAGTAAGAGCAATAAGCAGTGCAGAAAGCTTAAGGTGTGGCAAGAGATAGACATATAAGCAGATATATCTTTTATATATAACTTTATATATATCTTTTCTATAACTTGGGAAACTTAACATTCTGGACTAAAATGACTTTGGGGGATAGAACTTCAAAAAGATTTTATATAAAATTCTAAATTGCAGTAACTTTCCAATCACTTCTCACTGATTCAAGCCACCTCACAAACATTTACTAAAATTGTTACTGAATCAAATTTGGGTCCACTTGCTCATGAGCAGTAAAGTCAATGTACCTATACTGGGTTGTAGTGAAGGAAAGTGCAGCATTTATTGTAGGCACCAAACCAAACTCCTCAGTGGGTTTTAGGGAGGCATTTTTTTTTTTTTTTTTTCTTTTTGCGGTATGTGGGCCTCTCACTGTTGTGGCCTCTCCCGTTGCGGAGCACAGGCTCCGGATGCGCAGGCCCAGCGGCCATGGCCCACGGGCCCAGCCGCTCCGCGGCATATGGGATCCTCCCAGACCGGGGCACGAACCCGTATCCCCTGCATCGGCAGGCGGACTCTCAACCACTGCGCCACCAGGGAGGCCCAGGGAGGCATTTTTTTAAGGCAAGTTGAGAGGGGGAAGTCTCAGGCTATGTGATCAGCTTGTGCACAGTTCTCTGACTGGTTGATTGTCAGGTAACAGGGTGGTGTCATAGGAGTTAACATTATCAGTCCTGAGGCTCCAGCTGGTGTGAGGGCTAAGTGCTCATGATCATCAAATAATTAACTTCTTCCATTTAGTGGGTTGTTTTTTTTTTTTTTTTTTTTGTGGTACACGGGCCTCTCACTGTTGGGGCCTCTCCCGTTGCGGAGCACAGGCTCCGGACGCGCAGGCCCAGCGGCCATGGCTCACGGGCCCAGTCGCTCCGCGGCGTGTGGGATCCTCCCGGACCGGGGCACGAACCCGTGTCCCCTGCATCGGCAGGCGAACTCTCAACCACTGCGCCACCAGGGAGGCCCTAGTGGGGGTTTTAACATCTGTAAAACAACTCAGGAAATGAGCATCAGATACTGTTATCTATGTAATTCAAGGAGGAACTAAAGATTCTGTGACTGCATATGACTGATTTACTCTTTAAGTTGTTAGCAGTTCTCCTGGCCGAACTTCTGCTTCTGTCATTACATGTTCACATTCTTTCAATCATTAATTCTTGAGCCAGACTTTTGTGTCTCAGGGGAGGCCTGAAAAACTACAGTTTTTCTACAAACAAGAGGCAGGTAGAGGACATGGTGGTAGGGGGGGTGGGGGGGTGGGAAGGGTCTGTCCCAGGAAGGCCCCATAGGGTCCTGTTCTTTTACATAATGAATCATCAAATCCATGTCTTGGATCATATGCCAACTCCTCCAGTACCTCCACCCCATTCTGAAGTTCTTTACATCAGTAGCCATTGCTAGTCTAGTTTGCTTTGAGTTTATAACCTGTAGAGAGGGTAGCATCCTCAGACATTAACTTATTCACGTGCCAATATCAAGCATTCATTAAAGGTTTGGAATTTTATAGATGCTCAGTAAAGATTGTGAAATAAATGACTGAATAAACAAATTAATGGATAATAGATAAATGGATGGGTGGATAAATGGACAGATGGATGGATGAATAAGCAGATGGTTGTCTGAGTCTTGATCAAACTGAACTATTCTGTTGTCATAAAAATCAAAACATAAAGCATTAAAAATATATACCCAGCACTCTAATTTTATTAAAGGCTTCTTTATAATCTACTTTATTTTTCTTCAACTTCAGGATATTAGGGCAAATCTTCTTTCTCTTTCAAATTATCAAAGAAGGAATTTGGGGGAAAACACTTTTTTTTAATTCAAGAAATATTGAACAGCCTACAAAGCCCCTACACAGAGAGAAGAGATCAATTAATGTTATCATCAGTGCTCTTAAATATAGCTTCTAAAAATGAGACACTGATGAAAAGGCATTTAAAAAACTGTGCCCTTTGCGCCATTCTAAAGTAGTCGATGTTATTTAATTTTTTTCGCCTCTGAGCTTTCAAAATACTCATGCTGAGATACTGAGATTGTATTCAGTTTGTGAAATTAGTGACATAAAGCTTCTCCAGCCACCCCGATTATCTAGCACAAAGACGCTAAAGCAGAATTGAAATCCTGTTATTTATATATATATATATGCATTAAATTGGTTCCCAGCAGGGTATCTTAATTAAGATTTGCTTATTACCTGGGTCCAGATTAAGTGGCATAGACTGTATCACAGTCTTTATAATCAGACAGAAAGCAGGGTTAGCCCAGGCCCTGATTTGCTAACGCAGGCTAACGGCCCATCACCTTCATGGTACAATTGTGGTGGGGGACTTTTTAATACCACACCAGACACTGCTTTAATTTAATGCTAAGAATGCACATAACCCTATTGCCCTTTCTTAAGTAAATAGTTGTAGGTTTTAAAGTATTACTCTCCTACAGAGAGATTTCCATCAGGCCCCCACTTTATGCTATGTGGCATTAATATGGTTCTTCTACAGAACCTGGGAAAATTGTATTATTATTATTTTTTTTTTACTATTTTAGCTCCTCCTCTCTCATTTCTATTATACCCCCACTCAAACGCCCATGACATCATACGCTCCCTACCCCACATACACCTTCTTCTGATTAGTCTTCACCTCCCCTCTCAATCTTTCCATAATCCCCAGAGCATCAAATCTATGATAGACCAAGAAGCTCTTTATGATGTAAAAGCACAAGTCAGCGTTCAATCTCCAAGGTCCAAGATGGCTAAGAGATTGAGCTCCAGAGTCCCAAGTGGATTTTTGTATGTCCTTTGTGACAGAGATCAGAGGAAGAAAGAGACTTCTGTCTGGACCATCCATACAGCCATGTAGTTTTGCAATGTCTCCTTTATATCTTTCACTTTACAAAATTTCTATTTTTTAATTTTGATATGTACCTGGATGCAAAGCAAGGGAGGAGCTATTCCACTTGACTCTAGAAAGTAGGAAAATTAGCTGATCAAAGGAGCAGGAAGCTTTCTCATCCAGGTAAACACCCCCTGGTTCATCCTCATCGACCTGTGAGCAAAATCGTATGGAGTGCCCTAGTTTTCCTTACTCTTGAGTGCCTAGGAAGCTCACATATGAATTAAATATTCAGCTGAGTAGCAAAGGTTCTATGAAACAGTCCATCAAACACCTTTAAAATCCAAATTGCTGAAAGAGCCAGATAGTTACATAAATATTTGATGAAGGGGACTCAGTTATTGGTGCTGCAATAATTATACAAATTGTAATGGTAATCCTCACTATCAATAATACCTTTAGAGGAAATGGCATTATAGACTTCACTTAGAGAGAATAATAACAATATTAACATGGTACTGACACTTGGCAAGCCAGTATCTCCCAAGCTGGGCTCACTTGGCAATCAGGACAGCAAGGAAGCTTAGCAAACACATATTTTTTTGGCTGTCGTTCAGTTACTGGAGTGTCAGAGAATATTTGGCATTTAATGCTATGCAAAGTGTTGTTCCCGTTTGATTGTTGTATACTATATAAGCCTTGGAGCATGACGTGAAGTAATTTAACAACTGGAATAACAGGCATTTGGGACAAAACTAATTTCATAGGAAGGCTGATCACAGACACTCAACTTGTTCATAAAAATGTTACCTTGTCATATAATACAAATTTGAAGATCAAGCTACAGAGGGGGAAAAAAGGCAATTATATCCCTTGATTCTTACGACACTAAGTCTATTTTTCACGATGATATTATCTTAGCTCTAAATGTCATGATGTGCCTTGGTCTTTCTTGCCATGTCTCTCTCCAGTTTGCAAGAAATGGGCAGTCGAGTTAGTAAGTTTGTCAGGGTTCTAATGAGCTCTTTTTTATTTTAAATTAATTAATTAATTTATTTTTGGCTGCATTGGGTCTTCACTGCTGCGCGTGGGCTTTCTCTAGTTGCGGCAAGTGGGGGCTACTCTTGGTTGCGGTGTGCGGGCTTCTCATTGCAGTGGCTTCTCTTGTTGCGGAGCACAGGCTCTAGGCGCGCAGGCTTCAGTAGTTGTGGCACATGGGCTCAGTAGTTGTGGCTCGCAGGCTTAGTTGTTCCGTGGCATGTGGGATCTTCCCAGAACAGGGATCAAATCTGCATCCCCTGTACTGGCAGGCAGATTCTTAACCACTGCACCACCAGGGAAGTCCCCTAATGAGCTCTTATACGGGCTCTTGTATCGTAGGAGAGCTCTTCATTTCTACCTGGTGCTGAAATATTCTCATCAGTGTATCAGACATGATACAAAGACATAGGAGAACACAAGTGAACAAGGTAGAGTATGAGCCACTGCTGATGATTGGAGTCTGTTTTGTTTTCCTGGACAGCTTACACAGCTATATTCTTAGGAGTCAGTCTCCACATCACTCCCACATTTTTAAAGTCACCTCACTTTAGTATCTGTTAAAGAAGAGGAGGCTTCATCTTATGATCTCCCAGATTCACCCACTCTGCAGCTGCTCTTCAGCATTGTGTCTTCCCTCCATCAACTGTGGTGCTTGTCACTGTCAGTGACTCTTCAACGTTGATAGAATTGTGACATTGATAAAATCCTGAATCTCCTGCCAAGAATTGAGCAGAGAATTGAGTGTGAGAAAAAGCTACACTTCCCTTTACTCTCTATCTTTTATCTTCTTCTTCTTTGGAATCCTACCCACTATTTTAGAATTCAGTGAATTCTTGGATGTAAGACCTACACGTTCCAATTTCCAAAAATATTCTCTACACACCCACTGCTTACTGTACTCACTCACAACAACCTAATTCATGCCACCATCATCTTTCACCTGGACTATTGTGCTCAACTTTCTCTTGGTCTTCCTACTTCTCCTGTTGCATCCCTACTCTCGTTGATCCATCCAACACACCAAACCAATACTTCCCCTGCTCTAAATCAACACAGGGCCAGGTACCAGGCAACTAGGGACAGGCCCTATGCCCTAAAGTCCACTGGAATTATTCAAACTAGCCAATGCTAAGCTGTTTACCCTGTTTGCCCTGCCCTGCCTTGCCTTTCCTACAGAAACCCCAATAAAGCTTTCTGACTTGGCTTTCCCCTTGCTCCTGCTTCTGCCTGATCAAAACTGGTCAGTCTTAATTTTTCCTTTCAATGGCATTGACCTCTCTGTGTTGACTAGTCACGTCCATACGTTAAAATTCCATGGGTATAATTTTAATACAGGGGTCAGTATGGATTATAGTGCCCAGTTCAGAGCACATTTGAAGGGGTTCTTTAATGAATTAGATCATATACACATAAGACTTGTCCGTGACTTGAACAGGATATTAAAACAGAAACGCTCTAGTTGAACTGGAGGTCCTTCTGCTGTGACCATTGAGGAAAACCACTTTTCAGGAGAGGAAATAGCCATATGATATTCATGTGTAATTAAGATATTGGCTTGCAGAAGTCTGTTTTTTCACATGCATCTAGGTCAGTTTGGCCAATATACCTTTACCAGGTGTATCAAGAGCAAATCCCTGGTCCCTGGATCATGAACTTCATTTCCTATATCTGCTTTTTTCTTTTAATAGCACCTTTCTGTGGCCCATTAATTCCACTTTTGACACTTTAAAATAAGATAGGAAAAAAATCAAGAACTTAGTTCTCCTGCCTAGTCATCGAGTCTTTCAGATGATTGATGGAAGGACAGAACTATTCATATATGCCTGGCAGAAAACAGGTTTGTCCTCCAAGAATCAGAAGATCAAAAGGCAGGAGGGCTCCTGTGATTCATGACAGAGGGTGGTAGGTGCTTGGATGAGTGATTTTTAAAAAGTGGGAAAAGGTGGAGGCAGGATCTGGCGGATGGGGCACTGTAAAATCTTTAAGGACTAACCACTTATAAAAATATTAAATACATTTTTAACGAGTCATTGTGAATAAAACCTACTTACTGCTAATATTACAGGACTTCTGTCAACCAGAATACTATTCCTTGTTCATTTGTAACTTGGGAAAAGAAGTGGAATTTAATTAGGCAGGAGGAGCCACATCTGGATAGCACTAAGCATTTTTTTATATTGCTGATGCTTCCTATTACCTTTTAAAAAAACTGTATGGCAATCTAGCTTGACAGATGTGCTAACAGAGATGGATGTGACATTACATTCCAGGTTTTGTTGTGGTTGCTGTTTTGGATGAATACAAACGCAGTTCTTTGCGACTGATACCCTAAACTTTTAGTATTCAGTGATTTAGAGAATTTCATAGTAAGACAGACCCAATTTTATTAAAGACTTTCAGGCAGTTTGTCTTACTCTTTTTTATCATGAATACATGATACAAAGATTTCAGCTGAAACATAGTCTTCTTGACAATGGACAAGACAGACAAAGTGAGGACTCAGCCAAAAAGACCTGAGAAAGGGTAGATTCATAAGCCTGGGGTTGGCCGCCTGAGCAACTTAGAATCTGTCCCCTGGAAAGAGGCTCTGTGATGGAGAGAAGGTTTGTCGGGGAATGGTCTCAAGAGGTAACACCTGTAAGAAAGTGAGGGAGGCAGAATTGAGCAGAGAGAGAAGCTGGCTGATAACCAAGTTGCATCTGAGACCTTAGAAGATCCCACAGGGAGCTCTGAAACTGGACTGGCCCTTTAGAGTTGTCCCACATTGAGTAAAGGTGGCTGGGCCTTTGCACCTGTAAATCAGCCAGACATTACCTGTGGCTGAGACAGTGCCCGGTGAGAAACAGCTGTGAGCTCTTTGAAGCCAGTATTGCTTCAACCCTAAAGAGGGATCTGGGCAAAGCACCATAGTATCTATCATACTCAGCCTGGATCTGGACATTCAGAGCCATGGAAGTGAGTGAAATCAGAATGCATATAGAAAGATCAGTTTCAAATGTGGGGATGTAAACTTCTAAATGAGTGATGAGTCCCAGGTAGACCTCTGGCAGGGAAAGTGAAAAGCCAAGTTTTTGGAATAAGGGAGATATAGTACTAATGAAATCTTTATCAGAATGAAAGGAGATGATTTACAGAGGGCGATAGCCTGATTGTAATACTTCTAAGTAGCAATTTCCTGAAGTTGTTTTATTGGGCAAATAGGGGCTGCTGGTTTAGTGGAACAAAAGCTGTGGTGAAAAACAGATGTTTCATTCCTAAAACAGTGAAGACTAATTTCACTTATGGTGATACCAAAAAGTTAAAGATTTTTTTTCTTTACAAACATGTATCCCCATCTTGAAACAAAAATGTTTAAAAGAGAAAAAATGGATGGAGATCAACTTTGATTAAGGAAGCACAAAACCTTCTAGGGCATGAAAGAAGCATTTTAAGGGTTTACACCAAGGTTTCTCAAGAGAGACGCTATTGCCATTTTGGACCAGACAGTTTGTCAGGGTGCCTGTGCTGTGCATTGCAGGATGTTTAGTGGAATTCCTGGCTTCTGCCTCATAGATGCCAGCAGCAACTACTCGTCCCCCAAAGTCATGGCAACAAAAAAGGTCTAAACATGGTTGAGTCACTGGGGGAGTGTGTGTGTGTACTGGGGGAAGTGGGAATGGGGCAAAACTGCTCCAGCTGAGAATCACTGGTCTAAATAATTCTGTTTCATTCCGGTTAGGGTTACCGACTATCCCAGTTCACCCAGGCTTGAGGGGTTTCTCTGGATGTGAGAATTCCAGTGCTGAACCTGGGCAAGTCCCAGGCAGACAATTCAAGTTGGTCACACTCAGCAAGCTCTGTTTTGGAGTGCCGTGTGTTAGACCAGAAGAAATACAGTGTTACACCAATGTAAATAATATGCAGCAGAATTGCCTAGCAAAAATTGTCCTTTGCACCAAAAATGATCTTCTAATTTCTTCAGGACAATGTTGGGGTGACAAGCTTCAGTTAACAAAAGTGAATTCCATGTAATTTTAGCTCATCTGGTAAAAGATAATTCACTGAAACTTGATCATATGTAAAAATGAATAATCTTGTTTTTATTTACAATGAAACTATGAGTTCTAAGTAAAATGTCATTATGTTTAACAGGCCTTAAGAGAGAATGGTTTTCGCAAATTAGTTTTAACATTCAAAATCCAATTATTTAAATAAAAATAAAGCCCAGTGATTTATTTATTTACTTATTTATTGCCCAGATTATTCCACCTTTAATCAAGGCCATCCCTCCCAATACTTTGCTTCCTAATATAGTTCAGTTACATAAGCACCTGACTTCGATCTCACTCCTAGGTGGTTTTATTTTTTCCTTGATGAAGGTGGTCAGGAAAGAAAAGGAAAAGAACTGTGCATATGCTGGTCTACTAGTTTCCTAGCATGGCCATAAACAAGTTACCACAAATGTGGTGGCTTTAAACAAGAGAAACTTACTCTCTCACATTCTGAAGGCTATTAGTGTGAAATCAAGGTGTCGTCAGGGCTGAGCTCACTGCGAAGACTCTAGGGGAGAATCCTCCCTGAAGCCCAGTGATTTATAATTTAGTTTTCAACAGAGGTTTCTCAAATAAATCACATTATTTATACACTCCATTCATTTGCCCCAGTAAATTGAGGAGGCTGAAGAGAAAATGATTTACTTATGGGGCAGTGTACTAGCATTATGCTCTCAATATGTAAGCATTCTGAATATAGTAATGCAAACTAATTGAAAATTTACTAGGGAGAGTGAAACTAGGTTAAATATTGTTCCTGTTGTTGAAAATGCATTGTTTAATTATTAAACAAATCCTTATTAAAATCCTGTGGTTTGCTAAGGACACTGTTACGTGTTGAGGAGAGAAAAAATATCAGTAATACTTTCTCCACAAGATAGCAAACTTGATGGGCAAGAATTGCTATATATTGGGATATGAGTAAAGATTAATAATACTGAATAACAAAAACTGTTATTGATTACTATGTGTCAGACATTCAATACATTTTTATATTTTTATTAATAACCACAAGCTTATTACAAAGTAGGTATGAGTAATATTCAGATTTTAAATTTTAAATTATATATATATATATATATAGGGAAACATAGCTTAAGTTTTTTTAAACTAATTTCTATCGAAGTATAGTTGATTTACAATGTTGTGTTAATTTCAGGTATACAGCAAAGTGATTCAGTTATACATATTCATATATATACATATAAATATATACACACATATATATTCTCTTGCAGATATTTTTCCCATATAGGTTATTACAAAATACTGAGTAGAGTTCCCTGTGCTATACCGTACATCCTTGTTGATTATCTATTTTATGTAGAACAATGTGTATACGTTAATCCCAAACTCCTAATTTATCTTTCCTCTCACCTTTCCCCTTTGGTAACCATAAGTTTGTTTTCTATGTCTGTGCGTCTGTTTATGTTTTGTGAATAAGTTCATTTGTATCATTCTAAAAAAAGAGATTTGAGCTCATTTGCATGTAACTCTTCTGTGGTTTTACTAAAGGCTAAGGATCTTTCTCATACAGTCAATGGAAATGGTTTTGGGCAGCAAGGAAAGAAGATCTTCCATGGGCACTAAAATCACTCTACCTTTTTGTTCCTTACTAATCAGGGAAAGACATGCCCAAGGTCTAAAAGTACAATAGTCTTTCTGTGAGCTCCCTTCCTTCCTTCCTGTTCTCACTACTGAATATCAAGACCCTATATTTAGAACCCTATTTGTTGCTTGGGTTTTATTTTATATTTGAATACAGATACTGTCTTGAACATCTTTGAAGGTGAGCAGAATTCTCTTTTGCTTCTCTCAACTCCTCAACCAGGTCTTCCTAAGATAGGGAGGGAAATGAATCCTCCTTTATGGTTTATGAGTTTGTGGTTCATAAAACCTCTCTTCAGAATAGATTATTGGATGTAGAGGTAAACGAGACACTGTTTATCTTGTCTGACCACCTTTTGACCCAGCAGTTCACTACCATATAGAGAGCAGAAATCCCGTTTTGGAACATTTGCTGGTTTTTCAAAATTTTATTTTTGTTATGGTACATTTTTAAAACCAACCGATGGGGACTTCCCTCATGGTCTAGTGGTTAAGACTCTGCACTCCCAGTGCAGGGGCCTGGGTCCGATCCCTGGTCAGGGAACTAAATCCCTCATGCTGCAACTAAGAGCCCACATGCCGCAACTAAAGATCCCACATTGCTGCAACTAAGACCTGGAGCAGCGAAATAAATGAATAAATAAAAATTTAAAAAAAAACTGATGGTAACATTTAAGGTTCTAGAAGGTGTAATTATAAGGCAAGAACACATATTGCTTAGAGAAGGAGCTCCAATGAGAGCAGGAGTTTGACTTAATCACTGTGTCCTGAAGCCCAGCAAAGTGATTGCTGCATGGTGAGAGCTTGGCAAACCTCAGCTGTATTGAATTGAAATTGATTTCCTGTATCACAAGAGAATCAGATGAATTATATATAGCTTAAACTACTGTAGTCGTAACTACTGTATAACTACTTGTAGTCATGGCTACTATATTTGTAACTACTAGCAGTTATATAGCAGTTAACAATAATGGTTTAAACTGCATACAAATTGTTAAACTTTGTATAATATATATATATATATATATATATATATATATAGGTATATACATATACATATATAGTGCAATATTTATAATACTATAATATATATAACTCAGACACCAATCAGAGGAACTTTGCATCTCTATGGGCAGGGAAGGCGTTCCCTTTTAATGAAAGGCAGTGATGTGGAGGGAGGAGAACAGTTAGGGATTTGAGTTTCATTCCAAGTCTGACATTTACTAGGTTAGTGAAGATGGTAAACCTTTCTGCCCATCTGTGCTCCTGATTCCATGCTCGTAAAATTTACCAGCAGAAATTCTTTCCAGCTCTAAGGGCCTAGTATTTCCCGGTCACAAGCTAATCCACACTCATTTAGGTTTATGATGAGAAACCAGTAAGAAATTTTTCGACTTCGGAGCTATCAAGAAAAAATTTTTAGCTCTTTGTTTTGAGCACATTGTCAATGTAAAAAACACAGTCACCTTCACATTTTCCCCAAATTCTCAGCACTCTTCTGTAGATGGCACCCTGTGTTCTATTTTATAAACTCTGTTTTAGTTAAGGTGTTTTTGTTTAAATGCAAAGTAGTCATTACTATTTGAGATCTTAAAAGATAAATATAAAGGCAGGTTTTTTGTATTTAAAAACTTTAGAAAAGGGAATGTATTGACATCTATATCTAAAAATGTAGAAAGGAATAAATGGGAAGAAAACAATCTCTCATTATGCCTATTTCCCACTGGATTTTTTTCCCCCTGTTTTTAAGGCATCCCAGTCCTTCTGTCAACTTCTGTTGAAGTGGCTCTCCCTGTCACTTGTCTGTCACTGCTTAATGTCATTCTTAAAAAGACTAGCAAACTTTCTGAGTGACATTGTAACTTCAATCAACTTGCATTTCTGCCACAGTGAATTATTCTTGAAAACTTACGCATCCTTCCTAGGCTCTTTGAGGCCTTAATTGCCTAGAATGTCACTTGATCTAGAAACTTTCTCCAAGTGGTTCTGTCTGAAAGGAAGTCCGTCTGAGCTTAAGGAGCATCTTCTTTCATAAAACATTTTAAAACAAGTTCTAAAATCGTGCCTGGTACACATTATTATGAGATATTGAGACGACCTGTCGTCGTGTTTGTTGAATTATTTAATATTCCAGGCTTTGCAGAGGTAGCACAGAACCCTGTGGTAGTCACTACCCAGACTTTGAAGCCAAATTGGTTTCAGTCTGGATTTCCCTTCTACCAAGCCTTTGACCCCAGGCATTTCATATTAACTCTATCCATCTTGGGTTCGCTTGGTAAGAGTGGAGATTGAAAACATCTAACTCATAAGGTTACTGTGTTAATTAAGTACAATTAAGTATTTCATGCTTGGAACATTGTATGGCCACTTTCCTTCCTTTGATGCCTGTGTCTGGGAAAACTTTATGGGACATCTCCTAGGGAGCCCAAAACATGAAACTGAGTATAAGTCAGGGTGTGGTGATAAAAAATTCTGGCTATTGCTACCAAGTCCTGATTTGAAAGATTCTGTTCGTTGTCTCTATCTAATATGCATCCTTATCAGACTATATATGCCATTTTCTATCTTTGTCTCTTCCTCTCCCTCTCCCTTCCTTCCTTCTCCTATTTCTTCCATCCTTTCTTTTATGTGCATGCTTCAGAAAATTGGTACCTGGAACTGCCATAACACAATGTATGGATAGATGTTTACATTTTGCAGATGAAGAAACTGAGATACAGAGAGATTTAGGAACTTATCCAAGTTCACCAGCTAAGAAATGCCAGATCTGGGCATTTCTCCTTCACCAAGCAGCTCTGTAGGAGCATTTCATGGCCATCCTATTAGTTTCTCTGGTTGAATGACACTAAACCTGCACTTTTGTTTCTCTCTTAGGGAAGGGCTGATTCCAGGCCTCATAGCAGCTATTAACATTCTCATACAAGGTCCTTTTAAAATGTGGGAATAGGCTTGAGATTAATTTCTTTTAAAGCAAACTTAAACTAGCTTTCTATTGATGCTATGAAGAGGAAAATAGTCTTGTCCAAAGTTGATAAAGAATTGAAAAGTGAGGTTAATAATAAAAGCAGAATTAGAAGCAGTTTCAGTGGTGACATGTCACATGCAAGCCTATAAAATAAATAGCGATTATCACATTAGAAAAATGAGTCTCTTGGAATTGTAGCTATTTCTGACAACTCCGTCTGTGTACCATTCCCCTCTGCCTTGCTCACTTTGTGTCTCTTATTGACTAAATCAATGCATGACACTCCCCATGATACTCCCCTTAAGCACACTCCCTGTGCTTAAGACAAAAGCTGTTTTGTTCCATAAGAACTCAATAACTAAAGACAAAACCATGTCATTCCAAAAGCACCCCCTTAGCAAATACTGTCTGTATTATACTTCTCTTGTGTATGGAACAAACATTAACTAGCTAATGCATATTGTACCCACAAAGTATAATAATAAATCCTTAATAACTGGTATAAGGTATTATGTACAGCATAATACATGCTAAAAATACTTGTTTTATGTTATCGTTCTGATTCCTTACAACAGCAGAGTTATTAATCATTACTGCCATTTTACAGATCAGAAGATAGGAATTTGGTGAGGTGTAATGGCATGTTGAGTTTTATGGTGCTATAGAGTGGCAGAGAGAGAAGTTAAACTCGGTTTTGTAGGGATATCTGGCCTTAATCTTAAGTGTATATCACCCCTCTAAATTTATTGTATAGAATATCCGCATATACATGATATGCTCGTCACTACCAGCAACAGAAAGTCACGATTAGTTTTTCCAAAGCTTGGAGACATTACTTCTGAAATTTTGGTTAAGTCAGATAAATAAAAATATCTCAGTGTAACTTAATTATCTTCATTTCTAAGTGTTTCCATCAAGCACAAAAAGTTTCTCATGAGCCCTTTATGATGGACCTGCTTATTTATTCCAGAGATTACATGCAGAATAAACTTCATACCTGCAGGAAGACTCTAGTCCCCCAGGTAGGGCAGGCTTCATATTGTGGAAAGCCATCTACCTGAGCTCTTTCTCTACTGGATGCCTTAGTGTCATAATGGCCACCATAGACCCACCTCTGTGAGTATCGTCCGTAATACAAACACAGTCACCGTTGTGAATCATGTGACTGCAACAATACAAAATGGTCTTCCAGTGCTCAGAGATAAGTTAGCCCAAAATGTATTTGCTTAATTGAATTCTTTCTACAAAACGCCTTTTTTGGCAGCTGGATAAGATGAGAAACAGTGAAAGGAAAGGTCGGCCACTGGACACTGTTGTGAAGCTTGTAGGTTCATCTTCAGTTGTGATTATCATAGGCTCTGTGGCTCCCTGGGACTCTGGGAACTGCTGGAGCCATCTCACCTTGGACATGATAGTATGGTGGGCCAGGAAGCATTTCTCGTGTTTTCTGCTGCTCACTAAATTGTAAGAACTAAGCTAAGTGCAATGCTTCTTGAATATGGCTGCATTTTTAAATCACTTGGGAAGATTTAAAAGTAATGACAAAATTAAATGAAAATATCTGGAGATAAGCCTAAGCATGTATTTGTTTTGTTGTTGTTGTTTATCTGAGACTTTCTGAACCTCTCTCAGCCAGCCCCTCTCTGTTAAATACCTGATATGTGTCAGACATGGAATAATTGTTCTGCATGCCTATTGCACCTTTATGACATAGGTATTCACCCTGCTTTGCAGATGAGGAAACTGAGGCACCAACATATTACATAACGTTCTCAAAGTCACTCACTGAGTAAGTAACCAAGATCTGAAGCCTGGCTTTTCAGCCTCAGAGCCTGCTCTCTGACCCACTAGTTGACATAAGTCTAGACACACAGCAGGTACCCAACACAAACTGGTTCTTTTCTTCCCTGCCAATACGTTGAAGTACACTTCCCTTCCTACTTTCTTCCATGTTCTTTAGTGGAAAAACATTGAGCTGATGGATTTTCTTTGAAACTCTGCTTTGTAGGAGCTAAGTACTTTTCTTTTTTCCGAAAACAGAGAGGTGAGAAATTCTTTTAAGAGGGGAAAAAATGGAGCAGAAGGGAGAATATTATTTCATGAAAGACCTTAGGGTCCCTGGATTTCAAATGTAAGTGAAATTTTTTAAAAAACTCTGATGGTATTCTATTCATTATATACTGCCCTATAATCTTTTCCAGGTTTTTTTGTTCCCTTTATCCACTAAACTGTTTTTTTTCTTTTAATGGGGGTATAACCATCATAATTTGCAGCTAAGAAATAACTTTACTGTGAGCAGAAAAATATTACTCTATTTGAAAATGACATCTTTTTTTGGTAACTTTTTTTTTTTTTTTTTTTTTTGCGCTACCTGGGCCTCTCACTGCTGTGGCCTCTCCCGTTGTGGAGCACAGGGTCCGGACGTGCAGGCTCAGCAGCCATGGCTCACGGGCCCAGCCGCTCCGCGGCATGTGGGATCTTCCCGGACCAGGGCACGAACCCGTGTCCCCTGCATCGGCAGGCAGACTCTCAACCACTGCACCACCAGGGAAGCCCTTTTTTTGGTAACATTTTTAACTAAGCAGTTGGCAGCAGTGATAGCATCACAGGGAACAGGGTGGCATTTCTATCCTTGTCCTGATGCGAACATATTTTACCTGTAGCTTACAGATGGCTGTTGGTACTCTGTCACTGAAGGTTTAGGACTGGGCTCAGTAGAATTAGTCTGTGAGTCTGGAATAAGAGAACAGTATAAGAAAGAGGCAGAAAAATCCTAGAGAAAGATGAAATTTATTGAATGGCTATCATGTGTGAAATACTCTTCTAGGCATCTAATTTGATCGCCCTGAAACACGATGAGGAGTAACTATTATTATTCCCATTCTAAAGAAAGTTAAATAATTTCCCCAAGGTCATTCAGTAAGTGACAGAGGTGGAAGATAAACCCAAGGAGTTTGCTTTCAGAAACTGGACTCATTCTCTATATTATATAGGCTTCTGAAATATTGTTTTCTAGAAAACTCTGTGTTACTCTTCATCTTCTCCTTCATTTAATTAACAACAGTTTTTGCATGTGTATCTTGTGCTAGAGACTGCTGAAGTTGCTGGGAATGCAGGGGAAATTTATGTGAATACATAGCTTGAAGGAATTCATAACACTTTGATATACTGAAATTTGTTATCCTCTACCACACTGCAAATAAACTGTAAGTTATAGTTGATGCTGCATACACATTTTTTTCAATGAATAAATGTACAAATGAATACATGGAGCCAACTTGCTAGTGATGGGCACACAAACATATGCTGCTAATACATATGTCAGTGTTTTCAGCCCGGACTATTATTTGTTCCCACAAATTTATTTCTCTCCTCTTTCTTAGTAAAGCAAACCCTGATATGTACCTAGTCTAGTGGAAACCAAGAATTTAATTACATTACCTACTCCTCTGTGTAATGAGGTATGGTCATGTAACAACTTTTAGTTAAATTAGCAATAAATGTAGTTTTATGTGCAATTTCCAAGAATTGTCCTTGTAGAAAGGTAGCCTACTTTTCTTTGTCTTTCTCTCCGTACTGATTCCTGGAAGGCAGATATGATGGCCGTTGCTCAAGGGGCCATCTTGGATTATGAGGTAACACATTAAGAACTGCAAAGCATGGGCTTCCCTGGTGGCGCAGTGGTTGAGAGTCCGCCTGCCGATGCAGGGGACACGGGTTCGTGCCCTGGTCCGGGAAGATCCCACATGCTGCGGAGCGGCTGGGCCCGTGAGCCATGGCTGCTGAGCCTGCGCATCCGGATCCTGTGCTCTGCACCGGGAGAGGCCACAACAGTGAGAGGCCCACACACCGCAAAAAAAAAAAAAAAAAAAAAAAAGAACTGCAAAGCAGCAAACTGTAAGGATGCAGATCCTGATGCTCATGAAGCTCTCTAATCTCCTTTATGTGAGATTATGTGAGAGAAGTAGATTCCCATTTTGTTCACGTCATGGTTATTTGTTTTTTCCTGTCATAAGCAGTTAGTCCTAAACTGAGTGATTCAGTGTGAAGATACAAATATGCATAGCATTGTAGGAAGACAGATTAGGGAGCATCTAACTTAAAAGATGGCTGGGGATTAGGAAGGATTCCCAGGAAGTTAAGGGTAGAAACTTGAAGAATGAGTAAGAGTTTACTAGCAACCAAAGTGATGAAATTCTTTCAGGAACCAAAATCATATGTCTATGATTCAGTGGTTATATCTCTCCAGGACACTTCCCAGTGGTGATTTTAGATGCATAATATCCATTAAAAATTCATCCATTAAATATTTATTGAGCACCCAATGAAGAAGACACAGATTCTGTGCTTAATAGAAGCTCACATTCCTTCACAAACTGGGACCAGTCTACCTCTCTAGTCTCAGGACCTGCTAGTAAGCCGACTTGCACTTTACACGTATTTAATGGGTTAGGAGAGTGACTTTTAATTTATTTATTTAATTTATTGATTTTTGGCTGCGTTGGGTCTTCGTTGCTGCACGCAGGCTTTCTCTAGTTGTGGTGAGCAGGACTACTCTTCGTTGCAGTGAGTGGGCTTAGACATACGGGCTTCAGTAGTTGTGCCACACGGGCTTAGTTGTTCCGCGGCACGTGGGATCTTCCCGGACCAGGGATCGAACCCGTGTCCCCTGCATTGGCAGGTGGATTCTTAACCACTGCGCCACCAGGGAAGCCCCAGGAGAGTGTCTTTTAATATATCATGCTTGTTTTGCCTCTTTGCTCTAATAGTTATCCAGAAGTGTCTTTTCAAGTTGCAAGTTCTATCAAAGCTTTTTGCATATGCCTCTTCCTCTTCTTCTTTCCTTCTCTTCTCTTCCCAGACAAGTCAGGTCAGACTGGGAAAGGTAGGTGTCTGTGGCATATCAAAGGTTGCTGTGTGGTCCAGAGCACTTTGTCAGAGTCCAGGCAGGTGGAGATGGGCAAACAAAATAAGCCAGGAGCATCTGTTTGTATGAAAAATTGAGGAGGTAGTAATGGTGATGGGGATTTCAAAAGAACACAGAAGCCTCTTTGAAGGGAAAACTTGAGAATCAAAATAGGTAGTAACAGTAACAAATTACAACCCATTGAATGAAATATGAAATAGCATCTATACTTGTATAAAAATGAATGAATATATTGAAAGTTGTGTAAGAATTGGATTATGTACATAGTTTCCAAATAGTTCCCCATAAGATATGTATGGAATATTCATTGTAATGGGAAAATGGAACACTTTTCAATGGAGAAGGCTGCTAGAAACTGTCTATACCAAGTGCCCCAAGTGAACATCAACCAGCAATGGGACAAAGAGAATCTGGGCATCACGTGATGAGATGTAGTGAGAAGGAGACAGCACCACTTACAGCGCACTCGCCACAGATGCGGAGCCTGAACCTAATCATAAGAAAATATCAGATAAACTCAAATTGAGGGACATTCTCCAAAGTAACTGGATTGCAGTATTCAAAAGTAATAAGGCCATCAAAGGGCAAGGTAAAACAGAAGAATGGATTTAGGGTAAAGGAGAAAAAAAGACGTGAGAACTAAATTCTAGCCTGATTCCTTTTGCTGTAAAGGTTACCTTTGACTCTACTGGCAAAATTTGAATGGAGTCTGAGGAGTCAGTGGCACTGATGGGTCAGTGTTCATTTTCTGATGTAGACGACTGTGCTGTGCTCATGGAGGAGAATGTGCTATTGCAGGAAATGCACACGAAGATGTTTGCAGGTGATGGGATGTCATTTCAACAACTTACATGTAGTTTTAAGGAAAAGAAAAACAAATCCACAAAGTGCACGTACAACTTTTCTGCAAGTTCAATACTGTTTTAAAATAAACTAAATGAATAAAAGGAAAAATGAAGTGGTCACAGGTCTCTCCCTGCTTCTTTTTTCACCCACCCTGATGCTGACCCTTTTCCTGCCTCAGTTCTCTGAACCGGAGAACAGCACCGTGGTTAAGAGCCCAAGCTCTACATTCAGGCTGATAAGAGTTTTAATCTAAGATCCACTGTTTATTTTCTTTTCTATGCGACTCTTAGCAAAGTATTTACCTCCTTGTGCACAGTAGCCTCCTCTGTGAAAGAGAAAACATAGTAGTGTTTGTCTTTTAGGGTTGTTGTGAGAATTAAATCAGCTACAGCGTGACGAGACATTCACACAGGGTCGGCACATAGCAAGCACTGAATACAGGTAACTCCCTTCGTTGACCTCTTAGGTCTTCATACATACATCAGTAACTCCAGCCACCTCACCGCTGTCTCACCATCCATGACCAGGAAGGCCCCCCTCAAAATTGCAACATCACTTAGCCTCCTTTCATGTGATTCCTTTCGTCTACCTCCAACTTTGAAATTTCAGAATCCCTGGTAGAAGCAGTGCAGGCCAGCCAGTTACCAGAGTGTCTTTTTTTGTCTCTGAACTCATTTGATCCTAACAACCTGCCTAGGATGTACCATGGTGTCCAGTTTACAGGAGAGAAAGCAGGTTCCAAGAAGTGGGAGACCTTGTCCAATTCACCCGGCAAACAAATGGCACTGCCTTCATGCAACACTCCTGGTTCAAGCCGTATATTCTTTCCACCATATCATGCAACCCTGTTTATCTGTGATTTCTAAACACCATATGTGTAGCATTGATGTTATTGCAGTATTCAACAGTGAGAGTGAGAGAGGAGTGGCTGAAAGAGAAATAGACGGGGGAGGTGAAAGTAGGCAAGGTTCTCTGAGGACACACTTCTCTATATTCCTTTTGACAACAAGGGATCAGAATTTGAACACTGCAGTTAATGGGAGATCCAGCTACCTCCGAGAACAGAATATGAAACATGAGATTGACACCCAATCTCTCTCTCTCTTAGAAAGCTGTGCATGATGGTGAAAACATAGGGGTTTGGCATCTTTATGGAAGGAAAGGTCCAGCGAGTCATCAGACGTGGTCCTCTGGGGACACAGAACACGAGTGCCTGAGGTGCCTGAGCAGTTACTTTTGCAGAACTATCTAATTAGAGGCACAACTAGCTGAATCTTCCTCGTAGACTACATTTTAAGCAAATGGCTGGTGTCTGTAAAAGGAATTATGGCTTTGAAGTCATTGTGACCAACATCTGCGGATAATTTTCAAATAGCATTCTTTATGCTATGTAAATCAGACCCATGTTTTCAGGAAGTGTGAGATAACTTCTGAAAATATACAAATATTTCTTGATCTAAGATAATAATAGAACACTTTTAACATTGTTTGAAAAGAATACTAAGTTTACACTATTGTTGTCAAAATATACAAGTAAATATGGACATTGCTCATTGCACACTTCTTTTTTTTTTTTTTTTTTTTTTCTTTTTGCGGTATGCGGGCCTCTCACTGTCGTGGCCTCTCCCGTTGCGGAGCACAGGCTCCGGATGCGCAGGCTCCGGATGCGCAGGCCCAGTGGCCATGGCTCACGGGCCCAGCCGCTCCGCGGCATATGGGATCCTCCCAGATCGGGGCACGAACCCGTATCCCCTGCATCGGCAGGCGGACTCTGAACCACTGCGCCACCAGGGAGGCCCTCATTGCACACTTCTTAATTGCATCTGTGGACATCTTAGAAATAGTATCATATAGGGGGGATATTTATTTTAACTCAGACAATCTTTTGGGGCATGTTAATTAACAAGTCAAAAGATGTTTCCATCCTCTTGATGGGCATGAAGAAAAGAAATATTTTACAAATCTTTCCTGTAATTCCCTGGCTCTCTTGGGTGTTTGAAATCCACACGTTGCAAAGCCCTGCGACAGAAGAGATATACAAGCCTAGAGACTAGGAACTCTGTCAGTTTTTCATCATCATGTTCGTAACCGTGTAACAGGATGCTGACAGGAATTTCCCTGCTGGCTCCGAATATCAGGTGAAGCCTTAACCTGAAAGCACTGAGTAACAAGTACCCCAAATTATAAAAAGGATCATTAAACCATCAGTGCAGGAAATTCCCTAAGAAATGAATTAACCTGGTTCTTTGCTACCAGCTCAATGCCAGACTCCAGGTTATAGGTAAGAAGAGCCCAGAGAACTACTGGCATGCATCAGGAATGCCTCCATATGTGTACTGTGTTCTGTGTTTCTAGATACGTATATCCAATTGAGGCAAGAGAGGTGAGCTTAAAGAGAACAATTTCTGTTGGAGAGTGGAGTGGACTCCTGGACTGGGAACTAGAAACTCACCTGGAATATTGTGATTTATAATAAGAAATACATATATTTAGTCTTTGTCCTGTTTCTGACACTGAGCTCCTAAAACCCTTGGAATTTCCTAAGAGATGAGAACAATAAATACGTCTTTTATTATGTTAATGAGGTGACTTCTGGGAACCCACGTAAGGATGGGGGCTCCTTGTCAAGAGAACCAACCAGGTGATTTGAAGGTTGGAACTTTTAGTCCTACCCCTGACCTCTGTGGAGGAAAGAGGGCTAGTGGTTGAGTCAAGTGCCTATGACCAATGATTTAATAGATCACGTCTATGTGATGAGGCCTCCATAAAAACCCAAAAGGACAAGGTTCAGAGAGCTTCTGGATTGGTGAGTACATGCAGATGTGGGGAGAGTGGTGCACCTAGAGAGGGCATGGATGCTCTGAGTCCTTTCCCTGTACCTTACCCTGTGCATCTCTTCCATCTGGCTGTTCCTGAATTATGTCCTTTTATAATAAACCTGTAATGTAGTGGGTAAAATGTTTCTTTGAGTTCTGTAAACCAGCAAAGTAATTTAACCCAAGGAGGGAGTGGTTAGAATCTTTGATTTATAGCCAGGTGTAAACCAGGTATAAACCTTTGATTTATAGCCTGGGTCAAAAGTACAGGTAACAGCTTGGACTTGCTACCACTATATCCAAGGATGGAGTCATGGGAACCTCCAATTTATAGTTGGTCAGTCAGAAGCACAGGTGATAACCTGGGCTTATGATTGGCATCTGAAATGGGGAGGAGGCAGTCTTGTGGGTCTGAGTCCTCAAACTGTGTAACCTGATGCTGTTTCTGGGTAGATAGTGTTGGAATTGAGTTGAATTGTAGGGCACCCAATTGGTGTCCAGAAAATAGTCAGATATGTGGGGAGAACCCCTCTCCCATGTTGGAGTTGGATCTCAGAATACTCCTGTATCACTCATAAAAAATGAGAGCTGAGCTTCAAGAACTCTTGGGACCGTCCTGCACAGCTGTTGAAGGAGAGGGAGTTGTGTGTACTTCCAGTGATTTGCAAGCAAAGAATGAGGCAGGAAAGCACCACAGAAGGGCCTCTAGCTGGAGTTGTCATGAAAAGATTCTACCAAGAGGACCACTGGAGCAGAAGTTGAAGGGCAGTTGCAAGAAGCCAACAGGAGAGGGCAGTACCAAGCTCAGGTGGTGATAAGAGCCTTAGAGGGAGGAGAGACTAACTTTGGGGCTTCTACCAGTACATTCAACAGCCAAAAGAATGGCAGCCACTAAGTAAAATCATCTTCCTGCCTTTTTCCCTCCCACCCATCCACTCTGTCCTGACCCAGGAGGAGCAAGAGAAGTAAATTAAGCAGGAGAAGAGCAGAAAGAGAAGAAAAGGAAGACTAGAAGAACATTTCAGATTTGACCTACGCAAAGTTGACCTAAAGAATTGTGGAAGAATGGCCATCATCAAAAAGTCTACAAATAATAAATGCTGGAGAAGGTGTGGGTCTACACTGTTGGCAGGAAAGTAAATTGGTGCAACCACTATGGAGAACAGTATAGAGGCTCCTTAGAAAACTAAAAATAGAGTTACCGTATGATCCAGCAATCCTACTCCTGGGCATATATCCAGAAAAGACCAAAACTCTCATTCAAAAGATACATGAACCTCAAGGTTCATAGCAGCACTACGTACATGATAATCTATCTCTGTACCTGGCTTTACAAATACCTCACTGATGAGAAATTTCTAGTTAATTTCATATGTTTATAACTCTTCTTGTATTTGATAAGAAGATGTGTAGAAGTACTCGAGACTAAATTACAGATAGTCATATGTACATAAAATTACAAATGCATATAACTTTAAACATATGGTGATATACATATATGCATATATTTACACATAAGAGTTAGCTGTTTGGTAAAATGACTATAAATTCTTTTCTCAGTGTGGAACTTGTTCTTTTTGGTGAATCTTACTGTTGCTTTTTCATTAAAGGAACTCAAGAACAACTGCAGTTATTACAAAAGAAAACCGTTTCTAACATTTATTGAGGGTTCTCAGTGTGTCAGGATCTTTGAACATTTATTTGGTTGCATACTCCCTGAAAGTCTTAGAGGATCAGCACCTTACAAATAAGAAAACTGAGTCCTGGAGAAGTTAAGTCACAAGTATCTGCATCAGGGAACTTTGATATTTGCAGAATCTCGCAGTAGGGAGGTTAAGGAAGCTGGTTCCTAACCAATGTTGACTGAAAGAAATGCACAACCGAGGAGATTGGTTCAAGATGGCAGAGTAGAAGGATGTGCGCTCACTCCCTCTCACTCCGAGAGAACCGGAATCCCAACTAACTGCTGAACAATCATCGACAGGAAGACACTGGAACTCACCAAAAAAGAGACCCCACATCCAAAGACAAAGGAGAAGCCACAATGAGATGCATTTGCCACAGCCTCACCTCACCATGGTCCGTTGCTGAAGGAAACATCTCAACAATGTCATTGTCATTATTTATTATTCTATTTTTTAAAAAGAAATCTCAAGGGGATTTGTGAGATAAAAATGTCTAGATAAGTATTAAAAATTTCCATTCCAAAAAAAAATAATAAAATTAAAAAAAAAAAAAAAGAAATGCACAACCTAAAAGTTGAAAATTATGTCTTATTCAGTGATCTAACTGAGGACTAGAGCCTGGAAATCAGCCTCTCAGATCTGAGGAATTGTTCCAAAGAGGTAAGGGAGGAGCCAGGATATATAGGAGTTTTTGCTGGGGGAAAAAGAAAAACAAAACATGTAGTCAAACATCAAAAGATTACTGCTAATCACAAAAAACAGACATCTCAAGTTAATGATTTTGATGCTTTTACCAAACTTTGTGGTACATATGCATCAGCCAAGATGGTTTTTAAAAATTACTTGTCCCTGAGCCCCTGTCTCAGAAATTCTGATTTGGTGTGTTTTGCTGGTGTCCAGGAATTAATATACTTTATGAATTTCCCCAGGTAGTCACTGGAGTAGTTAGCCCCATTCTAGTTCATACTGCCAATATACTACATTGTGAGATACAGCAGTTGATATTAGAGGTTCTTCACCCTTGCTTCCTATTAGAATCAACAGAGGAGTTTTGTTTTTAATTATCTTTGCTGTAACCCACACCCAGAGATTCTCAATTAATTGGTCTGGGGTGGGGCTTAGGAATCAGACTGTTTTAAAATTCCCCAAATGTTTCTAATGGGTATCAGAGGAGGAGGAGCTGAGAATGGTCTTCCAGATATAACATAATGGAGTCAGGAAGGTCTCAAAGATCAAACTAATTCTCCCAAAGAAGGCATCCCAGTTAAAATGCTGCCCCTGGAGATTATTTCCTCCAGGAGAAATATTGTTTTCTTCACTAATGATATTTTACCTCCAAAACATATTACTGTTATACTTTAAAATATCAATTTAAAATTCTTATGATGCAAAAAATGGCAGAGATAGACAGTTTTCACTAAAATGGAACTTGGAGGAAAGAAACTTTAAAAAAAGTAAAATTGTCCACAGGAGATTAGAAAAATCAAAGAAAAAGAGACAAGTGTAGGGAAGACCATAGTTGTGACATTTGGAGGGTGCCTGTGGTGTGCCTGGTACTGTGCTAAACTATTAACATGCATCATATTATTTCATATTTGCAGTAATACTGTGATATGCACAACATTATCGAATACATTTTACTGCTTAGAAAACTTTCCAGATTCACAGGCGACCTAACATAGGGACTAGAACTCAAGGCTCATGACACCAGGTCAATGACCTTCCTATTGGAAGACACTATTTTCACACACCGTTCCCAGATGTATGTGTGGGACTTGTCCATAGAAGGGAGAGAGTTGGCCTCTGAGATTCCATGTGTGACGAAGAAGTTCTTAGGGATCAAAGTGACAGAAAAGAGCTGATCATGGAGATTTGAAGACCATGAAACAAGCCCAGATGGGAAGCCACATCCCCCCCACACACACCTCCTGGAAGAACCAGTCTCATTAGAATCCAGATTCCAGGAGGGCATGTCAGAGATATGTGTATTGACTGGAAAAATAAAAAAATAAACACAACATGAGAGTTGTGAGTTAAATTTTATTGGGGGCAAAATGAGGACTATGGCCTGGGACACAGCCTCTCAGATAGCTCTGAGGAACTGCTCCAAAGAGGTAGCGGGGGAGATCAGTATGTATGTGATTTTAGAGAAGGAGGTGCACACTCTCAAGCACATGTTTCGGCAGAAGGTTGCTGCTAGTCACAAGGAGCAGACGTCTCTGTTAATGATTCTAGTGTTTTTCTAGATTTGAGAAGATACAAGAAATTGGGCACATAAAATCTTCTCCTGAAAATATCTAACGATCTGAAGGCCTGTTCTAACAATTTTTCCCAGAACACAAACACATCTCAACCCTGAACCTCCTTTCAGGTCATGTTGAAGGTCAGCGACTGCAGTGGCTAGTGACTTAATCCTTGTAGAGGTAGATGGCAAGTAACAGTTTTTAGTTAGCGTGTGGATTTCCTGATTCTTGCTTTATCTTTGATCTAGATTCACCTGCTTACAAGTTGTTTTGTTACAGCATAACATCATGCCAAGCACTGTACTCAGTACTGAGAACATATAGTACAGTCACTACCCTTATAGTCTCCTACATAATCAAGAGAAATTGACAAATACATTAAACAATGGAGTATTTATGTTAAGGGCTATGAGTAAAATTATTTTTATGTGGGAGGGATGCCAAAAGGGAAGGCGGAAGGAAAGAAGGAAGGAAAACACAAATGAAGGAAAGAAAGAAAGAAGGTGATTTTCAGAAACATGAACGAGCTGGGGGCAAGGGAACCTGAAAACAGAAAATAGTTTCCTGAAACACTGTACTCCCCACAGAGAATCCACCCTCCCCCATTTCCTCTTGACTTGTTGTTCTGAAAAGATAGAGAGCCAGTAGCTTGTTAAGCCTTATTGATAATGATACAGCGAACTTTCACTTCTCCACACATCCACTCAATCCTTCAAAAATTCCCAATGGATAAGAAATGCTTTCTAAACCACCTGTTTTCCTCTGAGTGCTATCATTATGGGCCAATTTCTTTGAAAGTGTTTCCTAAAAAAATTACCTCCTGACTAATAGGGAGCTGTCCATCAATAGCAGAAATCCTATGGCAACTATTTACCATATGTACTTGTTTTTCTCTTCTGGTCGGAATGTTATTTTTCAGAAAATAACAAAATGTTATTTTGTAACATTGTATCAATTTTATTAATTGATACAAGCTCTTTTTATTTTTCAGATCAGTTGAGTAGCTCTATTTTTTTATTTCAGGAAAAATGTGTACTGGTTATTCCCATTGGGTGGGGTTATTGAATGAGATAGAAAATGTAGAAATTCTATCCTCTAATTCATCCCAAAGCTTCTGCCACAGGGCAGAAAACCCTAAAGTATTTGCTATTCAGCTGTACATGGTTCAGAGGATCTACTCAGAAGTCATACAGTTGTTTATACATCTTCTATTTCACTATATTTTCATTTAGATTGGTTTTTAATTTTTTCTGAACTTCATAACTTGGAGATAAAACATGCTTGGCACTGACCACTTGATATTAAAAAAAAAATGTACTGAACACTTGCTCTTAAGAGAAAATTGGATCCGTGATGTGACTATTTCTATTTAATGTCAGGTGGTCACAACTTGTTAAGACCTGCTTTTCTTAAGGCTCTGAAACTGCACTTATAATGAAAATTCATTTTCAGTGTTTGGTGTATACTTATAACATTCTTCATGTGTAAATTACCTGCAATTTTCTTTTACTAGGCTGGTTCCTAATATAAAATCCTAATACTGTAATATGGCTTACTTGAATTTACATCAGTATAAATTAATTAAAAATGAGTAGTAACTGAATGATGTGTGTAGTTCAGTTAACAGTATCACACCAATGTCAACTTTCTGGCTTTGATATTAATAACTTGTAGAACATGTTACCACCGGGGAAGGTAAGAAAAGGGCACATGAGACTCTATGTACTATTTATACAAATTTTTGTGAATCTATCATTATTTCAAAATAAAAATGAAAAACAATGAGCAGTAAAAGGAAGAAACAGAGAACACTACAGAGTAACAAACATAGACTTTAGAACAATACAATTTGGGTTCCTGGCTCCATCACTTAGGAGCTGACTTTGGGAGAATTACTTGGTCTCTCAAAGCCTCATGTTACTCTTCTCTAAAATAGTAGTAGTAGAAACGGTGCAGTGTTTAAGAAAACTTTTCCAATGAACCTTGTCTGGAGAAGCTGCAAAAAAAATGTGATGAACCGTAAGTGACACAGATAAAACCAACAACAACAAATACAAAATCTGTGTTGAATTTCCTATGTTTAAGTGTTTATCTATACTACACACTCTATCTTAGGCAGGTGTATTTTAAGGTAACCTGACCACTAAGTCCTTCTATACCTCTGAATTCCCTACCCATTTATGCTTCTGTCTGTTGGCTTTGTGGTGATTGGAGGATAAATAACTAATAACACAAGGAGGAATTTAATCTTTCTTGGCTCCCTCTTCCCCATCATGATACTTCCCTACTGATCACAGGGTCCAGACCCAGATGTGTTAGCAAAACAGACTATCACTACAAGGCCTTTTAATATTGTAAAAGACAGTCATTCAAATGCCCTGTTTTACAATTAAAGCATCTAATCCATTGTCATTGTATAAGCAATCCATTGGATATCATCTTTTGAAATGAAAGCAAGTGCTGTAACTTCTTAATCCTGAAGAACCAAGAAGCCAGAATTTCTTTCCCTGTAATGGTAGAACATAGCACCATAAAACACCATTTGGAAAAGGACATTGAACCTTTGCAATTTTTTTTCATTTGTTTCTTATCTAATATTGAGTATGCCAGTGCATTCCTAATAAGTAACATCATTATAGACAGATTTCTCTGAAAAGCACTTCTGAAGCTGTATTGCATGCTAACAAGGAATACCAGCTACAATAAATTGTCTGACATCTACCCTGTAAATTACATATTTTAAAAGTTCATGTACTAATGAAAACATGCATAGCATATTTAATTTCCTGATTAAAGAACTCATCCCTCTCAGAAGAATGAATACCTGATCACCATAGTCATAGTGGAATTTCATTCCTCTGTGTGGAATTTCCATGTCATTGTTTTCATCTTATCAAATCCTCAGTGAAGTGTTCACAATCAACTATGGACCAGTAGTTGAAAGTTGAAATTGATGTGGCCCCAAGATGCAAACATTCTTGTCAGTTATATGGAGATCAATTCTAAATGCATATTTTTGGCCTTGATTTCCATAAGTGTTCTACAGAATTTGACAACCGTCTTCCAAAGTTTTAACTGCAAGGGATGTTGATGAATAAAATGATAGCTCTCACATGAACAAAAGAATGCTGATGACACATAATGTACAACCTGATGAACATTTATGATCTTATTAGAGAACTAGTGGAAAGGCTAAGACTTCTGGAAATAAGACTATCAGGCACCAGAGGCTTTTCCAACAGTCTTATGCAGTGATAAAGGAAAAATAAATCTTTTCTGATAAGTAACACCTTTGACAATATAACAAAATCACATTTTCAAAATTGTACATTACTTTCACTGATTTTGAATGACACAGACCAAGTCACAAAGATGTTGAAACCCATGCAAAATCTAAATCTACACTGTCCTGCCTTTTTTCCTGGGTGATATCAAATAAGTTACTTAGCACCTAAATCCATAATTTCATCTATAAAATGAGGAAAATTAAAAAAAAACAACTTCAACAATTTTATGTGGCTGAAATGATGTTATGCATCCACATCACTTATAACGTGAGTTAAACTACCCTACTTTTTTCCCCTGAATTATATTAAAGCTGGCTACCAACCAAACTGTTAAGAATACTGTTTCAGAGTCATACTTCTACCATTCCATGTTTGTCCTTAGAGTTTAAGAATCATATGAGAAACCTAAAGGGCTTAAACATAAACCAGGCTCCTGTCTAAAGATGTGTGGGTGGAGAGAGGGAGGATTTGGGTCTATCAGCAAGTTTCTACTGATGTCCTTGCTCCTCCGGGGACAAGCTGTGCTCTTGTATATGGTCTTCCACTAGTCAGTCACTGTGGTTTGTCCAAGGTAGGATGAAGTTCTGTAACCCAGATCTTGAGAAATTGTCTTGGAAGATGTGGGAATTTGTTCATCAGTGTTTTGTTTAAATTAGCATGCCCCTCACTTTACACTGTTGTAACCTCCTTCAAGCCCTCCTCTCTCAGCCTAGTGGTTTTATGTCCAGGTTAGCAAGGATATCTGCCCTGGGTGACTACCTAATCAATATCCATATTTCTAGAGTCAAAGAGTTCTTCTCCAGACATCAGCTTATATTTTCTTATTTTTATCTCTAGAAGCAAAAAATATTTAAGCTTATTTTAGAGTCTGGAATTCAAAAACACAAAACCAAATTTGGATTTTAAAAATCACAGCTATGACTTAATAAGAGAGCAAGTTTAAGCATCTTCCTGTAAAACGGTTTTATGGTCTCTAAAGTGACCTTATTTTCCGTTAAAAGGAAAGACGTTTAAAATACCAGCCATCACTGTCCAACCTTTCTTTCTCATGGTAACTGATTGTAAATTCATGGGAAAAGATCAAGAAGTTGTGATGATTGATTTTATGTGTCAACTTGGCTGGGTCACAGTGCCCAGATTTGGTCAAACATTATTCTGGACGTTTCTGTGAGGGTATTTTTTGGATGAGATTAGCATTTAAATCAGTGGACTTTGAGTAAAGCAGATTGCCCTCCATAATGTGGGTGGGCCTCATCCAATCAGTTGAAGGCCTTAGTAGAAAGACTGACCTCACCTGAACAAGAGAGAATTCTGCCAGCAGACTTCCTTTAGACACAAACCACAACTATTCCCTGAGTCTCCAGCTTGCCAGCCTACCCTGCAGATTTTGATTTACTAAGCCCTGATGATTATGTGAGTTAGTTCCTGGAAATCAACCAATCTCTAGATAAATAAGTAAGTAGATAGATAGATATGGTTATAGATAGATAGATAGAGATGTAGATCTGAGTATATACTACTAAGAACCTATCCAAACTAAACCACTGAAGTTCACAGAAGTAGCCGATCTTCATAACTTTCTCCATTCTTTCACAAAGCCACTTTCCTGTTCTCTCATGTCCCAATTTAACCAAACCTTTGAGTCTAAAGTAAAGTATTTGTTGAGTGAAAATTATGTCTCACATCCCATCAGGATTAAAGTGCATTAGTCTATTCTAATTTGCTCAGGTTCTATATTAATCAAAGAGGATTTTTCCTGACTAAACTGACCACAGAAATGTAGGGAAGTGTGCTTTAAATAGTATCAAAATTTTACACGAAAACTACAAAAAGCAGTGGATTATTATAGCTGCTGATTTTATTTCATAGTAAATTTACTTTACATACATCAACTTCCTCTAGCCCTATTGATGAAGGTCATAAGGTTAGCAAAGCTTTCCTTCAGATAATAATTAGACTGCATAAGATTGAATGGGTAATACTGAGTTTATATGATTCTTGGATAATTCAATATTTCTCTTATTTTTTAAATTATTTTTAACACTAGAGTATTTAAGCATGCCTTTGTTTTTTTTTTAGATGTTGGCGATAGGAGTTTATTAATTAATTTATTTTTGCTGTGTTGGGTCTTCGTTTCTGTGCGAGGGCTTTCTCTAGTTGTGGCAAGCAGGGACCACTCTTCATCACAGTGTGCGGGCCTCTCACTATCGCAGCCTCTCTTGTTGCGGAGCACAGGCTCCAGACACGCAGGCTCAGTAGTTGTGGCTCACGGGCCTAGTTGCTCCATGGCATGTGGGATCCTCCCAGACCAGGGCTCGAACCCGTGTCCCCTGCATTAGCAGGCAGATTCTCAACCACTGCGCCACCAGGGAAGCCCTAAGCATGCTATTTTAAACCATAGTTTAGGCAAACTATAGTATTAAATTCTTGATTGTTTCCAAAGCTCTCATTCCATTATGTATGTTCATTTCTTCACACTTGATTTTCATCTGTTAGCTTTTGTTAGTACTAAAGTATTTGCTGAAACTTTCTGTAAGAAAATAAGAGTCTCACAGGTGCTTCACAAGGCCATTCAGTACGACATTTTTTTTTGAAAATGCTTTTTGTGTATTGTGGAAGTAACCAGATATTAGTGTTTAGCCGTGTAACAATTTGTGTGCTGTTTTTCAAAGGAGGGCTGAAGGTAAGAGAGGCTGGTTTCTCAATGTCAAAATACATAAGAGATCAGATTGTATATTTATTTTATTGAAAATTCAAGTCAATAGTTGCATTCATACAATTAGAAAATGTCCATGGCGGTGGGGGGGACCTTGCAGATGATGGAGGAGTAAGATGTGGAGATCACCTTCCTCCCCACAAATAGATCAAAAATACTACATGAGGAACAACTCCTCCAGAACACATACTGAAGACTGGCAGAAGACCTCAGACTTCCCAAAAGGCAAGAAACTCCCCATGTACCTGGCTGGGTAGGGCAAAAGAAAAAAGAAAAAACAGAGACAGAAGAATAGGGACGGGACGTGCACCTCTGGGAGGGAGCTTTGAAGGAGGAAAAGTTTCCACACACTAGGAAGCCCCTTCACTGGCAGAGATAGGGGGTCGGCAGGCGGGGAAGCTTCGTAGCCACAGGAGAGAGCGCAGTAACAAGGGTGCAGAGTGCAAAGCAGAGAGATCCCACACAGAGGATTGGTGCCGACCAAAAGACATAGACTGGTCTAACGGATACAAAAACAAGATCCATATATAAGCTGTCTACAAAAGACCCACTGCAGACCTAAGGACACATACAGACTGAAAGTGAGGGGATGGAAAAAGATATTCCACGCATATGGAAATCAAAAGAAAGCTGGAGTAGGAATACTCGTAGCAGATAAAATAGACTTTAAAGACTGTTATAAGAAATAAGGAGGAACACTACATAATAATCAAAGGATCAATCCAAGAAGAAGATATAACAATTGTAAATATTTATGCACCCAACATAGGAGCACCTCAATACAAAAGGCAAATGCTAAAGGCCATAAAAGGGGAAATCGCCAGTAACACAATCATAGTAGGGGACGTAAACACCCCACTTTCACCAAGGGGCAGATCATCCAAAATGAAAATAAATAAGGAAACACAAGCTTTAAATTACACATTAAACAAGATGGACTTAATTGATATTTTTAGGACATTCCATCCAAAAACAACAGAATACACTTTCTTCTCTAGTGCTTATGGAACATTCTCCAGGATAGATCATATCTTGGGTCACAAATCAAGCCTTGGTAAATTTAAGAAAATTGAAATCATATCAAGTGTCTTTTCTTTTTTTTCTTTTTTTTTTTTTTTTTTTTGGTGGTACGCAGGCCTCTCGCTGCTGTGGCCTCTCCTGTTGCGGAGCACGGGCTCCGGACGCACAGGCCCAGCGGCGACGGCTCACGGGCCCAGCCACTCCGCGGCATGCGGGATCCCCCCGGACCGGGGCACGAACCCACGTCCCCTGCATCGGCAGGCGGATTCTCAACCACTGCACCACCAGGGAAGCCCTCAAGTGTCTTTTCTGATCACAGCACTATGAGACTAAATATCAATTACCGGAAAACAACTGTAAAAAATACAAACGCATAGGGGCTAAACAATACACTACTAAATAACCAAGAGATCACTGAAGAAATCAAAGAGAAAATCAAAAAATACCTAGGAACAAATGACAATGAAAACATGATGACCCAAGACCTATGGGATGCAGCAAAAGCAGTTCTAAGAGGGAATTTTATAGCAATAAATCCTACCTCAAGAAACAAGAAACATCTCAAACAACATAACCTTATACCTAAAGCAATTGGAAAAAGAAGAAGAACAACAACAACAAAACTCCAAAGTTAGCAGAAGGAAAGAAATCATAAACATCAGATCAGAAATAAATGAAAAAGAAATGAAGGAAATGATAGCAAAGATCAATAAAACTAAAAGCTGGTTCTTTGAGAAGACAAACAAAAGTGATAAACCATTAGACAGACTCATCAAGAAAAAAAGGGAGAAGACTCAAATCAACAGAATTAGAAACGAAAAAGGAGAAGTAACAACTGACACTGCAGAAATACAAAGGATCATGAGAGATTACTACAAGCAACTCTGTGCCAATAATATGGACAACCTGGAAGAAATGGACAAATTCTTAGAAAAGCACAACCTTCCAAGATTAAAGCAGGGAGAAATAGAAAATATAAACTGACCCATCACAAGCACTGAACTTGAAACTGTGATTAAAAATCTTCCAACAAACAGAAGCCCAGACCAGATGGCTTCACAGGCGAATTCTATCAAACATTTAGAGAAGAGCTAACACCTATCCTTCTCAAACTCTTTCAAAATATAGCAGAGGGAGGAACACTCCCAAACTCATTCTATGACACCTGATACCCAAACCAGACAAAGATGTCACAAAAAAAGACTACAGGCCAATATCACTGATGAACATAGATGCAAAAGTCCTCAACAAAATACTAGCAAACAGAATCCAACAGCAGATCACAAGGATCATACACCATGATCAAGTGGGGTTTATCCCAGGAATGCAAGGATTCTTCAATATAGTTAAATCAATCAATGTGATACACTATATTAACAAATTGAAAGATAAAAACCATATGAGAGTCTCAATAGATGCAGAAAAAGCTTTTGACAAAACACCCATTTATGATAAAAACTCTCCAGAAAATAGGCATAGAGGGAACTTACCTCAACATAATAAAGGCCATATATGACAAACCCACAGCCAACATCTTTCTCAGTGGTGAAAAACTGAAACCATTTCCACAAGATCAGGAACAAGACAAGGTTGCCCACTCTCACCACTATTATTCAACATAGTTTTGGAAGTTTTAGCCACAGCAATCAGAGATGAAAAAGAAATAAAAGGAATACAAATTGGAAAAGAAGAAGTAAAACTGTCACTGTTTGCAGATGACATGATACTATACACAGAGGATCCTAAGGATGCTACCAGAAAACTACCAAAGCTAATCAATGAATATGGTAAAGTAGCAGGATACAAAATTAATGCAGAGAAATCTCTTGCATTCCTATACACTAATGATGAAAAATCTGAAAGAGAAATTAAGGAAACACTCCTATTTACAATTGCAACAAAAAGAATAAAATACTTAGGAATAAACCTACGTAAGGAGACAAAAGACCTGTATGCAGAAAACTATAAGACACTGATGAAAGAAATTAAAGCTGATACAAACAGATGGAGAGATAAACCATGTTCTTGGATTGGAAGAATCAACATTGTGAAAATGACTATAGTACCCAAAGCAATCTACAGATTTAGTGCACTCCCTATCAAACTGCCAATGGCATTTTTCACAGAATTAGAACAAAAAGTATGGAAACACAAAAGACCCTGAATAGCCAAAGCAATCTTGAGAAAGAAAAATGGAGCTAGAGGAATCAGGCTCCCTGACTTCAGACTATACTACAAAGCTACCGTCATCAAGACAGTTTGGTATTGGCACAAAAATAGAAATATAGATCAATGGAACAAGATAGAAAGCCCAGAGATAAACCCACAGACATAACGCTCACCTTATCTTTGATAAAGGAGGCAAGAATATAAAATGGAGAAAAGACAGCCTCTTCAATAAGTGGTGCTGGAAAACCTGGACAGCTATAAGTAAAAGAATGAAATTAGAACACTCCCTAACACCATACACAAAAATAAACTCAAAATGGATTAAAGACCTAAACGTAAGGCCAGACACTATAAAACTCTCAGAGGAAAATGCGGGCAGAACACTTTGTGACATAAATCATAGCAAGATCCTTTTCTGACCAACCTCCTAGAGAAATGGAAATAAAAACAAAAATAAACAAATGGGACCTAATGAAGCTTCAATGCTTTTGCACAGCAAAGGAAACCATAAACAAGATGAAAAGACAGCCCTCAGAATGGGAGAAAATATTTGCAAACAAAGCAACTGACAAAGGATTAATCTCCAAAATATACAAGCCACACATGCAGCTCAGTATCAAAAAACAAACAACCCAATCCAAAAATGGGCAGAAATGTCTATTTAAGACATTTCTTCAAAGAAGATATACAGATTGCCAACAAACACATGAAAGGACGCTGAGCATCCCTAATCATTAGAGAAATGCAAATCAAAACTACAATGAGGTATCACCTCATACTTGTCAGAATGGCCATCATCAACAAATCTACAAAGAATAAATGCTGGAGAGGGTATGGAGAAAAGGGAACCCTCTTGCACTCTTGGTGAGAGTGCAAATTGATACAGCCACTATGGAGGACAGTATGGAGCTTCCTTAAAAAAACTAAAAATAGAACTACCATATGACCCAGCAATCCCACTACTGGGCATATACCCTGACAAAACCATAATTCAAAAAGAGTCATGTACCACAATGTTCATTGCAGCACTATTTACAATAACCAGGACATGGAAACAACCTAAGTGTCCATAAACAGTTGAATGGATAAAGAAGATGTGGCACATATATACAATGGAATATTACTCAGCCATAAAAAGAAACGAAATTGAGTAATTTGTAGTGAGGTAGGTGGACCTAGAATCTGTCATACAGAGTGAAGTAAGTCGGAAAGAGAAAAACAAATACCATATGCTAACACATATATATGGAATCTTAAAAAAAAAAGGATCTGATGAACCTAGGGGCAGGACAGGAATAAAGATGCAGATGTAAAGAATGGACTTGAGGTCACGGGGAAAGGGAAGGGTAAGCTGGGACAAAGTGAGAGAGTGGCATGGACATATATACAGTACCAAATGTAAAATAGATAGCTAGTGGGAAGCAGCTGCATAGCACACAGGGAGACCAGCTGGGTGCTTTGTGACCACCTAGAGGGGTGAGACAGGGAGATTTGGAGGGAAACGCAAGAGGGAGGGTATATGGGGATATATGTATACATGTAGCTGATTCAATTTTTGTACAGCGGAAACTTGCACAACACTGTAAAACAATTACACTCCGAAAAAGATGTTAAAAAAAAAAAAAAAAGGAAAGAAAATGTCCATGAGTTAAAATGCATCTGGTAATGTACAGTTGAAGTTGATAATAAAATCCCTTCTTGTACTCTGATATGATATATAGATTCTGGAATGGGCAAGGATGGCATGTCTTATGTACGACCCCTGACGTTAGGCAGTGTGAAGGGGGACATTTTCTTTGGATGATTACTCTGCGTCAGAAAAATCAACACACAAATTGATTTACTTTCTTTCCTTGGATAAAAATAATAATAAATAGAAATATTGATGTCATTGTCTTCATCATTTGGCTGAAAAGAAAAGTTAAAGAAGCCAAATTTCTTGAATCATACGTAACATTGTAATGTTTATTGAGTATTTATTGTGTATAATTGTGTGCTTTATAGGGTAGGTATTCAGTGATATTTGTTTATACTCTATCTGTAAGTCTGCAAGAGACTTTCATAGAAGTGTCATAATAGACATTCTTTGATGTATTGAAATGGACCTCCATTGAGTAACTGCTCTCTTTGTGGAAATGCTTTGCTTTCTTTATTAAAAACCCAGCAGGGAGAGGCATGGACATATATTCACTACCAAACGTAAGGTAGATAGATAGTGGGAAGCAGCCGCAGAGCACAGGGAGATCAGCTCGGTGCTTTGTGACCGCCTGGAGGGGCGGGATGGGGAGGGTGGGAGGGAGGGAGACGCAAGAGGGAAGGGATATGGGAACAGATGTATATGTATAACTGATTCACTTTGTTATAAAGCAGAAACTAATAAAAAAACCCAGCAGGTACAGAGCAATAAACTATTTGATAAATGAGTAAATCAAGGCTCAGAGAAGTTAAAAAAACATTAGATAGTCACGTTTTTGTTTAAAGATATTATTGAAATACTGTAATAACTCTGTATGGGGACTTATGGTTACTTGACTTATCATGGTGATCATTTCGTAATGTATGCAAATGTCAAATCACTATGTAGTACACCTGAAACTCACATAACATTGTACGTCAACTATACTTCAATTTTTAAAAATTTAATATAAAAATATTAGCGAGAAACCAAATTTTTTGTCTGATAGTGCCAGGCTTTGTTTACGAAGATGAACAGAAAGACAAATGTGGAGATTTTGTGACATTTAGGGTCAATTGAGGGAAACAGGTATTGGTAACGTATCTCTACAGTAAGTGAAAAACTAAAAGTTGATAAGCTTGCTATAAAGGAAAGGATTGCCATTCTATGAAAGCATATAATAGTGAAACTTGACCAAGCATCTCCAAAATATCATCACTAACACAGTGTGCAAAAAAATTCAAATTCTAGGCTGACCTCTGGGAAAATTTAGGTTAGAGCAATGCCAAAAGTTTGTTATGTGTCATTAGAGAATTATTTTATGATTTTAGAAAACAAAAGAAATCAAAACAAACAAGAAATTAGCAGACCTTTACAGTCCACTTCCGTTCTAATAGAGTGCACATGTTTTTAGATAGAGAAACTGAAATCCTACAGTTGCAAAGGTTAAAGACCCAGATTCCTGTCTCAACCTATGAAAGAAAGGTCCCCCCACCCCTCCTAGATAAGACCTATGGTCAGAGACAAATCCCATCAATTTCACCCCTGTGCTTTTTTCATTTTTATTCGTGTATTCTTTTTTGGCCACTGAGAATCTTATAGCCCATATCATTCTTGGTAAGTAAATATCTGGCAATCCATCCCCAAGTCTGGAACAAAAGAGATGCATGTTGACATTTTGATACTGGTCAATAGTTTTACAAAAGAAGTCAGGATACCTCCTCAAAACACCCTATGCTTTAAGCATCCCTTAGATGAAAATACCAGCTGAATTGTTTCATTCTTTCTAAGCAAAACTATTCAAAAGGTGCAGGGCTTCAGAATGGACTACCTGGGACTAGCTGTGAAAAGACAGCAGGAAATCTAAGAGGTCAGAAAGAATAAAAGCAAGGTATTCACCATTGCCATAACCATCAACATGCCCCCTGAGCTAACCTTTCCTGAGGCTCTGACCCCACTCTGCCTAGAGAAAGTTCCTGTGCAAATGAAAGATAGCTCTGATCCTGCTGTAGCAATAGAGATACGTCTTCTGGTAAGATCCAGGAGGTAGTGAAATAAGGAATCATAAATTCCACGGGTGCTTAGGCCTGCTAACAGAAAAATACGGGGACCTCTGAGTGTTGCAACTGTTTCCATCTGTTCTCTTTATGTGTAACTGATGTAAGAAATTAGTGACTGCCAGAAGTCACTTGGTTTGCAATTACAGTGTTTAAAGATATTAGTATAAGCTAGGAAAATGAGCTACTCTATTCTAGAATAGAAAGCACAAGTGAAGGTGAAATCAACTTTTGAGATACTGTATCACTTATGACAACCTTTTTCATTACCTAAAGCAAAGGAATATTCTTATTTTACTGCAGAGCAGATGGAAAATCCCTAAGACCTGCTGATACAAGATGAAGAAACTTTCACAAAAAAGCTCCTCAATTCTCATGGCCAGTTATAGGAGTGGCTTTATTTGTCTCCTGTGGGTCAAATGGCTAAGTGTAATAGAGATTAAAAAATCACAAAGCCAGTCCTAGTACAAATTAAACTTTGACACCCTAATGCGTGTTTTGTGTCAAAATGAGGTGCTACAATATTCATCCTTGTTTTTAGTCTGACTCTGGTAGGTCACATATTTTGAGTTCTGGCTTTCACCAGTCATCCCCAACCAGCAGTATAACATTCACGTTAAGCCGAGCAACACTGGGTAAGCCATTTCAGTAAAATGAGAGTCATAAAATCATTTGTGGAATGGGATTATTAATTCCTGCCCTGAATAATGCACAGACATAATGGTGTGGTCAGAAGACATAGAGGCTGAGGATAGTGTTAATAAAACAAACCCCTGCAAATATAAATGGTCAAAAAACAAATAGTCTCTTAAAGAACAAGTGCAATACAGAATTCTCTTTACAGAATAACTGTTAGTCAACAATGAAAGAAAAATAAAAATCCACAAGAAACCCATTTTAAATGATTATTTCTTCTGTGGGTGGCAGTAGATTTTAGCAGAAAATGGATGCATCATGGAGAAAGATGCGTATGAGTTGGACTGCCCAAGCTGTCACATCCTAGCTGTATGACTTATATGAACTCCATAACTTCTCAAAGGCTAGCATTTTAAAAAATTAATTAACTTATTTATTTTTGGCTGCCTTGGGTCTTCGTTGCTGCATATGGGCTTTTTCTAGTTGTGGTGAGTGGGGGCTACTCTTCATTGTGGTGTGAGGGCTTCTCATTGTGGTGGCTCCTCTTGTTGCAGAGCACAGACTCTAGGCACGTGGGCTTCAGTAGTTATGGCATGCGGACTCCGTAGTTATGGCTCGCGGGCTCTAGAGCTCAGGCTCAGTAGTTGTGGTGCACGGGCTTAGTTGCTCCGTGGCTTGTGGCATCTTCCTGGACCAGGGCTCCAACCCGTGTCCCCTACATTGGCAGGCGGATTCTTAACTACTGCACCACCAGGGAAGTCCTCCGAAGTCTAACATTTTAAGTTGTAAAACATAAGTAATTCCAACTACCTCATTATACCACAGTGAAAATATTATGAATTAATGAATGTGAAGAGCCTGGCCTGCAATAGGTGATTAATAAATACCAGTCTGTCTCTTTGAACCACTCAAATGTTAGATATACTTTTAGTAGGATTTACTGTTTGGAGGGTCAATAGAAATATAATTAAAGCTTTCTCATAAAAACTGTAGACAGATACAACTTGCCATACATTTCTGAAGGTTCACAGATGACTTGTAATCTATCAGTAGATTCATATACTGTTCACAGATCCCTGGCTTACACACAATTGATAGGCACCAAGAAGGTGAAAAGCAGGGAGAGTGTTTAGGGTGTTCTAAAAATTCTTCAGGTAATTTGTGTGAAAATTCCTAAAATATCTTCTATTAAAACACGCAACAAAGCATATTTCTTGGAGTCTAGTTGTACAGCAACTGTCACTTCCTTTCTGAGATGAACTAGTGCAATGTAAGATCATAACAAAGAAGCCAGGTGCGCAGATTTGCAACAAAACATTTTCTCTGCTGCACATAGGTGAGTGTTATCAAATAAATGATTATTGGCTTACATTCTCAAATTTAACAACCCCTCTGCTTCCAAATGCACAGAGCATCTGGAAGTGGTAGAGAACTTTGGGACCAAAAATCAGACACTTGGGAAATTACTACTCTCGAACCCCCCCTTCTTGAACTAATATATGGTGTTTTCTCAGCTTCTTTAGACATATTCTCCTCTGAAGCCTCTAGATGTGAAAGACATTGTATTGCATATTTGTCCTTATCTGGGGCATGTAGTAATGTAAAAATCCCTTCAATCATTGTTTTCTTTTGAGTTATTATGAAATAAGTATTGGGGGAAAAATAAGTCCATCTTCATATACAACCAAGTTTCACATTTATTATAATGTATAATCATATTATTAGTAGCTATAGTTATGGTAGGTTTTCAAAAAGTACTAATGTGAGAATTTGCACAGGATTATGTACAACTATTCTTTTGAATAGAATGTTTCCAACCAGATATTTATCTGAAAGTATTAAAATTATTATTTCAGAGTTTCTGTTTCTAACAAAACCTTGATACTCTTGTAAATCTCATAAATTTTGGCATATAGGCATGCCTCGTTTTATTGCACATTGCTTTATTGTGCTTTGCAGATAATTGTTTTTTTTACAAATTGAAGGTTTGTGGCAAACCTGTGTAGAGCAAGTCTGCTGGCGCCATTTTTCCAACAGCATTTGCTCACTTCGAGTCTGTGTCACATTTTGGTGATTCTTGCAATATTTCAGACTTTTCCATTATTATATTTGTTTTGGTGACCTGTGATCAGTGATCTTTGATGTTACCACTACGACTTGCTGAAGGCTCAGATAGCTGATGGTTAGTATATTTTAGCAGTATTTTTAAATTGAGACTTGTACATTTTTTTTAGACATAGTTTTTGCACATTCAGTAGACTACAGGATAATGTAAACATACTTTTATATGCACTGGGAAACCAAACAATTCGTGTAACATGCTTTATTGTAGTGGTCTGAAACTGAACTTGCAATATCTCCAAGGTATGCCTGTACGTTTTTACATATGTCTTTAGTTAAATGCTGGAACAAAAACAACCACAATAAAAGTCCTTGGAAAAGAAAGGCATGAGTTAGTTTTAGGTTAATTAAACTGGGAAGGCATATTAAATGTAGAGAAGAAATATGTAATATAAATCAGTGACATATAATAAAACACTCTTTGTGTTTACTCAGAAGCGAAACTTAAAAATTGAAATAATTTTGCCATCAAAAACCCATTTATTTGGTCAGCTGGGTTATGGGAACTAAGGTGGGCATGGCTCTGTTGCATCATTAACAGTTGGTAGCATATAGAGGTTAGTTGCATGTAGAGTGGCACTGGGAGCCAACAGGCACTTTGACAAAGAGGTCTTTTGAGCACAGTTGCTTCTTACAATGATGAAGGTACTGAGCTGCAGAGGATCACTAAATGAAGAAAGCCGGTCCTCACTGGCACACCCAGTTTTCCATTGAGAAATAAAACCTCTCACTACATCTTTCATCTGTTGCTCATGTTGGATATGGCAGATTTTGTTCTGCATTGATCTTTTAAATTACAGATTTAATTTAAATTTGTGTGTGTGTGTGTGCATGTGTGTGTGTGTGCAGAACCACTTGTGGATGAATATCCCTTCTGAGAGCGTGCATATGCTTTCCAGCAGGCATGGTAGCAGACAGCAAGTGTTGAAAGCAATACAAAAATCCAACTGTGTGTGCCACCCCCCACCCCTGCATTCCTGAAGAGAATTTGATGTCTCAGAATATTTCACATGTGGAGTTAGGAAGACAGAGGTTCCAACTGCTATGTCCAACACACTTTTTTTCTGCAGCTTCAACTTCCCTACATTCTTCATCCATTCATTTTTTTTTCTGCCCATGGTATATATATTGAATATCTATTATATGTCAGGCCCTTTGCTAAGAACAACAGATTCAGAGATGGATAAGAGAATACTGCTGCCCACGAAGAACTTACAGACTTGTACTGGAGGACTTGTAAATAGATTATAGAGCTCAGGATGGTAACAGCTCTGGTGGAGGTGGGGAAATTGCAGTGTGAACTCAAGAAAGGGGCTGAATAACTCAGCAAGGGAGACGGTAGGGTTTTGGAAGCCTTCTCAGTGGAATTTAATTTTTAAATGCCAGGAATTCTCTGGAGAGCTGGCTCCCCTGGAAGAACCAGCTAACCATTCCTACTCTGGAAAAATTTATTATCTCCACTGCCTCTCCACCATCGCTCTATAAGCAACTATAATGGCAGTGGCACAATAAATACATTAAGTGCCAAGCTGATGGTAGCCTCTCTAACGACTAGAGCATCACAAATGATACCGAACTCCTTCCTAGGGGAATGAGAGGTTTGGGAGAGCATTCTGAAAGAGATTACATCTGAGTTAAACATTGAAGAATAGGAGTTGGCCAGACAAGGAGAAAGGGAAGTTCATTCCAGAAAGAGACTTAAGAGAACTAAGCACTTTCATGTCTCTTTGGTCCCAGAAAGTGTGGCCAAAGTTCTGTTTCTCTACAGAGAAGTGTTGATTCTGATTCAGCAGGGCTTGCTAAGGATCTAGACTGGAAAATGTCTCAAAGAAAATAGTAATTGTTTATTTGTTGCTGTTGTTGTTTCTTTGTTCTAAGAGACATAGCTGAAAAAACTGAATAGGTTGAAGATGATGCCTTCTTTGGAAAAGGGCAAATAAGATATGGTCCCTATGTCTACCACGAGGGCAAAATGAGTTTCTATAACTCACAGGGTTTTCAAAGAAAATGAATGAGATGAGCTTCTTGTTCCCATTCTTGGTAACTAGTTAGCACTTAACAGAAGTATTTCATTGTCTTCTTCACTCCTCTCCCAAGCATCCTTTTTCAGTGAATATGGTCTGAAGACCTCATTTATATGTCTGTAAACATCCGGAAAAACATACAGAAACTTGGTCAGAAGAAAGATACTGAGTAGAAAAGACAGATGTTGCTTGGCATAATATGTTAACGTTCATTCTACTCATAGCCCTAAAAGCTGACTTATCACAGGCAAGAAAACAAATGGATTTCTTCACTCTTGCCTAACTTTCATGTACATGATACATAAATAATGTAAAAAGGTGACTTCTGTGCTGCCTTGCTTCCTCTTTCACTCATTTCCCAGTGCCTTCTCAGAATTCTAAGAGCCCTGTCATAGCATTATGAAAAGAAAACCAAGTTAATTTCATTTTCAAGATAGGTAAACGCTGATCTGTAATGCCAGCCAGAACCCACATAATGCTTACTATTACTGGAAACTATTCTAATGTATGAAGTTGCTCTTCATTACAGGTTTATGAGCTAAGTCCTGTATTATTTCCATTTTAGAGGGGATTCACAACAAATAAGCTCTATAGTTCACACATCAAATAAACAGTGCAGTCTGAACTTGAACCCAGGAAATAGTAATGAAGCGTCTGTGCTTCTAACCACTATTCAGAAGAAACACATGATAGAGGAATCAACAGAGTGAATCTTTTAAATGCTTTTCTTCTTCCCTCCAAACTCAGATGATTAAGGTTGGGTTTGATAAAAAGTGTTTAACAAGCGCCAGGTATATCCTATGGCAGGGGTCCTCAACCCCCAGGCCGTGGACCAGTAGCGTTCTGGAGCCTGTTAGGACCCAGGCCACGCAGCAGGAGGTGAGTGGCAGGCGGGTGAGTGAGCGAAGCTTCATCTGCCACTCTGCATCGCTCCCCATCGGGCGCATTACCGACTGAACCATCCCCACCCCGCTCTGTGGAGAAGTTGTCTTCCAATAAACTGGTCCCTGGTGCCAAAAAGGTTGGGGACCGCTGCCTTATGGAAAAGAGAGCAGCGTGCGTGTGTGCATATGCATGCACGTATGCATATGGATGTGTGAAAAGACCTCTGCCTCTGCACTGGAGAAGCAGGCCCAATGAAGGTAAAAACAAAGCATATCCAGCGTCATGTCTGTTATCTCCTTTGATTCCCAGGGCACATCTGCGATGTACACATCATCATTCCTACTCTGCCAGGAAAGAAACTGAACTCAGAGTGGCTAGGAGACTTCTCCCAGGTGACAGAATTGTGTGTGGCAGAGCCAGGATTTGAGTGCAAATGTCAACACAAAAGAATAGTATTATGAGAGCATTTCACAGAAAGCGTTACATTTGCTGGAAATGGGAATAGAGTCAGGAAAGGCTTTCCTGAAAAAAAAAAAAAAGTATTTCAACTGAGATCTGAAGAATGAGAAAAATAAACTCAGAATGGAAGGAGCAGTGCTCCAGACAGAAGAATGTGAGCAAACAGAGCCTGGCTTGCATGGGCAGCAGAGAAAAGGCCAGTTTTCTCCAAAATAGAGAAGAAGCAGGAGGTTGGTGCAGGATGAGGAGAGGAAGGTAGGGACTAGGCATTCGGAGTCTTCTAGGATATGATAAGGATACTAATCTGTATAGTTGGAGGAAGAGGCAGTGGCAGCAAGGTTCTGAAGAGTGTCTGAGTGGAGAGGGGGAAGGCTGGGAGGGACAGCTGTGCAATTCACGTGAGCAGATTTGCATTTCTGAAAGTTAACTCTAGGTAGAATATCTGGCACATCGGATTCACGTAGACCAGTTAGGAAGCTCTTGTTACAATGCAGCTCAAAGATGATGGACAATTAGACTAGAACAGTGGCAGGTGTTGCAAATGGATATATTGAAAAATTTTAAAATTCAGCTGAACTTACTGAGAGATAAATGAGTGGTTAGAGAGACTGAGCAGTCCAGGCTAGACTTCCAGCTGGGTGGACCTCAGCATCACTCACTCAGAAGAGAAACATGGATTAGAACTTACCCACATGGCAGGCAATGTGGAATAGAGGAATCCTAAAGAGTTCTGAGCAATATGCATTTATTCATATCCAAACATTTTTCACAGACTCACCAATAGGCATTGAAGAAAAGGAAAAGCATTATGAAAATCTGATGACCTTTGCCCACTGCAGTCATACAATGGACATAAAGAGAAATGTTCAGTTTCTAGATTCTCAACAGCGGATTCACTAACTGCCCTGAAACTAAGGTTTAAGCAAACATGTTTTCTCTAATTCCTCTGAGAAGTTAGGATTTTGTTTTTCCCTCTCCAACACTTTATTCATTCTTCGTGGGACAGAAGAACATGTTAGAGATGCCAGCAACTACAATCCCCATACAAAAGCATTCCCTCATTTTAAAGATGAGAAAACTGAGGCTCAGGGAGCAGATAACACAGATCCAAGGCCACATAGCATCATTCTGCGTTATAATTCCACTGAATTGCCAGGGATCATACGACTCAGTGACAGGCTGTGTGAAGAATGTTCTTTATATTTTCCTTACCATTCATTCCAGGGCCAAGGCACCCCTATGAATCAATTATAGTACACTCAAACACTGACATGCGCATGAGATACTTTCCTGAATGACTTTTTTTTTTTTTTTTTTTTTTTTTTTTTTTTTTTTTTTTTTTTGCGGTATGCGGGCCTCTCACTGTTGTGGCCTCCCCCGTTGCGGAGCACAGGCTCCGGACGCGCAGGCTCCGGACGCGCAGGCTCAGCGGCCATGGCTCACGGGCCCAGCCGCTCCGCGGCATATGGGATCCTCCCAGACCGGGGCACGAACCCGTATCCCCTGCATCGGCAGGCGGACTCTCAACCACTTGCGCCACCAGGGAGGCCCCTGAATGACTTTTTGCTTCCTTATTGGGTGTGTAGATTCAGTAAGGCCATGAATATGAGCCAATACCGAATCCAATATCCCATAACTTAACTTACTCAAAAACATTATATTCTGTTCTCCAAACTATGATTATCCTTTTTGTTTTGATTATAAATAATAACTATTGTATTTTACTTAAGGTCAAGACTCATGTCGAAAGAAAGATTTGTTCAATTCATCTGCGTTTTGTGTGTGTGTGTGTGTGTGTGTGTGTATCAATTTCACTTCAGGAAATTTAAATATTTATGCATGATTAGGAATAGAACCTTGCATAGATCATGGATATTGAATAATCTAGGAATAGACTCACACACAGAACTTAATATGATCTTGCTTGCACACTAATCTTGAAGAGTCTGTGAAATTAAAAAATAAAAACTGTGGGTCAGGAAAATGGCAATATTACACCATACAACTTTAGGGTTTCCCTCATAGAGTTGGAAGGACAAAACCTTGATACTCAGATGACAAGACCTACTCTACATCTTTGCAGAGAGAGTTTGGTATAGAGCAGGGCATTGGTTCAGGCTTGGGATAGCAGTCAGACTTTCTGTATTCTAACCCTGGTTATGCCCAAGCTGCATGGCTTAAGGTAAAATGCTTAAAGTCTCCGAACTTAAGTTTCCTCTCCGTAAAAGGGAAATAGTAATTGTACCTACTTTGTAGTGGTATTGTGAGAATTAAATGAATAAATGTAGTGAAGAGTTCAGTGTTGTTCCTGGCATAAATGTTAGCTATGCTGAGGTTGATGGTGAAAATATGCAATTAGAAGTTGGGAAATACTGGAAGGTCTAGTAAATGCTCCACAGACAGGGATAATTTGTGACCATGCTATTGGAAAATAAGATTTCTTCATATGTCTGGGCCAAGGAAAAGCAGGTTTGTAATGGTATTCTGCATAATACTTAAACTACATCTGCAAAGAATATATAATTTCTATTTATGCAGAAATTGTTCTGTATGCCTCTCCCTTTAGGTTCTGGTTTACTATTCAATTGATTAGCCTCAGAAAAAAAATATAATGAAATATGCATAATGCATATATTACAAATATGCACATATAATGTATTATGTATATATGTATTTAAACTTTTTTCATTAGGATCATGAACATGAGGGGATGTTCATTCACATTAGGAAAATTGGCATAAGAGGACTCATTTTATATTAGGTACTGCAAAACACTACTTGGAATATTTAGGTAGCAGAACAGTTTGTTGGAAATTATGTGGACTTTCTAATCAAAAAAAAAAAAAAAAAAAAAGCCAAGCCAAATTTCAGGACTTGTTCTGCTTTCTGCGGAAAGTTATTTAACCCCTGTAACCTTCTGTTACCTCATCTTAAAAACTAGGGTCCTGGGGCTTCCCTGGTGGCGCAGTGGTTGAGAGTCCGCCTGCCGATGCAGAGGACACAGGTTCGTGCCCCGGTCCGGGAGGATCCCACATGCCGCGGGCGGCTGGGCCCGTGGGCCATGGCCGCTGAGCCTGCGCGTTCGGAGCCTGTGCTCCGCAACGGGAGAGGCCACAGCAGTGAGAGGCCTGCGTACCGCAAAAAAAAAAAAAAAAAAAAAAAAACTAGGGTCCTATAACCTATCTTACAATTTTTGAAATAGATGATAAAATAGATGACATATATCAAATGCTAGGTATTCAAGAGGAGCTTAAACAGTGTCAGTATCTAACTCAGTGGAGTAAATACACAACATACATGATGCTAAACCACTTGTCTTTGCTTTTCAATGAACTAATTAACAGTTCAATTTTATAACATAGATAAAGTGAAAGATCTCCAAACTGGGAGTCAGGAGCCCTAGATTTTAATTTCAGCTCTGAGCTTTTGTGGTTCCAAGCAACTATCAACCTCATTGAATAGAAAGAATATGGCACAGAACAGAGCTCTCCACCGTCAGGAGATCTGTTTATGGCTCACTGTCCCTTTTACATTTTCAGCATCATGCATTTTAATTAGGAGCACTTACAACCTGGCTGCCCTCTCTACCTGCCACATAGAAATGAATGTTAGTATGTTGCAGAATACAGTTGTCCCGGTTGAAAAGAAACAAACAGATCTCAGAAAATGGACTGATATTCACAGAATGAGTTAAAAGCCCAGGGGATTACACCCCCATGTCAGTGGCTCAGTTTCCCCATGCCATATTGTTTTGTTTTTTTTTTGCGGTACGCGGGCCTCTCACTGTTGTGGCCTCTCCCGTTGCAGAGCACAGGCTCCGGACGCGCAGGCTCAGCGGCCATGGCTTACGGGCCCAGCCGCTCCGCGGCATGTGGGATCTTCCCGGACCGGGGCACGAACCCGTCTCCCCTGCATCGGCAGGCGGACTCTCAACCACTGCGCCACCAGGGAAGCCCCCCATGCAATATTGATAAAAGCAATCAGTGTAACCATATAAGTCTTCCTATGTACCAGTTATACTGTACACATGTTATTTTACAGATGTAGACATTTATATTTAGAGAAGTAAAGATATTTTACCTAAGAAATGAAGATTAAAACCCAAGTGCCCCTGTAACTTGGTCTGATGAAGTTTACTCTTCAACAAATGGTACTTGTTGTTTTGGTGGCCACATCATCTAAATGATGAGGAAAATCTCTCTGAACAAAAAAGGAAAAATAAAAGAATGGTGAAAAAAAGAACCCAAAGAAAACCACACCACAGAGGTAAAGAAAGAAGGAGGGAAGGAAGGAAATAAAAAGAAAAGGAAGAAAGAAAGAAGGAAAGAAAGAATACAGAAGCCAAAAAAGAAAAAAAAAAGAAACTATTGCAGAAGAGCTGTGAGCCAAAAGGAAAGTAACAATGCAGAGAGACAAGGAAACAAGGGGGTTTGCTTGTATGCATGTAAAAACTGTACCGTTTCCTTCAAGGAGTACGTATTAGTGTCTCTTTTGATCAGTAGGTCTATGTTTTAACTGTGTTACCACTGCCTTCCTTGTGGCTTTTAATAATTGTTGTTGAAATAGAAGTGTTTTTGCAGACATGCTCTTCTCACTTGACTGATTATTTAATCCACCTGAAGCTGTCTGTCTGTCTGTAGGATGAGATGTTCATGCAGATTGAAAGCCAAGAAAGCTCAGAATGGTGCTGACATCTTAGAGCAAATTAACTTACATAATGGCCCTGCCAATCCACCCTCCCTTCAAATTCAATTTTGTTGGTTTATACTAAACTTGATCAGTCTCTCATTGGGTTTGCTTTCTTTCCCATGCATCAGTCAGTTATTCCAGCTTTCCTGAACTCCTACTAAGTTCTACACGTGGATGAGTGCCGTAATGAATATAAAGAGCATTTCCACCACCCACAAGAGTTATTCAGATCTTAAGGACTGGATGTTTGTGTCCCACCAATATTCCTATGTTGAAGCCCTGATTCCCAATGTGATGGTATTTGTAGATGGGGCCTTTGAGAGGCCACAGATGAGGTACGAAGGTAGTGCCCTCATGATGGGATTACTGTCTTTAAACAAAAAGGAAGAAACATGAGAGCTAGCTCCCCTCCCCATAACGTTTTTGCATCCATAAAAGGCCAGGTGAGTACACAGTGAAACAGGGACCATATGCAAGCCAAGAAGAAAGCTCTCACCAAGAACTGAAACTTCCAGCACCTTGATCATGGGGTTCCCAGCCTCTAGAACTGTGAGAAAATAAACATCTATTTTTTAAGTTGCCCAGCCTATGGTATTTTGTTATAGTGGCTTGAACTAAGACAATAAGTGACTTAGGCAAAAAGGTAGGTGGGAATACAATACTCAGGGAACCAGAATGCAAAAAATAAAGGTTTTCTAGGTGCTAGAGACCTGTGCTACTTTAGGACAGAGGCGGTGATTCCCCTTGAGTTTAGGAAATCAAGGAAGCTTCATAGAGGAAGTGAACTGGCAGGATTCCGAAAGGTGAGCCTGATGAAGCAGGCCATCTCAAGCCGAAGGAAGCATGTAAACTTATTTGGCAAAGGAACTTAATTGAATTGTCCAATTCTGAATGATTTTTCATGTCTAGCTTAAGTGTCACCCTGAGATAAATCTTAAAAATGAGTCCATGCTCAGCCATGATCAGTTAGATGTGTCTGCCATGCTTACAGGATTGAAGAGGTATCTGTATCAACTGCCATATTGAAAGAATCTACTGAGCTAAAGCACTACGTTTGGAGTTGGGAGGAGGAGAAGTTTTACAGAGGAGGTAAAAGAGATTGGTTAGTAAAGGGAGATAAAAGGGGCTGTTGATGTCAGGGTGGGAAATTTTACGCTGTAAGAAAATTATATACATATATTTAATACTCACTATAGTGTGTGTGAAAATCTAGTGGGACAAACTTCATTTGACTTAAGCCCATAGCTATTCCATCCATACATGACTGTCAGTCCTTTATCATTTCCCAAATATTAACAATTCTTTTTTTTTTTTTTTTTTTGTGGTACGCGGGCCTCTCACTGTTGTGGCCTCTCCCATTGTGGAGCACAGGCTCCGGACGTGCAGGCTCAGCGGCCATGGCTCACAGGCCCAGCTGCTCCGTGGCATGTGGGATCTTCCCGGACCGGGGCACGAACCCGTGTCCCCTGCATCAGCAGGCGGACTCTCAACCTCTGCGCCACCAGGGAAGCCCTCTAACAATTCTTCAATACATTTTATTTTCTTTACTACAAATTGCCTTGTGTGTAGCCCATACTTGGTTAAATAATGTGTCCCTGATTTCGCAGAGTTTTTGGTAGATGTGATGGGACAGACATGGTCAAGAGATTGTGAAGGGGCAGAGATAGCAAAGGCTTCTTACAAGAGCTGCCTTGTCATCCAGCTTTATCTTGGAAGTCAGGCAGGATTTCTGTATGTGTAAACTGCAAAGGAGAGTGAAGAGGAAATTCTAGGCTAAAGAAATGAGCAGTTGTTTGGAGAAAGGAAAGACGATGGTGCTGCTATGTGCCTGCCTGACAGTATGCGGTCGCGTGTTACAGTTGAATTGTACCCTTGGAATTGTAGATAAATCCACGGATGCCTCTGATCCCATCTCTGTGGTGCATTCAGTAACCAGTTATGAGTACCTGCTATTTGCTAAGCACTAAAGGAGTCCCCATTAAAACACAGTAAAAGTAATAATAATTTGTAAACTTCAGAGCACCTATCCTGGAGCCTATAGCTCCAAAAAATAAACTCATTATATAATAAGCAGAGAGATTGCAAGTCCAAAGTGTATAGTCAAATAAAAAGCATATTTTTTACAACATTATAATTTTTAATGTGCTTTTAAAAAATATTTTTAATGGCTCTTTACTGGAATATAATGGCGTCACTATACTGTGTTAGTTTCCATTGCACAACAAAAAGAATCAGCCATATGCATACACATGTCCCCATATCCCCTCCCTCTTGAGCCTCCCTCTCATCCTCCTTATCCCACCCCTCTAGGTCATCACAAAGCACCCAGCCGATCTCCCTGTGCTATGCTGCTGCTTCCCACCAGCCAACTATTTTACATTCAGTAGTGTATATATGTCGATGCTACTCTCACTTCGCCCCAGCTTCACCCTCCCACCCCATGTCCTCAAGTCCATTTTCTATGTCTACCTCTTTATCCTGCCCTGCAACTAGGTTCATTAGTACCATTTTTTTTTTAGATTCCATATATAAAAAGCATATTTTCACAATGCTTTCACCCCATTTTTCTTGCCTGGACTACTACAGTATAATATAATGGCTAAAGGTAGGATCTCTGAAGCCATACTAGCTGTGTGATTGTGAGCAACTTACTTCACATCTCTGTACCCTGCACTTCTGATCTGTGAAATTAAGAATAATAAGATTACCTATGTCTTAGGGATTTATGGGAAGTTAATGAGTTAAAAGCATTTAGAAGAGTGCTATTTTATGTTTGCTGCTGTTTTGCTAATATTGCAATTACTTCTTAACTGGTATTCCTTTTTCCCATTGCCTGTTATCCAATCTACCCCTACACTACTTCCAGAGCTCTATTTATACAGGCTATCATAGAGGTGATATATCTATACCTACTGGATATTTTTCAACATGAGGTAGGCTTGGTCGATTAATGCCCAAGTTTCTCAGTCTAACAGATAAGGCCCCATGAGCTGGTGGATTTAACTTTCTAGGTGCAAGACCATGACTCTCACCTTATACTCTCCTGTAGTCTGTGCTCCAGCCATGCCTGACTACTTGTCAGTGAGTTTAAGTGAAGTGACTCCCAAGGTTAGAAGGTTACAAGGACATTCAGAGAGGTTAAGTGACATTTCCAAGGATACTCCCTGACTCCTAAGCCTGCACTGTTTCCACCCATCCATTCTGCTGCAGCTCTCGAGAGCTGTCCTTGTACCAAGCATGTGTATTCACATCGTCTCTGCCACTTGACTGAGCTTTTGAGGACATCTTGTCTCATTCATCTCCGAATTATCTGCACCCGGTACTAAGTAGGGTAACAACATGAGAATTATTGCGTGCTTGATGAAACTGGCTAGTCATGTACACGTAGTCATACACGCACTTGTTTCTACATTAATAAGACACCGACTTCTAGTGGGTTAATCAAACAAACTAAATACTCTTCCTGCTAAGCACTCATGTAATGCCTTAGCCGTTAATGAGAAATACTCACGGCGGAATTCTAAAGGAAACACAAGTCAGATGAGGATGTCTGCTGCTGAGGGGGGTTTTAGCCCCCACACAGAGAGCGTGGACTCTCGCCTCTCTATTTGTAAAATCATTATGGAAAGATGACAGGTAACGTGTTAGAGTCAAAATTTCAGCAAAATAGGAAGAGTTCTACTGCCTTGTTTCTTGCTTTTGATCTCACATGTTAACAAAAGATCATAACACTGTGTGTGTGTGCAGTCAACACAGTTTTGTGACGTATATTTCATATTATTAGATTTTTACTACAACCCAATGAGAAAGATGAGACAAAGTTTATTTCTCCCAAACTACTGATGAAGAGCCCGAGGTTCAGGGAGTTTAAACAAGGGGTAGTGGAGGTGGTTAGTGCAGAAGAAGAAAAAACAAAAAAAGAGGTGAAAGCTCTGTATAGATATCAAAGTGACATTGACAAAAGACCACCAGAATAAATTAGCACTCCCATCCTGACTGACTCAGTCGGCAGGAACAAATTCACGGGGCAGGTAGAAAAGAGAGCAGGAGAGTCATGGTACAATTTATCAAGAAATGACTGCAAGAGAACCTCTTTTTTAAAAGACAAACACATCAAACCAACAATAGAGCAATACAGGAATACCTGAGAGTTATTGCGAGTTTGGTTCCAGACCACCTCAGTAAATGTCACAATAAAACAATTCACACGATTTTTTTTAATTCCCTAGTGTATATAAAATTTATGTTTACACTATATATAGTCTATTACGTGTGCAATAGCATTATGTCTAATAAAAAATAATGTACATACCTTAATTTAAAAACACTTTATTGCCAAATAATGCCAAAGCAGGGTTGATGCAAACCTTCCATTTTTAAAAAACGCAGTATCTGTGAAGCACATAAAGCAAAGTACAATAAAACGAGGTACACCTGTAGCTATTTTACTTTTTAAAAGTCCCGTACCTCGTAAGTAATAAGGCCCAGAACATGTCCCAGATTTTCTGACTCCAAACTTGTGAAATCCTAAAATGATTTCTAGATTGTACACTTCCCTTCTGGCCCTGAAAAGAGATGTGTGGTTTAAATATCCCCAAAGGGGTTCCCAAAACCCCAAGGACTTGGGCACACCATGCAAGCTCAAGGATCAAAGGGGACCAGACATGTTCAGTGTTTATTTTCTTCTGTATTTTTTTCCAATCTCTATTTCTCTTTTTGTCTCGTGCTAGTCAGTAATTCAAACAAAAGGAAAACATAAATGGTACTTCAGTATTAAGTCCTGGGAGACTTATGTGATTTATATTCTCTTTCTTCAGCAATACTTGCTGTAAAGCTACTGAAGGTAATATTTAGAGGAAATGGATATTTTGCCACAATTTCACCTCTTAATCCTTAGAGCATTTCCTAGATATCTATCAGCGGTTCATAGAGACTTTAACACTTTATGAGCAATATGTTCACTTCTCTTTACAATGGCAAGGAAAAAAAAATAAAAATAAACTCTCATTGAAGAAGTCTGCAGTGTCTCCCCGAATGAAATTGGGTGATAAACCAAATAAAATAGGCACCAAAAAATGGAAGTATGTTTTCATTTGTTTTCACTCTCTCTGCTCCAAATCTGTATGCTGGGAAGATTTATTTGATTTACTTAGTTGAGTCTTTCCTGAACAAAAGAAACTGCAGTGCAGTTTTCATCAACCCATGTCAAGGTTGTTAACTGAAGATGATGATTATTGTTTCTAAGTATTAGTGGGGGAAGCAGGGAGAGATACAATAGTATAATACTGTTTGTACCAGAAGACTAAAAGGATTTCTGCAAAGCCCATTGGAAGAGGTTATACTATTTCAATTCTTTGTATCTCCCAGACTTGACATTTATATTTTTAAGAGTTGATTTTATAGGAAATCAAAATAGAGGAATTTGCAACTTTTGGTACCGAATAAAAACCTTAAGCTCAGGAATAATACTTTAAATGTGTACACTTCCAAGTTTAAGGGGACTTGATAATGGTACTTTGAAAGGATGCTGATTTAATACAGATTTTTTTTCACCACAAGCTGAAGTCATTTATATAGTTCTGTGTTCTTTTTTTTTCATGTCTGCACACCGTCTGTGTGATGTAATTTTTTAATCAACTCACTTCTTTAACAACATAAATATTTGTTTTAAAAGGGAATTTTATATCCATACCTAAAAATAAGAAAATTACTTTCACTCTCCATAAATACAAGGAAAACTTAGAAATAACATGAATGGATGCAAAACAACGTTCTTACATTCTAACAAGGCACTTGGAGTCTGCTTAAGGCTCTGAGCCTGAGGCCAGCATTCTGCTTGTTAGAGAGATCACCCCTGGCAGGGTACTGGAATGTTCTCTTTTAATGTACTCAGAGGATTAAAAGAGAATTGGAAAGCAAGTAACTCTCCCACCATGTGATTCCATGATATTTATTTTTCATGTTTGTGTTCCATCAGGGATCACCACGGGGCTGCACCACCTGCACTATGACAAATGCTGGGGTCTCCTAACAAGTTTGGGCTGGACTGTCAAAGGTGGAATTCCTTTCCGAGTCTCACATTCTTTAACTGAGGAATGCATTTCTGCATCACCTGCATCTCTGAACGGCTGTGAGGGTTAAATGGGATAACATTCTATAAAAACACCAGTACCTGCTGGTTGCTCAATTAATTCTAGTTACCACCAACCCTCACCAAATTTTGTCCTTTCATTCTATCTATTCTACAAACATGAAGTCTCCATCTATTCCAAACACTTGTCCTCACTCTTTGCCTATCCTACCTTCTTACAGAAATCTTCTTTAACCTGTGTCATTCACCCCTCATTTTTGCTCCAACACTGTGATGCTTTCTGAGGAAATCACATCAAACATTCTGACAGACCCCACAAGTATATCTGCCTGTTCTATTGAAAGCTATATTGCCAAAATAGGTAGACAGATAAATGAAAAAAAATACCAATAATAAAATACAGATTAACCACACCTGGGTAGGGGAAAGTGGAAAGATTTTGAGAGCAGTAATATTCTGTTCATAAGTGAGACTTTGAAATCATTTCATCTGAGTGTAAGGTCTGGGGAAAAGATAAGTTCCTCTTCTTAAGGCAAAAACAACTTTAAAGTCCCATTAGGTTCTTTTAAAAAGCCTTCTTGAACATCAAATATCTTTTCCAAACACTTCATTGATTTAAGTGTAAATTAATCAGAAATGCATGGATTCCATCTCCTTTAGAGTACACATGGATTGGTACATCCAGATGCAAAATGCCTTTCCTGTTTTCTGTCACTTCAAAATTTGAACAGGTGCTTTAGGCGCTCAAGACTGACACAAAAGTGCTAAGCCTTCCCCTTGATGCTTGCGAAGCATGAGAAGTGGTGATGTTTCTTTGGTCCTCTCTGTGAATACTAGAGGAACATACTTTCTTAGAATTTCTGACAGAGGAGATGTAATTAATAAGCAGTGCGACCTTGGCAATCTTTATTGTAGCATGGCACAGCAGAAAAAGCCAAATGTGTTCAAAGATCTCCGATTGGTTTCCCGGATTCAACTCTGACTAGATGTTTCCGGTCTCCTCATCTGAAAAATGGGGGTTCTGGACAGGATCGATTTATCTTGCAGTTTGCTGTGGGGTAGATATGAGATGATAAATCAACAAAAATTTATGGAGCATCACTTCTGTGCTACTGGGGATTCAAAGATAAATGAACAGAATACTTCCCTCTGGTCTTCAAGGAAACATCTAGCTCTGGAGGAAGAAAGCACTCTGGGAATCTGTTTTAGAGGTCTATCTTTGGGATGGGGTGACATGCATGAGAGTCTAAAGGCTACAGAGAGACAGTGCACTCTGCCTGAGGGGTCCCTTTCTTCCTGAATGGAAACTCGCTTTGTAAATACTCAGGTATCATATTATGAAGCACCAAGGAGCAGATGGATCCATATTAATACTCAATGTCATTATAATTATTATCACTGCTAGTATTAACTACTACTATTATGCAAATCACCATTTGGGATCTGAAATTGTTTCCTGATGGTCCCTCTTAATTGTGTCAGTTGGATGAATTTTTTTTTTCCAGTTGTTCAGCCTTTTAGTCTATCTTCACTGTTTTATTTCTGCTCTAGGAGATTGAGTTTCCTGGTTTTGTTTCTTTTCACTTTGTTTTGTGATCCTTTTTCTCCCTCTCTCTTTTCCAGTGAAATCTGTTATCCTCATCGAGCTCCCCGCACCAATCTGCTGGGCCATCTGATTTTTCTGACTCCAAATCTGGGTCTATTTCTAGCCAACTGTTAACAATAATCCCATAGTTATCTTTGCAGTCATATTCACTTGTTTATTATCTTAAATAATTCAATTCCTGAACATCAACTATGCATTAGGCTTTGGGCTAGGTTGAGGATACACAGATATGGATAATATAGTCTCTGATTTTCAAGGAGTTCAGAATCAATCTAGTGAGGGTGGCAGGTGAATAAGCATAAAATGACAGGCCAGTGTGTTCAGCCTCATACTGCAAATATATGCAAGGAGCAGCAGAGGTATGTAAGTGGGGACTTGAGTGAAGACTTAAGAGTATAAGTGATACCTGTGCTCCATCTGGGAAGATAAGATGGCCACTATTCACGGAGAGGTATCCTAAGAGAGGAAGAATGCCACTTCTCTATGCTCAGGGTCTGTTCAACAAGCAGATGCTAATTGCATCCCCAGAGTACAGAGCCAAGCCTAGTGGCATTTCCAAGGAGTGTCTCCGGGAGCCTTAAGCTCCTCTACAATTACCAGCAGCACCATAACAATGCATTTCCAAAAAGACATACAATCTATCTAAAAAAAACAGTGTTCTTGCTATGCAAATTCAGGTTCTAGGCAAGACCCCAGAGGAGCCAGACTCACTTATTCAGCCCCAAGCCAGGCATTTCTGTCCAGATTTCTTCCCCCGAGACCTACTCATTTATAAGGCTGGTTAAGCTCTAGTCTCCAAGGTCCAAGTCTTCAAGATAATTGGATAAATGAAAAATCTCCAGCAGAGTTCATCGGTAGGGAAATGAGTATGGGGCTGACCTACTGTTTGCAGGGTGCTTCTCCTCTGAAGCCTTCAGCTGGCCAAGGACTCGCCTATCAAATATTCTGAACATAAGTATGAAACCTAGTGGCCAGTCGTTTTCCCTGTCTGTAAATTCTAACACCCTCCTGATTGAAAACTGATACCAGTGCCCTTTTCACCGGAGAAGTAGGAGAGCTTATTTTCCATAAGGACCTTGACCCTAACCCTTTCCTTTCTCTCATTTATGCCTTGAGATCCCATTATTTCTTCTTTAGGTCATTAAACGCAAAATATTAATCCATATATTTTTACCAGATCATAAGACTGAAGCAGGCCTCCTTCTAACATTAGCTGCCTTTAGTGTCTTAGTAATCAAAGTGGAGTGGGGAGGAAGATACAATAAGAAAAAAAAAACAATTTTAATTCTCAGGAAGAAATGCAGTTGTGTGTGCAGGGTATAAATTGTTTAGAAGATGATGGTTTGGGGAAAAATGAAGGCTTGTTTGCTTGGAGCTCAGATGTGTGGAAAACAGTGGATTTAAAGGGCTGATTGGGGTCTTACTGAATGCCCTATGTAGCCAGGACAGAGAATTACACAATTAAGAGGAGCAGCCTAGCTATAGGGATCTCAGAAGAATCTGTGTTCTGGCCATCTGCTTTTTGTAGGTAAGTATCCATGGGCTCACTTGAGAGGAAACTAATATATATACTAAAAACTAGACATTTTTTTTCTTTCATTGCATCCTTTAATCCAACAGCCCTATGAGTTAAACATTCCATAAAGCATACAATAGCTTATACACAAAGGCAAGTGAGATTCGGAGAGGTTATCAAACTGGTTAACCAGTTAGCTATCTAATTTACAGAACCACTACTGTGACTATTGGCCAGATCTAGATGACCCCAGAAACATCTATATATCTTGCTTTTTCTTTCAGGTGTTACACCTCCTGTGACCCCAAATAATGGAGTTAACATTTTCAAAGGACCAAGGAATGTTTAGTGTGGCTTTTGCACACAGGACAAAGAGACTGTGTGTTCTATGAAATGATGGTAGAAAGGTGAGCAGAGGTCTGGGATGTAGAGAAGAAAATACATTTCCCTTGATGATTTCTTCATCTGAAAAATTGGGAGGTTATTGTAGAGAATAAATGAGATAACATATGCCAATCAATCCCTATAGTGCCTAGCAAGATATTAAACATTGAGTAGTAAGAATTCCAACTACAAGCACTAATGCCATTTATTATTACTTTTTATTCCAGAAAAGTGACTATATGCCTTATGTAACTGGGGAGGGGGGTAGTGGGGGTGGCAGGGAACAACCTGATGAAAAATAAGGAGTTCTCTGCTCAGGCACAATGAGATCATTTGGAGGAAGAAAGCCAGAATATCCTTATGCAAAAAGGAAGAGTGAGAAAAAATTCAGCAGGCTCCCTGCGTTTGTTTTTCTCTGCTTTCAGAGAATGCAGAAGTCAGGCCTTACATATCTCCATTTGAAATGAGTTGTTTCTGTTTGGGTTTTCTACTGGAAGATACCAGAGAAAGTTTTAGGCTACATCAGAACATATGAGAGCACAATTATTTTTTTCTTATGCTATTATCTTCCTCTGCTGCCAAAATAATTCTCACTCCAAAAATCCACAGCACACAAGATCTGCTTTGAAGGAGCCTCTGGGGCTACATTAGTGAGACAAACTCCAGGGTACTGAAATAATTCAACCAAGACAAGACATATTATTAGACTGAGCAGATACTAGATGAAGAGAGTAAATGTAATCTCACCAGAAAATGTAAGTAGACCTTTTCTAGACTGCATTAATTTGGGTCTAAACTATGTTTTCTTTGTCATTGTTGTTTGTTTGTTTGTTTTTTCCCCAGTCTTCTGACTTCATATCTGGAAGACTAATCAGGTTATTAGCTTAATGATTTTTCCCGGGGCCATATTTTCAGGGACAAGTGACAACCTGATATATCCTTTAAAGACCAGTTACCTGGGATCTGGTCTTGGCTTTTTCCAAGAGCTAGGTTATGTAACTTTAGGCTCAGGAGTCAAAAGCCTTCCCCATTTTTTTTTTTTTTCCTAGAAAATGAAGAGGTTGAACTAGAAAAATCTCTAAGGGCCCTTTTGGCTCTAAAAGCTTGTAACTCTATAAAATTGAGGAAATAATGTATCTTCTTCTCACCTTACAAGATTATTGCAAGGATCAGATAAGAGAGCTGATATGCTTGGAAATATACGAAGGGCTGTGCAGATCTAAATAGTAATAGCATGGGCCTCCCTGGTGGCGCAGTGGTTGAGAGTCCGCCTGCCGATGCAGGGGACACGGGTTCGTGCCCCGATCCCGGAGGATCCCACATGCCGCGGAGCGGCTGGGCCCGCGAGCCATGGCCGCGGGGCCTGTGTGTCCGGAGCCTGTGCTCCGCAACGGGAGAGGCCACAGCAGTGAGAGGCCCGCGTACAGCAAAAAAAAAAAAAAAAAAAAAACAAACAAATAAATAGTAATAGCAGAAGTGTGCCTTAGCCTTGGACTCCGGTACTGAGGAGCTCAGCGGGACCTTGGATACCATTTGGTTTCATTATTCTCAAATGGTCTCCAGAATGATGTTTGTTATGCTGAATCAGAATCACTGTGTTTGCTTTTTGAAAATATACATTCTCCTTGGAGACTTTGATTTAGTTGGTTAACCATGGAATCTGGGATCTATAGTTTCAAAACCACATGCAGTTAAGGATTCTGATTCTTCTCAGGAATACATAATGTTTAGTCCATCTTGTATTGCAGTGCATGAATCCCTTCTGTAGTGAGGTCACACATTGTTTTGAAAGTAGGTTATAATAGTTACTTACCAGTATTTCAATATTGAAAGGTAGTACTAGATTATATTTAATGTTAGAAATCCTCGGTTTGAATTGCACTCTTTGACTTAATAACTGTGTAACCTTAAGCAAATCACCTAACTTCTCTGAGCCTCAGTTTTCTCACACTTTAAAGGATATCAACAATATCCTGTCCATTTACAGTGCCTTAATAATTAAAGAGAGACTGTATGTAAAAGAGCTAATGGAGTGTGTTATGATGTTAGCTCACCTCCTTCTTTACCTACCCTGTAAAATATCATAGCTATAAGGGCATTGGTAAAACACAATGCTGCATAATAATCATATTATTAATAAAATCTCGAGTTGCATAACATCTGTTTAGACATCCTACCATCTGAACAGATGCCAATGCACAAGTTTGTTTACAGGTGTCTGCTTCTTTCTCAGAGACTAAGTGTTGAGTGCATGGTGTTTGGGTGAGTAAAACTAGCTTCTGTTATTGTTAGCTTGTTTTAAAATTTAGGGAGATATGCCCAAATGTATGTCTTTTAGGAATTTTGCCTTAGTATTTATCTATATTTATTCACACACAGTGTTTGCAAAAGCAAGTACATTTTTCTTCTCCAAACATTCTCCCCTATTTCCTACCATTCTAAGTCTCTTGAGCAAAGCCACTATTTACAATAGAGTTGTTTTCACGACACATTTATGAAAATACGGATCCCAATCACAGTTTCCCTCTGGACTACCAAAGATAATTTGAAACCCTGTTAGTGGATGCAAGGTGAAAGGTGGGTTCAACTGTATATCAAAAATTGTATCTGCGGAACTGAAATTGTTTTATAAACCTCATTTAGGCCTCATACCACCCCCCTGAGGCAAGAAAGAAGTATTATGCACTTGTATGGAGACACAAACTGAAAACCCATGGAGATGTTAATCAGTTTGCAATCAAATGTCTTATAGCTGGGCTGCAGAGAGTTAGGAACAAAATGGAATTTCTTCCTAGGGAGCAGCTTACCTTCTTTTATTTGCCTGATTATTAGAGTGTATGAAACTTCTGGAAAATTATGATGAATGTTCAAAAGAAACCCCTGAGAAAGGATTAGCATTTGTTTCCCAGTTTAGTAAATGAGTGATTTGTTTTTCATGCAGAAGCAAAGCACCTCTTTTGTTTTGCCAAACACTTCGGTGGAAATGACCCCTTTGAGGAAGGAGAAAAAGAAAAGCAAAGGAATTCAGGAATTAGGACAGCGATTGGTAGAACATTTCTTATCCTTTCTTCTCTCCATCTCCCTCTACATAGCAGCCTACACAGCTGTTGCACACTAGAGGGCGCTTGAGGTGGAAGAAAAAAGCCTCGACATCCCTTCAGCTAGGACAGTTGCCCGTGGAGGCGGGAAGCGGCCACCTAAAAGCAGCGCTCCCTTTCTCCGCAAGGCAGCATAACTTCGGTAAACGAACAAACAAAAAATCTTTAGACAGTATTATGCAGCTTTGACAAATAAAGAAATTCTGTGCATATTCTCAGTAATGTAAGTTCCTTTCAACTTCTTGGAACATTTGTCCAATGCATGTATAGCAGTCTCTAGTAACCAACTTGATGACAACTAATCAGAACTATAAACCCCGTTTTAGGCATAGTAAGTGATGGTGGTGTGCCTCCCCCCACCATACATTTGTATTTTTTTATACATGTGTAATGATACATTAGTATAAGTGTGCAAATTTCAAATGATCATAATCTTCTAAGTCTGATTTAAGATCAATTAAATTTAATTAATATGTTTTAATGTTGACGCAATCTGATATACCAAATTAGTAGTACTTGTGGGGTGGGGTGCGGGTTTGGGAGAAAAAGCTCCCTTCCGTTGCTCTTTCTTCTTTTTAAAGCACAATGTGAACTATTTTAATTTTTTTCCTCTTCATGGCTCCCACGTTAAACAAGAGGGGTCTGGAATCTTAACCTAGCTGCTCCTCTCTTTCAGGAAAACCAAAAACCAAAACCTACAACCAAACAACAAATGAAAAGGTGTGTAGTCCACCACTGACTGGGCTGGCTTATTTGATAGCTTTGTACCAGTCCCCTTAAATCTATCTGCTGCCCCGCCTCCCCCCACCCCATTCAGTTTCTGTTTAGAAGCTGAATTGGAGCTTATCTCTTTTCTAGCACCTGGGAAGATGAGAGATAATGCCATTTTGAAAAAACTTCTCCAAAATGCTCTCAGCACAGATGTGGTTTTCAGAAAATGTTTACACCTTCATTTACTGAAAATATAATGGCAAGCTCAAGATTAGTAATTACAGTCAATATTAAGAGATCCAGGTCTAATTTCAGGGACAGCTAAAAGCAGCTGCCAAGAAATGTAGAGCATCACAACTCTAAACAGAGAGTCCAGTGATGATTGTACCCCAAGAATCCATAACCATTTCTAAAGAAGTCAGTTTAGTTTCTCAAATCCTGTAATAAACGCTGGTGAAGTAATAAGCACATGATAAATTTAGTGTGCATACACTTTTCTTTGTCTTTATTTTACTTTATTTATTTTGTTTAGGATAGTATTCAGTCTTAAAATATTCCAGGACAAAAACAATAGGTAGTCATATAATACCATACTTTACTTTTATTCTTCTCATCTTTTTATAGATCACCTGAGAAAAGAATAGCCTAAGGCAGTGGTTCTCAAACTTTAGCAAGTCACAGAATGTCCCAGAGTATTTGTTAAAAGGCAGATTTCTGAGCCCCACCCAGATGCAGGGCAGGAAACTTTGCATTTCTAACAAGTTCCCTGAAGATTGGGGAGGTAGTACTTGGTCCAGAGATCACAGTTTGAGAACCACTTTAATTGCTCACATTCTCTTAACTTGAGCACCATCACGTCTTTTCATGATTTTGGTAAAGAAGCTGGTTTAAAACAAACCCTTAAACTTAAAAAAAATAAAACCCACACTTTTCTAAATTTATTTAAACATTTAAATTTCTAAAAACAGCTTTCCTAATCTTTCCATTCTTATGACTTAGGCTCCAATATTGAAAGTCAAACTGAAATTTCAAAGTTTTCTTTTTTTGTTTTTTTTTTTTTTGCCTAATGACACAGTTGTTACATATTTTATATTAAATATATAAAAAGTGTGTTTCTCAGGAAATTACTGAGAATAAAATATGCACTCCTTCCAAAAAAAAAAAAAAAAAAGACACGGTCATTTTCAGAGTTTTCATTGGAATTCCATAAGCTGAAATGTGAGAAAAGGTTCCTGAATTCCTAGAAAATATTACATACTTACTGGTGTTACGTTTTTGCCTTCTTCATATTCACATTCTTCAAGTTTTTATTTTAAACCTTATTTTGAAATACCCTTGGCAGGTATCACATTGCAAAATCCCTTCATTCATGGAATCTACACTCCTCAACCTTACCTTTAAGATGTATTCCGTGAGTAAATGAATTAATTAATTAATCTAAATATTAATCTAAATTTAGAAGCAGGAACTTCCCTGGCGGTCCAGCCTTAAGACTCTGCCCTTCCACTGCAGGGGACTTGGGTTCAATCCCTGGTCGGGGAACTAAAATCCCTCATGCTGCGTGGTGTGGCAAAAAAACCAAAACAAAACAAAATTAAAAGCAATCCAATAAATCTGAAAGTTCTCAGTAACCATACCATGGTAAACACATTTTTTTAAGTTAGTTTATTTTAGTTTTTTATTGTGTGCTGAAGAAGGAAAAGATGAAAAGTTTGAATTTTATCACAGGGAGTAATAGATAAGTTCCATTCTGCCATTTCCTGCCCCAACTGTAGAAGTTGGAGTCTTCGTAGCTCTCCTTCCCCATTCCAGGCTCTGATTTCTATAAGCCATCTGATTCCTCACCCTTCAACTAACCAGTCACTTGGTTTACTCTCTTCCTTGCTGAAAATTAGAAGAAAAGTCCCACTCCTAGTGAAAAAGGAAAATGTCTTTTACTACATGGAGTCACTCTCCATCTCATTCTACTGCAGAGACTCCTCTGCAAAATAGTCTGCCTGTCATCAAAATGCAGGCTGGAAACATCCTGCCTCATCCCACTCTAGCATCAATCAGCCAAGGTTATTCTGAATGCAATCTTCCGTCTCACCGACCCCTAACCCTCACTCCTTCTCTGATTATACTCCTGCCCTATCAGATAACTCCTCACCCTTCCTCCCCTGAAATACTCCACAACACATGCAATTTTAGCGGCCATCCTAAAAAGCCTGTGTAACAGTCCTCTTCCTACTGGAAGGCTATAACCCTGGAGAGGATGTTGAAAGAAAACTATCTTAAGGAGTTAGGCTCTCACCATTGTGATATTACACTGCATCCTATTAAGAGGGGGTAGAATTGTTAAAGAGGCAAATGCCTTGTCTTTCAGCATCCCTGATTATTTTAGAAATATCCTTACAGCTCTTTTTAACATTATCCTAATCCTCTTTCATACTACTTAATGATCCAGGCCTCTCCCAAGAATTAGGAGAAAATTAGCAGGAAATTCCTACTGCAGTACTTTGAGCAGAGATTAACAATGTAGAGAGAGAGGGCTACCTTGAATTCTAGATGGCCAAAATTCAGCTAGGACAGTGTATGTAACTGCTCAGAGAATAAATGTGCTAAGGTGAGTCAAAACAAACTCATTCTAACCCAAGGTAACTCAAGCCATTGGATTCTGACTCTCTTCACTTTGTCATCAAAATAGTTTTATTTTTCCTTTAGGAAAATGAGATTTGAGGATAGTGTCTGGCCCTACCACTCTAGCTTTCTTTTGAGGTGAATTTGTTACTTGTAACAATTCCCAGGCTTCAGTAACACATAAACTTTTCTTTAGTTCTCATAGATGTAAGAAGGTACCCCAAGGAAAGGTTTGGAGCATTTGTTCAAAGTGAAAATGAATGTCTGAAAATTAAGCACAGCCGAAGATGTGATCTATTTCACTTGGTTCACTTGGGACTGCCTGGTCCAACGGCAGTTACAATTTGATTGAGGCGTGACTGCTGTTCATTTTTCCAAGACAATTAGCCAATTCCTGAATACCCTGTAAGCAGACAGAGTCTGAGCTGAGAACAGTTACTTAGTGACTGCTTTGTGGGAAAATACTTCCTGGTTCTCTTCACCCTCTCTCTCTGAAATAATTCACTAAGTTTCTTGCCCATATCAGCTAGAATGTGAAACTGACAGATATTAGACCTGTAGTCAATATTGTTTTCAGTATTTCACCAATGGATGGTAGATGCAGCAGACACAAAACAGTCAACTTTGCATAAATATTATAAGCATATTGTGTCTGTTTTCTCATTCTCTTCACTCTGTCTCATTAATTTGAGTCCGATAGTACAAGCTTTACGGACCTTGTGTCTGGTTCTCCATACCCTTTCTTTTTCTGTTCTGGCTCTGTTCCCAGGAAGTAAAACCCTTCCTCAGAGTTCAGCTTTAGTGCACAGAGAATGGACTAAGTGTCCTGTGGCGGGAAGTTAAACAAACAAACAAGCAAACAAAAGATTGGCTCATCGTATTTTTCACGAATTTTATTAAAAGGTGATCATAGTGGCCGCATATTCCTACGTGTTTGCCCCATTGATGAGAAGACATCTGGACCTCCTGATTCATGATTCCTCTTCTTGCACTGTCTCTACCCCAGGGTGGCCAATTCTCAAGGTTTGAGTGGAGTCTATTAAAGGACCTGAAAGGGCATCTCTTGGCGGAGGCAGAGGAGCTGCAAGCATGGTGCCTGAGAGGAGATTTGGAGGCAAGGGCACATTGAGAAGACCTAGTAATCCCTCCCTTTATTTCCCAAGCAAGTTCTGCCTTTTTCACACGGACTTACTACGCACCCCTCGTGGCTGCCCGTCTGCGCTCCGTTATCCCATCGCCCTAAAGCAGTAGAAGCCTGGGGATATGAGGAATGTGCACCACCCACAGGACCACGACGCACGGCCTCTAAAACCACAGCGTCTGAGTAGTAGGCAGCGGCCTTACAAACACTCCACTCCGTCCCCTCGTGGTTCTTGGCATAAAGAGAAGGTAAGCTGCCCACGCGCACCCCTTTGCCCTGTCGCGTCCTCTTCCTCCCAAGAAAAACAGCCCTGGATCACTGGGATTCTTTTCAAGATCTCGCTAGCCTCAGAGCTCAGGGAAGACTCAGAGAGAAATCTCGCGGGTACCTCCTCCGCATCCTTTTATCGTCTGCCAGCCCTCTTATCCTGGAGCCTGGCCCTCCGCGGGCTGCTCGCAGGACACGGAAGGGCGCATCTTCCCGGAGTGGCTCCGGGGCGGAGACGCGCAGGGCGTGCTCGAGAGCGAGGAGCGAAAAGTTGTGCGCCCACTTGGTAGCGGGGGAGAATGAAGGAGCGAGCGCGCCAGAGCGCCGGGGTGGGGTGGGGTGGGGTGGGGGGGCGGGATGCCGGGCGCGGGCGGGGAGGGGGCCCGCTTACATGAATTTCCAAGTGGTAGACCTGCCTCTTCGCTCTGCCCAATGAGATCCGTCAGGGGAGGCACCAGACTCACTTTTCCACATCACTTCACAGTTACATTTGGCAGGCAGGCGGGCTCGCACGCTGGAGCGCTCAGCCCAGAATTCGTGAATCTATTTGGAATCTCCCTGCTTCCTCGAAGCTCATCACTGTCGCCGGTTTGTGCACGGACAGTAGCGTTCACCCAGCGAAGCCGCACTTTGGGCTGCGGACACTCAGGGCCCGGCGCGCCCGCCCGGCGTCTCCGCACCAAGCCCCGAAGCTCCGAGAGGCATGAACGCGATCCGGAGGCGCCTGCCCAGCGCGCGGGGAACGCTCGGTGTTCACCGCCCTCGGGAGCCGACCTCGAGCCCCTCCAGCCATTTGTGAACCAAGAGGCTTGAAATTCGCCGGCGCGGAGCCCCGCAAGAGTAAGTGGTCCCCCCACGCCCCCTCGTTTTAATCCACGTCCCGAGGACCCAGAAGGGACCTTTTCTTTTAGGAATCTCATGCCCCTTCCGACACCTTGCGCGCCTCCTTTCTCTCGGTTGGTGGATGCGGGTTCGCCGCCCGGGTGCGGGGCTGAGCTGTGTCTTCTTTCCTGCTATGAACAGATGATGGGATCACCTCAGGGTTTTGCCAGACGATTTTTTGCAACCTTCTCTGACAGTAGATCCTGGGGAGTAGTAGCAAGCGGGCTGTGCCCCTCCAGTTTTCCTGCGGGCTCCCTCGCTGTCGCCTGGCGATTTCGCCGCCTCGCGACACAGGCAGGCGCTGCTGCAGCCGGGCGCCTTCACTGCGGGGTCCGTGCGGTGAATGGGAAGCACCCGCCGCCGGATGAGAGGCAGGTGCGAGCCCGAGCAGAAAGGAGGGGAAGGGGATCGGGGGTGCCCTCTGGCTGATTTGCTGCACCGCCCCACCCCCGAGGAGAGGGGAGGGCGACCCCCGCGGTCGTGCGGGCCACGACTCAGCTGCGAGAGCCCCAGCGCGAGGCTTTCCCACAAGTGGCTCCTCCAGCCCGGGAGCGCGGTGCCCGCTGCAAACTTGCCGGGCTCCCCAGCCGCTCCGCGGCTCTGTGGACGCGGAGATGCTGCCCCGCATCCAGGCAGGACCCCCAAGCAGTGTGCTCCCCGAGCCCGCGAGACTGCACTCACAGAGGCCTCCTGAGCTGAGCCAGGGACTCCCTCAGGCTCCCTCTCCCAGCGCCGGCAGAGCCCGGAGCTGCGCTTTCTGACATCTCACTCCTCCCCATCCGCGAACCCTTGCGGGGCGGGCCGCGCCCCTCGTAGGACCCGAGGCAAAATGGGCTCTTGCCTGGGTTCTGCCAGCGCGTAACAGGTTCATAAGGGACTTGCTCCCGTTCTCTCAGGCTCCAGTCAAGCCAGGGAGCCGGTGAAAACCTGCCGCCGCCAACGATGATGCCAACAGGTATCCATAATTTCCTGCGTCTTTTCCCTCCCCAAGACCAAAGGCTTCCCCATCCAATCTGGCAGAAACCTCAAAGTTTCGTTATCGTGGACCCTTTGGCGCAGGCATAGAGCCGGCTGCACGTCCAGGACTAGCCGTTTGCCTTCCCGAGGCGAAATGGCAGCTGTTTGCTTGGGTTGCTAAATGTAAGATATCAAACAACATTAATTGTTTATTGTTGCAAACGCACATTAGTCAGTGATGGAAAATCAGGTTGGCAGCTGCTCACTTCAGCTCCAATTAAAGGATAGAGCTTATACTCAAGCAAGGGAGAAACGGTCTTTTCAACTTTACTACCCTTTCCTGAAGATTCCACAAGAGTTTCCTCTTTAAGAGGCATGATCCGACCATTCCTTAGCGCGCCGGAGCTGCTAATCAGATCAGCCGGCTCCTTTCTCTCACCGGCCTCATAGTATTTGTGTGCCGGGAATGGGAACGGGGACGCTGGAGAAGGCATAGGAGCACTGCCCTCTCGAATCGGTACCACAGCGAAGCAGATCGGAGGGATTGGGGACGGTTGGGGCCCTTAGAAAGCGCCTGCCCTCTTTACAGCAATCCTGGCAGTCATCTCAATGGTTAACAACCCTCCCTTGGCTGTCACCTCTGGCTTCATTATAGGAGCTTTTCAACTGGAAAACTGTGTGTGGGAAAGAGATATTTATGTAAGATTCGAGAGTGGGATTTTCCATCCATTCAACCTGGCCGCTGTACCTCACTGCATGCAAAATGAGCCCTGTCGTTCATGGCAAACACAACTGAATTTTCTGCCTGGCTTTTGCTTTTCATCAGCTGTGTCCAGTTTTGCTGGGGTTTTATCTAGTGTGTGCATGTGTATGTGTGTAAGAGAGAAAGAGAGAGATTCTTTTACCGACAGGTCTGATACCTTTAGAGGATGTTCTCTGAGGGTTACATTTTTTTTTAATCCCTCAAAGGGAGTTCTCCATAATCATCATGTCCCGACATGTTTTTCCACTTCCCTGAGCTCTGTGGCTGAAAGAAATTCTAGGGCTATCCCTCTTTTTAAATACTACTACTAATAATAATAGTATTCTGTAATTCTGGTTTAGCAGATTTGAAGCTCCCCATCACAGAGTCATTTCATGCTAGAACAGTCGCAGGATTTTAAATCACCTTTGATATATTTTTTTTCCTGGACTCTGAAGAGGGCTTGGAGTTGAGAAAACCTGTTCTGAAAACAGAGAAGAGCCTTCCCAGCAACTCAGGGGATTGCTTCATTCAGGGCTGTTCAGCAGCAGTTCATCTTCCTTATTCTGTTCCCCAGCCACCCAAATGGGCGTTAAGGTATCCTGTGACCATCACATATAAGCCAGATATTTCAGAGACACTGAAATCTGTGCTGCAATGTTGTCATGCAGACTTTTTAATCATCCTCCCCTTCAACCTAGATCTTATATTTCCAGTTATTATTACTATTTAAAAATCAATTCTTCTGCCTTATAAGCTATATCTCTTAAAACTCTCAAGACCCCAAATGGGTAGATCTCTCTACCCAAGACTCTTAATATATTTTGGCTGCATTTTTGGTGTCCAGGATACATTTCTTGAGCTCTTGATGGTGTTATGAATTTAGCTGAAGAACAATTTTATAGCAGCTCTGACTGGAATAGCATCTCCATTTGCCTGCTCTACACATATCAACTTGAAAGGGAAGGAAGTCTTTAACCTGAAAACTAACTTTATTTGGGCATCATGCAGAACTCTGGTCAAGACAGTATTCATCTAAAGCAGCCCCTTAGTTTAGCACCAAACACAGTTTAAGTAGCCAATGGCAGTATGCTCTAAGTAAAAAAAAAAAGGAATAAAAAAACAACTAAACAACCTGTAAAACATGCTCAGCGGAATGTAATAGACCACTTGAGAAGGCATTTTGTAAATGCTGTTACATAAATATACTCATGGTGCAACATTTCCTTGTAAACTCTGTATAGATTTAAAGTCTGATGCTCCTGGTTAGCAGGGAGCACCTGATTGTTGGAACAAAGCAAGAAAACTCCAAAGGAGGGTATAATGATTCTACTCAAGAAATTGTACCTCAGGGCTTTCCTTTCCAGGTTCCTTTCACTGTTTATTGGCGAGGAAAATGGAACAAGCACATACAGAAAAGTGAGAATCCACACTTCATCAGCTGTTCAGAAGTAACCTTATCATTAGAAGTAAACTGATGCTTTAAAGAAAAAAATAATTATCTTCGTATTTTTCTACTCAAGGTGGCACACCTTATGACTTAATCAACATTCCAATCTGAGCAAATTTTCCATGCACAACCAAAAGCTTTTCATGGGTAAAATGACATTCAGTTTGTATTGCCAACCATTCTTTCTTACCCCATCAGCAAAGTTTTGTATTTGACAAATCAAGGAACAAACATAATCAGAATAGCCTTTAAATTATAGATGAAATCTAAGGTCCCAAGACTTTCTACTTCCTTTTGAAAATATTTTGCTCAGTGGTGCCGTTGATAATTTTGTATTTCTTACAATGTTATTCAGAGAAGCAGGAAAAAATGCAGTTTTCTCTTTGTTTTCAGCACTGTTGGCATTCACAGCTGAAATGGACTAACTTTGCTTTTTAGTTTAGGAAAAGGCTTCTAACTGTGGTGTATTGTACACCACCTACAGAGCGTAGAATTAAACCAAAGCTGATTCCTTTGCTCTGTATTATGTGTTGTACACACACACACATGCATGCACACACACACACACGCACACACACCTCTTACTTCTAGAAAACCTGAAAACGTCCCTAGATAACTAACTCATTTATTGGTTCAAGTAGGAGATTTGTATCATATTCCCTTTGCTATTTCATCAGCTTTAGATTATTTGATTTGCCCTCCTGGCTTCTTGGATTTGTATATTAACTAGTCTTTTAAAGCAAATACATCTGTTTGTGGTGTGGGAAAATTTTTTCCAGAATCTCATAAATGTATATTTGTGAAATAGAATAATATTCTGATGGTTCAAGGCCATCAGCTGATGTAGTGGGGCTTAATTAACCAAAGAGCTATTAGTCTGCTCTCATGTCATTCCCATAGAAAGTTGTTGATGATGTGATGTGTGCAATATATCTGCTGAACTGTTGGTTCTTGCCCCTGGAACCCGCTTCAGATGTAACCAGGAGGAGAAAATTAGTTGAACCTGGCAACTTCAGGTCAGAAAAGAAATAAGTTCAAGGGATGCCATTTAGCTGCTTCTCCCACATGTTGCTGTGAACGCAATCTCCATCACCTCTTCATGGCAAAGCACCGGGGCCAACACAGCTTCCTTTTTCTATCATGTTCTAAGCTTTTATTTCCTGAGTTTAAATGTCATGTGCTATTCCCTATCACAAATATCATCCTCCTTCTTTCTTTTAGAAGTCTTGCTTTTTTGTATAGTTCTATTAGTAGGTAGAAATATATAGCTGTGATTTTCTCTATCTCTTTGGACAGCATCATAAAAGAATAAGACTTGTATTTAGAACCTTCAAACAGTTTCCTTCCCTACCCTCCTTGCCAAAGACTACTGCAAATGCTAGAATGATGGTTGGTTGAGGGCAAAGCATAGTTAGTGCTCAGTATACATTGATTTAATGCATTAATGACTAGCAAACACTATGCCGTTTTTTCCCTTTTCTAGTGTATTCTCAGTAAAGGGGAAGGAGGGATGCAGTTATATCTAAAGTCCAATATTGTGACAATCTACCTCAATTTTCTCTACAGAAATTTCATAAATTGTCTCAAGTTTATTCTTAAACACAGCTTTTCCATATGATATGGACATATAAAAATGACCTAATTCAGCTTTGTAAAATTGAGAATGCCTCCAAGACTAAACTTGCATCAAGAATGCTATTAAACTCTATGTGATGCAAAGTTATATTTTATTGGGAAAAATGCTCTAATTATGGAAGTGTTGCATATATAACTCAGTGTCTGTACCTTTCCCTTGCAGAGAATGTATAAAAAAGTACCCGAGGAAGAGCTTACTTCTTCCTTCCTTCTTTTGCTCCCTCCCTCTCTCTCTCCTTTCTCTCTTTAATATATATTGTATTTGAACGGTTCATATCAACCTCACGTGAATTGCAAGTCTGAGTGTGTTAGAAGACTCCTGTATATTGATTTTAATCAGCAGGATACCTGGCCCTCACAAATACACACAGGAAAAAAAAATAGGTTCCATGATAAGGTGCTTAGGGATGTGTTTACGGATATTTTAAGAAAATGGAATGTGTTCCAAAGGAATATTAAATGGAATCTTCTTAATTCTTTCTATGTATATCACTAAGTGAAAATGTTATGCTCTATTCATATTCTACTAGCAGTAAGCACCATATTTTCCATGCATTGTTTCTTTCTAGATGAATTCATGCATAAAATATAATTATTTGATTCCTGATGTGACACAGGTAACATAAAATAAGTAGATGGGGGAATGATATAAATATCATAAGGGAATGTTTTTCTTTCTTACCTCTGCAACCTCATCTCTAAAATTTAATGTAAAAATTACAAGGGCACATTTCATTCTTTATTAGTCCACTGCTGTTTCAGCTTGACAAACAGAATTTAACTTTTCTGTGTCCAAGTATTCCTATCTTTAAAATGGGGATGCTCAGAAATATGAAAAAAATTAATTCATACCTATTTTGATTAGAGTAGTAAAATATACGTGTCTTTGAATTTCACTAAAATATAGTAGCTGAAGCTAGTATACTTATTTTAGTACCTGTATAAGCAATTTGATTTTCGGGAACTATACATTTGGTGTGATATCTCAATATTATTTTTGTCAAATGATTGCTTGCTATCTGTCTACCCATCCATCATCTGTGTCCATATGGAGTTCATGGTAACAGTGCCAGTGGGTGGTTTTTAAGCTATAAAGTCTTTGAAACATGAAAGAATGACAGTAAGGTGCACTTGTAAGGGTGGTTACTACAGAGTATAATCTAATTGGCAGAATCTTGACTTATTAGTCTGGGATACTTGGCTGCATTTCAGTTTCAGTATTACAGACTCTGTAGCCCTGGTTATGTGATATATCTGATTTTAACCATTTCCACATTTCTTAAGCAAGAAAGAAGTGCTTCTAATTTTTAACCATCATCAGTAGTGCTAAAATTTCTTGAAATACATACAAAAATTTTGTTAAATATTTTTGGAAGAAGATACTACCTGAACCCAACCTCTAATTAGGATTATCTTCTCTGAACTCCTGTCTGAGAAATGTTTAGATATCACTTTGTCCTCATCTTTGAATTAGTAGGGACTTCCCACGTAGACCGTTCTCATGAGAATACCCTAGATGATTATGACATGAAATGGAATTTTTCTTGTAGAAGAAAAGGCTTTTTCAATGAGTGGTTACAATTTGATTGAAAGTGAGTAGTTCCAGTGTAGATGTGTAATGCTTGCATTTTGCCCTTTCAGGAGAAATGGTGATGGACAATGCCATGTCTCCTGTGGAAAAGAGAGACATGGTTGAGCCCGGGGTGGGGTAGGTTAAAAATACCATCCTTTTGTCCTACTGTATAGCATCGGAACTATATTCAGTATCCTGTGATAAATCATAAAGGAAAAGAATATGAAAAAGAATATATATAGGTATAACTGGATCACTTTGCTGTACAGCAGAAATTAACACAACATTATAAGTCAACTATACTTCAATAAAATTTAAAAAAATACCGCCCTGTAGAGGCCTCATAAAACTATTTGAAGTCATTAAGCCTATGTTAGCTGTCGGTAGGGAAAGCTATTTGTAAAATGCCGTTTTATTTATATCCCACTTGGTTCATGCCTTTAAAAAAAAAGAATTGGGAAAAGTTATTTTATTTATTACCTGTTTACATAGATCACTGGAATTTTCCCCATCGATGTAATCCAGCAAGAAATTGACATAAAATAGTTTTTAAAAAATCCGTGAAGATTCTCTGTTAAGCAGGTGAAACATTCAATAAATTGTAACTATCATAGCTACATTGACAAAGAGTTTTACAAGGCTTCTCTCATTTAATTTTTTTCACCATCCTTCAAGTCAGTTTCCTCATCTGCCACAGTTGAGATAAATGCGCCCGGGTCACTCATCTTAGGAACGATAGGACTGTGATTCAGAGGACTTCTGTCTGACTCCAGAGTCAATGTTGTCAACCGCCGTGTCCCCACAGTTCAACTGTATTACAGGATTCTCAAGACTAAGATTGATTCCTAGTGGTTACTCTGATTTAAAGGGGCATTGGTTTGAAATCTTGGAATTTCAGGGGGTGAAATTCAAAGCTGTACTTGCAGGACCAGGAAAGACTGAAGAAAGAGGCAGGCCACTCCAGATTGGTAGGTGGCAGGGTCAATAAGCAAGAGAACTTACACATGAGGCTTGTCTTGGGCAACCACAAGATCTCTGCACCAGCCTGCCAGAGTCTTAAAGTTATTCATATAGAGGCGTTCACGGGGTTCAGTCACATATACAGTCCAGATGGTCTCAATAACGCATGACTCTCTCAAGGCTACATCTTTGAAGTGGCTCCTAGGGCAGGAACAGTGGGCGGGACGTGCATTCCAAGAACCGGGAGGGCTAAGGAGCCTTTGATTGCCTGGGTCCAGTGCATGGGTGAACCAGTGGTCACAACTTCTCCATGACCTCTTCCAGCAAAGGGCCAGCACAAATTGTTTCCACTCATTAGGTCTTTGACTACTAAATTTTGAGCAGGTGATTTAAAGACAGCAAAGGATGTGGCTTTTAAATGGAGAAGGAAGGATTTAGATTACACTTGAGAAATGACTTCCTGGTACTACTATGTCTAATCGGCAAGGGAAGTGTGGAACTTAGATTCATCTTTGTGAGGTGATTTCAAGGCAGTTCTGCCTGAAGAAGATCCAACAGGATAGATTCAGCGTCTGTATCTTAACTAACCTTATAATTCTAAGAAAGTTTATTAAATAAAGTTCTGAGTCTATAGACACTAGAAGAGGGAACTTGACCTTCCTGTCTTTGTTACCCCATTCTGAAATGTCTATAGCAGGAAAGCTTCTATGTGAAGGACAAAGTTCTGACTCCATTTTGGGGAAGGATGAGGAGAGGGCATGTACCTAGCTATTTATCTATCTGTCTGTCTATCTATCTATTTTTGCCATGGTAACCAGTAATTATAGAACTAGAGGAAAACTAAAGCTTCCTGCAGAAAAACAATAGCGTGTCAATAACAGCAAAGACTGGATTTGGCAGATACTATTCTGAGTGGCCAAACAAGCAAATGATATGCTTTTAGATAGAGAGACAGCTGGATAAGTGTATGATCTGATGCCAAAGAAAGACATCCAGATGTGCTGTGGTTGAGGGGAGAGATAAATGTGTGTGTGTGTGTAAATAAGAAAAAAAAATCAAATTCTATCCTGCCAAGGAAATTTGGTCAGGGAATTCTGAAGGCTTTAGGAAAGGTGATTCTCTTGCATTATTTATATTTGGACACATGCAAGTATTGTTCCTCTCTAGTCCAGGGCTTGGCATGAATTGCACTGGGCCACAGGCTGAACCACATACCCCGTGTTGCTGAAATACCACTTTGAATTCAGTGTGCATTTACCTGTTTTGAAGCAGCCTGCTAATGGCTGTAAATTCAAGGTCAGAAACATTTTTAATAGAAACTCTCTGGTCTTTTGTGTCATTTTTGCTTCCATGAAATATTGTGGCCACTAAGACCAGTGGGTAATAAAAGCGTAATTTCCTGTCAACCAAAATAATCTGCAGGATTGAATTCTAGAGTGTTGGTAAAAGCGCATTTTTATCTTAGGCTTCAGAGTGTGGCTCATCATTGGGAACTTCAATCCATGTTGTTTACCAAATCGATGGTGTAATAAATTTTTGCATAATGACTTAACATACCTGAAAGTTGGCGGAGTTCACCTTAAAAAAAAGTTGGGGTCAGTGGGTTCAGACCAGGCTGTAATTAAAACTATCTCTAAAACGTAAGTGTGAATGAAAAGTTGGATTGTAAGTATCTTACGTAAGACAAGACATCTGGGGGAATTCTAAAGAGTTACTTATTTGTAAGAATTCCAGAGAGACTGTAAAATCTCTTCATCTCACTCTCGGGGTATAAATCAATGCAGCAGCATTATAATCAAGTGGATTGCTTGGCCAGACGTACATACTGTGGTTAGAAAATCTAGAAATAAATTGATTTTTACCCAGGCTTTACTAACGTCGCTCAATTTCTTCTTCCTTGCATAGAGTTAAGCAGTTTGTGTATACAGCTGCTCTTACAATGTTTATTAATTCTGATAACAGTAACATAACATTCGGTTGCATCTCAAGAATTCCTATAAAGCTCTTCTGTCCTCATCAAAGAGGATAAATTACCTCTGCCTGTGGCAGAGGTACCTGCCTGTAAATAGTACAGTTCTAATTGTCACAGTAGAATCCCATTTCTCTCTGAGTAATAGACTTCCGCTGAAGTGAAGGCCAAGTCTCAACACCCCCGATAGCATGCATGGGAACACTCCACTTATTGGAGCAGTTTTCCCAGTGTCCCATATGCAGTGGGTTAAGTATGTAAGTTATGACATCATGCAAAATCCCGTGTATTCATACACTCCAGTGCTGGGTTTCCCGAAGTCTGATATAAGTGTGTACCATGCTAGCAAGTAGTTCATGGGCTTGGCATTAAATGACACTAAGGAGGAAGTGACTTTCTCACCACACCTTTGAATCTTTCAAGTCTTCATAAGAAGAAGGTCAGAGTTAGGAGGTGGTTTTATTCTCTGGAACTCCAAGCTTCTCAAACCATGGTCCTCTAATCAGTAACATCTGCATCACAAATGAGATTATTAGAAATGCAGAGTTGCAAACCCCACCCTAGATTTACTGAATCAGAATCTGCATTTCAGAAAGATTTTTTCTGAAAAAAGGATTTGTATGCACATTAAAGTTTGAGAAGCACCACCTAGGGGTGTTCTGGAGGTGACTCTTGGCTTAACCAGAGCTGATTGTTAAATTTTCTCAAACTGCCAGACCTGGTTAGTGGTCACATTGAAAACCTGAAATTGGTCACGGTGGAAGTATTTCTATTATGGAAATCAAAAATCAGGGATTCTTTTTTCTTTTAGAGAGCCACATGCTAAATATTTAACTGCACACCCTTTCCTCTAACTGTTGCTGGTCTTCCTTTTTAACAGAGAGATGACCTCAGGCTCTGACAGTATTTAGTTAAGTGAAAATTAAACATTATTTAAAATGCCAATCTCATTGTGCTTCAGTTTGCTGTCTCCCATACCCTCTCCATGGGATGGCACTTATTTTTATTCCTCAAAGCTTTGGAAATCAAACATGCTCTTCTCTTCACAAAGAACTGGCAGAGAAGAGGGCACTGATTTGACTTGTACTCTGGAGACCATGATTAGGATGATTTGGTGGGTAGGGAGAAGATAACCATGGCCATGGATTGGATGATGTGACAAGAAATGATTTACAACTACCCTAGGTTCTGATTCATTCACAAATCCTGGATTAATGGTGGTTTCGTTCCTGTCCGTTGATTGACTTAAATGTCCTTTTACACCTACTGCTCCCCCTGCCATTGGGTAATTCCTTCTCAACATTTAGATGACACTTCCTGCAGGAAGCCTTCTTTAAGGCAGTGAAGATGAGTGGCATACCTGTCACTCTGTACTACCCTAACCCTTCTCAGACTAAATAAAATATTCTAAGTATCCATTTCTTAGTCTTTACCCATTAGACTCTTAGGTTCCTGAACATAAGAACTCTGATCTGCTTGCGTTCCTAGCCTTAGTGCCTGACCCACAGTATATGCTTATCAAATATTTATGTAATAAGAGAAGGGTTTGTGGTAAGAAAGAATTTTGAAGTTAGATTACCTAGATTCAAACAACGGTTTGCTCTTTACTGGAGGTGTTCTTTGGGCAAGTCATTTAATTATTCTGCACCTCGGTTTTGAGCAAAACGGTACAAGGCATAGTAAGCTTTATCTAACTATAAGATATTGTGTTAATGGATACTGTTGGGGGCTATGCATATATTCCTTTATTAATACCTTCATTCTAACTAGTGAAGCTATACTATTGTATCAGATTGTTTCAGGGTCTATCATTACTTTTAACCTGATTCTGGCGAGTTCAGGTAGGGCAGCAATTGTGTCACATTCCATCCTGAGTGGTTTGGTGGCATTCCATCCACTTGGTGGCTTCCATCAAGGAAGTGTCTGTTAGGAGTTTAAATTGGGATTAAATTTCTTTATCCCAGAATCATTAACAACAGCAGATGCTAGAGAATACTCACAGAGTATTTGGCACAATTTAAAAATAACTGTCCATTCTAGCTTTTCTTAATTATTTTACCAAGATTATCTTTTTTAATCTTCAAAGTAAACCAGCTAGGTAGATATAATTTTAATTGTTGTTGTTGTTAATTGGCCCCCAATTATGCAACTGGTAAAGGTAGTTCTTTGACTGGAATTCAATCCCCACGCTGGCTGGTGTTAGAGAAAACTCTCACAACCATCTTACAGTTCTGCCTCTATAGCACTCAGGCCATTAGACGATGGTCTGCATGGTTTTTGAACACTCAGATATGGCCCAGCATGGAGCAGGGTGTGTTTGGAGAGAATAAGTCTCTTTCTCTGAGCAGTGTTTAGGCAGAGCCTCTGTGAATAGAATGACTATCACCTTCTATCCAGTATGGTCCAGCCCTTCTCTCACCAGCATCACCCTCATCCTCCCACATCCCACCTTCAGGAAGGTTTTTGACTAACTTTGTGTGACTCTCGTACCTTGACTACCCTTCCTGAGGAGGTCACACAGCTTAACTCTTTGCTCCTTCATTTGACGTTTTTAACCAAAGGGTTGGTGTCAGGACCCTCCTCCCAGTCTGGCTCAGGAAAACCACAAGCACCGCAGCTTACTGAGTGCTTCCCATGTTCTGGCTGCTTCACATGAGTCTTGTTTGTGAATCACCCTACTGCCTGGAAAGTAGGAATTATTATTATTGCCATTTTGCGGAAGAGAAATGCAAATTCTCAGAGAAGTTAAGTAGTTCATGCATTATTACAGAGACAGCATGTAGGGTGAGCTGGGATTCAAGTCCAGGCTTTTCTGCCTGTAAAACAGTCTGCCAAATAGCGTGACAGTCTTGTATCATCGTCCCTGCTCCATGTCTAGGAGAGCATGGCATGTGATGGTTGTGCTATACATGCTGTTTAAGTATTTAACTATTAACACTGTTTAAGTGGATTGGCAATCCAGAGCGATATTAATATTTCGCGATTTCTTATCAAGACCTTTCAACTTTTGTTTTCAATTTGAAGCCTGCAGAGTTCTGCCCTCACACTGGGATGAGAGAAGGCCTTACTGTGAAATCCGCTTTTTACTTCCCTGCGTGTACCGCAATTCTAGGGAAAGTTGGGACGTTGTTCCGGACTCTGTTTGCTCTGAGTTGGTTCCCTATGGAAAGCTTTTCTTCCCTTTAGTTTCCAGAACATCTGCTGCTTGCAGTGACTCCCCTATGCACTTAGCAGGGTGGGGCCTCTTTTGAGGTACAGAGAGCATCCCAGTGATTGAGCTGAGCCCAGGCAAAGAGTGACAAGCAGGGCGATTCCACTGGCCATCTTGTTAGAGCAGATCCTTCCTGTCTTTACAGCAGAATCTGGGTCTGCCCTTTTCACCTAGCTTCACTAAGACCACTCACTAGCCCAGCCAATGTAATGACGTTCTTGCTTTCCCATTCTGAGCCAGAATGGAGCCAGGGACCTACAGAGGAAAGGTTCCCTACCCCATTATGAATTCCCTGAGCCAAACTGTTCCCCGTAGTGTCCTGAGGAATTATTTTCCCATTTAATCTAATTCAGCAAGGCTTCTCTCTGGGTTATGCAGTGAACATTATTTCTTTAAAAATAGTTTTTTTGAGAGGGAAGAAACACGTTTTGCCATGCTGAAGGTAAGCAAAAAAATGTATTTGACACCTCAGGTAATGGGTATTTTTTTTTTTTGTCCATCCCTTTCTGAGTCTCTACAATTGAAAATTGTATTTTTACCATATTTCATTCCCAAAGGAGCTTTTCATAATTTAAATCTCCTGTTCAACTGTACATTTGGAATGGGAGCCTTGACACTGTCCTGATTATAACATACATGCTGGACATTACAGAATTTCTCTCCGGGAGCATTCTAATTTTATTCACTCTTTATTAGCATCCTGGCAGAGAGTTGCATTCTGCACCCTGAACTGGACAATCCCTTCTGATGGGTTGCGGCAGCTAAGACCGTGAAAATTGGGGTTATTTCCCTGCCTGTTCTCATTTGTAATTTTTAAAAAAAATTTACCCGTTAAAGGCTAGTTAATTCACGTAATTCAGCCTAAAGTGAACTAGAACTTATTTTTAAACTGGGAGGGTGGAGAGGGGGCAGGAGAAGAGAAGGAAGGAAGGAAGGAAAGAAGGAAGGGATAGAGGGAGGGAGGAAGGAAGAAAGAGAGGAAGAAATGAAGGAAGGGGGGAGGAAGGAAGGAGGAAGGAAGAGAAGAAGGAAGAGAGGAAGAAATGAAGGAAGGGGGGAGGAAGGGATGGAGGGAGGAAGGAAGAAAGAGGAAGAAATGAAGAAGGGGGAGGAAGGAAGGAGGAAGGAAGAGAGGAAGAAATGAAGAAGGGGGGAGGAAGGAAGGAGGAAGGAGGCTTGCAATCTCTGCAAGAGTACAAGGAAGTATTGGCAACACCCAAACTTGCATTACAACCAAAACGACTATAAGAAAAGAGAGAGTGGGAGTAATGGAGAGAGAAAAGGAAGCGAGGCAAGAAAGAAGAAAGGAAGGAAGAAAGGGAGGGAGGAAGGAAAGGAACAAGGAGGGAAGAGAGAACTGATAAGTAACATAGATATGAAAATTTAAATAAAGCTCACAATATAAAAAGACCTGTTAGCTTACTTGTTCTAATTCCTCAGGTCCACTTTCTTGACTCAAGGGTTTGGGAAATGCCTACTATTGTTCATGTACATGCTTTTGAAAACCAGTGGTTTTGTTTTAAAACCTGTTGCAGTGGACCTTTATCTTTCTTCCTCCTTGTTTTTGCAGGACATTTCAGTGAGAAGGAAAGCCAATGGATCGTGGTCTTAGAAAAGCTGCTTAGACGATGTCTGTTTCCCGTGCTGTAAACACATGGCAGAGCTGTGAGTAAATGCTCGGCACTGCATGATGAATTGGATGGCTGCAGACCAGAGGCAAACAAAATAATTGTCTCATTTTCGTGGTGATTTGCTAAACTGGGGGGACCATGCCAGAACGGCTAGCGGAAATGCTGTTGGATCTCTGGACTCCATTAATAATATTATGGATTACTCTTCCCCCTTGCATTTACACGGCTCCGATGAATCAGTCTCCAGTTTTATTGAGTGGATCCCCTTTGGAACTAAACAGGCTGAATGAAGAACAGCGGATTTTGAACCGTTCCAAGAGAGGCTGGGTTTGGAATCAAATGTTCGTCCTGGAAGAGTTTTCTGGACCTGAACCGATCCTTGTTGGCCGGGTAAGCTTCGTTTTTAAGGTCCCAGTTTCGGGATCTGTTACTGATCCCTAGACCTTTAACATTAAGCTTGTCACAGTTGTTGCCACACTTAGCTCTAAGTACTTTAGGCCAGATGGTTAGTTAGTTTACCTGTTGGTTTCTTCAGGAATATGAATAATCTCATGGTAATAGATTTAAATGTAAACTAACTGCTCTTCTCTGGAAAGCTCTTCCTCCCCATCTCTCCCATCCTCCCCATCTATTATATCATAGCTTTAATAACACTTGTGTAATGCATACACAAATAAGCTTTTTCATTCTCGTTTCACACAAGAAATCTGCATGCCAAACCTTTCCTGTAACTTACAGCACTTGGAAGAGGTATGCATTTTTGCTCAGTTTGAATTTCTCCCACCTGGATTCCTAAGATGTTATTTTGTTCCATTTTAGTTTGAGGCCATGTATCTCCAATTGCAGGTAGATTTTTCTCCTTTTTATGTTTCTTTTTGTTGTTTGTTGATTGGTTCAATTATTAACCTAGGATGGGGAAAGGGAAATTCTCGGAGTGGGTGCTTAACAGTGCTTTGTACTTACTGTAACTCAGTGAATTTTGCAATAGGAAACTGTTGCATTCATTGTCAGATGGAATCAAATGTATAGAATCAAAATTTTAGCTTAGTGGTGTGCGCGTGTGGTGTATGTGTGTGCGCGTGCGTGCACATGCATATATGTGTTAGACTGGATTTACATTTGTTTTGTTGCTTTTGGCAGGTTAGACAAATGTTCCTTGTGTGGATAAGGGCTGCCTGCTTTTCAAAGTTTCACTGTGGGTTATTGAAGACCATACATGTTTATTCCTCAGAATCGCTCATAAGCTTCTGTTAATTTTAACACGCACCATCATCATAGGTAGAATTCCAATTACGAGCCTGCCAAGGACTGATTTTCCTGATAAGTCAGATTCAGAAGTGAATCATGCCAATATTATGCATTTCCCAAATGCAGTGATATTAAAAAAAGAATTAAATATTGATCTTCAAGACTTGAGTTAACACTTTGTGTCTCGCTAGGAACTTCTGATTCCATTCCTGCTTCTACCTCATTGTCTTGCAACGCAGATTGAGCCTCCCCAAGGATTATGCTTTTTCTTTTCATGTAGTTCTACTTGGACAAGGGAAATCTGGATGAGGTGGTGTCATGAATCATTCAAAGAATATTTATTGAGCCAAATACCTTTTTAGGCATATGGGGGTATATCAATGAACAAAACAATGATCCCTGCCTTCAAGCAATTCACATTCTGGTCAATACTGTTTTGTATTGAGCACTATCATAACAGCACTTTGTAGGCACAGTCCTGTTTGATTTTAGCAACAGCTCCTTCTGCCTCGCTCTTTATATGTATATGTGTGCATATGTACATATATACAAACAATACGTGTATAAAACAGGTCTACATTCCGTTCTTTGTAAGTCCAAAATACAAAAAGTTTTTTTTTTTTTTTGCGGTACGCAGGCCTCTCACTGCTGTGGCCTCTCCCGTTGCGGAGCACAGGCTCTGGATGCGCAGGCTCAGCGGCCATGGCTCACGGGCCCAGCTGCTCAGCGGCATGTGGGATCTTCCCGGACCGGGGCACGAACCCGTGTCTCCTGCATCGGCAGGCGGACTCTCAACAACTGCGCCACCAGGGAAGCCCCCAAAAGTATTTTTTTTAATATGCTTGATACACACTCAGATAGCAGAACTGACTGGAGGCTATTTATAGTCGTAGTGCATCCCATTACTGTGACTGTTCATATATTTCCCAGCAGAAATGTTAATGCGTTTGATTACAGGGTGCTGCCCCAGACTCTGCTGAGGGTTTTGTTTACTATACAGTTTATCTACCTTAATACATTTCTAAATGTGAAAACTTCTCAGTTCCAAAACATCTGACCCAGTGTGTTTTGAATAGGGGCTTCTTGACCCCATTATCTTTTTTTGTTGTTGTTAAGTGCAAAAATTGAGACTTAGGTGGATTAATAAAGTAAACCAAGATCGTAGAGCTAGTAAATGATCTGAATCTGAATCAGGTTGGGGATTCCCAAGGCCATAATTTTATCCCTGTATCCTATTACTCTTAGTGACTAGTTACCATGTATTTAAACTATAATTTGCACTTAAGAATTATTGAGTATAAAATGCAGAGTTCTTAAATTCCTATGTTCTGGATATTCAAAACTTCTTTAGCAAGCCCTAAGGCAAAGCGTTTTCATACCGTATGAAATTCTGGGTATGCGGTACATGCACACATATATAATTGATGGATATTTTCTCCTTGTTTCTATTAGTGAACTCTGTGGAGGTCTATTACACTGATGGTATCTTGTGTAATATAAACAAACTTGCTATCCCCAGAAGAACTTTCCATTTTTATCTGAATATAAAAAATAATTAAATTGGGGTTTGTTTTAGACTCAGGCTCTAATGACTAATTTTGCCTCCATCCTTTAAATGTAGCAACAGAGAGAGAGACAAACAAGGTGGCATTTACTGTCCTTTTTTGACTTAGTAATATGAGAAATCCATGCTTCTTTGAATGACAGAAACGTTGCTAGTGAACCCTAGGATTTTGAAACGGCCAAAGTGGTTCTGATCCTTGATGGCTGCTCTTCACATGGCCAATCCCCAAACGATTGTTAAATCTGAGTTAAACTTATTTCTGAAGAACTTTTTCTGCAAACATTTCCAATCATATATATTTCCCCTTAAAGAAAATTGCTCCTGAATTATTACAGCTTGGCCTTTGAGGATCTTGAGTTGTAGCAAAGCCCAAAATGCATTTCGGGTGACTGCTGCTGATTATGAGTCAGGCTGAGTGTGGGAAGGATCCGTATCAGGGTGCCCACGGCTGCTTTACAATGTTTTATCTCTGTGCACGCTCTTCCACGTCTGACTCTAAAGCACTTCATCGCTGAGCTTCTCCCCAGGAACTGGCTGAGAAGCATTAGTTACTTGTGAGCATGCCTGCTCTGTAAAAGGCCCTCCTGCGAGTCACCATGGTGGGGGCCTCGGGCCTGGCACACTGAGTTCAAGCTCAAGGGCAGAGCCAGCTTTTAAGTGATTGGCTCTTCAGAGCTTCACATATACCCTTACATCCTTTGTTGTCTGTTTTTACTATATTGGTAGGCAGCTAGATGCAGAGAAAGAACTAAGCCTTAGAGATGGACTCTCAGAGGTTTGAATATTGGCTTTGCCACTTCCTGGATGTTTACCCTGGGAAAGTAACTAAAGCTCTTCAAGGGTTATCCAAATAAGATGAATACAAGTAGATAAGAATAATTTATGCACAGTGCCTGCACGTAGCAGTTGTAGTCATGATTGTAGTCTTAATTGTGTGTGTGTGTGTGTAGTTGGAGTGATGGACAAACTGACAGCTACATCACTAGGTGAGCACAGGACTCTGGGAGCCTAAAGAGGGGCCCTTTCAATTAGCCCAGGTTGCTTAGGATGGAGGTGATGTTTGATATTTCCGTGTGTCTTGAAGGGTAACTGTCACTCAGCTTGATGGCGTGGGGTGGAGTGGGAAGTTAGGCGCCCCTGCTGGATAGATTTCGGCTTATGCAACGACATGGGAATAGGGTGGGATGACTGAGGGTCCCCTTGATCAGAAGCAGCATAAGCCTGTATGTTTCTCAGTGAATTAAAATGAAGTTGAAATCTGTATTCTTACAGAGCCTTCTCTGCCCCATTCTGTCTAAAATATAAACGTCGCATCTCTGATATTTCATACCCTTTGACTTTGCTTTATTTTTTCTCCTTCCTGATGATCACTGTCTCACATACTCCATACTTTATCGTGTTTATGATTTGTCTCCTACTAGAATGTAAGTTCTACAAGGAAAAGGATTTTGTCTCCTTTGTTCTTCACTGAATATCCCCAGAACCTAGAACACTGCCTGCATATAGGGAGAGCTCAAAAAAATTTTGCGTGAATAAATGAATGAATAATTCACCTAAATAATGGAGGAATTTATAAAATAAGATAAACCCAACCAGCTTTAATACAAATAGCGTTTTTCAGCCAAAGGGGCAATACATTGCTGTCATGTTCTCCTTTTCAATTGTTTATTTTAGAGACCTGCTGGGTAGTTTAAACATTGTTTCTATGTATTGATTTTAAAAGTCCTTCTTTGAGGTAGTAATAGTGATAAGTTAATTTGTTAAAACAAGTAAGTCTCCTTATGAAGGCTGCAGAGTCTTCTCTCTGGAGGCTGTCCCCCTTACTAGTGGTGTGAAGCAATTCAGGCTGGGGATTCCATTATCTTCCAGTTCTTCTGCAAACTTACATTTGTGCTTATGTCACAACCTAGATCAAAAATCTTTCTGAATTCTTGAAAAGCAAATAGCAGCTAAACAGACTCCACTCCTGGCTCCAGCTCTCTGTGGTACAAGGTGGTCTGGAGCCTGTTTGTATACACACATAAATATTTAGATTTCTGCATTGCCCAGGACCTCCTGTGTTGACTTTCTCTGCCAATTCTGGAAGAGAATAAGGTGGTACATGAGACCCTTAACCCTATATTCTTATTTGTCTGGTTTTGAAAAGGAAGAGAAGGAAAACCCATGGTGCTTTTCATAAGTCTTGTAACCGAGACAAAAATGTTGTCCTTGAGATGAAATGTGCATGGGTTCTTTAAGGCTGGCATCTTGATGCCATCATGAGAGCCCTTGGCTGTGAGTCAGGAAGGTGATCGATCAAGTCATTACACAAATATTTATTGGGCACCTACTATCTCCTAAGTGTTGTTACCAGTGGATTCTCAGTTCTGAGCAAACACAGATCCATGCCCTCTGTCATAATGGGCTACTAGGGGGCGACAGATGTTAAGAAAATAATCATAATGTGACATATGCCATGTCAAAACTGAGATAAGTACTCTGAAGTGAAGGAATATGGGTCTATGGAAGCTGGTCTATTTGGTGGGATGATGGAATCCTCCCTAAAGGAATCACCTGTGAGCTGAGATGCTAAAACCATGAACTAAGGTGCAGGGTTGAAAAAAGACAGCATTCCCACAGAGGACATAGCATATGCACAAGACTATCTAAGGAGCTGAGAGAGGGTCAGAGTAACTGGAAGACAGAGAACTAGGGTTGAGATCTTTTGAATCAGGTAGAAAGATGGGCAAGGATCTCTGGAGATCTGGCTTCTGTCTTTTTTCCCCTCTGCTCTAAAGGAACTGGAAGAGAAAGTCACACAACGTCTCTCGGGCGCAGTTTCCTCACTTGTAATTGTATAGTGGATTATGGAATTATATTTAAGACACAGATCCCTGTGGAACAGGAAAAGAAAGCAATCTAAAAAAAAAATGTGTGCAACCTCTCTACCCAAGTTCCTTTAACTCTTGTTCTGTGGTTCTGTGATCCTCTGTTCCTCAGACGGTTTTATTTTGGGAAAACATGGTTTGCTTTCCAGGTGGTCAGAGTTCTATCCTAAATCCTCTTTCTTACATAAACTCCTCTGCTCTCTTTCCTCCCTTTTCCCCTCCTACCTGGATTTCTGAGCAGTTCCTTATTTGGATATAACTCTCACTGGTGATGCCATATCTATTTATAATTCTCTCCCTCCAAGGTACTGACTCATTTTCTCTCTTTAAATTTGACCTTCTAACCTTCCCTCTTCCCCGTAACTTGGAAATCATTTGGGTGGTGCTTAGTATGAAGGACATGGGGTGCCAAATAATTACACTATATTACAGTTTACGGTGTCAGCGGCTGGTGAGAAAATTGCACTTGACATGCCATTATTTTTGCTGGCTGTTTGCATGTTAAGAGCACTGGGCTACGCAGACACAGCCAAATTGTATCTTTGGCCTTGCGAGAACAATTCACTGTCAGTTTCGTGAAGCTTCTGCCTACTCAGACAGAGACTTGTGCACCAATAATTTGGCAGGAATTCAAGTCAGCATCGCATGTCTCAATCTGACCAAACAACAAGGGTTGTCTGCCTTTTGCCCAGTGTCCCAACTTAGAAATAACAGGCATCCCAGAGCTGTTGGAAGTCTTTTGATGCTGATATTAAAAAAATGGAATAGTATTAGTCACGTGTGTTAGCAGAAACCCTCAACACACACACACACATGCACACACACATACACACGTACACACAGCCTATTAGCTGACTTTGTACATGAGTAAAATCCCAAGACATCTCCTAATTCTTTCTCTTGGTAGCCCCCAGACTCTCACTGTTTCTTTTCACCTCTGCTACAAAGGTAGATGGAGGGGAAAGTCACACAGCCTCTCGGGCACAGCCAAATTGAATCTTTGTTCCTTACCAAGGGGCCAAGTGAGAGTGTGTATAATCTGCTTATCTCTGTAGATGCCTTGAAAAGTAAATTCATGCAGACTTACAAGAAGAGTCTTGCACATTTTGTCGGTCCTCTTGAAGAGTCATCTCATTGAGGCAGATACTTTTCCCACTTGAAGCAAAGTGCTAGTAGTTACATGTTTGTGGGTGAAAAAGCCAGATTATGTCACCCTATTTTATGAATAAATAGCACCAAGGTATTCAATGTGGAAAAGAAAGAAAGCAGAGAATTGATTCCTATCACAAATATGAAGCCAAAGCTCAGAGGGAAGAATTGGGCAAACATAAAGGCTGCACAACTGGGAACGCTTTCCTTGCATCACATAGCAGAATAGTATGAATCATCCAAAAATGGTTAAAATTTAGAACATGGAAACATGATTGCAACTGAATAAATATCAGAAGCAAGATATAAAATGTGTATAGAATATAATTTTAAAATGCATATGTGATATGAACAGAGTACCTGGCATGTATCTATTACGATATGTATGTGTACATAAAAAATATAATCAAACATTAACAAAAATAATCAACTCCTTTGTACCTATCACTCTGATCATCCATATTCAACAATTTTCACAAACAAAGTCAATACTCTTGATTTTAAAAACTAATGTAAGGAGAATCCTAATCGTATCTATAACCACTATCCACTATTTCTGATATAAAGATTTCCCCAGTTGAAAACAATGTAAGATTATAAAAATCCCAAATGTATGATTCCATCTAATGAATAAATAATAATCATGTAGCCTTAATTAAAAACAAAATAAGGGGGGACTTCCCTGGTAGTCCAGTGGTTAAGAATCCATCTTGCAATGCAGGGGAACATCGATTCGACCCGTGGTCAGGGAACTAAGATCCCACATGCCGCAGGGCAACTAAGCCCGCGCACCACAACTAATGAGCCTGTGTGCCACAACTATAGAGAAGCCTGTGTACTGCAACGAAGAGCCCACGTGCCGCAATGAAAGATCCCGTGTGCCACAACTAAGACCTAATGCAGCCAAAAAATAAATAAATATGAAAAAACAAACTAACAAAATAAGGGGTTAATGCCTGACATTAATTCATATTAATAACTGTACCACAAATCAATAAAAGGAAATATACCAATATACTAAAACTTTTTTTTCCAATATACGTGGTTGGATTATCTTTTTTTTTCTTTTTTTATAATTTTCTGCATTTTATTTTCTAGGCTCTGCTATTATTACATTGTAAAATATAATAAAATGAGAGAAAAATAAATGACAAGGTTATATTCAATTTTTTTAAAACCAATGCCATCTATTCATAGCAAATTCACGGGGACCATCATTTAATGTGAAATCGGTTGGTAAATATTAATAGAATCTTTTTTATTTTTTAAACCACACCTGTGTTAAACCTTTGGAAGTTCAGTCTCACCAATTAATAAATTAAAGTGCCAGCAATATTTAATCATTTTTATGAAACAATGAAGAGAGAAAGAACAGCCACAGTCTTGCTGCACTGCACTGTTGTATGCATGTTAAATGACTTTCATTACCATGGAACAGACCACATATTAACCAAAAATTGAAGATTTTGTACTTGGCCTTGAAATGGGAAACTATCGTATGAAGATTTTGTATTTGGCCTTGAAATTGGGAACTATCTTTGGAGTCTTCAAGTAATGCAGTCAGCCTGCATGTTGCATTGCTTTTAACATTTCAGTAGGTAAGAATAGTGTAAAAACATTATTTAAGGTACTATGTTATTTAAGAAAAAGTGTTAACGGCATTTACAGGATCTCATTTGGCCTGGCTAGACATGTTTTCTACATAGCAGTTTCTTTAATATTTCAGCATTTTTCATCTGTACATATTATTTCTATTATAGTTAACTTAAAATCACCCGCACGTGCACGCGTGCGCGCGCACACACACACACACACACACTCATCCCTTGGCATAATTTGATTATATATATTCCTGTTCCTAACTAAGTCTTTGAATTTTTTTTTTTTTTTTTTTTTTTTTTTTCTTTTTTTTCTTTTTCTTTTTGCGGTATATGGGCCTCTCACTGTTGTGGCCTCTCCCGTTGCGGAGCACAGGCTCCGGATGCGCAGGCCCAGCGGCCATGGCTCACGGGCCCAGCCGCTCCGCGGCATATGGGATCCTCCCAGACCGGGGCACGAACCCGTATCCCCTGCATCGGCAGGCGGACTCTTAACCACTGCGCCACCAGGGAGGCCCAAGTCTTTGAATATTTTGAAACGTATTAAAGACAGTGTTGTCAATATTCAAAGATCTGAATATTTCATTAAAATATAGGTATGTTTTCTCATTAGCACCAGCTATTATCTCACTCACATTTCAAAACATTTAAGAATCTTCTTAGATGTATCTAGGAGGAGAACTAAAATACACTACATTCTTATTAATCAAAGCGAGGGTCTGTAAATTAGCAGAAACATTGTCACCTGACAGCTAGATTGAAATGCAGAATTTCATTCTTATTGAATCAGAATCTGCATTTTCACAATAGCCCCTAGGTAATTCCTATGCACATTAAAGCATAAAATACATGTTTTTAAAGAAATCAGTCAATCATCAATTAATCCAGGAATAGTGCAAGTCATGCTTTTTGCTCTCTGCAGACAGCCTGAGTACATTTTGAATACCACTCAACTGAAGAAAAGAGTCATGGAGCTGGTGTTTGCAAGAGCCCCAGGCAAGGTTGTGGGTAGAAGCCGCTGCTTATCTCATTTGCACCCCTGTAGTAAGTGCTGGACACAGCAGGCTGTGGCACCAGTTTGCACATGGGACTCCCCTGTTTTGCAGGTGACAACAGAGGGAGGTTACTGTCTGTGGAACACCCCTCCCCAAACTTGATTAGTTAACAGGAACTGTTTCCTGCTCATATCCATGGACTTCTTTTTCTGCTGCATGTATTTACCACAGCGCGGCAGATGTGCTCTGAAATCTGCAGAGCATCAAATGTCACTGGGCTTCCGTGGGAGACAATAGCGGAATCCAAATGAGCCTGATCAGAAGGGCTGAGGAATATTGGGGGAACAGCGGGGAATAAAACACTGGATGCATATTTCTATTTCTCTCTAATCCTAAAAAAAATAACCCAGCTGTATTGTATAGATGATTATTATTATTATTATTATTGGCTGTGAATATCTAGTGGAGACTGTGAACTTGATGACATTAGCCAGAGACATTAAAGTAGGGGAGAAAAGGAGGGTTAAGTATCTATTAAATGTTTACTATATGGTAGACACTTTATAAAGTTTTCTCGTTCAGTCCTCCTGGCAGCCCCCTGATGAAGGTACCATTCATTATTCCCTGTGCCAGATCTGGAGAGAGGCACTGAAGGGAAGAGTTGTTTGCATTAGAGTTTACAAGTGAATAAGTGATGAAGCCAGGAGTCAGACCGGGCGTGCTGATCTTTGAACTTGTTCCTGTAATCTCAGCAGCACATTGTCACATTTGAACCCCGTGCGGAAGGGCTCAATGTGCTAGGCTGCCACCCCAATTTGTAGATGAGAAAAGTGAGGCTCACTGAAGTTAACCGACTACCTATCTGTATGGTCTCCAGACTAGATGTAAAAGGTTTAGTAAGCTGTAAGTAGACATTTAGTGATATCTATCCAATTGCAAAGCCACTACACCTTTTTCTTTGCATGCGTCTCTCTATGCTTTGGTAGTCAGAGACAGAGGTGGATACAAACCCCTTGAGAGAAGAAAAAATGTCCTTAAGACTAATGCATGTGGTGGCTCTGTTTTATTTCCTTTATGGGGAGATGAAACTGCCACAGTCTGGGCTTGAGCAGGGCTGGTACCATGTACAAGGTGATTTGTGGGTTCTTCTCCAAATGTAGGGGCTAGCCCAGTGTCTTTCTTTTTGGCATTATCATTTACAGATACACATTTAAGATGATTATGATGATAAAGTAAGAGATAAATGATGAAGGAGTAGCAGGAGCAGAAGAATATTTTTCCTGAGCATTTATAAGGCATCTTGCTTTGTGCGTTAAATATATTTATAGATGTTGTCTCCATTTTGCAGGTAAGACAATTGCGATGTTGGAAGTGAAGCGAATTCTCATTGGTTAGGTGACTACAGTGAAATGATTCTAGCTGTTTTCTGAGTTGGGCAGAGTTCTTAACTACTCCAGAGCTATAGCATTAAGTTAGCTCACTGGAAGCTTTGCCACAACTGGGCAATTTTGTGGGTTTTCTTTGAACTGAGAATCACCAGAACAGTGAAAAGAAGAGCAGAATAGTTGAATGGGATGAAAAAGAAAATCTTGCACACATAGACAGGTGCTAAAAGAAGACCAAAACCTTGTACCCTCCAGTTGCTTGAACTGTGTTAATGCTAAATAATTTAGTAACAATTCCCTGTACACTTGGAAACTGAACTGGTGGACAATATTACAGAGGCTCCAGAGGTGGGATCTATAATTTACTTAGCTCTCTTCAGTGACTCACCCAGTGCCTTTTGCAACTCCAAGAATCTTTTTCCAAATGGATATGTGCTTCTCTGTTTCATCTCTTCCTTGCCAGCTCTTATTATGGTGACCTTCCTCTGGACAGTTCTGGTCATGTCCTTTGTTACTGGTGCACTTTGACCACTGCGAATAACCCCCTCGTGCCTTTAGCAGATTCTATGAGGAAAAGTAATTTGGTGAAAGAGCAAACATGGCTATTAAAAATGACCAAATCCTGTAACTCCTCGAAGAAAGCCAGACTCCCCAGCCACTCAGAGGCTTTATTTAGAATGTGGCAGGTTTATTTATAGTGGAGTTTTCTTTGCTTTTATTTTTTATGTGCTTCTGGGAACCCCAAAGTATAAATGAATTTCTCACTGCAGTTTGCCTCGTTATACTTGTGTGTGTGTGTGTGTGTGCATGTGTGCGTGTGTCCTATTATTTTTCTCTTAGAGCAGCGTTGCTTTGGCAGAGCTCATCGTCTGAATCTGACCCTGACTTTGCAGGGACATTTGTAATCAGCCTTGTGAGGTGTTTTCAGGAATCATTAGTCATTTGCAGTGGTTGGTCCTATTGATTACAGCCACTGTTCCTCTCATCTTCTCCGCTTTTCCTGCCATTACACTCATGCTGTAAAGGTCTAAGTTTTTTATAGCTGAAACCAAATTCCACATCCCAAGTAAACTATCGGGAATGCATTTAAATGTTTCCAGTTTTTCCTCCATCCACAAGTGGAAGGAAAGACACAAGTTGAAGCTAAAAGACCAAACAAGAAACATAGAGACACACCTGCCCCAACACATAAGTACACACACACAGAATGAGGTGATGAGAGAGGGTCAAAGAGATACAAAGGGACTTCCCTGGTGGTGCAGTGGTTGGGAGTCCTCCTGCCAATACAGGGGACACGAGTTCAAGCCCTGGTCCGGGAAGATCCCACATGCTGTGGAGCACCTAAGCCCATGCGCCACAACTACTGAGCCTGCGCTCTAGAGCCAGTGATCCACAACTACTGAGCCCATGTGCCACAACTACTGAAGCCTGCGCACCTAGAGCCCGTGCACCGCAACAAGAGAAGCCATCGCAGTGAGAAGCCCAGGCACCGCAATGAAGAGCAGCCCCCACTCGCTGCAACTAGAGAAAAGCCCTTGTGCAGCAACAAAGACCCAACACGGTCAAAAATAAATAAATAAATTTATACAAAATAATAATAATAATAAAGAACACCCCCTTAAAAAAAAAAAAAAGAGGCACAAAAGATAGGGCCAAGCAGCAAATGGACAGTAAGACAGAAATCCTCCATTACAGAGAGGAGGTCACGTGACTGTTACAACATAAGAGAGGAGCCCAAACACAAAACATAGAAAGTGAGTGACTTTTGCAGAAACACAGAATTTCAGAAACACAAAGAATCCAAAACAATGAGAAAAAAAGAAAGATTGGGTGAAGGTGAAGATTGAGAGAGAGAAGTAAGGCAGAGGAGACAGTGCATGTGGAGAAAAGCCATATGGAGAGGATTTGGGGTCCACTAAGTGGTTTTCACTAGGCCCAGACTAATTTCTTTCAGTCCCTGGACAGATGGGCTTATGCATACTTTTATGGCATTTCTGATCACACAGGTCTGGTTTTTTGAAAAGAAGTGCGTTTTGATTCTGACACATGGCTTTTGCTGACTAACTGTGGCTGGCAGGACTGGGCATGAAGTCAGAACAATTTGAGTGAACCAACAAACAAGATGATCTTTCTTTTAAACTTTTCCAGAGACACAATTTTGGCTTTTAAAGGTATACACTTTCTAGTAATTGATGCTAGAGACTAAATCATGGGATTTTACCTCAAACTGGTTATGGAGTGTAACAATTTAATAATGAGTTTTTAAGTAAAATCATCACATCATTCCTACTTAGGGAGAATGGCACTAGTTTACAAAAGAAGTGGGAAAGTGGGAAAGGATTATGAGTAAGCCTCTGTACAATTTATGTCTTCTAAAGCTCTCTAAAATTGTGGAATGGGCTTTTGAAACATTGGAAGAAAAACCATTTTATTAGAATTTACATTTTACATTTACAATTTAATTTATACAACTAATTTAAAATAATCTAAAATGGCCATAGAGAAGGCTGAGGTTGTTTTCTGTTTTTGCATTTCGCAAATATATTTGAATAAATATATATTTTAACAGCTTAAGAAAGAGTAGGTAAGGTGCAAGTTGAAGGATATGTATAGGTAGGACCAAGGGAAATAACACTTCCTAAGTACCTAGTGCCTTCCAGATGTACAGAATCTTATTTAGCCTTCACTTGGACCCTGTGAGAGAGGGCTGTTAATATCATCCCTGTGCCCTCTTAACAGATAAAGAATTTTAGGTTTAGAGAGATTTAGTTACTGCCCTAGAATGGCCAAGAAAGTGGAGAATGGGAACTGGAATGCAGAACCAGCTGATCCCGCAATCTATGCTTCTTTCTGCCTACACTGCACTGCCCCCTCACTCACTTTATTTGGTTCTTCCATATGTTTCCTTGCACATGGATACGTTCTTATGGAATATGGAAAAAGTTCTTACTTTTATACAACACAATTTGCTCTTCCAAATATTTCCCTTGATTATCTCAGTAGCCCAAGGAGCCAAGGAGGATAACTGGGATGGTATTCAACCCACATGGAAACTGGGCCTCTGACACCTTGTTCAGTGTTTGCTCTAATGATCACACTGCCTGCACACGGTCCTTTGAGAGGTACCCCCCTGTGGTAACTTCTCTCCATCAGGAAGTGTTGAGGTTACTACTGCAGTTCCACGTTGCACCACAAAGTGGATTGCTTAAGACTTGGACTCCTAAATCCTGCTGCATGCCATTGCCAGGAACTAACAAAGGCCTGGATGGGATACCTTTTAAGTATACCATCCAATCACCTGATTTATGTGGTCTCTTTTAAATCCAAGGACTACATTACTTCCCTACTTAATGCTGCCAAATGCAGGCTAAGAACTTGGATTAATAATAGTCATCCTCCCAGGGGATGTTATTGAATGAGGCTTTCAAAAGCCTGCACTGCCTTGTGACCTCTTAGCTTTACATTGTCCAAGATTGTGTTCCTTTATACAGCCTGGTGCCCCAAGTTCCCCATGATGTATAGTCCAGGCCAGGAAACCATGAATGCAAGAATGTTAGGGAATTCTTTTGTTAACATTTGAGGAAGGTCATTGCAGTCAAATCTTTCTTTAGGAATATTCACCAGGCTGGATTTGGGTGGGAAAAGGAGGACCCAGTCTGTGTCACTTGGCATTTCAAGCCCTGGAATACAGTTTCATCCCGTGACCTGACAGAAGCTTTGTTACATTTAAAGGACAATTAGCATGCCTGGAAACTGCTCCCTGAGATGTGATAAGGAAGGAAAAGTCTGTATTTGAAGGCTCCTCTCTCCTGAGAGAACTTTTGAGCTAGCTGAAGAAAGGATTCCCACTTTGGAAATGGAGTCTTAGAAGAGTCTTTACAAATGCAAAATCCTCTGATTCTGCTACTCTGTAAGCACCACAAGGTTCTGGCTTTTTCTTTTGAATTTTATAAAAGTGTCAGCACAAGGAAAACTTTTCTAACCCATTGGGTCAGGGGTTGAGTTTAGTTTCCATTCTCCCTCCCCTGAAAGCTAAGCATTAATGTGACTGGATGCAGATTTTCATTTGAACCTCCTTCCTCTTAAAGGACTTGTATTTTCTATTTTACGATTTACTATTTAAAGTATATTGTTGGAGGCAAATCAACTTTTTAGGGGGCATAGATTTGGGTTTGCAGCTCTAGGAGGGAAACTGCCTTATATGAACACAGAGACACAGCACAAAATTAGGAAATGATGTTTAGCACAAATATCTGAAACCATTAGCAAGTTTTCAGTATAATTTCTATCTTGTTTTGTTGTTGTTATAACCACAGTGGCTAACCTATTATTCTCCCATATTTATCCCCTGAGATGAAGAACTTATTCAGTTCACCATACCCTGCATCACCTCCATTGACCTCTATCAAAAGTACAGGGTCCTTTCTTTTTAAATGAGAACTGTAGTAGCCTTAAGTATTGTGGTAAGGAGTTCCTCTTTGAAGTTAGACAAAGCTGGGTTTTACATCTTGTCGTAACATCCGTACACTACAGCTTGTGGCCTTGTGTGTCATTTAATCTTGTTGAGCTTCAGTTTCCTCATCTAGAAAATTAGCTTGCAGGATTTTTTTCCTGTAGGATTCCCCAAGCAATGTGATTATCTTCATTCATTTAGAGGGGACTAAATATAATGGTAGTTGTTTCTGTTTTAAGCCGTCCACACCTTCGACTCTTCTTGTCATTAGTTAAAGCTTTTTTTCTGATTGTCATTCCCTAGACATTATGAGGCCCCTACATTCCATGGCCATAGGTGACTCATTTGGAAAATGACATGGATGGCTTCAGGGCTCTCTAGGGCCCTCTGAAATCCAACATTCTGTTTCTCTACAATTCTGAATTATCTAAACAAATATAACACCAAGCTTGAAGAAGGAATAAATCTCACGGAATAGAAGGAGCAGTGCTTCTTTAACATGAGTGCTTTATCTTCTGAAGGCATGGATGAAAGTACATGCTTAACTGTGACTGTTTGATACTCAGGGAGAAGAAGAAAATTGAGAATGAGATGATGGATGCCCACATTCCGTGTTGATAGGCACACATTTCCAATGCTTCAAAGTGTCACAGTACAAACAGTAAAAAAAAACTGAAGGTCAAGTGAGAGGGTGGGTTGAAGTTGTTTACCACCTATCAACTTCCACCACTCAGGGAGTGATGTGGAACATAGTAGTGCTGAGTTCTACCATGATGCAGACCACACTCAGATGAACACTGGTCAGAGAGACTATTTTCTTTTGAGCTGTATAGGAGTAAAAATGATTTGCTGGAAAAAAAAGTACAATCAGGCATTACAAAGTATTATTGGCATACAAATATAGAATCACCATCATCATAATAATATAAATTACAATGGAATATTAAATTTATAACACCTGGTAAGGAGATTGCATGAAAAGAACATTATTAAAACATACTTGAGGGCTTCCCTGGTGGTGCAGTGGTTAAAGAATCCGCCTGCCAATGCAGGGGACACGGGTTCGAGCCCTGGTCCGGGAAGATCCCACATACCATGGAGTAACTAAGCCCGTGCGCCACAGCTACTGAAGCCCACACGCCACAACTATTGAAGCCTGCATGCCTAGAGCCCATGCTATGCAACGAGAGAAGCCACCACAATGAGAAGCCTGTACACCACAACAAAGAGTAGCCCCTCCTCACCACAACTAGAGAAAGCCTGTGCGCAGCAACAAAGGCCCAACGCAGCCAAAAATAAATAAATAAAATAAATAAGTTTTTTTAAATTTAAAAACTTACTTGATAAAAGCTATTACACTGCAGTAACAGTGCTACTAAATCGCTGTTTTTTGTGTGTGCGGATTTTTGAAAGAGCTTGATTTTCAAATCCTTGAAGAGGCAAAAAACATTCCATTATTTTAGTATCTGGAATTCACTGAAATAGAAGCTAACCTTCAATGGCACATTTTATAAATACTGAAGAGAAGGACCTTTAAAGTCATAATTATGTAAGCATTTTACACCCCTTCCACACATGCATACCACCAAAATCCCACACCTTCTCAGACAAACATTAACTTTCCTACTAATGGATAATTATTGTGCTAAACGTTTCTGATAATTTTGTTTTTAGATACAGTGATGGTTAAATCTATTATCTGAGATGAGTTGTATTATCTTATAAATTTGCCTCAGTTTTGTACTGACTTTATTTTTATGAAAATGAGATGTTTTACAAGAAGTTCATCTCTAGACTATATTGTATCACGGGTATTACAATATCCATCCTATAGAACTCTCAAAGAAAATAAGGAATCTCATTGCTGTTAGTCATAACAGTGAATAACATTTTGAACACTTTTTGCCAACACTAGAATAAACACTATGGCCTGTCTCATTTAATGGTCACAAAATCCTTGTGAGGTGCATACTGTAATACCTTTCGGTCTGTAGACGTAAACAGACTTAATGAGGTTGTATAATTTGTATAAGGTCAGCCAGCTGAAAGTTGTGGAATCAAATCTCAGACATAAGTATATTTGCCATCAGATTTTGCCCTTGAACTTTCCTGATGTATAATCTCCCCTAGCATAGTTGAAATTCTTGGGTAAACTATCCACATCCTATCATTTCTTCAAACACACACACACACACAGAATTTAGAAACTAATGTGATGTTTCACAGAAATTATTTACTTTCTATTTTCAAAATCAATACAATTGATTAACATGTTATCCTGAAGTGCTGACAAATTATTGGGTAAAAGTAGATTAATATATTTATTAAGCAATATTTATTGGGAACATCCTATGTGCCAGAGCCTTTGCTGAGATGATTAAGACAGAGGCAAGGACTGTATTGTTGTCCAACCCAAATTGGTGAGCCCGACGCACAATGAGGCCAAGCAAACTGAAAGGTCAGAGTTTGGAGCAGAGAAAGGTTTATTGCAATGGCCAAGCATGGAGAACTCCCCAGTAACTTTCAGGCACAGGATTTTAAAGACAGTGCTAGGGGAGGGGTCTTAGGATTCATAATCTGCTCATGGACATTCTGATTGGTTGGTGGTGAGGTAACAGGGTGATATTTCCTGAATCTCAACCTTCAGGTTCCAACCAGTCGGGGGTCTATGTGCTTGTGGTCAGAATGTAGTCACCATCCTCCGTTTGGGGGTGGTGGGGTGGTGGTCTTAGTTTCCGTAGAATAATTCAAAGATATGCATCAGATTCTTATCTCTATCCCTTCAGGAGGAACTAGGAGTCCTGTGACTCTTGTGTCCTAATCATTAACTGCTTGAGCCTGCTCTTTGGAACTCAGGGAAAGCCTAGGAGACTGAAGCCTTTTTTTTTTTCTAAAAACAAGAAACGGGGGACACAGAAAGTCCTTTGTACCCAGGAGGACCCTGCAGGGTCCTGCTCCTGTTTCAGGATGACATCAACATTCACTCTGAAGAAACAAGGTAGAAATATTCAATAGTGGGCTATTCACTCTTTAAAGCAACTTTACCTATTTTTTTTTCTATCATATCCACTCATCTTAGCAATAGCATTGCTACCAGTTCATGTATGTTATCCAGATTTCACATCACCCCTGGAAAGGAATTAACAATCAAACCAGCTTGAAATAGGAAGGATTTCTCTCCTCATGACTCTTAACAGAGCACATAGCTTGAAGCTAGTGCAACTTTCTAGTCAGGAAGAGAGATGATCACTATGTAAATCATTATCACTGACAAGTTAAGCCTCCAGTCAAAAGCAGAATGTATAGTTTATGTATTTACCTCAGGCTATTTGACTGGGTAACTTTTTGAAAAGAAATACAGCATGTTCACACACACACACACACACACACACTCTCTCTCTCTCTCTCTCTCTCTCTCTCTCTCTCTCTCTCTCTCTCTCTCTCTCTCTCTCTGTAGTATGCTCATGTCACCTTGGATTAACCGAATTCCAAGGCTTAAATTATCCCCCGGACTCTTGTTAACCCATCTCGCCATCCTAACCCAGAAATCCCAAGTAAACGAGATGAAGTGAAAATTCCATCCAGAATGAGTTGTTATTTGATGAACTCTAACTGTGATGCCGAGCAGGGCCCTGTGGGCCTTTTTGTCCCCCACTTGTAGGCAAGACTCCAACCTCCATGACCTTCCCTGAGTTCCAAAGGGCAGATTTGAACAGTTGCTAATCAAGGGAGGAGCAGCCACGAAACCACCTGAGGCCAGATTACAGGGACCAGAGAAGCTCATCAAGATTAGGAGACCACCAGAGAGCCTGCACACACTCTAATCCACCCCACCCTTTTGAAAATTTGCATAAGAAAGAAGAATGCAAGACTGTTACTTCCTTGATCATTATACCTCTGAGCACTACCCCTGACCATATAACCTCTCCCTATTCCCCAGTGAGGGGGAGCGCAGTTCTTGAGGCGCTAGCCTACTGTATTCCCTCTTTGCCTGACAAAGAAATAAAGCCACTCATTATTTCTCCTCCATAACTCTGTCTCTGTATTTCTGTTTGGCATTGGTGCACAGAGAGCCAAGATTTTGGCACCAACTGTACTTATTAAGCATAGGGTGGGAGGTGGGAAATTATCTAAATCAATCTTTTCCAAGCCTTTCTCCATAGGGTTGGCGGTGGTCAAATCTGTTATTCCATCTAACTTTCTGTGTTTCATTCAAATCGTTTTTCTAAATTTCAAAACTGGACAGGTTATTCCCCTGCATGTAAAATTTCTGTGTCTCCATTACCTACGTAGATGAGTCCTAAATCTCTCCTTAGCCTCAGTGAAAAGCAGTTACCATTATGTAACCTTAGGGGATTCATTCAACCTTTAATATTAGAAACATTAAATGAGTTGATAGGAAATAGATAGCATTTAGCACAGTACATGGTAGTGCTATGTAATTGTTAACTGTAATATGATAATGAAAATAATAACTTATTCACCTACAAATAACTCTTACTACTAGTGTTACTACTACTGCTGCTAAAAACACCACAGAATTTGTCTACAGATCAGAAAAAATGTCAGCTTTTCTCAGCAGTCATGTGAGAAACTGAGCTCAGAGAAATGAGAAAGGGGTTCAGTTAAGATTTTAGTTAAAGGCTTTATCTCTTCTCTGTACAGTTATGTCTGCTGTGACCTCTTTCTATTCAATTTTTGGCAGATTGTGGGTACACAGTAAATGTTTGTTAATTGAGATATCTTTTTTTTAAAAAAATAAGAATGTTCATAGCAGTTTTATTGATGATAGCCTCACACTGGAAATAGCCCAAATTTTCATCAACAATTGAATGGCTAAATAATTTGAATTTACACAATAAAATACTACTTAGCAGTAACATGAAAGAACTACTGGTACATGTAAAAATATGGATTCTTTTGAAAACCATTATGCTGAATGAAAGAAGTCAATTATAAAAGTGTTTATTCATACTTTTTAGTGTAATTTTAGAACAGGCAAAATTGACCTATGGCAAGAGATATCAGAACACTGGTTGCCTCTAGCAGGGGCAGGTTTAGGGAAGATTGAGTGGGAAGGGGTACGCAGGAACTTGCTGGGATGATAGAAGTATTTCTTATTATAATAGACTTGTGGGTTACAAAGGTGAATGAATCCATTTGTTAAACATTTAATGTCTATGTACTTTACTCTATGAAAATTATACCTGAATTTAAAATATAGGCACATTTTGGATCACTCAATTCCTTCTCCTCGCTTTGTGATTTCAAATGAATTTTACAGTTATCCATTTGTACCTGTGTGAAGTCTGTAAGCTAAATAGGTTATTTTATTTATTTATTTACTAATTTCTTTTAACAATATTGCACTCTACAAAACGACTTACTGAAGGTCTTAGGCAAGTCTAATAGATACACAAACAAATTCTACTGACACACCTAATTATAAGGCAGCAAACAGCTGACTTACAACACAAATTTATTTTTATTAATTTATTTTTTTGAAATTTAGCTGTTTTTTTATTTTACTTTATTTTATTTTATTTTTAACATGTTTATTGGAGTATAATTGCTTTACAATGTTGTGTTACTTTCTGCTTTATAACAAAGTCGATCAGCTATACATATATATATATCCCCATATCTCCTCCCTCTTGCATCTCCCTCCCATCCTCCCTATCCCACTCCTCTAGGTGGTCACAAAGCACCGAGCTGATGTCCCTGTGCTATGCGGCTGCTTCCCACTAGCTATCTATTTTACGTTTGGTAGTGTATATATGTCCTTGCCACTCTCTCACTTCGTCCCAGCTTACCCTTCCCTGTCCCCGTGTCCTCAAGTCCATTCTCTATGTCTGCGTCTTTATTCCTGTCCTGCCCTTAGGTTCTTCAGAACCGTTTTTTTTTTCTTTAGATTCCATATATATGTGTTAGCATACAGTATTTGTTTTACTCTTTCTGACTTACTTCACTCTGTATGACAGACTCTAGGTCCATCCACCTCACTACAAATAACTCAATTTCATTTCTTTTTATGGCTGAGTAATATTCCATTGTATATATGTGCCACATCTTCTTTATCCATTCATCTGTTGATGGACACTTAGGTTGCTTCCATGTCCTGGAAGCACTATTGAAAATAGTGCTGCAGTGAACATTGTGGTACAAAACAGATTTAGATGGCAATGCATTATAGCCCCAGCATAAGCTCAAAGAAAGTAGTTTTAGACTCTGGCAAATGATCAGAACCTAGTAGGTTGTAGTAGGAAATGTGCACTCACACATATAGTCAGTCAACAAGGACTGCAAAATTGCCAGGGGTCACAGTTCTGGCATTTTCATTTCAGATCACTTTAGCAATTTTTACTTGTAGGTTCTGCTTCAACAAATGCCACCCTTTTCTTTGGTACAGCCTCAAAGGAACAGTCTCTCAAAGGAACCTTTCCAACACTGTTGGACACAGTTGATCGATCTCTTCTTCCTGAAACACATTTTCCTTTGGCTGCAATAACACGATACTACCCTGGTCTCCTCCTGCCTTCATGTTAAGTCCTTCTCAGTTTCTTGCCATTTGCTCCTCCACCTCTTCCATATTAGATTTTCTCAAAACCATCTTCCCTTTTCATTTCTCTTCTCACCTACTGCTGTCCTCTGCCAACACTTATCCTTTCTCCCTCAGAACTTCATCCTTGCTGACTCTTCTCAGTTCCCCTTACAAGCTCTTTCCTAAAAGCTGGGGTCCTTTGTATCATTTTTGTTAGAACTTATAAAACCACCTAACACTAGTGGGTACTAAAGAAAGGCATATTCTCTTTTCTTCTAGCTTTCTCTCTCACATTTTGAAAAGCAATCTACTCTGAAGAGGGATAGCATGTGTTGTCTTAAGCCATGTGTTTCCAAGATAAGGAATTCATTATGACTTTCTTTTTTTCTGAAGGAACCTTTCACTCTTGTCCTTAGAGTATCTCAGTGAACACAATATGAACTTCACAAACACATGCAGAGTTGTGTGTTTGTATATAACTTTTTCCAGCGTTCTTTAAAATCCTAATCACTACCTGGCACTTTACACACATTATCTCATTTAATTCTCATAATAAACCTAAAAGTTGGGTGTTATTATCTCAATTGCATAACAAGAAACCGATACACTCCAAGAGGAAAGGTAAATTTTCCAATGTAGTGGAGACAGATCTAGCTCTACTGGCATTCACCTGTCTCTCCACTCATCACGCTGCCTTTTTAGAAGTAGCCTCTTACTTCCATGATTTCCATGATCCTTTTACTCTGAGAGTTTCTGCCTCTAGATCTCAATTCTCCACTTCAATAGTGCCGGTCTCCAAAAGATGGGATTAACTAGCAAAATTGTAGTGGAGTTGTGTTTCAGACCAGATTCATGTGACCATGAAAAAGGTAGTGCAGCCTCTCTGAGCTCGGTTCTTTCAGCTGTAAAATGTTTGGTCTTTACACATTATGGATTACATGAGAGAGCATATGAGAAGTACCTAACACAGCATCTTTCATGCAATAGGCACTCAGCAAATGATTGCTACTTTTATTATTATTCATACTCTTCTGATAATTGTTAATAATCAGATCATGTAGGGGCACCACAAATTGTTGAGATTTTCATTCTTCTAAGGCTGTATATTGGTTCTGTTTGCTAATGAGACTCTTGTACTTAACTTACCTGCTTTGTCATGCCCCAGTGTCTTAGTTTTAGCTTCCATATAATATCCTCCTTATTTCTTAGAAAATCTTTTCCCCTTCTTTATTAATTTCATTAAATCTTTTAGCACAATGAGTTATTAGAATAAAAGATCTGGTCTTCAGAGAAAACAGTCTTTGGAACTAGAAATGTCGTGGGTTTTTTTTGTTTGGTTGGTTTTTTACTGTGAATTTTTTTTTTTAACATCTGTTATTGGAGTATAATTGCTTTACAGTGTTGTGTTAGTTTCTGCTGTATAACAGAGTGAATCAGCTATATACATATGTATATCCCCATATCCCCTCCCTCTTGAGCCTCCCTCCCACCCTCCCTATCCTACCCCTCTAGGTTGTCGCAAAGCACCAAGCTCATCTCCCTGTGCCATGCAGCTGCTTCCCACTAGCTATCTATTTTACATTTTATATTTGGAAGTGTATATATGTCAGTACTATTTTCTCACTTCGTCCCAGCTTACCCTTCCCCCTCCCCGTGTCCCCAAGTCCATTCTCTACGTCTGTTGATGGGCATGATTCATTTATTTACAAGATGAAAACTTAGGCAGAGCTTAGAAGAAGAAGCAGGAAAGGGCTGCCTTGAAGTTCATATCAGTTTCCTCTGTGTCTAGGTACAAAGGGTTCTGATTCAAGACAGTATGGTAGGTTGGGAAATTTTTGATTTTAGACAGTCCTGGGTTAAAATTCTAATTTTGCCATTGTATTAGTCAGGGTTACATGGAAAAACAGAGCCAATAGAATATACAGAGATATATAGAAAGAGATTTGTTTTGAGGGGTTGGCTCATGCAATTATAGAGACTGAGAAGTCTCACGAGCTACCATCTACAAGGTGGAGGTACAGGAAAGTCAGTGATGCAATTCCAGAACCAGGGGAGTCAATGGTGTAAGTCCCGGTCTGAATCCGAGGTCCAAGAACCAGGAATGCCAATGTCTGAGGGCAAAGGATGGATGTCCCAGTTCAAACAGAGAGCAAATTCACCCTTCCTCCCCATTTTTGGTCTATTTTAACCCTCAGTGGATTGGATGATGCCCACCCATATTGGGGAGGGCGATCCTCTTTACTCAGTTAACTAATTCAAATGCTAATCTCTTCCAGAAACATCCTCACAGGCACACCCAGAAATAATATTTTACCATCTATCTGGACATCTCTTAGCCCAGACAAATTAATGCATAAACTTAACTATCATAGCCACCCTGTGTTCTTATGCAAATAGCCTGATCTCTTTTTGTCTCCCTGATCTCAGTTTGTCTCTCAAATGTAGGAAATGATACCTCTTAGAAATTTGAAAAACAGCTTTAGTTATTATTTGTCACAGAAAGCCACATTTTACTGTGATATAATTTCAACTTAATGGAAAAGTTAGAATAATAAGGATCTCCCCATATTCACCAGTTGTTTACATTTTAATCCATTAGTTTTATCATTTGCTATCTATCTACTTATGCATATTATATTTTCTTCTGAATCATTTGGCAGTAAGTTGGGAACATTTTGTCTATTATTTCAAAATACTTCAGTATATTTTCTAACCACAGGATAATTATCATAATAAATGTAACATTGGCACAATACTATTACCCTATCTATAACCATATAAAATTTTGTCAGTTGTCTCAGCAATGCTCTTTATAGATGTTTGTCTTTTTTCGTCCAGATCAAGATGGCATACTGCATTTAGTTGTCACATCTTTTCAGTTTCCTTTGATCTGAAGCAATTTCTCAGTCTTTCTTGAAATTTATACTTCAGAGGATTATAGGCCAGTTATTTTGTAGAATGTTCTTCAATTTGTGTATCTGATAGTTCCTTGTGAGTATATACATGTGTTTTTGGATAAAATACCTGTAGAAGTGATGTTGTGTTCCTCTCAGTGCATCATATCATGAGATGTGTGATGTTGATTTGACTCTATGTTGATGATGGCTAAATTTGCTCACCTGGTTAAGATGGTGTCTGTCAAGTCTCTCCACTGTAAAGCTACTATTTTCTCCTTAGTAATTAATAAGTAATTTGTGGGGGGAAACTGTGTGAAAATTTTATTCTTCATCAGACTTTCATCCAGTAGTTTTAGCATCAGTGGGAGATTTTGTATCTCCATTATTCCTTCCATATTCATTAATTGACATTCTACTCTAAGGAAGTTCATGGTCACTTGACAACTGTTCTGTGTTAGGAGGAAAACACAGTAGAAGCAAGAAAAAATATTGTGGTGCCTAGATAAACAACCAGTATATGGGTACCTAACCAGTCATTTTGATGGTGTGTGAAACATGGTGTGTGGTACCTAACCAGTCATTTTGATGATGTGTGAAACATGACATATATACATTATGTTTTCATTCCAATAGCGTGTCTTAATTTTTAGTTCAGACAGTATTGTATAAGGCAGAATGGTGGCGTAATGGGGAAATGAGCAGGGTAGGCTCTAGGGACTCTAGATTGGGAAGGGTTGTATTTAACATAAGAATTATGAACTGTTTTTAGAAAATCTAGATCTTGAGAACAAGGAGACTACAAAATCAGGGAGGGATTGTCCTTAAAAAAAAAACCCGCTATGGTCATGAACTATTTTTTGAAAGAGTGTTAACCTCATTTATGATAGAAAGCAAAGTGGGGATTAAGCTATCTAACATTTCAGGATTGGTTAAATTGTAGACCACATTAGGGATCTAATAAACCACCCTTATTGCCATTATATAATTCAATTTGTCTTCTGAAAATTAATTCATAGATTAAATTACCACCATAGGTTTCAGTTAAAAGTTTCCCTACTTCTTGGTGAACATCTTAATCTAGATCTGTGTTTGTGGCAATCTTTGGAACTTTAGAATGAAAGCTGATATAGCTTTAGGCAATATTATATGACTTCTTATATTCCTAAGTAAAATTCATTGTAGTTGAGCATTCTTAAACGTGCTTTTTTATGTCTCCCAGGAATACACTAGTGCTCTTTTAAGAAAGGAAGATGCTAAAGCAAGCCTTTGCTCTACCTACAGATTGACAAGAATCTTTAAGTGCAGTCATCCTCTGATAGAGGCCAGCTTTGCCCCCATGTGCAGTGTTTGCCTCTCCCTATGATTGCAGTGAAAGAACAGTGTTGTTCAATTACAAGACATGACTCTTCCATCCTGAGCTCAGCCTCAGTCCGGATGCTGTTATTTTTATCTCTGCTTCCAGGGATTGGGTTGGATGATCTGTCAGGTCCCTTATAGCTCAGATATTCTAAACTAAGAAATAGCACATTAGTAAACATTTCCACAGGCCTTGAGTTTTGATGAATTTATCTGCAAAGATGGCTTAGGTTTATTGTTCTTTGTCTCTAGGGTAAAGAGACATATGTCTTTAAAGCTGCTAGCTGGACTGTCTTTTCAGCATGATGTAAGAACACAGGAAACTTTCACATGGTATTAGAATCAGTATGAGCCATCTGAAGATTCCATAAATTATTTTGGGAGAATAAGTAGATGAGACAACCAAGGGTGGATGAATTATATCTACTGAGCAATGCAGGTAAGATGAGAACTTGTCAGGTTGAAAGAGTTTTTTCCTCCATCTTTTTTTTTAATACATCTGTTAATTTTGATTGGACAATAATGAGAAAACATATTATTAAGTACGGTTGTAGACACGCAGTCTGCCTAGTAGAAACTGTTCTGGTCCAATTTATCTGAATGAACAATGAGACATGTAAAAGGTAAAAGGAAAATCAAGTGTGCCAGCTCCCAGCTCAAGCCCACCTTTGTCCATAGAATCTGAGAATTAGATGATCTTTGTGGGAAGACAGGAATTGCTTCCAATAACCTCTAAAATTGTTTGTTTTGTTTAGTTTTCTTGTTTTCTTTTTCCTTTTTTATATAGCTTTAGGTAGGTTCAATCCTGGGACATTTTCTCATTTATAATCATCTATCACAAGAAAGGAAAACTTTAATAAAACTTTACCCATGAGTGCTTTGGCTAGGAACAAGAGAGCTAGCATGATTTCACACAAGTAATCACCTTTTCTGAAACTTGGTTCATTTTTCTTAATCTCCCTGGGAGCTTGAGTTAACCTTCAGACAGATCTGTTTGCTGAAAGTAAGTATTGTGGGACACAATTAGAACTTCAATAAGATTGTAGAAGGAAATAGAAACAGGAGTGGTGAGATTCTGCTGCTTTTCCCAATAAGTGATTCCAGTGTGGGGAGCAAAATTGATTGCAGGAGGATAGATGATGGGAAAAAAAAGAATGGAGAAACATATATACTATCCTTCTGAAAGTTCAGTGAGCATCAGAATCACATAGAGGGCTTGTTAAAGCTGGGTGCTGGGCCCCATCTTGAAAGTTTCTGATTCAGTACATCTGAGGTGGGGCATTTTTTGACAAGTGCCCACGTGATGTTGATGGTTTGGTCTGGGGACCACATTTTCAGTATCAGTACTCTTAATATATCCCTAAAATAGATTCATTTCTGTAGCTTTTGTCTGTATTGGAGAGAGTATTAGATTGGAGTCATAAAGCTTTTTAAATTCCATTAGTCATTTGGTGAATTTTCCTTGGCCTATGACAGGTAAATTATGTGCTATGCCCTATTAGTGTAGAGATTAATAAGTCACAGTCTTGTATTCCAGGAAATTGATAGTCAACTGGGGGAGACTCTCAAGGTAATCCACAATCTTAATACGGTATAATAAACAATCCAATGTCAGTTAGTACTGGTTTGCTGTGGATATGTATAGGAGCTCTAGCTGCCTGACTTTGTATCTAGGGCCTGGAGCCAGAGTGAACTTCTTGGGAGCAGAAACCAAAAATGATTTTGGGGGGATGGACAATATAGGGGTAAGGGAGTAAAAGGTACAAACTATTAGATATAAAATAAGTTACAAGGATATATTGTACAACATGGGGAATATAGCCAATATTTTATAATAACTATAAATGGAATATAACCTTTAAAAATTGTGAATCACTGTATTTTACACCTGTAACTTATATAAAGTATTATATAGCAACTATACTTCAATTAAAAAAAGAAATAAAAAATGAGTTTTGAACACGATTGAGGATTTATTAGACTGAGGGACAATATTAAAAGCTAAAAGGATAAGGGTTAAAGGCAGAAAAGAGTGAAATGACAATGCAATTTTAAAATAGTAAAGAGTTCAGTAGAAGTTGAACATGAAATACTGTTGAAGAACTTGCTTCCTCCCTAGCTTAATCACTATTCACCTCCCAGCCATGAGTTTTGTCTGGTATTCTTAGGGGTTTGCATTTTATTATGTATGTGATGGGAGTGGGAGGGTCAGACAATGAAGATTTTAATCAAGGGAGTAATGAGATTAGATTTAAAATTATGAATGCCTAAATACTTTATGATACATCTATTCTGTGGAACACTATGCAGCTGTGAAAAAGAATAAGGTAGCATCATGCTATGGACTGGTCTCTAAAACAAAATACAGAATAGTATTCATCAGATGCTTTCATTTGTGTACAAAGAAGAATGAAAAGGGTATCTGCATTAGCAATATGCTTGTGTTTGATTAGAATATTTTTTGTGTGTAGGAATACCATACATGCACAAACATGCAAAATATAACTTGATAGCAGTAGTTGCCTCTGGATATATGTGTTGGAGGAGAGAGGTCTGTAATGGGAAGAATGTTTTATGCTTCGCATGCTTTTTTGTACTATTTGACATGATTTTAACATACACATATTTTATTTTTGCTATTATCACATATTTACTGCTACAACTACTAACAAATCATCTTAGAAAAAAAATCACTGTTATAAATATTTTAAAAAGAGATTTTCAGAGGAAAGGCTGAAGGGAGGAAGGGCAGTTGTCTCCTCTTTTGGTTAACGTGATGAGTAGTGTTTAAAGTTAGAAATACTGTGGCGACAGAATACATGGAAAGGAGGAAATTGACCTGAGGGAGTTATACAACTCATGTTTTCTGAAGTCACGGTATGCATTTATAAAACTTTATCTTTGGACCTTGTTTATGCACATTAAAAACAATATCTGTCTTCTTCACCAGAAGGTAAGCTAACTGAGGGCAAGGGATCTATTTTTCTTGTTCACATCCTCAGCACTTCCTAGGTAAGGGCTCACTGAATATTCTTAGATGAATGAATCCCAGGGCTTTAATTTATTTCTTGCCTCTGTTGAATTTTTATTCTCTGAACCACACATTAAAGCTATGTACACTCATTTGGGTGTAGAGTAGTGGTCCCCAACCCCTGCACAGGAACCGGGCTGCACATCAGGAGGTGAGCAGCGGGCGAGCTAGGGAAGCTTCATCTGCCGCTCCCCATCGCTCCCCATCACTCGCATTATCGCCTGAACCATCACCCTCCCCCTACCCCGTCCGTGGAAAAATTATCTTCCACGAAATCAGTCCCTGGTGCCAAAGAGGTTGGGGACCGCTGGTGTAGAGCCCAGAACGGAATATGTGCTTTTCTATTGCAGAGCCCCAAAAGGGGTGTATATTCCCTTCTGTTCCCCCCTGCCCCCTGCACAGATGACCTCCACAAAAAAAGGCTTAGCCTGTACTTTGCTGGAAGCAGGTGGTTGCAGGGATACATTCAATATATTGACTGGCCAACAAGTTAAAAAAGCAAAGCTTAGACACCCTAGTGTCTACTAAGAGCAGCTTGTCTCTCCAAAGCAGTAGATAAGTTTTGGGATTGCCAGTTTTAGGAACTGGATTAGACAAGAGAGAGAGAGAGAAATCTTGGCTAACTCCTAAGTTTTCTGATTCAGCTAAATGGTTGAAAGGGCTTGAATGCCAACCTTATCCTTAACTTGTGTTGTTTTGGGCAAAACTCTTATTCTCTTAGAAACTCTATCCCGCTCACCTGTAAACTAGATGACGATATAGCCCCCATCTGCCTCCACACGTTGTTTTAAGTGCCATGTAAAGTGAAATACATGAAAGCATTTTGTAAATGTCCCCAGTGCTCTAGAAACTGAAAGGTATGTTATTACCTACCTTCACACACTCTTTTCGCATTTGCATTAGGTGTTAAGAGCAGCTAGAAGGTTATGATCACTTACATTCCTGCTCTTTTGGGTTTCTGTGGGGAAAGGAGAGCAGAAGTTTACAAAAAGGAAAATCTGTAATACAGACGGAGTGCTTCAAAGTGCCTCGCACTCCACGTGGCAGATGGTTGTGCCTTAATAGATGTGTTCCTTTCCTTCCGCCCCTGCTTACCTAAAATGACTTAGATATGCTAACTCTGGCAGTTTGTAGAAGATTTCATTCCTCAGCTTGCCAATTTGGTTTAGGGTATGTGTATATGATTTTTACCTGAGTATTGTTAGGAAAGACATATTGCTAGTGAAGTGACAGAGGTAAGGAGTCCAATCCTCACTCTGGGATTATTCTGCCAATGTGCACTTTTACTCTTGACTCTCTCTATGTTTCTTATCTGTAAAATGGGAATACCTTTGACTTTATCAGAATGTTGAGAGGATTTGAACTAAACTGTGTGCAATATTTGTTAAAGGATCTAGCCAATAATCGGTAAATTGATAAATGGAATACATGGTATTAACTTGTATAATCTGGTTTTGGAGCCCTTTTCCTACTCTATCACACTATAATGAGCAATAACATCCCGACACCCACTCTGTAAGAACTGAAAGATTACATCTGTGCCAAATACTGTGCTGTTACATTTTTCCTTTATCGCGAAAATGGAAAAAACAATAGCACAGATCAGTTAATCTTTCAATAAAGGGATTATATACATGCTTATAGTCAAAGGCCTTGTAATTTTGAGGTGTAGGGACTGGACCTATTCTGGTCCACCTCCGGACACCTGGCTGGCTTCTAACTAGCATGTGATATTTGCTTTTCTAAGGGCATTAGAAGAAGACCACAGACGCCTGCCTTCTGAGTTCTCCCAAAGACAGAATTCTTTGCCTTGGACAAATCATATAATATCATAGCCACCTAAATTTAACAAAGATAGTAAAGAAAAGTATATCCTCAGCACAATCTCAACAGATGATGAGAAGGACTTAATTAATGTTTATGGAGTACTTATTTGTTTGAAAAGGAATACAAAAGAAAGAACAGAAACAAGTACATGGTTTTCATTCCCTGGGCTCTAACGCAATTCAGTACAGTTAATTTATTTTATCACTTCCCTGATCAATCAGAGGAGGATGGCGGTCTGAACATACTATACTGATTTGTAACTGTGGTTAACTGGGGCTTTTGGCTACACAAGCACATCTCTGAAAAAGATGTTCCAGGAGATTTGAGATGGGGCCCTTGGCACTGTTTGTTTTTTTTTTTTTTAATTTTTAAATTTTATTTTATTTATTTTTTTATACAGCAGTTTCTTATTAGTTATCTATTTTATACATATTAGTATATATGTGTCAATCCCAATCTCCCAATTCATCCCACCAGCACACCCCCACCCCACCACCACTTTCCCCCCTTGGTGTCCATACATTTGTTCTCTACATCTGTGTCTCAATTTCTACCCTGCAAACCTGTTCATCTGTACCATTTTTCTAGGTTCCAGATATATGCGTTAATATACGATATTTGTTTTTCTCTTTCTGACTTACTTCACTCTGTAGGACAGTCTCTAGGTCCATCCATGTCTCTACAAATGACCAAATTTTGTTCCTTTTTATGGCTGAGTAATATTCCATTGTATATATGTGCCACATCTTCTTTATCCATTTGTCTGTTGATGGACACTTAGGCTGCTTCCATGTCCTGGCTGTTGTAAATAGTGCTGCAATGAACATTGTGGTACATGACTCTTTTTGAATTATGGTTTTCTCTGGGTATATGCCCAGTAGTGGGATTGCTGGGTCATACGGTGTTTCTATTTTTAGTTTTTTAAGGAACCTCCACAGTGTTCTCCATAGTGGCTGTATCAGTTTACATTCACACCAACAGTGCAAGAGGGTTCCCTTTTCTCCACATCCTCTCCAGCATTTGTTGTTTGTAGATTTTCTAATGATGCCCATTCTAACTGGTGTGAGGTGATACCTCATTGTAGCTTTGATTTGCATTTCTCTAATAATTAGGGATGTTGAGTAGCTTTTCATATGCTTCTTGGCCATCTGTATGTCTTCTTTGGAGAAATGACTATTTAGGTCTTCTGCCCATTTTTGGATTGGGTTGTTTGTTTTTTTAATACTGAGCTGCATGAGCTGTTTATATATTTTGGAGATTAATCCTTGGCCATTGATTCATTTGCAGATATTTTCTACCATTCTGAGGGTTGTCTTTTCGTTTTGTTTGTAGTTTCCTTTGCTTTGCAAAAGCTTTTAAGTTTCATTAGGTCCCATTTGTTTATTTTTGTTTTTATTTCCATTACTCTAGGAGGCGGGTCAAAAATGATCTTGCTGCGGGCCTCCCTGGTGGCGCAAGTGGTTGAGAGTCCGCCTGCCGATGCAGGGGATACGGGTTCGTGCCCCGGTCTGGGAGGATCCCATATGCCGCGGAGCGGCTGGGCCCGTGAGCCATGGCCGCTGAGCCTGCGCGTCCGGAGCCTGTGCTCCGCAACGGGGGAGGCCACAACAGTGAGAGGCCCGCATACCGAAAAAAAAAATGATCTTGCTGTGACTTATGTCAAAGAGTGTTCTGCCTATGTTTTCCTCTAAGAGTTTTATAGTGTCCAGTCTTACATTCAGGTCTTGAATCCATTTTGAGTTATTTTTGTGTATGGTGTTAGGGAGTGTTCTAATTTCATTCTTTTACATGTAGCTGTCCAGTTTTACCAGCACCACTTATTGAAGAGACTGTGTTTTCTCCATTGTATATCCTTGCCTCCTTTGTCATAGATTATTTGACCATAGGTGCATGGGTTTATCTCTGGGCTTTCTATCCTGTTCCATTGATCTATATTTCTGTTTTTGTGCCAGTACCATATTGTCTTGATGACTGTAGCTTTGTAGTATAGTCTAAAGTCAGCGAGTCTGATTCCTCCAGCTCCACTTTTTTCCCCTCAAGACTTCTTTTGCCATTTGGGGTCTTTTGTGTCTCCATACAAATTTTAAGATTTTTTGTTCTAATTCTGTAAAAAATGCCACTGGTAATTTGATAGGGATTGCATTGAATCTGTAGATTGCTTTGGGTAGTATAGTGATTTTCACAATATTGATTTTTCCAATCCAAGAACATGGTATATCTCTCCATCTGTTTGTGTCATCTTTGCTTTCTTTCATCAGTGTCTTATAGTTGTCTGAGTACCGGTCTTTTTTCTCCTTAGGTAGGTTTATTCCTACGTATTTTATTCTTTTTGTTGCAATGGCGAATGGGATTGTTTCCTTAATTTCTCTTTCTGATCTTCCATTGTTAGTGTATAGAAATGCAAGAGATTTATGTGCATTAATTTTGTATCCTGCAACTTTACCAGATTCATTGATTAACTCTACTAGTTTTCTGGTGGCATCTTTAGGATTCTCTATGTATAGTATTATGTCATCTGCAAACAGTGACAGTTTTACTTCTTCTTTTTCAATTTATATTCCTTTTATTTCTTTTTCTTCTCCGATTGCCATGGCTAGGACTTCCAAAACTATGTTGAATAATAGTGGTGAGAGTGGACATCCTCATCTTGTTCCTGATCTTAGAGGAAATGCTTTCAGTTTTTCACCATTGAGAATGATGTTTGCTGTGGGTTTGTCGTATATGGCCTTCATTATGTTGAGGTAGGTTCCCTCTATGCCCACTTTCTGGAGAGTTTTTATCATAAATGGGTGTTGAATTTTGTCAAAAGCTTTTTCTGCATCTATTGAGATGATCCTATGGTTTTTATTCTTCAACTTGTTAATATGGTGTATCACATTGATTGATTTGCGTATATTGAAGAATCCTTGCATCTCTGTGATAAATCCCACTTGATTATGGTGTATGATCCTTTTAATGTGTTGTTTGATTCTGTTGGCTAGTATTCTGTTGAGGAGTTTTACATCTGTATTCACAGTGATATTGGTTTGTAATTTCCTTTTTTTTGTAGTATCTTTGTCTGGTTTTGGTATCAGGGTGATGGTGGCCTCCTAGAATGAGTTTGGGAGTGTTCCTCCCTCTGCAATTTTTTGGAAGAGTTTGAGAAGGATGGGTGTTAGCTCTTCTCTAAATGTTTGATAGAATTCACCTGTGAAGCCATCTGGTCCTGGACTTTTGTTTGTTGGAAGATTTTTAATCACAGTTTCAATTTCATTACTTGTGATTGGTCTGTTCATATTTTTTCTTTCTTCCTGGTTCAGTCTTGGAAGGTTATATCTTTCTAAGAATTTGTTCATTTCTTCCAGGTTGTCCATTTTATTGGCATAGAGTTGCTTGTAGTAGTCTCTTAGGATGCTTTGTATTTCTGCTGTGTCTGTTGTAACTTCTTTTTCATTTCTAATTGTATTGATTTGAGTCTTCTCCCTCTTTTTCTTGATGAGTCTGGCTAAAGGTTTATGAATTTTGTTTATCTTCTCAAAGAACCAGCTTTTAGTTTTATTGATCTTTGTTATTGTTTTCTTTGTTTCTATTTCATTTATTTCTGCTCTGATCTTTATGATATATTTCCTTCTATTAACTTTGTGTTTTCTTTTTGTAGTTCCTTTATGTGTAAGGTTAGATTGTTTATTTGAGATTTTTCTTGTTTCTTGAGGTAGGCTTGTATTGCTATAAACTTCCCTCTTAGAACTGCTTTTGCTGCATCCCATACATTTTGGAAAATTGTGTTTTCGTTGTAATTTGTCTCTATGAATTTTTTGATTTCCTCTTTGATTTCTTCATTGATCTCTTGGTTACTTAGTAACGTAATCCAAATAAGTTTAGCCTCCATGTGTTTGCATGTTTTACTTTTTTTTCCCCTGTAATTGATTTCTAATCTCATAGTGTTGTGGTTGGAAAAGATGCTTGATATGATTTCAATTTTCTTAAGTTTACCAAGGCTTGATATGTGACCGAAGATGTGATGTATCCTGGAAAATGTTCTGTGTGTACTTGAGAAGAAAGTGTAATCTGCTGTTTTTGGATGGAATGTCTTATAAATATCAATTAAATCTATCTGGTCTGTTGTATCTTTTAAAGCTTGTGTTTCCTTATTAATTTTCTGTCTAGATGATCTGTCTGTTGGTGTCAGTGAGGTGTTAAAGTCCTCCACTATTAAGTATTACTGTCAATTTCCTCTTTTGTAGCTGTTAGCAGTTGCCTTATGTATTGAGGTGCTCCTATGTTCAGTGCATATATATTTGTAATTGTCATATCTTCTTCTTGGATTGATCTCTTGATCATTATGTAGTGTCCTTCCTTGTCTCTTGTAACATTGTTTATTTTAAAGTCTATTTTATCTGACATGAGTATTGCTACTGCAGCTTTATTTTGATTTCAGTTTGCATGGAATATCTTTTTCTATCCCTTCACCTTCAGTCTGTATGTGTCCCTAGGTCTGAAGTGGGTCTCTTGTAGACAGCATATATACAGGTATTGTTTTTGTATCCATTCAATGAGTCTGTATCTTTTGGTTGGAGCATTTAATCCATTCACATTTAAGGTAATTATCAATATGTATGTTCCTATTACCATTTTCTTAATTGTTATGGATTTGTTTTTATGGGTTCTTTTGTTCTCTTGTGTTTCCCACTTAGAGAGGTTCCTTTAGCATTTGTTATAGAGCTGGTTTGGTGGTGCTGAATTCTCTTAGCTTTTGCTTGTCTGTAAAGCTTTTGACTTCTCCGTGGAATCTGAATGAGATCCTTGCTGGGTAGAGTAATCTTGGTTGTAGTTTCTTCCCTTTCATCATATTAAATATATCGTGCTACCCCCTTCTGGCTTGTAGAGTTTCTGCTGAGAAATCAGCTGTTAACCTTATGGGAGTTCCTTGTATGTTATTTGTCATTTTTCCCTTGTTGCTTTCAATAATTTTTCATTCTCTTTAATTTTTGTCACTTTTATTACTATGTGTCTCAGCGTGTTTTTCCTTGGGTTTTTCCTGCCTGGGATTCTCTGTGCTTCCTGGACTTGGGTGGCTATTTTCTTTCCCATGTTAGGGAAGTTTTTGACTATAATCTCCTCAAATATTTTTTCAGGTCCTTTCTCTCTCTCTTCTCTTTCTGGGACCCCAATAATGCAAATGTTGTTGCGTTTAATGTTGTCCCAGAGGTCTCTTAGGCTGTCTTCATTTCTTTTCATTCTTTTTTCTTTATTCTGTTCTGTGGCAGTGAATACCACAATTCTGTCTTCCAGGTCACTTATCTGTTCTTCTGCCTCAGTTATTCTGCTATTGATTCCTTCTAGTGTATTTTTCATTTCAGTTATTTTATTGTTCATCTCTGTTTGTTTGTTCTTTAATTCTTCTAGGTCTTTGTTAACCATTTCTTGCATCTTCTTGCTCTTTGCATCCATTTGTTTTCTGAGGTCCAGGATCATCTTCACTGTCATTGTTCTGAATTCTTTTTCTGGAAGGTTGTCTATCTCCACTTCATTTAGTTGTTTTTCTGGGGTTTTATCTTGTTCCTTCATCTGGTACAAAGTCCTCTGCCTTTTCATTTTGTCTGTCTTTCTGTGAATGTGGTTTTCCTTCCACAGGCTGCAGGATTGTAGTTCTTCTTGCTTCTGCTGTCTGCCCTCTGGTGGATGAGGCTATCTAAGAGGCTTGTGCAAGCTTCCTGATGGGAGGGACTGGGGGTGGGTAGAGCTGGGTGTTGCTCTGTTGGGCAGATCTGAGTAAAACTTTGATCTGCTTGTCTGCTGATGGCAGGGGCTGAGTTCCCTTCTTGTTGGTTGTTTGGCCTGAGGTGACCCAGCACTGGAGCTGGCAGGCCTTTGGTGGGGCTAATGGTGGACTCAGGGAGGGCTTATGCCAAGGAGTACTTCCCAGAACTTCTGCTGCCAGTGTCCTTGTCCCCATGGTGAGCCACAGCCCCCCACCACTTCTGCAGGTAGGTATGGTTCAGTCTCCTATGGGGTCACTGCTCCTTCCCCTGGGTCCCAATGTGCACATTACTTTGTGTGTTCCCTGCACGAGTGAAGTCTCTGTTTCCCCCAGTCCTGTTGAAGTCCTGCAGTCAAATCCCACTAGCCTTCAAAGTCTGATTCTATAAAAATTCCTCCTGCTGTTGCCATACCCCCAGGTTGGGAATCCTGGCATGGAACTCTGAACCTTCACTCTGGTGGGTGGACTTCCATGGTATAAGTGTTCTCCAGTTTGTGAGTCACCCACCTAGCAGTTATGCAATTTGATTTTATTGATATTGCGCCCGTCCTACCATCTCATTGCGGCTTCTCCTTTGTTTTTGGTGAGTTCCAGTGCCTTCCTGTTGATGATTGTTCAGCAGTTAGTTGTGATTCCAGTGCTCTCACAAGAGGGAGTCTTGACACTGGTTTTATTTCTGGATGTGTCTTGCTCTCCCAGGGCCCAGATGCTCTGCCTTCTTTAGGGCATTGAGTTGAAGTTGCTGTCAGTCTCAATATTTGCCCACATCTTGGGAGTTACCATTCCATCAAAGATGGCTGCCCAAACCTTAACATCAGCATTGCCACTAACCAGTCTCCCTGTGTGGGGAAACTCATTTCAATGAATCATGGTATTGATTTATACGGAATATTTTGAACCACTGTGTTTGTCTAAAAATAGCAATGCATCGATAGCATGTAGCCAATCTTGACCAAAGAGTACAGATGTGTGAAATTATACTTTCAGCATCCCTTTTAGTTTTCTTCTATCCATTTTATCTTTCTGCATCTGAGTTTAAGTGTTAGAACTCGTCTCTAAGCCAATTCACTTCCAATGCTTTGCAGAAGTCTCCAGTTACTTGCATGTCTGACAGGATCAAAGGAACTTTCTCTGTCTGTGAGCCCAAATACAGACCAAAGAAAAATTGCTAGTGTTTTTAGGAGCTCTCTCCAAGTTTGATCTATACCCTGACCCTTTTATTCTTTTTCTTGCTAAAAAAGCCGACTCCTTTTGGAATGAAATTATATTGATCATATTCTCATGTGTGAATATTTCTGGCCTCAGCAGCTTTCTTTATGTTGCTACTCAGCCTAACATTGGGATTTCCTGAATAACATTTCACATTTTAAAGGTGTCTGAGCCACAGAGTTCAACATGGCCAACAAATGTTCGGCTGGCAACCTTTCTTACTTATTTGGATTAATAACAAAACATCATTTAAAAAACTTGCCATCCAAAGTGAAAAGTTCCGATCCAAGTGTGTTACAATAGATGCGGTAAATGTGTTTTCACCTGCAAGTCGATCTGTTTTGTGTTTATTTAGTAAAGGAGGCTCTATCATCTGAACATGCTGGATTTTTTTTTTTTTGTAGCTCATGAAGACAGGCAGGTGGAAACAGCTGAATTGTCACTAAGTGCTGCATGCTATCAGGAGTGGTTTTATAATGTTATTACAAAAATATTTACAATTAAAATGCAGGGCTTGGTTTAAAGAACACCTGTTTAATCAAGGATAGAAAGTCATATTTTGTATATGCCACTAGGTGAACAGGTGTCTTGCATATCAATCTGTCCTGGACTGCTGTCTGTTCTGTGGAGTTTTCTCTCTTTAGAAGATAATTGTTTGTAGAACCTCTAGTTAAAATTTTAGGACAGATATTTATCTACTGAGGTTTGCCTGGGCACTGAGTTAGGTTTTTTTTGTTTTTTTAATGTAACTTTTTTATGTTTAAGTTTCCCTTTGCCTTTAAAAATAATTTCTTACAGGAAGTTGGGTGCAGATCTTACCTAGAGGAACACGAAGCAGATAACAGCAGTGTCCTGAATCTCCTTAGTGTTGTGATGATGGGACGTTTTTGTTAATTGAAGAGTCTTATTCTCTAAGAGTAAATGTAGAGTAGGTTAACCACAACCTGGGCTCTTAATGTCCTGAAGTTAGAGAGACTTGGTCCATTTACTAGTAATGTAATTTCAGGAAATTTATCAATCTTAGTTAGGTTTTACCAACTTGGACAGTTATGAAGATGGTATTTCATCTCTCAAAAGGTTATTGAGAAAATTAAATGGAGTTTATACAAAGCGCTTGAAATGAAGCTAACACTTAGTAAATGCTAATTATTAGTATTAATATCCAAACAAAATCTATATAGGGATGAACAGTTTTCAGAGATTGAGTATTTTTGCCGGTCTAAGACACCATAGTGGTTGTAATTTGAGTAGTGAGAAGATTCATATTTTTGACATCATATTGTAACGAAAGAAGTACGAGACCACATAATCAGCCTGATACATATTTGAATCTCAGCTCCATTACTTACTAGCTAAGCTTCCGTTTTCTCCCCTACCAAATGGAGGTAATAATCCTTATCTCTAAGGGCTATTGTTAGGATTAAGTGATGCTATCTCCAAACTGTATTGACCCATGGTGAAAACCCAATATATTTTTTACTCTTTATGCATTCTCCTTTAAACTCTTTATTATGAATTAGTAGCAGAGAATGAGTTAATGCAGTGGAAACACCTTCTTCCTCCTATGTAACATAGTTTTATTGAACTCCCTGGGAGTTAGAAACAGGAGATATTTGTTTGAAAGCCCAATCTCAATACTCTTCCATTATTGTTGTGAATTATAGGCAGGCCAGCCTACCTGAGATTTGTTTGTAAAGAATCAGTCATAAAACAGGAGTTAGAAAAGTTACATTAAGATGCTGAGATAAATTCCCAGTATTCCATATCCTGATGCCTCTTCTGGATCCATTTAATTGTAAATGGCCTTCCTAGGCAAAAGCATCCAAACTGTGCTTGAAAGCTCTTTTGTAGCCAGTGGCCCATAGCGTCCATGAGTGAGCAAGAGGACCTTCTACTTTGTCTGTTCTGACTCTGATCTACCTTCACACAGTCCTGGACTCCCTGCCTCTAGCCCACGTAGATGCTTCACCTCTGCTCCATGTGGTCACCTCCAGAACCCGTTGTTATGATGACCCACTTTGGACACAGGTCTCCAGTCCTTACTAGGAGTCAGTTCTCATAATTTTGGGGATGGGTTAGACAACAATTTTTTTTTTTAATTTTATTTTATTTATTTTTTTATACAGCAAGTTCTTATTAGTTATCCATTTTATACATATTAGTGTATATATGTCAATGCTAATCTCCCAGTTCATCACATCACCCCCCCCACCCCTCCGCCACTTCCCACCTTGGTGTCCATACATTTTAGACAACATTTTTTTTAACCCCCTGTTAAAGAATAAAATTCAATGGAGTACACTTTAAAGATCCTATGGGCTCTATTCAGCAATCATGAATTGGAGAGCATACAATCTACCAGTTGTACAATTCAAGAGGGCTTTATAGACCAAAGTGAGCAAGAACAAGGGGGTTATACTGGGCATTAGCTGATTGCTTAAAGCAGGGTTACTCCCCTTATATGGAGGAAAGGGAAGCCTTGGAGCCAGGAAGGTAACCTGTGCTGAGCTGGCAAGTGCTGATTGGTTGATGTAGGCTTTCCTTTTCTGGGAGAGCCAAGCATAGAAATTTAGGAAAGTTTTTGTTTGCTGACATGGGGTTTAGTGGGAGGGACTCCATCTCTTGTTACTTTAACACCCCAAATAGCATATGTTCTTTCTTTATGTTATTCCCAAAAGGCATATGGTAGAACTTTTTGATTTTAGAGATGTTTCAAGGCAAATAGAGAGCCTTAGAAGATAATAAATTTCTTATCACCAAGCATGTATAAGCAGAGATCACTTATCCTGCAAGTTACCCAGGGGATTCAAGTATCAAAAAGGTAGAAAGGAGTGAGAACGTCCTGTAGAGGAACTCGGAGGTCCAACCTGCTCTTGAGACTATTAGGATATTTCTACTGAGTACATTTGTATTTTTCAGCTCTTCATCTGTTAGGATGAGGATAGTTATATCCAGCAAGAAAGACATTACATGTAGAGATTTTTTTAAAATCCAAAAATCCAGATAAAAAGCATGGAAAATCAGAAGACCTTTTTGGGTTTATTGCTTCAATGTTTTCTTCAAAAGTGAACAAACCAACTTCTTTGATGGTTCTGTATTGAGGGTCTAAAACAGCACTGTCTGATAAAACTTTCTCTGATGATGGAAATGTTCTCCATCTGTGTTTTCCAATATGGTAGCAGTAGTCACTTGTGGTTATTGAACACTTGAAACATAGGTAGGTAGTACAACTGAGTAACCGAATATTTATTTTTAAAAAATTTTAATTAACATAAGTTTAATTGGCCACATGTATCTAGTGGCTCTAGTATTGGTTAATGCACGTCTAAAATTTATCATGGCTTTGTCAGAAGGATACTTAACTCCCAACAGTATTTCAGACCACTCCTGCAAAGGGATTTTAGGCTTTTCATTGATAGGGGATAGAAGAGGGATCATTAAGAGTCTCCATGTTTGAGAAAGACAATCATTCTTGAAGAAAATCAAGGTGTGGGTGGTTGTACTACCATGTATGAAGATTCTTTATGTCCTTTTGGTAGGGAAGCATTTATTAAGCAACAAAAAATGTAAACCTTAAAAGGAAAAATTAACAATTTTTACTACATAAAAATTAAGAACTTTGGTTTAGGCATCATAAAGTTAGAAAAAAGTGAATGGAAAAAGAAAAGGTATTTACCACTTATAACTGGCAAAAAAATTTTATAATAAATAAGTAAAATACAAATAAAAATAAGTAATAGGTGCAAAAAAAGAAACATGTATTACTCTTAAACATATTAAAAAATGTCAGCTCACTAACGATCATGCAAATTAAAAATTACAGTTAGGTAGCATTGTGTACCCAACACAATGCAAAAATTAAATGTTGAACAATATCAAATGATGAAGATGTAGAGCAAGGTAAGTTCTTATAACTCATAGGTAGTGTGTGAGCTTATAAAATTGTTTCATAGAATTTGATATTGTCTTGGAAACTAGGAAAATTGAAACTGTGGATATATCTATTACCTAGCAATTTTTCTCTTAGGTAAATACCCTAGAAACTCTCTTAGACATAGGCACTGGAGTTCAAGTAAAACTACAAATCAGCATTGTAATGTTAAAAAAAAAATAACCCAAATTTTCACCTAATGTAGAATGGATAGATTTGGTATTGTCTTAAGATAATTTGCTGGAAATGAATGAACTAAAACTGAAAGCAACAACATGGGTGAATCTGAAAAACAGACTTGAGCAAAAAGCAAGCCACAGAAGTATATATGAGGTTGAACTCTAGAGGGGAAAAAAAGGTATGTTAAATATGGAATTTAGAGAACTGGTTACCATTATTGGTGAGGGAGGAGATGCTGTCCTATAGGGTCATTCCAAGGCTTCAAATACATTAGGATTATTCTATTTTATGTGATTGATTAATTCATGATTATTCTTTATCCTTACTTTTTATATGTTGTATGTATATTTTGCATGTAGATAATTAATTCACAATAAAAGTGACTATTAAAAAAAACAGAAACACTTTCATGGCAGCATATAAATTGCTTCATAAAAATATTCTTTACCAACTACAAAGAACCTCTGGGGTCACTCATAAGTTAAGGGTCATGCTAGTTTAGTTCCCCCTGTTGCCCCCCATCCCTCTGACCCCAGAACTCAGAGTTCGTGGGACTCAAATTTTTGTCTTAGTAAATTAATTAATTCCTATATGTTACTTCAGTATCACCTACAGAGCTAAAATTGCTAGTGTTATGTCTAGAAATAAGAGTGGCTTCTGTCTATTGAGTGGTCACTATGAACCTGGCACTTTTAAAATAGTTTAGCACATATTAATTTATTGAATTTTTACCACAACTTAGTGAAAGAGCATTCTTATTATCCATCCCCTTTCTGCTAATAAGGAAGCTGAAACTCAGAAAGTTTGAATGACTTGCCCAATTTCCCACAGCTAGTGAGGAGAGAAGACTGTTTCTCACATAGGTAGTAGGAGTTCAGACGAATTGTTTCAGCCATTACATTGTAAGGATTTCCTGTCACTAATCTCACCTTTTGATTTTTATATAAGAAGTGAATTTGACAGTTTATTTATTTGATAAATATTATTAAACATTTATCATGTCCCTGTCATTATTCTACAAGATGAGGGCACAGTGACAAAAAATAAATAAAAATAAGATAATATGTCTCTTTTCTGAAAGTCAGCAGCATGCTCAGAGGAAAGGAAAGACAGAGAGTACCTTTCTCATTCCCCTTTTTGTTCCCAACACACCATCTCCACCACCAACACCACCAACACCACCACCCCACACATCTTTCTATTTATGTAGTTTTGAAGATTTTCCTGCCCCCCCCCATCTCTGAGAAGAGTAGATGAATTAGTCTGTGTTTCTATTGCACTTATAGATAGATAGATAGATAGATAGACAGACAGATACACAGACAAACTGACTCCATATATTATTCTAGAGGCTCTTTCTCTGTATCCCCTAATTGATGTTGAGTTTAGAAACCTCATGTCCAATACTTGATTCCTGTAGACCAACAAAAGAGAAGCCATGGTACTAAGAAATATGTTTTCTTGAGGAATTTAGGTTGAGGAAAGCAATAATGAATAAGTTTGTTACAGTTATAAGAAAATGATGACACAGCTTAATAAATAAAAGCAGTATCATTGATAGTTATCGCATCTTAAAATAGTGGATACGGTACTATTTGTTATCATTTGCATTCCTCAGACAATTTTTCTGGATCTCGTTATTTAACTGGTTAAATCATTGTGAATCATTGTGACTCTATTGTCAAAAGGCATAAATCGTAACAGCTAATACTTCCTTAGTACTTTCTATGTGCCAGACACTCTACTAAATATTTTGGAAATACTCTTTTCTTTTATCTTTGGCATTGTAATGTTATTATCCCTCCTTGCTGTACAGATAAGGAGCCAAGGCACAGGTAGATGAAGTGATTTGTTCAAGGTCATCCTGCTGGTAAATTGCGGAACTTGGTATCAAAGCCAGATCTTCCCGTATCTAGCTGTTTTGTTCTTTTAGACATTTTTTATCTAAGAGGAGAGTCCATCTGCAGTGTATAATAATTTTCTGATATTGTGTTTTAACAAAAATGTGCATAATCTAGGCAGTGTTCTAAGCTAGGAGTTCAGGAGTTGGCAAACTTTTCTAGAAAGGGTTGGATAGTAAGTATCATAGGTTCTGTGGGCCATTCAGGATCTGTTGCAACTATTCAACTCTGCCACTGGAGAGTGAAGGCCACCAAGGCAAATGAATGGGTGTGTTTGTGTCCCAACAAATCTTTATTTACAAAAACAGGATTGACCGGCATTACCCTGAGGGTTGTAGATTGTGAACTCTGGTTTTAAGAGCTTTATAAATACCACCGTAATCCTTAAGACAAACAAACAAACAAACAAACAAACCCCCCAAAATACAAACCCTAAAAAGAGGTATTACTATTGTAATGGTAACGGTATGGTAACAGTATAGAATATCAGGACATTGAGGTGAATAGAGTTAAAATAAATTGCCCAAACTTTCAGAGTTGGTAAACAATAGGAGAGCATGAGGTCTTCAGGGCTGTGGTCCTCACCACTTGCATGATGTTCCTGCATTTGATGCAGAAGAAGTCCCATATTCTAATTCCTGAATTTGTGAGACAGCAGCCCTTCCTCTTTGCCTCTTCAGTCTCAGGGCACATCCTTGGTTCTCTATAGGAAATCCCTGTGCCAAGGTACCTGCTGTGAGCCCTTCTAAATCTATATTCTTGCCCCAGTCCTTGTCTTCCTTGGGGTTTTCCTGGAGATCCATGTGCTTTCTCTCGTTTCTATAAGGTTCCGATGCCTTATTATACAGTCCTGAGCACCTTCTGCTTACCTTCTTCGGCTCCTCTTTATCCTTCTGTTCTCTAGTTCCTATGTTTGGATTGTCTGTGGTTGGAATGCATCAAATTTTGCACACCCTCTTAAGTAAAATCCTTATGTAAGCTTAAAAGGAGAAGAGAAGCACATTTCTGCATGCTAGAATTTCAATAAAAGGATTTACAATGGGGTGAAACCAAACAAGGCTGATTCATCTTGATTTCTCCAGGAGGTGTTAAAGTATCTGGCATGAAATAGGTGCTTAATAACTGTTTGTGGAATAAATTAATAGCTGAATGACACCTCTTATTTGATAGTCTTAAAGCATTTCTGAAATTAGGGGAGTATACACTGATTAGAGCAGTGACTGACTGTGAGTACCTGTAATTAAACATTTGGATGCCCTTAAGAAAGTCCCATCTTCTTTTTCCCCATTCTGTTTATCAGATGACTTCTCATCTACCTTTTATTTTTTTTCATTTTTAACAGATTTATTGAGGTATAATTGATGTACAAAAACTGCACATATTTAGTGTATACAATTTGATGAGTTCGGACATATGGACATACGCGTACACCCGTGAAACCATCACCACAATCAAGGAAATAAATGTATCTATTACCTCGAAAGAAAAGAACAGTGGCTGATATTATAGAAAAAACCTGAGGGTAAATTTTTAAAAAAAGAAAAAAGAGAAACACACAAACAAACAAAAAATAGTTATCCGTATTCTTTGTCTTCTGTGTTTGGGTTTGCACAAAGGTTTTTTCCTTTGTGTCTCTTCCAGTTGATTGATAGAGGCTGGTTGGAATGTTGTGTTCATAAAAATGCTTAGGCTAATCCTAGTCCCTGGAGAACAAGTGCTTTGATCAATTAGTGATGTCTGCCATGGGTGCATGATGGTAAAGTGGAGGCACCCATGCAAAATATCTGTTGATCTTTATCTAGAATTTATGTTGCTCTATAAATAAAGGTTTTTATTTTACTAATCAATGAGAAAAACTTTAATTTAATGACAAACTCTATTTGGCCTCTATCTTGGCCTTACTAATTTTCTCAAGTTCACTTTTCACCCTGCTTATGTCCCTTTATCCACAGGGGATGAGCAAAGCCTTTTACCCCAATTCTAACAGTCCTATATGATGTCTCATCTTTAATACCTGACATGTGTATTGTCAGTAGCTAAGATTTATTTCAGTGCCTACCTTACTGAAGACAATTTTACTTTGGGCTCATCTTTTCTGGCTCTGGCTCTGGCTCTGGGCTGGGATTCTTTATTTTTCTCTGCTTTTTTTCAGCCCAGACGCAAATTGCTTTTCAAAAGTTTGAGAAGAAACTAGAGCAGTTTTGGATGGGTTAGAAATGGGGAAAATGGCTCTTTTCATGAATAAATATTTGCCTGTGGTTTTCCACTTTGCAGCCTCAAACAGGGATTAAAAGGTAAAGATTGGCAGGAGGGAGTTGAGGAGGCTTTTAGGCAAAAAGTAGCATGGGTGTTATAGCTCCACATACAGAGAATGCAATTTCCCCTTTGTTATAAGTAAAATCAGCTCTAAGTAGCCCTTTGTAGCTGCCATTACACAGGGTCAGTCCAGTGGAAAAAGCACAGGCTTTGAGTCAAAAATATCTGCCTTTGGATCACTTACAAGAGGTGTGAGCTTGGGTAGGTGGTGGCTTAAGGTCAAAGAATGTCAGTTTCCTCATCTGCAAAATGAGGAACAGTACATGTAAAATATGTGCAAAACCTGACATGCAGTAGATGATCATCAGTAAATCGTTGTTCTCTTCAGTTTACCATGAGGAAAAATTAGAAATTGATAGTATATGCCTAATTATAATCCAATGAGAATTATTCAGTTGCAGAAGACTAGTTTGAAGCAGCCATCTTAGAGCATTTTATTTGTATAAATGTGTTTGCCATACAAAAACATTACACCACTGCCACCACCGACAGTAACAGCAGTAGCAGCAGCAGCAAAGCCATCAATGGGGAGCTTCCCACAGTATGTACAGTCAGGGAAACAGGTCTCAGCCTTTTTACTAAATGGGTCAAGGAAAGCATGATTTGTGTAGAGAGAAGTTCACACACAGACACAGACACACACACACACAAATAATGAGAACCTTGTGTTTCATAACTACTAGGCTGATATGCTCACTAAAATGCTGGCATACTTTCTGAAGTTGTATAAAGATTTTCATAGAAGAGCAGAAGAAAATTTTGGAGCATCCAAAGATAGTAGGGCTTCCTTGCCAGAAGAGGAAGGAATTATAAATCTATAGATTCTGGGGCTTCCCTGGTGGTGCAGTTGTTAAGAATCCGCCTGCCAATGCAGGGGACACGGGTTTGAGCCCTTGTCCGGGAAGATCCCACATGCCGCGGAACAACTAAGTCCGTGCGCCACAACTACTGAGCCTGCGCTCTGGAGCCCGCGAGCCACAACTACTAAGCCCGTGCGCCACAACTACTGAAGCCCGCACACCTATAACCCGTGCTCCACAACAAGAGAAGCCACCTCAATGAGAAGCCCGCGCACTGCAACGAAGAGTAGCCCCTGCTTGCAGAAATAGAGAAAGCCCGCACCCAGCAACGAAGACCCAACACAGCCAAAAATAAATTAAAAATTAAAAAAAAAGCTTCATTATAAGTAGCACATTGACACTGATTTCAATTACCCTTAACTTTAAACTCACCTTGTTCATAGGAAAGAATTTATCATATCGAGAGGTTAGCCATCATGTTTTTTAAGACACAAGTCTTAGAGGCAAGGCACTTTTCTTGAATGTGTTGGGAAGAAGTCTTTGAAGTAAATGGTCTTCAAGAAATATAGAATGCTACCTCCTTATTGTGGGTTTGTTTTTTTTTTTACCAATGATTTTTAAGATTTGTCCTCCCCAACTTCCTGTCTCTTGTTTTCTTTTGTTATTTGTACAGACATTATTGAGCATTTACTGTCTGTTTTCTAGACACTGATTGGGGCTGGAGAATCAAAGACAAATAGTGTTCTCTCTGCCCTTAAAGAGCTGCCATCCCAGCATCTCTCTGAAAGTTAACTGCTGTATGAGTGGGAGAAGATAGTAGAATCTCTGAAAAGAATTTAAGTGACTTATCTTAACTCTACAGCAGTGAAAGTTCACTTTTTTTTTGTTTTTTTTTTTTGAAACAAATGTTAACCCAAATTCCATGGCCATGTGCTCTTTGTTACAATTCTGGCTTTTTCTATTATGCAGTTTAAGAACCCATTGGTTTCATGTACCATTAGATATTCTGGAAACTGATCTTTATACTGGATATCTGCATTCCAGACTATTTTTTCTCAAGTGGACTAGTATGCATTTTTTAGATATATTTGAATTGTTTGCTGAATGAATCGCCCAATGATGAGAGCAAGTTACCACCAGCTTGGATAACAAGGGATTAAGCTTAAGAACAATTTAGCTGCTCCTACTCTTCTGAATTTGATTTGCAGTTAAGGTCTCCACTAATGTCCATTATGCCATAGTTATATGTGTGCTGTTGTGTTCTTAGTGTAACTCTCACAAAATTACAAACTCTCATTCTCAATGCTGTTTCTATCCTGGAATTTTGGTTGATTCTGTTGGCTAATGCAGAAATAATGGCAGAGTATTGAGAGGTTCACAGAATCAGTGAGAAATCCGTTGAACCTAGCTCAGAGAGCGTATTCAGATCCTGAAATGGTGAAAGCTTGCTGACAGCCCTGGTGCTGCCCCCTCCAACACTCACTCTTAGAAGTCCGGAATCCCCATTCAAATCCACGAGTGATGATGGATTTCCAAGATATCACGAGAAGGATCTTGATATGATGTACAACCTGAGAGAGAGAGAGAGAGAGCAGATTCACTACAAAATCAATCTAGGCTATTCTTTTTTTTTTTTTTTTGCAGTACGCGGGCCTCTCACTGCTGTGGTCTCTCCTGTTGCGGAGCACAGGCTCTGGACGCACAGGCTCAGCGGCCATGGCGGCTCCCGGGCCCAGCCGCTCCGCGCCATGTGGGATCTTCCCAGACCGGGGCACGAACCCGTGTCGCCTGCATCGGCAGGCGGACTCGCAACCACTGCGCCACCAGGGAAGCCCTAGGCTATTCTTAAAATGAACTTTGTAGTATTGAAACATATTTCTGAAGCACAGAGGGCCTATTATGTATATGTTACTGCAGAAATATTTGCAGGTTGATTTTCATCCCTGTTTTGCACACTAAGAGTCAGAGAATTTGAGCAAACTCTCCAAGTTTGAACAGCTAATAAAAGACTGAACTAAGTTTTGAATATAGTATATTTCAGTATAACTTTCTCCCTGAGGAGGTTTCCATCAAATCTTAAGTGTAGGATTAACAGTGCAGCCTTAGGAAGCAACTTGGAAAAAGGAGTGCTTTTGTCAGGCACTGCGGTAGACTGATTCTCCTGTCAGTTGATGATGTTTTTATTAGTTCTGATCTACACTCATTAAAAGGAACCTGCAGCCTTTTGAACCCACACTTCAAATCTTCTTTGGCCATTATAACCCAGATATTAACTAGAGCCCCTTCATGTTACCCTCATGCATTCAGTGGAGCTGGGTAGGCACATGGACTTTATAGGAGATGATCTTATTCTTTCATTTACTAGCTTTGTGACCTTTAGGAAATCAGTCTTCTAGAGCTTTATCATTCCCCTTAAAAGCAGAAATACTACCCTTAAAAGGAAAGCTTTGTAAGTGCAAGGCTAGATCTAACTTTTCTGTCAATGTTGAATACTGTATGAATGAAGAAAATGAATGAGTGAATTTTAATTCACTCATTCATTCAGTTATTTATAATGCCACTATTTATGACATTAAAGGTGTTTTTAAATTTTTCAAGTATCAAACATATAACAAATATTATTTCCATGCTATTGTAGTTGTGCTATTTGATCATCTTCCTTATTTTTATCTCACTTATTATTTTCACCATTAGTGCATCTTACAAATGACCTATTACATGCCATACCCTATGCTTGGCCTATTGCATACACTGGACCTCCTGAGGGAGATGGTCATTACCATTATTTGACAGACAGAAACACAAAAGCAGAGAGTTCATTTGCCTAGATATTAGATGGAGCTGTAATTTAAGCCCCATCTCTGTGTTCATGGTCAATTGTTTTTTCCTGCTCCACCATTTCATGTCTGACAATAAATGCCACAACAGTATGGATTTTCTGCTTTGGATATCCATAGTCAAAATGCTGAGCAGCCTTTTTTATAGGTAGGAAGATGTTCACATTTGTTTCTTTTCTTTCTTTCTTTTTTTTTAAAATGTCAATGTCACAGAACCTTGATAATCTAAAGGGAGACAAAGAGATTTATGGTTTCTTGAGATTGTCGCCTACTTCTTTAAGAATAAAATGAAATTCTTTATACTGCACTTCAAGGTACTTGACATCTTTTATTATTTTCAGGTCATACACATCTTTCTTCCTATAAAGAGAGTCATCCTACAAGCATTCATTCATTACTCTTAAGGTCATGTCAGAAAGATTCATAGACTTATTGTCAACACACTCAGTATAAAAATATAAAATCATTTTTTGCCCAAAACCTTCCGTATGTTCTTATCAGGAAATCAATGTGCTGATGGGGCACTGAGAACTGGGAGACTTGGAGAAATTCAGTGTACTTTGCCATCTGCCCAAGCAGATGGAATTGGATTGAGCACTCGCACTCTGATCTCAGATCTGCTGGGTATTATCATCTTGGATGTCATAACTTCTAGAATTACTGCCCATGAAAAAGGTACCACTTAAGACATTGAAAAAAACTGCAGAGCATACTTTACTGTGATATGGCTTCTATATTTTCTATACTGTTTAATGTATTATGTGCTTTGGAAGTTTAAAAAGAATCCTGAGAATATCTACAATTCTCTTTCTTTTGAATCTGCTTTCAGACTTCTTAAAAGCTGTGGTATCAACAATAACAGTGCCACATAATGTTCTGAGTCATTCAAAACTTTCAGAACTGGGTGTCTTGGATTTCCTGGTACTTACTGCACCTTTTCTCACATTAGTTCTTGATTTATGTGAGCCAGCTGTACACTGCATTGCCAGGCTTAACAGAATGAAAAAGATGCTGTTATATATCCAGACCCCTCATCCTTGATACAGGTTGGTACCCACCCCCATTCTCATGCTAATACCAGCCTGGTTCAGAGATGGATGTCTGTATTCACTTAATAAAACACTCCATTATCTAATGGGTGGCTATTGTAAACTCAGTGTATGCCCTCATCCTTTTCCAAAACTCTTTTATTGAAAGCCAAATATATTTTCTCATTTCATGAATTAATTTTTTATATGGTCCTGCTGTTCACAGCCTCTTGAATTATTATGTAGAAGTGTCGGATAGGCCCATTACTAGCTGCATCGGTCAAGTTATTCACTCTCTCTAAACCAGATTGTTTAATGCAAAATGGGACTAATTATGCCTACACCATAAAATTCTTGTGATGGTTAATACATGCAAATTGCTTACTGTATTTTCAGCCCTGGGTTAGTGGTTCAAAACTGATGAGTCTGAGAATTAGGCAGACCTGACAGATAAGGCTAAAGAGGAGCATGGGAACTAATGTTTATTTCAAATATTTGAGATGGGGGCGTTGGATATATGGGGTCCTTTTTTTTTTTTTTTTTTTTTTGCCATATGCGGGCCTCACTGTTGTGGCCTCTCCCGCTGTGGAGCACAGGCTCTGGACGCACAGGCTCAGCGGCCATGGCTCACGGGCCCAGCAGCTCCGCGACATGTGGGATCCTCCCGGACCGGGGCACGAACCCGTGTCCCCTGCATCGGCAGGCGGACTCTTAACCGCTGCGCCACCAGGGAAGCCCTATATGGGGTTCTTAATGCACGAACAACTTGAAAAATTGTTAAGTAAGTGTAGAATTGTTGGATATCAATGTACCAATTATAAATCTGAAGGCAATTTAATCTATAACTGGAAACAGAAGCTGTGGGTCTTTTCTTTAGATCATCATTCAGGAATTTATGCCTCTGGGTTTATTTAGTTTTCACGACGTCACTTTCATGGACTACACTCCAAGTTTCTTAGCAACCTTAGATTCTCTGTGTTGCTATGCATGTGACTTTATTGGACCATGGGCTCTGTGGTATGAAGGAGAGGTGGGAAAAGCTCCAGGGAATCACATACATATTATTAAGGACTCTGAATAGTTATATAGTCACTTTTTGGCTTAAGCTGGTGTAGGCAATTTCTGAATCCAGACCCATCTCTATTTACAAAGGCTCATACGATCTCGACTGAACTCCATATCTCTCTCCCCGTCTCATTTCTGCTTTCCTCTCTGAGTGGAAATCCTTTATTTAGACTGCTTCTGCTAGGCACCTGGGTGAGAGGTTCTTGACAGCTACAGGCTTGACTCTTCCTTCCAACTCAAAAGACAATAGGAAAAGTGAGGTCCATTTTCACCTAGCACTCTTACGCTATTTCATGGAAAGGTTCTAGTTTGTTTTGGTTGGGTGATGTTTCTGCTCACAGTTCAATCACATTATTATGGCGAGGGATAGTCTGAACATTGTAGGAGCCAGGCCCAATTAAAAAACAGAATCAAACACGCACACACACACACACACACACACACACACAAAGTGTTCTCAGAAAAAAAGACATTTTTTTCTTGCTAACAGAGTAGAGGAGGCACATACCAGTTCACCTTGGCCTTGCTCTTTTCTCACCAGCCCTCCCACTGCCTTCAGGAATAATGCATGTTGCTTATACTATCCCACCCCAAACCAAATCAACTACAAAAATAGAAGCTTCTTGCACGATGCTCCTCAGGGAGGTGAACAAGTTTTGTTCATTTTCTTCTTACTTTGATGAACTCCATTCTTCTTGTTTCTTTCTTGGTTTTGGAGATTCTGCATTTATCCAATTGTAGTGTTTCTCATTTTCTGATGCCTTTGATAATCTCTTTTCAATTTCCATTTAGGAAAGGAGACATTCTCTGATATTTTCTGCTTGAATTTCTATTCTCATCCTTCCCTTGAGTTTGGATTTTTCTTAGATCAGTGTGACACGCAAATATGCATCTCTAAACCGGGTCTCTTTTTTAAGTTCCTAAACCACATGGCTAATGGCTCTACCTAGACATCTACATCAGCCCTTTAAACTCAGATTATCATGGTGCAATTACAAATACATGGATTATGGCATTTTATGGACTTGGGTAAAAGTCTAATATTCTAGCTTTAGTAATGAGGTGACCTGGTAGAAAATTAGTGTATATTGTGTAGCATGTTTAGTATGGAGATGATACTACATGTCTTTAAGAAATGTTTTGAAGATCAGAGATACTGCATGTAAAATCATGAGCAGATGCCTGAAACGTAGCATTGAAGAAAGTTACTGCTCTCATTAGGACCTCAAACTAAAAGAATGGCTTTCTTATCCTTTCAGCACCCACATATCAGTCCTAGGGAAACACCTTAATTGGAAGCTTTGAATCATATAACTATCTCTGGGTCAAAACAGTGTTGTCTTAGAAAATAAACCCATGCCTGATTCATGTTCTTAGAGCTAGGAAGGTACTTCCACATACTAGATTTATATTTATGCCATTGCACTTGAAGAGGTTGGAACATATAGTAATGGGATCAGGAGTGACATTATATGCATTTTACCCCACCAGTAGTACATAGTGAATCTATTAGATGCTTGGGAAATCTTTTGTTAATTAATGAATGCATTAGAAAACAATTACATATATATATATATATATATATATATAAAATGTATATATATATGTAATCTATTGGATTATTGTCTGACACTCATAGAATTAGAGTCTTTTGGACCTGGGAGAGACATTTCAAATGTTATTCAGTACGTTTTGCAGATAAATCCACATAGGACCTCTCTGCACACTGGATATTTTTTGATAGATTTCAAAATAAAATATAGGCAATATTTAAGGGACTTGCTACATGCTAAGACAGACAATAACCCCATTACCAAAACCATTATATGATTACATGACTCATTTAGCATTGACTCAGAGGGGTAGGTGACTTGAACAAAAGCATACAGCTAGCAAGTGTCAGAAGCCTATGCTTCTGTGATTTTAATAAGGGAGCACCCTGTGCTATGAAATCTATTCTCCTGAATCACAATTTATGTTTTTTTTTTTGTTTGTTTGTTTTTTCTTTTTGCGGTATGCGGGCCTCTCACTGTTGTGGCCTCTCCCGTTGCGGAGCACAGGCTCCGGACGCGCAGGCCCAGCGGCCATGGCTCACGGGCCCAGCCGCTCCGCGGCATATGGGATCCTCCCAGACCGGGGCATGAACCCGTATCCCCTGCATCGGCAGGCGGACTCTCAACCACTGCGCCACCAGGGAGGCCCACAATTTATGTTTTATCCTACCACATTACACAGACAGAAATACATTTTTAACATTCCAGGGCTTCGAGGGAAGATTCAGTCTACCCGGAAATCCATTCAATGACAGGTCTGCCACTGGAGTTCACTCTTTTTTTTTTTTTTTTTGCGGTGTGCGGGCCTCTCACTGTTGTGGCCTCTCCCGTTGCAGAGCACAGGCTCCGGACGCACACGCTCAGCGGCCATGGCTTACAGGCCCAGCCGCTCCACGGCATGTGGGATCTTCCTGGACCGGTGCGCGAACCCGCGTCCCCTGCATCGGCAGGCGGACTCTCAACCACTGCGCCACCAGGGAAGCCCTGGAGTTCACTCTTTGTAGTGATTGTCTGTGTTTATGCCTGCTTATATTCCCTAAGTTCTGGGAACTCTCATGTCAGATGCCAATCCTCACTTCATAACGTTCATTCTGCCAAGAGGAAGTCTATTTATTTTGAGTCATTTGTATCATTGTTGCAATTTAAGGGCAAGAAATATGCTCTTAACACATATCAACACAATCACCTTCATTTTTCTTTTTTATTAAATACATAACTGCCTGAGAAGGTTCATTTTGCTCCTTTTTTGTGTGTAAATCCAAACCCTAGCTCGGTGTTTTTCAACAATCTTGGACTTACTTACTTACTTACTTACTTACTTACTTATTTAATTTATTTATTTATGGCTGCATTGGGTCTTGTTGCTGCACGTGGGCTTTCTCTAGTTGCGGTGAGTGAGGTCTACTCTTCGTTGTGGTGCGTGGGCTTCTCATTGTGGTGGCTTCTCTTGTTGCAGAGCACGGGCTCTAGGTGCGTGGGCTTCAGTAGTTGTGGCATGCAGACTTCAGTAGTTGTGGCTCGCAGGCTCTAGAGCACAGGCTCAGTAATTGTGGTGCACGGGCTTAGTTGCTCCGCGGCATGTGGGATCTTCCCGGACCAGGGCGTGAACCCATGTCCCCTGCATTGGCAGGCGGATTCTTAACCACTGCGCCACCAGGGAAGCCCAGCAATCTTGGACCATTAACATTCTATCGTGGTCTTTTGCCAAGAACAAGAGGCAATTTGCGGTACAGGGCGACAGGAAGGTGTTCCCCACCCTTTTTTGGAGCAGTGGAAAACTTGTTTTAGATGAGCAGCCTGCACCCTGTCAGATTTCCTGACGCTTTCTCAAGCAGCACTAAAGGAAATGAACTAATGGTAGCTGATGCTTGTGATGGGCAGACTCCCTCCTGCCGCTCAGAATTGGAATGTGAGTGAAACCTGTGGGGCCAGGACCAACCCTGAGAGAAACAGGTTTTTAACAGCATGAATTTTGAATCCAGTCAATGCAAATGAGAGCTTACTATGCTTGGATTCTAAAAATGATGCCTCATTTATTAAATTAAGCTGCAGAAATTCTACTCCAATAATGTTAAATGAGAGTTTTTAACTCTCAAAGCCAGGCTTTTCTTTTGGTTATTCTCCTTATTTGATAGTGTTATTTTACACTCTCCTTCACATGGAAGGGAGAGTAAAGATTTGTGGATGGAAAGTGCTGTGCTTACAGCCAGATAAAAGTGGGTCGGAGTCACGATTATGCCTCTTACCTGCCCTAGGTCTCACTGCTTTTAAGATAACCCTTATCATCTTTAAAATGGGCATAATTCCCTAAGCTATAAGAGTGTGGTGAATGAGAGTGTAGGAAGGAAGATCATGGCCTATGACTCAATAGTTCAGTGGAAATAAAAGGAGGAGAGAAAAACTTCAGACACATACGTCAAGATAGGTGTTTTCACAGAGTAGTTTCTGGGGCACATGCAAGAACTCCTATTCACTTTTTTTTTTTTTTTTCCTTGAGCTGATCACAGGAATCTACGTAAAACTATCCTCCAAGGAACTCTTATTCTAGTGAAAGCACCACTGGCCTTAAAGTCATGTCTCTACTTAAATCCAACTGTGATATAAGTGATATGAAAATTTTAACCCCAGCATGAGATTCTGACTAGGTTACTCATGATCAGTATTAACATGATGGGAGGGAATGTGGTGGTATTGGAAGGAGAAAATGAAAACCTATACACTATTTGAAGTCAACCATATGTGGGATCTTTGGGCATGTCTATCTTTTACTAACTACATGACATGGACTAGTATTTTATCCTTTCTACTACTTGGTTTCCTCCTTTCTAAAGTGAAAATACCCTGTATTTACATGATTGCTTTGATTGATAAACGAGATAATGCTTGTAATGATCCCAGCACAGAGCTTTGAATGCCGTGGTTGTTTTGGAGTGCCAGTCTTCTACCTACATCCTAAAAATTAATAATTGCTCATTGTTTGTTTCTGCGTTTTGGAACATAATTGACTTAATTTTAATGGTTTGATTCAGTGTATTCTTTAGTATTCTTATTTAGACACAGATTTTATGATGATGATGTTATATAGTTGAATATTTAGGTACATATTACATGTGTGCGTGTATATGTGTTTGTTATTTTTGTTTCTGAATGACCACACTTTCTTTTGTGGCCAGATTATATCAGTAGACAAGTTGGTTTGCTCTCAAATTACTCCCACCTCATGTCTGTATGAAAGAAGTATAAGAAGTATGTAAACTAGAGAACTGCTTTATCCTCTTCTTTTCAAAGCTACATTTTCAAGTGAAGAGGTTCAGCCTAATAAGGCCCTTTATGTTAAAACCAATGAACATTGATTTTAATTGATAATTCTTCCTGAATTTTGAAATGTGGTTTCTCATCTCAAGAAGCCAATTTTACTAACCTTTTGGTAGTGTCCCATTTGTAATCAAGGCATAAGAACAATTAACTGTTAGGATTAGGGTGTAAATAGAAGGATAATTCACAAATATGCATTCTCCATACCTGTTATGCTAAAGAGCCACTGCCAATGAAAAGAATTAACATAAGTTATGGGCCATTTTCATGAAAGTGCCTGCTTGCAAATGAGAACACCTAGGTGGAAATATGCAGTGGCGATGCTCCCCAAAGGTACACTAGTACCACCTCTGTCCTTGTTAGCATGTTTTATCAGGAAGGCAGTCAGCTGTAAGAGGACCATGTGTGTGTGTGTGTGTGTGTGTGTGTGTGTGTGTAAAATTGTTCTTACTTTTGTTCTTTTGCTTTTCTTTTACTTAGAATTAAATTTATTTGGTAGTGGGAGACAAGAGTCTCTTTGTGAGGCATCCACTTTGTGTGAGCTCATTTTAGAATTTTTGTTTAGGTTTTTAAGAGCCTGGGCGTATAGAAAATTGGGTAGCTAAATATCGAACTTAGGATACTTTGCTATTATGAACTTTGGGACTCATAAGTGTGTCTTTTGTTGGAGACATTTAATAAACATATGTGAAACAACTGTTCTGTGCCAGGTTTTGTGCTGGTGCTGGGTATGCCGTAATTACCATATTGTGGTGATTGTAGCCTTTAGGGAAAGGTGATTTGTTTTGTATCTTACCTCCCCTGAGAATGTAAGCACATTAATAAATTAAGCATCAGAATGGGAGGTTGGTTGACAATGAAACAAACAGGGTACAGATAGAAAATACCAAACGGGTAGGGATGGTCTAGTTTAGATGATGTGGTCTTAAAGGAACCATTTTTGACATTTAATTAGACCATGATGCCCATTTGAGGGAATTTGAACATGCTGTTTCTTATATGTTGAACACTCTTGCCCCCAACCTCAATGCCAAAAGCCATAGAGAAGCAACTGACTGGGGGTGGGGGGTAGGATGTATTTTATACATAAAGAACAGCATGATCAAAGGCCTTGAGGCAGATAGAGGTGGGGAAGAGCTAGATGTTTATGAGGAACTAAGATACTTCTGTGTTAGAGGCCAGGTTATGCAGGCCACACTGACCACTGTAGACCACTGTAAGAAATCTGGATTTTATTGCTTTGCTCACAGGAAAGCCATTGAAGGATTTTAAGCAAAAAAGGATGCAAAGTACTTTACATTAAAAAAAAAAAATCAATCCACCTTCTACTGAGCAGAGAGGTAGTATGGAAAGAGAAAGGTAACCAGTAAACCATCTGTAAGGCCTATAGTTAACCCAGGAGAGAGCATGGATGATAATTTATAGAGAAAGAGAGATGTAGGTCATAGATTCCCTGTATATTTTTGGGCAGACCGAGACCCATAAAGAGGCAGTGATTTGCTCAAGGCCACAGACCCACTCGAGGGTTGAGCTAGAACTACAGCCAAGTATCTTTCCCCCATAAACCTGTGCTCATTGTAAATAAGTGAGCTTTGAAGGACTTTCCAGGGAGAAATACCCAAGGGTTTAATTGTGTCGCCATTGGCTGCCTCTTGTTTGGTAGAGATAAGCAAGGCAGAAAGGCTTTAAACAAGCTTAAAAGCGCGTTTCTGAGTATTCATTTATATCTGATTTGTTAGAAGATTCTCAATTAAAGAAAACAACAACAAAAAAAATCAGCATTACCGGTATATTTGCTTTCTTGAATTTCAGAAATTCTGGGATCTTGGGAAAGGCTTTAGAAAGTGGGTAGATTTTTAATTTCCCAAGTCATTCCATTTTCCTTTGTCTTTCAGTATTTTTCACAATGGAGAAGAAAGTCTTAGTTTATTGTTAGTCCTTAGCGAGTATTAAAAAGAAAGATTAACACCTACCTGGGCCTGAGGCTCCCCTCCCTTGTTTCTTTTTTAAAAAATTTATTTATGTATTTTTGGCTGCATTGGGTCTTTGTTGCTGTGCATGGGCTTCTCATTGTGGTGGCTTCTCTTTTTGCAGAGCATGGGCTCTAGGCGTGCGGGCTTTAGTATTTGTGTCACGGGCTCTAGAGCACAGGCTCAAGTAGTTGTGGCGCACGGGCTTAGTTGCCCCATGGCATGTGGGATCTTCCTGGACCAGGGCTCAAACCCTCATCCTCTGAACTGGCAGGCGGGTGGATTCTTAACCACTACACAACCAGGGAAGCCCCCTCCCTCCTTTCTTAGAGACTTTGACAAGCTACAGCATCTAGACAGAATTTAATCACGTTGCTTTATTTCCATTGAATTAATTTGTATTATTACAGTTATTTATGGCATGTGATATGGGTTTTCTGTTATATTTCAAAAAGTTTTCTTTTGAAATAAATTTGAGTAAAAAGTCAACTTAAAGAGAAAAGTAAAAATGTTATAGGGGCTTCCCTGGTGGTGCAGTGGTTGAGAGTCCGCCTGCCGATGCAGGGGACACGGGTTCACGCCCCGGTCCGGGAAGATCCCACATGCCATGGAGCGGCTGGGCCCGTGAGCCATGGCCGCTGAGCCTGCGCGTCCGGAGCCTGTGCTCCGCGATGGGAGAGGCCACAACAGTGAGAGGCCCGCGTACCGCAAAAAAAAAAAAAAAAAAAAAAAAAAAAAAATTGTTATAGATAGTATGGGTATGTAACAAACATAAAGCAGGATTTTGGATCCCTTGTACTGGTCACCTCACTGATGGTCCTGTTGGCGTAGTGGAGACGTGGAGAGGGGTTTGCTAGGGGCCAGTTTTCTGTGTCTGCTCCCCCCCACCCCTCCCACTCCCACTTTGTTTTTCACTCTGTGGGAAGAATCAGTTTCCCATATTCCCATAGTAAGGCAGTGAGTATGAGATACAAAACAGCCCTAATCTTCAGAAACCAACCTCATAATGGAGGTGGGGGTGGGGAGAGAAGAATGAATTTAAATGTTTATCAAAGGAAACACTTTTTAAGGTAAATTATGCTTTATGTGTACCATGGAATGGTGCAGAGTCACTAAACATACCAAATTGACCTAGATACAATGTGGTAACTGATTTCTAAAACAGATTAAATGAAAAAAGGTCAGAAGATGCTGCAAATTTGTGCTTTATTTCTCCCATTTTTATAAAGAAAGTAAATGCTGCATGCATGCTAATGTAGATGAAGATAGAAAACGTCTGAAAATACGCACTTGGGGAAGTTATCACATATTGCTTCAGGCAGGGTTGGGAGGTAGACTTGGGAAAAGGCTTACGTTTATTTTATACAGTTTTATACCAATGTTCCGTTTTGTCGAGTTATGCCATACTTTTCTCACAAAAACAGAAGGGACAGCACACATTTAGTTTTTGAAGGAAAGGAATGAATACCAATTTTAAGTCAGAGCCCATTCAGTTCAACAGTATTAGAAGCAAGGCTTTAGGCCAGCAGCCCAAGACTAACTGGGCTTAAGGCAGACATGCCCAGCACTTTCCTCAAACAGCAGATCCACGGGGTCACATGATGGTAACCGGAGATGCTGTGGGTGGCACAGTCATGGTGACATCCTCCTCGTGCCTGCTCCCTTCCCCACCCCACGCCTAGTGAGGACTCAGGACTAATGTCACTCTCACGGAGACACGTTTACTTAGCATTTGTACTTTTCCCACTTTGAACAACTTTCACAAAGATTTACTGAGCATCTGCTCTTTGCTAGGCATTGTTCTTGGTATAGAGATGCAGAAGTGCAGAAGACAGTCTTACCTAACATGATTTTGGTGTGAAGCCGTTAATTTACCTTGGAAGGGAAGAGAACTATACTTACTTATGTAAGTGCTATGTATAAGGCAGGGATAAGAGATAGACAGTAATGCAGGTAGGGATTTCCTCTGTGCAGTGGTAACATCAGAGCAGAAGCTGGAAGGAAAGCGCTGTGAAAACTCTTTCCCTGGAATGGGGAGGAGCTGGTCAGGTATAAGGAAAGAAAGAGAACATTGTGGCATCATCATCATCGTCCTGAGTGAGGCAGAGAAGAGAGACGGGCAGGGAGGCTGTGGAGGTGGACAGGGATGCAACCGAGAAATATGTGATGGAGATTTGCGGCCACTGGAGACTTTGAGTGGGAGAGTAATGCGATCCGATACGTGCTTTTTAAGAGGTTCTGTCTTCAAGGCCGGAGTAGAAGCAGGAGCTCATTTGGGATGCTATTCTGATTTTCTTAGAACTTTCATCTTAGAACTTTAAGGAATGCAAATCCTCAGAGAATGTGGATGAAAGAAAATAAAAGTGACGTGAACGCTCTTAAAGCTATCAGAAAGAGCTCCGACAATAGTTTTTAAAAGTATGACGTATACTGCTCAGCTTGACCACAAGGATCCAGCCAGTCAAGACGGTGTCGGTGGTGGATGATTAAGGAGGAAGGAAAGAAGGATGGGATGGAAACAGGCATGCGGACTGAATAAAGAAGGGGCAACAGCTCTGAAGTACCAGAAATTCACCCATGGTTTCTGTTTGCATGCTGCATTTCTTTCAACATTAGAGTATTTGTGAGTATTAGGCTATGGATTCCATATGTCACGCTGCACTATTCAGAAACATCTTCAGTAAACATGTATTGAGTGCTCCACTGTGATAGGCTCTGTGCTGAAGACAGAAAAAAAATAGTCCATGTGGTGATTATGCCCTAAAGACTCAGCTTCTGGAGAGAAAGGGCTGGTCTCTTGTGCATAAAAGCTGTGGAGTCACACAGGCCTCTGCTGCTCAGAAGGGCCCCCATGCCTGGATTCATTCCCTGCTGACACTCTTGTGACTGAAGTCTGATGAGAGAAAGGAGCCTGCACATAAGCAGAAGAGCTATGTGCAAGAAAGGAAAGTATTTCATATTTTAGTACCTGTTTTCTCTGCCTTTTCATTTTGTACTGGGCATCACGAATTATGTAGCTGGTTTGCAGCCAGACATGTGGATATTTAAACCAGTCATTACAGTAGACCCTGGCTTTTCCTAGGTGAGAAGTGCCCCGTGCACAAGTGTAGGGTTAGATAGAGTCACTGAAGTCAGACAGAGGTGGGAGATGCAGAGGGTCAAAGAAGGCTTTCAGGAACAAGTGAGAATCCAGTTGACTTTTGAAGGAAAATCAGGAGTTGGACAAATGAGAGAAAGGACTTCAGGCAGAGAGAGCAAACAGTATATGTGACTGTGAGATGGTGTAAGGAGTTGTGCCTGGGCCTTTAACACTGTCCTTGAGGCTTTAGTTCAGGGAATGGCTTGGGGTTCTATTGACGGGAGATGGACCTGGAGAGAAATGGTCAGGCTCAGATCAGGGAGAGCCTTCTGTGTCACACTGTTGAGTAGAGAAGCAAATTGTCTCTGAAGTACTACTTTTAGTAAATAACCTCAGATGTGCAGGTAGTAAGGAAGGTGTTCAGGAGAGTGACGATTGTTTTTATTAAGTATTACATGACGCTCCTTGTGCAAATCTTCTCATGTGCATCACTTTGCTTCATAAGGCTTTGAAGATTCCTATTCATCCCTACCCAGGAGCATGGATGAAGGAACTGAGGTTGAGCCTATGACTCTCGAAACAGGTGGCCTTAGAGAAAGTGGGAAACTGAGATTCGTGTCAAGTATTTTGACTTCAGAGCCCATGCTCTTGACTTCCACTTTTTTTTTGGCATCCCTCCAGAATGGTAGGCCAACAGCCATGGTGGGAAAAGGCTTTGACACATTGATAAGGCTTGATCTAAATTATAAGGGTTGTAGAACTTTACTGTGTTACTGTTATAGATCAATGTAACAATATTGCTTTCTTCCATTGATATAACTCTGCTTTGTTTAGCTATTTTCCCACATACCACCACACTCATAGATTAATTCAACTTTCAAATAGATCAAAGAACTCTCATAACTTCAGGCTTGCATACATATTTTTTCTTTTGACTGGAGAGCAGTTCCAAGCACTCTTTTATTTTGCTCAGTCTGTAGAAGCCCACCTAAGCTATCACTGACCTCTGGAATTTTCCTTGCCTCCTACAGACTGGCTTGGCTTCCCTTTTCCAAAGTTCCTTAATCCTCTGTGCTTTCTTATCTCTTGAGATAAGTGTACTTATCTCCTCTCTCACTGGACAGGAGGTTCTTGAGGACAGGCACATGTTTTATTTCTGCATTTCTGCACCATTTTATTCTGCATATACTCAGTCTCTAAAACAATTGGGAATATAGTTAGTGTACAATTGTATTCCAGCGTGTGTAAATCCATTGTCCTAGTAGAATCTGTTTAGTGGAGTGCCTGACATTAACAGAAAATTCTGTTGAGTGCCTAGTGTAAGGCAGACGCTGTGCTGGGTTCTGGGACTATAAAGATGAAGGAAAAGACATGTTAAAGATGAATGGGAGAAGGGGGAAGAAACAATTTTAAATATGGTGCTCAGCAGAGGTGGGGTTATATTCAGGCTGTAACCTGAAGGGTGAGAAACCAGCTATGTAAAGATTCATGTGGAAAGTATTTCATCCATTGAGAAAATACCAAATTCAAAGGATCTGTGTTGCAAGAAAATTTGTCATGTTCAGATAGCCTGTGTGGCTGGACCAGAGCAAATGAATGTGTGTGCCTGAGTGTCTATGTGTTTGTGTTCATACATCTTTATGTGGTTGTTCATATATTTTTCAGTCCTTTTACTTCCATCCTTAAATCCTACACTCTACTTTTTTGTACCTGAGCTGAATGGCTACTCAAATAGTTGGAGTCTCTTGAAGTCACATTAACTGGTGTTCTGTTTCACAGAAATGGTGAACCTGGAAGATAGGGAGGGTTTCCAATGTGTTCGTTTTAAACTACACTTAGCTGCTGCTCCTGGCTCTTAAATTGACATTCTTTCTGGCTTCCTTGAAGGGAACAATCAGATAGACTGTAGGTGGTCTTGCTTAGACATTTGAAGCTTTATTCTTAGACAAATACTGCCAGGATATGCTTTGATTCCTGAGAGCAGCTAGAACCTTTCATTGTGTGTGTGTGTGTGTGTGTGTGTGTGTGTGTATCTATATGTCTAAGGGGAGGAGAAAGGACTAGTAACTTTGATCTCTTGAGTCTCTGATTGTGTAATTAAGAATTAATTGGCCAAAACCTAATTTTGAATATATAGCCACTTCCACTAACTTGCTTCTGCTGAAATGATTTGCCAAGCAATATTACATTAACCCCTGATCTACTCTGAATCCACTTGTTTCTATGAATATCAATATTCTGCAGTGGAGGATAGCATGGTCTTCATTAGATGGAATTCCATTTCTTTTTTGTTCGTTTTTGTTTGTTTGTTTGTTTGTTTTTTGGAATTCCATTTCTTAAACACTTACTGGGTCTATGGCCTTGGTTAAATAGTTTTCCCAACTCATCTGTGAAACAGAGCCAATACCTACTTTAGAAGATTACCTTTGAAATACGGTGTTAGTGGTAGTTCATTATGTGTTCACTTTTAAGATTGTTACTACCAAGCAGAGTTTATAATTACAGAATTATTATTTAGTTGTCTCACTTTTCCCATAAAAATTGGGAGTCAGTTTTCAAAAATCGAATAATTATGTGCACTTGAACTGATTCTCAAAAGAATTTTTGTTCTGCAAATATGTTTAGAGTATTTATCATGGTTCAAGTTTAGTCCCAGGTGCTAGGAATATAGAGATGTGTAAAGCCTGTTCCTAGTCATTCTAGACAGCATCATATTAAAATCACTGTCGAGACTGGTACTGGACATGAAATCCTGAGTAGGGGAGAGGATGTGAAACCAAGAGGGACAAACACCATATCTAGTTTTTTATATCTCCTTTCTCCATAGCAGATAGATGAGAGGTGGTCAGTTGACTTAGAAACGTGTCCTCCTGAGATACAGGAAACCCTGCCATGAAAAGATTTCAACTGAGTGGAAGACTCCACCCATCAGTCTAAATAGGGGAAACATATGTTCCAAACATGCTATATAAATTGAGATGATTTTATAAAGTTGACCAGTATAACTTGAAAGAAAATTGAATCTTTTGGTAGCAGTTATTCTTTGTTTAGTCCTCAGTCCTTTGATATTTGAAAGGGAATGTTTCCACATAGTCATAGCATGTCTTTCACTCATAATACTTAAACAGTATCTGTTTTCTAAGTGAAACAAAATGGGTCTTGTGCTCAGAGATTTTGGGAGACAAGAGCTAGTATTTATAATACTAGTTTCCCACTAATAACAATATGATACATTATTTTTAAATACATTTGCACAAAGAACAACAAATAAAATTAATAGTATTCTGGTATAGAAAAAAAATCAAGTAGATGGAAGGGAAAAAAGGAAAAATATGGAAGTAGTGTGGTGCTTTGTGAAGATTTTACATTCTAAATATGTGGAGTCCCTCCACCTACCAGTCTTTCCTCTTCTACCCTTGAGGTCCAAATGATCAACTACTTTCATGATTTATTGAAAAGATATCCCAGGTGATTTCCTTGCATCCATTTACTCCCCTTCCCAATTTGCACTCTACACTTAATCATAGAGGTGATACAATTTGATGTGCATTTTGAAAAGATCATATGAGATACTACACATTAATCATTTTTCTTTACATATAGGAGATAAAATCTTGAGGATCTCTAATAGACATCACATGACTTGCCCCTGCCTTTCTATTCAACCTTCTGCAGACCATGCATCCTCTTCAACATAATCTGTGCTCCCCGCATCCTGGCCTCCTTCCATTTCTTGATGTTTACATGGGTTTTTTTCCTCTGGGTTTTTCATAGGCTCTTTCTTCTATCTTGAATTCACCTCCCATGCCATCCCAACTCCACATTAACTCCTAACCTTTCTGAAAAATCTCAGTTAAATATTTATTTCATTTGAGAAGCCTTCCCTGACACCCCTTCATGGAGTCAAATCTCTTCCTTCATTTTCACATGATACCCAATACTTATCTTCTATAACACTTGGCAACACACATACCAAAAGTAAACACAAAACATAAAGAAAACTATAAGTCTGTCCCCCAAGTCAAACTATACATTATTATTGGTGTTAACCATTATAGTCTCAGCACCTAACACAGTAAAGGAGCTCAAAATATATTTATGTTTGAATTAATTGTTGAATGGAATTCCCTCATGGTATTCTTCAACTGTGGTACTGGTATTTTGTTTCTGTGTAATAAACTCATGCAGGAAATTAGAGTTTACTGGCTTATTTTAACTCATATTAATAATAAAAGTAATTTTCACAAATTTCAAAAAAGAATTTATTTCATCAGGCAATTATTAAACATCAGGTCTAAAGAACTCTACTTTGGAAGATACACTGATGAACAAGAAGACATGGGCACTGCCTTTAGGATGCCTAATAATATTCAGTAACTGATTTAAGGTTTATTCTATTTCTTTCTACATCAAAGGTTTCTACTAACTTATGCAATGAATGAATTCCAGCAAAGTTGGCAAATTCCTGTGAAGCAAATCCTATTTTCCCATCGACTTGCATTATGATATTGAAAATGCATTTCCTCTTGGTGAGGGGACCTGCAGTATTCAATTGCTTAACATGGTGGATGCCTGGGAAATCATATCCCTTTAACTGAGTAAAGAGAAACAAAGGAGGAGCCATAGGTGTTATAGGAATTGCTAATGTCCTATAAAGGTGCTGCAGTTAAAGGTTCCTGGTGGCCTAGAAATTATTTCTGGCTTTTACCTTCAGTAGAGTAAATATGAGACTCAGTAGTGAAGGCAAGCAGAGCCTTTTGGTTTTGAATCCCAGTTTTTCCCCACTAGTGGAATGACCTAGGGCAATTTACTCAACTTCTTTGAGTTCCATATTTTTCAAATGTGAAAGTAAGATAATATGGGATTTTTCATAGGTGTATTGAGAGGATTAAACAAATTATATATGTATTGCTTAGCATAATGTCTGATACAAAGGAAGCACTCATTTAAATATATCTATGTTTATTATTATTACTATTAGTAGTAGTATTACTCTTAGCCAAAGACTGGAGTGTGGAGTGTTAGTGGCATAAAGACATAAAGAATTAGAAATAATAGTTGACCTGGTGTTGGGGAGGAAAATAAGAAAATATCACATCTTGAGGTTTTTTTTTAATATTATCATTTTCGGCACTAAGCCATTTGATCAAAAGCAATAGGGGGGATCGACACCCAGTTACATTCCCCATGGTACTCTGCACTCATGTCATTTAATCTTTTCAACATTGATTCACTCAACAGACAAGTATTGAAATCCTATGCACATTTGCTAAATAGATTAAAATCTAGCACCTTCCTGCAATATTTCCCTAAAGGTGTCTCTTTAGAAGAGCTGCTTCTCAGCTAAAAATATCCTACTCTCTGTCTAATCTCTAGTACCTTCTCTCAACACATAAGTCAGAGAGGGGAAAAAAAATCTATTTGGGATCAAAAGGTCTTGCCTTCTATATTACAACCTGTACCACTTACCAGAGAGTGTGCTGGGCTCATCCTTTACAGACAGAAAGGGCTTTATCAATAATTTTGCTGTACCACATCATTTACAGGTCCCTGGCTGTCTTGATTTCAGGCTTATTCAGGCTACACATGCTGTAAAAAATCAGGGCACAGGAAACACAAGTGTGATGCTGTGGTTCATGGAGCTTAAGATGTCTTAACTCTAACATTTACTCAAGTGCATCCTGTGATGTATTAATAGATATCACATGAACTAACGTTTCCCAGTGTTCGCCACAAAATCTGCAAGTTTGTCATATTAACATGTTTCTTTGCTGCAGGAGTAATCAGACTTTTTTTTTTTTTGCGTTACGCGGGCCTCTCACTGTTGTGGCCTCTCCCGTTGCGGAGCACAGGCTCCGGACGCGCAGACTCAGCGGCCATGGCTCACGGGCCTAGCCGCTCCATGGCATGTGGGATCTTCCCGTACCGGGGCACGAACCCGTGTCCCCTGCATCGGCAGGCGGACTCTCAACCACTGCGCCACCAGGGAAGCCCCAGACTTTTTTTTTTTTTTTTTTTAACATCTTTATTGGAGTATAATTGCTTTACAATGGTGTGATAGTTTCTGCGTTATAACAAAGTGAATCAGCTATACATATACATATATCCCCGTATCTCCTCCCTTTTGCATCTCCCTCCCACCCTCCCTATCCCCCCGCTCTAGGTGGACACAAAGCACTGAGCTGATCTCCCTGTGCTGTGCGGCTGCTTCCCACTAGCTATCTATTTTGGTAATCAGACTTTTAATTTGCCGACCTGTTTTGTGTGTCTCCACATCAGTGATATAGCATAAAGTCAACACAGCACATAAGTTCCCCAAAATATATTTGATCACTTTGGGTGCATAAGATTAGTTTAAGAAATATTCACCCCCTCTGCTACTTCCATCATCAGAGGAGTATGTTTCCCTGTCCCAATTTTATCAAAAGTATTGAGAGAAGAAAGATAATTTTCTAATAAAAAGATACTGTACTGAACAATTAGCACATGCTCTTGTCTTTAGCATATTCTTGAGAGGGATTAAAAATATGCATTTAACATCTATTGTTGAACTGCTGCTTCTTTCAGTCAGCACTGGGCAGGTTCTATGCCACTTGGGGCCCCAGTTGTATTCTGGTTACATATTGGTAATATTTGGTGAATAATGAATGAATAGCGTGTCTGCTATTGGAGAGACACTGTGCTACATGTTAAGTGTTGACTGTGTTCTAAGCCCCTTTTGGATGTTTCTTCCAATTTCATGAATTTTTGAAACCTAAACTTACGTTATCAGATTCAAATCAGAAAAGCAAGAGATCAGAAATACTCAGAAGCTAATTCTTACAGTCAGGCTTAAGTTAACCCTTTGATAGATATCTTAATGTCTTTCTGTTTTATTATGTTATTCTTTACAGTGTCAGCACCACTTAAACATCTTCTCAGATCTTGTCCCAATTTGGTGTCATTAAATGAAGTTCAGTTGGTAATTACCAACTAATTGATTTACATGTGGTTTTTCTCATTGTGTTGCCATTATCAAAGTGGGATTCTTTTTTAAAATTATTTATTTATTTATTTATTATTTATTTTTGGCTGCATTGGATCTTCGTTGCTGCCCGCAGGCTTTCTCTAGTTGCAGCGAGCAGGGCCTATGCTTCGTTGCAGTGCGTGGGCTTCTCATTGCAGTGGCTTCTCTTGCTGCAGAGCATGGGCTCTAGGAGTGCAGGCTTCAGTAGTTGTGGCACACGGGCTTAGTTGCTCCGTGGGATCTTCCTGGACTAGGACTCGAACCCGTGTCCCCTGCATTGGCAGGTGAATTCTTAACCACTGTGCCACCTGGGAAGTCCCCAAAGTGGGATTCCTAATGGCTAGATAACTAGGACAGAAGTATGGACAGGGAAGATATGCTGGTTAACTATGCATGATCAGGAGTCCCTGTGCTCTCAACCACATAGTTTGCCTGACTGTCTCACTGTAATATGAACTCCATCAAATGCACACGTCCTTGGATTATTTTCATTTCCTAGTGGCATCTATTATTTGAGAACGGAGCCACAACAGCCTTGTAAGTTGGCCAATAGCAATTCCATGCTGAAATTTAAATACACTTTTAACCCTGTTTGACATTTATTTTAATCTTAGACATAATTTACAATACTCTAGAGTAATGAATGAAGCTTTTCTAAGAAAGAACTGAAATAAATATGTAGAATGAAGGGAAAAAAGCATATTCATATATTAAGTCTGAAAAGGAGTGTTACTTCATTTAGAGAAAAAAATGTAGTATAATTTCTCTCAGATTTATACTACCCAAAACATGAACTCTATTCCATTTTTGTTTTCCATTGACTCATATATTCCAGGAGGAGAGAATTCAACCTAGAATGAGAATTTCTTGAAGGAAGGGGTCACATTTTATTCATCATCTCTGTGTGTAACTCCTCTGGAAAATAATAGGGACTCAATATATGTTTGTATGACTTTGTATGACTGAAAAGTATGAAAGATTGAATGGTACAGTTACAAAAATACGTTTTTTGGGAATGATCAGCCTTTTCTTTGACACATTTAATATAATTTTTATTCAAACTGTTTAGATATTAAAAAAAAACTCAGTACCTTACAGAAGTCATATTTGCCTTATTTCCTCATAATCATTGTAATAATAATCATACCCAAACCTAAAGTGAAATATACTTCAATATAGAAATAAGATCTACAATAGCATTCATGTGTGGGAAATAAATAATGATTTGGAGTTGCTTTGATAATGTTTGTGATACTGTTTTTGAGCAATCTTGAAATTCTTGGGTTTAAAAAATAAAGACCTGTTTCAGACCCATCAGCAAGAGAATACTTGGTAAATTAGTAGAGACACTGCTTCAATCACTGTGGAATATTCCACTCAGTAAATAGGAGAATTGACCTCTTACCTGGGAACCAGATAACCAGATTTGATCAATTTTAGTTACCAGTCTGATTCCAGATCCTCAATTACTAGATCCTCAGTTACTTCTCTTCTCCTCTCTGAATTCTTTACATAACATTGTTTTTTGAGATTTCCCTGGTGGTCCAGTGGTTGAGAATCTGCCTTCCAATGCAGGGGACATGGGTTCGATCCCTCGTTGGGCAACTAAGATCCCACATGCCTCGTGAGGCAACTAAGCCCTGCAAATACTGAACCCATATGCCACAGCTATGACCCGACACAGCCAAAAATAAAAATAAATATTTTTTTACAAAAAGATTGTTTTCCACCAGTCAAGAGAAGAAGAAAAACACTGTCGTTCAGCTTAGCAAATATTTATTAAGAGGCCAAAAGGTAGAGATCTAGAATCTGCAGGTATTTATTTATGAGCTGTGCCTCCTTGGACAAGTTATTCAGTGGCATTGAACTTCAGAATAATCTTTGTTCTTTCTAAATTCCATCTTGTTTTCGGGGTCAAGAGGGTTAACATGTACAAGGGGAAAAGGTGGAAGAAAACTATATGTCCTGCACAATTACTGTATACCAAATAGTGTACCTTTCAAACCTCAGCTTCCTAATTTACTAAATAAATGTGTTCATACCTACCTACTTCAAAGGAGAAAATAGAAGTTTGAGCAGGCACCAGCTGTCGGAAATTGAACTCAAGTCCTAACATGCCTGATTCTAAAATTTAGGTTTTTTTTTTTTTCTAAATATCCTCTCCAGAAACACTGTAAATAAAGGTATTAAAAGCAATGCTTTCTTTAGAATTTTGCTAGGCACCATGCAGTACACGATCTTCAATTCTTATGGTTTCCACAATTTCCTATAGATATACTTTTCACTTAGAAATAAAAAAGAGGGGGACCTTCTAGATGGTGGAGGAGTAAGACGTGGAGATCACCTTCCTCCCCACAAATACATCAAAAATACATCTACATGTAGAACAACTCCTACAGAACACCTACTGAATGCTGGCAGAAGACCTCAGACTTCCCAAAAGGCAAGAAACTTGCCACATACTTGGATAGGGCAGAAGAAAAGACAGAGACAAAAGAATAGGGAGGGTACCTGCACCTCTGGGAGGGAGCTGTGAAGGAAGAAAAGTTTCCACACACTAGGAAGCCCCTTCACTGGTGCCCAGCGGGTGCAGGGGGGAAGCTTCGGAGCCACGGAGGAGAGTGCAGCAACAGGGGTGCAGAGGGCAAACCTGAGAGGCTTGTCTGCCTACCCACTGGGGCGGGCGGGGCCTGGGAGCTGAGGCTCGGGCTTCAGAGGTCAGATCCCAGGGAGAGGATGGGTTGGCTGCATGAACACAGCCTGAAGGGGACTAGTGTGCTACAGCTAGCAGCGAGGGAGTCTGGGAAAAAGTCTGGAGCTGCCTGTGGGGCAAGAGACCATTGTTTCAGGGTGCAGGAGGAGAGGGGATTCAGAGCACTGCCTAAGTGAGCTCCAGAGACGGGCGTGAGCCACGGCTATCAGCTCAGACCCCAGATACAGACATGAAATGCTAACACTAAGAAATAAAGGAATCCAAATCGGAAAAGAAGAAGTAAGACTGTCACTGTTTGCAGATGACATGATACTATACATAGAGAATCCTAAAGATGCTACCAGAAAACAACAAGAGCCAATCAATGAATTTGGTAAAGTAGCAGGATACAAAATGAATGCACAGAAATCTCTTGCATTTCTATACACTAATGATGAAAAATCTGAAAGAAATTAAGGAAACACTCCCACTTACGATTGCAACAAAAAGAATAAAATACCTAGGAATAAATCTACCTAAGGAGAAAAAAGACCAGTATGCAGAAAACTGTAAGATGCTGATGAAGGAAATTAAAGTTGATACAAAGAGATGGAGAGATATACCATGTTCTTGGATTGGAAGAATCAACATTGTGAAAATGACTATAGTACAAGCCATCTACAGATTCAGTGCAATCCCTATCAATCTACCACTTGCATTTTTCATAGAAGTAGAACAAAAAATTTCACAATTTGTATGGAAATAGAAAAGATCCCAAATAGCCAAAGCAATGTTGAGAAAGAAAAATGGAGCTGGAGGAATCAGGCTCCCAGATTTCAGACTATACTACAAAGCTACAGTAATCAAGATAGTATGGTACTGGCACAAAAAGAGAAATCTAGATCAATGGAACAGGATAGAAAGTCCAGAGATAAACCCATGCACATATGGTCACCTTATCTTTGATAAAGGAGGCAAGAATATACAATGGGGAAAAGACAGGCTTTTCAGTAAGTGGTGATGGGAAAACTGTACAGCTACATGTAAAAGAAGGGTATTAGAACACTCCCTAATACAATACACAAAAATAAACTCAAAATGGATTAAAGACCTAAGTGTAAGGCCAGACACTATAAAACTCTTACAGGAAAACATAGGCAGAACACTCCATGGCATAAATCACAGCAAGATCCTTTTTGACCACCTCCTAGAGAAATGGAAATAAAACCAAAAATAAACAAATGGGACCTAATGAAACTTAAAAGCTTTTGCACAGCAAAGGAAACCATAAACAAGACAAAAAGACAACCCTCAGAATGGGAGAAAATATTTGCAAATGAAGTAACTGACAAAGGATTAATCTCCAAAATATACAACGAGCTCATGCAGCTCAATATCAAAAAAACAAACAATCCAATCCAAAAATGGGCAGAAGACCTTAATAGCATTTCTCCAAAGAAGATATACAGATTGCCAGCAAACACATGAAAGGATGCTCAATATCACTAATCATTAGAGAAATGCAAATCAAAACTACAATGAGGTATCACATCACACCAGTCAGAATGGCCATCATCAAAAAATCTACAAACAATAAATGCTGGAGAGGGTGTGGAGAAGAGGGAACCCTCTTGCACTGTTGGTGGATATGTAAATTGATATAGCCACTATGGAGAACAATATGGAGGTTCCTTAAAAAACTAAAAATAGAACTACCATATGACCCAGCAATCCCACTACTGGGCATATACCCTGAGAAAACCATAATTCAAAAAGAGTCATGTACCACAATGTTCATTGCAGCTCTATTTACATTATCCAGGACATGGAAGCAACGTAAGTGTCCATCGACAGATGAATGGGTAAAGAAGATGTGGCACGTATACACAATGGAATATTAGTCAGCCATAAAAAGAAACGAAATCGAGTTATTTGTAGTGAGGTGGATGGACCTAGAGATTGTCATACAGAATGAAATAATTCAGAAAGAGAAAAATACCATATGCTAACACATATATATGGAATCTAAAAAAAACCAAAGGTTCTGAAGAACCTAGGGGCAGGACAGGAATAGGGACGCAGACCTAGAAAATGGACTTGAGGACATGGGGAGGGGGAAGGGAAAGCTGGGACGAAGGGAGAGAGTGGCATGGACATGTATACACTATCAAATGTAAAATAAATAGCTAGTGGGAAGCAGCTGCATAGCACTGGGAGATTAGCTAGGTTCTTTGTGTCCACCTAGCCAGGTGGGATAAGGAGGGTGGGAGGGAGACAGAAGAGGGAGGGGATATGGGGATATATGTATACGTATAGCTGATTCACTTTGTTAAAGAGCAGAAACTAAAACACCATTGTAAAGCAATTATACTCCAATAAAGATGTTTAAAAAAAAAAGAAATAGAAGAGTTTCCAGTCTTGTTCAGACTTTTTGTGCGGCTGTTCATTTTTTGGATAAATCTTAAGAAGCAAAAGTACCACTAGCAAGAAACCCTTGTAATCTCCACAACATTGGATCAGGTCTTAGTGCAGGAGGATGTTTCAGTTTCCGTGTGTGTTTTTTTTTTTGTGTGTGTGTGTGTGTTTGTGTACGTGTGGGATCTTAGGGGTTCACAGTGGGTGGTAGAAGCTTTAAAGTAGGGTCGTGGGCTCAAATTTTTTGAGAGTCCTTTTAACAGGTACTCTGATTTTGAAGATGTTAAAATCCATTCTGCCTGTGATTTATTAAAATGAAGGGAAATCACAAAACATCCTTTGATTCAGCCACGCTTCTTTTCACATTTTACAGCCATTCATTCTACAGTTTTCCAAAGGATTTTTTTAAAAATAGGAGGAAATAATGAAACACCCCCCCAACACACACACACATACACACACACACACATAAAATCACCATGCTTGAGAAAGCTGTTAGAAAGTCTAGTTCTCTCTAAGCAGCTGGCTCCACCACCTTTTCGCAACATATTTCTCTTGATTCACTCCAGCTGGTTGTTTCTAATTTCTCCTCAGTGTCTTGGAATAGCTATTTTCCTTGAAGCTAATCTCTCAGCCTTTGCCGATGACTCCCTGAGTTTGGAATTCCTACAGAAGGTATTATTCCTCTTCAAGTTTCTGCTCTTAACTCTTAAATAAACTTCGCCTTCACAGCTGACCTTTGAGTAAGGATGATCCCAGAGATTCACATCACTTACGAGTTTAGGTAAGCTTTAGGGGTAAGAGTGGTGACATATCCGCATGGATAAACTTGAATCCCTGTTTTTTATCATGCATCTAGGTTCAAAATGAAATTGACTTTTTGGCAGGACTGATTGAGGTGTGAGCATCATGACACCTACCACCCCTCTCTGGGCAGTGATAGTAATTCTACTGGAGAAACAGACTTTTGACCATCTAGATGCAAATTCTGTTAAAAAGATAGAGCACATTTCTCATGTACTATTGTAGTTAACCTTCACAACCATCTTGAACAGTGGGTATTTTCACGTCTTCTTTAAAAATCATTTAAAGGAGGCTTAGAGAGCTTAAGCATGTGCTAATATCACATAGCTCATAGGAATAAAACCTCAGTTCAGACCCAGATTGTGAAACTCAAAAGCCAAATTTTCTTCCTAATGGATCACAGTATCTAGTCCTCCACTGCAATAAATCTGATAAGCTTGCTTTTCTTTGAACCTATTTTCTTAGGTTTTGGACCATGTTTTCTTTTGTCTTTCTTTTAACATTGGTAGGACTTTAATTATGTGTGTATGTGTGTGTGTGTGTATATATATATGTGTGTGTGTGTGTGTGTATATATATATACACACACACATATATATATATATAAACATTTTACTTTTATTTCTGTTTTTATATTATTGACAGACTCTTTAAATTGGAGAAGCCTTGTCTAGGAAATGAGGAAATCAGAACCATACCTGGAACATTGCTTCTATCGATTGTGTATATGTAGATATCAATATCTTTTAAACTATACACGCTTTACATACATCTGATACATTAAGTCTTCAGAACAACTTAATAAATCAGACACCAACATTATTCCTGTTTTAAAAGGAGAAGGAGTGAAAGCTTAAATAATTTGGAAAGGGTGACACAGCCAATAAGGCAATATTCAAACTGCTATACTGAGTATCAAATGGACAGTGGCACTTCCTCCAGCAGTGTTTAAGAAGAAACAACTGAGAACTCTTAGAGTAGAGGTTTATTTTTGTGTTACAAGTATCTTAGTCCAAAGCTAGCAAGAATTATAGATTCTGTGCTAATCAACATTCAACTAATTTCTTGTCGCTCTATGCCTTTCAGTTGAGTGTTGCAAACACTTACCGGACACTCAAGTGCTAGGGAATGTGGCATTACATGCTTTATACTTATTGTCTCATTCCAACCTCACAACGCTCCCCTGAGGGATTGAGCAATGTTCTCAAAGCCTTCATTGTTCTCATCTATAGAAGGACAAAATAAGTAACTTCCCCAAAGAGGCTCACATATTCACATATATATATATATATATGTATGTATGTATGTATATGTATAGGGTAAACCGGGAATGCAAATCCAGTTCTGCCTGATCTTAGAGAATCTGCTCTTTACCATTATGCTATGCTGTGTATGTCCTGTGTCTACCTATCTCTATTTAGATTTTTCCTCCACAGGCTTTGGTAACTTACCTCTCTTCTTTGGTTGACACTAACCCTGATTACATTTTTCTTGGTTCTCACTTAACCCTATATTGCTTTGAGAATGAGATAAGGCATTCACTTATACAAAAGAAATCTTCTGTGGTCAGCCTCTGGGCTCCATAATATAATTTCACTTTCTATGTATTGTTTTACCACTCCCATTAAATTATGAGATCTGAGAAGAGGGGTTATGTCTCAAGTATATTTATACTTTTCAAACAAACAGTACATGGAAAATAGAATAAACAGTCATTCAACAAACTTCTGTTGAGTGTCTTATATATCTGAATAAATCCAGTTCTCACCCAGATGTAGTGAGGGATTATTTGGTCAATGTATGCAGCTAGGTTTTGACTAAGAGTAGAATGGCCACTCTGTCAAAAGCTCAGTACCATCTTGGCATGAAACTGAGCTGCAAACAGCTATTCTGAATCCCAAGCTAATCTAGAGGACAGTAGGCATCCTCCAAATTTTATCTCTCTCAAGTGTCTACAATCTAGACGATGGAAATCCATTTTACTACCACTGTGTTTGTCTCCATTCATTTGTTCTTTTATTCAGCAGTCTGTTACACAGCACTTTATATTGGTGAGACACTCTCCCAGCCACCAACGTACAAACTAGCTAGATAGGTAAATCGTCTACTCTCATGAAGCTCACGTTCTACTATTTGAGATTGGAGAGTAAGAACATAAGATGAAACAGAGTCACGTAATGTAGAATGACTGGATAACTAGTTTGGTTTGTCTGGAAAATCTTTTCTGAATTAGTGATTTTTTTTTAAAGCTAAGATGTGAATGACAAGAAGTATCCATCCATGGATAGAAAAGAGGAATTAGTGCAAATGCCTTTAGCAGGGAACAAGATGAACTTGTAGGGTTCAGAAAGTAATGTAGGGTGGCTGAGGAGTGGTGAGGTAGGAGTACAGTATTATGAGATCAAGTTGGAGTGCAAGACCAAGGTCAGTTAATAGGTTCTCATGGATTGAGATAAGGTGTTTAGCTTATTTTCTAAATGTGTTCTAAATGTGTTGGGTGAGTATTGAAGAGTTTTAAACTAGGGACAACAACATGTTTTATATACATATTTTGAAATATATATATATATATTTCAAAATAATCACTCAGGCAATGATACGTAGATAGGGTTTTAGGGAGATAAAAGTGGAAGATGGGAGACCATTTAGGTGACCCTTATGTGGGCCAATCAAGGGATGATATTTCACTGGTCTGAGGATGTGGGTAACAGTGGAGATGAGGAAACAGGAGAGTTTAGGGATATTGTTTAGAGGATGTGGCAACACTTCATTTGGATGTAGGACTTACGAGAAGAGAAGGGACCAGGAGGACTTCTAGGTTTTTGCTTTGAACAACTGGGTAGATGGTGTTGCTACTTCCTGAAATGAGGAGTGGGTTGTGGGTAAAGGAGAGTTCAAGGGATTGAGGGTTCTCCTTGGGTCATGGTGACACTGAGATTTCTTTGGAGTATGTATGTGGGAATGTCAAGCACAGTGTTGGGTATATGAGTCTGGGGTCTAGAGGCAGGTCTTTCACAGAACATGCACATTTTGAGGCTGTTGCCATTGAAATAAATGCAGAAGATAGGATGAGATCCCCTAAGTAAAGTGTGTAAATAGAGAGAGAAGATTGAGGACAGGACTTCAGGAGGGAACTCCAAGCCTTCTGAGTTCTGGAAAAGGAGGGTGCATCTGTGGAGGAGAGGAAGAGTATAAGCCTGGAAAGTGAAATGTTTTGGACATCAAGAAAAAGAAAGTGTTTCAAGGAGAATATGACTCTTTGTTTTACTTGCTGTTACCTTTATTTTAATGAAAATCATTTGGAGTCAAAGCAGGAGCTATTTGAAGAGTGCTTTGAAGAAATCTTAACTTCCCAAAAAGGAAAAAGAAAATAATAAAAGGTGTTGGCCGCATTTCTAGGTCACCTCTGGAAATTTCACCGTACAACCAAGACTGTCTTTTAAGGCTGCTCATGAATAAAATGAGAACCAAAGATAAATGCAGTCGGCCTCAATTGCTTATTTTTCTTATGGATTATGTTATAACTCTTTGAAAAACAGTGTTGCATTACTGTAAAATTACTGTGTATTTTTCTTTGTCAAGTTTAACCTGATGGAGTTCTATGGGCCTTTCAAACGGTACAAGATGAATATGCTCGCTTGTGACTCCCTGATTTGCCAACATTTTCTCACTATTAGTTTATCATTATTACCATTTTTATTATCATTATTATACATGTGTTTCTCTTGTCCTTAAGATCTGAGACTCCTAAAAACTTAAAATTGTAATTCTTGAAAGATAGAAAAGACAGGGAAGAGGGCATCGCTTGGGGTGTTCTATATGGCATCTTCTTGCCAAGAAGTTGCTGTTGAATCAGCCGTGGTTACATCAGACCCAGAGAGACATTAGCGATTCCAGTAGCCTCTGTTCTGGGCCTTTTTTTTTTTTTGAAGATAAAGCAACCCATTAACATAGCTCTCCCCAACAAGGCTGTAAGCTCTGGCCCTGGTGAAAAGCACACATATTCAGAAACCAATTCAGGCTAGTAATGAGATCTTTTTTTTTTTTTTTTTTTTTTTTTTTTTTGCGGTACGCGGGCCTCTCACTGTTGTGGCCTCTCCCGTTGCAGAGCACAGGCTCCGGACGCGCAGGCTCAGCAGCCATGGCTCGGGCCCAGCCACTCCGCGGCATGTGGGATCTTCCCATACCGGGGCTTGAACCCATGTCCCCTGCATCGGCAGGCGGACTCTCAACCACTGCGCCACCAGGGAAGCCCTAGTAATGAGATCTTTAATGTGCAAATAAATATTAGATGGGGCAAGGAGCACAGTAAGATCCGATCCTGTGGTGACTCATTTATGTTGATGTTCACCATTTGACGTTAGAAAGATGGAAAAGGAGATAAAGGGTAGATTTATTATTTTTAATATGTTCTTCATTTATGTAACAGAAATCTATGAACTATCCAAGAAATATAACTCAAGGACTGACTTTTAGTTTCTCTTTGATGTTTATTATTTGTGATGTGGTAAAATTGGTGAATTAATAAAGAGCTATGCTAAGCAAGGGAATTCACCTCTTTTATGGGGGTTGCAAGAGAAATGTTGGGAGGAGGAGGATGTTTTATGAGCCAGACATTTCAGGTTTAAATCCCTGTCCCATCATTTAAAGTCAGTGTTCTCTTGCACAAGTTTCTTAAACTCTTGGAGTCTCAGCTTCTTATTTATGCAACGTGACACTTATATTCCTGAAAATGACAGATATTCAGTTAGTTACAGTTACTTACAATGTTGTTTCACATCTTTCTCCAAATTGCTAAACCTTTAGCCTTTTTCTCTAACTTTATAAGTAGCAGGAGAGGCAGATCTGTTTGCATAGCCCATCATTTTCACATTATGGTAGGGCTTAGTATTTAGCTTTTTGTTATTAAAGTCAATTACCAATGATTTATTAGCTACTAGGAAGGTATAATATAAATAATAAACTTGAAGGTTATAGATAAATTATGTTTTTAACTGGAATGCTAATAAATTATGTCATGTTATGAAATAAGTAGCTGTATTCTTCAAACATCAGAGTAAAAGTTACCTGATGAAAATTTTCCCAATGATGGAACAAATTAAACTTAGCTGTCAGAATAAAATCTGCAAAGGAGGAAAAATAATGATTCCCCATCTCCAAATATAGTTTATTTGAATTTAGAATTATTTCTACAAATCTATACCATAATAGATCACCTAATCAGAAAGATTAGGTGGTAACAAACTTTTCCCCAAAAACTTTTTTTTCCTTTAGATAGGAAAGCCATATTTTGTTTGCAGATATTCCCTGAATTGAAATCTGTGCCTTAATTCTTTATTTTATTTTATTTATTTATTTTTGGCTGCATTGGGTCTTTGTTGCTGTGTGTGGGCTTTCTCTTGTTGCGGCGAACAGGAGCTACTCTTCGATTTGGTGCACGGGCTTCTCGTTGCAGTGGCTTCTCTTGTTGCAGAGCACAGGCTCTAGGCGTGTGGGCTTCAGTAGTTGTGGCACGCGGGCTCTAGAGTGCAGGCTCAGTAGCTGTGGTGCATGGGCTTAGTTGCTCCATGGCATCTGGGATCCTCCCGGACCAGGGCTCGAACCCATGTCCCCTGCACTGGCAGGCGGATTCTCAACCACTGCACCACCAGGGAAGCCCTGTGCCTTAATTCTTATTGGGAACAAGTTGAATTGTTATGATAAGTGGAAGCATCTTTTCATACCTCTTCAATTTTCTGGCTTCAGTACCAACATCGTATTGAAGCACAGTTCTAAAGAGTGTTCAGTATTTGACAAATAACATCACCTCTAGGGATTGAGAAACTCAGAATCTGAAGGAGGGATTAGTGCCTTATCCTACACGAGGTCTTTGTTGAGTTCTTCATCTTCTTGGCTATCTTCTTTCTGAGTGACAGAAAGAAATGTTTACACAGTACAACTGCATGTAATAGTATAATGACTATTATTTATTAAATGCTTACTAAGTAGCTGGCACAATGCTAAATATTTTACATGTATTATCTCATTCAGTCTCCACAAACAATGCTAGGAGATCTGAACTAGCCTCATTTCGATTTCAGAGGAACAAGTTGCTGAAGGTCATGCAGTATACAGATATTATTAGAGCTGGAAACACAAGCAGTCTACAGCATGTTAACCTCAATTCAGTACTGCCTCTTTTTTTTTTTTTTTAATCTTGCGGTACGTGGGCCTCACCGTTGCACAGGCTCCGGACGCACAGGCCCAGCGGCCATGGCTCACGGGCCCAGCCGCTCCGCGGCATGTGGGATCCTCCCGGACCGGGGCACGAACCCATGTCCCCCGCATCGGCAGGCGGACACTCAACCACTACGCCACCAGGGAATCCCAGTACTGCCTCTTTTCTACAAAAACCCATTGGGAAGGAAAACCCTGTGGAGATAATGATCTTTGGACATTTGAGTGATTTTGCTTACCTGTGATTTTCAGAGGTTACCAGATGGATGTGTGTCGTGTTTCTTTTCCCAGCTTAACTGTTTGCTATTACCTTACATTTTAACATTACTCCTGGTACGAATGATTTACTAACACTAACATTTAGGAGGTATATTTGCATATTGCAGAGATGTGGCCAAAGAACAGGGCCTCTGGTCCTGTATTATGCAGAGGAAAAAAGAAAACAGGCATATATATCTCCTTCAGTCAGAGAGACAAGCCAGCAGGAGTGGGAGTAGGGCGGGGCTCCTCATTAATATCTAACTGCGAGGAATGGTTACTTCCAATTTTATGGTATTCTCCCTGAATGAACTATTGCAGGTCCGAATGACTGGTAAGAACATGGAAATCATGTATATTGTAAAATAAGTGTCATTTGGGATAACTGAGTAATTAATTCGCTCCTTATCAACTCGTCTACAGCCACTGATGTATTACATAGATCTGGGCTTCATTAGGAAGTGGTGAAATATATACTGAATGAAATCATTTTATGTATGATTTGGGGAATTTTAAAAAAATCTCCATTACTTTATCTCGATGACTCAACATGAGGTGTTGTAATTTTCCAGGACACCAATGAAATATTGAATTGTGCCATTAGTCTATTTTAAAGGAATTTAATTCCATTAAATTCAATAATATTTAGTACTTAAAGAGTACCATCTCCTTTGAAATGGAAACATTAACTGCTATAATTAATCCTCCTAGAACTTCTCCAGGCTAAAAATATAAATAGAAATAAAGAAAGCAATTAGGAACTGGTGTGCCCTTGATAAAAGAAGGAAACACAATTAGATGTTCAGCCTCTGACTCAGGACTCCTGGGTTCAGATAATGCCCGGAGAAGGTTTTTTTCTTTGAGGGGGGAGCAGTTCACTTCCTAGGAATTGCAGGTTATACCTAAAGCTTGATTAGTTGGGAGAACATATCTAGGTCCCTTTACAGACATTGTAAATAAAGCTCTATCATTAGCAAAGGTTTGAAAATAGATGACACTGTGGGCACCTCTTCACACTGAAATGCTGTAATTTTTTCACTCCGTGAAAAATTTGACTATCATTTGTCTACTGTTCACTTCTCCTCTGGCTTATGCCACTTTTTCAGGGTCTGAGAAAAGGTGTGTGTATGGGGTGGGGGATATGGAAGTAACAGATAGTAAGCAGAAAGATTGTTTCTTTGGTCACTGGTGTCCACTGTAAGACACATCATCTCTCAGTTGAACTGTATCTCAAATTGATCAGTTTGATTCTTTCTAAAACACGCATCTGAGCATTCCCAAGTGTCCTTCAGTTGTTTCCTTCTGTCTTTAAGATCAAATCCACGCTCCTTTCCATGGCACAAAACATGTCATCATAAACAGCCTATTCCTGTTCTTCATCTCCCAGTCTTTGAGGACTATAAGCCCAGAACCATGTTTTAAAGTTTCATGTGTGTACATATGCTGGTTAAAAAATCCGATTGCATTAGTGGGAAACCACCCACTAATTACACTTGGAAAAGCTATGTTCCACACAGGAGCAGCATAACAGTGGTTTTCAATCCAAGTAAACATTATAATTACCTGGGAGGCTATAAAAAATACCAATTCCTGAGTCCCGCCTCAATCTATGAATTCAGAATTTAAGGAAATGGTACCTGGGCATTGGTATTTTACAAAATCCCCCAGAGGTTCGTGGTTTCCGTTTGCATCCAAATTTTAAAACCACTTCAAGATAATACAATAATGTAATAAAAGGAATATTGTCTAGCAGTTAAGAATAAGGGCTATGGAATTAGACAACCCTGAAGTTCTTAATGTGTTCTTTTTTTAATTTTTTATTGGAGTATAGTTGATTTACAATGTTGTGTTTGTGCTGTACAGCAAAGTGAATCAGTTATATATATACATATTTCCACTCTTTTTTAGATTCTATTCCCGTATAGTTCATTACAGAGTACTGAATAGAGTTTCTTGCGCTATACAGTAGGTTCTTATTAGTTACCTATGTTATATATAGTAGTGTGTATATGTCAATTCCAATCTCCCAATTTATCCCCACCTTGATAACCATAAGCTTGTTTTCTACATCTGTGAGTCTATTTGTTTTGTAAATAGGTTCATTTGTACCATTTTTTAGATTCTACATATGAGCAATATAATATGACATTTGTCTTTCTCTGTCTGACTTAATGTGTTCCTTAAATGAATTTTTAATTCAATATTTATTTAGAGCCATAGCAGGACATTGCAAATGCTCAGAAAAGTAGGACCCCTGGTGGCAGTCCTCAGATTTGTCTCTTCTGCTCTGAGCAATTAAGCTTTGGATCTCCATACTCATATCCCACTCAGCAAGACAAAAGCCTTCTGATGAACTAGACCTAGCTCCCTTAGATACAGGAAGAGTGATAATCCATTAACACTTGAACATGCCTCTTTGGGAGGGAGGTCAGGTTCCCACTTCAAGTAACTTCTCACATTACTCTTTCCAGCCACATACATCATCTCCCTGAAGGGATTGTGATAAATCTAGTGTTTCTCCATCTTGTTAGAAAGCCAGTGGTATTTTGGCAATCTTTATCTACTAGCCTTCGATGTGAGGATTAAAGTAAGCAGCAGTAATACAGCATAGTATTTGACAGTGTTAAATGTTCAATACACATTGACTGTTATTATTTTCATTTCTAGCACTCTGTTTACCTGAATGCCTCATAACTCTGTGATTCTCTCATTATTCATTATTTCTGAAATGACATTTTCTTCTCTTTCAAGGGAAACATAAAAAGTGAGAGCATGTATGTAAATACTTAAGTATTTAAATACTTAAACATGTATGTAAATACTTAAAAAGTGTGTCAATACTTAAATATACTTTAAGTATTTACAATGTAATGGGCACTGTTTTAAGACATTTATATATATATTTAGCTTATTTAATTCTTATACCTGTGGATGATTCTTACTACTACCCCCATTTTAGAGATAAAGACACTGAGTCACTAAGAGGTTATGTAGATTTCTGAAGGATGCGCGTAGTATGTGGTGGGTCTAGGATTTGAACTCAGGAAGTCTGATTCCAGATCTTGTGCTATGAATCTTCACAACACCTACTGTCTCATCCTCCTAAGATCCAGCTTTCAAGTATCATGACTATGTGAATCTGTCATAGACACCTGCCTCCTCTAAAGAACATGATCCATTTTCTCCACTGTTTCCTATACAGACTAAAAATATATCTATGATGCTATACCGCATGCATTTTTTTTTCTCAAGGAAAATATAGTCCATTCGAGGAGCACACGTGTCATTTATTTATGTGTCTTTAGTTCATAGTAAAATGTCTGATGTATTCTAGATGCTCAACAAATATTAATAATAGAACCAAAGAGAAAAATGGATAAGGAACTCACAGGAAAAAAATGTAGAAGGAAAATTATATCCATGTCTAAGAAATATGAGGTTACTTCCTTCCTTTCCCATCAAAGGTATACAAGTATGAGCTTGTGGTCAGGATGGGGAAAGAGGTGAGGACATTTAAATGTATATTTCCATTCTTCATGCTGCAGGAACAGTTCTCATACATATTTTCAATTATATACCACTGCCATTCATCACTTCTAAATCCCTCCATTCAGAATTTGTCTACATAAAGCTGTATTTGGGCCTAATGGAAATTTAATAAAAATGTGTAGCATGATTCATATGAAATAATATGATGACTGTATTTTTCTAGTTATGTACGTACATAAATATCTTAAAGCTTATTGATGCATTCAAAACAGGATAGCTGTATCCTACTTTGACATTTATTGTGTTTGTTTAAAGCATGTAGACTGCAACTGCTCCACTTCTGACTCTTCCAAGGTTAGCCTGCAGGATGTTGGTGAATTTTCATCAATAATGTCATCTAATGCTCAATCCATACATCATCATCTCCTCCCCTCTGATGTAAGGGTGGCATTCCCTGTGGCCATGGGTTTTAATGCAAAACATGACTGGTTAGTTGATATTAGTGTTAACAAATTAAAAATATTTCCTGCAGACAATCCTTTCAGCAGTTTTCTATCTGGGCTGCTTACTTTGGACTTGGCATGGGATCTAACTTAGGAGTCAAGTCTCGAGGTTGCAATTATTGCCCGAGAAGCTGAAGCTCACATTTTTATCCTTGAAAAGCTTCAGGTGACAAGCAGACTTAAATTCTCTGGTGATTTTAGTGCTTGTGATCATCTGATAATTCTACAAGCGTGTCTTGAATACCAACAATACGCTAAGTCGTTTGCTCACTGCCAAGGATACAAAGATGAGTGGGATGCAATCAGGAGTTCAGATCCATTTGGGAGGAGGGAAAGAGTCCTGGTACCCATAATGAAATAATAATGGCTGCAGCTTCCACTGATGAATTGGTATATACCAGATATTTACCTCTCAGAGTTCCATTATTTGACATTATATTTCTCCATCTGAATAATTGCCATAGAGAGAAGTAAATGATTTTAAGATTAAATAAATAACATATGCACGAAATCACACAAAGGTGATCCACAACCCATATCCTTAACTGATAATATAGAAAAGAGTATAGTATTCTTCCTGAATTCTAATATTAAGTTTTCCCTTGTTTTTATCCCTCAATTTATACTAACTAGTACAGAGTTACCACTTACTCAGTCGATCAAGAAAGCCTTTTGCAGTAAGCTGTGAGTGAGGGCTTGACGGATAGCTGGGAGTTTGTTCAGATTCCCAGATACATCCTGTATATCCCTTCTAAACTCTCTTTCTGAACCATGTCGCTCCCCACCTCCACTGGTGTGCCTGGGGTGTCCACGAGGCAGGACCTCAGTATTCTAGATACTGAGAATACTAAACACAAAACCTGTTTGGCTTTGGCTCAGTCTGGGCACCACTCAGTGCTTCTGGAAAGTGTGAGCTGAGGCAGCTTCATTCATTCAGGTGTTATCTTATTTTGTGCTGTATGCCAGCACCATCCAAACACACATCTGCCACTGATCCAATCTAAGTACCGTAGATGATTTCTGCCTTGAGTTAAGCAGTATTATCTTTACAATCACAGGTTTTAATGTGTTAGTTGCCCTCTCCATTCAGAGAAAAATAAATCGGCACATTTTAAAATTGTCCTCTCTGTACCACTTAAAATTAATTTGTGTATCTCTCTTTGGCAAACACAGAGCTAATGCAAAATATGCTAGACGGTATGAGATCTTAAAGGAGGAGAAGATGTACTGGAGCTCTGTCCTTTTTGCCACATGTAAAAGTTACAAAAGAAATAAAAAAAAACCCGGGCATGGAGCATTAATTAATACCCCCACTGATATTTTATCCCAATAAATATTTCTTAAATTTCATCATGCCTTTCCATTTTTCCTGTTACTACCCTAAGCCACATTTCCATCCTTGCTTGCCTGATTTATTTCACCATGTATTTTCTAAAATTTGGTTTCTAAAAATTTCTTTCCTGAGTTCAAGATCACACTCTTTCAATTTTCCACATTGCAGTGTGAGTGATATTTTAAAAATACCTGTCTGGATATGTTATTGTCCTGATCTAAACCTTCATTAATTTCTCCGAACTCCTTTGGGTAAAAGTCTAATATCCTTTATGTCTCTATAAGATGCCCCCAAACATAATACCACCGCCTATGATTTCAGCCTCTTCTCTTGTCACTTTTCTCATTACCTCTGCTTTCGTCACTCTCATTATCCTCATTATCCTCTCTGTCCTCTGGATTTATTCTGATTTCTTGAAACTATTCCACTAATATCGATCCTCTTAGTTTGGTATACAATGTGGTTGATTGCAAAGAGAAAGAGCTTTGGACCTGGATTCAAATTTCTCTTTAGATTCAATTTCTCTTTGTCTATGTTGCTGTTTATTTCAAACAGATGAGGAGGTCTCACTCTCAGGATTATTATGAATAAGAAAGAAGACAACAACCACCTTAGTAAATGTAACTTATTTCTTATAAGAGTAATTACTCATCATTTTCGCCTTCCAAAGAACGGATTCTGCCTTGCTATTCAAAGTGGGTCTCCTGGGCTCCCTAGATCACATCAGTGTCTCCTGGGTGCTTTTTAGAAATGCAGAGCCTCAGACTGTATGATAGACCTGCTGAATCAAAATCTGCATTTTAACAAGATTCCCCAGATAATATAGGTACGCACTGGGATCTTACATCCTAACAGCTGGTGATATTTCATAACTGCTGTTGCTTTCTTTTGTAGATTTCACATCAAGCCATCATGTCCAATAGGATGTATGCCACTGAGGGCAGGGAGTATCTCTGACTTATTCATTGTTATATCCCCAGGGTTTAGAACAGTGCATTCAATACAGTTAAAAAAATTAGCAGTAGGTCCCAGAAAATAAGTTGGGACACAATTTTCACCACCCAGAACTTACTGTTATATCCTAATCCTGATCACTCTAAGTCATTATATAAGCGTGGCATGATATTCAAGGACACTGTATATATCAAAATTCAAATGACTCCAGATTTATTTTTCCCCAGAGCATAAAAAGAGACTATTTGGAGAAGCACATACACATACCCCAAATATATTTTTGGAGCACATAAATCCAAACCTCTGAATTGCATTGTTTTCTTAATAATGCTTTACTTTTTGTTTTTAGCATTATCTCTAATAAATTCCACAGCGCTCTCTTCTAAATTAATATGTCATGGAGATGTTTTATACTTTTTCATTATATTTTATAACATCTCCCTTCTAATCCAGTTTTCGATTAAATGTGTGTATGCGTGTTAATCCAGTTATTGAATAGTTGTGTGTGGGGGGGTGTGTGTGTTTTCAGCACAAATCCCAGGACCACATGTTTAATACCATTGATTTTGTAAAAGTATATCTTACAGTTGTAGATTACATTTTTATGCTCTTTTTGTTTCACACTTTCCACTATTACAGTAAGCAAATCCCTCATGAACTTTCTGATGGACCCAAATGACATTGTGGTTCACAGTTACTGACAGTGGCATGTGGATGTTTCTAGCATCCCGAAAAAGTGGCACAGCCCTGTGATAAGAGACTAACATAGCTTACGTTTCACTTAGCATGTCCTGAAGCCAGGTGATTCCTAATGAATGTTAAAAGAAGTCCTCATTATTTCAACATTTTCATTTTTAACTGAGGCATTATTAATATATATTTATATCTCACGATTTTAAATTGGTGGAATCAAATACAGAGAAAATGCTGCGATAAGTACAATCTTTGATGTGATGTCCTGGCAATTTTGTAATTTGAGGGGGTGGTTAGATATGCATTGAGCTAGTCGGAGCCAGCAGGTAGTGGCAAATCAGGCTCCTTTGAAAGCTGCATTTTGTTCCTTGGACAAAGGAACAAATCTCAAGCCAAGTAATGTAGAGTAACATCAGACATTTCATTGAAGGTGACGTTTAAGACCTTTTGTTTGGTTTGGTTGCAGTCAAATACCTAGAGACCACTTTTCTTAACTAAGCAAAATTGTATCTAGAAAATCCTTAATGGTCCGTGGAGAAAGGAATGATATAGAACAAACTCTTACTTTAGTTGTTATTTTATATCTGGACATGATTTTTTTTTTTTTTAAAGAAGATGTTGGGGGTAGGAGTTTATTTATTAATTAATTTATCTTTGGCTGTGTTGGGTCTTCATTTCTGTGCGAGGGCTTTCTCTAGTTGTGGCGAGCTCGGGCCACTCTTCATCGCGGTGCGCGGGCCTCTCACTGTCGTGGCCTCCCTTGTTGCGGAGCACAGGCTCCAGACGCGCAGGCTCAGTAGTTGTGGCTCACGGGCCTAGTTGCTCCGCGGCATGTGGGATCCTCCCAGACCAGGGCTCGAACCCGTGTCCCCTGCATTAGCAGGCAGATTCTCAACCACTGCGCCACCAGGGAAGCCCCTGGACATGATTTTTACCAGGATCAGGAAAGAGTTTATGGTTTATTTTTATGGAACGAAAGGTCCACACAGTTCATAATGCACATTCTAAGCCCAAAGCAAGTGTCTCCTAAGGTTTGTGAGTGATGAATCCAGAATTCCAAAGGTCAATGCAGGGCTGTAAACTTACATTCCCTTTGGTATAAAAGAAATAAGCTAGTCTCGAACCCTTTTCAAAGGCGTGTTGACAAATAGGCAATCTAATTGTAGTGTAAGCAAGGGTCAGTGACTTAATGTGCTAATTATGAAGCATTTTTATCCTGTTCTCACATTGAGGTGTGTCCCAGCAACAGCTGGTTAACTTGCATTTAAAGATTATATGCATTTGAATGTAATAAAATTGTATTTCTCATTTAAAAATATATATTTATATGTGTGCATATGTATGTGTGTGTATTTCTCTAATTTTTAGCTAATTTAAACAGGACTCTCCAGGGCAATTGATTTACATTAATACGGTTCTTGTACTATTCACATTTTCTCCCCACTTTAAACATTTCCCTTTGCTCTTAGTTCTGCATAAGACAAATTTAAGTATGCGGTTGTTTTCAAGCAATCATTTGTAACCACCAATGTGATTATAAAATGATTAATGATCACCTTTCTGTTTAATATTTATTTATTTATTATTTTATTTATTTTGGCTGCGCCAGGTCTTAGTTGCAGCCTGTGGACTTCTTAGTTGCGGCATGCATGTGGGATCTAGTTCCCCAACCTGGGGTGGAACTTGGTCCCCCTGCATTGGGAGTGTGGAGTCTTACCCACCGGGCCACCAGGCAAGTCCCCACCCTTCTGTTTAAGTACTATCCCTGGCATATATTTGTTATGCAGCAGAATCATAGAAGAAAGGGCCTTGTAGATATTAAACCGACTTATGATTTGCATTTTGACTTTTGGCTGATCAATGGAATTGATAACCTATTGATTGATTAACTGATTCTTTTCTCATTAAAAAAGAAGGCATTTGTAAAGAATCTTTCCATTTGTGAACTTATTAGAAATCCTTACTGCCAATCTCAGTACACTAGGATTCTTCCCAAGAATCTCAGATCCATATGGATGAACAACCAGCTCCTGGTAAGGTAGTTGAGAGTGAAATCACCAGGCTCAGAAAATTTTTGTTGTGGTCATGTGGTTAAGAGCAGGAGTCCTGAAGTCAGGGTGACTTCAATGATCGCAAGGCAACTAGATGTGTAACCTTAGCCCCACTGCACACATTAGAAGACCAAGGCTCAAGATACTTATATGAGTTAATTCAGAAAGAGTCATGTACCACAATGTTCATTGCAGCTCTATTTACAATAGCCAGGACATGGAAGCAACCTAAGTGTCCATCAACAGATGAATGGATAAAGAAGATGTGGCACATATATACAATGGAATATTACTCAGCAATAAAAAAGAAATGAAATTGAGTTATTTGTAGTGAGGTGGATGGACCTAGAGTCTGTCATACAGAGCGAAGTAAGTCAGAAAGAAAAACAAATACCATATGCTAACACATATATACGGAATCTAAAAAAAAATGGTTATGAAGAACCTAGGGGCAGGACAGGAATAAAGACGTGACGTAGATAATGGACTTGAGGACATGGGGAGGGGGAAGGGTAAGCTGGGATGAAGTGAGAGAGTGGCATGGACTTATATACACTACCAAATGTAAAATAGATAGCTAGTGGGAAGCAGCCACATAGCACAGGGAGATCAGCTCAGTCCCTTGTGTCCACCTAGAGGGGTGGGATAGGGAGGGTGGGAGGGAGACGCAAGAGGGAGGAGATGTGGGGATATATGTAAATGTATAGCTGATTCACTTTGTTATAAAGCAGAAACTAACACACCATTGTAAAGCAATTATACTCCAATAAAGATGTTAAAAAAAAAGATGCTTTTATAAGTTTGTACATAGAAAGTAGGTAGTACAGTTCCTGACAACAGGTAAAACAAACAAAACCTGTAGCCTCCATTAAAGAGCTATCTAATGTATGTAGTTCAACAAACTGTTCTGCTTCTATGCCCTTTTCTAAATGTACTAGGGGCCATATTAGCTCCAAATATGTTGGCCTACTAGAATATAGACAGAGAAGGATAGTTTGGCAAAGTGCCTTGTTCAGCAGCACCTGGACCTTGAACACCTTCAAAAAAGTCCTCATACCATTCACTTTCATAGGGTCTCTAAAGTATAGTGCTATTTCCATTTGCTCATTTAAAAGGATGCTAAACGTCTCCTACTGACTGTTAATAGGTTCCTTAATATAGGGGCCACTGTTGGAATCAGGGAGTGAGGCCACTCATTGGCTGGTGTGCAGTCTTTTTCTCCATTAAAATTGAACAAGAGATAACAGGAAATAATGGAGGAGAGGAAGAGGCCCACAATAGATGCAGTTACCCAGAACACTAAAGAGTCATAGTAAGTGCAAGATTTCTTTTTTTTTTAAATAAATTTTAATTAATTAATTTTATTTTTTGGCTGCGTTGGGTCTTTGCTGCGCGTGGGCTTTCTCTAGTTGTGGCGAGCGGGGGCTGCTCTTCCTTGCGGTGTATGGGCTTCTCATTGCTGTGTCTTCTCGTTGTGGAGCATGGGCTCTAGGCATGCAGGCTTCAGTAGTTGTGGCATGCGGGTTTCGGTGGTTGTGGCTCGTGGGCTCTAGAGCACAGGCTCAGTAGTCGTGGTGCACGGGCTTAGCTGCTCCACGTGCTGATCTTCCTGGACCAGGGCTCGAACCTGTGTCCCCTGCATTGGCAGGCAGATTCTTAACCACTGTGCCACCAGGGAAGCCTGTGAACCAGATTTCTTGATGGAAGAGGTAGAATTATAAATAGAACATTTGTAATGTGCTATCAGCATATGCATATGGTGGGCATGAATTTGAATATCTCAAAAGTTAAGTTTACTATATTTATCTCAGCATATTAAACCTTACCATGGAGGAAAATATTTTTAAGAATAAAACCAAAACATAACACAAAAACAATGACAGGACTACGTAAACTGGTAATACTTGAGAACAAAGTTATGAAAATCAGAAATAAATAGTAGCAAAAGGGCACAGTTAAATTAACTAATATACGCAATTGCATGATAGAATTCCTATAAATGTGTTATTGGTGGGGCCACCATTTTGGCTCTCAGTTTACCTAGTATCCATTGTGAAGTATAAAAGCTGATTACTAGTACTAATCAGAGTATCCATGAGATAAACAAATTAATCTCAAGAAATTTTGTTAGTATCTTAGTATTGGGAACAGTTATTTTCACCTAAGCATTTTCTCCCTGCAGTACACTAGGCAGGGTAATGAGCAACATCTTCGACTCTAGCCCTATAATATCACAGTGAGGTGTTTCACAGGGCTTTTAATTTCTATCATTCCTTAATGTAGGTCACAGAAAGTGCAACTATTGCATGTAAAGTGCAATTCAGTGGAACTGCCCTTACTAACTCAACTGAAAAGGACTTCTTGTACAAATGACATTGCATTTGGAGCTCTCAAGTATTCCTGTGTAGTTTAGTCATAGGTATTAGAATATTCAGAGCAATGATTTTCAGATATTTTTAAATAGCCTAACCCTCTTGTCAAACAATGCTTTACACAGAAACATTTGAAGTTGATACATTTGAGGGTTCAGCATTATGCTGTGGGCCGTGGAGGTCCACATGCCCCGTCACGCTTCATCTTCTGAGGCATCGCTGCAGATTCTGCCCTGGCACAGAGTTGTGCCATATGCTTTTGTATATATAATGCCTATGATTTAACATGTATGTGTGTGTGTTTAATGAAAGATATATACAAGTAGAAAAAAATCGTATTTGGTGAATCAAGACCTATACCTACACCTTACACACCTATTGCCAGTTAACAGACTTCTATTTAATGTAAATCTCACACTGACTCTTTGAGGTATTCTTATTCCTTTGGTGACATAGAAACTGAAGGTAAGAAAAGTAAAATGATTTGTTTAAAGTCACATGATGTTTAAATCACAAAGCCAGTGTTGGTGTTGAGGACTCAGTGGCTTCAAAATCCATATTCTTTCTGCTATACCATGGTGTTAAATTACATGGCAAGGCTAACCAGTGAGGCACTCAGACCACAGGTGATAGCTCATGCAAGGCCTGTTGTTTTCTACTCTTTATCCTTGAAATTGTCATAAAAGGTATTAACAGCAGAGTTCAATGGCAGTAATTAGCCACATGAAATAAAAAGTGCATAACATCTTAAATGAGACCTTTTGTATCCTCCCAAACCTCACCATTAACTCAGCACACCCTAGATGCCAGTCTCCAGTGTGTGTCTACGTATAATTGCTGTTACTATTAATAAGGCTTATGTAGTCTCACAAAAGAAATAATAGGAACTATTGAATCAAAATTATGAATCCTTTAATAGTTCTTTATTGTGAATGAGCACACTGTATCCTGGTGATTCCTGTTGCATAGCCAACAGTTGTTTAAATGCTGGGTTACTTGTGGGCATATGCTCCATCTGTCAGGTGTCACAGAAACCTGAGGACGTAAAAAAGTCCTTCTACCACCTAATGGTTTTCATCTGTTTGGTGAATTCAAGAGTTGACCCTTTAGAAGAAATAGCTAACTAACAAGGACATAGATCAAGGTGTTAATTTGGAAAGTATTACAAAGAGAGGAAGCAAAACTCTTTATAAATATATCAGAAGACTTTGGAAAGGGATATGAGGTATTAGAAATAAATGGGCTGCTGTCAGGCACACTTGAGTTCAAATATCTGTTCTTCTATTTGTTGTCCTGTGATTTAAATCATCTTTCAAAGGATCAGTGTTCAACAAGCATTAGTTCTTTTTCCTTCTTTCCATATTTAGAGCATAGATTTTTTTCTTTTTCTATTTCCAAGGAGGCACCGACAGAATTCAGGAGAAAAAAATAGAATAATTATTTATTTGGAATGGAGGAAAAGAATGATTGTAAACAAATGTGTTTATGCATACACAAGCATGCATACCTTTGGATTCCAAGACCAAAGTCCATGGTTTTGATTCTTACTAGTTTGTATGTCCTGTAGCAGGTTGTTTACTCTGTGTCTCAGATTTTTCATCTGTAAAATGAGAATAATAAAAACTGTCTTGGGTGTGAGGATGACATAATTCATGTTAATCAGTTAGAACAATGCATGGCATATAGTAGGTTCTGTATATTTCCAGGTTTCTTCCTCTTCCATCTCTTCCTCTTTCTCATTCAACTTATCCTGCCACCTCCTGACCCAACCGTGGTAAGAGTCATCTTTGAAATAATGTTAGAGATTTTTTTTTTGCTTTTTTTAAAAAATACATCTTTAATGGAGTATAACTTTGTTCCCCCACCCCCGACTAAGAAGAACACTTTGGAAGTCAAATCATTTATGGAGTAAACAGTTACGTACTGTGAATCTTGATTTTAACATTTGATGGTATACACTTTCTCTAAGGAATAGTATATTACGCTTTTGCAGAAAAATGACCCTACTTTAAAATCCTCTTAAAATTCATATTGCATGAAGCTTTGAAATACATGTGGGGTGATTCTTCTTTAATTACACATCATGCATTAATTATTTCCTAATGAGTTCAAATGGAGAAAAATAAAAATAGCACCAAAGAAATGTAATATGAAATTATTTTCTTTCTCTACCTAAAACCAACAAACAAGTAGACATAAGTTTTCTCCTCCAAATGGCAGCTTGGTTTGGTGGAAGATGAACATTGTGATTTTTGAGCTATTCAATATTGTTGATAGTAACTCATTATTCCATCGAGATCGAGTCTTGACAGGGATAAGGAAGAACAGTGAGTATCCTGCTTTCTATTAGCTTCTGGATGTTCTTTTTAAACAACAAGAACAATAAAAAAGCTTCTTTTTTTATTGCATTTTTATCTTGTTATTTAATCAGTTTGGCCGTATATGATAGGCATTTGATGGTGTTGCCACCCCATGGTCTCACATGCTTTAATTGGACAGTGGCAGTTTTCAATTCGTGTAAGTGCACAGCTCCTTGGACTGCCTCTGCAGTTTCTCTCACACATATATTGTAATTATGTGTGTACCTCAGTGTGTGAGGCTATAAACATATGCTATATATTTGAATAAGAGTGCTGTCAACACTTTATTTTAGAAGTGTATTAATGATGACTGAATAATAATGTGGATGCTAACACAGAGCAATATCCTGTGCCTGGATGATATTTACATTACTAAATACATCATCTTTTCAGAAGGATGAATTTTAAAGTAAGGAACAATTAGTGACTCTATGGAAATTGTATATTTAGAGTGTCTTACAAATAATCTTCCTCAAGACGACTAAGAGCTGTTTATCTTAAATTGTTTCTTTGCCAAAACAGGCAGGGATGTTAAAAATAGAAGGGTGAGTTTTAGTTCGACTTGCAGCGACGAAAGATGACTACATGCCTGGATAAGAAGATTTTTTAAAGTGTTTATAGCTCTTTTTTTCCCCACAGAGACTAATATTTGTTTATCTTGATTATATTGCTCCATCAATCACCAAGATCCTGTATATTCATGAGTGCAATTTTTGAGTATGGTGTTCTTTAACCTTCACATGAGCACACACTGATGATGCCTGGGAAGATTTTTATTTTCAGCAACTTTCAGTAGAGAGGCAGATACAGATTTTCTTAAATTCTAATAGTTGCTAGAAAGCTCAACTTGTTTTTCATGGCCAAACAAATACTGTTGGTTGTCTTTGAAGAAATAAGCTAATTTTATTCATTCGTAAATTACAACAACCATTCTATTTTCTAACTTATAAATTTTGGATAAAATGTCTGGTAAATACTCAAGTCAGAATAGCCATAGTTTGTCTATCATTTGTTCTTTCCATTTTCCATTTTGTAAAATGAGGTTCATAAAAAATTGTGGCTTGTTCAGCCACCAAACCAATCACACGTTGCACTCCTTGAGTCAACAATCATACTTCACCATGAGCAGAGTGCTTTATATGTACTGTCCATTTCATTACACAGGAGATTAAGCATATGTGTACTCAAGGCTGAGATTTAATTAAATTAATAATTTGTACTGCCTCACCAAAGACATCTTAAGTGAAACTGGCTCTGTTTCTTTTTCTTTCTTTCTTCTTCTGTTTTTTTTTTTTTTTAATCCTGAGAGTGCGTGGTACTGAAGGGTACAATGACTCTTAGTAATAGTTTGGAGCCGCTGCCTTGATAGGTGTGAACATGGCAGCAGTTTTGTCCTCCCTTACATTTGCACTATCAACACAAATCTCAACACAGTGAGAAAGGCAGATAACTTTGACCTCCTGGATGCCCTGAAGGGTGCTCAGAAATTCCCAGAGGTCTGTGAACCCATGCTTTGGAAACTGCTGCTCTAGACTTCCCTGTTTCTTTCAGTGCTCACTGACAGAGGTGGTTCATACAGAGGTAGGAGCAACCTTGTAGCTTTGCTGCTTGCCAGAATTCTTCTCGTACCTGATGAAAATACTGGTCATTTTTTAACTTAACCATAGGAGATTAAACTTAGCTACCAGGACTACAGAAACATTCAATCCAATCTTCCCCCATTGCTCCGGAATTGCCAGGTTTTACACACACATACTAATAGGTAAATAATTTGTGCAGTGCTGAGCTGCAGTGAGCCTTTATCTCAGTACATGGTCACTTTCAAAGAACCCTCACATATCCAAAGATAATTGAACAGCAATTTATTCATTTGGTATAATCGCTCTGTCATATGCCAAAGTGAAGTCTACATTTTTATCGTTAAATGAAACCTCTTAGAAACCTGCTTCCCCTCTTGTATCTCTGAAAACTTTCACATTAGTGATAAGTGTCCCCAAATTTCTTCTCTCTCCTCAAATGCACCAACATTGAAAGTAAATAAACAATATGCAAAAAGCAAATCTTTTCTTCTAACCCCTGTCCATGTAACCTCTTTGTCACTTTTATTCTCTCTCTCCTTTCCACGTCTTATTAGTTTCTGCCTTAGTAGCCCTTGAACTTGTCACTGCAAACAAACTAGCATATCTGATTAATAGGAAGAAGGTTAAAAGGACCATACAATCTATTTTTAGTGACCTAAGAGTCCACCAGGCCAGATAAAATTTTTCTCATGATCAGAATGAATGAAGAAGTTGTGAATGCACATCTCCATTAGAACTTTTTATCACAATTACACAGAATACTGGGAGATAGAGCAGAGCTCTTTTCTTATATTCATAATTACCTATTGGGCATCCATTATGCACTTAATCAATGTTGTCACATTACTAGTGTTGTTGAGGGTGCAAAGGAAGGTTGTATTAGTTTATTTTTTTTTAGGGAAAGGTTAAATACATGATTATTTGAGTAGATATTTCCCACTGGTAGATTGTGATTTGAAAAGTGTGTCTAATAATTCTCTAGCTTGACATTGTTATCTGCAGATCCCCCACTGCACCTCCCTCTCTCCATCTCCTAGGCTTGCTAGATTTCCCCAAAGCTTTTTCTACTGGCAAGGGTAAGTTTTCTCCTTTCCTGTCCCCTCACCTCCCCCACCTCAGGGAGGTTTCTATCGTTAGGCTCGTCCCTACGGGAGGAGTCTGGGGACCTAGGACTCTGAGGTTAATTGGGTGTTACAGGTTTCCAGAGGTCATTAGATCTAGGACTCTGTTTCCTCCTGTGTGCCACAGGGATGACGACTCTGACCTTGACTTTAAGTCTCACAAGGCTCTTATTAAGCAAACAGGTAATACATGAAATGTATGTTGAAAAAAAAGTCACCAAACAGGTTATAGTTTTGTGAACAGTGAAGTCTTTTGTTTTACGTACTTCTGTTTTTCTTCCTCCATGTTTGATTCTGGCACACAATGCTAAAATAATAAAATGAATATGAGCTTGAGAAGCAGATAGACTTGGATTTGAACCCTTTCTTCATCTCTTGCTACACGCGATATTGAGCAGTTGTTTAAAATTCTAATCAGTAGCTTCTTAATCGGTAAACTGAGGAGTCTCGTATGTAGCTCGTAGGGTTGTTGTGACACTTAAATAAAATAGAAAATAAACGTATCTAGTATAAGGAAACTCTCGGTGTTCTTGGAGAAATGGCTAAATAATCAAATGAATGGGTTATTCCCTGTGCCTGGGTTGCGAGGGTAACTATATATTTTCTGAGGGAGTATGCATGATAGTATCATGATAGTATACTGAAAAAGTAAAGTAGCTATGCAAAATGGAAGGATATGTCTAAATAATCACAGGCTGTTTGAGCTATAAAACATCTGAAAAGTAACTTTATATGCTTTATTTTATAAGTGAAGGAAGGTATAATTAGAAGGATACAAGGTTTACCCACAGTCACTAGATATCTGATATGCAAACTTATCAACATTTCAACAATTGTATAATTGTATTGCTTGGAAATATTATATTAGTTTTCTGTTGTTGCTATGACAGATTATCACCAACATAGTAGCTTAACATAACATGAATGTAGTATCTTATGATTCTATAGGTCAGAAGCCCAGCACAGGTCTCACTGGGCTAAGACAAATGAGTCTGACTGTGTTCTTTTCTGAAATTTCTAGAGGAAAATCTGTTTCCTTTTCTAGAGGCTACCCATTTCTTGGCTATTGGTCCTTTCCTACATCTTCAAAGTCAGTAAGTTTGAACCTCTCTGATCATTATTCTGCAGTCGTATCTCCCTCTGACCACAGACAGAAAAGGTTCTTCTTTTTTAAGGATGCATGTAATTAGATTGGGCTCACCAGTATAACCCAGAATAATCTACCCATTCCAGGGTCCTTAAATTAGTCACATCTATAAAGGCCCTTTTGACAGGTAAGGTAACATATTAGTAGGTTCTGGTAATTAGGACATGGATATCTTTTGGGGACTGTTTTTCTGTCTACAACACCTAGAATCATAACCTATCAGTAGCATCACTGTAAGTTGCAGCCACCATTTTGCATAAGTAAGGTATTCATTGATAGGTGGCTGGTATGCTTTGGGAGGATATGTTCGTTTGCTAGAGCTGCCATAATAAAATACAAGAGGCAGAGTAGCTTAAACAACAGAAATTTATTTTCTCACAGTTCTGGAGGCCAAAAGTCCAGGTAGCAGCAGGTTGGGTTTCTCCTGAGGTCTCTCTCCTTGGCTTGCAGGTAGCTGCCCTCCTGCTGCCTTTTCACATACCTCCTCACATGGTCTTTCCTCTGTGCATGTGTGTCCCTGATATTTCTCTGTGTGTCTAAGCTTCCTCTTCTTATAAGGACACCAATCAGATTGGATCAAGACCCATCTTAATCATCTCATTTTAACTTAATCATCCTCTTTAATGGCTGTATCTCCAGATATAGTCATATTCTTTTCTTTAAAATTTTTAAAAATTTTTATTGAAGTATAGTTGATTTATAATGCCATGTTAGTTGCAAGTGTACAGTGATTCAGTTATATATATATATATATATATATATATATATATATATATATAGGCACATTCTGAAGTACTGGGGCTTAGGGCTTCAACATATGAATTTTGAGGAGAAAGTATTGACCTCCTAACAGAGGACTTGAAAGGATTATTTATGTTTCTGTTTAAAAATGAAAAACAATACCGTTTATTTTCATAAAAGATGATGATGATGATGATTGCAGGAAATTTACAGGTTTCCAACAGATCTATTTATAGTGTGAAAAGTAAGGGCATTTTCAGTCTTCAGGTTGTTTTTACTGTTCGGTATTTTTTTTTAGCTAACTTCTAAGCTTTGTTGGCAGAATGGAGATGGAGTAAAGACACACACACACACATACACAGACTCTTACACACATATTTATAGCATCACAGGCTAAATTATTAGCATCTAATTCCAGTACGTTGATGACATATTAGGTTCTATTTCCAAATCTTCACTATAGGAATGATACTTGGGAGAGTAGGAGTTAAAAAAAATTAAAAATGACTTTTACATACAAACTATCCTTACAACAATCAGGTAATCTTTTTTGATAATGGTGCTAATGGCCTCGTTAGTATCATTTTAACAAGAAGAAACTAAAATGGGGAAAATTAAAGTCCAAAATCATATCCACTAAAATCAGATTTTTTGATTGTCATTTATCTAAAAGGAAGGATGCTTGTGAATCTGTTTAGCCATCCTCTCATGCACTCTTTTGTGCACCCATGCATTCTCCAACAAAACCATTTACCTACCCATCCTCTTCCTCTTAATTTTTTTTTTTTTTTTTTTTTGTGGTACGCGGGCCTCTCACTGCTGTGGCCTCTCCCGTTGCGGAGCACAGGCTCCGGACTCACAGGCTAAGCGGCCATGGCTCATGGGCCCAGTCGCTCCGCGGCATGTGGGATCCTCCCGCACCGGGGCACGAACCTGTGTCCTCTGCATCGGCAGGCGGACTCTCAACCACTGCGCCACCAGGGAAGCCCCCTCTTAATTTTTTTAATCAACACATTTATCCATTCATCCCTCCACCCATCAATCCATTCATCTACCCATTGAGCAGTCAGACTTGGAAATGTGATTATTTCTGTTAAATCTGTGCTTTGGTCGTGACGCTCTGCTTTCTTAAGGAGGCTCTGAATGAGACAGTTTACAGTGCTCAAGGAGTAGGAGTGGGTAACACAGCTAAGTTATTATCAGGCTTTTTGATCACAGAAAAAAATGATTCGCCAATGGCATACCCTATTCTATGGCCCAAACTAAATCCCAGGTTTATGTGTTTCATTTTTAACTTCAACTGCAATGTTTTTCCAAATTCATGGCATTTTGATTATCTCACAGTGCCTTTATAAATAGAGAATTTCATAGAGAATAGATGACTGTCATTTGGTTATCCACTGTGTTCTTTCCCACTGTGATCTTGTCAGTTTTTGGATAACAAGATACATCCTGTTTAGCAAGTAATGGTGATTACCACATCTGACATCCATCTCATATTTTCAACTCCTATTAGGACTCTGGTTAATCAAGTTCTTTGCAAACATAAAGGGCATTGACACAACATTTTTATACTTTCTTTTTTCCTTTTTCCACAGTACAACTGAAGGCTTCACTGTAAACTGATCTTTGGATAATATCCTGAATATCTGTTTTAAATATCCATATCTGTTTAAAATCTACTTCTTTTTTGGCTAGTAATCCTGGGTGTCTTCTTTTAGTCCTATTCACCTTGCTTATATTATATATTACTATATTGTCTATTTATTTTGCACAAAATTTCCCCCTCTCATATCTATATCTTTACTATCTATATCTATACATCTATTGAGACAGAAAATTTTTAAAGAAATCTGTGAAGAGTGATCGTTTAGTTGCAAAGTAAACATGCTCCAAAGATCTTTGTCTGAGAATCTCTCATAATTTATAGTTGAACTCCCAAGTCCTATGTCTGCTTTACTGTAAGACAAGAAATAGGACTGTGAGAGAGAATAATTTGTTATGTTTTCCCCAAATCAATCTTTTAGTGAGAAACTCTGTGGTCCTTCCACCCACGTACTCACCAGTATGTGCATCTGTTCATTCATGTATCCATTCATAGTATTTAATGTGCTTTGGAACCTAAATGGAAAAACGTCTGAGACTCTTACTCAGCTAGCCATCCCTCTATTATTTTTTATGCATGCATTTCCCAATAAAACCATCTGTCTATCCATTTTCCTCCCCTTAATTCTGTTATCAACTAATTTATCCATCTATCCAATCATTCATCCATCCATCCACTCCTTGATCCATTCACCTACATCTCTTTTTAGTAATAGGTCCACAATTACTATTCACCCACACTTTAAAAAAAAAATTATTTGTTTATTTATTTTATTTATTTTTGGCTGTGTTGGGTCTTTGTTGCTCTGTGCGGGCTTTCTCTAGTTGTGGCAAGTGGGGGCTACTCTTTGTTGCGGTGCGCGGGCTTCTCATTGTGGTGGCTTCTCTTGTGAGGAACACAGGCTCTAGGTGCACGGGCTTCAGTAGTTGTGGTACGTGGGCTCAGTAATTGTGGCTCGCGGGCTCTAGAGCGCAGGCTCAGTAGTTGTGGTGCACGGGCTTAGCTGCTCCGCGTCATGTGGGATCTTCCCGGACCAGGGCTCGAACCCGTGTCCCCTGCTTTGGAAGGCGGATTCTTAACCACTGCGCCACCAGGGAGGCCCTTCACCCACACTCTTGAGCACACAAGCATTTATTCAATGGCCCAATGCACATTGATCACCCTCCCCCTACTTCTAGGCTTACAGTTTTTGAGTTACAAGAAAGAAAAACGAAGTACATTTTAAATACCTTACAATTTTATTTGTCGATTACACATCACTAAAGCTGAAAAAAAGTAAAAACTTCCAGATACATATACTATCATTACTTCCAGAGCAGGTGGATAAGTACCAAATATGTGACAATACGCTCAATATAAGAATGCCCAATGTAAGAGTTTAAGCCACTTTGTACCAAGATCATTTGACTCAAGTGACATTCTTGGTAGAAAATATTTGCAAACGAAGCAAATGACAAAGGATTAATCTCCAAAATATACAAGTAGCTCAAGCAGCTCAATATCAAAAAAACAAAAAGCCCAATCAAAAACTGGGCAGAAGGGCCTCCCTGGTGGCGCAGTGGTTGAGAGTCCGCCTGCCGATGCAGGGGATACGGGTTCGTGCCCCGGTCTGGGAGGATCCCACATGCCGCGGAGCGGCTGGGCCCGTGAGCCATGGCCGCTGAGCCTGCGCATCCGGAGCCTGTGCTCCGCAACGGGAGAGGCCACAACGGTGAGAGGCCCGCATACCGCAAAAAGGAAAAAAAAAAAAAAAAAAAAAACTGGGCAGAAGACCTAAATACCTAAATAGACATTTATCCAAAGAAGACATACAGATGGCCAACAAACATATGAAAAGATGCTCAACATTTGGAAGTGTATATATGTCAGTGCTACTCTTTCACTTTGTCCCAGCTTACACTTCCCCCTCCCCATGCCCTCAAGTGCATTCTCTACATCTGTGTCTTTATTCCTGTCCTGCCCCTAGGTTCGTCAGAAACTTTTTTTTTTTTTTTTTTTTTTTAATAGATAGCTAGTGGGAAGCAGCTGCATCACACAGGGAGATCAGCTCGGTGCTTTGTGACCACCTAGAGGGGTGGGATAGGGAGGGTGGGAGGGAGAGGCAAGAGGGAGAGGATATGGGGATATATGTGTACATATAGCTGATTCACTTTGTTGTACAGAGAAACTAACACAACATAGTAAAACAATTATACTGCAATAAAGACGTTTAAAAAAAAAGATGCTCAACATCACTAATTATTAGAGAAATGTTAATCAAAACTACAATGAGGTGTCACTTCACACAAGTCAGAAAATCTGCAAACAATAAATGCTGGGGAGGGTGTGGAGAAAAGGGAACCCTCTTGCACTGTTGGTGGGAATGTAAATTGCTACAGCCGCTATGGAGAACACTATGGAGGTTCCTTAAAAAAACTAAAAATAGAATTAACCATATGACCCAGCAATCCCACTACTGGGCATATACCCTGAGAAAACCATAATTCAAAAAGACACATGTACCCCAGTGTTCATTGCAGCACTATATACAATAGCCAGGACACGGAAGCAACCTAAATGTCCATCAACAGAGGAATGGATAAAGAAGATGTGGTACATATATACAATGGAATGTTATTCAGCTATGAAAAGGAACGAAATTGAGTCATTTGTAGAGACGTGGATGGACCTTGAGGCTGTCATACAGAGTGAAGCCAGAAAGAGAAAACAGATATCTTATATTAACACATATATGTGGAATAAGGTGCAGGATGTCCATCAACAGAGGAATGGATAAAGAAGATGTGGTACATATATACAATGGAATGTTACTCAGCTATGAAAAGGAATGAAATTGAGTCATTTGTAGAGACGTGGACGGACCTTGAGACTGTCATACAGAGTGAAGCCAGAAAGAGAAAACAAATATCTTATATTAACACATATATGTGGAATCTAGAAAAATGGTATAGATGATCTTATTTGCAAAGCAGAACTAGAGACAGAAGTAGAGAACAAACGTATGGATACCAAGGGGGAAGGGGCAAGTGAATTGAATTGGGAGATTGGGATTGACATATGTACACTATTGATAATATGTATAAAGTAGATAACTAATGAGAACCTACTGTATAGCACAGGGAACCCTGCTCAATGCTCTGGGGTGACCTAAATGGGAAGGAAATCCAAAAAAGAGGGGAGATATATATATATATATATATATATATATATATATATATATATGATTCACTTTGCTGTACAGTAGAAACTAACACAACATTATAAAGCAACTATACTCCAATAAAAAAAAAAGGAAGTGACATTCTTATATTCACTACAAAGTAATGTTGCATGTTGAAGTCTATGTTGTTAGATGTATTTTTCTTGGAAAACAGTTCCAGCTTTGGCAGAACCTATCATTGTAATTCCAAAATCCAATCTCCACAAGAATCCACCCTATATGCAGTTTTACTTGAATATTTTGGCTCCTAGAAGATATCAGGCCTTTATCTATTATCTATTGTCACATTTTAATCATTACAAAAACCCTATAGATAGGTTGTTAAACCTGTTATTAAAACATTTTACAAATAAGGACACTGAAATCTGGGGAGGTTAAGTAAATCCCTCAGTATCTTACAGTTTTTTCTATTTCTTATCAGGCTCTCATTCTGGTTCCCATAATCTGAATTTCTACTATATTAATCTTTGGTTGCCTTAGAGAAACATATTGACTTCCAACCCTGTAAGATTTAATATGTTAACCAGGATGTTATCAACATACATAAGAAAATGTGTCCAATTGAAAGGAGTTCATTGTCTTTTTTTAAACCTATGGTGGCTTAAATATTGGAGCCTCCACCTCAGTACTTAAAGGAAAAGAAAAAATCTGAGAATACAAAACTTAAGCATGCTAGAGCATTTTTAAGACCGTTTTTGTAGGATGGGCATACTTAACGCTATTTTTTCCCATGGCATTATGGAATTGATCCATCTAATTCTCCTTTCTCTGAATCCTATCAACAAGGATAATTTGGCTTCACTTGTGTATGGGTCTTTATATAAAGAGAAATTTTGCTCATCATGATCACTTAAATAGTCGAAATACTGTTTGTCATTGATATGTTGCCTTTAAAAAAATTGGGCTTGGGAACTTTCTTTGTTGGAGTCGGGCTAAGAGAGATGGATTTGCTATAAGGCTGACACATCATGTTTCCAAACCTATAAAGCTGCGGTCCAGACAAGATAGTAGCAAATTTGCCAAGGTCATGAATGTTGGCTTGGTAAACAGCTGGCCAGCCTCTTTTTGTCAATATTCTCCATTTGCATTCCTATTAATTGAACATACTGCCTTTCTATTTCTATGTCTACTCTATTTCAAACTTTTATAGGATGAACTGTACTGCATGATTTCATACAAATGGCTTCTAAATATATATAGGAAATTTCTACTGCCATATAGGGACAGAATAGAGAGGCTTCTCCATTGCCTCCTTCTCATCTAGTGAAATAGGAGGTCCCCAGACTAACTAGGTATGCTTTCCTGGGGATCTCTCTAGAATTATGCTAAAATGTGTATGCTCTGAAATCTGATTTACTGGGTTACATCTGGTTCTGTTACTTGTTAGTCGTGTGAGCTTGAGAAAGTCCATATGTTTACTGAACCTGTGCCTCTCATCCTTGTAAAATCACTGATAAGGTGCAAGACATTATGGTAGGTCCAGTGCAGACAAAACAGCGATTAGACTTTACTGAACATTTGCTATGTACCATGTACAATGCTTGTTGTTGGAAGATTGTTGACTAATGTACGTAGAGGCTCTTTGTGGAACTTAACCATTTAAAGGAGTAGCACAAGTAATGCATTCCTAATTCTGACTATAATTTCAGGTCCCTGCAGCCAAAAACAGCAGTTCACTCAGACTTGCTTCCAATTTTCTATTTCTCTGGGCACCGGGTCCCCTTGGCCAGGTTAAGCTGCTCAATATACACATCAGCAGCTGACACGGAATGCAAAGACCACGCATCTGAGATACCAGGACGCTACACATTTGCCTCCTGTAAAACATTAGAATTTTTTTGTCAAAGTAGAGGTCACTTCCAGTGTAGGATGCTCTGTTCTAGTCTTTTAATCGGGGATTGTGTCTTCTTTAGCCTTTCACTCCATAAGACAAATGTAAGGGTCATTTGGTTTATATGAGAATGACTTTGAGGACTGTTATCATTTCACTGAATTATTTCCTTAGAGTGTATGATCGTGAGATTAAGTGCATCTTCCCAACTTGATCTTACTAATATGCTGGGGTGTTTTTATGTCTATTACCTGGCTTTAGTTTTATAATTTGTTTCTGCAAATTGTTAAGAGTGGAGTGACTGAGACATAAAGAACAGACTTGTGGTTGCCTGGGGGAGGGGGAGCAGTGGAGGGAAGGATTGGGAGTTTGGGACTAGCAGATGCAGACTATTATATATATAGAATGCATAAACAACAAGGTCCTAGTGTATAGCATGGGGAATTATATTTGATACCTTATAATAAACCATAAAGGAAAAGAATATGAAAAAGAATATATATATATATATATATATATATATATATATATATATCTGAGTCACTTTGTTGTACAGCAGAAATTAACACAACATTGTAAATCAACAATACTTCAGTAAAATAAATGGAAAAAAGTGGAAAAAAAAGAGTGGCATGACTGGATGAAATAATTATTTAGATTTACTGATGTGGTATAACATTTCAGCATATAAAGGCATTTTACAAGTTATGTGGTCCATCCTAACATACTTACCCCTCCTACCCCATCTCCCACCATCATATGATGCTTCGTTTAGCTCTAAAGCAGAAGAACTAGCAGTTGTCTAGTTCTGCTTGAATACAACAATGGACTCAATCTCATTCCCGAATGGACCATTTCCTGTTGGGTCAGCATCTTTTGTGAGATGTTCTATAGTGCATGAGAAGGCTGAACTACAAGTTAAAATAAGTAGATTTCAAGTCAAACTCCTGGTCCTTGTTGTGGAAGAACAGTTCAGAAACATGAAAGTATTCTCTTCTTATACCCTCTTGCACTTTTTCTTTACCGGCCCTTTCACTCTCCTAGCAACCTAAATATGCACCTGATCTAGAGTGAAGTCCTGCATTCTTATCATTTAGGTCAAAAACTTATACTGTGTTAAGTTTCTGGTCCCATCTTTGATGTTAATTGGTTATAACTTAAGGATTAGATTATCCGTCTGTTCACTGACAGACTGATAGCCCGTAGCACAGTATCTCCCTGACAGGCACCTGGTAGATAGGGAGAGTACAGTGTAAGATTTTATTTTATTTAAGTGTGCTAAGCTTGCTGTTCTTTCCAAGGGAGAGTAGATTGATGAAAAACAGGCATCAGTGATAGAGATTCATGTTGTAGTGATCCCTGTTAACCCCTTTGGGTTTCAAAAGATGCTGATGCTCTCCCTGTAACTTAGACTTCTCTAAAGGAAGAGAGGAAAGTTGAGAAACTCTCTTAGGATTTCCTTTTGGAGGGAGTGGAACTTCAAAGTAAGTTCTGATGTCAGAGCTACCAATTTTCAGATGAGGTACTGATTTCCCCCATAGTTCACTGAATCCTATTCCTCATCATTCACTTTCCAGGAAAAGTTGGGCAGCATGGTAATTAAATCATTCTTTGGTATTAAAATAGGCACTCAGAGGAGAATTTATCTTCTCTAGGCTCTACTGTACTAGGAGTGCTTTAGTGTCCTCAGGAATCTTGTAGGAGAAGGTAGAAAAGTAGTTTGTACTTTTTTTTTTTCTTTCTTTGACAGCCACAGGGGAGATAAGGGTGATTCTGTTGAAGACTGGGGTGGCGGGGGCTCTTATTCTGAGAACAGTGATGTGTGTATATTAGATACTTGTTGTCTGTTGTCCATCTGTTATTCATCCATTGCCATCCATCCATCCATCCGTTCATCCATCCACTCATCCTCCCGTCGATGTTCCCTCTACTATGTCTCAGTTGTTTTGCTGGGGGCTACAGTTGAATGCATATTTGAGGGAACTCAAAGGCTTTGCGTTTAGAGTGGATAAGATTTTAGCTCACTGAACCTAACTTTTCTAAATTTCTTTACTCTCTTCTTTAAATTACTGTTTTGAAAATAAAACGAGGCAATGTTCTTTCCTTCCCTTCTTTTGCATTCACCTTACTTAACTCCACAAATATTATTTGAGCTCCAACAACATGACAGGCACCTTACCAGGCAGTGGGAATGCAAAGGAGAGTGGAAATGCAAAAGCTTCTTCCTGTGGCTTTTAAAGTTTAAACTTGTATTTTACTTAAGGGATATTTTGAAAATATATGAAAGATAGTGAAGGTGTAATTATATTGATACTCACAATTCAACTCAATGACGTAGCAGTCCCGTTATGATGCCTCACATCGAAGACTTAATATGAATGACTGGGATCGCTCGTTGCATACCTGACACTCGGTGCTTCTCCTACGAGGCTGCTGTGAGTGACCACCGGGATCCGTCTGGTTGTAGATGAGACAGATCATGGGTGCTGGGCTGAGCTTGGGAACCCAGATTGAGGTAGCTTTGTGAATTGGTGTCTACGTTTTCCCTCTGACCTCTTTCCCTTTGCTTCTGAGACTTTTGCTTATTGGCACACACCAAGCACTGTGATTTAGTAAAACAAAACTATTATGATGCCAGGCTTCTTACTGAAACCTTGTGTTTATGGACTCTTGTTGCTTTATAGTCAAATCTGAATTCTGTCTTGCCTTCAAAACTCTGTGTAATCTGACCCCTGTCTTGCTTTTTATTCTTATTTCCTGCCTCTTCTCCTAAAGTTAGTGCTATGTTAAATCATCTTTAGCTTTTCTCACTTAGTATGCTCTCTCTTATCTCTGGATCTTCACCCATTCCCTCCCTCTTTGAGATCCGGAGTTTTCATCATTACTTGTTTGTAGTGGCCTTTTCTGTTCCTCCACGCTCCACTTTCTGAGTTAAGTAAACTTAATATATGCACTCAAACCTTTAGAGCATGCATTTGAATCCAGGAAATTTCCTTTAAAGCTTCTGCTGTTAAGATCGCCACTTGCTGATAGTACATTCTATGGAAAAGTTCCCTAAAAATCTCTGAATCTTAACTGTTTCATGGGTGAAATGGCAAAATGTTCTCTGGTTTGCTGTGAGAAAAACATTACATGTATAAATGTATTGAATAAAATGTTTACCAGGTAATAAGTAGTCAGTATGTGTGGTAGTAATAATAACAATAACAACAGCAAATATTTTCTGTTTATTTGTGTTTATCTCCCAGTAACCTATGGGTCTTTGAGGGCAGAGACCATGTCTATGGTTTGTAATCATATTTTGTGCGTATTTAATCAGTGAATGGATGAGGTCTTTTTTGTACCACAGCCAGGCCAACCAGTCTTACCATCCCAGCCAGTTTGCATGTGGCCCTTATGCTGCTCTAATTAGCAGAAGCAGCTCTTGGGAGAGATGGTCCTCACACTTTCAGATGATGCACAATGTGTGAAAATGTGGTGCGTTTGGGATACCTTTGGTACTGTAATCTCACAGAGAGGGTCCTGGGGTGGGATAAATTGACAAGAACAGTCTTGATGCATTGAAGTGAACAGGTTTTAACAGATATGTGAAGACCAACCAAAAAAGCAGCAGCTTATCATCATGTATTCCGAAGCCTGAGGTCCAGACCTGGAGTTTTATGAGCATTTGCTGCCTGTAAATTGCTATTCTTACACACCCACAGGTCTTTTATTTGTAATGTCAACTTGGTTACCTGAACAAGCCATGTACAAGAGTGTGTGTGTGTGAGTGTGTGTGATCCAAATAACAGGATGAAATGAATGAATATAGAAACGCAATACTCTGCCTTTCAAGATCATGAGGGCTCTGGATTTTGCTGAGATTTGCTAAAAATAAATTTCAGAAGAAAGAGGAAGCATACAGTGTTTACTAAGAGTTTTTTCAGGATGGAATCTTGGGAACTTTTCACTCAGCTTGCAACTGGGCTTTATTATAGTGTTTTCAGATAGTCGTATATAGTTCAGGATGCTATGAAGTAAAAATGGTTTTAGTTATTGTACACTTAATATGCCAACTTCCATTTTTCTCTATTTTTCAAATAGATCATCTCAGATTCTAAAACTAATTCTGCAGGGTAGATGTTTTATCCCCATATTAGAGGCAAAGTAACTGAAGCTCAAATAAATGTGTTAATTTCTCCAGTTCATATAGTTAGACCTGAGTCTTAGCTTTGTGTTTTTCCAAAAACCTATGCTTTTCCTTTCTCCCTCAGTTATTTCTAAACACAAAGGATCATCAAAACCTGGGAGTACGATACGATTTACTAATCAGAGGCTACTGATAAATATAAGGAAAATATGGTACAAATAAGTTCTAATATAAGTAATAGAAGCAGCATTTTGAATGTCTTAATTTTTAATAGCAAAAATGTGATGAGCAAGAGTGACACATACCAATACCTCTGTGTCTCAGGAATGCCTGTATATGAATGGAAACGTCCATGAATCATATTTTATTCAATTTTTTCTTTTTTAATAAAAATGCTAATGGAAATGTTAAAATGCACATAAATTAAAATGGTCATAAATTAGGATTAATATCATATTAATGAATTATAATCCTACATTCATTAAGATAAAGTGGCATTTCAATATTTGCTCTTGTTAATAAGCTCAATACAATAAATGAAAGGGATACATTTTCAGATTCAGTAAGTATTTGATGTAATCTTATGCTTTAACTTTTTAAAGTATTCAAAAGTAAAATAGGAGATCTAGATGCATTTGGATGCTTTGTTGCTGTTTTATGTCTTTTAAAAAATCTTTTCATTTATTGAGGCACTAAATACAATTTAAATTGGCAAAGAACGTAATCACTGAATGAAAGTGATCCCAAGAGAATGCAATGTCTTTTGTGTTTCTAGGAGTTTATTTCCACAAGACTTTTTTTTCAGTATATACATATGTATATTTTTTAAGGAACAAGTGTTTGAAATCTCATGGTGCAAGAACTATAACTATAGTGGCATTTAAGTAACTGGGTTAAGCTGAAAATATGTACATTTCAGTAGTATTTTCCAAATATAATTCAATTAATTTTCCTTTTAAAAATACAAACTAAAAAATATATATATTCTTGTTTTATTTTAGTTTTTTAAACAGAAGTCAACATAGTATAAAAAAGAAGCACCATATATCAGGAGTCTCCCTCTAAAGAATAAACTGAAAATTTGAAAGCCAGGGATTCTGTTTTCCCCAGTACCTACTAAAATGTTTTAGGCAGAGTAGGTGTTCAATAAATATTTGTTGCCATGATCTAAGATGGATCTGGATCCTTGCTGCGAAGTTTTCATTTCTAAAAGAAGTCCCATTTCTGGAAAATGTGCTCCCATAATCTGGCCTCAGTCATCTTTGTAAAATGGGAATACTTTTCCGGGACCAGAAGAATTGTGTAAATCAAAGGGGAAAAAAAAGCCTTACACAAACGTAAGATCTTAATATATATCAGATTATTAGAATTATTTCTGTTTTTATGAATATAGCAGCCAGATCTGAGTTGAATTTTAGGTCAAAGGTAGTAAATCAAGTATTTACTACACTTGATTCCATCAAATGGAAACCTTGGAGATGTTATAATATGCCTTGTCAAGCTTCCCTTTTCTCATGTTTCATATGAAATATTCTAACTCAGTGACTTTTGGAAGAATTAAGGGGATTATCATATGAGGAATGATTCATATAGCTCTTGGCACACAGATAGTAAACCATAAAAGGTAACTAATAATAATAACTTAAAATAAATATATTAACAAATTGAAAAGAATACATGTATTTTTGTATTTTCTCCTGGTCTTTTTATCATTCTAAATGCGTATCAGTTTATACTGAACAGGTAAATGTATGAATAAATGGAAAGAATACATATATTTTAGTGTTTTCTCCTCAATCTTTTTATCATTGTAAATGCATATCAGTTTATACTGAACAGGCCAGAGTATATTTTTAAAGTGTTCAAACATATTTGTCTGAATTTTATTATATTTTACTTGATATGCATACAGTTGCAGAGACTCTTTGTACAGCTACCGTTAGCAGAAATTGATGAAGTTACAATCAATGTAGAAAGAAACAACTTTATATTGAAACATGAGGTAGTAAAACATACTTTGCAAATTGCCACATCACTAACCAATATCCCTTTTCATTTTAGTTACATACAGACCTGGATCCTGGGAGCAAAAAAATCAAATACATCCTATCAGGCGATGGAGCTGGGACTATCTTTCAAATAAATGACATAACAGGAGATATCCATGCTATAAAAAGACTTGACCGAGAGGAGAAAGCTGAGTACACCCTAACAGCTCAGGCAGTGGATTGGGAGACAAATAAGCCTCTTGAGCCTCCTTCTGAATTTATTATCAAAGTTCAAGACATCAACGACAATGCACCAGAGTTTCTCAATGGACCCTATCATGCTACCGTGCCAGAGATGTCCATTTTGGGTATGTATGCTTCCAATTTCAGAGAACTATTAAGAGTCATCTTTAAAATAGCTCCTGGCATCAGGGTTAGTGTGTGGCTGAATAAAAGACATTTATTACCGTCTTATCTCTAATTTGCATTTCCAAATCCCCTTTTTTGGCCTCAGTTCCACAGCTCAATAGCTTCAGTTCCTTAGTAATAGGAACTGACAGAGCAGTTTTATTAAAATATCTCTCCTTACACGACAGTACTTCAATAGGCTGAATTTGTATTCCTCTCATAGACTGTAGTTCGAGTATTGTTACTGAGGTGGATTTATCAAGATTTGTTCCAACATGCCAGACTAATCCTATTGATATTTTCTTGATGTTTAATTATTTGTGTATATTCACATGCAGATGCAGCACACAGAGAAACAGAAAACCACCTAGGTCTGTAGTCAGCCAGATATTGGATTGAGCTGGTGGGTCGAGTCTAGAGTGAATTAGGAAATCATAGTTACCAGAGGCTTCTGAGCTGTGGCCATCGTACTTTAACTGAGCTTTTTAAAGGAGCATTGCTATCACCAGTGACTCACTCCCACTTTTTCTGAGCCATTGAAATATTCATTATACTTTACAGAACAGAATGTATTTCAAAACATGATTTTCTACTTTTTCCTCCCCTTTTTGGATTTGCTTTATCCCCAGACTCTGGCCTCGATACAGGAAATCCCTGACCCCAGACTTTATACTAGAATAAAAGGTATTTTAGAGCTCTTCCTGGTCTGACAAAAGTAGTAGGTAGGATCCAAAATCCAGGGTGTTAAGATCACTAAAGTCATTCCTGAGTGTGCAGTGGATGTAAGGGATACCCTAGTTTGTTTCAAATTGCATTTAAGACAACCTATAAGGATACATGCTATGCAGCAAAATCACATAAATTAGCAACAGGTGAACAAGATGGGATAAATTAAAAAACACAAGTGGAGATATAAATTGAAGGCCAAAATTAGGTAAACAGTTTGGCTTCATTTGATCTCTTCTTTCTTAACCCACAGAATAACTTTGGTAGATACACCCATTACAGCAGCAAATCAGAACTGACCTCAGGTCTTCACATTTTACCCATGTATTTCTCCTGCCAAGACTCCCCTTTTCTATCTCTTTTGTGAGGAATCCTATTATTATTTATTTTTTCCTTCTTATCAAAATCAAATCACTCCTCTATGGCTGGCTGAAATGACACTTTTTCTAGGGAAACTTCGAGGTCTTTCTAGCAGGAATTTATCTCTCTACCATCACTATTACCACAGAAAGAAACCCACAAACAAGCAAAAACACATTCATGTTTGTACTTCTTTTAAATTCTGACATGTAAATAGGGACTAAGAAATACTACATATTTTTTTTCTCTCTTTTCATTTTCCTCTTATTTGATCAACTTATTTAGGGCAGAGAACTTGCGTAATCCATCTTTTCATTCAGGTTTGTGTAAGATGGTTTTAAAGGACTATTACCAGCTATAATACATACAGAACACTTAATCTTAATTGCTAATGAATGAAGAACAGGAAAGCTGCTATTTTTGTCTCATTATTATGATTTCTACATCTTAATGGCCAAGTCTATATCTATTTATTGTAAATGTGTCAGAGGCTTCCATTCCTGTGTGTATGAGTCATGTGCCTGATAAATATGTTGAGGAAAAAAAAAAAAAGCCCCAAAAGGTCTGCAAACTTCAAGGTCAATTTCAGCTAAGATAAAGAATTTAAAGATATTATTAGCTACATAATGCAATGTGTATGTGCACCTATGCATTTTTCCTCTATCTAAAGTATTTTTCTTGATAAGAGTGTAGCAACTAAAAGAAATAATCTACACTAACTTACACAGTTATTTTAAAAAATGCTCAGCTTGTGACATCTCTTCTAAAAACCACATGGAATATGCTGCAGTTGAAAGTGTGGGTTTTGAAGTTAGGTGGATGAAATTTTGAATCCTGGTTCTATCCCTTATTATCTGGTTGACTTTGAAGTTCGAGGAGGTTAAACTGTTTCTTATTTTCCTTAGCTACAATGCAAAGATAACAGTTTCCATCTTGCTTTCATTGTTTGAGAGCTGCGTGATAAAATACAAAGTCAGGGTGTGCCATAAAGTAAATAAGTGTTCAATAATTGGTTGTCGTGGTTTTAAAAATTATTTTTATTAATCGATTTTCCATCGTACCTTTGGACCTTTCCTCTGTATCGATTTTACAGAGGTGTCTGGTTTCTGTTTGACTCCAGCCTCTCTGGTTAAAGAGAGGCAGAGGCAGCTGCACTATCTTATTGTCAAGTGTGAATTATTCCCTTCATTTCCATGAAGGTGAATATCAGGATGAAGGTCGGCTCCTATCTCCTTGCTCTCCCCATTACCACTGTTCTCTCCCAGCCTGTCTCTTCCCTCCCCTCCTTCCTTCTTTCATTTTTCTTCCTTTGCTACTGCAGAAATGCCAACACCTGCACCTGTACACCCTGAAGAATGCCAGCAAGGACTGGGGGATTTCATTGTGCAGAAAGTGAAAAGTAAAATTCTAATTGAGAAATTTACCAATATTACATTGAAATGAATGTGATATTCAAGAACTGTCTGCCAGTTGACAAGCTGTCAAGACAAAACACACATATATATTTGCCCAAATGGCAGCCAAATTATTTTAGAAATATCATATTTGGAAGCTGTAGACAGAGCTCTTTTATATTCTACTGTGAATTTCAGAACTTGATGAGAATTCACTTTTATAGCAATACCACATAAAGAGTGATGTGCAAGCTTGTCTGGTTTTTACTATGGATCCCAAACTATCATCGTTGAAGTTGGTTTTTCAGTAAAAATTTGCTTACATTTATTAAGTTCCAGACACTTTAAATGGATATTTTTTTGCTACTGGATATTAGAGTGAGGGATACTTAACCCTGATTATGTGTCCACACCTGGGTTCAGGTAAAACGAACTTTGTATTTAGCTTTGAAGTAGAATCTCAGATTATCTGACTGCAAATTTTCTACTTGTATTAGTGACATGACCCAGCTAAGCCTCATCTTCTCTATCTGTGTAGTGTGCACAAGCATCCCTTCCTAAGAAAGTATGTTTGGAAAAATTCATTGATTATATTTAAATAACTTGGCATAGCATAGAGTTGGTGCTCAATTGATATTAGTTTCTTTACAAACATCCATTTTCAAGCTACTTCTGCTAGTATGATTCAATAAATTGCGTATAGGATATGAATGCCTTGGTCAATGAAAAATTGCTCGATAAGCCTTAACTTTATGTTTCGCAGTTGTACATGTTGGAATGAAGCATATTTTATTCAAAAGGGCATATTAGTGAAGATGGGAATAAAAGGATCAGAAAGCCAAGTAGGGCTTAAGCTGGTGGGCATGATTGCATTGTTGAGTACACAGTTATATAAAACACAGCACTGGTGGTTTTCTTAGTTTTCTTTGAGATTCAAGGCTACTCTCATTATGATCAATATGTATTAAAAAGTTGCTATATCCCCAAAGCTGTGTTAAATGCTTGCAATATTCACAACAATCCTACATTAGTACCGATGTTAAACTTCTCTATTTCTCTTTATTTTTAATCAGAAAAAATAGGGGAAATAATAGCTAATCCAAATCCAGATATTAAGTGGGAGAACGGATTTAAATTCAGACATCTGGCTTTTCCTCCCATGGGTTTAACCAGTATGCTGTACTAATTTTTGATAATATCTCTAGAGAATTTTGTTTATATATGCCCTATGGTTCTGCTGCCTATTTATAATAGTTACTATTTTTCCAAGGTGGAAGAGCTCTTGAGGTCAGCATACTTTGCAAATTAAATTGAGGAGCTGAGACAGGAGTTGGACAAAGAGAGGTTTGGGTAAAGTATTACCAGTGTTTAAGATAGGAATATAAACACATTAAAAATGTAAGAACAATACATCACATAGAAATTCAAATCACAATAAAATTAATTGAGAGCCATGTGGTGACTAACTGGGGCTGAAGTGCTGTTAATATGTTAAAGATAAAAACTACAAAGAGTAACCGGGATCGACTCTGGATTTCCTGGTAGTGAATGCAAAAAAAGAATGCACTCTCCATCAAAAAATATTAATCAAAAAATCAGAAGGTCAAGATATTACTTAGTAAAATATATTTTGGAAAGGCAAGTCTCACTGCTTTCCAAAGGCTCGTAACTGAAGAGGCCAAGGCTGTCAGTACACAGTATGCATGTGAACTTACTCTACTTGAAACAGTAATTCAGGCAAAAGGAAAATGCCAGCATTTGAAAACAGTTTGTGTTGTCCGTTCTATGTGTCATTCTTACTCTCCTGTCTTCTCTTACCATTAGTAGTATGTCTTTTCTTTGTAATTTTGTTCTTTTATGGTAAAAGTCTTCAAATCCTCTTTTGGAGGAAGGCCCATATAAAATACATTCTATTTCTTTTGTGTTGTTCATTATCTTTAATTTGGAATAAATTTAATCTTAGAGAAAAGTTGCATTTGTAGTCCAAATGTATTTTTCCTGAACTATAAGTGAGTACATTGCTGCGATGATGCCCCATTACCATGAGATAACTCAGTCAGTCTTTCCCACATGGGTGTTTTTTCTACACAAGCACAATACAGCCATCAAAATTAGGAAATTAATAGTGATACACCATTGCTATTGGATGCACAGACCTCAGTCAAATGTCTCCAATTGTCCCAGTAAAGTCTTTTTATAGTGAAAGGATCAAATCCAGGACCCCACATGCATTACCTCAGTACCTCCAACTCTAAAGCAACACCACAGGGTTCATTCTAATTGTTTCTTTTTCTCCAACAGTGAGAACCCTGTTTCTTTACACTCAACATATTTGTTATTTGGATCATCCCTCACTGCCGTAGTAAGTGATTTCCATTTGCTCCCTCTGCCCATCCCCTGACTCCCTGACACAAATGTTTATCTGCTGTTCCACTCTCCCTCCACCTTCCTGCCTTTCCATGGATTCTTACCTCGCCCAGACATACCTAATGGCTTTTGGAATGAAGTGTTCAGGTGGCAGGCAGACAGTCAGGAATGGAGGCAGCAACTATATAATACTCTCGACTTTTATTCTCCTGTATATTTCAATTGTTTGTTATTATACAGTAGACCTATGGCAACATCTTCCAATCTGTGCTCAAAATAGATCTACTGAAACAAATCAAATCAAATTTAATTGATAAACACTGAATTTAAAAAAGTGAAATGCTTTTCATACTTCAGAGTCTTTAAAGTATTAATATGCCGGAATTTGATAAATGCATATTATAGGCCCTTTTGGAAATTCAGACATTTATATGATCCCAGAAACTATTTTTAAAAAGTATCTTGCAGAACTGCATAACTTAATACTATAAAAGGTTTACAAACACATGTCTAATGAGAAGAGGTTTTTGAATCTATGTTAGGTCACATGTTAATTTAGCACACAGCTAAATAGTCAAATTTGCAATTTCTAAAGAGCAAATTAAAAATTATGATGACTATAGCTTACATGGATTAGCTTGTTATTCTTATCACTGCCCAATACGTATTTTCATCCCATATAAAGAAGATTCCCCAACTAATAAAGAGATTCATTTTCATATTTTGTTATTATTAAAGAAACAGTTTATGTCACAGAAGCTTAAAAGATCAGAGAATGTTCATACTGACAAATTGTCTTAAACCTAACATACATCTTCTTTATAATTTAGAGGTCGTGGCTTTCTTCCTCTCTCTCAGCTAGATTTTAAAAGGATTTGGCAGAATTTCTCTATTTCAAAGGAGAGATACAAAGTGAGAAAGGGAAAAACATATCTTGATGGATTTGATTATCTTTTTTGTCTTATTTGATTCGGGCTGACGAACAAAATTGAAATTCTTTAGGAAAACATGGGCAGGAAATCATGAGGATTGAAATAAACACTTTTAAAAGAAATCCAGCTTTTCTACCTGATAGGAATGCCTATAACAGCTGTGGTTCCAAAACTCTTAAGATGGGGTGAGGATTGTGTAGTTTCTGTTTTGCATAAGGAAGGTAAAGCTCCATTAGGAATACATAGACAGTTTGTGTAATAGCTGAATCTTGTATCTGTGAAGCAGTGATTTCTGATATGTGGATTTTAGTGGTTCCCAAAGGTCTCCCTAAATGATCTATGGCTTAGAAATTACTGGAGTATCCAAATGGGAAAATTATTGGCAGTTAACTGTGAGAGGTACCTAAAACGAATTAGCCTTCCAAGAGCCATTATGTTATTTCTGCATTGTGGCTCAGAACAAGTTTGGGGTATAATCATGGGGATATAAACAAGGTTTATTTGAATGCCTTCTGTGATGAGAAAACTCCTTCCATCAAATTTTGCTTTAAATGCTTACTCTTCTTTACTCTCTAAATAATAAGATGATATTTTATTAATCAACTAGGTGATAATGCAATAATATAATTAATTGATTGTATTGTCCCTAATGGGATTCTTACTATTTTTAGGTCAACTCATATACCTGATGTCTTCAATTTTAATGTTCTTTGGGCTAAACATCAACCCATAAAAATACATGAATGCAGGTAGGATAGCTTAGGGAAGTTATTAAAAGTATATAGAGGGGAATCCCCTGGCGGTCCAGTGGTTAGGATTCTGTGTCTTCACTGCCGGAGGCCAGGTTCGACCCCTGGTTGGGGAACTAAGATCCTGTAAGCCTCGTGGTGTGGCCAAAAAAAAAATATATATATATATATATATATATGTATATATATGTATGTATATATATGTATGTATATATATGTATATGTATATGTATACATACGTATATATAAATCCAACTTTCATTCACTTTGAAAATAGTTAAAATTCTAGAACTACTCATTATAGGACTGGCTCAGGAGCTTCAGACCCACTCTTGTTTTGGGGTTTCATGGCCAACATAAACTAGGTGATTTCAAGATTTCACTAGAAATCTTTGAATTCTTTCTAGAAGATGGATTCTCAATCACTAGCCAATAATAATTTTTCAGAATTGTATAAATCACAAGAGAATGTGATGAAATACCTCATTTGATTTTACAAGTTGTAATGTTGGTGTCACTTTTGTCCTATATAATAGAATAGTACAAAAATATATTTCAATAAGTTACATAAGTACCTTAAATTTGAACCTATTGAAAACAAATTTAACACTCTGCCCCTAACTCCATCCCCACTGGTGAACAGGGTCACTCCGTGTGGAATGGGGTTAATTCATGAGTATCTCATAATTTGAATTGGTGTTCTAGAAGATTAAAATTAAAGCATTGACTCAGCATTATCAATATCTAAGTGAAGAAGCAACATTGACTATATATCTCAACCTGTGCCTTTAAACCAGGTCATTCCATCAATGTACCGATTAAACAATGGTTTCTAAGCCTGTTCATAACAGTAGCTAAGGCTAACATTCTGTTTCTTTCCCTCTTATTTTTTCCCTCCATTTTATCCCTGTGATCACTCATTAGAATTAAACTCAATTTGATTAACAATTTGATTATCACATTAAGCTCAATTTGATTATCCTAGTGTCTCTTTAAGTTCTTCAGAAATATGTCTTCTACTCACTTACATTTTGATTCTTCCTATTTCTGGATACATTGGGTAACCTCTCTGGAAATTACACCAACTTGCCTGTTGTCAGAGAATGTTCCTATGGCGAATAATACTTCATCCACGTCTACCGTGAACCTTTCTGAAAAGATAAGACATCTACTGCTTTCTATTCAAGTAATCTTCTGTACTTGAAATACTGAAAAGTATTCTCATATCAGTAAACCTGCATTTCTAAGGAAAATCAAAACACTTAACAAAAACATTGATCGCAGATGGAAAGTTGAGAAACAAAGGGGGAATACTATCCAGACGATTCCATGATCCTGTTGTCTTTCTCTTTGTCCTCACCTAAGAATTAATATTTTAGGATTCAACACATTTATTGACTCTAGATGCAAACGGGCAAATCATTCTTAAGTTATTCAAGCCATGCTTGTGTCTAGAGCTCTGTGAATTAGCATCAATACCCACAGGGTTACAAGTTTTTGTTACATAGCCATTTCAGGAAATCATGAATTAAAAGGGGCTAAAGAGAAAAAGCACATAGAGTTCAGCCTTTGCCCACATTCGCCTGTCAGAGAAATGAATCCACTGCGTGTCAGGGCAGCTCTGAAACATGCATTTGTGAAATCCTGAAGTCTTGGCTGAAAATGAATGTGGGACACATTTGTCAATATATTTTTGGTGTCTGTCATGCCCTCCTTGCCTCTCAGAGCTGGTAGGGGTTCCTAGAGTCTTTATGTGTATATTAATGTTATTTCTTTAATTTTGATATTTGTGCATAATGGACTTAATAGTTGTACTTCCTGGATTCATTGGACTTGGAAAATTGCCATTTGAGTTTTAGACCCAAATTGCTTTTATTCTTTGGTTATATAGCAATCACAGTTGTGTGAAATATGTGCCATTTTTCCTATTCACCTTATCAGTAATGTTACATAGAGAAAAATATGATGTCACTATGTGCAGCACATACTTAAAGAGTGGGAAGTCATGCTTCCGCCATACATAATTATCTACATTACTCATGTGGATTTCTTGTGCATAAGTGATTGTCCTTCCCTCCTTCCATCCTTCCTCCCTCCCTCCCTCCCTTCTTTCTTTTATTTAATCAATAGTACTCAAGAGTTATTTTATACTTCCTGTTATAATCCAATGCAACTTTATTTTCCTGCCTTTTTTTTTTTTCCAGCTTTGGGCATTGGGAGCTCTTTTAGTTGTCACCTGTGTCCCTTCCACATACATCCATTATTTTTTGTTTGCTTTTTAGCACTTATATACATTCTTACTGTCCTACAGTGCATGATGCTTCAGGTTCATCTTGTATATTTATTGCCCAGCTTCTAGAATTAGCTATACCTCTAAGGAGCCCTGGTTCTTTTTACTGGGGTATCGGAAGCCAAGATCTGAGTGCTAGGTATACTAGTTGCTGCTGGGTTATCTTTGATTCTAGGCCCTCTCAGATGATAGAGGGAGGACAAATATATGTGGAGGTATGTATACATATACTTAAGTTTTACACATACAATGGTAATATAGTTATATTATTTTGTCACTGTTTGCAATCCATCTTGGGAAACCCCACATTCTAATTTTTAAAACATTTGCATGTATTAAGTTTTACTTGTGCTGTAAAGTTAGTTCTAATGGTTTTGATAAGTCCATTGTGCCACGTGTCCATCATTACAGTATCAGATGGAATAGTTTTACTACCTGAAAAAAAAGCCCTTGAGCTTTACCTGTTAACTTCCTCATTCCCTAAACCCCTAGTATCCACTGATCTGTCTACTGAATTTATAACTTTGTCTCTTCTAAAATATCCTAGAATAGTATATAGACCTTTTACTTAGCAATATGCATTTAAGATTCATTCAAGTTTTTGTATGGCTTGACAGTTCATTTCTTTTAAACACTAAATAGTATTCCATTGTATGGGGGTTACCATAGTTTGTTTATCCTTTCATCTATTGAAGTATATTTTGATTACTTCCAGTTTTGTGTGATTATATATAAAGCTACTATGAAAACATTCCTGTTCAGGTTTTTGTTTAGAAATAAGTTTTCAATTCAGTTGAAATACCTAGGAGTATACCTGATGTATCACTCAGTAAGAATATATTTAGTTTTATAAGAAATTTTAATTGATTTAACCAAAATATTTACCAGAAAGCCCTATCAGTAATCTGTAAAACACTGTAAAGATATCCCTCGTTCGTTAGCAGGCAGAAACTATGGTAGAAAACCTAGAATAGGAAGCAATTAGCTAATATAGAGATGAGCAGATATACTTACTTGTATGAGTTACAGTGATCACACTGTAAATAGGAATTATCTTAATAAGCTGTCAGATCTCCATGCCTTTAGGAAATGCTGCCCCAGAGGATTTTTTATCTTTCCTTTCTTCTGTCAAAATGGGTCCTCCTGTTTCTAGTCTTTGAATATGTGTTTATGGACACTGTTCACCAAGTTGTCTCTACCATTGCTACTCTGCCTATTTCTGCTTTTTGAAAGTTTATGCAAAAAAAAAGAATGAATACAGGAGTGAGCATCTTGTAGTCAACAACCACCTATGGAGAACCTTCCTCTTTCAAGGCTGTAGTGAATACCCACCTAATGTCAGCCAAACTCACACTGTGTTTATTCTCTAGTCACGGTCCATCTCCCCATTGGCAGTATGGATAACCACCAGCCAGTTTGTGAAGTGTTGCTTCTGTTTTCAAACACAGGTAGATATTTCACCAATCTAGTTCAATGACCTCAATCCCAGGCATTTGCCATGGGGACTGAGAAAATACTGAAATAGTATTTTTCCAAGCAGCTCAGTGTAAAAATGTGTGAACTTAGGAACCATCAGGTAGACATCATCCTTTCATGATATATATTAGAGAAACAGAAAAACTATGTTTCACATGTTGGATTTCTTAGTCTCCGGTCCTAGAAACACACTGAATCTCAGTTCCCATCTCTGGTTTCCATGATACTTCCATCTCTCCATATATGACTCAAAAAGACCAGGTGGGGTGATACTATATTTCCTAGAAAGAAAAATTTCCTAAGAAATATAAAATTGTCTGCTGGATGCTATGGGTGCCAGTGAAAAGGAGTTATTCAAAGAAATTCTGGTCTATCAGAGTAGCTATAGAAGCGTCTTTCTTCTTGGCTATGTAAACAGTGTATAAAATGATAAATATTTATGCCCACTCGGTGTGCAGTTTTCTTGTTATACGAACCTAGAGAATACACTATCACTCTTGTGTCTTCCTTATAAAAGATCCTGGCTCTTCAGGGCAAAGCATTGTATGGATGGATATTAATAATGTGTCGTGCGTTATCTTCATAACATAATAAGAGGTTTTTTCTTTCTTTTTTCTTTTACTGTCATTGACTGCTGCCCATATAAAAGCAATGAACTGAAATTTAAATCCTTGGGAAAGTTAGAACCGGAGTGGGATATGGGATATTCTTCTGCCTGGCTTGTAAAAGGGCCATGCATCTCCTTGAACTGGGAGAGAAAGAGACGTTGAGAGAAGGAATATTCTGAGTTCAGTCTGAAAAAAAGACTCTTCATACTGGGTGCAGTGTCACTCTTCCATCCATTTATATTCTCAGATCCTATTAATGGATGTAAGATAACCTACAGTCTTCTGTGCTTTGTTCTTTTTTAAAATTAGTATTAAAGAAAAACTAGATGATCAAGACTGAAAACAAAGGGCAAAATTCATTCCTGAGCATGTCTTTATTGTCTTTTTCTCACCTTGACAGCATCATCTGAATAATGATAATCACCCCAGTATTTTTTTTTTGTATTGCTATTCCTGTGTAATTATTAGGGCCACTGATACCATTTGGTGACAGTGAAATAATATCAAACATTCCCCATTCATTTGTGTATAGGTAACAAGTTACAATGTCAAAGTTAAATGAAAGGAGAAGTGCCAGTATCCATCTTAAGAGCTGCTCTTATAGTGTCTCACAGCTCCAGTCAATAAGACACAAGTGAACTGTGAGGGCCTTTTCGGGGACCACACAGTAAGGGAAATAAGACCATGTGATGTGAATCTGGCATCATCGCCACTGCTTGATGTAGCACTAAAGGCATGGCTAAGTTAGACATTTTCATAAGCGTAGACAGCAATTCTTATTTCTCTTCAGGCTTTTCTACATTTTGGCCTTTTCTTGTCCCCATACATATTTTTTAATTATGCACTGAAGTGTAATAGCCACACAGTAAGATGCATATACTATAAGAGCACAAGCTCACAGACCCAACAGACGTGTAATCAGCACCCAGATAAAAAATCAGAAGAGTTCCCAGCACTGCAAGTTTCATTTTTGTGCTTCCTCCCAATATCCTCACTTCTATAAGCATAGAGAAGTTTTGCCTGCTTTGTGCTTTATGCAGCTGGACTCATACACTGCTTTTGCTTTTGAGTCTGGTTTCTCTCAACACCCAAGCTTGAAACCAGGTCTACCAAGTTTACAAAGATGGGTGAATGAACCAGTGAATATATTGATTTTTTTAAAATGATGCAAAGATATTCCACAGGGTATTCTAGTTTTTTTTTTAATTAATTTATTTATGTTTGCTGTGTTGGGTCTTCGTTTCTGTGCAAGGGCTTTCTCTAGTTGTGGCAAGCGGGGGCCACTCTTCATCGCGATGCTTGGGCCTCTCACTATCATGGCCTCTCTTGTTGTGGAGCACAGGCTCCAAACGCGCAGGCTCAGTAGTTGTGGCTCACGGGCCTAGTTGCTCCGCGGCATGTGGGATCCTCCCAGACCAGGGCTCGAACCCATGTCCCCTGCATTAGCAGGCAGATTCTCAACCACTGCACCACCAGGGAAGCCCGAATGTATTGATTTTTATATTTACTTATCCTTTTGATTCCTCTCCCCTCGTCCCCTCTTTTCTTTTGTATTCTGGAAAAGCTGGAGGCTGACTTTAATATTAGGTATGTTATTTGGGGTGACCTTTCATTGTGTGCCAAGCTCAAGGCAGCTAAGGGGGAACTTCAAGGCCAGGGTTAGTTCTGCCACTGGTAAATCTGCACCTGTGGGAAGTTTAAGTATCCCATCTACCTGAAAAACATCTCACCTTATTCCTAACAAAAATTCGCTAATTAAAGCTACATTCGTTCCAAAGAAAACAAAACTACTGTTCTGCCTCTACCACTTTATTTCATCTTTTTCTTTCAACCTCCATGCCTCTGTTTTCTCCAAGGTTTTCATCAAATCATTTAACGGACATGTAGTGAGCACCTGCATTTATAGACAGTGAGGTCACAGAGATCAAAGCTGTGTTTGCAGAGAGAAAGACCCAGTGGTGAAGAGTACATTCTCTGGAGTCAGCAGGGCTTGTTGCAAATTCCCACTAGTTTCCTTACAGCAACGAACCCGCCTTTAGCCCTTAGAAATTCACCTCCAGGATTATTGTCCAGTCTCAAATATGCCATTAGCCTACATGGAACTGTCATGTTAGAGAAAACTATTATAATTTTATTTATATAAATTGTCATTAAAAAAACTTTATCCTACATCCTGTATCACTTGCCATAAATAGAGAAGATAAGTGTCAGATAAATATATTCGATAAATATCATGAAAAATATACATACTATTAGATAAGTATAATGTGAGAGATATATATAAATATATAAAAGTCATTAATTTTTGTATAGACACTGTTGCCTGCCAAAGGCTCTTATTCCCAAGCCTGGTATTCCTTACTGTATAAAGGGATTTTGGCAAATATTACAAAGGTGTTAAACACGTACTGGCATAAAACTGAAATAATGTCTTCAGTATAATCTGAATGGTTAAAGGGAGAATGAAATGGATATACTACATCTGTTGCTGTGGATTTGAAATTAATTGATGCTGATTCTTTGTCTACCTAGAGTGCCATATTTTGGAAAGTGAACACGTTATGTAAAATGCAAGTTCACGTTTTGGTAAATGCCACACCAAGACACATGCCTTCAAGGGGTGCATAGTCTGTCAGGGAAGATAACCTGCTTTCTTGAGGCTTGTGAAAGATGCGGAAAAACTATTATAGCAGAAACCATGATTACCTAGGCAGCCGAGGGATGCCAAGAGATACCCCTGGGAACTTGGCTTGCCTAAGATTTGCATGGCAGGGTATCAATTAAAATTTCATGTTTCCTCATGACTCAGAGAACCTGCTGCTGTTTCTTAAGATCTTTGGAAGTGATGAGAACGAGGCCCATGGAATCCCCTGCTCAGAAGTCAAGTGATGTGAGCAGAGCAGAGGCTGTATTAGCAGGACTGTGTGGGCTCTGCTTAGTAGCTTAAGGATTGATTCTTGCAAAATGGAAAATATATCAGCATCATCTCTCCATTCCCAGGCCTAAGTGTGTATAAGCAATTAGTGTCGTATTCAAATGAGCAAGCAGGTGGATGAATTTAAAGGTGTGTAATTGTTTTAAATATTGGATGGGAACTTTTACATTATGTCCATCAAGTAAAACACCTTTGATCTGAAGATATTTCAAAGTGTTGTGATTAAAGTGAGTTATTGCTGTGCTATCAGCAGTGGCGATAAAGGCCATTTTGAAGCTCCCCTACCCCCAGCTGCAGGGACAAGGGCCATGTTGGATTTTGAAGGGATATTCTAACACATCAGACTTGGCATTTGCTTTGAACAGAAAAGATATGCCTGACTAATGCTAAGTTTTCCCTGACTTTTTAGATATATCTGTAGCTCTTTAAGTTCTACAGAGTGGGGGATTCTTAGAATGTGGGATTCAAGGTTAGGCTTAGGACGGTGTAAAGAGTATAAAAATGTGCTTCTTCGTGTCTGATTTAATGCTTTCTTGAAATGCTCAAAGATAAAAGCTCGAGCTTTGAAGCCAGACTGTTTGAATTGTGGATCTTCTCCTAACCACTGAATGACCGTGAGGAGGGAATTTACCCCTCTGAATCTGAGTTTCTTCTTTTAAGAGGAATTTGAAAAGGAAAAATATATGAAAGGAAAAAATACTCTGCCTGACATGCAATATTTCAATAAGTGTCAGTTTTGCCCAGGCTTTGAGGCATAGCTATGTGTTAGAAAGGTTACCCGGACTTCCTTTCTCAGTCAACATTGCTGCTTCTGAATTCTCTGAGCATGTACATAAAGTTGAGTCTTTATCTCTGATATTTTTGTTTATGATACATTTTCAGAATTAAGTTAATCTGTCCAAAACAAATAATTGATTATTCCATTAGCTTTACTTCAGACGATATCCTTACCCTTTGTTCCTATGACCCCCCCTACTTTTATTATTTTCTAAATTCACCCTCCAAATTTGCATCTTATTTCTGAGCTTTCCTCTGAGTTCCAGGCCTACAGCTCAGACTGTCCATGTGACGTGTAAATGTGAGATTGAGGCACCTTGGTTAACAACAAGCACGTTCAAAACTGAATGCATCTATTAGCTATTGCTGTGTAACACTATTACCACAAATTTCATGGCTTTTAACAACACACATTATCTATTTCATGGTTCCTGTGGGTCAGGACACATTCAGGAGGTCTGTGGATCCTCTTGCTTTAGAACCTCACAAGGCTGTAATCAAAGTTTCATCAGGGGCTGCGGTCTCATCTTAGGCTTGATAAGCAAGACCTCAATTCCAAGATCTCATGGTTGTTGTCAGCATTCAGATCCTTAAGGGGCTCAGTTTCTTTGCTCCCTGTGTCTGGTGGGCACCCTCCACTTCTTGCTACATAGATTTTCCAAATGGCAGCTCAGAATGTGGCAACTTGCTTCTTCACAGCCAGTAAAAGACAGTCTCGGCGTGGTAGACATTACAGTCTCAGATAAAATCATCACATCCACACAACCATATACACCCAGTCACCTTTGCTATATTTTACTGGTTAGAAGCAAGTCCCCGGTCATATTTATTATTGATCTCCTCCAATCTTGTTCTGTAGTAGCAAGAGTGATACTTCCAAAACATGGTTTTGAGCATGGCATTCCCTTACCACACATACTGGGTTGGCCAAAAAGTTCTTTCAGTTTTTAAGTAAAGACACATTTTTCATTTTCACCAAGAACTTTATCGAACAAAGTATTCACCGTTTTGTTCCACAGCTTCTGCCATTCTTCAGGCAACTTCATAATTCCATCCTCCCAAAACTTTTTATCTTTTTGAGCAAAGAACTGTTCCAGGTGCCTTTTACAGTCTTCCAGGGAATTGCAATTTTTTCTATTGAGAGAATTTTGTAAAGACTGAAATAAATGGAAATCCGAAGGTGTAATGTTTGGTGAATATGGCGGATGAATCAGAACTTCCCAGACAAGCTGTAACAGTTTTTTTTTTTTCTTTTTTATAAATTTATTTATTTATTTTTGGCTGCATTGGGTCTTCGTTGCTGCGCGCGGGCTTTCTCTAGTTGTGGTGAGCAGGGACTACTCTTTGTTTCGGTGCGCAGGCTTCTCCTTGTGGTGGCTTCTCTTGTTGCAGAGCACGGGCTCTAGGCACGCGGGCTTCAGTAGTTGTGGCACACGGGCTTCTGTAGTTGTGGCTCACAGGCTCTAGAGTGCAGGCTCAGTAGTTGTGGTGCACGGGCTTAGTTGCTCCGTGGCATGTGAGATCTTCCCCGACCAGGGCTTGAACCCATGCCCCCTGCATTGTCAGGTGGATTCTTAACCACTGCGCCACCAGCGTTGTCCACTGTAACAGTTTTTGCCTGGTCATCAAAGAAACATGTGGTCTTGCGTTATCCTGATGGAAGATTATGCATTTTCTGTTGACTAATTCCGGATGCTTTTTGTCGAGTGCTTTTAGTTGGTCTAATTGGGAGCAGTACTTGTTGGAATTAATCGTTTGGTTTTCCGGAAGGAGCTCATGATAGAGGACTCCCTTCCAATCCCACCATATGCACAACATCACCTTTGGGTGAAGACCGGCCACTGGTGTGGTTGGTGGTGGTTCATTTTGCTTGCCCCACGATCTCTTCCATTCCACATTATTGTACAGTATCCACTTTTCATTGCCCACCACAATTTGTTTTAAAAACAGAACGTTTTCATTACGTTTAAGTAGAGAATCGCCTGCGGAAATACGGTCAATAAGGTTTTTTTGCTTAACTTATGTGGAAACCAAACATCAGAGCGATGAACATAACCAAGCTGGTACAAATGGTTTTCACCTCTTGATTTGGATATTTTGAGCATGTCAGCTATCTCCCACATGGTATAACACTGATTCTTCTCAGTTAATGTCTCAATTTGATCACTATCAACTTCAACTGGTCTACCTGACCGTGGAGCATCATCCAGCGAGAAATCTCCAGCACAAAACTCCACAAACCACTTTTGACATGTTTGATCAGTCACAGCACCTTCTCCATACACTACCCAAATCTTTTTCTGCGTTTCAGTTGCGTTTTTACGTTTCTTGAAATGTGGAAGCATAATATGCCAAAAATGTTGCTTTTTTCTTCCATCTTAATTTTAAAATGGCTACACACAAATTCACCAATTTTGATAAGTTTTTTTAAAATGCACGCTGATATGACAGCTGTCACAATACAGTCTGACAAAATAGTATCAAATGAAGTTAAAGACAACTAAGCGCTACTAGAGCCATCTTGCAGCAAAAAAACAAATGAACTTTTTGGCCAGCCCAATACTCGAGTGCTTTCCCGTTGCTCTGAGAAATAAATGTAGGTGGATTTGAGTCATTTTACAGTAAATAAGGGTCACCTTCTACTTTTCGACCACTGTGCCTTCTCTCACCATCCTACTTCAAGAAACTAGAATTCACTTGGACTTCTTCCTAGCCTCCATACTCGTTGTCTGGATTCACTACTGCCCTGTTCTAATGCATCCTCTGATTATGGCATGTTGCTACTTACTGAACTTCAGTGTTTCTTCATTGCTTTTCAGATATAGGTCAAAATTTATAACATGACTGATAATGTTCTGCACAATGTAACCATGCCAACATCCCTATGTTTTCTAGCTGTACTCTCTGCCTTACAGACCTGTTTTTTGTCCCTCAAGTATGAAGGCCTCAGAGTCTCCATACATGCCATTGATTTTGCCCAGAAGACTCTAATTCCTATTCATCCTTCCAGTCTCAGATTATCATCACTTTCTCCAAGTCTGTTAAAGACTTCATATTATTCTGTCTTTTCCTTCATACAAATTATCATTGATTGATTAATTCCCTGTGGAGCTCTGTGCTTGGCTGTAATAACCTCCCTTAAGATGGTGGAGCATGTGCTTCTATTGTTCATTGCTGTCCTCCAGTGCCCATCACAGGGCCAAACACACAGTATCTCAGAAAATATGTATTAAACAAAAGGAAGAAAGTTACAAATGTAGAAAACAAACTTATGGTTACCAGGGAGTAAGGGGGGGGGGAGGGATAAATTGGGAGATTGGCATTGACATATACACACTACTATATATAAAACAGATGACTAATAAGACCCTACTGTGTAGCACAGGGAGCTCTACTCAATACTCTGTAATGACCTATATGGGAAAAGAATCTAAAAAGGAGTGGGTATATGTATACGTATATGTAGAACTGATTCACTTTGCTGTACACCTGAAACTAACACATTGTAATTCAACTAAACTGCAGTAAAAAATTTTTTTTTTTTTTTTTTTTTTTTTTTTGCGGTATGCGGGCCCCTCACTGTTGTGGCCTCCCCCGCTGCGGAGCACAGGCTCCGGACGCGCAGGCCCAGCGGCCATGGCTCACGGGCCCAGCCGCTCCGCGGCACATGGGATCCTCCCAGACCGGGGCACGAACCCGTATCCCCTGCATCGGCAGGCGGACTCTCAACCACTTGCGCCACCAGGGAGGCCCAGTAAAAAATTTTTTAAAATAAACAAAAGGGAGGTAGGGCTGAAATAACGTGCAATGTTCTCTCAGAAGATTTCAATGGCAGTTAGGGAAATAGACAAAAGACCTTGGTGCAATGAGATTAGGGGCATAGAGAGTTGCTTCTTCATGATCGGTGGTCCTGAACGGTGCAGTGGAAGAGACTGGGAGAGGTTAGCAATGACGGAGGCAAAGGACAGTTTGGGAGAATGATGACGAGTAGCTGATGCAACTGATAGCAGTCAAAAAATGGTGAAATAAACTTCAATGTCTTATAAAAACATGAGGCATTCTGGTGTTGGAATGTTATCAAGCTCTGTACTGCCTCTCAGATTGACAAGGCAGCTGATCCTGAAATGTGATAAAGAGGGAATTTCTATTAGATGACATTGTGTCTTCAGTCTCCCTACACAAACCAAACTGATGTAGAAATGAGGAAAGTCCAGTTTAAGTGAAAAAATGCTCATGGCCTACTTCATCTTTCCTTTTCCCTTTTGCTGCTCAAGTTTCTCCCTCGTATTTAAAATAAATTCCCCCTAGGGGCCTCCCTGGTGGCGCAAGTGGTTGAGAGTCCGCCTGCCGATGCAGGGGATACGGGTTCGTGCCCCGGTCTGGGAGGATCCCATATGCCGCGGAGCGGCTGGGCCCGTGAGCCATGGCCGCTGGGCCTGCGCATCCGGAGCCTGTGCTCCGCAACGGGAGAGGCCACAACAGTGAGAGGCCCACATACCGCAAAAAGAAAAAAAAAAAAAATAAAATAAAATAAAATAAAATAAAATAAAATAAATTCCCCCTAAAACAGTAACATTCTTTCCCTTGATGATTCAATAGAAATGAAGTTAATGTATTCATTATTACCTTTTAATTTTTGGTCATCAGGGGTAAGAGCATCATGAAAACCCTGGGAATAACAATCTAGTAGTCTTCTTTATTTTTGAGGAAACTCATTTGTGTAGGATTTAGACAATGAAATACGAAATTCTCTGTATCGTCTTTTATTTTTTAGTGGCTTTAGAAACTTAAGCAGATCATGGGGGTGAATACATTAATCTTATTCAGATATAAGGATCAAAATCTTCAGGTGATAACTTAGATAGCCTGTTATAAAATAGGATTTAATATATAACATGAGATATTCAATGTAGGGTGAAATGGGCAGCAGGGAACATGGGGGCTCTGAAGATCTGTGGATCATGGAGACCCCTCATTAAACATGCAAATTTGGATATATTATGTCTCTTCCCTGCACATACAATTTATTATTTTAAAAATGATATTCCTTTACTGTTATTTAGGAAACAGTAATGTACTTAAACAGTAAGTTTGATGTACCTGCAGCAATGACACTTAATAGGCATTCAATAACTGTTAATTAAGAAATAAAAATAGGGGGCCTCCCTGGTGGCGCAAGTGGTTGAGAGTCCGCCTGCCGATGCAGGGGATACGGGTTCGTGCCCCGGTCTGGGAGGATCCCATATGCCGCAGAGCGGCTGGGCCCGTGAGCCATGGCCGCTGAGCCTGCGCGTCCGGAGCCTGCGCGTCCGGAGCCTGTGCTCCGCAACGGGGGAGGCCACAACAGTGAGAGGCCCGCATACCGCAAAAAAAAAAAAAAAAAAAAAAAGAAATAAAAATAATAGCACATACAAAATACCTGGGCTAGTGTCTTGCACATTGTAGGTGCTCAGTAAATCAATACCATTAGCATCCTCATTATCAACATCATTATCATTATCATTGCTACTATTCTGAGCCAACACTGCGCTGTGCAATTTCATCTGACTTAATGTCCGCACAAATCTAACAGGCAGGTGTTTTTGTTTTGTATAAAGAAAATGCAGTAAAGCAATTGGCTAAGAGTCTCAGCAAATATGCAGTGACTTTCTTCATTCTTACCCACAAACACTTTAACTAAAACATGATTCTGTACCTCCAGATGAAGCATACCATTGTTATTTACTATCTATATGTTGTTATCAAAATCACAAATGCTTTTAAGGTATGGCTTTATTCACTTCTTATTATCCCCAGACTAAAGCCTTTGTAGTGATGTTAAAATACCTTAAACGAGGGGAAGAAGACTGAAACCCTTCTTCAACTTAGGCATCACTTATTCAAGGTGCTCCTTGAGCCATGTTTTTCAGAATACCTTCCCTAGGGAGAGAAAATGGAATTCATTTCTCAGTCTTCCATCCATCACTGATAAGCAGAACAAGTATCCAAAGAGAAGTTCACATTTGTCTAACATATGACTAGATGGCCAGCTCTGTGAAGGCAGGACCTTTGCTCACACATGTTTGGCATGGTGTTTGCATGAATGATTTGCACACAGCAAGCCCTGATGCATGTTTTTGTTTACATGTATTTTTTTCAACTGTGACCAAAAAAAAAAACCCAACAACCTTGTAACAGTGTGATTCTAGTCTCCTTTCTTCTTAGTTTGTAACTTACTGTTTATGAATTGCAGGTGAATGCAATTTCCAGAAATATTTCTGTTAACCCTTGAAAGGAGCAAAAGTCTTTAATATTTTATCGCTCTTGCACAAATTTATTCTCTCTCTCCCTCTCTCTCACACACATGCATTCCCTTTCTCTTCATTCTCTCATTTCTATATGTTGCAGTATATGTGTGTTTGTCTGTGTATTTGTGTAATATATACTGTCTAAGTTGGAGAGAAAATGCTACTTTCTTTCCAAATCAAAGAGAAAAATGTGTAGAGTCTGGAACGACAACAAAAATAGCTGGCTTGCCTCACAGTCTCTCTACTCTGAAATATAAATTCTATCCTGAAGGAAATTCTCTTTTCTGTCTAGAGTAGTTTTCTGTCCATACATACACAGATAGTGAAATATGTGCAAATTCTGAAGTCTTCATAGGGACATGTGAGATCATTAATTTTGTATTATCTTGGCAAAAATGGAGGTGAGAAATTATTTATATTGTGGGCTCTGATTCAATGCAATTCAAGTTCAGAAGGATTGAGTTTCAGCAAATGCCTAGGAAGCCTCTTTGTTTGTTTTCTTCTTTTTTTTTTTTTTTAAGAATTCCACATTCCCCATTTACTTCCTCATGAGTTTGTCAGTTCCAACCATAATGTACAGCATCAGGTTGTCTTGTGCTAAGAAGATGATGTAATTATTTCAATAGGTTTTATAGATGTAGTAGTGTCTAAAAAGGATCCTCATCCTGGTGACAGAGAAAGAAGTTAAAATGCAAGGGAACTGACACCTAATGTGTAAATATATTTACCACAATTATCTTTATAGATGTCTTAATGTTTGCATGAGATTTTCATATGTTTTTGGATGGGGTTGTATATCTTCGTTATGCTGTTGGTTTTCCATGATAGTGCCTGCCATGAAGTGGGTAAAGCAGGTAAGTAAATTAGACTCAGATTTAGCGACTTGCTTTAAGTCTGTCTGTTCCAGCTCTTACTATCTTTAAGCCCCACATATACTGATCCCTATGCCAAATGTGCTGTCCATGTGCTTTCCACTAAGTCTAGGATAATGCTTGGGTCAGAATTAAAAGGGAGGGGGACAGACACAAATGGAATGTTGAAATTAACATGTTCTTGCTGGTCGATTGGTAGATATTTATTTAATGAAGAGAAAGGAGAACATCTTAGCTGTGAGAACGTACATATAGGAGGATTCTTTTTCATGATCCATACCTCATAATCTCTGCTGCTTCTTTTCTCCCTCAAACAAGCATGTAGAGAAATATAAGCTAAGCCCAAGTAAGCAGAGGACGTTGTTTCCTTGTTAATGGATTAAAGCATGCTTAGAGCTCATTTTGAAGGTTATTTGAAAACTGTCATACAAGCAAAATATTCAGGGTTCTTGGTCATTCTAAAGCCTTGAAGTGAATGGGCTCTTCGCATAGTGAATGGGGAGCAAATAGGTGACATCAGGAACCTGGAGCCTTCAAAACTAATGTGGGAGATAGGGAAGCAGCAATTGCCAGCTATTAAGGGATTTGAGAAATTATGTGCCTAGAAATTTACGCTTATTTAATTCTTCTTCAAAATTTCACAAAAGATGGAATTTTTTTTTGAATTTTATTTTTTATACAGCAGGTTCTTATTAGTTATCTATTTTATACGTGTTAGTGTCTACATGTCAATCCCAATCTCCCAATTCATCCCACCACCACCACCCCACGCCTCCACTTTCCCTCCTTGGTGTCCATAGATTTGTTCTCTACATCTGTGTCTCAATCTCTGCTCTGCAAACCGGTACATCTGTACAATTTTTCTAAGTTCCACATATATGTGTTAATATACAATATTTGTTTTTCTCTTTCTGACTTACTTCACTCTGTATGACAGTCTCTAGGTCCATCCATGTCTCTACAAATGACCCAGATTCGCCCCTTTTTATGGCTGAGTAATATTCCATTGTATATATGTACCACATCTTCTTTATCCATTTGTCTGTCACTGGGCATTTAGGTTGCTTCCATGACCTGGCTATTGTAAATAGTGCTGCAGTGAACACTGGGGTGCATGTGTCTTTTTGAATTATGGTTTTCTAAGGGTATATGCCCAGTAGTGGGATTGCTGGGTCATATGATACTTCTATTTTTAGTTTTTTAAAGAACCTTCGTACTGTTCTCTGTAGCGGCTGTATCAATTGACATTCCCACCAACAGTGCAAGAGGGTTCCCTTTTCTCCACACCCTCTCCAGCATTTGTTGTTTGTAGATTTTCTGATGATGCCCATTCTGACTGGTGTGAGGTGATACCTCATTGTAGTTTTGATTTGCATTTCTCTAATAATTAGTGATGTTGAGCAGCTTTTCATGTGCTTCTTGGCCATCTGTATGTCTTCTTTGGAGAAATGTCTGTTTAGGTCTTCTGCCCATTTTTGGATTAGGTTGTATTTTTTTTTAATATTGAGCTGCATGAGCTGTTTATATATTTTGGAGATTAATCCTTTGTCCATTGATTCATTTGCAAATATTTTCTCCCATTCTGAGGGTTGTCTTTTTGTCTCGTTTATGGTTTCCTTTGCTGTGCAAAAGCTTTGAAGTTTCATTAGGTCCCATTTGTTTATTTTTGTTTTTATTTCCATTACTCTAGGAGGTGGGTCAAAAAAGATTTTGCTGTGATTTATGTCAAAGAGTGTTCTTCCTATGTTTTCCTCTAAGAGTTTTATAGTGTCTGGGCTTACATTTATGTCTTTAATCCATTTGGAGTTTATTTTTGTGTATGGTGTTAGGGAGTGTTCTAATTTCATTCCTTTACATGTAGCTGTCCAGTTTTACCAGCACCACTTATTGAAGAGACTGTCTTTTCTCCATTGTATATCCTTGCCTCCTTCATCATAGATTAGTTGACCATAGCTGTGTGGGCTTATCACGGGGCTGTCTATCCTGTTCCATTGATCTATATTTCTGTTTTTGTGACAATACCATATTGTCTTGATTACTGTAGCTTTGTAGTATAGTCTGAAGTCGGGGACTCTGACTCCTCCAGCTCCGTTCTTTTCCTCAAGATTGCTTTGGCTATTCGGGGTCTTTTCTGTCTCCATACAAATTTTAAGATTTTTTGCTCTAGTTCTGTAACAAAATGTCATTGGTAATTTGATAGGGATTGTATTGAATCTGTAGATTGCTCTGGGTAGCATAGCCATTTTGACATATTGATTCTTCCAATCCAAGGACATGGTATATCTCTCCATCTGTTTGTGACATCTTTGATTTCTTTCATCAGTGTCTTATATTTTTCTGCATACAGGTCTTTTACCTCCTTAGGTAGGTTTATTCCTAGGTATTTTATTCTTTTTGTTGCAATGGTGAATGGGATTGTTTCCTTAATTTCTCTTTCTGATCTTTCGTTGTTAGTGTAGAGGAATGCAAGAGATTTCTGTGCGTTAATTTTGTATACTGCAACTTTACCAGATTCATTGGTTAGCTCTAGTAGTGTTCTGGTGGCATCTTTACAATTCTCTATGTATAGTATCATGTCATCTGCAAACAATGACAGTTTTATTTCTTCTTTTCCAATTTGTATTCCTTATATTTCTTTTTCTTCTCTGATTGCCATGGCTAAGACTTCCAAAACTATGTTGAATACTAGGGGCGAGAGTGGGCATCCTTGTCTTGTTCCTGACCTTAGAGGAAATGCTTTCAGTTTTTCACCACTGAGAATGATCTTTGCTGTGGGTTTGTCATATATGGCCTTTATTATGTTGAGTTAGGTTACCTCTAGGCCTACTTTCTGGATAATTTTTATCATAAATGAGTGTTGAATTTTGTCAAAAGCCTTTTCTGCATCTATTGAGATGATCATATTGTTTTTATTCTTCAATTTGTTAATATGGTGTATCGCATAGATTGATCTGCGTATACTGAAGAATCCTTGCATCCCTGGGATAAATCCCACTTGATCATGGTGTATGATCCTTTTAATGTGTTGCTGGATTCTGTTTACTAGTACTTTGTTGAGGATATTTGCATCTATGTTCATCAGTGATATTGGTCTGTAATTTTTTTTTTCTTGTACCTTTGTCTGGTGTTGGTATCAGGGTGATGGTGGCCTCATAGAATGAGTTTGGGAGTGTTCCTTTCTCTGCAGTTTTTTGGAAGAGTTTGAGAAGAATGGGTGTTAGCTCTTCTCTAAATGTTTGATAAAATTCACCTATGATGCCATATGGTCCTGGACTTTTGTTTGTTGGAAGAGTTTTAATCACAGTTTCAATTGCATTACTTGTGACTGGTCTGTTCATATTTTCTATTTCTTACTAGTTCAGTCTCAGACGGTTGTGCTTTTCTAAGAATTTGTCCATTTCTTCACATTTAAGGTAATTATCGATATGTATGTTCCTATTACCATTTTCTTAATTGTTATGGGTTTGTTTTTGTAGGTCCTTTTCTTCTCTTGTGTTCCCCACTTAGAGAAGTTCCTTTAGCATTTGTTGTAGAGCTGGTTTGGTGGTGCTGAATTCTCTTAGCTTTTGCTTGTCTGTAAAGCTTTTGATTTCTCCGTCAAATCTGAATGAGATCCTTGCCGGGTCGAGTAATCTTGGTTGTAGGTTTTTCCCTTTCATCACTTTAAATATATCATGCCAGTCCCTTCTGGCTTGTAGAGTTTCTGCTGAGAAATCAAGTGTTAACCATATGGGGCTTCCCTTGTATATTATTTGTCATTTTTCCCTTGTTGCTTTTAATAATTTTTCTTTCTCTTTAATTTTTGTCAATTTCATTACTTTGTGTCTCGGCGTGTTTATCCTTGGGTCTATCCTGCATGGGACTCTTTACACTTCCTGGACTTGGGTGGCCATTTCTTTTCCCATGTTAAGGACGTTTCCGACTATAATCTCTTCAAATATTTTCTTGGGTCCTTTCTCTCTCTCCTTTCCTTCTGGGACCCCTATAATGTGCATGTTTCTGCGTTTTATGTTGTCCCAGAGGTGTCTTAGGTTGTCTTCATTTCTTTTCATTCTATTTTCTTTATTTTGTTCCGTGGCAGTGAATTCCACCATTCTGTTTTCCAGGTCACTTCTCCGTTCTTCTGCCTCAGTTATTCTGCTATTGATTCCTTCTATTGTGTTTTTCATTTCAGTTTTTTCATTGTTCATCTCTGTTTGTTTGCTCTTTAATTCTTCTAGGTCTTTGTAAACATTTCTTTCATCTTCTCAATCTTTGCCTCCATTCTTTTTCCGAGGTCCTGGATCATCTTCACTATCATTATTCTGAATTCTTTTCCTGGATGGTTGCCTATCTCTACCTCATTTAGCTGTTTTTCCAGGGTTTTTTTATTGTTCCTCATCTGGTACATATTCCTCTGCCTTTTCTTTTTCTTTCTTTTTTTTTTTTTTTTTTTGCCGTACGCGGGCCTCTCACTGTTGTGGCCTCTCCCGTTGTGGAGCACAGGCTCCGGACAAGCAGGCTCAGCGGCCATGGCTCACGGTCCCAGCCGCTCCGCGGCATGCGGGATCCTCCCGGACCGGGGCACGAACCCATGTCCCTGCACCGGCAGGCGGACTCTCAACCACTGCGCCAGCAGGGAAGCCCTGCCTTTTCATTTTGTCTATCTTTTTGTGAATGTGGTTTTCATTCCACAGGCTGCAGGATTGTAGTTCTTCTTGCTTCTGCTGTCTGCCCTCTGGTGGATGAGGCTATCTAAGAGGCTTGCACAAGCTTCCTGATAGGAGGGACTGGTGGTGGGCAGAGCTCAGTAAAACTTTAATCTGCTTGTCTGCTGATGGGTGGAGCTGAGTTCCCTCCCTGTTGGTTGTTTGGCCTGAGGTGACCCAGCACTGGAGGCTACAGGCTCTTTGGTGGGGCTAATGGCAGACCCTGGGAGGGCTCATGCCAAGGAGTACTTTCCAGAACTTCTGCTGCCAGTGTCCTTGTCCCCGCGGTGAGCCACAGCCACCCCCCGCCTCTACAGGAGACCCTCCAACACTAGCAGGTAGGTCTGGTTCAGTCTCCTATGGGGCCACGGCTCCTTCCCCTGGGTCCCAATGCGCACACTACTTTGTGTGTGCCCTCCAAGAGTGGAATCTCTGTTTCCCCCAGTCCTGTCAAAGTCCTGCAGTCAAATCCCACTAGCATTCAAAGTCTGATTCTCTGGGAATTCCTCCTCCTGTTGCCGGACCCCCAGGTTGGGAAGCCTGAAGTGAAGCTCAGAACCTTCACTCTGGTGGGTGGACTTCTGTGGTGTAATTGTGCTCCAGTTTGTGAATCACCCACCCAGTGGTCATGGGATTTGATTTTATTGTGATTGTGCCCCTCCTACCATCTCACTGTGGCTTCTCCTTTGTCTTTGGATGTGAGGTATCTTTTTTGATGAGTTCCAGTGTCCTCGGGTCGATGATTGTTCAGCAGTTAGTTGTGATTCCGGTGCTTTTGAAAGAGGGAGTGAGCACACGTCCTTCTACTCCACCATCTTGAACCAATCTTACAAAGGATGTAATTTTAATGACTATACTTAGATCTGTTACAATATATTAATTTTGGAGAGATAAAAAGTAGGATTACTATGAAAACTATACTGCATCCCATATTTCTTACTTTGTCATCCTAAAGAAAAATGAGTTATTCTGGTCATGACACCCTATCTTTTGGTGGTAAGCCACTGTCACTACTGGAAACCATTGGGTAAAAATAGGGACATTTATGAGTTATAAACTTACTAACACTACACTAAAAATGTAACACATAATAAAATGTTAAAAAACACACCTAGATGTATTTCCAGCATCTTGAGCAGCAGTACTTTCTGTACAACCTTCGAACACAAAGAAGTAAAGGGAAATTTTCAGTCTACTTTTCCATAAAATTAGAAACTTCTTAATTGTCTTACCTTACTCAGAAGGTTGTAAAGTTATAAAAAGTTATATAACACATTATCTTAGTGGCTTTTTTTTTTTTTAGGTCAAAGATACCTATATTGATCTGGTATAATTGTACCATTACTGTTCACTTAATACATTGGTTCCCTAATTTGAGTGGGCATCAGCAGGACCTGGAGGACTGGTTAAAATATAACTTTTAGCCTCACTCACAGAGTCTATGATTCAGTAGGCCTGGAGTGGAGCCGAGAATTTACATGTCTGACAGGTTCTTAGAGGAGACTGATGCTGCTGGCATGGAGACCACACTTTGAGAACTGCCTGCTTAGTGGGTGACTAGAGTGCCATATTTCCTTACTTGGAGTTCACTCCACTTGGCATCTCTACCTGGCAGGGTGCCAAGAGATTCTGAAAACAAAATACGAGAGGCATGACACATCTTTGTGAGGTGTTACCAGAACCTTTGTAAAGCTATTTCATATTTTAAAGAAATAACATTGAGGGGCTTCCCTGGTGGTACAGTGGATAAGAATCTGCCTGCCAATGTCGGGGACACAGGTTCAATCCCTGGTCCAGGAAGATCCCACATGCCACAGAGCAAGTAAGCCCTTGCGCCACAACTACTGAGCCTGCACTCTACAGCCCACGAGCCACAACTACTGAAGCCCGTGTGCCTAGAGCCCGTGCTCCGCAACAAGAGAAGCCACCACAATTAGAAACCCGTGCACTGCAACGAAGACCCAACACAGCCAAAAATAAATAAATTTTTAAAAAGATAAAATAAAAAGAAATAACGTTGATATACTAGGGAATGAAATGCAGAAACTGTATGATATATTCTGAGAAAAACGCAAGACCTCAAAGTAGTTCCAAGTTTATAACTGTCTGCTACCTATGAAAGCTGTCACCTGATGTGGCTGCCTAACTTACTAGAGATTTTCAGACACGTCCAATCAAATATTTTAAAATTAGGGGCTCCACAAGGGTAAGTGCTATATTTATTTACCTAATATTGAATCCCTAGGCTCTAAGTTCAAGTCTGGCAAGAATGGAACCTCAACAATCTGTGTGATCCTAGGCAAGATTTCTTCTGTGTTAATCTGTGTCTAGTTGCTGCTTTAGGAAAAAAGGAACAATGATGAAACCACTTCACTGGGGAAGTAATTTTCTCACTTGGGCATTTTGTATTAATTCAAGACGATATTTGAAAGTCTTTACCAAATACAGTAAATGCAGGGAGAGCTTACTGTGAGCCACACAACTATTTAATAACAGTGAGTAGGCAAGTGGATGTGTACCATTGTATAGGAAATTCTTTGTATGTGGAACCTAGGAATTTCATGTTGAACCAGTTCAAAGTGTGCTTCTTCATTAGGTGGCCTGTGTGGTTTACAACTCAGAAAATACTGCTACAGAGGTTTTTGATTCCTTTTGGCAACAATGCCAGCCTGGGGGATATGCTAGCAAATAAAGGCAGGGTGAAAAATTCAGCCTGCCCCAGGCTTATGTAGGTAAATTAAAAATCTACCTGACACTTGTGCTTGTCTAAATAACTAATCTTTTTATTATTTATATAATATTAGCCACTGTTTGCATTATTTATTTCCATTAGTAAAAACAAACATTCATACAAGCTACACTGTAATTATAGAGAGAACATTAGAAGTGTCCTGATGCCTTAGCACTACAGAAAAATTACAACGTATAGGTTTAAATACTTACAAAAGTGAAATTTAAGCTGTTATCTTTCACAATTCTCTAGGCTCTCCTGGATGTTTTTCACAGTGTTTGACCCCCGTGTGTCCCAAATTGTACCTGACAGCTCTTTAGAATGCAGGTGCTAATTAACGTCTTAACACTTTGCACTGTCCTAAAAGCCCAGCCTTCTCACTTCTGGGTCTCCTAAGGTGTCTCTTTGACTAAAAAGAGGTGTGTTTCCACAGTGAGTATGTATTACTTTTATAATTAAAATCTTGAAGCAACATATAACTTTTTGAAGGTGTGTAAGCCCGCCTTCTTCTTCTGACTCACAAATAGCACTCTTCCAGGGACCTGTGTGTGATGAAGTATATTCCTTGCCCCCTCCTCTGAGATTTCATGGGTAAGATCTCGGGATCTATTTGCATTTTAAACTCAGCTTCTCAGGGGATTCTGGTTCTGATTCACTCTGAGCGGGGTTCTTTTCACGCTGGACACACTGCTCTGTTTTCTGACATACTGCACTTTTTTGATAGTTTCAAAATATGTCCTGTGAGTCTCTCCATGTTCTATTCTCAAATAGCTGCTGTGTTCTGTTTCTTAGTCATACAGGAGCAATATTGTTTAGTACATAGTACATAGCACATAGCACCTAGCATAGTACAGTATTGCACAGTGCATGCAGTTTGCTATTAGTTAGAACCAGTTTCTGACTGCAGGTCCCACACCTGTCAGTTATGGGAACCCACGCCACCTACCTAAACATTTTAGTTTTTCCTTCATTTTCTTTTCTTTTCTCTTCTCTTCTTTCTTTCTTTTTTTTAAAAAAATAAATCTATTTATTTATTTTTGGCTGTGTTGGCTCTTTGTTGCTGTGTGCAGGCTTTCTCTAGTTGTGGCGAGCGGGGGCTGCTCTTCATTGCGGTGCGTGGGCTTCTCATTGGAGTGGCTTCTCTTTGTTGCAGAGCATGGGCTCTAGGTGCGTGGGCTTCAGTAGCTGTGGCACACAGGCTCAATAGTTGTGGCTCGAGGGCTCTAGAGCGCAGGCTCAGTAGTTGTGGTGCACGGGCTTAGTTGCTCCGCGGCATGTGGGATCTTCCCAGACCAGGGCTTGAACCCGTGTCCCCTGCACTGGCAGGCAGATTCTTAACCACTGTGCCACCAGGGAAGTCCCTCTTTCTTTCTTTTTTTAACAGTCATTATTTTCTCTTATTTTCCTTTGGTTGTTTGAATTTTGTGTATCCTATTTTATCTTCAGGTTTTAAAAAAAAACTATCTTAATTTTTACTATTACTAATGATATTCTAAATGTTTTTAAATATATATTTATTTGTTCTATCAGAGGGTAACAATAAAAATGTTTGCTCATATTTTGAATTCTTTCTTTAGAATAACCCAAGAGATAAAATTACTAAGTCAAACGTTTTGAGTATATTTATATGTATTTCTATCTGTCTATCAATCTCCTATCTATCTATCTATCTATCTAATTTGTTTTCCTGGCTGCACCAAACTAACAATTGGGGTGCTCGCTATTATAAAATTATTCTAGTTCTGTGAAAAATGCCATTAGTGATTTGATAGGGATTGCATTGAATCTGTAGATTGCATTGGGGAATCAATTTTGACAATATTGATTCTTCTTATCCAAGAACACGGTATATCTTTCCATCTGTTTGTATGGTCTTCAGTTTATTTCATCAGCATATTATATTTTTCAGAGTACAGGCCTTTTGCCTCCTTTGGTGGGTTTATTCAAGGACCTACTGTATAGCACAGGGAACTTTATCCAAGGTCTTGTAATAACCTATAATGGAAAAGAATCTGAAAAAGAAGAGATATAGAATCACTTTGCTGTATACCTGAAACTAACACAACATTGTAAATCAACTGTACTTCAACAAATAAATAAATAAAATTATTCTAAAAATATCCAGGTAGAAAACTCATCTGTAATTGAGTAGATGAACGAATTAAAAACAAACATTTATTGGGTACCTATCTATTCCTATCCTTTTTTAGGAATCTAAATGTGCTTTAAATCTAATTTTTAAGGGTTTATGTGAGGTCTAAAGGATATAATTAAATCAATCTGGGCCAGAAACATGGTGGTTCCTTTATATTTGATGGTAATTATCAGTCTCTAATTAAAAGAAAAGATTACTATTTGAAAGTAAAACAGTCAATTGACAGTGGATTTTTTAAAGGAGGCTAAAGTGATGTGGACCTCTCTAGAAATTTGTGGATTTTCCCCCTTTATGCTTTTTCTTTAATGGAGCATCATGTGTGATGTCTGTATTTAAAGATTCTCCTGATTCCTAATTATTTGCTTGAGAAATCTGGAGAACTGCTAAAGGTAGCTTCACTTCCTGTATGAAATACTGTTTTGAAAACATTTCTCTGGAGAATTTAAAAACAAGAAAAACCCAGATTCCACTCTTTTTAGATATATCCCGGTGCTCCTCATTTCACACATTTATACTCAAAACATGTACAAAATCTTTTCTCCCACATTTTTCTTTCTGCCTGGAGAATAGCTGTAAAGATATTAATTGTGCTTCAGTTATAAATGGATTGCCAAAAGGGACAGAACGGGTTGTGTATCTCATCAGCATGCCCTGTCTGGTATAAATAATGAGACAGGAACTTGGAAAATTGGAAATTTGTGATAAAAACAAGATGTGATATTATGAAGTCCCACCAGTTCCTTCTTCTGGGTACATTGATTTTTAAGGAATTCTGCAAGACTGCTAAATCAATGATAGTCTGTCACAAAATGTTGGTTAAAAGGGCTCTATTACAGGGGTCAACTACAAATTAGCCCAAAGGGTAAACACAAAGGTAGTATAAATGTTAAAGAGAAAAAAGCTGCAGATGTTGTAAAATATAGTTGGAAAGGCACAGCTGTTGAAAAACATATACAGTAATTTCTCTTATTCCACCTAAGGTTATTAAATGTGGTAACTAGGAAGAAGTGAAAAGAGTGGAAATGTAACTGAATTCAACTTTATTTTATCATTTCAGTTATTTTTAAAATGAACCTGAGATTTTCTTTGATGGGTCCCCATATTCTCTGTGTGTCTTTCAAATCTGCTATTTTTTGCTTTTACTTTTTGTTAGAACCTAGTAAAATTACTTTTCCCAGCATGGTATCATGATTAAAATTTAAACAAATCTAAGAAAATATTGATATTTCCAAATGTGTTATACAAATAAATTGATGCACAGTAAGTTGTTTTCTAAATAAAACCCAAATTTGGACAAGGTCTTACCTTAGTGTGATCAGTATTTAGGAATGGAATAAAAAAACCTCACACACCTCCACACACACATATGCCATTCATTTCTGATGGCAAAGTCAGTATATTCGCAAATCACAGAATACCCTTGAAGTTGAACTACCTGCCCTGTCTCATATCAGGGAAGGTTTCATTGACACACCTCCAACTTGCCATCCATCTTTCCCAGCAGTAGGACTTGGAGTCAATCTCCTCTGTACACACACCTGGAACCTACCCTAAGTTACAGCCTATGCAAAGATGTTTCTTTCCATGCCTCTCCCTGGTTAGGCTGTGAATCCCCCAAAGGCCAGGAAGGAACCATATTCATTTTTGATACCCCAGGGCCAAGCACAGTTTGATGATATACAGCAATCAATAAATATATATAGAATGAGAAGAAGGGACTAAGAAAGGGAGAGTAAAGAGAAAGAAGGTTACAAAGACAATCTAAAGAAAAGATGAGATAAAATACTAACTCACTTTTCCTGTTAAGCTACTTAAAAGTGTGGTCCACGTCAGATTCATCAGTACATCTTCAGGGCTAAAAGTGTAATCAGTCGTAGTCTATCTCATCCTCTCTTCCTCTTTGTGGGTTTCTATCCTCCCACTTTAAAAAAAACCCTCAAGATGTTGGCAGATCCTTGATCATTTTTTTGTAAATTCGGTGCCTAGTCTTTCATGTATTCTTTTGGTTTTGCTGAGATTTTAATTAAGGCAAGTAGACTTGCCAATATATTTTTTTCCCCAACTCCTTCCAAGCAAGCAGGTGCCAAGGTCTCACTATATCCTTCTAGTTTCTATGCTCTGCTTGTTTTATATGGCCACACTTAACTTCTTCCTATACAGCTGTAGAAGTCCCTTTCCTCTACCACATCTTTTAGGATGAACTGGGGGAAAGAAAACAGACTCTTACCTGGCATCCAGGAATCCCTGTATCCAGGAATGAGCTAATAGTACCAGAGATGCAAAAGATGGGGTTGGGAATTGACATGGATCAACTTGGATTTTAAATCCAATGATTAATTTTCTTTGAGGTGAGGTACCTTTGCCAAGGCTAATTTTCCAATAACAGCCCTCGTGTTTTTGATTATTTGTCAGGGTTATGTATGTGTCAATTCCTTAGTTATGTGGTTGGGTTTCAGATATATGACTATTTATGGTAAGATGCTGGAACTCCAGAGTTGCACTCTTAGAGTTTGAGGGGAAAATGAAACAGTTAGAACAGTGTTTCTCCACTTATGGACTATGTGTCTTAATACATTTATTTAGCTTCTTTGAGCCTGTTTTCCCATCTAAAAATGGAGATAACAGTTTCAGCTTAATAGATATATTTGGAGGATACAAATGAATAAGGAAAGATAAAGGACCTGGCATAGTATGTAGGACATAGTTGGAGACAATTAATGGTATCACTGTCTCTGTCCCAACCAGAATTTGGGATTAGGACCAAGTGATATCTCTCCCTTTCCATACTGAAAGTCTCTGCTTTTATGAAAGGTAAAACTTAATTTAAAATACGCTAATACCAAAGTACACATGATGTATGCCTCTCTTCTTCTTTTTAGTAGAGTAGAAATGTTTTCTTTGGATCAGATAGAAATGGACTTGAATGCCAGCTTCTTAAATTATAACCTAGAACTTGGTAATAAAAGACGGTGGTAAACAACAAACATTTATTTCCCACCATTCTGGAGGGCTGGAAGTCCAAGATCAAGGTGTCGGCAGATCTGGCATCTAGTGAGAACCTGCTTCCTTGTTTGCAGATACCCATCTTCTTGCCATGTCCTCACATAGTAGAGAACAAAGAGAGAGAAGCAAGGTGTCTTTTTCTTCTTCTTCTTCTAAGTGCACTAATCCCACTCTGAGGGTTTTATCCTCATGAACTAATTACCTCCCAAACGTTCCATCTCCTAATACTATCCCACTGAGGATTAGGAATTCAACATATGAATGAGGGAGGGCACAAAAAAGTAGTCCATAGTACCCTGTTTGTGAATTTTTATAAGAATTAAGGAGCTTCCCTATGTAATGTCAGTGGAACATCTAGCAAGGAGTGGCTCAGATTCAAGAAATGTTACCTCCACTTATTTTCTCCAGTTTAAGTAGAATTTCCTTAAGCACATACTAGCAAGATGGGCAGAAAGTACTTATTCTTGTGGATCATAGGAAACTCCAGAGGGATTTACTCATCACAGAAAAATGTCCACTAGACTTCAAGCTCTATCAGCAGGAAGGAGAGTCCAGCTCTTCTCCACCCTCCATCACCAACCCATCCCTGGCCATTGCTGCCACCCTTTACTATCAAATGATTTTGTTGATGCATGCTCTCATCGAATCTCCTAGTCCAGTTCTCTGCTAGACTTGTGCTTGCCCTGGGTGGAAGGTAGCCTTGTGACTATTTATTCACTCCATGATAAGCTTGGCTTTGATGCCCAGTTTTCAGACTTGGGCTCTTACTGATCAGCCTTCACGGATGTGACTGCAGCCATCCTTGGTATGGGCTTGTGAAACCTAGACAGGCTCCAACCTATCACCTGTGGAACCTACCATCTTTATCGTTCTTCCTAGTCCCTGGGAGGGTCTTTACTCCTGGTAGAAACACTTTCCACCCTCTAAACACCTCCCCACCCAATAATGTCTTCAGTCCATCATTTCTTCTATAGGAAATTTTCACAACCTTATATAAGGGTTTGATATCATACTAGCTTTTGTTTACAGCCACAAAGGTGGGCTTCTCTTGAGGAAGACAAGATCATGACTACTCTCAAGACGAACAAAAATCTCTACTGTTTCTTCACTAACAACCTAAAATATGAAAAAGAAACAAAAACATAGAAATAACACCTATTTAAAATATCAGTGGATCAATCTGCTGTATTAATTTCTGAATGTGTGTTCCTAAAGAAAATAACCATTCATTCATTTATTCAGTTGTTCACTTAGTACATATTTATATGCAAGGCACTTTCTGAGATGCTAGAGAGAAAGATAAGGACATTGAGCCATGTTTTCTGCACTTAAATACGTAAAGTTCAGAAGCATATGGTGCTTGTGTAGTAGTTACAAGGGCCAGTTTGGAAACTTCTGTTTTTGAATATAAGATTTATCCCTTTCTGTTTGAAAGGAGATAATCATCACAAATGCTCAAAGCCTTGTTTCAAACGTTAAATAAATAAATATTTTATACCAGGTGTTCTTAGCATTTGTACAACTAGGACAGTGTGGAGCTATGTTTATGATGTAATAAAGGGATGAAGCCACATTAGAGAGTTGAGTTAATTCTGGAGAAGAAGATTAGAGGGGAAAGTTGAGCAAATAGGAAAGAGCATTGTTTTCAAGAAGCTTTCAGTCTGAAAAGGAAAAATCTGTATGCAGTGCAATTTATATATAAAAGTAAAAGGTGCCCCGAGAGACAGTCAGATAATGTATTTTTAGAGTTCAGAAGAGGGAACTATTCAGCTTAGGAATCAACTAAATCTTTAATATGTATCTGAACGACTTAGGTGGATGTATTAGGGATAGGAATGTACTTGATAGATCAAGTCTGTCAAAAAGTGTAAAAAAAAAAGTTGGGTAAATTAGAGAACTCTGGGTGATTGGTGTAAAAAAGCTGTCCAAAACTCATTTCTAACTTCGTATTTTCCTAAGAAAAGCTCCAATCTGATTAACCTCTTTCATGGGGGTTCTTCCTGATTTGCAACCCCATGTCTGAACGTTGACTGAAGATCATCCTTTTTCTTAAATCTAACCTTAAATCAATGTCCCGTCCTCCCAGAAACTTTGCTGTTGCTGTTTGGCTGCCCTGTGTTATCCAGCTCCTTTCTTTGACCTACAGCACTTTATCACATCATTTTTGTTCATTATTTAATTTTCTGCCTTTCCACTAGAATGCCCTTCAAGAAAGCAAGAATCTTCTAACTATCAAGTTTCTTAGGTGCCTAAAAGAAGGCTTGGCACATCACAGGAGCTGAATAAAAATGTATTGCAATAATAAAGGGCCCAAATAGGAGATCAGCCCAAGTCACCTCCATTTTAGCTGGCGACACATGTAGGATGGCATATTTTGGATGAATTCGTGAATACTTATTTTTTTAAATCTCTTTGAAACCATAGCACTGTAATAATTGCCCAATTAAGCCTGTTTTGTCTAGAACTTTCCCTTCCCAATAGCACAACAGCTCAGTGGCTTTTCATGTTGCCAGGTTTGCAATTTGATAGGAGAGTTACTCATTTTGTATTTCACATTTAGAGGGGGAAAGGTAACTGTGATGTGATAGATGTGTTAATGAACTTGACTGTGGTAATCATTTCACAGTGTATACATATATCAAATCATCACGTTGTACACCACTTTAAATATATTGCAATTTTTTTTGTCAATTATACCTCAATAAAGCTGGGGGGAAAAAGAAAGAAAGAAAGGGGATGCAGGGCAGCCACGACCACACTACTGAAATTTTTAAAAGTCCTGTCTTTTAACTAGAAAATTAAGCTTATTCTAAAAGAATAAAAATGAACAGCCACTGTAATGGTTAATTTTTTCTCACGCATCTTGGCCCCAAATTCTCACTTCATCAAATGTAAATAAAGTAGTAGCATGCCCTGGAGAGCCCAGGGATGTGGCTTTATACAATGTCCCATCACCCAGGGAGTGCTGATTGTGTGGTACCTTTATGGAACCTTAGAATAACAACATGAAGTGGGTGATATCATTCCCATTTTTTAGGTTAAGAAACTGAGCCTTAAAGATGTAAAAAAAATGCCCTTGCTGTGTGAGAGTGGCAAGTCATTGATGTAGAATATGATCTGTCTTATAATAAGATGATGTGAAAAAGATCTTCTGCCGTTATAACTGTGGCATATAGGTGTTTTCCACTGCATCGTCTTCTAGAAATAAACTTAAAGATTGGCACAGTTTCCTGTAATAAAGTGAAATGATGTGAAAGCACTGCTAAAATAAATTTCAAACACTGTTGGGACAGAAACTCGGACTTTGTTGCACATTCTTGTACCCTCCCCATCTAACTCTGAGCCGCACACAGCACGTAATATGCAAATAGGCTTTGTGCGAGTGAATGAATGAATTCAGATAATAAAACAGAATAAACAAAGCTTCCACCTACTGCAATCCTGACACATTGTAGAAGATGCCTGCAGTGCCACTGGTAGGATAATTGTGCAAGGTCAGGATGGAGATAGCTGTCAGTCTAAAGCATAAATGATGCTAGTTTACTTCTTAAGCATTTATAGGATTTTGTTCCATAGGTACTGGAATAGCAAAGGCCTGCTTGCTGGGAACAGGCCACCTAAGAAAAGAAAATATACTTTTTTCCCCCTGTTGTATTATAAAAGAGTCATTCCGATTCTGAAAGCATTTATTTATGCACATGAAACTGTAAAACAGACAGCTTATTAGTTTTCACAACCAGGCCTCCAATTGTCCTCATTATACGTTTGTGAAAGCAGTGGGTAGGCCACCATCCTGGCGTTGTTTGCACGGGATATAGAAGGCATTTTTCTCCTATGCATAGTAAACATGGCTGAGATTTTACAGTTACACATTTTCATACAATATTTTTCATTTCTCTCACCCGATGCACATTACAGATGTTTGCTGAAATGATGCATGGGTGAATAGAAGACATCTGTGTGCTCCAGTGCGTTTTCTGAAGTGTTTAATTGTTCCAGAAACTTTCAGGCTCATTTTAAAAACACAACGTTAAGTGTGTATGGAGGTTTCATTAAGTTACAAAACTGTTTATACCTCGAAATGCTCCAGAATATAATATGGAAACTGAATTTTATTTCCCCAGTTTACGTCTCAAAACAGAGCCAGAGAAATGACAGGATACATTTTGGTGCTGTCCATCCACCCGACTGCAGTTAAGAATCTGTCCCTGTTCCCATAATAAATTCAATTTGGAGCCTGTAGAATTTGGCAGCAACATTTCACTACAGGCTGAGAGCTGGCACAGGAGGAGAACACCCAACGAGCAATGGTTAGGCCTTTGCAAAAGAAGATGGTGTGGGACGTGATTGTTAAGGATTGCACTGTGTGGTGTGTGTCTTCAAAGAGAGGTTTCTAAAGTGAAATGGCAAGCGGAGGCCACCTCGGCCTCCTGTTCAATTGCAGGATTGATCA